>NC_037291.2:0-1369371 GCF_000002775.5 Populus trichocarpa | reverse complement strand
CAGCCATCACAATATATTCCTACCATAACAAACTACACTCAGCTTTGGTGGGTTCCTAATGTTGTTGTGGCTCACCAAAAAGAAGGGATAGAAGCTATTCATTTGGCATCTGGCCGCACCCTTTGTAAGGTAAATGTTAAAAATGTGACATTGTGCCATCATGTAGTTTATTTGGAAGAATATTGTATAGCTATTGATAGCTGGTAAATGGCTCCCTTGTTATGCGTTGGCCATCTTCTTGCTGTTAAACACTACATCAGACATAAATGTTGCTATTAGAGCAAGAATGCCCAACCCTTTTCTTTTAGATATTTGTTCTTAAAAACCCTTGTGCTGTATCACCCACTGCTTATTCATGTGAAATGAAAGTTGAATGTGCTCGGTTAACTGAAACAATTTCGACTGCTTATTATATTAATTATCAAGGCAGTTCTAACAAGTTCGATGAAATTCATTGCTTCAATCAGCTTCATCTTCAAGAAGGTGGCCTTCATGCTGATATCAACGGTGATGGAGTCCTAGATCATGTCCAGGTGTGCAATTGTTTTTTTCATCCAAGGCAATTCATAAATGAAAACTATGAGTTTATTCTCAACTGTCTCGTGGCTAGAGACAAGGAGAAGGAGCAGCGCCCAAAGAGCCTTCATGGCCGGTCACCGTTTGCCTACATTATGTTCAACATTCCAAATGTGCTCTTTCTAAAATATTTATTACATAATATGCCATAAATCTTCGTCACTGGTCATGAATGTTGTTGTTTATGTGCCACAAAAACATTTCTCATTTTACCCAGACCACAGCAATACAGCTTGTTGTGATTGGTAATTAAAAATGAGATTGAGAAATGCCAACTGTATACATCTGTGCTATTCACTGTTTTAGATCCATGGCCAATCAGAGAACTATATTTGTTTAACCTTTTTTTTTGCTTATAAATAAGTGGTGGGGGTGGGTAAAATTGCTTGATATACGTGTGTTCATTATAATGGTTAACATTTCCTCTTTTCAGGCTGTTGGGGGAAATGGAGCTGAGAAGACTGTCGTTAGTGGAGCAATGGAAGTGCTGCAACCTTGTTGGGCTGTTGCAACTTCAGGTGTACCAGTACGAGAGCAACTTTTTAATGCTTCTATATGTCATCATTCGCCATTTAACTTATTCCAACATGGAGATTTCGGCAGAAATTTTGGTCGAACTGATGTATCTTCTTTAGAGGTGGCAACCCCTATTCTCATCCCAAGAAGTGATGGCCATAGGCATCGCAAGGGGAGTCATGGTGATGTTGTCTTCTTAACAAATCGAGGGGAGGTATGTTCTAATCTAGACCTAGCTTCTTGTCTAGATAGTGTTTGTCCGTCACCTTTACTGCAGTATCTGATTTAACAATCAGCTCTTTGGTTTTGGGAGAGGGGGGGAGGTGGTCAAATGCTGTAGTAAACACACTCGTGCCTTTGCCCTGTTAATTGCAACAAGATTGAGAAGTGTACCATTTCTTTCAGGTGACATCATACTCTCCTGGCCTGCATGGCCACGATGCTGTTTGGCAATGGCAAATACTGACAGGCGCTACATGGTCAAATCTTCCTTCTCCATCAGGGATGATGGAAGGTGGTATGGTGGTCCCCACATTAAAGGCATTCTCTTTGCGTGCACATGACAATCAACAAATGATCCTCGCAGCTGGTGATCAAGAGGCTGCAGTTATATCTCCTGGAGGAAGTGTCCAGACATCGTTTGATCTTCCTGCACCACCCACCCATGCTCTGATCTGTGAGGATTTCACAAATGACGGCCTTACCGACCTAATTGTTGTGACATCAAATGGGGTGTATGGCTTTGTCCAGACTAGGTCACCAGGTGCCCTCTTCTTCAGCACACTGGTCGGTTGCCTTTTAATTGTGATGGGAGTTATCTTTGTCACCCAACACATAAACTCCATAAAGGGGAAACCACGCGCTTCATCTGGTCTTCGATGAAAGACAGTTTTATACTTGTGATACTGAAGATCATTTGGCCTTTGAAAGAAACGGGAAAAAATATTGGGCATCAAGGTACAGTCGTCGAACAGTCCTTTTAATCCGCCTAACAGGCCAACTGATCAAAGAAATGCGAGGTAAAGGGTTAAAAGGATTCGATGGGCTTCATAGGATTGATATCCTTCCCCTGAATATCCCCCAGATCTTACTGTAAAATGTGTACTGTTAACATCGGGGACTCCTCTGACTGAGTTTTACATGGATTTTAGGAAATGTTTGTATAAACTTGTAGTGAAAGCAACTTTTCATTTTTGCTTCGAGCATTTCCTATTTACCGTACATCTTAAACGTTGCAAATCACTGTCAGAAATATCGGCCTGGATGATGGTCTTGAATGCATTGTCTGTCATCAAGCTAGAGTGATAACGAGAGGTTTGCTTTCTTCGTTCGATTGTGCAGAAAACACACTTTTGCATCCTTCTCGATGTCCTTTAATAAAGCAAAAAAATGTTCTGATTTTAAACTGGAAAGGTAAGCATTGAGCTAACAAGTTCGTACTTGGTGGATTCCTAGGGCTGTCGGTCAAAAGGATAGGAAGGGACATCCATCATCAACGAAAAGAGATCGAGTGCTCTGAGGTGAGTAAGATTTACGTATTTAATTAAATTCAGAACGTAACCTTCAAGAACCCTTTTAATGGTTAAGAACTTAAAGACACCATCTTAGGGACTGTAATCTGTACGATGATGGACATGGTGACAAGGGCATTAAATTGTGTAGTGGGGTACTGGGCTAACTGGTATGTCAAATGATTGCCAGCCACGCACAGATTGAGAATTCCTTCTTTTTTTTTCTTTTCTTTTCAATCAAATGAAATCTAGGTAGTAAACAAGAAAAAGAGCATCCACAACATGAACTTGCCCCTCATGTGAAGCAACCTTCTTTGATGTATGCTGTTCCCTCTCTGCCTGGCAGTCTCATGGGAAAATTGAAACTCCAAATATTCCACCCTCTTTCTTTTTTTTGCTCTACAAATATTCGTACCCTTTTTTCTTTCTTGCTTTGTTAGGAATTGCCACTAGTTGGAAACTCATTTTCTAAAAGTATATTTAGACATCATTAGGCTGCCATGCACGGTTGGCCGCATTAAAAACATCGAATGATGCTTTTAGTGTGGCTTGGCCGTGCAATCAAACGGGGCAAAAGTTTGACATGCTAATTCTACCCTCCATGAGCTCTAGAGGAGGATGCCAAGTTTTAACCAATAAAGAACACCACCAAGTTCAATCAAGACAGTTATGCAAAATGGATTAGACCATCAATTGAAAATTAGGCACATTAAAAAAATCAGGGCACTATTTGCGAGAAGAAAAGGGCTTGATGGTGGCATGATGAGCATATATTAATATAAAATATAATGTGAGAAAAGAGAATGGATGTGAGAAAAAAGGGTGATGGTGCCATCTTACTATTTTAGGCGGTGCATCACTTTCACCAAGCACCGAGACAAAGGGTTATATTGGATGGTATTTATGCTTTGCTTGTCCAATCGAGGCAACCTTCGAAATGATGAAAGTTCCATCGGTGACAACTCCTTCATTTCTCCTACACGCCTATTACTTGCTCTTCAATTATTTTCATAGACATAGTCTGCGTTTTTCTTTGCGGTGATATTGTTTTTTAAAAAGATTTTTTTTTGTTTTATAATAATTTTTTTTTGTGTTTTTAAATCATTTTAGTATACTAATATTAAAAAAATAAAATTTTTAAAATAAAAAATAATATTTTAATGTATTTACAAGAAAAAAATACTATGAAAAGCAATCGTTACTACAATATCAAACACTACCTTATTGTGTTTGATAATATGATATAAATGTTTTTTTTAAAATGTTTTTTAATTGAAAATATATCAAATTATTTTTTATATTAACATATTAAAATCATTAAAAACACATACAAAATATTAATTTATTTTTTAAAATAAAAAAAAACACTTTAAAAACACAAATTCACACCTCAAAATCAAGCACAATCTTAGGAACGTACTTAGACTACAATTAGTGTCAATAATACTTTGATTTATTTTAATAGCCTAAATTATGGGGTGCCATGTGTTTGTTTCTAGACTATAACTATAAGGTTGTGGTAATCATTTACTCGTTGATCTTTTGTCATGAAAACGATGTACATCTCCACTTTAGGACTTTTGATAATCAATCCATGGACGTTTAGCTTTATCTTTGTAATTGTAAAATTCTATTAAGTGAAGACTGAAGAATTGGGTTACTATTGTAATTTTCTTTTTTATCATTTTCATTTTGGGTTAATGCTTGAAGGTTCCTGTATTGTTTTTTTTTTTTTTTTTTTGTGTTTAAAATGTTTCTCTACTCTTTTTTATTGTTGTTATTCTTATAAATATTTGTTTTTTTTTTTTATCTTTGTTATTTCTTTCTATAGAATCGATGATATTAAACATTGTCGTGAAGTATACAAAATTGTCATGTGTCCAATCCAATAAAATATTAAACAAATCAACTGAAAATATAATAAAATTAGAAAAAAAGTGAAAATAAATAAAATCGGATGACACCCAGAAAAATCTTATTTCATTTTTGGAATATCGTATACTTTTAATTGAAAAACTATGAAAATTAGAAAAAACAAATTGTGATTATATTGTGGTAGTTTTTTATTCATTTTCTTTTCCTTTTACTTTTGTAGTTTTTTTTTAAAAATTCATTTTTTCCTGTTTGTTTTTTGTATCTCCAATTCAAATCATAATATAAACACACAAAAAACATATTCAATTTTTTTCCCGTTCGTTTATTTATCATTAATCTTATTTTTATTTTTTCTAGTTTTTATTGATTTGGACGCATTTCATATTAATTTTATAGACTCAATGATAACATTTAACATCCTCACTCACCGGTCCTAACAGTATGATGTTACAAAGTCATATAAAATATTAAAAAAAAAAACGTTTTAAACACGAAGTCAAGAGTAAATAACCTCGCAAACATTAACCCTTTTTTTTTTTTTTATTATTATACAAAGGAGAGGTAGACCTCTTTGAAGAAAATATATTATTAAGGAAAGAAGACAATTAATCTTGCAGATTAAATTAAGAACTCATTGGCAATTAATACCATTGCTAAGCAAGAGATTAGATAATATGTATTTGTTTTTATAGTTCAACCTATTTTTTAAATAATTTTAATATGTTGATATTAAAAATTAAAAAAAATATATAAAAAAACCTCATTGATTTTTATTTTTATTTTTTGCTAGAAACCCTATATCATAAATGTGTATTAATCTGATCAAGACTTTTAGATGGTTGCCAGCTGATGTTGAGTCAACTAAGATTGCTATCTTAATGTTTTGGTTAAGCGAGTTTTTTAATTTGACTTAATCATAAGGATTAAGAATTTTGGATTTGGACATGACTTTTGATCTCAAACCAAAAACTAGCCGAATGTAAAGCACAATCACGTCCACATCACTATAATTACTCCATAATAGTGCTAGCTAGTAAAGTGAATTAGGCACAAGGACGAGCAAGTCAATTACCCTAGCTACTTCATTATTTTTAGCCTTGATTACTATAGTGGGGATCGATCAGTTTAAAGACTTGAAGGGCACCATGTATGCGGAGACCACCACAACTAGGTCATTACAACTAGCTAGGTCATGCCAGGGAAGCCATGGAAATTTCTCTTCGTGGGCAGGTAGCTAGCTCGTCGAAGAGACCGTGGATCCAAATATGAAACCATTCGATCGGTTCAACTTCCCAAAAGCATGATAGAAAGAGAGACTCGAACTAGTTATTGGTAGTTCTCCTAGAGAATTTCCTCCGAAATCATAATTTAACTGGATTTGTAGCTCATGATGGGTTAAAGTAACCCTACACAACTCCTTAGATCCCTGAACCAATTAAAGACATGCATGGAAGGAGCATCAAGAACCTCTTGATCACAGCAATGTGGCCGTGTAGCCATCCGCCTAAAACTTTGAACTTGAGATGGGAACTGCAACAGGCAAGTCAGGTGCTGATGTAATACGCCTCTGGGGTCAGAGGCTAACCCACCGCACGAGTGGCAAAGATGACTCCCATGTTCTTTCACTTATTATGATAATGCTTCCTGTAAAGGCAGCCTACAATTCATTGTATAGTTAGCTCGTAGAGTCGTCATTATCAGTACATGATGGAGCGACAATATTGCTGATCATGATATTATCTGCAATTTGAAAGTCTCATGTAAACTTTATCACCTTTAAGAAAATATCACGAACCCCCTTTCGTGTATATTCAAGATGCAATAATAATAAAAATATTAGACTAGATATTGTGCTAGAAAAATCTGAACCATTGATTTCAATTGTTAAAAATCTAATTCATAGTATTTCAAATACTTGATGTATATTAACTTTATTTTAGAATGGATAATTGAAATTAATAGTGTATCACTAATTCATAGTATTTCTAAGATTTTGAATTATAGACCCTTAATTAGACCTTGATATTAATTACTAATTTCTTAATTATGCTTATGAATTAAGCATTTCCCGAATTCAATTCAAAGTAGTTCAGATTAGCATAATAAAAGGGGAATTAACCCAGAGACTAAAGATAGAATGCTTGATGCCAAGAGCATCTTTCTCATGCAAATGGGTAAAGTCACGGGCTGCATCACATGGTGACTATTGAGAGTCTCGTTCGAATAATAATCAACAAGCTAGTAAGCATTGCATAAATGAAGGCATGCCCCCACAGCCGATATATGCCAAGGCCACCATAGGGCATTAAGTAAATTAGGCATAAAAGTGAAAAAAAATGGTGGTCCTAATTACATCTTTGGCTTCGTAGTAGGGGGGGGGGTCACTTCTCATAAGCTTACAATATTATTGAAGATCTCGTGAGAGACAGCCACATGTTGTGAATTTCTTGAATGAATTGTTCATCTAAGTGGATGATCTTATGAAAAGCTTCGAGGTTTTTCTTTTGAACCATTTCTGGAAAAGTTGGGGGTTGAAATCAATCAACACTACGCATGTCATGAAATAGTATGTTTCAATTTACTATATATATGACTTCTTGTTGAGCTTGGGATTATTTTTATTTTATTTTTTCTAATCATCGAGATCTTAGAACAGAATTTCCATAAATTACTTTTAAATCAAGTTTTAAACAAATAATTCGCACCATTCGCAGTACATTCACGATATTAACGTCATAATTAGTACATTCACAATAATTTATTTAATGAACTTTTTTAAAATTTGAATTTTGAATAATAACATGAATAGTTTTTGTTTAGCATAGCCGTGTATGATATTTTTATTAATACTTTTTAATTATATTAAAATGATTTTTTTCTTTGTAATTTTTTTTACATCATTACATTAAAATTATTGAAAAACACCAAGAAATGCATTGATTTAATGCTTTTTCAGGTAAAAAAACAATTTAAAAAGCAGAAGCTATCACGATATCAAACAAGTACCTTGAAGTGTCTTTGGTATGGTAATAGCTTTTGCGATTGCGGGTTAAAAAAATATGTTCAAGAAAAACTACAAATTATAACCAACTATAATTTGAAACCCGACTTAACTCGATAGATTAATTCAGGACCTAACCGACCCTCCTTCTAAAAAGGGTTGAATGTAATTAAAAGTCAACTCGGTCAAAATCCAATTTATTTATTTATTAATTTTAAATTATATTTTATTAATTTTTTTAAAAAATATTAATCTAGACCAACCCATAACTCATGTCATGCACCGATTAATCTTATTGGGTTTAATAACTAACTATGATTTTGTTAAGGCTTCTTAGTTTAGCTATTGTTAAGAAACAGAAAGGCTAAGAGATGATTTACAGTACTCCCTCCTGGCTAAAATGCGTACATAAAAGGAATGTGTACAAGAAAATATATTTCCGAGTTTAAATCAACTAATCAAGCGACCGACCGGACTTGATCTAAGAGAGTAAATTAAATTAAATTAAATTGGAACCATAAAGGTAATCTATTTAAATTATTATTTAATATAATATAGTCCAGTGTCTTATCATTTTAATCCAATTGAAGTCATGGAATCTGAAGTTGGTTGACAATCAGATGTTCTTATAATTATAACTGGAGTTCCATTAATTTTTTATTGGCAAAATGAATAGGGTTTTGAGAGATTAATCCTTTGTCCTCTAGTTTGTGGATGATTATTAAACAGAAAATCCTACCATTTTCTCATCTTCCAATTAAAAACAGAATTAAAATGGAAGGGAGGCCACAATGTTGTACCTTTCAAAAGTCAAATCAATACACATTTAATAAAGTTATATATATCTAGCTTACATTAACCAATTTAATTCTGCTAATTTTCATAAGATATTCTGACTAGTAGATCGAAAAGAAAAATTGTGGAATGATATAAGCAACTAAACAAGAAACTTGGGTAGAATAACATGACTAGCATTCTAACAGACATTATCAATGATAATATGTGTTTACATTTGAATATGGTAGGTTTTCAGAAAACAATTATTTTAAAAAAAACTCACTACATTGCTAAACTCACGTTCATAATCGATGCAATACCTTTTGAAAAACCTATGGACATACACACATATCATCAATATTGAATTCAAAACCAAATTATGAAAACAAGAATTTTTAGTTGAGTTAAATGTACATACAAGTAGATTGAAAATAGCTTTTCAATTAAGCTATGATACTTGTTTTGGCTGGTTATGTTAGTTTGACCTAACTTTTCTTTGTTTTTTTAGATTAATATGAGTGTCCGGGCCAGCTTGTGCGCACCTCAACTAATCCCATGAGCCCTGAAGCTAACGACTATGTAAGCCTCTAGTGGCCATCATATTAGCAATCACAGAGGGAACAAACCTCTTGATCTCAAGGTCTTATCACTAGACCACCTACTAGATAGTTTTTTTTTTTTTTTCATGAGAAGCAGCATCATTAGTTAGTTTTGGTTATAGTTGTGATGAACATGATAATACATTAATTATAAGTAGATGCCGACTAAATTAACCAAATTATTTGGAATATTTATAAAAATTAACTTAAAATTTATAGGTCTTTTATATTTTTTTAGATAATTTCATATAAATAATTTTAAGAATAAATCCAGTTCGGTTCGGCTTTGATTTAAAATTTTAGAAACTAAAATAAAAAACCAAACTAGATAAAAAAAAAAACATTGGTCTAACTTAAGACCCGTAATTTAAATTCGAGCTATTCAAATCAAACAAAGTAAAACCAAAATGAACTGACTCATTAGTTCAATTTAATTCAAGATTTTGAAAATTCTCAATTCAATTTTTTTTTATCCAGCAAGCCATGTATTCTCGTTTATAAACAAGCATTCTAGCCAGAACTCAGGCGAGCAAACTGTCAAGGGTCCCACGAGAACAAAATTGTCAAGGATAAAACGAGGATGGTGGGGGCAAAACAGGAATGCATGCGAGCTGATCCGCCTCCCAAGTCCTCATAAGTAAGCTCTGATCAGAGAGCATGCGGGATTTCCTAGTCATATCAGAATCCCTACATGAGCATTAATTCCTCCAGTTCAGCCATGGAAATCAATGGAAAGGAATGTTATTTTTGGGTTTCCTTTCGCTAGCTAGCTTGGAAGGAAGCAACCATATCTTTTGCCCTTATTCTTCACTGCTCCATATCACAGACACTCCCTTCGTTACCTTCAACAAACACTCTCATTTATTGCTTCGACAACGACTTTCAACCCTTCATCACCAGAAGAAGAACAAATCCCACCATGCAATTCCTTTTCTTTTTCTTAGATAATTTATAATTGATTTAAAGGATGAAACAAACTGGGTTTTTAACTGCCACGCATGAGAACAGGGACAATCCAAAACATGTACTGTTGTGAGTGTTAAATAATATTTATGTAGTCTTATTTATTAAGGGTAGAATAGTACTTTCAGTTTGACCTATATATACTTTATTTGTATTTAGGTTAACACAATGCATTCATAATAAACAGATTATTCAGAATTGTAGCCTCCTTTTTGTATTTGATCTCAATTACTTTAATATGGTATCAGAGCTGGTTTTATGGAACGAGGTTTAATCCCGAACACAGCTTCGCGGATCCAACTCTGCGGTGAGTTGGCTGGGGGTTTGCAGGGGGCAGCGCGCCCCTGCCGGGGTTCGGGGCAGAGCCCCGAAAATTTTTTGGAGTGAGATTTTGTCTTCCGCTTCTGCAAAATTTGGTATTTCGTCAGTTTCTGCAATTATTTTGGTATTTCATCTTCCCTTCAGCTTTTGCAATTTGGTAATTCCGTTCAGTTTCTGCAAATTTGTTTTGTGTTTTGGAGTAATCGTATAAGTTTGAGAAGATATTTGTTTAGTTTCTGCAATCTCTGTTCAGTTTCTGCAATTTGGTATTTTGTTTTCCGCTGCTTTTGCATTCTGGTTCTTTGTGATTGTTGATTATGGCTACTGAAAGAGATGATTCGCTTCAGTCTGTGAGTGTGAGGTTGGATGGGAAGAACTATTCGTATTGGAGCTATGTAATGAGAAATTTTCTTAAGGGTAAGAAGATGTGGGGATATGTTAGTGGAACTTATGTGGTACCTAAGAATACTGAAGAAGGAGATACTGTCTCGATAGATACATGGGAAGCAAACAATGCAAAGATCATTACTTGGATCAACAATTCTGTTGAGCATTCTATAGGTACACAGTTGGCAAAGTATGAGACAGCAAAGGAGGTTTGGGATCATCTGCAACGGTTATTCACGCAATCAAATTTTGCAAAACAGTATCAGTTAGAGAATGACATACGAGCTCTTCACCAGAAGAATATGAGTATTCAGGAGTTCTATTCTGCCATGACAGATCTTTGGGATCAATTGGCTCTTACAGAATCGGCAGAATTAAAAGCATGTGGTGCTTATATTGAACGTAGAGAGCAGCAACGATTGGTACAATTTTTAACAGCACTTCGCAGTGATTTCGAAGGACTTAGAGGTTCAATTCTGCATCGTTCTCCACTGCCCTCTGTTGACTCTGTTGTCAGTGAGTTATTGGCTGAAGAAATACGTCTTCAGTCTTATTCTGAAAAGGGAATTCTTTCTGCTTCGAATCCTTCTGTACTAGCAGTACCTTCTAAGCCATTCTCTAATCATCAGAACAAGCCTTACACAAGGGTTGGCTTCGATGAGTGCAGTTTCTGTAAGCAGAAAGGTCATTGGAAGGCTCAGTGTCCTAAGTTGAGACAGCAGAATCAAGCTTGGAAGTCTGGCAGTCAGTCACAATCTAATGCTCATCGATCACCTCAGGGTTATAAACCACCACACCACAATACTGCAGCAGTAGCTTCCCCAGGCTCTATTACCGATCCTAATACTTTAGCTGAGCAATTTCAGAAGTTTCTCTCCTTGCAGCCACAAGCAATGTCCGCTTCTTCCATAGGTCAGTTGCCTCATAGTTCCTCAGGTATGTCACACTCTGTATGGGTCTTGGATTCTGGTGCTTCACATCATATGTCTCCAGATTCCTCATCTTTTACCTCAGTGTCCCCTTTGTCCTCCATTCCTGTTATGACTGCTGATGGCACTCCTATGCCCTTAGCAGGTGTTGGTTCTGTTGTCACACCTCACTTGTCTCTCCCTAATGTTTATCTTATTCCAAAACTCAAATTGAATCTTGCGTCTGTTGGTCAAATATGTGATTCTGGTGATTATTTAGTCATGTTTTCTGGTTCTTTTTGTTGTGTACAGGATCTGCAGTCTCAGAAGCTGATTGGGACAGGCCGTAGGGAGAATGGGCTATATATTTTGGATGAGTTAAAAGTGCCAGTTGCTGCTGCTGCTGCTGCTGCTACTGCTGATTTGTCTTCCTTTCGTTTGAGTCTTTCATCTTCTAGTTTTTATTTATGGCATTCCCGTCTAGGTCATGTTTCGTCTTCTCGTTTGAGATTTTTGGCATCCACAGGAGCTTTAGGAAATTTGAAAACTTGTGACATTTCTGATTGTAGTGGATGTAAACTGGCAAAATTTTCTGCTTTACCTTTTAATCGAAGTATTTCTGTTTCATCTTCACCATTTGATTTGATTCATTCTGATGTATGGGGACCTTCTCCTGTTTCCACAAAAGGAGGGTCTCGATATTATGTCTCTTTTATTGATGATCATACTCGTTATTGTTGGGTTTATTTAATGAAACATCGTTCTGAATTCTTTGAGATATATGCAGCTTTTCGAGCTCTTATCAAAACTCAACATTCTGCTGTGATCAAATGCTTTAGGTGTGATTTGGGTGGGGAATACACCTCTAATAAATTTTGTCAAATGCTTGCCTTAGATGGAACCATCCACCAAACTTCATGTACAGATACTCCTGAACAAAATGGTGTAGCTGAAAGAAAACATAGGCATATTGTCGAAACTGCTCGTTCTCTCTTGTTGTCTGCTTTTGTTCCTAGTGAATTTTGGGGAGAAGCTGTTCTTACTGCTGTAAGTTTGATTAATACAATTCCATCTTCTCATAGTTCGGGTCTATCTCCTTTTGAAAAGCTATATGGGCATGTCCCTGATTATTCCTCATTTAGAGTCTTTGGTTGTACTTGTTTTGTTCTTCGTCCTCATGTAGAACGCAATAAGCTATCCTCTCGATCCGCTATTTGTGTCTTTCTGGGTTATGGTGAAGGTAAAAAGGGGTATCGTTGTTTTGATCCAATAACTCAGAAACTTTATGTGTCTCGTCATGTTGTCTTCCTTGAGCATATACCTTTCTTTTCTATTCCATCCACTACTCATAGCCTGACAAAATCTGATCTTATTCATATAGATCCTTTTTCTGAGGATTCTGGTAATGATACCTCTCCCTATGTTCAATCAATTTGTACTCATAACTCTGCAGGTACTGGTACTTTACTCTCTGGCACATCTGAAGCTCCATTCTCATCTACAGCCCCTCAAGCTTCATCTGAGATTGTGGATCCACCTCCACGTCAGTCCATCCGCATTCGTAAGTCCACAAAACTACCAGATTTTGCTTATTCTTGTTATTCTTCATCATTTACTTCCTTTTTAGCTTCTATTCATTGTCTCTTTGAGCCCTCTTCCTATAAAGAGGCAATTCTTGATCCGCTTTGGCAGCAAGCTATGGATGAGGAACTTTCTGCTTTGCATAAGACAGATACTTGGGATCTGGTTCCTCTACCTCCTGGTAAGAGTGTTGTTGGTTGTCGTTGGGTGTATAAGATCAAGACTAATTCTGATGGGTCTATTGAGCGATACAAAGCTAGGCTGGTTGCAAAAGGATACTCTCAACAGTATGGTATGGACTATGAGGAGACATTTGCCCCGGTTGCCAAAATGACTACTATTCGTACTCTTATTGCCGTAGCTTCGATTCGTCAGTGGCATATTTCTCAGCTTGATGTTAAAAATGCATTCTTGAATGGAGATCTTCAAGAAGAAGTTTATATGGCACCCCCTCCTGGTATTTCACATGACTCTGGATATGTTTGTAAGCTTAAGAAAGCATTATATGGTCTCAAACAAGCACCTCGTGCTTGGTTTGAGAAATTCTCTATTGTGATCTCGTCTCTTGGCTTTGTTTCTAGCAGTCATGATTCTGCTCTTTTTATTAAGTGCACTGATGCAGGTCGTATCATTCTGTCTTTATATGTTGATGACATGATTATTACTGGTGATGATATTGATGGTATTTCAGTTTTGAAGACAGAGTTGGCTAGACGATTTGAAATGAAGGATTTGGGTTATCTTCGATATTTCCTAGGTATTGAGGTAGCATACTCACCTAGAGGTTACCTTCTTTCTCAGTCAAAATATGTTACAGATATTCTTGAGCGAGCTAGACTTACTGATAACAAGACTGTAGATACTCCTATTGAGGTCAACGCGAGGTACTCTTCTTCTGATGGTTTACCTTTGATAGATCCTACTTTATACCGTACTATTGTTGGGAGTTTGGTATATCTCACAATTACTCGTCCAGATATTGCATATGCTGTTCATGTTGTTAGTCAGTTTGTTGCTTCTCCTACTACTGTTCACTGGGCAGCTGTTCTTCGTATTTTGCGATATCTTCGGGGTACAGTTTTTCAAAGTCTGTTACTTTCATCCACCTCTTCCTTGGAGTTGCGTGCATACTCTGATGCTGATCATGGTAGTGATCCCACAGATCGCAAGTCTGTTACCGGGTTCTGTATCTTTTTAGGTGATTCTCTTATTTCTTGGAAGAGCAAGAAACAATCTATTGTTTCTCAATCATCCACCGAAGCAGAATATCGTGCCATGGCATCTACTACCAAAGAGATTGTTTGGCTACGTTGGTTACTTGCTGATATGGGAATTTCCTTTTCTCATCCTACTCCTATGTATTGTGACAACCAGAGTTCTATTCAGATTGCTCATAACTCGGTTTTTCATGAGCGCACTAAGCACATTGAGATCGATTGTCATCTTACTCGTCATCATCTCAAACATGGCACCATTGCTTTGCCTTTTGTTCCTTCTTCCTTGCAGATTGCAGATTTCTTTACCAAGGCGCATTCCATCTCTCGTTTTCGTTTTCTGGTTGGCAAACTCTCGATGCTTGTAGCTGCCGCATCGTGAGTTTGAGGGGAGATGTTAAATAATATTTATGTAGTCTTATTTATTAAGGGTAGAATAGTACTTTCAGTTTGACCTATATATACTTTATTTGTATTTAGGTTAACACAATGCATTCATAATAAACAGATTATTCAGAATTGTAGCCTCCTTTTTGTATTTGATCTCAATTACTTTAATAGTGAGGTTTACCAAGAATGGAAGTTGACAACATGTAATGCAGATTGCAGGCGGGGAATGTAATTATAATTGCTACTATATATTAATACTACTTGTCATGAGTTGTGACCTAAAAAGAGTTAGTTAACATTGGGATTTGTGGCTTTCAGCAGGGCCTGTAACGCTTGCCTTGCCCTGAATTTTCCCTTTCCCTTGCTTATTTACGGAAATGTTTCTTGATTTCCAAATTAATTTATGTTCATTGCGCATGTGGTGATGGATGAACATTGCGAGTTTGAATCGTGTTGTCAATAATAATTCCTTCCAAATTAGTTTACGTTCATGATCAAGATTTTTTTTAAAAAAAAGATGCATTAAAGTAACTTTATTTTTTAATTTAATAACAATGTTTTTCGTTTAAATTTTTTTGAACCTATGAGAATGTCATAATGGACATTAAAACTATTCCGAACACTGTTTCAGTAGAATAAATAGTTAACTACAAGAAGGTGTAAATTAATAATATTGTGAGGTGAACGAATCTAACGCGTTTTGCCTCTCTCTCTCTCTCTCTCTCTCGCCCCCTCTAATTCAGAGTAGTTAAAAGTCTGTAGCAAGAGTGTGTGTGTGTGTAAAGTAGAGTAGAGCCTAGGAGGAGGAGTCAACCATGGGAACAAGCACAGGGCTCGAGAAGAAGGATGAGGTAGCAGTGATAGACAATTATTGGGACTCGCACAAATCATAATTTCTAGCGCGTGGCAGATAGAGAGAGAGAGAGAGAGAGAGCGGGGGGGAAAGAACCTTCAACTACTGAAATGTCCCAGCCATCCTGTCACCATGTCTTAGCTTTCCTCATATGTCCCTATAAAAAACACCAAAAACAAAAGAAATGGTACTGTGATGAATAGTGACTGACTCTCTGACTCGTATCCGTAAGTTAGGCTTTTTGGAGTTTTTTTTTTTTTTTTTTTACACAGCACAGTAAAAAAATAAAGTAACATTGTGGCGAAAATAATTTGGAATCTAACATGGTTTTACGAGTTGCGGATATCATATATGTCATGCGAGTCCTAATTATTATTTGCGACTTATTTCATAGTTGTCATATGTGACTTCACTCGAAATTTAAACCGAAAGACTCTTTTCTTCCCTTTTCTCTCCTCATTTCCTCCTCTCTTTCTCCCCCCACATCCACCCGTATCTCTTAGCTTAATTAAATATAATTTAAGTTGATAATAGGTTATTTTATTTAATAATTCATGATTTTATGTTGTTGTTGATTGTGAATTAACAAAATTATATGATGAAATAGTTAGTGTTGATTTAGGTTAAATTATAGATTATATTAAATTACGTATATAATAATAATACTACCAGTGAAATGCATGATTTTGATTGATAATTTTATTATGGTAGCGAAATTTGATGATTATAGTGTTCACCGATTAATTTGATGAGTTTAGTTTTTAGCTGATTATACTAACGTTATGGTTTTGTTGATAAATTATGCACTTTAATTAACTCTGAGATATTAATAAATTACAATTGTGTTTTGTTGTGTTGTTTGACGGAATGTCTGATAATTTAGAAATATTATGCCTCCATAGTGGTATCATTATTAATACCGACAATGATATCACTTATAATGAAGGAAGTTATGAATTCATAACTGCTACATTAAACATGTCTCTTAACGAGTTATCTAAAATGTTATATGATCGACTTGGCTGAAATGTGTTTGAAACAGAAGTTGAAATTACCTGGAGAATGTTGCAAATCGATGTCAGTCAAGCTCATTATGTCGGTGTACCAATTTGTAGTAACGAGAGTCTGAATTCAATGTTTGGATTTGTAAGGAACAATAAGATTAATATGCTGGAGCTCTACTTGAATAGTAGACCTAAACGAGAAAACTCTTATAGTATGGAGTTGAAATATGTTTGAAATAGAAGTTGAAATTACCTGGAGGATGTTGCAAATCGATGTCAGTCAAGCTCATTATGTCGGTGTACCAATTTGAAGTAACGAGAGTGTGAATTCAATGTTTGGATTTGTAAGGAACAATGAGATTAATATGCTGGAGCTCTACTTGAATAGTAGACCTAAACGAGAAAACTCTTATAGTATGGAGTTGACTTGGATTCTAAGTAACTCTCATAGATTCACACAGACATCACGCACAACTAGTCCATCTATGTTAGGTGGTAATGCTAGTAGACAAATATCGATGTAGGAAATTATTAATATGGAACTTCAGTTGAGTATGACATCTGCCTCATATTGCTATGAAGAATCCTAACAAAGAGACAACGATGATGACCATCCCATTGATAGAGTTGAAAATGACTTAAATACCCTTGGAATTACAAAATTATTAAACTGACATCAAGGGGCTTTTTTGTCTTTTCATTATGATTTGTTATCTATAATAATGTTGATTAAGGGGTAGTTTGGAATTTTAATAAATATATAATATTATTTTAAAAAAATGGTTGGATGTTCAAGGCATATTTAGAAGATGTTTATGCCTTCAGACAACGCATGTGGGATTATTAATGGCGGTTATATGTCAGTGTAATCTTTTCTTCTCCCCTTTTGTTTCTCTCTCCTCTCCTCGGGATTCGCCCTGATCCAACTAAAATTAAAAGTTGTCCTCCTATTTTTTTTTTTCAATTATAGTCCTTATTCTTTTGATTATCTTTATTTGTTTTGAATCTTTTTTTTATTGATTTTTAATCAATCTTATCCCTTACCATTTGGTTTTATTTGATTTTTATATGAAATATTGTCCTATTGTTTTATATCTTTTTCTTAATTGAATTTATTTTTCAATTTCATCCTTCATCATTTTATCTCATTTTATTTTTATATCAAATTTGGTTCTCATTTTGTTAATTGCTTCTTCTTTTTTTGGTTTTGATCCTTTTTTGAAATTAATTTTGTTTTTTTAGTTTCATCATTTAATATTGAATTATTGAAGATTGAGTTTCATTTTTTTTTTTCATGTGGTGATTTCAGTCTCATGCACTGGGTGAAAGGTATGAAATGTTAACTCAAATTAACATCAATCTCATTTTTATCTTTTTTTTACATCATTTTTTTTTCGATTCCATCCTTCAACATTAAGTTTATTGAAAATTGAGCTTTTTTATTTTTTCTTATTTGCTTTCTATGAGGATGGCTCAACCTCACAACCCGTTTCACGAGTTTGCCATGCTAACTCGAATTGGTTCGAGACTTTTTTTGTCTTTTTTGTTTTTTTCCTTTAACATTGGGTTGTCTTGGAATTCACCTTCATAATTGTTTTTTTGACAATTGTTCTTTTTCTGCAAGTCATCGTTATCACGACTTCACTTTAGATTCAATACAGTTACTACTATGACTTTTTTTTATCATATAATTAAATTAAACTATTTTATTGAATTTGACTTGAGTTGTGAAATCTTTTATGCTTTAAAACACACTGACAACACTTGAAAAAAAATTGAAGGTAAAAAAAATCAACCTATCTAGCTACCTATCATATATGGACTCATATAAACTCATGAGATACACAAAAGTTAATATGTTTTAACACATAAAATAGCATTGATTCTTTAACATTTTGTAATCTTTCCTTAGCTAGTTTGATTATATAAAAAAAGTTATATCTTTATCTATAATAATAATCTCATTAATAAAAATTACTTGAATTTCTATGTTTTGAGAATTATTGTAGCTAACAAAAAGTGGTATATATCATCAAATTTTGTAAGTGGACCTAAAAATGGATGCGATGGATGTCAAAAGGAAGCATCTTCTTAGTTGTTTTCAATACTATTTTCTTCGCTTTTTGTTTCTTCTAGAATGGACATCACTAAAAGTATATATTCCCGGACTGCTCATGTCATAAGTGATAACAAAAACATGAAATTATAGAAAGAAATAAATATTAAAGATATGTATTTGCTAGTTGGATTACAAGTAGTATTCTTCTATTAAGACATTTTAACCTTATTGATCATGGTTTGCATTCTTAATTTGATCATGGAATTTAAATAACTAAATTATATTTTTTAAGTAGCATTTATTAAGGGATTAATATTTAATTTGGAAATTTATATTTAATATTTTTTATATATATTCACAAGTCAAACTTTATATATATATATATATATATATATATAAAGAAGCATTGAATTCCCTCTTTTTTAATACTAGTTCTTGATACATACTTCGTATTATTCAACTATTTTAAAATATTTTTTTTAGATTTTTGAACTATTATTATATTAAAATCTTTGATTTTTAAATCAAAATAATTTCATATAAATTGTGATAAGTTATAATGAAACCATTTGTTTGATTTTTAAATAATTAGTAACATAAATTGAATTATTTTTTAACATTTAATTGTTAAAATTTAGGATAAGAAATTTAAGAAATAACAAGCATTGAAACATTTGCGCTAATTTATCTATAAGTGTATAGTTAGAAGTTGAACCAAACATTAAAGTTTGTTAAAACACCACAGGATTGGAAGATTATTAGGTTCAATTTAGAGGTTAAGGATGCAATGTTTAAAGCACGTCTAGTTGCTAAAGGTTTTACATAAAGAGAAGATGTTGACTTCAATGAAGCGTTCTCTCTAGTTGTAAAATATATGTCAATCCAGATATTGCTGGTAATGGCTGCTTTGTTTGACATGGAACTTGTGCAGGATGTGAAAACAACTTTTTTACATGGTGAGCTGGAAGAGAGGATCTATATACATTAGACACAGGGTTTCATTGCTTAAAGTAAGGAAGACCATATGTGTTTGTTGAAGAAGTCATTTTATGGCTTCGAGCAATCATTGAGGCAGTGGTATAAAAGACTTGATACTCTTATGCCTAGACACAATTATTTTAGGAGGGAAAATCATAGTTTTGTGTATTTCGAGAAGGTCTTAGATAGTTTATTTATGTACTTATTATTGTATGTTTATGACATGATGATTGCTTCCAAAAACTTATCTGAGATAAATAGTTTAAATGATTAATTAGTTGAGTAATGAGTTTGAGATAAAAGATTTGGGTACAACTAAAAAGATTTTAAATATGGATATATATAGAGACCAAAGCCCTGACAAGTTATACTTGTCTTAGAGAAAGTATCTTCAGAAGCCATTAAGTGTTTTGATACGCAAGACTGCAAGCTAGTGAGTACTTAATTTACAACTCATTTCAAGTTATCTTCAGCTTTTTCACCAGGAAATGAAGAGGGGAAAAACACATTTGAAAGTATCATGTGTGTTATGATCTACACTCATTCAGACATTTCACATGGTGTTAGTGTGGCTAGTAAGTTTATAAAAAATCATAGTAAAGCTCATTGGTAGGTCATTAAATGGATTCTCTATTATCTTAGAAGTACTGCATATGTTGGTTTGATATATGACAAGGATAGTAACATTATAAGTAATGTTGAGGGCTTTGTAAATTTCGATTATGCTAGTGATTTAGATAGTAGGAGATGATTGACAGATTATGTTTTCATTCTCTTAGAGTGTGCCATTGGTTGAAAAGCAATTTTGCAATCTACTATTGTCTTGTCTACAACAAAGACTGGGTATATAACATTGATAAAAGTTGTGAAAAAAGTTTTATGGTTACGAGGTTTGGTTAATAATCTTGGTTTCTCACATGAGTTAATCTTTGTGCATTGTGATAGCCAGAGTGTTGTTCATCCGACTAAGATCCAAATGTATCATTAAATGACAAAACATATTGATGTTAATGTATCACTTTATTTTAGATATCAAATCTTATAGATATGTTGACGAAACCTATCTTTATAGTCAAGTTCAAGCTTTGTTTGAACTTTAATTGGTTTGTATGCTACTTTAGAATTACTTGGTGGAGACGATCAGAGAGGAGTTCGAGTTTTGGAAGTTGACTCAATTTAAGCTAAGATGAAAATTTATTGGGTTTGTATTAATTTGTGGGCTCAAATGAGGAAAAAAAAAAAGGAAAGAAAAAGTCAATGTTCTTAGTCCATATAAAAGCCTAAATTGTCGTATTTTAGGATAAGACTTATTTGTAAGTGCTTGCATTCTCTACACCTTGATGGCTAGAGAGATGAAAGAAAACATAAGTTTCGAGTTAATTTTAGATTTTGGATGAAAAAGCAATTTTGTGTGAATTTTTCTTATTGTCTTGTTGGTGGAGTAAGTCTAAGTTACTGAACCACGTAAATTTTATATATTTTCTTACATGATTAATTATATTTGTTTTTTTATATTTCTCTACTTATCAATTAATTTAATATTTTAAAACTATTTCTTTTACAGTTGTCACTTATAATATACATCCTAAGGAAGTATAAAGTTGCATATAAATTTGGCTTTCGCCTTAAAGTGATAAAAGAAGAGCTACATTTGAAGTCTTTCATATGAAGTATTTGAACATAAAACAAAATTCCTCAAAACCAATATATAGAGCCAGCGATTAATGAGAAGAATAATCACAGCAGGTTAATTAAGTATTAAATTCCTCATCTAAATTATTGTTAATTTTGGTACGGTTATGCTTTTTTTTTTGCCTTCGTAAATGAGATCTGGTTTATTAAAAAGAAATTAGGAGCTTTAGAGGCTCAGATTGATTCGTATCGTATGTAGTTATATTCTTCGTACTATCAATCAAGGTTCAGATCCTGACAAAATCCCAAGAAAAATAATTTAATGTAATTGTAGCTGTAGCTGTCCAAGATTTGCGTTGCGTTTGTTTTTATATTTACGGTGAAACAAACATAATAAGATGTTTGTTAACAAATTAAATTATGTTTTGTATTTCGAGACCGATTAAAAAATTAAATTTGAAATGCAGTTTTTATACAACAGTTTTTATATATTTTTTTTAATTGAATTTCATAAAATCCTGTTTGTTTTTACATTTCAAAAACACTTTTGAAAAAAAAATTAATTTTTAATTTTTTTCTTTGCTTCAAATCAATATATTTTTTGTGTTTTCAGATCATTTTAATGCGTTGATATCAAAAATAATTTTTTAAAAATAAAAAAAATATTATTTTGATGCATTTCCAACTAAAAAGCACTTTGAAAAACAAGTACAACTATAATTCCACCAAACATTTTATACATGTTTTTTGCTACACATAAACTTCAACCATAATTTTTATCAAACAAGTATCTAAATCCAACTAATCACAGCTAACTGTACTTTTTTAAAATTTATTTTTTAAAATTACAACCACAAAAGTTACATAAAAAAACAAATACACTAAACTATGTGAGCGAGACACGAGTCATAGCATGAAATTTAATTATTATTTAGAATTTCTATCTAATATATCATACACACACCGTATATAAAAGGAAGGACAATAATAATCAAAACAGAAACTCAACCCGAAAATAAAAGGACATAAAATCCAAAACGAAAGACTCGAAATGTATCACTTAAATGAAGTCACAAGAATTCCATTCACAAGAAAAGCTTCTGATAGCTACATAACTAGTGTATCCATGGGTGGTTTTGCCCGTATTTTGTTTATAAGTAGAAGGTAGTGACTGTAATTATGTTGCGTGTTTTGAAGTTTTTTTTTTTAAAAAAAAAGTATTAAAATAATATTTTTTTATATTAATATATCAAAACAATAAAAAAAACACTAAAAATTATTAATTTTTTTTAAAAAAATACTATCCAACAACACCAAAAATCCCTTTCAAATCCAATAGCAAATCGTCCAAGAAACCAACTAGTTGGGCAATGTATGATCATGTCCAAAGATGTACGAAAGAAATGAACCGTATCACTTGACCTCTCATCCATGCAAAGGTACAGACGAGTTTGACATTATGCACCTTGGCATGGATGTGATAATCGACCGATATCGGTTAATTATAATCTCTCAATTGGGTCCAAAAGCTTCCAAGGACCAGTCTAGTAAGATGGTTAGATTTTGAGTGAAAAAGATGGAGTTTCATGCATGAGATGGTCCATAAAATTACTGGGTATTTTGCCTTAAATATTCTTGCTTTATTGACTATCGTTCAAAAACTGTTAAGCCACAGGTTAGATTTATGAAGTGGGGATGGTCCCCTATATATATCCCTTCCTTTCTCCTCTGTAAAACCAAAAATCCTACATCAATATCGAAGGAAAGAGATTGTGACACCTCGGTGATGAATGAAAGAAACTTGCACTAGCTTATTGATTGATCAAGGAAAAAAATTTAAAAAATACTAGCTTATTAACTCGTATATATGGCGAGGATCTTTAATTATAACGGTTCAAATTTATTTGTTTTTAATTTATCATTTCCGATGTTAATGATTTGTCTAGTTTTGGTGTGATTTTAGCTTCATGTCAAGAAAATTGGGTCGAGGACCAAATAGTTTTGGTATGATTTTAGATTTGGGTTTTCTTTTTTGAAAAAAGTGAAAACATGAGCATAAATTAATCTATTTATTCTCTATTTGTTCTCAATAATAAGACACCTTAGAACATGAACATATATACACACACACACACACACACACACACACACACATGATTATCAATATAAAATATATAAAAATAAAAATAAAAATCCTCTATATATATACACGTACCCTACATCAAGTAATATTTGTAGAAGCATATTTAGTCAAATTAAAAGAATTCTTGACCAATATCTAACAGCAAGATTACGAGAGACTTGGCTTGAGTGGTGAGTATGTTTGTTTTAATTAAGCTTTGAGTTTAATATATATGAAATCAAAAAAATAATAATTGTATGTGATCAATATTGCATTAGTTTGGTTACGAGTAACTTATTTAAGACTTCGAAATAATACTTTTTATGTCAAAACTAACCCAAAAATACATTTACTATTTTGAAAAAATCAATATTGAATGTATATATATTCACATTTGCAAAGCGTGGGAGAATAAATGATAATATATCGGGCTTGAATCATACCATCATCACCTAAAGAACAACAAAAAAAAACAATTCCCAATAAGGGAGACGATGGCAATTCCAGAAGAAAGTTTTAGAAAGCATTTGAAAACACGGTTGTACCGTATTTTTAAAAAATTAAAATTTTTTTTTGCTAAATATTAAAATTTTTTATATGTTTTGGATCGTTTTGATGCTCTGATCTTAAAAATAATTTTTAAAAGATAAAAAAAATTATTTTGATTCATTTCGGCATGAAAAACACTTTAAAAGACAACCACAAGTACCACACTTCCAAATAGGTTCCTAGACTTAACGTATTTCGTGAAAAATTTAGATAGTATTTAATATTGTAATATCAATTGTTTTTAATAAGAATATTTTTTCTTATAAAATATACTAAAATTGCAGATCTTTAACCTAAAGTATCAATTTGAACTATAAGCTCTAGAAATAATTTCTCTAATGAGAGAGAATCAGCTCTCATTCGGATATGACTATAGCTAACATCAGGCTTTGGATCGATGATGCTAAGTTTAGGTAAAATGGTTCCTCAGTCACTAAACATTTAGGAATTAATTGTTCAGTATCATTATTTACAGTTTCCATTTCTGTTTTTGAAAATAGAAACATAAAAAATTGAAAACTAACAAGTGCTATCAGATGAAAAATATAAACATACACGTAATTGATAATTATTTAATTAACTAGTTTCTATCATGTGAACAATTACATAACAAAAAAACTAAATCAGAAAGCAAATTTAGTATAATTACTATTTTTTCATTCCAAAAATAATCAGATGTCCTATTTATTGGGGTGTTTCGGTCTTTTCTCACGGCTCACTAGACATTAAAGGACTAATCATGGTATAAGTGTCTTTTCTAATTTTTAAGCATAGTAAAATAACTTAATTACCCTTCAAATTAAAAATTTTAAAATTAGCATAATGGATATTTCTGTCTTTTTATTTTTTAAAATACAATAAAATAATAAGTTTACTGTTTAAATAAAAATAAATAAATCATGCGTCCAAAGGCCTTTTGGTCCTTTTACTTTGGTTTTTTTTGTTATTACCAGGTTCATCGAGGGCAATTTAGTATTTTAATAAAAATTATTTATTATTTAAATGAAAAGGATTGTTGGCGCATATGCAAGTGTGCAGGCGCATAAGAGGCGCCCATGCCTTTCAAGCAGCGCGTGTGACACCTCCCAATGGAGAAAATTACGCTTTCATATTAGAAGCGCCACATGTGCCCGCGCCCTTTGAGCAACGCATGCAACGCCTTCCAATGGCAAAAATTGCCCTTTCGCATTGGAAGGGTGACTGTATCATCCTTTTGTTGGTGTGGCGCGTGTTGATTGTGGTTGGGAGATTTGTCGCTTATGAAGCTTTCTTTCTTTCTTTCTTTTTTTCTTTTCTTCTTTTATCTTTCCTCCCCTTAAAATTACAGGTTGATCCTCTTTGTTGTTGATATTTCAACTCCGGTTCTTATTCTTTTGATTTTTTATTTTTGTTCTTGGCTATTTTGTAAAAGTTTTATTTATTTTCAATTCCATCATTCAATCTCAATTTGTCATGTATTTTTTTTTTCAATTTGGTTCTTTTTTTTCTAGTTTTTTTTCCTTGACTCTTTTATAAAAATTCTATTGGTTTTCAATTTCATATTTAAATCCAACTTTATGGTATATTATTTTTTTCAATTTGGTTCTCATTCTTTTGAATTTTTTATCATTTTGTTAAAATTATTTTTCTTTTCAATTTCACCTTCTGATAAAAAATTTATAATTGCCCTCTAATTTATCTTTTATTTGGATTTTTATCCTCATTCTTTTAATTTCTTTTATTTATTTATTTTAGATCCTTTTATGTGATTATTTTTTCTTCTCAATTTCATCATTCAGCGTTTGATTTGTTAAGTGTTGGGCTTTGTGGTTTTTTCATGTATAATGTTTCCAGTCTAATGACTCGGTTTATAAGTTTGAAAAGTTAACTGGGTTAACTTTATTTTTTTATTTTTTTTTTGTTTCATCGGTTGATATTAGTTTTTTTTTTTTAAATAGCTTTATGATTTTATTTGATCTATTTTCTATTAGGTTATCTTAATTTCATGATCCAAGATATAAGTTTGACAGGTTAACCCAAGCTAGCCGGCCCTTTATTGCCCAAATTACATGTTTATTATGCTAACTTGAAATGACTTGCATCGGTGTTTTTTTTTTTAATTAGATCTCATAGTTCTATGTTTAATTAGATAAAAATGAAACAGCATTATTTTTTCTGCTTTTAAAAGAAATCTCAAATTATCGTAATTATTTTTTGTAAAATTTTATATTTCACTAATTCGTTTTATACTGCGCAATTCCCTCAATATTTTCAATTTACTATACTAAGTTTTAAGTGGTGTCGTGGCAAGCGAGACCTGTTAAGGAGCATGTATGTACTCACAGAAACTCTTAGATTAGAAGACAGTGGGTTCTACAGAGGTACTTCTTGCCATGTCAGCATCAGATACCAGCAGATTGTAGGTCCCACTTGATGTGGACTGGCTTTTGAGTACTGTGGACAAAAACGTCAAAGGCTTCTTCTTCTTCTTTTAGCCAGTCCCTTTTTATTACTATTTATTTATTTTATTTAACAATTTCTATTATTTTTGTAGGGATAATTATTGGTTTATATTCAACAATTTCTATGTTCATAGCATATCCAATTTCTTCCATACATGTAAAATTTATATGAGATCGACCACTCGTGACCTAATATAAAAACCTAAACCGGGAAAATAATGTTGGTAATTATATTGTTTTATTCTTGGTCATAGATTCCCAATTAATTATTTTTTTCTTCTTAATTTGTAGCATCTCTTTCGTTAATTTTTCTATAAAAAAAAATTAGCTTGAACATCCTATAACTTAGTAGTTTTTAAGCGTTTTTTGTGAGTGTAAAGTAGATTAAAATATAAGATAATTTATGATGTAAACTATTATGCGTGCAATAAAATTTAAAATATAAATTGTAATTTTTAAAAATATAAAGAGTAAGTATAAAAATAACTAAATTATAGAATGATTAAGATATTTTTTAAAAAAAATTACTAAGTAAGATAATATATCTACCAACAAATGACATAATATATACTAAGTATTAGGTATTGTTTGTTTCAAGAAAACCACTTTTCTATAAAAGTAGTTTCCAAGCTTTTGAATGTTTGGTGAATTCTAGAAAACTAGTTTCTAATAAAAAAAAAAGATAAACATTTTCCATCAAGAAAGTGTTTTTCTCCTTTTAATTCTGGAAAACACTTTTTTTTCCTTTAACATATAAAATAAATCTTATATAAATACACACTCTTAATTAATAACATTAATTAATTTGGATTTTTTATTAATTTTAAAAAATTATTTTAAGGTTTTAAAAATAAAATTTATTTAAAATTAAAATATTTATAAGTTATTTTTTAGCTTGTATTTCTTTACATAGCTAAACAATATAGTTTTTTAATTTATTTTCTATGATATTATCAAATATACAAAAATTACTTTTCAAAGTTTTATCTTTTATAAAAATTATTTTTAAAAAAATTACTTTCAAGTTTGTTTACTTTCGAGCAAACAAAAAATTCCTTAATAATTGATGAGTATATAATGTCTCTCTGCCACAAATCTCTCCCCAACAGAGAGTGCCCTACAAGAAAAGACAAGAGGGTCCTGAAATAAGATAGTCAACTCCCACTTGTTCTTCAGTCCCTTAGCAAGGGCACATTATTTAAGAAAATGGTCCTCAAATATCACTTATTTTTTTATACTTGTACTATTATATCCATAATAATTTTTCAATATACATCAAAATATTAAATCAAATAAAAAAAAGAAATTAGAAAAAGTACGAGGAAGTGGAGCTCTGTTCCCCTGTACCACAGCTTCAAGACATGAAATACATTATTATATTTTTTTTCAGAAATCATGAATACGGCTACACCTCTTTTTCACTGCCCAGATCTCTCTGCATCAATAAACTAATAGTGTACACAATTTTTAACAATATCACTCCATTTGCTATGGATAATTGCATGATCTTAGGGTTTCAAATGTTAGGTTGAGATTTGATTATTTGTTGGTTTATTATTCTCCCTAGCTATAATATTATATTCTGTGTTCAAATCTTAAAAAAACACAAGGATTCTTATGATCTCGAGTAAGCTTTCATGATTTAAAATCGAATTTAAAAATATATTTTTATTATATGAAAAAAATAGTAAGATACTCTCATTGATGTAAATAAAAAAAATCACTAGGAAGGGGTGAGCGAATTAATCAAAATATTCCTAAAACTCTACTCAAAATTATCAGAATCAAACAATTTTTATGAATTTGTTAGATAATTTTGGTTAATTTCTTTTTTAAAAAATAAATTGACTTAATTTAGTTTTGATCTTGGTTTTAAATTCTAGATATCAAAATCCGATAAGATATAATATCTCATTAAATCAAAGTCCGTAAAAAATAATCTATTTAAAAGCTCATTAACTCAAATTAGGCTTATTTGATTATAATAAATGTAAAACTAAACTGGACTAATCAATTTATATTTTTTATTCAGTTTAATTCAATTTAAAACTTGAAAAAAAAAAGATTCATTAGTTATTTTTGCCTAAATTAAACTGGTTGAATCGATACTCACTCCTTCCGACTTAAAGCTCATTTAATATTATAATAATTATTATTATTTTTTAAAGTATTTTTTATTTAAAAATATATAAAAATAATATATTTTTTATTTTAAAAAAATTATTTTTATCATTGTCACATCAAAAAATATAAAATAAAA
Organism: Populus trichocarpa; assembly: GCF_000002775.5. Taxonomy (NCBI): domain Eukaryota; kingdom Viridiplantae; phylum Streptophyta; class Magnoliopsida; order Malpighiales; family Salicaceae; genus Populus; species Populus trichocarpa. Next base: position 1,340,854 of record NC_037291.2, on the reverse strand, counting down.
AAAATATTTTAAAATAAAAAAAATTAATTTTTTTCAAAAAACAAACAGGCTATTACTCTTACGACATAAAAGAAGAGTATCAACTTACAAAACTGCCCTTCACAAAACATACATGCATGAAATAATGGGATGGACTATATACTATGCTTTACAGCTAAACCTTCAAGTAATTTAAAACTTTATGGATCTTGTACACAAGGACATAAATTAAGGGGAAAGGTGAAGGAGAGGCAACAAAAGGATAAAAATCAAGTTTAATTAGGGTAATTAGTGATTAATCAAGAGTTAATAACAACCAATAAATAAAGGGGAGGAAAAGGTAGCGGGTTTTCCGGTACAAAGGACGAAGGAAGCAAAAGCTGGTAGGTCGCCACGTGGCGATACTTTGAACCGTAGGATCAACATGAAGAATGATCAATCCATTTTGTGTGTGTGTGTGTGTGTGTGTGTGAGTGAGAGAGAGAGAGAGAGAGAGAGAGAGAGAGAGAGATCATCCCATGACATCCTTAGGCAGTGAAGAGAAGAGGGTCAGCTTAGTTTAGTTCTTAAGACTTTGGAGACAACACAAACAAGAACAAGAGAAGCCTTGCTGAGTGAAAGCTAAAAAGGCACTGCAAAATCATCAGAGAGAGAGAGACTTAAATTGGGTCAGGAGAGAGAGAGAGAGAGAGAGAGAGAGAGAGAGAGAGGGTATGGCGGCGTTTGCAGAGAAGCAGAAGCAGCTGTAATTCTGTGTCTAAGTAAATGGCAAAGAAAAGGTACTGAAGGCGCGATTAACGCTTTCTTTTCTTCAACCAAAAAAAGGGCCAACAAAACTAATCAAGAAACTACTCACTAACCACTTGACACAGTTTTTTTAGAGAAGGAAGCAAGGTAGCTAGAGTGAGTGAGTGAGTGAGTGAGTATGTGAGTGAGAGAGAGAAGAGAGAGGCATTTTCACATACACAAGACTCAAGAAAGCAGGGAACAAGATTGTGTGATACTACCACTAGTACTCTTACACTCTTTGATCCTTCTTCTTCTTGGTTTTGTTCCCTCTTTCCTTTTTCGATTCATAACCCAAAATTCTGGAGAATTTAAGGAGGGCCCTTTTGATGTTTGTTGGGTTGTAAGCAAAAGACAAAGAAAGAGAGGTTTTCTTGATTATGGATTTTCTCTCACAATTGAGTTTTGGGTCAGGCTTAGAGGAGGAGAAATGGCTGGCCTTTTCTCATTAGGAAGAGGTAGTAGTAGCAGTAATAACCAAGAAGACCAACAAAACAACAATAATCCACCAACTGAAATTCCACAAGAAAGCTGGTTTTGGTACAAAAGTGAAGACATTCCATACAAAAGTTTTGAGCTATGGCAGCAGCAGCACCAAGAACTTCTTCACCAAAGACATCAGAATCCACAGCAAGATCTCTACTCACCAGCTGTTGGGTTAGGTGTAGGACCCAGTAGAACTTCAATCAACATCTCTGATGAATCCTCATCAAGATCAGCAGCAGCAGCAGAAGCTTTCATGATGATGAGGCCTGGTGGTTCTGGAACAGGAGGAGCTGGTAGCATAAGTTGCCAAGATTGTGGCAACCAAGCAAAGAAAGATTGTATACATATGAGGTGTAGGACTTGTTGTAAGAGTAGAGGATTTGAGTGCCAAACCCATGTGAAAAGTACCTGGGTTCCTGCCTCTAAGCGCCGTGAAAGACAGCAACAATTAAATCTTTTACAGCAACAGCAACAACTGCAAATTCGTGGAGAGAATCCTAAGAGACAGAGAGAAAATCCAAGCTCTTCTCTTGCTTGCACTCGCTTAGCCAATAGCATGTCAGGTAAAGACAATATCTATATACACTTTGTTTATGTAATGTCTCTTTTCTTTTCTTTCAACAGAAACGAGTGACTCACAGTTCTAAAGAGTCATTTTTTAGAAGAATTCAGTGGCACACACGCTCATACAGAGAATCTTGAAAGAAAGAGAGAGAGAGAGAGAGAGAGAGAGGCCATATCGATTGCGTGTATTGAAAACGAACCTCCATAGTAAAACCCCATCAGCTTTTTTTCACCTTTCCTTTTATGAATACTGTTATGAGGTATTCCTGACAAGTGGATTGAAAGGGAGAAACTATTTTTCTCTTTCTGTGTGTTGATTGATATCTGTGTATATATATTATATATGAGCATGTTTGTTCTTTCTTGATAGCTTTTGCGTGCCATTTCATATACATAAAATATAATTCTATAAAAAAAAATCCCATTTTTTTATCTTACTATTTTAATCAAAATCTGAAGTAGTTTATGTTAACGGGTTCTTTGTTTTAGGGTTAGAACTTGGGAATTTCCCATCAGAAGTGAGCTCTCCTGCATTATTTCGTTGTGTAAGAGTGAGTGGCATTGATGAAAGTGAGGAGATGTTAGCTTACCAAACTGCTGTTAACATTGGAGGGCATGTGTTTAAAGGAATTCTTTATGATCATGGCCCTGACAGCAACTACATGGCACCCGGTGAGACATCTTCTGGAGGTGGTGGAGTACAGCCACTTAATTTAATCACAGCTGGCACAGCCACTGGTGGTGGTGGTGTAACGGTGGCTTCTACGACAGCCGCATTTCTTGATCCTTCCTCTTTATATCCAGCTCCACTTAACACTTTCATGGCCGGTACGCAATTCTTTCCGAATCCAAGATCATGAAAACACCACAACAACATTCTTGTCTTCCCTCTCTTTTATATTAGCAAGGTCTTTTCTTTTCCAGTCCATTTTGCAAAAAAAGAAAAAAAACTGATGATGATTAAATGTAGTAAGAAGAGAAGTAAATTTGACACATCCATTCAAGAAGTAGGAGTTAAAAAAGAAGAAGAAGAATGAATGCTGATGAGAGGCAATGCTTAACATGTTGTTTTTGTGAAAATTTCGATGATAAGTTATGATTATTATTCTTCTTCTTTTTCTTTCTCTTTTTTTCCCCTCACATCCTCTCTTTCTTGTATGTGAAAGAAATCTAAAGTTTCTTTCTTGTGTTAGGACAGGAAAGGAAAGCATGTAGGGAGGCAGTGCAGTAGTAATGTAGTGATGACATGTTTCATGTTTTCTTGTTTGTTTGAGTTATATATTATGTTTTGTCTTCTGGGGTTTGAAATTGCATTACGTTAGTTTTGGACTTGAACTTGCCTTTTTCCCTGTTTACCCGTAAGTTTGCCGGTTTGAAATTGAAACGAAAATTGGGTTTCGTCTTTTTTTTTGGACTAAACAGAAAGACCAAACCGATCTATTTCTTTGTTTTTTTTCTCCTTTCCTTACGCGGTATGGGCGGTGTCCAGCCATGCATCAATAAGCTAAGCATTCAAGTCCAAAAGGTGAAAGAAAAGAAAAATATGAAGTCATTTTTCTCTTCTTTCTTGCGCTCTCTCTCTCTCTCTCTCTCTCTCTCTCTCTGTTGAAATACTTGCTCATTTGATATTATTATACACGTAAATCCTTTAATTAATTAGAATGGACATGCGTAGATGTGACTTCCATGATAAAAATGGAAATATTTCTTGTCAATTGTTCTTGCTTAATGCACCTGCAAGAATTTATATATGTCTATATCTATATATATATAGATAGATATATAGATGCTCGCATGTTATAAGACTGTTTCCCAATGAAATTTTGATTATGTTTTCTTAAAAAAAAAGGATTTTGTGAAGAAAACTCGGATTTTGAAGCTTTCCTCAATCAAACAAGAAATCATTTTCAAGAAACAAGATTTTTTATTGGGAAGAGAGAAATCGTAACTGTAGAGGCAAGCTAATATCTGTACAATACCAGTTTTGGTGCTCAACAGTTTGTTTTCATTGATTGCTGACACATTCTGTATTATTGCTAATGAATGTAGCTTTCTTGCAATGTAGTAGCTTGAACAATATCAATTGAAGATTAAATGTAAACCACAAGCTTTAAAATAACCAGAGTACAGATGGATATTATTTTTAAAATAATCCCTTTTAGTTTAAAGTAATGAAAACCATTTATTTATCTATATTTATGTTTCATTTTGAAGCAAAGGCATAGGCACCTTCCACAGCTAATGCAATGTCATTTCTAAATAAAGGAATCTTTCTGTGCATTTCTGTGCATCAAATAATTCTGCAAAAAGCCAAACCTAGCGTGTAATTTCAAATGACACAAGTACAATTCTACTGTTGTCCTTCCAAGACTAGCTAATGGAGGAATTTTCTACCAAATAAGACCCCTTGTAGGATTAGTTATCCTCGGTTGAAAAGTTATGGTGGCTTAAATGTCATTTGGCTAGACATTGTAATTGGAAATGTTCCTATTGATTCTAAAACCGTGAAAAACACAAGTTTGAAATTCGAATTCATGCAGAACATACTTTCCATGGAAACATTTTGGAAGCACCTTCAAGATGGAAAATGTTGAAATATCATAGAAGGAATAGAGTAGAGTTGTCTTACAGTACTGTTTTTCATTGAATTATATAATTTGTTTGCTGAATTCCATATGAACTAAAATCATTAGATCATAACAATGCAATGATATAGTCAACTAGAACAAAAGAATTGTTTCCCCATTTACTTTTAATTATCACATACTAGAAAATAGCTCCGCTCCCTATCTGAATCCAATTCAATGTTTTAATTTATGTTCAATAAACTTTTTTGTTTTCATTTTCATTAGCGTTCTACTTGATGTGACAACATTCACTTGCGTTAGAGAAATTGTCTTAATAACAATCTATTGCATTAAATATGGGAGAATGATGGGGAGGGGTTGGAATGTTTTCTATGGATAGAAGGATTGAGCATTCCTGCTAAGAAAATTAGTGCTGCCTTCATAGATGGGTTCTGGATTTTTTGTTGTTTCAGTCGAGTAGTTCTGATTAGAAGTTTGTCTTTTATGGTTTTGTAGGGGACAAAAAACATAATCATATATGTGGTGTCTAACTTTAACGAGTCCCAACAAGAAAAATGCTTAGTTGCGCAGTTTTAATTTTTATGAGAATAAGAAATTCTCAAGACAATCTGTTAAATGTACAATTTAGCAACATGGACATCAAATCTCCCATTGAAATCATTTAAATCTATAGGGTGCAACATGAAAATCATCCAAGAGAAAAGTCAAGAGAATATTTTTCAAGTTAGCAACATGAAAATCATCCAAGAGAAATGTCAAGAGAATATTTTTCAAGTTACAACATAAACTTGATACAAGTCTTTAAACACCATATCATCATAACACGTGGAATCCTTTTTTCTAGTGTTCATCCCTTGCAAATTTATTGCAACCAACATCAGATTTGTAATCCTTTGAGTATTCTAGCTGTGTAATTTATGCAATATAATGAAAATCCAAGTGAATATTGCTAGCTCAAAAGTTATTTTTAGAGCACATTGAGCCTTGCGAAGCTAGAGATTTGATGTAATTTGCATTTGAATAACAATATAACATCATCATTTTCATCATGTGGAAACATGGCTGTTTCTTATTAGTGTGGTAGATAACTGGGGCCACAAAAGTAGAGGAAAATATTATAGAGAAGTAGAATAACAATGCTTTATCATTCAATTTGATCACTGTGATCCATTAGATTCTTTTGGAGAATCGGAGCCGAATGTCCCAGATTGATTTTTCTGCTGGAGTATTATGAGTTGAATGTGTTTTGTATGCAGAATTGTCTACACCGTAGCTGTTTTTTTTTTTAATGCAGAATTGTTATATGATACTTTTGAGTTTTAAATTTTTGACTTGATATGCTGCAATGGGACTTCTGTGCCCATCAAGCCTCCCAATGAGAGAACCACATCATAGAAAATGTGCATGGATCACATATATGTTCATGACAGCCTATATCTTACAATCTAATTTGCAAGGATACGACTTAAAGCTGTCTGCTACAAATTATTGAAGTTCTGATAAGTTACCTACTTCGCTTAGATTTATTATGGTTTGTGGATGTTTCATATGCTTAGTTCTATCAGTTTTTTTTTTTTTTTGGTATCTGCTCCATATGGCATTTGTTCTTGAAAGTTCAACAAGAATCCCCCTTTTTGTACGATTTGTGACTGATATTTTTGTGTTCTCAATTGGTCCACCTATTTCAACCTTCAGCTTCTATTTTAATCCAGTTAACTACATTGAGAAGCTGCATTTTGCTTGATAGTTCTTTCTCGGTTTCCCCACTTTTAGGATCCGATTGGTAGTAAGGTGGGGTTGAAACTAAGTTGTCTCGATGGTTAATTAATATACACTATAATTTTGAAACTCTTTTAAAACCATAATTATAAAAAGCTACAAATAAAGCTATAATTTGTAGCTTTTCGCACTTGGCAGATTTTTATTTCAGAATGATCTTATTTGTTTGTACCATACTAATTCCTAGAAGTAGATTTATGGATTAAAATCTAATATCATAACTACTTAACTAGTGGAGCTGAACAATCAACCCTTCCCAGAGCCAAAAGGCTCCACGCATGCATATGTTGATCATGAGAATGACCTTATATTTCCCATCTCAGGAACCTCCACCCTCCTTGGTTTCTCATTTTTCCGTGAGCACAAAAGGAGGAAGAAGAAAAAGAAAAAAAAATCTGCATGCGCATCTTCATTCGTTCGTCTTCCTTCTGTTAAAAAACCCATCGAACTCTTTAACAAGACATGGAAGCAAACATTTGTTATGTTCTCTATATGTTATCTCCAACCTGATCGTCCTGGTATTTGGCTTTGCCACTGCAAATTAGTATAGCTTAAGCTTTTCTTTACTGCTTTGTAGTCCAATTTTTCTTTGCCACCGGACCTCTGCCACGTCTAGCTGCTTTTCTCAGCAATATGTTCTTGTTGTTGTTGTCCACGAGATTTTTAACAAAAATAGGAACAAGAAAGCGTGATTGGGTCATTATTTATGGCCCTTGGCTGTTTCTTAGTTGGAAGTATCTTGAAAGGCGAAAAAGATATATAGCCTCAATCTACCGAGTGAGCTGGGGTAGAAAGCAATGATGAAACACGTCAAAGGGATTTCTTTCAAAGCCATGGCGTGGCCAAAGCCATACATAGGGTGCTAGGGTTTGTTATGGTATTTTAGGGCAGCACCATAGGGTTTATGGCAATTTGAGTTAGTAGAGAGGGCGAGACTAGATTTGTAGGACTAGAGCCCCATAATGCAAGTTGTATTCATGGGCATGCAGACATATAATTGGTGGTCCCGAACATCCAATAAGCAAAATTCCCAGCTTCTTCAATTAAAAGATTGCTTTCCTTTTGCTTGTTTTGCTTTTGCAGCGCAACATGCTGTTAAATTATTAACAGAGCCCTATTTTCCTAGTGAGAAAGCAGGAGACAGATCCCTTTATATAGGCAGCTTAGATGCATTTATAGACCTTTAATCCACTAAAGAACAATGGAAGTAAAGGCTGATTCATTCTTGTTGATCAGTGCAAGATCTTGTTCCAGCAAATGGTGGCCGGTTTGAGCAGGAAGGTTGCTAGCGTGAGTTTTGTTGGCTTTTTGGCACACTACATAAAAGCAGCAGTATCTTGCTCGACTTTTCTGCTCTATGCATGTCTATAATACTTTTGGTTGTCATATATTATATATATTTTGGCATATAGGTCCAGATTTCGTGCATGTAATTCTATGCAATGAAAATCCCAAGTTAATTCTAAATCTGGAAATTTCTCTTCAATTTATAGTAAAAAGCTTTTAAATTTAATATATTGATTTTAGTTTATACTGTCTCCATTCCTTTTCTTTTCTTTTCCTTTTATTTTCAAGATTATACTTTAAAAAAACAGACCTAGTTATTTGTTATTAAACATGCTTTTGATATAAATTATTTCTATCAAAAGATGTTTTTGGTTTTTTTTGTAAATATTTTTATGATTTTAAACCCAAAACACAGCCGGTACCATATCAAATAATTTTCCCAATTAAATAATTAATTTTATAGAAAAAAATAACAAGTTTTAATCATTGTAATGATTCCATGGTAACATCCCAAATCCATGAACCTTGTCATAGCCTTCTGTTTTAACTGGCAATTAAATAATTAATTTAAGATGCTAATTTAGCAACTCTTACATGGGATGATTCCAATTTTCAAATAAATACTATTAGTTGAACCAGTAATAACTTAATAAATATTTTAGGCCATTGATAGCATAAATTAATATTACAATATGTATTACATTTCAATGGCTAGCATGTCCTAGCACGACAATTAGAGCTTGTAGAGATATTCGAGATTCTCACTGCTTGTCCTCCCATGGATCCAATCCGAGATCAATCGGACATCAAGAGGCTGGAGATTATTAGTAAATTGATTGGTTAAAGTACTGATAGAAGAGAGATCATGGCAGGCATTGCGCTGAAATATGCATTAAGGCATGGATTACAATCTCGAGCATCTTCTTAGAATAATGTTCTGTGCCCAAAAGTTGATGCCACGAGGATTCCATTTCCTTTCATCAATTTAATCTAACCCGAAAAGGTTATATAAATATCGATCGAACATATTCTTCCCAGGATCTGGTTCTAGGTTTCGAGAACAACAGACAGAAGGGCATTATAAAAGCTAAGACAATATAATGTTGTCTCAATTCCACCGGACCCCTAAACTTCCGACATGTCAAAACTCGGTAGAGGTAGGGCAAGGTGCCCAAGATTCAGATCTGATGGGAGGTGAAATCTGGGTTCTCTTTTTTTAAAAAAAAAAAAAAAAAAACCCTATTCAATCGAGTCATGAGTGTATATAAGAAGATTAAACAAGAAAATCCTCATTGGAAAAGGCTTATAATCTTGGATCCACAGGACAAATAATGCCATCAAATCCACTAAACAATACCCTTAAACAAAACTTATACATCTAAATCCAACTTGGAAATACTAATATAAGTCAAAAAACCAGTCTATTTGCCATCAATTATGAAAATAAAATATATACGCATTAATGTTTACTCTAAATATTAGTCATATTATTTTCATCAATAATACACATTCTACAAAACCCAAAACCTAGATAAATTTTGTTATCTCCAAGTAGTCCAACATTGTTGGAAAAAAATAAATAAAAATTGGCCTTCCTATCCCTTATGAGGATGTTTGAAAGTATGATAATGGTTGCTTTTCAAAGTACTTTTCGTTCAGAAATGCATCAAAATATATATTTTTTATTTTTTAAAAATTATTTTTAACATCAACATATCAAAATGATCTGAAAACATCAAAAATTATTTATTTTAAATAAAAAAATTTAAATTTTTAAAAAATATTTTTAAAACACAAAAACATTATAAACATAATCATATAAATCCAAAGTGAGGTTCATTGAAAACTTATTTTTGTAAGTTTTTCAGTTGTCTAGACCCAACCTTTTTACACCTTCTTAGCCCATTAGTTTTGGGAAGGCCATAATTCTTGCGAAGTTTTCAACAACTTCGTCAAAATCCATGCTGGGCCTTGGTATATAAGTTTGAAACGTGTCTTCAATTTGTCCAGCAGAAACTCACCAGGCCCTGCCGATGTTGATATTCTGCTGCCCAAATTTAGGTACGAAGAATGCTTAACACCAACACCATAAATGTTTCAACCTTCAATATATATATATATATTTTTTTTGTGATGAACAAGGATTCAAAACCTATAATTGTTCAATTTAGCCCAAAGTTAGGGTAAGGTACTGTGCTGGGTTCAATTCAATCTCACACATGGCCCATAGAATTCAGATTGTACATACTTCGGCTTCTTTTTTGTTCACTCTCTCATGTCCCATTTGCCCCAATTTATCAAAAGTTCTCCCCCAAGGTTCTTGCAAGGAAGCTAAGCTTACATGATTAATAATTAAGGTTCAACATTTATCCATAAAATACTATTTATTAGAATAATATTTTGTATTTTTTTAATTTATTTATTAAACATTTTTTTTAATTTAATATTAGATTGTTTTGGAAATTGTGCTTCATAAGTTTTTTTATTTTATTTTCTTTCTATTGAGTTATATATCAGTTTCATGGTTTTAATTTTTTTTTTTATTTCAATGTTCAACATTAAATATGTTGAAAATAAGGCTTCATAATTGTTTTTTGTTTTTTGATCTCATTAACCAGGTCACGAGTTTAGCATATTAATTCTGGTTGACTCGAGTTAATTTTTTTTTGTTTTTATCCTTCGACATTGAGTTGGTTGAAAATTGAATTTTATATATAAAAAAATTTCTTCTTTCTATAGGTTATCCCGATCTCATAACCCGAGTTACGAGTTTAGCAGGTTGACCTAAGTTGACTTTATTTATTTTTTGGTACTTTTTTAATTGAATATATTTTTAATTGTGCTTTATATTTTTTTTTAACGGAGTTATCATGATCTCATGACCAAAGTCACATGTTTGGTAAGTTAGTCCGAGTTGACTATGTTCATTTTTTGGTTCATTTTTAATTGGATACAGCCTCAGCTTTGGTCGAAAAAGCTTAGGGGTTCGGTCTCTGGAAACTGGTCTAAAACCGTATTTCTTCTAGAGCCTTCACCTTGAACACATTCTTCATCTTTTGATGAACGAAGGCTTTTGGTTTCTCGTATCGTCAGCTTGTAGGTTTCCTGATCTGAAACTCCGCACTTTCCTTGGGCTTAAGGTCCTTATGGCGAATAGACTTTTCGTAATAATCGATTAAACTAAAGTAGTTTTTTTCAATTTCACCCTCCGATAACTTAATTTTTTTTTTGCTTTTTCTCAATTTCATCCTTCAATATTAGAATATTTGGGATTTGAGTTTTGTAATTATTTTCAATTTGTTTTTTGTGGAATTATCCTAGTCTCATGGATTTAGTTTTTTTCTCAATTTCAATCTTTAACACTGGATTTGTTAGAAATGGAGCATCATATAATTATTTTTTTTAAAAAAATTGTTCTGGTCTCATGACTCTGATCATGAATTTAATAGGATAGACAAATGTTGTTGTCTAATATGTTGATCCAATATGTCCCGCAAATTTGATATTAACCCGGGTCAATCTAATATTTGGTTGTCTCAATATTATAAAAAATGATATCTAATATGTTGTTGTATTAATATTTTTTTAAAAATATCATTCAATTTATATTATATTTTGAGTTCATAATTAATTTTTTTTATTAAAAAACAAGTTGAAAATACTTAAATATTTTTTTCATGATAAAAAAATTCAATCCTACCCACGATCGAAGGTGAGCCAATTAAATAGAATCCCTCTGAAATACAGCCCAAAACATCATGATTCTCATCCCTTGCTTTGCCACTTCTTCACACACACTACAAAAACAAGATAACAAATTCCGTCTCCGACTCTTTTGGATCTTTGAGGCATTCTACCTTGGAATGTTTCTCTCATGTTTCTCCACAAGCATAGCTGAAAACACTCCTTTGCTTTACACTGTTACATCCCATTCTACGCTATCTTATTTCTTTCATATTTTCTGACAAACATAGCTCGAAACCTAAATAGAAATGGCTAGGCTTCGAAGTAGCAAGCGTAATTCTTCCTCTAGATCATACACATCAACACTAACCACCATAGCCTTCATAGCATTGTGTGCTATAGGTGTTTGGATGCTAACTTCAAACCCACAGGTTACTCCACAAACCACAACTCACGTCGCCAAACCAGTCATTACCACCACCACTGACATTGCCGCCGACGCGGATGTTTCAATCTCCAATGAGGTAGAACACACTGAATCCAGGAGCAAAAAGGACACCCATGTTTATGAAGACAATCCAGGAGATCTTCCCGATGATGCTATCAAATCCGACGAGCTTAAAAGCAATGATGACAGTGACAATAAAGAAGAAAGTAACTACGGGAAACAGGAAACGGATGGTGGTGATAGTAAGGCTGATCAAGAGAGCTCATCACAGGATTTAAAGGGAGAAGGATCTGGTGAGGAGCAGCAGAAACAGGAGGAAAGACAGAATCAGATATCTGAAGAAAGTTCACACACTCAAAATCGACAAGCTGATCAAACCAGCCAAGAAAGTTCTCAATCTGAAGGTAGCCAGGAAGCAAGTGTCAATCAAGAACAAGAAACAAATGCCAGCCAAGAAGAAAAAACGAATGACAATCAAGAACAAGAGCAAAGTACAGTATCTGAAACTGATGATAGTAATTCACATGATTCTATAAATAAGAATGAAGAACAAGATCAAGCACAACAGCAACAGCAACAGCAACAAGAAGATGTCGAAAACAGTAGTAAGGATTTACAGGATTCTCAGAACCAAGAATCAAAAGAAGACCAACAACAAGGTTCTGGACTCGATGAAAACAATCAAGAATCTGATCACAATGAGAAAACATATGAAGAGCAACAACAAGAGCAAAGAATAGAAGATACTGGAGGTCAGAATTCTTCTCAAGAATCCCAAAAAGAGGTATCTGAAGAAGATAAAAAACAAAGAATACAACAGCAGCAGCAGCAACAACAAAAACAAGATGTTGAAGATAGTAGTAAGGATTTACAGGATTCTCAGAACCAAGAATCGAAAGAAGACGAGCAACAACAAGGTTCTGGACTCAATGAAAACAATCAAGAATCGAATCAAAATGAAAAACCATTTGAAGACCAACAACAACAAGATAGTACTGTAATCAATGAAAGCAATCAAGAATCTGATCAAAATGAGAAAACTTATGATGAGCAACAACAAGAGCAAAGACAAGAGGATACTGAGGTTCATGATTCTTCTCAAGAATCCCAAAATGAGGTATCTGAAGAAGATCAAAAACAAAGAATACAACAGCAGCAGCAGCAGCAACAGCATCAACAAACACATGATCAAGAAACCGAACAAGAATCTCAGGTGGATAGCAACACAAACCAAGAAACCAAGCAGGAATCAAGCTCGGGCGAGTCAGCATTTCCAGGTGGCGGGAACCCAGGAATACCAAAAGAATCAAAGGAGTCATGGTCAACTCAAGCAGCAGAGTCAGAGAATCAAAAGGAGAGAAGGAAGGAGGAATCAGACGGTAATGACAGCATGTATGGGTACACTTGGCAGCTCTGTAATGTCACTGCAGGTCCTGATTATATACCTTGTTTAGATAATGAAAAGGCCTTAAGACAACTACATACAACCGGACACTTTGAACATAGAGAGAGGCATTGTCCTGAGCTTGGACCCACTTGTTTGGTTCCACTTCCTCAAGGTTACAAAAGACCCATCACATGGCCTCAAAGTAGAGACAAGGTATATCATTGAATCTTGATGGTTAGATTAGGGTGATTTTGTGGGGTTGTAACTTTGTTTAGTGTGGTCTTGCAGATATGGTATCACAATGTACCTCATCCAAAATTGGCAGAGGTCAAAGGTCATCAAAATTGGGTTAAGGTTACTGGTGAGTTCTTGACCTTCCCTGGTGGTGGAACTCAGTTCATACATGGAGCTCTTCACTATATTGATTTTGTTCAACAGGTAAACTAATCCCACAATTTAATATCTTGCATGATGCAATGTGTCCTCAAGGGACATTTCAACGCAATGCGTGAATAGTGCCCTTGAGGCGACGCTCCAAACAGTTTGAGTTTGGGTAAATATTAGAAAGATAGACTCAGTCTTGACACGTGAAAATCGCACAGAAATGCCACCCAGCCATGAATAAATAGATAAAGCACCCTAATCTCACCATTGAAGAGATGCATGCGTTCGTGCTCAAGCAGTTCTTAGCTCTGGAAAATATCCTCATCAAGTGGATACTTGTCATCCGTATTGCATGCTTTATGCGCATGAATTCCCATATTGATTCATTGTTAATGGGTGCAGGCTGTGCCCAAAATTAAATGGGGAAAGCACACTAGAGTGATACTGGATGTTGGGTGTGGAGTTGCAAGCTTTGGTGGTTATAATTTTGAAAGGGATGTTCTTACAATGTCTTTTGCACCCAAAGATGAACATGAAGCTCAAGTCCAATTTGCCCTTGAAAGAGGAATACCTGCAATATCTGCTGTCATGGGTTCCCAGCGTCTCCCGTTCCCTAGTAGGGTCTTTGATCTCATCCACTGTGCGCGTTGTCGAGTCCCTTGGCATGCAGAAGGTCACAACCTTTTCATATCTCCAGTCTGAGTACAATATAGATTATGAATCCAATAGAAGAAACATAATATTTGTTGTAATTTGCTTTTGCTAAAGAAGATTAGGTGCTTGTTCAGGTGGCAAGCTACTTTTAGAATTGAATCGCCTTCTCCGGCCTGGAGGTTATTTTGTCTGGTCAGCAACTCCTGTTTACCAAAAGCTTCAGGAAGATGTGGAGATATGGCAAGGTTGGATACCAAGAACTGATTATTTGAACAATCTATGATCTTATATCCAGCTGACCTCTTGTTATTTTGCTAGCTATGTCTGCGTTGACGGTATCTATGTGTTGGGAGCTTGTGACTATCAAGAAAGATAAACTTAACGGTATCGGTGCTGCCATCTACAGAAAACCTACCACAAATAATTGCTATGATCAAAGAATCAAGAACAGCCCTCCAATGTGTGATAATGATGACGATGCAAATGCTGCCTGGTCAGTCAGTTTCTCAGGCACTCCTAATGACTCTTAACAATTGGAAATGGGTTGATCAATAGCTAACTGGACTATTTATTAATGGTCATTCTGGCATTGCATTTTCAGGTATGTGCCTCTGCAGGCATGCATGCACCGGGTACCTCGTTCTAAATCTCAGAGAGGGGGTAAATGGCCAGAGGATTGGCCTGAAAGACTACAAATACCTCCTTACTGGCTAAAGAGCTCTCAGATGGGGATCTATGGTAAGCCAGCTCCTCAAGATTTTGAAGCAGATTATGAACATTGGAAACATGTCGTCAGCAACTCATACATGAAGGGATTGGGTATCAGCTGGTCCAACGTCAGGAATATAATGGATATGAGAGCCGTTTATGGGGGGTAATGATGCTTATCAACTGTTGTTGTTTTCTAATGCTAATTGCAAGACGGTATTGTCCTGTTTAAACGTATCCTCTTCACATGATTCTGATGCAAAACTCGTTTTTTATGCATCCAGGTTTGCAGCAGCTCTCAAGGATCTTAAGGTCTGGGTGTTCAATGTAGTGAACACAGACTCTCCAGATACACTACCGATAATTTATGAGAGAGGTCTTTTTGGGATATACCATGATTGGTGCGAATCCTTCAGCACATACCCTCGAACTTACGACCTCCTACATGCTGATCATCTCTTCTCAAAGCTGAAAAAAAGGTAAATATGATTGGATCAATACTTCTCATTTTCCATTTGTAATTCATTTTGTCCATCTGGGGAGCTTGATGACCAAATTGTGGTGTGGATTTTACAGGTGCCAGCTTGCTCCTGTATTGGCAGAAGTTGATAGAATCGCAAGACCTGGAGGTAAACTGATTGTTCGTGATGAGTCAAGTGCAATTGAGGAAGTGGAGAACTTGTTGAAGTCTCTGCATTGGGAGGTTCATCTAATCTTCTCCAAGGACCAAGAAGGTTTACTCAGCGCACAAAAAGGTGAATGGCGACCACAGACATATGCAGCTTTCACCTGATCACGAAGAGATACGACATCTGGCTCATAATCGTGTGCTGCCCCTTCTGAACAGTTCATTGACCTGCAAATTGCAACTTACTGTAGCACTTTGCTTTCTTTGGAATGTAAAGTCTTCTTCTAAAATACAGCTAGGTAAATGTATTTGTTGTTGTCTTGTAAAACTTACAGTACAAGAATCTCTGCGTAGAATTATAATAGGCCAACAGGCGAAATTTTGCACCAGAAAGATGGTCACTCGTAACATGCATGATGGAGCTCCTGAAAAGATTATCCCATAAAAAAATTCATACAATACAAACACAAGGAAGTAGACAAGAAAACACACTAGCCGGGACCAGAGAATCAATAACTTCGCCACATAGCTGCATCCATGAATATGGAACCTCACTCACAAGGTCACAAACAGTAATGGCCCCCCTTCATCACTAACTTGGCCACTAGCTGCATCAATGAATATGGAACCTCACTCACATGTTCACCAACACTAATGCCCCCCCTTCATCACTTTGCAGATCATTATGAAACTTGCGTAGCTTACAGATAAACAGACTGACTACCAGGGATTGCGTATGCATAATAGGTACCGTTAACTACTAGAGTTCACCGTAATCCAGCCAATTATGGTAACACAGTTTTTCCATCAAGTTTAATCACTATATTGTTTTGATAGGAAATCTGTTAATGATTCAAAACAAAAACTATCACTAAACCTTCTTCATTGCCAATGCACCTTCCCTCACACATAGGAAAAGTCTAGCGATAGAAAAACTCTTGCAATGCAGAGCCAGAGTATCCATTACAGAATGACCACAGAGTCATTCAACATCAGTAAGTGCATGAACAACTCTAGTGAATTTGAGAAAATTACAAGAAAAATGTCTTTTACTTCATTTAACAAAGGTTTAAATGCTATGATATATTCTTTAACTTCAACTCACAATTTCAAAACAAAGGACAAAATCAACCCTATATCAACACCATGTGTTGTTAACATGGCTCTACAAAAACAGAACCTTATCAAGTTATGATAAATACTTCAAGCTCCATTGGACTTCAATACCAGATGCAGCTTCTAATCAGATTCCAGTATTTCCACTACTCCGTGCCTAGAAGTTTCTGCAGTTCACCACTCTCGACGGCAGCTCTGAGATCTAAATATCGAAATTAACGATCAAATAGCATTAGTAAAATGAAGAGAAACAAGCCTGAAAACTATTACATCCCTCAAAGAAGGAAAATTTTAAATAGAAGAAAGAGGGCAAGGAACAGAGCAGCTAACCATCAGATCCACCAATATGCTTGCCATTCACAAATATTTGAGGGACAGTGCGCTTGCCAACTAAATCAAGCAGATAATCCTGAATTTCACCTCCATCATCTGCAAAATTCATAGAAACACTGCCAATTTAAACCATTTTTCCCGGTACCCATGCTACATGAATCTGTAGCTAAATAGAGATACCTCGAAGATCAAGCTCCACGGCAAAAGGTTTCTCATACAGTTCACTGAACACACGCTTGGCACGCAAACAATACCTATCAACAAAAAGAAAACAAATCACAATTCTTCCTCCCAAAATGCTCAAGTGAGATTCAGTTTTTGCACTGCACAGTTAGCTGTGTATTAAAATTAATTCCCGGAATTCATAAAACATAGACGATTGGCTGTAAACCAGAATTCCCAGAAATTCATATAATTCAAAGAACTTTCCATGAAAATTAAATTCATATCCCAATTCAATAATTTACTAACCAAATTCCAATATCAAAAACTACTTTCCAAAATTCTAACCAAGACCCACTTTTTTAATCTAAAAAGGAAACACAAATCAATCATAAAAGGAGAACTAAAAGAACAAAATCATCCACGTCCAAGCCATAAATTAATACTAATAACACAAATTAATATTCATGAAAAAAAATCCCATAAAACAGAAATTAAGAGAGAGAATTATAGAATTTACGGGCAGTAAGATTTGGAGAAGATGACGATCTTGTTGGAGTAGATAACGTTTTGAACAAAAGCTGAAGCTGAATTCGATGCTTCGGTTACTTTCAATTCATTTGCTAACGCGACCAACAACAATAATAACCCAATTGTTGTCCGATTAAGAGCTATACTACACTGGATTCTCTTCATCTTCGCTTCTTTTAGCAACAACAAATAATTGCTCAGTAACTGCTTTTCCTCGTACGCAAGTAATGTTTTTTATGGGTATAGTTTAATTTTCCCCTGTTATCTCGGTTTTATCCAAATAGTTTCGTATGTTTCAATTAACCCCCAGATTTCATCGATTTTTCAATTTATCCGATAGATTAATGGGTTTAATCCATTCGAAGCCTGGCTTTAACAGAGTTTAAAAAACCACGTAGAAGTCAATTTTAGATTATCCGACAAGTTAACCGGTCAAAATATAATTTATTTATTTATTTTAATTTTAAAAAAAAAATATTATTTTAACTTATTTTAAAAATCTTAAAATAATATTATTTTTTATTACTTTGTGGACAACTTTTAGTTGTAGAAATTAAAGAGAATTTTTTCTACTCAGAATTTTTATTTCAAGTTTTTTTAATTAAAAATATTGTAATAAAAACTATGATCAATTAAATTAAAACATAATTTAAATTAGATGTTATTTTATCAAACATGTTTTTATTTTAATATTTTTAAAAATATTCATAACCAAAATTAACTTGTTAATTAAATTGAATCAGGTTATAATTTATAACAACGCTAAATCGTTTTTCATTTCAATGAAATTAGATCTCATTAATCAAAATAAAGAAAATCGATAATTACCATAAAAAAATAATCCTGATTCAGGAATTTCTATTGTTGCCTGGTATAGTCGAATTACAATCAAGGACCGCATATTCATAAAAATAAAAATCAAGAACACCACCTAATTAATTTGAATCTGTAACCCAGAAAAACAAATCTGAAAGAATACAGTTCATCATCACATCACGAGGGGCGGGCTAAGATTTTGAAGAATCAGATTTATAAAGCTTGTCATATTCCTCAAGCTCCTCATAATACACATCCCAGACACATCGAACACATCCACTCCCACAACAATCTCCTGGCTCCGGCTTCTCGGGGGGCGGCGGCGGCGGGGGAGCCGTCTTCTTCTTCGATTCTTCCTCTCCTTGTTTACTCATCACCGTTGATTCAATCTGTTGATTTTTATTTTCCGTTGCCATTACAAAATTGGCAGTAACGTGACAGGATTTGGGATCTTGAGATCTTGAATTGAAGGTGATTGTTTTTGGTGATATAAATATTGGCTTAAATGGGTTTTTCATGGCGAAGATAAAATGGGTCGGGTCATTTGGTGGGTTTTTGGGTTTTGGTAACGTGTAAGAGAAGATTCGAGAAAGAAAATGATTATGGAGGGTCGCTTCCATTTACGATCTTTAAGTTTGGTAAGGGAGAATCTATGTCAGCGGGCGGCGGGCGTTGGAGGAATTTGGCCCGGTGAAAGTTGGGATTGACTTTTTGACTTTATATGTGGCAGCTATTTATTGGTTGATTATTCTTAAGACGACTACACCCTTCTATTTATTTGTCTGGTCTGCGTGAGTAGAAAGTCAAAACCACCCATTTAAGGTCTGCTTGTTTGATTAAGATTTTGTTTAGGTTGTATGTAGTTGTTTTTAAAGTATTTTTTATATTAAAATATTATTTTTTTATTTTTAAAAATTATTTTTGAAATTAATGTATTAAAAAGTTTTTTTAAAAAAAATTAATTTTCACAAAAAACAAAATTAACTTTTTAAAAAACACGGGTTACCAAACCATCTCTAAGGATAAGTTTCTTTTTGCCTTTTAAAATGTTTTTGCAATAATTTAAAAAAATTAATTTTATTAAATTATTTTGACAAAAATCAAAAAAATAACTTTCAAAAATATAAATATATTTTCAAGTAAAAATCACATTAAAAAATAAATATTATTATAAAATTAAACAGTTCAAAAACTACATAACTGCAGTGCAATCCACGTTATAAGATTAAAAATATTTTTAGTTTAGAAATATAAATTATACCTCAACCATGCACAAGTTTCCAAACAAGTACTTAATCCAATATATATCGGTGGGAATTTTTTTGTTATGGTCTGTTTCTTTAAGTTATAATAATTTGTGCTGATGGGATCGATTGTAGCCTGAAATATTTCAAGTGGCGACATAGTATTAACAAGGCATGTGTGTTCTGGTTTGGCTGGAACCAGTAGAACTGGTCCAGTTATTGATTGCTGGGTCCTCGTGATTTGATTGGTTTTTGTAAAGGGTTGTTTGGACATGTGGATTCTCTAGGTCATGAACCTATTTTAGTGTCATCTCCATTTTGAGCATTAATGTTGTTTACATCAATTTGTATGTTTCTGATTCTTGATGATTTCCTCGAGGGGTGAATTAAATTGGCTAATGAGGACGCTAACGTGCCTTTCATTTTCCTGTGCTTTCACTAGAAAGATGTGACGGCAAGTTCTAGGTCCTACCATGATCAATAGGTTGGTGGCTGACAGAAACTGTGCCCCATAGGGCCATTCGGTTTCTGCAGATTTTCTTGCTGTGCTGTTGGGACTTGCTTGATATTCATGTATCTCCTTGATACTCGTGTATCTACTGTGTTTGGAAGGCCCAAGATAACTAAATTCATGGTACTAGAGATATCTCTGTGTAAAACTAGAATTCTAAATGATGCTTTATCTGATTATAAATTTTGTGTAATCTGTCAACTGTGTAACTTTACTAGCCAGCAACTGTTAGCCTGTTTTTTTTTTTAGCATCTGCTGATGCTATGCTCTTATTTTTAACTTTGATTATATAATATGAAATTGATTTGTTAAGGATTATTGTATAATTTTGGATGTTTTTGTGTATGTTTGAGAGTTCTCCTAGGGGTCTGAGAACACTATTAAGCTTCATGATGACGGATCCGTATAGTTTTGTTCTAGTTTTGATCACTAATCTGTTGCTGCTACCTTCATGTCCTTGAATGCCATAAAAACTTTCATGTTTTGGACTTCTGAAACTTAAGAAATATGGCTGACCCTTCGATCTTCTCTGTCTAATAATAATGAATGGAGAGTCTGTTTTGAAATCGACCGTCTCGGAACCACCCTCGAGTCTCTGTCTTTAATAGAAATTACACAAAAATAAATTGATACAATAAAAACCTCTAAAAAATACCCGTTCATAACCCAACAAATAAAGTAAACCCAACAAATAAAGTACAGTACATAGTCCGACTTTAGCACTGGATGTTATGTTCCTAAAATAAAATGAATACTATCAAGTCGGGTGAATTCAATAATAGACATCTGTTAGCATTCCAGCCTTCTTTATAGTTATGAAATCCAAACTAGTATGAAAGATTAATTCAAATTAATTCGAGAATCGATATCGATGAATCTTGGTCCTGTTTGTGCTTGGTTTTATAATTAATAAAAAAGAAAGGAGAGAGTTGATGAGTTCATTCAGTGTTACTCGATGAAAAACCTAATTTGACCCTGCAACGTGGGCAAAATCAAGATAGAACTCACGAAACTTTTCAATTTTAATCATTGGGGCATCCTTCAGGAACTTCAATGGCATGGGTCAAACATCAATAGAAATGAAGCATGTGCTTACTGTTACTAATCTTGAAATACTAAGTAAACCTAAGGAAATACTAATTTTCTAATCCCAACTTTATCGGTATATAATTGATCTGAAAACAAAAGAAGAAGAAAAGAAACAAAGAAAAGAAATTAAAGCTAGCCAGCCCATTGAGGTTTTTTTGCCCACTAATGGTTCTTTTCATGAATAGAAGATAGATTTAAAATCTTTATTTGATAAAATAAAATTAAACCTCCAAGCAACAGTAACAGTAACAGTTGGCGGTCCTCAGCCTAATACAGGAGGTATAATTGATGAGAAGCATGCTAGAAGGATACTAATACAGGATTACTAATCGTGTTTTTATGTAATAAAGTGAAGCAAACATAATTAAGTTCATCAAAGAAGTGCTGCCTTCCTCCAAACTTGAATGCTTGTTTCATTTGCTACTTCTTCAATCCCAGAAGCAGCAATAATAATCCAATGTAGTTGAAGGCGTAGAGCAATTTGATGAATTGAAACTTTAAGTTATTCCATGGTGGATACCTGGGCTCAAGCTCAGGGAAGAAACGTCTTTGCAAGATTGCTTTTTCATGACTGAAAGTATCGAAAGAGTACTTCCCGTGGTATCTTCCGAAGCCACTTTGACCAACACCTCCAAATGGTAGAGAATCACATACAAACTGCAAGTTTAACATGAAACGTAATGCACTCCGAGTTCTAACAATATTGAAGCAAGCAAATGGAAGAGATGGGATCGTACTTGAAGCAGGGTGTCGTTGAAAGTCACACTTCCGGAGGATGTTTTTGATAGAATTTGTTTCTTGAATGTTTCATCCCTAGTGAAGGCATAAATGGCAAGAGGTTTTGGCCTGGAGCTTATGAACTCAATGCTATCATGAATATTATTCAGCTGTACAAGTAGTAGCATATTTTAGATAAGAATCAGAATTTTGTAATGAGAAAGACAGGAGTAATCCTCACTGTGATAATTGGAAGCAAGGGGCCAAAGATTTCTTCTGTCATGATCTGAGAATCGAGGGGAGGATTTAGCAAGATTGTGGGCTCAATGTACCTACAAGATTATGGATGAAGATTGATAAGAGCTGCTTTCAGTATTGTTTGAATTTTCAGCTGAACTTGTGTCTCTCAACAAGTGACTTAGTGACTTGGAATGGTCAAAAAGACATACACAAAGTTCATCAATTCTATAACTTTCCACTGATAGAGGCACCTAAAATCATAGTGTTAGAGGAGCAAATCATTTCAGGATACTCAAAGTAAAGAGGAAAGACGGAAAACTCACATTGTTTCTTCATCTACAGAACCACCGTAAACAACAGAAGCTCTAATAAGAGGGTCTTTAAGAAGGTCAAGCAACCTCATGAAGTTGTTCTTGTTTAGAATTTTGCATAAGCTCTTTGATTCTCTTGGATTTTCACCAAAGAATTGCTTGATTGTTTTCTCTAGCAAGTCTATCTAAAACAGGCCAACATGCGGATATAAAAATCGAGCAACAAGACCAAAAGACTTATGCAGAAATTTTACATTACCAGATAAGAAGCGAATTTCTCTTCTACAAGCATATAGTCAATGGCAATACATGCTTGCCCACTGCACGACCCCCATTTCGCTGCTACTATTCTTTTGGCTATTACCTTCAGTCCAACATGCTCAAAGTTAGTCAGATAGTATTCTCAAACATTATAGTAATCCCTTGGATCATTTAGATTCTAGTAACCACTTCGTAACCTTCATATTGGTGGGATTGGAGCTGCTGTCCAAGATGGCAGGACTTTTTCCTCCCAGCTCAAGTGTAACTGGTGTTAAATGCTGTGCAGCCGCAGTCATTACGATGCGTCCCACACGCTGACTACCTGAAGATACATTAGAAATAAGCATGGTCAACAAAACTAACATAATGCAAACTATTTTTTAAGGCAACAGCAGATTTTCAATATGCAATTGGAAAGAAAGGAGGTGGTACCAGTGAAGAATATCTTGTCCCAATTCTGCTGTAGAAGTTGTTCGCAAACATCTATTCCGCCCTCAATGACCTTAATGGATTTGGGATCCAGGTATTTAGGGATAGCCTCAGCAAGAAAAGAAGAACATGCTGGTGATAGCTCAGAAGGTTTTAAAACCACAACGTTTCCTGCAGATATTGCTCCTATTAATGGATCCAATGTCAATGCTGCATTCAAAAAGATTATTGGGTGAATGCAATATTGCAGTATCCAACACCAGTAAAGTTTATAAATACAGTAGGCCTTCTGATTATTCCTAATCTAAAGGCTGATAATTTCTTGTTGATAATTCATCATACACCAACTCAATTTTGAGACAGATATATCATAACCTTTTTAACACTTTTCAGTTTTCTTACCAAATACCAATGAACCATTATTTTTCTCTGGAAGTACAATGCCCCTGATCTTTGGTTTTGCTGAATTCCATAAGCAGGCAATGACAGAACAGATTCTAACGAGTTTGTCGAGCAATTGTAAAGAAATAATCCCCTCTTTACTTATGGACTATAATTAACTTGTATGAAGAAACGACTTGATGGGTTCAATTCAAGAGCTTGAAGATACAACTTGGTGGGTGCCTGAGGTATTGTGATGGTTTCTAATTATTCTTTGGGACCAAGTGACTTCTTAACTCTTCGTTTCACTCATACTGGAAAAAAAATCTCACATCAGAAATGTAGTAAAGAATTGATTGCTCTTACAGATAGGGAAGTTCCAAGATCCCATTATGAGGACGACACCAAATGGTTCGGGCATCACTTCTGCACTTGCAGGGAAGAAAGCCAGGGGTAAATTGCCCTATACGAAGTCCAAAACAGCCATTAAACAACAAAACAAGACATTAAAAAAGCATATATATATGCACCAGTTCTTCTGCAGTATCAGTCCATGCTCAAAATTAAACTCAACCAGCCAAATACACACAGTACCTTTTTAGGAGCCATCCATTTCTCCACACAGCTCAAAGAAAGCTTGGCTGATTTTGCTACTACTCCAACCTACAACGGAGTAATAATTTATTATCACTGCTTAAGTAAAGAAATAAATTAACAATCAAGCAAAAGAATTCACAACAGGATAGATGATATACAGATCTTGTCTAGACAACAATATTGACTATCAAGATCATATCCCTCTCCATCTTTTTCCCTGTCGACAGAAGGGTTGTTAAGACTAGATATAGAATTATTCACATACTCAATTACCTCATCCCTGTAAGCTTCGACGGGGTGCTTTCCCAAATCTTGATCAAGTACCTTGAACATTTCCTCTTCATTATCTTGGACAAACTCAATCATGGCTCTAAGTTGGCTTTTCCTCCATGCAACACTTCTAGTTCTTCCACTTTTAAATGTGTCTCTTAGCTCGGCCAGAGTTCCCTCTAGACCCTCCATAGCTTCCAAGCTACTGTATGTTTTGATGAAGCCTCTCTAGACTGAGAAAACCTCTATAAATTTTCCGATGGTATGTTCATAGACATGTAAGGTATCATATAGATTGGCCCGCAGTCAGATCAATTTTTTTTAGTTAAAAGTATTCAGGAGACAATTATATCTTTTAAAAAATTTTAAAAAAAATGATAATCAAGTTAAATATTAATTAACTTAATAATACTATAAAAAAAATTAGGTAACACCGATAAAAAAAACAAATTTTAATAAATATTGTCTGCAAAAAAATGAAAAACCCATGATTCGAATATGAGATATATTCAAAGTCTATTATGTATTTTAGATTATGAAATTAGTATAATTGAATAGAAAAAAATAATGAAAAATAACAATAAAATATAAAAAATTAAGATATAGGTTAAGATATTTATTAGTACAGTAGGTTTCATTAACCTTGTTATGTTTAATAAGTTTATTTATTAAAATTAATTTATAATAAAAATTAATACAAAAAATTTATTGAATAAAATAAAAAAATATTATGTAAAGTTGTACATATTTAAAATATTACAAGAAAATAAATATTTTTAATTTTTAAAAATAAATTTAATCCATATAAAATATACATAAAAAAATAAAAAAAATCATATTGATCATATCAAAAATCAACATGTCAAGTACAATTAAAAAATAATTATTATTAAAAAAATAAATCACAAAAATTTTAAAAAATATATATTAAAAAAGAAAAAATCTAAACATGTGAGTCTCTAAAACAGGTCATCTGCTTTTAAAAAAAAAAAAAAATAGATAGATATCATAATCTAGCGAGTTTTTATTTTTATCTTAAAAAAATATGAAAAATAAAAAAATAAAGTTTGGTATTAAAATATAATTTGTAAAAATTAAAAAGACTGGCTATCTAATTAATAAAAAAATAAAAATAAATTTTTTAAATGAATTTTAAAAACAACTATTTATTTTACCCGTGTGCTTATTATTTTAGTTTTTTTTTTCTTTCAATTCAACATTTACTATTAGAAACATAATTGGATAAAAATAAAATAAAAAGCTTAACCGTTTAAGAATAAAATTGAAAATTATATATATATAAAATAGTCAGTGCTTTAGTACACAGTACAGTGACATGTGAGATGGTAAATATTGATTAATGCATAGTGGAAAAAAATAGTGTATATTAATTAATATACCTCTCCCTCTCTTGCAGTCTTGTCACGTCTTCTGGCCACGACCGTCACGTCACGTCAAGTTTTCAAAGTGTTAATTAATTGCTACCGGCGACCACCAGCTGTGCTAAAAGCTCTCAATTAAGTTCCGTACTTTAATTTCCACCTCCTAGATGATATCACATTTATTTTGCAGTTAGAATTAATTGGCTAAGCATCAACCCCGTAGCCTCTCTAGCCATGAAAAACTAGATGATATTATGGTATATTTTTAATTGAAATTTATTTGTATTATAATATCAAATAAGTATTAATAGTTTATTTAGTATTATGGTTAATTTTTAAAATATATTTTTAAAAAAATTGAAATGAGAAAATAAATAGGCTTTAAATAGCCGATTTAAGATCTCGATGGAGGATGGTTATTGAAGGAGGAATTTTTTTTTTCAAGTTTTCACTCTATTTTTCTTTTAGTTGGTTAAATCTTGTTGGTAAAAATACATAGAATTTCTTTTTCATGTTCACGTTGATTAGAAACAATTTTTTTTGGTTAACATATTTTAAAGTCAATTTGAAAATTAATTAATTATAACTAAAAGGGTTCAATATTTTACTATAGACAGAATTATTGTGGATTGTAAGTGTTTTCATTGTGGATTGTATTATTTGATACTGTAGAGTGAATTATTGTAAATCATGAGTGATTTCATTGTGGATTGCACTGTTTGGTGAGGTTGCAGACCCCATGCGTCTGGCTGCACACCCGCTCCTCTGGGTCTGCAGACCCTGCAACGAAGAATAACAAACTTGTTTGGTGTGGCATGGTAAAGTTGCAGACCTAGGTGAGCGAGTCTGCAGACCCGTCAGGGTCACTTCTGACCTGCACCTCGGTTTTGCAGATCCCCTCGGGGGTTGGAGACCTGTGTGGCTAGGTTTGCAGACTCTGCAAAGAAAAATAAATAATAATAATAATAATAATAACAACAACAATTATTGTTGCTATTGTTATTATTATCATTAATAATTAATAATTTTTTAAAAAAATTATTACTATAAAAACTTTGGTCAGACAAGTTTAATATTATTGTTAATATGATAAATATTATTATTTGTATTCAAAATATTATTATCTTTATTATAATTAAAATTATTAATAACAAGAATATTATTATTGTGATATAAATATTATTATTTTTATTGTAATTAATATTATTGACATGAAAAATATAGTTACCTTTATTATAATTTTGATTATAATTAATATTATTCATATAATAATTAATAAATTTGTAGAAAATATTATAAATATTGAAAAGCAAAAATAGATTTGATTTGTAGAGTAAATTTAAGAATCAATATTACTATTATTGTTGTTGTTATCAACATTAGTAATTTTTTAAAAAATATTATTATTGTCATCGAAGAAAAACCATAATTTTTTTTAAAAATATAAGAATTTGGATACAGACACCTGGCGCTAGGGACCTTGGCGATGGGACTGGTCCGTGCACCTGGTTGCAAACCCAGGGGAGTGATTCTGCAGGCCCGCGCGTAAGGGCTACATACCCTAGTGGTGGGTGCATACCAACGCTAGCGGGCTGCAAAACCGCACGCCTGAGTCTGTAGACCTGCCACGTACCCTAGACTTGGCTGTTGCCAAGTCCATGTTCCCCTAGATTTGGTCGCCTGCCAAGTTCATGTGCCATCATCCAGACCCGCATGTAATGGGTCCATCGTCCAGACCCAATGTAATGGGTTCATCTTCTGAACCCAAATGTAATGGGTCGTCCGTTCGTACCCACCTCTCTTGGGTCTGCACAGGACCCAAGGCTGATGGGTCCATCAATATGGCTGAACCCAAGAGAGGTGGGTACAGATGTCAGCCCCAAGTATCTTTAGTGTTGCGCCATGACCCAATTCACTTGAGTCTGAGGCAGGATCCATTAGCCTGAACCATGCGCCTGTGTTCTACAGACCCGAGAACCTGTGGTCTGCAGCCCCGCATGCCTGGGACTCTTCTGACCTGCCAGACTCAACAACACTTCAAAAGGGTTTGGGTCTTGTTGCCCTGCCAGACCACCGATCTTGGGTTTGACTGGGCAATTGAACCCAATATTATTGTATTGTAAATATTAAAAATACTATTATTTGTATATGAAATATTGTTATTCTTATTATAATTAATATTGTTAATATTAAAAAAATTATTATTTGTGTTATTATTATTATTATTATTATTATTATTTATCTTATAAATATTATTATTTTTATTATAATTAACATTATTAATAAAATAATTTAAAAATATTATTACTTATCTTAAAAATAATTATTCTAAATAAGAAAAGGGTGATGGAAAGTTGATTGTGGCGTAACTTAACTTAGAATGTCTGTGGTGTCTGAGATTGGATTTTTGAAGGGTAGCGTGAGAAGTATTGGGAGCATGGTTGTTAAAAATGCATTTTCAAAACACATAAAACATGTAAAATCTTGGTTAAAACTTGAAAACCAGTAAAATTGATCAAACTCGCATAAAAATAGGTCAACTCATAAATTTCACGTGAAATTTAAACAAATGCTCCTGTGCTGACTCAACACTTCCTTTTCCCAGTCCACCCCCACCCGTCGTGACCGACACTCCACTCCAGTGACTCCACACTTCGTCCTTGTCTCCCTAACTCCTTTCCCCTTTTTCCTTTTCCCTTTTCCCAGCAAATTAAGAAATCACTTTCCCCAGATCTAGAGCATTCTTGGCGTTGGTGAGACGAAGGTAAGAATTTATTCTCAATCCTAAGCTTTGTTTTTTCTGTCTAATTGTGGTAATTAGAGACAAAAAAAATTATCTGGGTATTCTGTGAATCTGTGTTTATCTTCTACTAATAATTGGTTTGCTTCTGGGTATTATGTGTTTATCTTCTATTATTATTTGGTTTGCTTCTGTTCTGTTAAATCAATGACGCAAAGAACAACAGAATAGATTTTTTGATGTTTCTTGTAATTTCTAATTTTCTCGGAGGGGGAGTGGTGCTGCCAGTCCTTATATGTTTCTTGTAATTTGTAATTAACCATTGATTGAAGTTGTCTAACGATGTTGTACTTCTGTGTGTTGTAATTTCTTGTAATTTTCACCTATGCTTTGTCTGATCTTGCTTACTGGTTTTGATGTTGCAGAGTCTGCATAGACAACGAAGCATACCAAGATTGCACTTTTGTCAAGGTCACTTTCCATTATCTTTAACTAAGCTTCTTAATTATATGAACTTTTGAGAGAAAACTAAATGTGAAGGGAATTTAGATGTAATTTATCTGGGTATTCTATGAATCTGTGTAATTTCTTGCTTGCTGGTTTTGTGTGTTGTAATTTCTTGTAACTAAGATTGCTGGTTCTCAATGTTTTAAGGTTTTTTATATTTTGCATATAATTTTGAGAGAAAACTGAATGTGAAAAGAATTTAGGTAGGTAAGGCAAGTAATAATTTTCTAATACCGGTTGATAAATTTTTTATTTGTGATTTTATGGTTTTTAGCTAAAAAATTTTACATATAATTTTACCATTCAAGTTTATATTGTGTCTTCTGTATCGTGTTAAAAAAATATTTCTGACAACATGAGGTTCATACAGCTCGACATGACATGCAGGCAATTTACTGATACGAGCTTTTCTCAAGCCTGTTCCATGACTGTGTTAGGTAATGAGAGTCCTTCATAAGTTGGTGCAAATCTGCTCAATGTGTATGTATGGGTCAATGAGGGAGTTTCTTCCCATTCTAGTACAGTGGTTAAAAAATTTATATTCAGTTAATTCTTGTAACATGTCTAAAAGTGATGGTCTGGTTGCAAAGTAAGGCCTGAAGCTATCTTTTTCTATATATCAATTAGTTTTAGATTTTTGAATATATTTTATAAAAAAAAATAGCCCTAGACGTGAATTACCTAACTAGCTAAAACTAAATTACTTCAGACGTTAAATTAATATATTAAGAAGAATTCTCTTTAAGTACCGATCTTAAGATTTGAATTTAAAAAATAAAAAAGAAAACAAATCTTAAGATTTGCCCTAGGGTTTATCCTCGATTGATTTTCTTAGATGATGTTTGATATGATTTATAATTATAAATACTTGTTTTTTAAAAATATTTCTTATGATAAAATCCAACCCTTTCTCTTGCTAGAAAAGGAAGTGTTTTTCTGCACCATTTGATAATCATTTATTTGTTTTTTTCTTTGTTATATTAAAATAAAAATAATGGTTTTTAAATCTAATCTTGGTAGTGATCTAGGGCAAATCTAGAGTATCATATCTAATGAATAAATTTGAATTAACTCATCTCAATTTATTTTTATATGAAAAGATAAATTATGATATCTTCTTTTAAAATAAAAAATTAATGTATTTTTATTGTTTTTTGATCGAGTTTTTTTTTTAAAATTAATCAAGTCATTATTAATCTGAGTTTTCAATCAAATTATATCAAGTTAATTTATTTATTTTTATTAATTCTAGCTCAATTTAGATCTGTGGTCACAAGTATCATAAATCAACCCTCTAGTTCGGATTGAGTTTTAGAACCGCGACAAAAACAAATACTTTGTTTTTTAAAAATATTTCTTATGATAAAAAAAAGAAATACGAACGGAATCGTGGCCTCGGAGCAGGTATGTCGGTAATGGTATCACTATTAGCTGTATGAGGAGCCCCACGTTTTTCTTGGGGCCATACATCGCTATCTTGATTGATCAGGTACGAAGACGCAGCACCCTCATAGCCTTTCTTGGACAAACATTATTACAAGTAACTTCGTAATTCAATTCCTTCTCGACCGTCTCTTTATATCGTTCGTGCTTGGTGGGTGCATTTATGATAAATTATTTCTTGAAATCTTTCTATAAATCGAACCTTACATAGTAATTTGATGTTTTTGCGGTTGTTTTTTCATGGTAAATCACACACCCTCAAGTTCGAGTTTATATATTTAAAATACCTTATATTAATAGAAAAAAAATAAGGCGATTTGATATTCTAATCAAGATTCAATAATAAAGATATAAATACTTTAAAAAATTTTGTTTTTAAAAAAATAAGTTATAGCATTTCCTTTAAAAAATTAATGAAAGATGTTTTGAAAATATTATACAATATAATATACTAAATGAGATTGATGTTTTACTAGTCATCCTTTTACTATTTACCAAGACACAAATTATTATGAATTAGAGCGGTTTAATGATGAAATTGTTCTTGTTTAAAAAACTTGATAAGCATGTAATTGGGGTAAAATTGTCTTTTCCATGAGATACATTCAACATTGAAAAAATGATTGGGGACAAAATGATTCATTTAGGTTTTTTGACCTGCAATATAAACACCGATTTGTTATTCAGGGCACAAAATTTTAACATTTAGATTGAGAGCTTCTTTTGTCCTTTTCTTTTATTGAAAAAGTTCAAATACAACTCTGAAATTTTAAATGGTCAGTATAATTTTTTAGAAGGGTAGAGAGATAAAAAAAAATGAGGGAAAAGAAAATGAGTTTGATATTCTTGCCAAATCTAACCAATGTGGGTCTGACATGCTGGTCAGAACCAATCACCGCGGGTCTGACAAGCTTGTCAGACCCAACAAATATGGACCTGATATGCTTGTCATACCAACTTAAACTCGAGTCAGATATATTTAATATTATTATTCATATTATTAATATAATTATTAATAAATTTGAAAAAATATTATTACTATCGAAAAAAACTATAAATTTGATTTGAATGATAAAATTAAAAATTAAAAATATTTTTATTATCATTATTGTTAATATAATTATTAAAAAATTTAAAAAATATATTATTACTATTGAAGAAAAACCATAACTGTTTATGCACAGACATTTTATGTCATGGAAAATGAGCTAAAAAAAACCAATAGAAAAAAAAAACTAATGAAGAAAAAGAAAAAAAAATATGAATTAACTGGGTTAACCCTTGAAACCAGGTTAACCCGTCAAACCTTGGATTCGTGTCGTGAAAGTTTGATAACTAAATAGAAAAAAAAAATTAACGGGTTAACCCAGAATTAACTGGGCTAACCCGTCAAACCAGGTTACCTATCAAACCCGGGATCCGTGTCATGAAAGCTTGATAACTAAATAGAAAACAATTGAACATTAATACCTAAATTAAACAAAAAATTAATTAAAAACAAGAAAACAAAACAAACAAAAACATAAGCATGTTAGTAATGGAGGGAAAAAGAAAAAAAATCTGAATCAACTGAGTTACCCGTCAACCCGGGATTCGCGTCATGAAAGTTTGATAACTAAATAGAAAAACAAATCGACGGGTTAAACGAAAAAATTTAACAAACTAAATTAAACAAAAAAATTGATTAAAAAAGGAAAAAAAGCAAAAAAAAAAATTTCGGGTTAACTCGTCAAACCAAGTTAACCCGTCAAACCCGAGATCCGTGTCATGAAAGTCCGATAACTAAATAATTTTTTTTTTACATTAACAAACTAAATTAAACAAAAAAAATTCATTAAAAGAAAAAAAAACACAAAGAAAAAAGCAAAAAAAAAAACCTATAATAGCATAAAAAAATAAATAAAAGCAGGAAAAAAAAATTTAAAAAAAAGCCTTTCAATCACTGATACATAGAAGGCGTGGGGAAAGCTCTTTCCCCACACCTTTTAGAGTATTACTTAATATATAGGTGAACTTAATTGACCGCCACAAAAGAGACTATTCTGGCTTCCTCTTCCAATGGACACTATCTAAATTCAAATACTTTGAAAAAAGATTTAATCCTGTAACCTTCTTTCGTTTTTTTATGCCTTCAATCCATCTATTTATTGTTTTTATGATTTTTCTTAGATACAAAAGAGCATATTTTAAAGAAGAAAAAATTAAGCTAAGCACCTCAAGGTTTGATTTTTTTTTTTTCATTTTGCAGCCAATTTTTTAAATATTAAAATTTTCATAATGGATCAAAGAATAATTCAAAATTGCATCCAAATAACAACATTAGTAATGGAAAGACTTATGGTATGAATGGATCAATAATATAAGGGCTGAATTATCAACATTTTTTTTATTTAGATCCCGTTTATTTTTGTGTTTTAAAAATATTTTTGAATTTTATTTATTTTTTTATTATAAATTAATATTTTCTTAATATTTTCAAATCATTTTAATATACTAATATTAAAAATAATTTTTTAAAAAAATTTTATTTTAATATATTTTTAAATAAAAAATATTTTAAAAAACATCTATAACTTTCATTTTATCTAACACAGTCGAGGAACAGGTATGAGAAAAGGTCTTATCAGTAAATTGCTTGCATGTCATGTCAAGGTGTATGAACCTCCCAATACTTCTCACGCTACCCTTCAGAAATCCAATCTCAGAAGCCACAGACATTCTAAGTTACGCTACAATCAACTTTCCATCACCCTTTCCTTATTTAGAAACTCCACTTAATCACATTTCACCCTTTTTCATCATCTTCTCTTTCCCTTCAAGAAGCCCAGGTACTGTGCAAGAAACCCTTATCTCTCCCCCTCAATATTTACTTTTGTTTAGTGCTACAGCTTTCACAAAGAAGTAAGGAAAAAATATGGGTCGTGGAAAGATTGAAATCAAGAAGATCGAAAACCCCACAAACAGGCAAGTCACCTACTCGAAGAGAAGAAATGGTATTTTCAAGAAAGCCCAAGAACTCACTGTACTTTGTGATGCTAAGGTCTCTCTTATCATGTTCTCCAACACTAACAAACTCAATGAGTACATTAGCCCCTCCACATCGTACGTATACTCGTATCATGTTTCTGGCTAAGTATTTCTTCCGTGCTTTCTCTTCTTTCTTTCTTTTCTTGTCTTTTATGTTGCAGTTTTATGAAACCTTGGTAATGGAACCGTAGTTTTTATTGTTAATTATGACCAGGACAAAGAAGATCTACGATCAATATCAGAACGCTTTAGGCATAGATCTGTGGGGCACTCAATACGAGGTTAACCTTTCTTTTCTGTCTTTCTTCTAATGTTTGATCTATAGGACGAATATGAGATTCTTCAAAGGATTTTGTTTGTGAGGTTTGCAGAAAATGCAAGAGCACTTGAGGAAGCTGAATGATATCAATCATAAGCTGAGACAAGAAATCAGGTAACTTCAAAAGAAATAACCTTCGCATATATGCATGTGGTTATGGTTTTTATGGGAATATCTGTAAATTTGTGGAGCTACTAATTTTTAACAGGCAGAGGAGAGGAGAGGGCCTGAATGATCTGAGCATTGATCATCTGCGCGGTCTTGAGCAACATATGACTGAAGCCTTGAATGGTGTGCGTGGCAGGAAGGTCAGATGTTTTCAAGTGAACATCTTTATATAATTATCAAGTTCTAATTCCTAAAATTTGAGCTTACTAGTAATTTGAGTTCGGTCCGGTGTACCAAGCAGGTTAATCTAGATCTAGTTTTTTTTCCTTACCAAATCAAAGTCATTTTGAGGATTTTTTAATAAAAAATATTGAATTTTGAATCAACTTATACAAATTCATCAATCTACAACTCGAATCTTACATTTAATCAAACTTTCAAATTAGATCTTATAAATATGATATTAACCGGTCGGTGTTTTATGTACATTAATATTATGTTTTAGTTGAACTCTTTTATCATTTTTTTTTTAAATTTGAGTTATTTTAATCCTTATCAATTTTTATCATTTTGGGAATCTTGGAAACCCTGGTTAGAAAGAAAATACACACCCTTGAACTCGTGCTTCTTTACCTTTGCATTATGGATTTTCATGAACTGGATTTTGGGTAACCCTTAACCTCATCTATAGAAGGGATATGCCTTGTAATTAACACTTTACACTTACAATTTCAACATTCTTTGATTATTTACAGTACCATGTGATCAAAACACAAAACGAAACCTACAGGAAGAAGGTTAGTGATGAAAAGAACATTTTACCTCTTCAATTTCATGCATGTAGCTTTTGGAACAAATTCTCTGGCGATTAATTGCAGGTGAAGAATTTAGAGGAGAGACATGGAAACCTCTTGATGGAATATGTAAGAATCTAAATTTTCATGTGCTTGTTTTCGCTAATTTTCCAACTTGGAAGAACACATGGATTAAACCTGAGATTTTTTTTTTTCTTTTGTGCTTTGGGATTTAAGGAAGCAAAACTAGAGGATCGACAGTATGGTTTAGTGGACAATGAAGCTGCTGTTGCACTTGCAAATGGGGCTTCCAACCTCTATGCATTCCGCCTGCATCACGGGCACAACCACCACCACCACCTCCCTAATCTTCACCTTGGAGATGGATTTGGAGCCCATGAACTTCGCCTTCCTTGAGTGGTGCTTGAGGTCGACCTTCCAGCTCTTCAGACATCTTATCTAAATGCGTGTGCTAACTAGAGATGCTATCTAATATTATTTAATAATTAATTAAGAGCCCGGAAGTAAAAAATACTTTCATAGATTGTAATTTACCTCAGGGTAATGTGTATGGCAGCATATTAGATTGTGATTTGAGCAAGGAATGTCATTCCTTATGGATTAATTAAATATAAAAGCTCTTTTTCACAAATATAATTCCACTTGGAGTAGCATTCTGCAATATCCCATATGATCTGCAGGCTTAATAATTATATGATTGAAATGTGTTGGATCAACCGTCATATGTATGTATGTATGTATGTATACGTATGTGTATACTAGGGAGTCAACAACACAGGGGGTGTAAGCACCAAATGCATTATCCACTGTTTTTGCCCAAACCCCATTTGGCATAGGTCGACAATACCATACCAATGCCTCCGAAGCCATCCTTCCCCGCCGCCCTACACAAACCAAAACCGCTGAATTCTTACCTTATTTGATTAAACAGAGAAGAAAAACATAACAAAATGAGCGGTAGCATCAAAACACAAAGCTAAAATGAATATATTCGCTCGTGATATGCCGCGGGTTCATAATTTTTTTTTTGTGTGTAAAGATACCGTAAATGTATTTCAAAGAAATAGAAAAGACAAATGGCTTGAGTTTGTAGACACAATTTTAAGTATTGAAATTAAACAAGCATATGTATATAAATATTTAATTTTTATTAAATATATTATTGACTATAATCTCTATTTAAAATATTCTTATAAAAAAAATAAACAATGCTATGATTCTTTCTTTGAATTTGATATGTAGCTTGATTTATTTGTGAAATCAAGTTAAGATTTGATCTTTATAAGAACATGAATTTAAGCGTGTATTGCGAAACAAGATTTGATGCTTTGAATAATATTTTTTATTTGTTTTTAAAGTATTGTTGAAGAATTTTTATGAGGACATTTAGAATTGATTCAACAAAACTTTGTTCATTGTAGACTTCAAGCGTAGATGAAGAAAGCTTGAGAACTTTTTAGAAAGCTTCCATGCTTGAAAAGCTTGTCTTGAAAAAGATATTTTGTTGAAAACTCTTATGGAATGTCTAGACTTGACTCAACATAGCTTTATTTTTTATAAACTTCAAGCGTAGATGAATGAGACTTGAGAGCCTTTAAGAGAGTTTCATTACTTGAAGAAAAAATTTGTATATCGAAGAATTTTTTTTTTCCTTTTATCTAGGGTGTGACCCTCTATTTATAGGGATTTGTAGGGACTCTCAAGTCCTTTTTCAATTTTACATGACATTATTTTAATGGTTGATTTTTTATTGATGAGATCTTGTATTTATGATAATATATCTTAAATATCTCATCTCAGGTGTTAATCTTTCATTGACCATTAAATATTTGAAGGCTCATTTATTTTCCATGTCATTTATTCTTATTTCATTTTATCATTTTATGTAAAAAATAAAATAAAAATGACACGTGACAAATTTTGATTGGTAGAATATTTTTGTTTCTATAGAGTTATAAGACATATCGGATTTAATAAGTTCGTTTTATTTTAATTAGATAATAAAAAAATTAGCATTGATAGTAAATGTACAAAATGAAAAAAGAAAAATACCATGTTAACCTGGAAAAAAAACTTTGAAAGTATATAATAGGATAAAAATAGACAAAATCCTTGTTTGAGTCAACTCAAGGTAGTGTGATAGACATGTAACCTAGGTATTAAGAGGTGAGCCAACCTGAGTTAACCCGCAAAACTCGTGGCTTAGGTTATGATAATGGGATAACCTGATAATTTTTTTAAGAAAATCACAAACTCATGACTAAAAAAAAAGAAATAAAAAAAAACTAATATCAAAAGATGAAAAAAAAGAGGACGTCAGTCTACATCAACTTTTCAAAACCGTGACTTGGGTCATTAGACCATATGTACAATACATGAAAAAACAACAAAAATTAATTCCTAAAAAATCAAAATAGAAGGATGAATTACCACTATTACCAGTATTATTATTATTATTATTATTATTATTATTATTATTATCATTATCATTACCACCACCACCACCACTATCATTATTATTATTATAAACTGTCACTATCACTAATTTTTATTAGCATTAGCAATATTATTATTATTATTATTATTAGTGGTGGTGGTGGATCTAAAATAAAAAAATAACAATTAAAATAATAAGGGTGAAAATAAAAATAAAAAATACAAATAATAAAAGCAACATTTAGGCACATCATACACATTTCTATGAAATAGAAAAAAAAAACAACTCGAGTTATAGTCTCAACTAGGTTTAATACGTTTGTTTCAATTTAATGAGATGATAAAATTTTTTAGCAACAATAGTAAATGAACAAACTTTTTTAAAAAAAAATTAACACAATAACCTGAGAAAACAAACCTTTGAAAGTATGTAATTGGATAAAAACAGAGAAAAAAAACTTAGATCGAGTCAAACCGAGGCCACATGATAAATACATAACTTGGATAATAAAGGGTGAGCCAACTTGGGTTAACTTGCAAAACCTATGGTTGAGGTTATGAGATCGGAATAACCTAACATATAACTTCTTTAACCCTTAACCCGAGTCATTAGACCTGAAGTTCCATACATGGAAAAAACAAAAATCAATCCCTACCAAATCAATTGTCAAGGATAAAATAAAAAAAATTAATTACATGAAAGGATCTAAAATAAAAAATAGCAATTAAAAGAATGAGGGTGAAAACCATAATAAAAAATAAAGTAGAGGATAAGAATAAATTTTTGATTGGAGGGTTAAATTGAAAAGAAAAAAAAATCAACAAAATGATAATAAATCAAAAGATTGAGGATCAAATAATAAAAAAAAAACCATAAACCTGGATTGAATAATGAAATTAAAAACCATCAAAACTTTGACAAAATGCCAAGAAAAAAATGAAAAATGAAAAATATTATATGTGACAAATTAGAACTAAAGTATTAAATTGAAAATAAATAAAATTTTAACAAAAGACCCAAGATAAAAAAAAAATCAAAAGAAAAATGACTAAATCTTAAAAACCACAAAGAATGAGGACCAATCTATATTTTTTAGGGTAGAAGAAAGAAAAGAAAGGGATAAAAAAGGTTGGCCAACAAGAAATCAATCAACCCTCGCCGACACATGCTTTCATAGGAGGAAGAAAACACGATGGAGAATCAAACAAAATGGCAGAAGGGCACTTTCCACCACCGAAAGACATCACGTACGAGTAGCTTTTTAATAAATATAAAAGGATAGTTATACAAATATCCTGACAATTATAAAAAAAAATACCTTGGTAAAAAGATTTAAATACCCCTGATCTTATGTTATGATGTTTTTTTTTTTAATTCCAGTGGTACATCTATCAATTTATTGTATATAGATAAATGAAAAGATCTCAGTACCCCTTCTTGCCAGTGTTATTATTTTTTAATTTAGGGGTAATTAGGTTATTTCACCGTACAAAAAATATAAAAATATAACTACTCTCCTAAATAATTATTTATTAATTAATGCATGATATGAAAAGACTAACATAACCCTAGCTTAAAAACAAGTGTTTTTTTTATGGGAAGGACATAAACATCATTTTATTACCACGGTGGATAGTAAAATGCATCCATGGCTATATATATATGTGTGTGTGTGTGTGTGTGTGTGTGTGTGTGTAATGCTAAAAGATTATATTACATGAGTAACCCATTGATTAAATCATTGATCCCCTAGTTTGATAGGAGAACCGGCAACCCGCCACAGTAAAAGGATAATTCTTTCCTACGTTTTTTTTGTATTAAAAATATTAAATTATATTCATCATAGGATAATTTGCAAGGGTTATCGTGTCGCACTAATAAATAATATTTTTTATCTTGATTGATTTATTTTAAAATCTAAATCAAGTTGATGTTTGATTCACCGATTCACTGGTTGATAAGACCAGTACACGTTGTTGTTAAACCAAGCCCCTTCACTTTTCCATCAAAATCCAATCGGATAAAATTTACTTTTCCTTTTTTGCACCTCAATATCCTTTTTAATATCAAGTTTGAAACACTGACAAGATGAAAATTTGCCGTAAACTCACTAGGCAAAAAGGTAATCTTCACCTAAACATTAAATAAAAACCCCTTACCCGAGAGATCCAGTTCTCACAGACGCCGTTTAAACTAACCCTTCAGCCGTAACGTAATATCCTAACGGATATTCACAAAAACGTTACCCGCGTTTTTCAATTCCACTCTCTCACTCTCACTCTCACTCCTCCCAAATCCCCAATCCAATTCCCAATTCCATAAAAAAATCAAATCCCCAGAATTCAAACCCAAATTCCCTCCCTCCAAATCTCTTGTACTATCATATATGGCAGCACTTTCTGCTACTGCCACTCCTATTCTTACTACCAACACTTCAATTCCTCCTTCGTGGATCCCCGAAGACGACCTCTTGTTAAAAAACGCTATCGAGGTAATTTCATTTCTCTCATTTTGGATTTCTTCATTTTCCATTCCTCAATTCTACACCAAACCCTAGCTCTCGAAAAAAATATTTTAATTCTCTGTGCTGTTGGTGTTCTATTGATTAAAGGCAGGTGCATCGTTGGAAGCCCTAGCGAAAGGAGCTGTGAGATTTTCGAGGAAATTTAGTGTGCGTGAATTGAGGGATCGGTGGCATTCTTTGCTGTATGATAATGAGGTATCCACCGAAGCATCTAGTAGAATGGTAGAGTTAGAACTTTCTAATTTTTCTTACACAAAAGTAAGTAGTAGTAGTAATGGCAACAGTAAATTTGGTTTTGTTGTGAAAGAAAGTGATCCTGTTAAGAGAAAATTCGAATGTGTTAGGCAATTGTATTATGCAATGAGGAAGAAAATGCGGAAGCGTGGTGGTGGTTTTGGTTTTCTTGGTTCGCTGGATGGCGGTGGTTGTGAAGGGAATGGTGGGTTTGGAGAGGATGATCGAGTGCATTTTGGATTTTCTGGGGAGGATGAAGGTGGGGTGGGGGATGTGCGTTTCGAGAGGGAAAATGTGAGAAAGGATGTGCAGGATATTGGAGATGGGTTGGTTGAGTTACGAGATTCTGAGAGAGGTGAGGAAGCTGGGCCATGTGGTGTGCCGGAAAGAGATGTTTTGATTCAGGCGGAGTCGTCTCTGGTGACAAGGGTGCCGTTGTGGAAAACGATGGAAGATGTTTCTGCGCCTGAAATGCCAGTTAGTGCGAGTGTTGAAGGTAAAGGTAATAGTGGAGAGGGAATGTTGGTAGACAATGATGTTGTCGATGGGAATAAAGTAAGTTTGGCAGGAGTGGATGTCAACCATTCAGGAGTAACTTTCCAAGAGGAACCTACTGTTGATGCACTTGATAGGTCAACTGCAATTTCAGAATCTGATTTTCCAGATATTTCAGACTCGCTCTTGAACTTTCCTAATGAGGATGCACCACTTTTTATGGATGTTGATGGGAAAGATGCGATAGATAAATCTTGTTACGATAGTGTCACTACACTTTTGGTGAGTTCTCCTATTGATGTTCAGGGTGACGTGCCTAATGTTAAAGCTCCAGAGATATTAGCATCAGATACAAGCCTTGGAATTCCTGATAGTGCATGCCCTGCAGAGTTAGAGGTTATTCCAGAGGAGTCGTATTCTGTTGGTGGCAATCAGGATAGTAATTTTGTGTTAGAAATGAGTGCGCCATCATCTACATCAGCATCAAATATTTTGTCTGCTGAAGAAAATGATGGAGAGATGGAGTGCGTTCTAAACATGGAAGACTTTGAGATCCCATGCAATGATGATGTATTCCTAGCTAAAACATTTTCTTCTCCCAAAATAGAGCAAACTTCTAAGAAGACTCCCTACCTGCCTTCCTCGAGTGTTAATCAAAAGGATTGCAAACAAGAGCTAATCTTGCTGAAGAAAGAGGAAAATCCTGCTCAATGTCTTACTTCTCCACGGATGGTTGGGCAGGCTATGTTGCCAGTATCCAGTCCAAGGCACCAACATGTTCTTTATGGAGCCAAATGTGACTCTCCTGCTTTGATGTCTAGATCAGTTATCACAACCCATGCAGACCCAATTCAGTGCAGAGAGGCCCCGGGAACTCCTACTCCTTCTACAGTTGGACTACTAAAGTCAGCGACATTACATGAAAATTTAAATTTCCCTGTAAAAGCTGTTTCAGTACCCTCAACATCAAATCAGGAAGAAACTGGTAGTGATGATGATGTTCCCTGCTTTTCAGACATTGAAGCCATGGTAAATTAGTTAGATTTTGTTAATTGGTGACCCTCTCAGAATCTCTGCTTAAATACATTTCCTAGATTGTTCTCTTATTTTTTTTTTTGTTTCCTTCAGATACTTGAAATGGATCTATGCCCGGATGATTCAGATTCATTTATTAATCATGAGGGTAGGGCATTGATGTTTTGCTTGTTGTGTTACTTGATTGTGCAAACACATCCGACTTAAGAGTCACACACTTAGCTATATATATTTGCACACTAGCCTCAAAATAACTTTTTAATTGCTGGTGGTAGTTGGCAAAAGTGGTGATCACTAATTAATTGAATTTGGTGACTAACATCAATTAACTAATAAAGGAGAAAGACATTTGATTCTTTAGACAGATAGTTGAAATAACTCTGCTATTTAATTGATTTTTCATGTAACTTGAGCTAATTTCTGTTAAATTGAACTTTCTAGTCTCAAGGTATCAGAATGAAGATGCTACGAGGACAATTATAAGGTTGGAACAGTGTGCTCGATCTTCTATGCAAAGAGCCCTTGCATCTCAAGGAGCACTTGCTATCTTGTATGGGCGCCATTTGAAGCATTATATAAAGGACACCAAGGCATGTTAAATTGATGTTTGACCTTTTATTTTTCAAGATAACATATCGGGGACTGATCATTTATCTACTTGTAGGATTGCTCTCTTGTTCTTATGAACCTCCTGTTTATGTGTAGGTTATGCTCGGCAGAGCAACAGATGATATGGATGTCGATATTGACTTGAAAAGAGAAGGGCCTGCCAACAAAATATCAAGACGGCAGGT
The DNA here is from genome assembly GCF_000002775.5 of Populus trichocarpa. Lineage (NCBI taxonomy): Eukaryota > Viridiplantae > Streptophyta > Magnoliopsida > Malpighiales > Salicaceae > Populus > Populus trichocarpa. The sequence continues at coordinate 1,298,624 of NC_037291.2, read as the reverse complement.
GAGATTTCTCTAAATTTCCTTTGATTCAATTTTTTTTTCTTCTAGATTTTGCATTTACAGCTGGTTGCCAGAGCTTGAGTTTATGTTGTTCCTTTTCACTTGACAAACCTCTCTTTAATTTATGGATACAGACTTTTAGGAGTCTTAAATTTTTTATTTAGGTATCATGGTCTGTGACTGCTTGCATAAATGAGCATCACTATTCATTATAAAACTCAAGGGAACATGAAACTGAAGAGGACATAAAGAAGAGGAGCAAAAACAGTAGCAATAAAGGAATAAAAAAAAATTATTAGGGGAAATTTCTCTGTAGAATTGAATGTGTATCTCACCATCTTGAGGCTGGCCTTGGGACCCTGATCATTGTTTCTCTTACCTGAGGAGCTAGTTTACAATCCAAAGATGAGAAGTATTTGCACTCTATTCAGATGTTTTTAATCTATATTGCTGTTCAGCAATGCCAGACATTTTATAAAACTTGAATTAGATTGTTTCTCTTAATAAAATATTTGCTGCTTATATTAGTTCTCGTCAGACCTTCATTTTAGCTTCTAAAGATCCTATGCTGCTCTGAGTTGCATGAAAGCATGACTGGTTGTCTCTCATTTGCTAGGCACTCATAACGATGGAAGGAGATGGTTCTTTCTTTTTAAAAAATCTTGGTAGGATTCCGATATTTTTGAACGGCAAAGAACTCATGACTGGACAGAGTATGGGTCTGAGGTCAAGTAGTTTGATTGAGGTATGCGGCTTCTGCAGTCTTCATAGTTTCCAAGTTTAAATCTATTTAGAGTAGTTTTACTGTCATTTATTTGCTCCACTGTATTTTCGCTGCTCTTCCATACTGAACTATCGCATTTCTTGCCCTGGTTTGTTATTACGTGCAAGAGGATTAATACCAATTGAAATTGTTGAATCTGCAGATAAGGGAAATGGCATTTGTGTTTGAAGTGAATAACAAATCTGTGAGGCAGCATCTCGCGAATGTCACCAAAAACCACAAAGAAAACAATTTCAAATTTGAATGGTCAGAACAAGGGAATAACCACCGAGAAACTGATATCAAGTTTGAATGGTCTGAAGGGGTTCCGTGACTAGAGAAATGTCATCAGCAGGTTCGTTTCTACTTTTTAAGCTTCCTAGGGCAGGGAAAAAAGTTTCATAGTATTGTACCCAAATTTCTTGCTAGCATTTGTATTGTCCATGTATAGACAATGTTATGCGGTACAAATAATTTATAGATAATCCATGTTATGTATATGAATAATAGTGGAACCCAAAGGTGAGAAATTAGAATAGCTGAATAGAAGTCATAGCTGGCAAGAACTGTTTTTTCTATCGTTCCCTTTTGGATGAAGAAGGTGCCAATTCAATGCTGAATTGCTGATGCCAATGTTTCCTTGCTGTTACTTTTTTAGTCTGTGTATGTGTGCATTGTAAGTCTTCCATCTTTCATAATGATTTATGGCGCTCAACTACAGAATCATGAATGGAGGGGGGGGGGGGGGGGGGATAGTTTGGGTAGCCGTTATCAGCAGTTTTCTTCTCACCGATGATTGAGGAATTTTGATTGCATTGAGGAAACATGGATAAGGTGATGATAAAGAGGTCTCCATCGTGAGAGACATGGTTTTCATTGTGATGGTTTTGGTCGCCGTTATAAGCAAGGTTTTTTTTTTTTTTTTTTATGTGAGTGTCCGAGTCAGTTTGTGTGTATCTTAATTAATTCAACGGATCCTGAAGTTAATAATCATGTAGATTTTCAATGGTTCTGAGATTTATAAAATTTAAATTGATAATTTTTAAAAAATAAATTTAAAATTTAACCAGCTAGCTATTCCAACTAATACAAGTTTTCATCTCACCGGTGATAAGGAATTTTGATTACATTTAGGACACATGGATAAGCACGGAGGTGATAATAACGAGGTTTCCAAAACTCCATTCACTCGAAGTTGTACTTTTTACCACAGTTAGTGGACCTGGACCAGGACCAGTCAGATGAAATTTGACTTTCACAGGATTAAAAAAAAAACTGAAGGTGATGGTGAATCCATTGTTTCCCTGTTTTCATTGCACGGATTGTACCATGGATAATAGTAAATTCATTATCTTGCTCTTTGAAAAAAGAAAGTGTAGGCTAATGGTCGGGGATAAGATTGTCTCTGTAATTTGATCATTCTGACATTTTAAAATTGATTAGGGACAAGATGGAAATTTCACCTTTTTTTCACAATAAATTATATTGGCGCCCTTAAAAAAACAAGAAAGTGTTAGACTCTGATTGAAGGGTTATTTTTGTTCGATTGTGTACGGTAAAGTAACTATATTATTCTTGGAATTAAAAAAAAATTGAACTAACAATGGAGGTTTCTTTCATCTTTTAATTTTTACAGCCACAATAAAAAGGTCTACTTACCCTTAGAGTTTATATTCTTAAGCCTAGGGTCCAAGGGTAATTTAGTCATTGATCAACTTTTTTGGTTGTTGTTATTGTATTGAGTGAGGGGTAGTTTGATCTTTTAAAAAAATAATAAAAAAAAAAAAAAAAATTATTGATGCATGTTGAGCACGGGTTAGTTGCTGCGCAATCTTTGGACGACACGTATGATTGATTCTAGTGGTCAAAAAATCATTTCAGGGTGGCATCCACTTCATCTCGGTATCTCCTCAATGAACTCGTAGCGTGCGTGCACTAAAAAGAACATTGGCTCGCTTCGATGACCATTTTTTTTTTCTCTTTTTCTTGATGTTTGTGCTCTACCCCTTGATTTTTTAAATCATCAATTAAACTTATATTTTCTTTTTAATTTACTTCTTGTTCTTTTATTTTTTAAAATAATTCATTAAATTAGATCTTTGTTTCTATTTCATCCTCATTCAATTTTTTGATTTGTCAAATTTGATTTTTATTCTTTTAATTATTAATTTTTTTCTATTAGATTTCATTTTTATTTTATAGATTTTTTTTCTTCTTAAAATTTTCTAGATTAATATTTTTTTTCTCAATTTTTTTAATATTCAATTAATTTGGATCTAAGCGTGATTAAACCTGTGTCTAAAATCTTTTCGTGAGGGTCCACAATGGAGTTCCTTCCCACCAATATTTATTAAGATAATATTTGTTTACTGTCTTTACCACTTTCCACTCTGCGAAGCAAGCAACGGCAGGTTAAATTGTGGAATTTATCCACGATATTATTTGCAATTCACGTTGGCATGTACTGATAAATGTGCCCCAACTACCCAGTTTTAAAAATGTAAGAATCCCCACCAGCATTTATCCGTTGGATTTGGCCATAGAACAATATCTTCGGTGGCAGAACATGGTATGGTACTACCAAGAAAAAAAGAGGAAAAAAAATAAAATGGCTTCATTGTATTTCACTCAAACTCTGGCTTCCCTGTTACTCTTGTTCAGCAATGAAGGATTCTTCGAGCTATAATATTTGATGGTGGCTGTATCAATGAGTGAGAATCCATGTTCTAGAAATTCGGTGGCTTTGAAGGGTATGTTGAGATTCAAAGTTAGGCAGCAAAGCTAGTTGTTTCATCGTGTATATATATATAACCCGCCAACTTCTGCACAGGGGACCAGATTTCCCTAGCCATCCACCACCTTCCGAGAGAGTTTTTGCAGCAACCGCATCATATATATATCATACCTGCTGGCATTCGATTCTAATTATACAGCAAGTACAACCACCACCGAGCAATTTGCCATGATTAAGAACTGATCACTGGTTCTGATAGCGATCTAGGGCATGCATCCTTCCCTCCATTGAAAGCAAAATTAATGGAGGTAGATATCAACAATTACGAGTGCGCCCATGTGACATGGGACTGGAAAAAGTGAAGCCCTTGTTCTGTACTCCACAGAATCTAAGTTCTCAGCTCGTGAAAAACTTTTCATGCCCATAAATTTATTTCAAATTATTTTTGCCCCTGCTCCGAATGACCCCAACATTTTTACAAACAGTGAATGATGTTCTTACTTTCATTTTCTGCTTTCTGCCATTCCCTCGTTCCCACCATTCAATTTACCAAATTATCTTCAAGGAATCATGGATGATGACAGGAAGAACAAGGACAGCTCAAGCTGGGACTAGTAAATTTAGGCAATATATGAATCAACAAAAGCGTCCCTGCTTCCAACCACAATTAGGTCACCTCAGTATCTAATGACTCAACCCTTGGCCAAGGTCGAGTTGAATTATTTTATTTTTTTTGACCTAGCTTAATGCAATCAACCGAGAAGATAAATATGATAAAAACTCTGGTATAATTAAAAAAAAAAAAATAATTTTATTTTAATTAACTCAGAGTAACTCAAATTAATCTATTTAATTTATAATTCAGACATTGAATCGGGTCATGACCCAGAGGAGGTTGCTTTTGTTAAAAAATTATTTCATCCAATAGTTTAAACTATCATGTGAGACATTAATATATAATTTATATAATTTTTTTATTACACTTTTTCGAGTGGAAGTTTTTTGAACTTAAAACTTGCACAAACTTACACTATTTTATACTTAATTTTTATTAAATAGAATAAAAATAATAAAATTTAAACTTATAACTATTTTATAAATAAAATTTAAATATCATATTAAAAAATTAATTCAACATGAAAACTTGAAATATTAAATAAGAGAACAATATATGATTTATTATATAATTCTCTCTATCATCTTTGATCCCAACAAACATTTCCTCCCTCACAAATGACCCAAGTAACCATTTACTCTTTCTGTCTCGAGGCATTCGCGCATCCATACAAGTTCAAATACAAGGAAGCATTTAAAGAAGGCTCTGACAAGTTCCCCGTGAAGCCACTCCCAAAAAACAAGATCACTCACCCCAGAGAAGGCACAAGTGTTCATCTCAAAAAAAGCCATTTCTTTCTTGTCTTCCTTTCCCAGCTCCGTAGCTTGCAGGACTCCTCTCAATTCTGATTCTCCTAATGAACGGTCTTGATTAACTCTGATACAAGCTTCTCCCGCCCTCCATCTCTCTCACATAACCACCTTATCTTGTTATCTGCAAGTTTCAAACTTTCAATTCTCACATTCACTTGTAGCAAAAAACCAACAAATGGGCTCTCTCAAATTTGCTTCATGTTCTCTAGTTTTGCTCATTACAGTCACTGGGATGTTAGTGGGAGCAGAGTCGAAGACATTTTGGGGTGATATAGAGGTTTTGAAGGAGGTCAAGAGCGCGGTGGACCGAAACTCAGTTAATCCAGGTTCTTGCTTGAGTTCATGGGACTTCACCGTTGACCCGTGTGATAGTTTATTCAGTGAGAGTTTCACTTGTGGGTTCAGGTGTGACATTGTAGTTTCCGAGTCAAGTAGAGTCACTGAGCTCAGTCTTGACCAGGCTGGTTACTCGGGTTCGCTAGCTTCCATTTCTTGGAACCTCCCTTATTTACAAACACTCGACCTTTCCAATAATTTTTTCTATGGCCAAATCCCCGAGTCTGTATCCAACTTGACTCAACTGAGTCGACTTGGTCTGTCGAGAAACATGTTCTCTGGTGAGATACCCACCTCGATTGGCTCATTAAGTAGACTGGAAGAGCTATATCTGGACAACAACAATCTTCAAGGCATTATTCCTGCAAGTTTCAATGGTCTTGTTAGTTTAAAAAGGCTCGAAATTCAAGCAAACAAGCTAGCTGGTGAGTTTCCCGAGTTGGGTTCTCTTGAAAATCTCTCCTTTTTAGATGCTAGCGAGAATGCCATATCAGGTAATGTCCCATTAACATTACCAGCATCTTTAGTTCAAATCTCAATGAGAAACAATAGCTTACTAGGCAAATTAGACCCTCGAAGCTTCAAAAACTTGGCTCTTTTACAAGTACTTGATTTGAGTCACAACAATCTCAGCGACTCAGTCCCTTTACCTCTCTTCACTCACCCTTCAATTCAACAACTCACTCTCTCATTCAATTCTTTCACGTCCGTACAATCCCCACCATTCCCATCAACCACAGTTCTCAAAAGTGAAGTAATAGCCATTGATTTAAGCAATAATGAACTTCGAGGTTTTCTGCCTTATTTCATGGCTTTAATGCCAAAGCTCTCGGCTTTATCTCTTGAAAACAACAAATTTTCAGGTATGATACCGACCCAATTCGCAATAAAAACAGTTTTACCCGGATCCGGATTGTCTCCATTTGGCAGGCTTTTATTAGGAGGGAATTACTTGTATGGACCTATACCGGGTCCTTTAATGGAGCTCCAACCAGGTTTTGCTGATGTAAGGTTGAATGATAATTGTCTGTACCGTTGTCCTGTTAGTTTCTTTTTTTGTCAAGGTGGTGACCAAAAATCACATATGGAATGTAAGAGCTTTAGCCCTTTTATCCCACGAGAAATGTTAATTAATTAATAATTATTATTGAATGTAATTACGTTAGTTTTTGTTGTTAATAATTATTTATCTCTTTCTTTCATTTGGGTTTTGAGCATGATTTTTAATATTCTTAATATTTTTTTAAAAAAATAAAATAATATTGGTGTTTTTGAAAGTGTGGTTGATATTGTTTTTTAAAATATATTTTGTGTTAAATACATTACCATAATATTTTTTTTATCATTTTTAAAATTAACACATTAAAATAATTTAAAATATAAAAAAATTAAATTTTTAATAAACACAAATACTACCGCAATTCCTAAGGATCATATAATAAATTATACTAGCAAACTCATAGCTTTCGAATCACGACTTGTTAAATAACTTTGGTTTTAGGAATGTTAGGCACGGCGAATTTGCTGTTGATAGTGTCGTAATGATGAAGTTGATTTTTTTTTATTTTTTTTTTTGCTTAAGACAAGGGAATCGAGTACTAGATTTTTTTTGGGTGTCCTCTGACAGGTTTAATGTTGTGTCCACGTGAATTTATGGGACGTGGGGCAGACGCGCATAAAGTTTTGTTTGGGCATGGAGGTCCACGTGCTTTATGGTTGTCAATGTGCACACGCTCCTGACCCTGGTGGCAAATGTCAGAAAATTTGTAAATGCAACAGATTTGGCAAAACCCATTATTTGGCCCTAATTTTTACAAATCTGTCAAATAAGCTACTATATTTTTAATTTTATCAATTAAACACGTATACTTGTTGGCCCTATATTTGGCCCTATATTTAATTTTTCTAGTTTTTCTTCACTTGAAGATTCAAGAATAGTTTTTCTAATTTATTTTTTATTTAGTATTATTATGACTTTCTAGTTTTTTTCTATATAGTTTTTTTCTATATAAAGGATTGTAATATTTTTTTTAATAGATGAGACATAAACTAATAAAATTAAATATTTTAAAAGTCTTCTGCTAATCATAGTATTTTTTTATCAACAAATCTCATTATTCTTCATTTTCATTTACATTAGTTGATATGAGAGCGTAATAATTTTTGGTATTTTTTATTTTATGTGTTGTCAAATCACCATGGTTATGTATTAAAACCTAATGATTTCTATTGGTTAATTGTTTTGTGTTGTTGAATCTATAACTATAAAATATCGCAAAATAAGACGTGTTTATGTAAGAGTGGATGAAAAAGTTTCCTTTTAAAAAATAGACTTTTAGAAACTAGTGTGTTATTTTTTTCTTCATTAATTGCTACTATTGAAAACCCCGATAATGGGATCCATGATGGGGCATCCCCATATAAAGATGTTGTGTTAGGGGGTCACGACGAGGTGATACACACATAAGAATGTTTGTGGTAAAGGACAGTTTCCAAATAAGATATGAACTTGATAACGAGTTCCTTTTAACAAATAAAGACTAATGTAGAGGCTTTTTTGGAAAGATAAATATTTTTCATAGTCAATTTTCTTATATATATCTTGTGTTATTATGCTTTTATAGTTTTTTTTTTCTATTTGAAAGAAATAAATTTCCAAGTTTATTTTTTTATTCAGTATTATTATAATTTTGTAGTTTTTTTTATTTAAATGATTATAATAGCTTTTTGATAAGTGAGATATGAATGAATAAAATTAAATAATTTTAGAATTTTTCTATAATCATGGTTTTCTCAATAAATAAGTACTTTGATTTATAACAAACCTTATCGTCCTTTATTCACATCTAAATTACATATTATAGCCAGATAAAGTTAGGAAAAAACAATTGATTATCTTTTTAATAATCGATTGTCTTTAAAAAAAGAATATCTTCCCCTTTAACCGTGAAGTTTTTTGTGAAGTGTGGAAAATTGGATAGTTATGGAGATTGATTTTTTATTTTTTAAAAGAGATTTTATCATTTCTTTTTTACTTTAGTAGGTCCCACTACAATATTGTATCGAAGTCACACGTTAAACGTGTGGTTCCTTCCTATATAAATATCGTACAAACAGCAATTACAGGCCCAAAACTGTAAGGAGCCCAAAAAAGTAATGGCTGGTTGATCTATCCTCCTTGAAAGACCCATCGGGCTCATTAATAGCCTTCTTATAAGCCCATAGCCCATTTCCTTGAACTAGACAAGGCAGCTTAAAAAAATGCGGTGAGCGTGGATCGAACACGCGACCTTCAGATCTTCAGTCTGACGCTCTCCCAACTGAGCTATCCCCGCAAGATGAGACCTCTCGTTCCATTATAATAATCATATAATACTATATCTTGTAGAATGTTCTTGCAAGACCTGAACCGGTAGATTCCAGTGGATTGCCCTTTATCTTGAACAAGGGAACACTTTTGTAGTGCAAACTGATGATGGGAGAATCATGATGCATCTTCCATTTTTCCATCCAAGCATGAATTCTATAGGCACGGGAAAAAAAACCCATAATGGGTAGACCCGTGACGGCGTGGCATGATGATGGTCGGGGTTAAGCTAAAAGCAATAATAATAATTATATAATAATCTCTCCTAGACCTAGATATCTCTGAACTCCACAGGATTTATCATCATGGCCTCGAACATTCCTGCTCTCGGGGACATCTTATGAAGATGGACACAAAGATTCATCACTATAATTTACTGGATTCCAGGTCACAATGCTTATCAAAAAGGAAAGTTGCAGCAGCAGCAGCTTTTACATGGCAACAAATGTGTAAGTGCCCACTCAAGTATTCATGGCAACAAGTTGCCTCTTAGCCTATCCAATCATAAACTTCAACTCACATTTCAGCCATGCTTGCCTCTTCAATCATGGACCGTCCTGCTCACTTCCCACCAACTACAAATCTGGAACGTGTTAATCATAATCACTCAAGCCTAGTCAACAAGACTCGTGAACAGCATCTTCCTCACCCTTAACATAAGTACCTATTTGCTTGTTTTCTGAGGATTATATTCGATAACAACAGGTGGTGTTTGTTTTTATATTTAAAATTGCTTTTTAAAATGTTTTTCAAACTAATTTCACCTAAAAAAATATTAAAATAATGTTTTTAGATGTTTTTCGATGATTTTGATATGTTAATATAATGTATTTTCAATTGAAAAATATTATATACTGTATACCAAACACTCCCTTAACATCCTTAAATCAAGGCTTACAGACAATTTGATAATTATGCTGTCAGGATTGTTCTTCAAGTAATTTAATTATATGTCTTTATGCTATCCAAACAAAAGAACAAAACCTTTTGCTTTCAGTCATGTTTTTAGGACAGCAGGAAAATTCCAGGTATGTACTTCGGATGTATAGCCAAATTGAACAGGATTGAAAACAAGACAAACACAGATTCACATGCCTAATAGTTGATCTACAAGAAAGCCCATGTCCCAATCAAAGCGAGTGGTTACTTTTTAACTTGGCTTGACAAATGTAAGAAAGCTCCAAACAGTCAACAATGGGAGGTGAGGTATACTATTGAAGGCAAGCTGCTAATTTGAGGTGCCATAAAATGGTAATGGTGTGACTGTTGACCAGCAGGGCTACTTCCTTTATTTCCTTAACGAGGCTTGAATATTTTATGTACTGATTAAGTCCAAAGTGCTCTTACACAGCACTTGCCAATGCATGTATGGGTCTAGCAGTAGATAATTTGAGTAAAAAGAAAGAAAAAGAATCCATAACCTTTGATAGTGTTCTCCACTGTTAGATGAATCACCATAGCATTTATGTATCTTGGTTATTGCAGCACACTGACAGGATGCTTTTAGTGTATGTCCTCTGACTTTGAGGCCTAATTAACTCAATCACGGGAGAATGGGCATGACTTTTCTCAATCCTGAACAACCTTGCACTTACCCATTTTTTAGTAAATTAAACACAAGGGCCTCACAGAACTATTTGAGCACCACTTCTCCTCGCTGCTAAATTTGCAGCGGATCCTCAGCGCTACAGTCTCAAAACTGTCCATGGAGATTTCAATGCACCCCCAAACCTTCTCACTTCTGTTCTTTCTCATCTTCTCTACATTAGCCTCTTCTAAGGCATGCCACCCAGTTGATAAAGAAGCATTACTTGATTTCAAACACAAAATCACAGATGACCCATCAAAACTGTTGCATTCTTGGAGAGTTTCCTCTGATTGCTGCACTTCTTGGGAAGGTGTTGCTTGTGATGCCTCAGGCAGAGTTGTCAATGTATCTCGTCCTGGTCTTGCGTCAGACAATGACTTCATTGAGGACACATACATGTCAGGAACTTTATCTCCTTATTTGGGAAACTTGTCCAGTCTTCAAGTTTTAGACCTGAGTAATCTCAAGGACTTGAAGGGACCAATACCAGAAGAACTTGGCAAGTTGTCAAAGCTCACACATCTCTTTCTTGATACAAACAAGCTCACTGGATCAATACCATTTACATTAAGGTACTTATCTCAGCTGGAAAAGATGTATCTTAGTGACAATTTTATATCTGGTATTGTTCCTCCATCTGTTATGAAATCCTGGACACATGTCTCTGAACTTGGTTTATCAGGAAATGCTATGTCGGGGCCAATTCCTCCAACAATTGGCAAGGTGGTTATGATAACTAAGCTTGATTTACATGGTAACAACTTTACTGGTAGAATTCCTACAGGCTTTGGCAATCTTAAGAATCTCAGATATCTTGATCTATCTGAAAATCAGATAACTGGAAGCATCCCACAGTCCATTGGTGGACTTGCTGCATTGGAACTACTATATCTCAATCAAAATCAGCTCACAGGAAGGATACCATCTTCGATATCTGGACTTAGTTCTATGATATTCTGTCGTATATCAGAAAACAAGTTATCTGGCAGTTTACCACCATCAATTGGCCAGCTCTCAAAGATTCAAAGGCTAATCCTTGAGAATAACAAGCTCACTGGAAAACTACCAGCAACCATTGGTCATCTAACAGCTCTTACTGATATATTTTTCTCTAACAACTATTTTACAGGAAAGATCCCTTCAAGTTTTGGAAATTTACTCAACCTTCAAACACTTGATTTATCAAGAAACCGACTCTCCGGCCAGCTTCCTCCTCAGCTAGCTAAGTTGAAGAGCTTACAGACTTTATATCTTTCATATAATCCGTTAGGACTTGTTAGAATACCAAACTGGTTCCAGGAATTAAGAGTCTTCCAGCTTATGTTGGCAAATACTGGGATTGAAGGGGAACTTCCTCACTGGCTATCTTCATCATCAATATCACAACTTGACTTGTCAGGAAACGCATTAACAGGAAAGCTGCCTTGGTGGATTGGTAACATTACTAGCCTTTCATTTCTCAACTTATCAAATAATGGATTTCACTCATCCATCCCAGTTGAATTCAAGAACCTTTCACTTCTGATGGATCTTGATCTTCACTCCAACAAGTTCAGTGGCCACTTAAATGTAATATTCTCTAAAGAAGTCCAAGACCCACTAGGCCATTTTAACTCCATTGATCTTTCCTACAATATGTTCACTGGTCCAATTGATGATGACATAGGAGAGAGACCAGCAATGTCTTCTATTAGTTCATTGGTTCTATCACACAACACACTGGGAGGATCACTACCAAAGTCAATTGGGAAAATGAGAGAATTGCAGGTTTTGAAGCTAGTGAATACTGGGCTGTCTGGGATGATACCCGAGGAGCTTGGCGATGCCAAAGAGTTGTCCACAATTTTACTTTCAAGAAATAAGCTGACTGGTGCTATTCCAGAGATTGTTCTAAATCTGAAGGAGCTAAAGCAATTTGATGTGTCTAGTAACAGACTAAGAGGCAGGATTCCTCCTCACAAAGCCATAATTCCTGCGTCTGCATTCAAGAACAATCCTGGTTTGTGTGGAACTCCACTTCCACCTTGCAAGCACTTCTAATATCTTCTGAAAGATCTTTTTTCCTCTTCTTTTCCTTTTCAACTTTCTTTTAATGTTCAAAGTTTTGTTATGTTTCTTACTAATTCTTCTGATTGAAAAAGTTTGTATTTATTCAGATGATTAGTCTCTTTCCTTGATCTCTTCCAACTTTATATTGCCTTTCAAAGCTAATAAGCTAAATGACCATATGTCCGTATCCTCTAGTAAACCGAATGAGACAACAATGAGTATGAATCGATCATGCTAGTAATGAATCCTTTCAAATTCTCTACCATTGTTGCAGTGACAATGACTGGACTGAGAAACCATTTCTGTGGAGCCTGGCGTGCTTGCTAAAAGGTGTCGCACCTTTTTACTCCATGCTAACCAATCAAAAAGACAAATTAAGCTTGGAATACTACAGGCTCTTTTTTTTTCTTTTCTTTTTTCAGTAAGGCTTTTTGTTTACCACTCTCAAGTTGCATCAGAGGTCAATAATTAATCCCATCTTTTACTTTTCTCCTTGTAAAATGATGCGAGTCCGCTCTGGGCATTCAAAAGAGAGCATGACTACTTCTAATCATTAGTGTTGGTTTCTGTGTTATAATATGTTTTTAAATTTTTTATATGTTCATAAGTAGTTTTGATATGTTGATTTGAAAAATATTAAAAAAAAATATTATTTTAATTTATTTTTAATTAAAAAATATTTTTAAAAAGTAATGTGGATCACAATATTTAAATATATATTAAATATTCAAGCGAGATGTCAAACTTAACTATATAAATCAATTTAATTTAATAGTGAATATCCATATTTGAAAGTATTTTGTTTATGCAATTACAAGTTTTAATTATAAATTTATTGAATTTAAATATATCAATTACAGAAGTTTGTTTCAATTTTCAAACTTACCATCCATTCACAGCCATCTTTGATTTCAGAAGTTGTTTTGGCAGGGGAATTAACTGATTATTGGCAAGACACAATTATAATGTCAATATGAGCCCAGCCCACCAAAACATAGTTATTCCTTACATTTTAAGATGGGGTTTTGGTTTTTTAAAATATTTTTTATTTATAAATATATTAAAATAATATATTTTTATATTTTTTAAAAATTTATTTTTAACACCAACATATATATAAAAATTAAAAAAAATAAGTTTTCAAAAAGTCAGAATTTGACACTTTCATTGTTATTTTAGAAAATATAGAGTGCACCAAATTTTCTGTGTGATATTGCAATTCTGGTGTTCCAGTCTAAATCTGAAGATTACCTTGTCTCTCCTTTCAACGAGAAGAACATGCTTGATCATGAAAATTTGATGCAGTAAATTCATCTTCAACTAAGATATCTTAGTGTTTTTGCTTGACTAGCTCCATGTGAGCTCTTGATGGTATGTATTAAAGCACTCATATGGAGGGGGAAGCTTTTCCCCTCTACATGGCATCTTTTCTTTTGCTTCATTCTCTATGTCTTTTGCTTGGTCGTCTTTATTAGTGAAGGCAGATATCTTGTCTATGCTAAGCTTTTTTTTCTTATGAACTTGTCTGTGCGAAGTAATATGTACAGAAACAAAATAGACTGTTTTTGGGTGAGAAAGGAGGTTAGAGAGGTTCAAATATTTGGATCTGCGTATTTCTTCGTTCCATTTCTGCTCATGGAAATGGATCTGATTTCCAAACAGTCTACTACACAGGCCCTTCAAATGGGCCTGGAACAACAGTCAGAGTTTGGCTTCAATTCTTATAAAATTAGAAAATGAACCTTTATCGTTGTTGCAATTTAGTTTAGCTCAGTCCAAATCCTAGTTATAAGAACAGGAATGGCTCGGCGGGTCAACTTTTAAGCTCATTTGAAGATCATAATAAAAGATTTAACTCTCTAGGGTTCTGGGTTCTGATCTTGCTGTCACATAGCCATTAAATCTTGTAGAAGTTTCGCTATTGCTAGTGGTAGAATAGCGCTCTGCAACATTACACACACGGGTTCCGTTCCTGGCTGGTCCTAGACAACAAACCAGCTTTATGTTTTCGGTGACAGATGCAATGAAATTTTGGAAACAATTATCAAGTAACTGAGGATCCAATCCTGACACCATAAATGTTTACATTATATATCTAATTTGTGCCAACATTAGCAATTTATGGCTTCATCATCTCAAGCTCTTCACTTCTGCAGGAGCTACAAAATAAAGCTGTGTGTAGATTCCTTCACGACACGACAGAAATAGGACTAACACACATTTCTTGAGTGTAAAATGCATATAGCACAAACAACGAATTCCTTGGACTTTTTAACTTTCCATTTTTTCTTTCAGCTTTTGGAAATTTCCTTCTTCTGTTGTCCTCATCACTTTCATTGAAGAAAAGACTTCTTGTGGGCGGCTAAAAGAACTTTTCTACCCATAATCAACAGTCAAAACCTCAAAGATTATCAGCCAAGAACATTATACAGAGATTCCTAACTGTTTTTCGTTGTGCTTGATTAGTGCACTGGTTATAATTGTTACTGAATCATAAGTTACAAGAATTCTGACAAAGGATCCTAGTGCGCGCACACAATCCCAATTGCCAGTTTGCATTTCCAATACAGTACTTTGGAAGCAGAGTACACTTAATTCTACCATAGAGATGATTTCTCTGGCACAATTCCTGCTAGATATATAATCAGGATTATGATATCAGATGTCCATTTTAACTTGATGATGTATTTCCTGACAAGTTCATGTCATAATTAAGTTAATTATGAACAAATAGATAATTTAACAGCAATGGAGGTTGACAAGAATGACTCAATGCCACGCTTGTAAGCTTGACTAGCGTGCTTGATAAAAGGTGCTGTACCTTTATACTGCTTTTCCACAATCCATAAATGCACAGGAAGGCAGAAAATTTAAGTTCATATCTTTTTCCTCTTTAACTAGCTTTTTATCATTCGTCAGAATTCAACCATCACCCTTTTTATATAATAAGTTTGCAGAATTCATTTATTAAAATATATAATTTATAAGATTTATGAATGGAATTGAAATACTAATTGAATGATTGATTTTTTTAAGCATGTTAATTATGTAAGATTACCATTTCTCTCATCAATAGCCTGATTAAAAGCTCCATGAGCCTAAATTAATGAACTATTGGCACATAAGACTTTATAAGTGAGAAGTAGCATTACTTTATGCTGGAGTAGTTTTTTTTTTTTTTAAGTATTTCTTTGATCACTTTTTGAAGAATAATTTCTTCATATGTGTGATACATGATTAGTCCCTTGATTGTATTTTCAATGTATGAACTTGGTAAAATTCTTATTTACTTGAAAGTGTAAATATCCAGCCTTTGAATCCTCGATGCGAACTTTTATGATAGTAATCCCAAAACCTATAATGAAGTAGATAAATAACCTAAAAAAGCTAAAAATCAAGTTTGTGATAAATAAATCTTGACTCAAAGATAATCTTGTACCTAAAAACTAAAGGAATTGAAAATTAAACTTGAACTCGTTGATTATAGAGAATCAAGAACCCGAAATATACAAAGATGCCATAAAGTCAGCTATACATTGATAAGTCAAATTTGTTCTTTGTCATAGTAAAAAGAAAAGTGTTGCATTACGCAAAATAAAAGTTTATCAAAACATCATGGTTGGTGAATATCCTTGTATTATGAGGAAAATAATCATCTCCAAATAGAAAGTCCACAAGTCAAAAGACAATAAATAATAAAATTCATATTGCAAGACCTTCCTAAACTCTTATTGATCTGAAATCTCGACCTCCTGTATAACATTATGTTTGAAAACTCCTGGTAAGATTTCAACCCGATCCAACAGTCAGAATGAGATTTATGTTTGATAGCATAAAACTAGACAGTAGACACAATTATGTTAAAATCTGAATTTCTTTATTCAACTTTTCTTGGATCGTATCATTCCCTCTTCGTTCAAGATGATTCGTCCTCAAATCTGTAACATGAAGAACACCCTCTAAAAGTAACAAACCACCATTAACCTAAAACAAAAGGATCTTCATCAAAACCCTGCATAGGTTTGTTAGCAAAGAAAATATTTTGAAAAAACCTTTTCTTCACATACAAACTCTCTTTTCAGCCATATTCTCCTTTTTAAGTTTCAATTAATCCTGATAAACCTAATTAAGTGTTAAAGAAACAAGAGCTGTAGACTTCTCATCTTCCATAAAAGAAAATCTATTTTTAAACTCGTCATGCATAATTTTTTTAATCATATTGCCAAGGCTTACCCGACAAGAAATGACTAGCATGCATAGACATAACACCACATAACACTTCATCATAATACTTTCTAAAAAAGAATGCAACTAGAACTTATTTAAACACTTTCACCTCTCTATAATCATTCAACCACTGCAACTTTTACGGAATAGGGCGTTTTGTAGTATGCAAGTTCAATTTATCCACAAAATCAATACTGGCTACATTAGTGCAACTCCCACTATTATTGATCATACTACACACCTTATTCTGAATATGACACCTCGTATGGAAGATGTTCTCTCATTGTTCCTCCAAGTCTCCCACCTTAACTTACAAATTCAATCCTTATTTCACCATAAGAGCCTCCTTCTCAATCGGATACTCAACACAATCATCATTAGCATCCTTAAACGTGGGCATCTTCTCCTCATCATTAACCTTCCCAACGATCACAACCTCACCAAGAGCCTTCATAATCATAACTCTTTTGTTTGGACACTGCGAAGTAACGTGGTTAACTCCTAAACAACAAAGCATTTTATGTCATAATTACAAGATGTAAGAGTTTCAACTTTATCTCTACTATTGATGGAGATGTCTTTTTTTTTTAGAGTCTTAGTTCTCTCCCCCATATTCGATTAAGATTAGGCAGGCCCTATATAAGCCTTCCAATTAGGTTTCTAAGGTGATAAAAAACCCAATGGTTAGCTTGGTCATGAATTATCCTTATGCTTGAGCTGGTCTCTTTATTTTTGTTGTCATATGCATCATATCCTTCAACTTCACATAGTGTTGCAACTCCACAATATTCATGATCTTGCAATTCAGCCCATTTAAAAACCTAGCTATAGTGGCTTCCATATCCCCTCCACTACATTAGCTTGAACCATCGTAATTTCTATCTTTTTATGGTACTCATCAACACTTTTTGTATCTCGACTTAAACACTTTAACTTTTGGTAAAATTTCACATAATAATGACTATGGATAAATCGTCTCCTTATAATAGCCTCTATCTCCTTCCAAGTCTCAACAAACCTCTCATGATTTTTTTTACGACTCAACATAAGTTGATCTTACCACATAATAACATAGTCCATTAACTCAATTAGGACAAGCTTAACCTTCTTACCCTCTGAATACTTATGACAATCAAATACGAGCTTTATTTTTTTCTACCACTCCAAATATGTCTCGGGATTGTCTTTCCCTTGAAATGAAGGAATTTTTATCTTAATGCTACCTGAACTCCTATTTATCCCATCATAGCACCTAAAATTACCCAAATCATCTTCTTGGCTAAACTGTTCATCTCTTTTAACTCCCTTATACCTATGCTTTCTAAGCTACCCAAACTGATCTTTATGGCTTAAAGACACATTATCATAATTTTCATTACTTATCTTATCAAAATCATCATCAACAATGGGACTAACATACCTTTTATGCCTTCTAGCATTGTTTCCACCCCAACTAACTCTATTTCATAAATAATGAATTTCAGCATCATGTCTCTCCCTTCTCACCATCCTATCCTCCAAATTTCCTATTACCCGTGTTCATCATTTCCATCTTTTGTACCGAGTCTTAAATTTAAAAAGCCTAATTTTTAATTGGTGGTGTCTTCTTGGTGTTTTCCGACATCTTTAAATCTATAAAATACATTAGTGAAAAAAAATTATTTTCCCACTCCCCCTCACATGTTTACACTACTTTTGTGTTTGACTTAATTAGGCTTTTCACTTTGAAACTCAACACAACAAAAAAAAAAAACAGCTTAGTAGCGCAATTCAAATATGTGTATAACTCAACAAGTAATAAATATACCAAAATAAACAAAGACAAAACTATGATTACAGTTTTGTGAGTAGCAAATGAATTCGTACAAAATATGAATTTTTTTAAGATGCGAAATAAATTAGATGCAGAACTAATAAAAATGACTTTATTAACACCAAAACATCCTAAATATAACTTTAGTATTAGGCTGATTTCAACAATAACGAAACATGTTTTATAAGTTGACATAAATCAGACTTATTTACACAATCTAACACCCAAATTTAAAATGCAAGCCAAACAAAGTTCAAATGACCCAAAATTTAATATTTGATGTTATTATACCTAAGAACCCTAGAATATCAATTTTGAAGCGATCCTAACATGGTTTGTTTTAATCTCCTTTGTATTAGTGTTTTCGCGGCATAACTGAATCTTTAGTTTTTTAATGTCTTTATTCTTCTTCTTTTTTAATTTAGTGTTACTGATATGTAAGGACAATAATTAAAACAACAAGAATACTCTAATAACCTGATTTTTAGAGTCTAACTCCGATACTAACTAATGCGAACTTCTAGGATAGCAATCTCGAACCCATAACGAAGTAAATAAACCACCCAAGAAAGACAAAAATTAAGTTTGTGACAGCTAAATCTTGACCCAGAGATAACCATGTACTTAAAAATTAAATGCATTGAAAATCAAACTTGGACCCATTGATTATAGAGAATCAAGAACCCAAAGTATATGAAGATGCTACAAGGTCAGTTATACCTTGATAAGTCAAATTTATTTTTTGTCCCAACAAATAAAAATATTGTATAACACAAAACACAAATTTATTCAAAACATCATGGTTGTTTAATATCCTTGCATTTTAAGGGTGAGAAATAATCTCCAAATAGAAAGTCAACAAGTAAAAAAGGCAACAAATAATAAAATCTGTATTGCATATGCTGACCTGTATCGCAAGAACTTTCCAAACTTCGATTGACATGAAATTTTAACCCAACATAGAAAAATATATGGAAACTCCTTGTAAAATTTCAGTCAAATCCAATGATTGAGTTAAGATTTATACTTGATAATGTAAAACTAGACAATAAATATAATTATGCTAAAATGACCCATGTCATCCCCACCCCCCCCCCCCCCCCCCCCCCCCCCCACACACACACACACACACACTTATATAATGTGTGTAGTTGATTAATAGAGTTCATAAGTCACTTTATAAGATTTTGATAATAAAGACACGGGAGAAAATTAAAATATAAACTTAGGACAGCCAAAATTGGTCTATCCTCTCTGTTTTTTTCCCTCACATTATTATTGTTTATAGAATTTCATTAAATGGTGCTTTGGCTCATCAATCATATCTCCAAACAATTTTCATCAGAACTTTCAAGAATCAAGGTGAAGTCAAGTTCTCATTGACTATTAAACAAGTTTTCAATTTCGACTTGAATAAAACCTGCTTGCACGTTGTTGTCATGAAACTTGAGATATACAAAACATGTCATTTTCCTACCATGAAGACAACACCAAACACTTAATTATATCAATATAAGCATAATCTTAATTTGTTAAAAAATAATAATATTAATTCTCTATATGGGAAGAATTACAATAAAAAGTGACAAATTAAGATAATATTATTTAGCTATTTGCATCGGATCTCGTGTTGCTTTGATTCCATATAATTTCAATACTAAAATCTTATAGGTCTCGATACCTTTTAACACATATTAAAATTATTGCAAAACTTATTTTGACACATATTTAAAAAAAATTACACCTTTTAACATTATCATCATTCATATGACATACCAATAATCTAAATGATTTTCAAGTTAGACATTATACTATTTTATGAGTAATATATATATATATATATATATATGATGATGATGATGATTTTTACAATGATGGATGCATGTATCTATCCGTGCATCTCTGTATATAAATAAGATATATTATCATATTTTATATTTGATCAGATGAATACTATCTTAGTTAAAAAATTAGTAGGGTTATTTTCTTAAAAAGAAATTATATTAAAATAAAAAAATCCCTAAGTTTCTTACTTTCTCCGCCTCTTGCCATTTCTTCTCACCATCATTGTTAAAAGAAAAACCAAAAGGTAAAGTTTGAAGGCTAAAAATCAGATGTGATTTATAAAGACTTTCAATTTTGAGTTCTGTAGAAAGCCAAATAAATTTTTAAATGTGTTTCGTGGATTTTGTTAGAAAAATCCTTAGAGTTATTATAAAATTATTCTGACGGTTTCATCTAATAATTAAATATTTTAAGTATTAAAATCTCAGTAATATTTAAATTATTAAAAATTCAAATCTCATCATTATTACTTGAGATATTATATTATAAAATTGACATAAAAACTAATTTTATAATTTCATGTAATAATTTAAAACTTGAGATAGTTTTTTAACAAAAATAACTTAGTTATGATAATTGTTACTTTACAAAAACATTATCATTGACATATTAATTAGTGTCGTTGCATGTTCTATGTATAATTTTAAAATTTGACCAGAAGCAGGATCAAGCGAAATTGGGTCAAGTTTTTAAAAAATACAGGAATGCAAAAACTTGAGTAATTCGATCAAAAACTCAAGTTTACTCGGTAATATCCGGTCAAAAACCCGGTTGTAATCTATTAATTATAAAAACAATGTCATTTTGTTATATAAAAAAATAGAATTAATCCAAGATTACCGATGACCCGAACTTTGAGCTGGGTGGAGATGGGTTTAAAACTATGGTCCTAGGTAGAATAATTTGGGTTTCTCTGCCTTGCCAAAAAGTAATAAAAATTGATCGCTTGTTTTTTCGGTTAAATGCATGGACAAATTAATAATTATTATTATGATATTTGGGTTCAACTATTTAAAGTTAATTTATCTTTTCATCATCGAAATCGTATTGAAAAACTATGAAAGAAGAAAAAGAAGATTGGGTTCTCCATTGCCAAAGATAAGTGTGATTCACACAAGTTTGGCTATATTTATATATAAGCTAGGTTCTATGGTCGCTTGGCAACGCGGTTAAACCTGCGTTTTGTTAACAAGAACATCAAAAATAATTTTTTGGCTGCGATGCAACCTGCACTGTGTTGCCAAACCGTGCCTAAGGAGCATAACACTATTTTAAAGAAATGACAGCACGAATTCGAAAAACTATGAGCCACACAAAAGAAGATATATTCTGCGGTGTCAGTGTGGTTTAGGATTGCTCAACAGATTTTGCTCTGGACGTAAAAAAGATCTCTTAGAACATGCACTGCTTATGTTAGCACATAGTGGCCACAAGTGCACAGAGGTTTGTGATTCTACGTCATTGTCTTCACCAAAGTAAAATAGCTAAAAAAGATATTGCAGGTGCATGGAGGAGAAAGGGTCTGGCTTCAAGGACTGTATATATATGGCAGTAAATGGACGTTAGGCGAGAATTGTTTCTTTTATGATTTCTTTCTCTCCTTTCCTCTACTTTTGAAGCTTTTTGTACACAATCTTACCAGGAAGGCTTGACTGTGGAATAGAGAGAAGAGAGGTATAACGCAAGATCTTGTTGGCTTCAAAAACTCCTGCATGCCCAGGAAGATTTCAAACATCGATCTTTCTTAATTATTGCAAGGAAGCACATGTAAACTTTAATCTTACCCTATACTACTACTAGATTTTTTATATTTTTTTCGTCGTAAGAAAAATTCTAAAGCCCGAAACATTAAAATATTTAATGCCAATTTCACTATCTCTCAATGAGGGGGCGCGATATTACCTTCTTGGTGATGAAGCAGATGAGCACTACAGTACACATCAAGTAGCTACAAACTAGTACATTCTTTCACTATAAGCTATGGGTTGGATAATTTTTTTTTATTGAATGCTATAGTCATGAAGATTTTTTTGCCAATATTATTAAATCAATCAAAAGTTTTTGATTTTAAAATTTATTAACCTAATTCCTTATCTAACTCGAGTTTCTAATTAAACTGTGTAAGACTGACTCGAAATCAATCAATTAATTTAATAGGTTATACTCAACTAATCTCTAATATCAAATTGTTTCCATGACTTCATATATAGTAGGTATGTGTATAATAAATTAACTATAATACTCAATGTCATTATTATATATAAGTTTAGCATCTGAATGTATTTAGATTCAACAATCCAGTCCATGAAAGGCAACAAAAATAGAAGTAGAACAACTAAACTCATGCTAACCTCTAGGTTGCCAGAGATTCAGGATGTATGAAAATGACTGTGCAAACATTTCTTAGTCTTTGTATTTTGCAGACGGACAATAGTCGTAGTTTAAATGGTACGGTGTCACCTTATTTAGCATTTGTCTCTGGCTTGACCGGTCGGATTTATTAAAAGATGATGCAACAATTCAGAAAAACCTGGTTAACTTAATTGGCGGGTCGACTTATGAACTGGATGAAATTTAATGTGTTTTTTTTTTTAATGTGGTTTTTTTTCTATACCTTTTTTTATATATATATATATATATATTTAGTTGGTTATTAATACTTTTTAAAGTTTATTATATAAATATTAGAAAAATATTTTATTTTTTCAATATGTAATTTGAAACCCTTTAGTATATATACTCTATGTTCCCAAGAAAAAAATTATGTTTTTTCAATGTGGGATTTGAAACCCTTTCATATATATACTCTATATTCACAAGAAAAAAGTTATGTTTTTTCAACAAGGGATAAAAAACTTTTTGATTTAAATATTTTAACTTAAAAGAATAACATAATATCTTTTCAATGTGGAATTTGAAACTCTTTAATAAATATACTTTATGTTCACAAGAAACAAGTTATTTTTTCAATGTGGGATTTGAAGACTTTTTTAGTATATATATTCTTCTATGTTCACGAGAAAAAAATTATGTTTTTTCAATTTTAGATAAAAAAAAATTTTGATTTAAATACTTCAACTTAAAAGGATAACATAATAAAAGGATAATATAATATCTTTTTAACGTGGGATAATGTTTTTAAAAAAATATTCTCTTAAACTTCATTATTTACAATATGTATAGCATATATTCACATGGATTTTTTCTTAATTTTTTCATATAAAATATTAAAATTTTAAATATTTTTTTTATTTTTTCCAGGCTGACCATAAAACCCAAGATTCGGCTCCTTAACTTGATCAACCCCGGATCGGGTTTGATATGATGCATCACACTCCACATTAAAAATTAATATGAGCAACCATCTAGGTGGTAGCCTAGTGGTAAAAGTTTGGGACCAAGAGGTTTGCTCTCTCTGTGGTCTCAGGTTCGAGCCCTGTGGTTGCTCATATGATGGCCACTGGAGGCTTACATGGTCGTTAATTTCAGGGCCCGTGGAATTAGTCGAGGTACGCGCAAACTGGCCCGGACACCAACGTTAAACTAAAATATATATATATATATATATATATATATATATATATATATATATATGAGCACTCCTACGTTTTTTTTTTAATGATTTAATTTAACTATGAGTTGTCTTTTCATAGCCAAAGACCCACTAAAATACATATCTACGGATAAAAACACACTTCCCACGAAGCCAAAACGAAAACCAAAGAACATTTACTGTTATAATCCATGGTGGATTATCTCTGCATGCACAGAAATTTCAATAAGAGCTTTAGTTTTTTTTTTGAATATAATATATAATATAGACTTAATACTTAATGTTACCCATGCCACGGACCACAACTCTCAAGGAATTCACTCAATCATGAAAGGAGAGAGGGATGATAGATAGACATTGGCAGTAGTAAAGTATTTTGCAGTAATTTCCTTTACCCTTGGCTGTTTTCACTTTTCATTTTCACTACGAAAACATCATCACCACTACTGTGGTCAACTTTCCATTATGGTGCGTGCCCATGTTGGACTAGTGATCCATTAGACAATTAATTTGAAAATATTTGTAAAAAAAAAACATCATTTTATTTTACTGGTTTTTCAACCTAGAAAGCAAAAGTAGAGGCTTAAACAAACGAAACCCATTATTCAAATTCATGGACCTCCTACTTCCAGCTGATCCAAGCTATCATTAGGTTCTTCGAAATTGATTACAGGGACCAGAAATATTCAATTATGGGTTGTTATATATATTTTCATTGAAAACCCTATTAATAAAAAGGAAATTCAAAATAATTCAGTCGACGTTTCAAATGTCAATTAACATGGTTTGGGAATTTAATGAGCAATACTATGGCTATCATAGATTCTTGGGCATTGACTGAGATTTTTTTTTCTGCATGGGGTTTTAAGAGTATATTTTCATGTGATTATGATGTGTTTAATGAATATTCATCATAAAATGTGATTATGATGTGTTTAATGAGTATATTTTCAAAAGTGTACAATTCTTTAGACAGAAAACTCACCTTCTAAAATTATAAAATAGAGTTAAACTATGCAATCAAACCCACTTGGATTTCAAAATCAAAGTTATTCAACCCATTCGGTCCAAAGTTTGTGTCACATATTCAACGAGTTGACTTAAAGCCTGTTTGTTTCCGTGATTGCGTCTGCTTTTGAAGCAAAACACGTCAAACAAACGTTAAGTAACGAATAAAACTCTATTAACTGTTCATCGGCCCTATCATTATCTGCGTTGAAAACGCAGGATTACTGAAAGCGGCACAATATTGCTTCTTATGCCGTGGAGAGTGAATCACTCTCTACTGTTCACGTGAACAGTGAAGACATTCTTTACTTTTCTGGCCAGACCGGTTCCGGTCCAAAACTAAATGCATTGAACCGGATCCGATCCAGTAAAAATAAAAAATTTTATTTTTTATTTTTAATTGTGTTTTATTCAAAAAAACTAATATTTAACATTATTCAATGACACTATATAAATTAGACGAAAATCACTTGATGATGTAGCATTTTCAGAATTTAATCGCAATCCCAATTTTATTCTCGAAGTGTATAGTCGGGCTCTTCTCATCTAGCCAAACCGGGCTAGGTTGGGTTTAACAGATGTGCAAAACCAAATGACAAGACTTCCCGATCAAAATAAAAGAAACACGACTCCGAACGGCATAGAAAAGTGTCACCTGTACAGCATCGATCAAGACCATTTTTGAAGTAGAGGGTGCTTGAAGACATGGAAATAAATCTTGTATGGAAGGCACTTGAGTTTAGCATCTCTTGTACTGCTGCAGGAAACTTCCTGAAGCATGTCTTACAGATTTTATATGTCTTAGTTACGATATCGGATGAGATTGTACTGCCAAAACAAGAGACGATTTCCTCGTCGGAAATTTCAGTAGATTCCGTACTTTATGTTTGTTTCTTCTGCCCTTTTCCCGTACCGATTTTTGTACACAGTCTTCCAAGAACAGACTGCCTTTGACAGTGAACCCCCAGAATTCAAAAAAAAATAATAATCTTGTAAACAGTGCTAACCTGTTACCATAATTATTAAACTCCACGCCAAGATTAAACTCGCTGCAGGGCTTCGTCACGGATGCGCCAGCTTAAAATAGGTTAATCCTAGTAAATAAAAAATTAAAAATAACTAAAATCAATTTTTTTATTTAAAAAAACAGTCAACATGTTTTTTACTATATCATAAACTTATCGGGTCATACTAGATTGGTTTTTTTAAGACCCATCATGGGTATAAGGATGATTTGTCTGGATCTCAGGTTGATCTGATGTACCATATTAAATTAGTGTATGTTTGGTTTTGTGATAACTTTTATAGTTTAAAAAAATTAAATTTGAGAAAAAAAATTTAGTTACGATTTTAAAAATATAAATTATAAAATATGCATTTAATTAAAATTGTTGTGAAATGAGATTAGGCATGCACCATAAATGAAAAATAGATTATTCTAATTCTACATAATCAAAGTTTAAAACATAATTATATGTGAGGGTCAGTACAAAAAATATTTAATTAACCAAATGATTTTTTCTACTTAATTGGAAAAGAAACAGAAACTATGGTCTTATTTGTTTACTTGAAGTATTTTTTTTTTAAATGTTTTCCATGAAAAGTAAATCTTTTTATGTTTAATAGTATTATGAAAAATAAGTTGGAAAATATTATTCAGTATTTGGCTATGTAATGAAAAATAAACTAGAAAATAACTTGTTAATATTTTAATTTATTTTTTTAAGTTTATTAAAAGAATAAGGATTAAATATGAAAAATCTGAAATTATTTTAAATAAAACGAATAACAATAAAAAAAATAAAAACAAAATTTGACAGATAAAAAAGTTGGAACAAGATATGAAATTGAAAAAAAAATCTAATTTTATAAATTATTTAAGATAAAAAAAATAGCAATTGAAAGAATAAGAATTAAATCTGACAAATAAAAAAGTTGAAAGATGATCAAATTAGAAAAAAAATCTCAATCTCATAAATTATTTTAAATTAAATAAATAACAATAAAAAAAGTATATGATAGGTATAAAAATTTCAATTATAAAAAGGATAAAAGAAAAACAAATAACAAAAAAAATAAAAATAAAAGATTGATGATCAAATTTGACATAATCAACAAATAACATGATATTTTTTACAACTTCTAGAAAATATATTCATCCCGAGATAAAAGAAAAGCATTTTTCTATAAATCAAGCTAAATTCTTTTTTAATTAAAAAATATTTTTTATTGATAAACTTTTCTATTAAAAAATAAATACAAAGAAATTTGAAAAATAATTTTTGTAAACCCACTTTTTATAAAAGAAGCGGGTCTGTAACAAGATCAAACATTCTCTTTGGTAGCACAACCTGTTAGTTGTTACTCAATTTAGGGTTTTTTATTTATTTATTTGCTTTTCGAAAAGCCAAATTAGTCAAACTTTGTTGACAATTATGTTCAAAGTTGTAAAAGAGGGGGGGAGGGAGGGCATGATGAAACTAACGAATTCAAAATTCAAAATTTAAAACACTCGAATTTTCTGAAAAACACCGTGGACTAACTACACGTAAATCGGCAGGATTGTATTCAATAGGAAGACACCACGTCAGAAAACCACTTAGGAGTTAGGACGGCTGAAAATGACGTGGAGCCGACTTTCTTTCTTTATGGGTAGAAAAAAAACTAAAAAGAGTCCAAATTTAGGAATTAAAGATACGTATTTAACTTTCCCACACCCATGCTTTTGAAGTGTTTGCTGATACAATATTAGGTTTGTGTTGTTACTGCAACGTCTTGATTTTCAAAGCGATATTATCCCTATCATCTTAGCGTTATTTATTTAAACAGTTTTTATAATTACAGTTTGAAAAAATAATTTAAAAAATATATTTTTTTTATTTTATTTTTGATAGACAAAACTTTAAAAAAAAATTAGTGAAATTCATGTAAAATTATAAAGTGCGGAAAACACATCAAATATTAACCAAGTATTTTTAAATTATAGTTGGACACAAAACATAATTTCAACAATCCTCGCTACCGTACCCAACATACTCGTATGTACACATGTCATCTAGTTAAAGAGAAGGATATAATATCAAATAGATTTAAGTACTGTCTAGAATTATAATAATAATTGTTTTTTAAAATATCTTTTACTTGAAAATATATTAAAATAATATTTTTTTATTTTTTAAAATTTATTTTTATTACCAGCCTAACAAAACGATCTAAAAAATATTAATTAAAAATCAAAAAATCTAACAGCAAAAACTAAAACTAGGAGCAAATTTTGAATATTAAATTGCCTTTTAATAAAGCGGATAAGGAGGGGTATTGTCCTCCATGGAAGGAAGATAAGAGAGGGGAATCATTTCCGTTTGGGGACAAAAGCTGGACCTTCGGTTTTTGTATCAACTTTTGCGTCTCTTTGCTTAGAAGGCAGGTCCTGTCATGAACTTTGTTCATTATTACGACTACTTCGGAACAAAAGTGTGCATGCACATAAGCTGTCCGAATTCTCTTGTGTTTGAACATTTTCCCACTTATTTATAGCCGAGAGGGCATCAAATTGATTTTCCAAAGGAATAAAAAGAAGGGGAATATTTATACGGAAATATCGAGGAGGGTATATGCCTTCTCAATTCGTCCTACCTGGCCGCAAGAGGCCGCTAAAACTTCATACTCAAATCCCACATTCGGTTACTATTTATTTTTATGTTTTAAAAATATTTTTAAAAAAATTATTATTATTTTATTTTAAATTAATATTTTTTTGGTGTTTTTACTTCGTTTTGATGTGCTGATATCAAAAATAATTTTTTTTAAAAAAAATATTGTTTTGATACATTCCCGAGTGAAAAGCACTTTGAAAAATAACCGCAACCACATTTCCAAACAGGCTCGTGGATACCCGGGCTAGATTAGTAGAAAATTTAATTATTTTCTTTAATAAAACCATATCTTTTAAATTTTGTTCAATAAACACAAAAAAAAAAAAAACTCAAGTTAAACTGTGAGTCAACACACTTGATTTACAATCTATATATTAAATCAAGTAACTTTCTAGTTAGATTTTATCATTATTTACATAAACAAAAGTGAAGAATAATAAAGTTTGTTACAAGTTAAGACTCTCGAGTTCATAAACATTATAACTATCACAACTCTTTATATATAAAGTTAAATTGAAAAAACCTTAATAAAACTGGATATAAAATGTAAACTCGGAAAACTATTCTCTTTAAAAAAAACTAGAAAAATCATAATTAAACTAAAAATAGGAAAAAATAAAATTCCTAAATACAAAAACATAAAAAATAATAAAGAAAAATATTTAGTATTCTAAAAACCATCTTGCATCAGCCTCTTCGGGCTGGAAAGAACACATCCTTAAGTTTAAGCCTCAATTAGAAACCCTCATCCACAATGGACATTATTTTGTGTAGATCACCCCCATATTGGATACCTAAAACCTTTGTGTGAGGAGCCCCGTCATGAATTCCTAGCACAACACCTTTGTGGGAGCCGCTCCATCGTGGATCCTTTCGTTAGGATTTTTAATAACAACAACTGACGCAAACACAAATAACATACTAGTTACTCGACGTCTCATTCTCGAGGGGAACCTCTTCATCCCCTCTTAAATATGCACATTTTATTCTACGACTTCTTATAGTTATAGTTATTCAATAGCACACAATAACTAACCATCATTAATTGTAACTAAGCATCGAAGATTGTTGGACTTTGATACCAACTGGCGCAAACAGAAATGAATTATAAAGATTTTGTTACAAATTAAAATTCTCAAAGACGAAGAACCCTATAACTATATAAATATGGGGAGACTAATAAAATATTTAATTTTATTCATTTATATCTCACTTACTGAAAGACAATTACAACTCTTTATATATAAAAAAAACACTAGAAAACCCCTAATAACACTGAATATAAAAAATAAATTGGAAAAAGTATTCATTTTAAATAGAAACAAACTAGAAAAAATATAATTAAAATAAGAATTAAAAAATAAAAGTTTCTAAGCTTAAAAACAATAACTAAAAAATATACTTATTTTCCCCCAAAAAAAAACCCTCTTACATTAATTAAGCTAAATACTAGGTTACTAGGTTTACATTGACAAACTTCTCTCTCAAAACCTCAACAAAGTTTCAAATATGTATGAACTCACTATCAAAATCTTTAGATTTACCAACGGAATTTTCCGTTGGTATTTGCACTACCATTCCGTTGGTAAAAAATCACCGATGAAAAGTTTCCGTCAGTGAATCTTTCGTCGGTAATTTTTTATTCGTCGATAAGTCTGTTGGTAATAGAAAAAAATGTTATTACCGATAGATTTACTGACGGAAAAAGCAAGAAAAATATTTTTTCATTCCGTCGGTAATTTTCTCGGAAACAAACCGTATGTAATTCCGTCAGTAATTATTTAAAAAAATATATATTTTACAAAACTATAAAATAATTAAATTAAGTTGTTAAAATAATAACTATAAACACTAATTAAGAATTATAGTATACCAGGTAACGTACGGGTAATCGACTAGTTATTAAGTTGTTAAGATACTCTCAAATCAACCAGTCCATTGATGAGATTTTTTTTTCTCCCCTGAAATCTATCGTTAGATTAGAATTCAAAATGATAACTTAGAAACAAACCCAACTATTTTAGTTGAACAAACCTACTTGCTACCCTCTGATTAACGAGTCACAGTTAATGCTAACCATAAATTAAGATTAAGCTAATTATCAAATAGATTTTCTTATTATTTTATGATTTTCTTAGACGGCATTTTATTGACTTATTTATTAGTAATTATGGATATCTTTTTTGATAATCTCACGAGGTATATATATCTCGAACCAGCAAGTTTAGGAAAAGAAAACAAAAGACTGACGGGGGAGTTTATTCGATAAACGAACATGTATGTATGTATCATGAACTAATTAATAAATATTTAAAAATACATTTATATATATATAAAAAACATTTATAATTAAATTGATCCTTGCCTTCCCTTAGAACTCGTCCATCATCATACTTGGTATACGTGGATAATTCTTATCTATTTTGTTTCTGATGACGCAAGTCTATTTTTAAATCTAATATTCTAAAACGTGTATGACAAGTTAGCAATTAACACTCTTAATAAAGTTAAATATCACACTATTATCAATGTGGGATATTACATATATCGAGAAATTTCGTTTTATGCTTTTATAAGAAATTTCCCACCTCTCCCTTGAGCTGATAGCATGCTTGGCAAGACGCCGAAGTGGATGATCAAAAGCAAATCAATCATAATAAAAGCAGGCAATATCTCGACATCATAAGCACAGTAACACATGTTTCACAAACAATCTGACAATGGATCGAGATGTAATAATAGAGATAAAGTTTCAAGTAATTATATAAATAATTATGGGTTAGATAAGAAATTGATCTTCATTACGGTTTCATTTATTAATTCACTGATAATGTTTCAATGCCCATTATTTTTCGTACCTGTTGATTTTCTTCTGTCTCAAGCTTTGTCTCAAGCTTGCACAAGTTTCTTGACAGGTTAAATGTTAATTATCGTCTGGATGTTACATAAAATTAAATATGTTCACGTAAAGTTTGCCACATAAACAATGAAGACAATCACAGCATAACGTGTTGAAAAATACAGGTACATGTACACATTACAGATTCGCACACGCTTTGAAAACGTCTAAAATGCATTCCTAGTTGAATTCTGTTACATGTAATTAATTACTTCTCTTGTTTAACTTAGCAATAAAGCAAAGGGCAAACTATAATTATGTTCTGTGTCTGTTGCGAGGTTTCAATTAGGTCCCTCTCCTACTAATTGCACCAATGTTAAGTTGGTAACCATGAACCCAACAAAATTATTGTTATCAAACCCGACCCATCCTAGTTGGTTGAATCAAGACCTAACCGATCTGTTACCTGGTTCAAGCTGTGAAAAAAAATCCAATCTAGAGTTGACTTGTTTTGACTCGATCGACCTGACAAATCAACCCGCAACCAGGTTAAAAACCTATTGATTTTTTTTTTAATTTTTGAGTTATTCTGCTCATCTAAGACTCGAGCTTTGCGTCAAGTCAGCTCTCGGATCATGCTTAATAACTATGATCAAAATCATGTCAATCTCTTCCCACGGTGAGATGTTAATTTGCTCTATTGAATAGTACATAAAAGTTACATATTTCTGATTAGTGGAGGATATTGCCAGTGTAATCAGTAAGAGAGGGACCAAGATGAAATTTAGTAAATAAATAGAGGGCATGATTGTAGTTCGCCCTAAAGCAAATAATAAAAAACAGTAAGCAATCAAAGCGGGGTAGGCATTATGAATGATGATTAGTTAAAAGAGATGGGAAAAATCTAACCAAGTAAGAAAAGTAAAAAAGAAAGAAAGAAAAAACAAAAGGTGGCGGTTTTCTAGGCCGTCACGAATTTGAGGTTTGAAAGGCCGGACAGATCAATAAATAAATAAATTAAATTAAATAATGAAATAAGAGAGTTTCTGAATTAGATTAAATACGAAGTTAGACATCTTTATATTTCGGATACTATTCCGTTGTTTTTTAAAATATTTTTTATTTAAAAATATATTAAAATAATATATATTTTTTATTTTTAAAAAATTATTTTTGATATTAAAATATCAAAATAATCTAAAATTATATAAAAAAATTTAAAATAAAAATAAAAATATTTTTTTAAATTTGTTCAAAGACGCTTTTGAACAGAAAAACAAACCTCTCTTGAATGGTTTTAATTGCCTTGTATTTGTAACAAAACCAACTCTTTTTTGTAAATGAATTTAGTCCTTCTAGTTTGTCGTGAGTTTCGTTTTTAACTATGTTACAATTGATTGATATAATCTTATTTTGGTAGCAATTAAGTCAAATCAATTCAAATTAGCAAAGAAGAAAAATTAAATTAGTTAATTAAATAGTATTTATTTACTATTTTAAGATAAAAAACTTGAAAACAAATAAGATATATCTTTTATACTTTTAAAATACATAAATTCATAGATTTATTTTATGTTTTTGTTTATATTTTCTTAACCAAATACATTTATATTTTCTTTGTATTTGTTTAATATGTCCCGAAACAATGAACCAAATAAAATATTATATATTAACTAGATGAATTATATTTACAATAAATCTAAATTTCATAGTTTGAATATAAATCTTAACATACACGGAAGGACTGGATTCTACGAATTGAATTTAATTCACAATTACCGTTTACTATTGAAAACTATAAAGTTATTAACACATATATCCAATTTAATTACATCTTTGTAATTTTATTTAACAATAGATGGATGCACTTTCCATATTTGTACAAATTGAATATAATTAGTATAACGATTCTTCTAAGCTCTGAATTGGTATTGCTTCCTAATAGAACGGTCGGGTAAAATTTAATTTTTTTAAAAATATTATTTTAATATATTTTTAAATAAAATATATTTTAAAAATTAATCGTTATTACACTACCAAATTCTTATAAATAAAGATTAAACTTCAATCACACTTTAAATATTTTTTGAATATATACTGGATAAGTGGATTATTTTTTATAATATTACACTGGGTTTGAATTCAAATAAAAATTATGATTTCTAAAATTAAAAAAAAGAAGAAAAATACTTCAATTGAAATCCAAAATAAACTATATGAACTCAATTGTATATGACCATAATTTGAACCCTAAGAAGGTCAACCAATTTACTAATTTAGGTAACAATGTAAAAGAGTATCTGGCTTTGAAAATTCAAAGGGGTAGTCCTCGTAATTTCAGTAGAAAAAATGTGACATTAGGACGTTATTTCTTAAACTGCAAACGCATAAAATAAATTAAATTCGTCCAAATAAATAAATAGAGAGATAACAAAAAAACAGTAGAGAGATAACTACTGTTTTATATAAATACTTGGAAAAAAAACAGAGAAAAAATAAATAAAATAAAAAAAGAAAGAAACTGGCACTTATGGTATAGGCATGCTTTCATCTCTCATTCAATGCTTTACCAAACTCTTCTCCTCTCCAAAATTCACAACCCCTTCTCTCCTCTCCTTCTCTTATCCTCTTCGCTTCAGGTATACCTCTGCGAGTATATATACACACGCACACACCCGTTGTGTCTTCTCTTCTCTCCTCTCTCTTGGTTTTGCTATCAAGTTTTTAAATTTCTGGGTTTTGTTTTGTGTGTCCTTTGCTTTTTGTTTTTAGGTTCAAGAAACAAGAAATGGAATGTGTTGAAGGCGCTTTGAAGACCAGTTTTAGAAAAGAAATGGCCATGAAATTTAGCCCGCAAGTTTTAGACGATTTTTGGGCAGTTAATGTTCCCAACGGCATGTCGTCTGATGATTTCTCTGTTGAAAAGCTCTTAGACTTCTCTAATGAAAACGACTTCATTGAAGAAGAAGAGGAGGAGGGGGGAGATAAAGAGAAACCTTGTGTTTTTTCTGTTTCTGTTTCTCCTAAGCAAGAAGCCCTTGAAGAAGACAAAAACAGTGACAGTAGTCCTGGTTTTGCTGTCAAAGATGATTTTTTTTCTGTTCCTACAAGTGAACTTTGTGTGCCGGTTAGTGGCCCTGCTCTCTCCATTCTCTCTTTCTTTGAATACTTAATTTGTTGGCTATTTTTTTCACTGAAAAGGTGCCATTTTTTACAGACGGATGATTTTGCAAGTCTTGAATGGCTGTCACATTTTGTGGAGGATTCCAACTCGGAATACGCCGCTCCGTTTCCGACAAATGTTTCTCCGCCGGAGCCGAAAAAAGAGAACCCGGTGGAACAGGAGAAGTTGGTTTTAGAAGAGCCCTTGTTTAAGACCCCGGTTCCAGGCAAGGCTAGAAGCAAGAGAACAAGAAATGGTGTAAGAGTTTGGCCACTCGGGTCGCCCTCTTTAACAGAATCATCAAGTTCCTCCTCTTCAACATCCTCTTCAAGCCCTTCAAGCCCTTGGTTAGTTTACTCCAAACCCTGTTTGAAAGTTGAACCGGTTTGGTTCGAGAAACCGGTGGCGAAAAAGATGAAAAAACCGGCTGTTGAGGCAGCGGCAAAAGGTTGTGGTTCCAACTCGTCGAGGAGGTGCAGCCATTGTGGGGTTCAAAAGACTCCACAATGGAGAGCCGGTCCAAATGGTTCCAAAACCCTTTGCAATGCTTGCGGGGTTCGATACAAGTCGGGTCGGTTACTGCCCGAGTACAGACCGGCTTGCAGCCCAACTTTCTCAAAGGAATTGCACTCGAACCATCATCGTAAAGTGCTTGAAATGCGAAGGAATAAGGAGGGTTTGGTTCCGACTGAACCAGGTCTGGCCCAACCCTTTGTACCCAGTTTTGGGTAGGTTAGAATCGTAGTCTAGAGGAAGGCAGGGTATTAGGGAAAAGAGAGGATAGGAAATTGAACCGGGGACATTGAAACCGGTTTTTATTTAGGTTCGGTTTATTAGTGTACATTTTTCCTTTCAGGGTGGGTGAGGTAGATATAGTATTTGTAACTGAATTAGTGACGACCTTTAATATCGTGCTCTTTGTTTTTTGATGTTTTATTTTCCTTTGATTTTAAGCTAATTAAGCTCAGGGAGGTGGTTCTGGTTAAGGACAGGCAATTCATATAAAAAAACCCTAAATTATTACAGTCTTGAGATAGAAACCGTCCATCTCTTGGAGTTTTTTCTTGAAGGCCGTTGCAAAGCATGAACATCATGAAAGCTGAAGCAGTTGTGTGCAGAATTGGGAAGAAAGACCAGTCTCGCCACATGGTGGCCATATTAAATTTCGAGTTGATGAGAATTCTAAAATGCGCATAGAGAGTTTGAGTTACGGATTAAAAAAAATACTAAAAACAGTCGTTAATGAAAAACAATGATTGGACTAGGATGTGCCATGGATGTCATACATTGTATCCTCTTAGCGTTGCCCCATGTCTGTCGTGATCCATCATTAGACAGCTTGGTTTTTAAATTCAATTTTGTTGGAGTTGGTTTAGTGGGTCGTGCTTCTCGAGTGGATCCAAAACATTATCGGTTTTCTTGTTTAAATTTTGATTAAAATTTTTTTTTTCAACGAACTTGGTTTATCTACTTCTTTGTTTTTTTTTCTTAGTTGGGTTTCGTATTGAATTTTAAAAAGATGAAATTTTAGATTAAATTTAAGAGTTATAAAAAAATCCCAAGTTTGTTTAGGCAATGCTTGAGAGTTGAGACCTCCTCTATCCTCCAATAATAACCTATTTTAGTGTTGCTGGTAGCTCTCTCCCATTACTGTTGACAGCGCAACGAAAATCTTTTTTTTTTTTTTTTTTTCATTTCCTCTTTTTCCTCTCCTCTCGATTCACACACCTATCCTAGAAAATAAAAACATTGTTGACGTCGAGGTATTTTGTGAGAGAGGAGAGTGTTTCTTCTATAGTAATTATTAAAAAACGAAAAACATTTAAAGTGTAATGCATGTAGCGTGAGACTTTCGCAGTTGATAAAATCCCTGCCCTTGGAAAGGGGAATCTGAGGGTTCAGATATATTGGCGAGAGTGTTATTCGTCATCTTTGATGGGTACTTTCTTTTCATATACAGTAAATATGGGTTTTCGATGCTGCTGAATGCCGATATGGACCACCCTTTGTTTGCATAAAAGAGACATTTGGGCCAAGGCATAAAGACGGAGGTTGAGCGTTCAAGGTTTGAAATTAGCATTGGGATGGTGGATGGATGGCGTGCCTTTGGTTATTTCCCTCCATTGATCTTCAAATCTTTTCCTGTACACAGCTTCAACAGTGATAATCTTGTTTTCTTGCACCTATTTTTTTCCTCAGGTGCCATTTTTGAAGCCTGAACCACTTTGCAAGATGGGCTACTTAGTTGAATGATTTATCGAATGTAGTGACGGGCATCTTCCCCACATTCATGTCATGGGGCAACCCTGACTTGTTTTTATAAGGAGCTTCTGAAAATGCAGACCAATTTGCAGTCGCAGTCCCTTTTTATTGCATCCTCTCTGGGGTAATGAATAACTTGATCACTTCCTGAACCGTGCCAGCCTTTGATCTAGACTTTCACACATCTTACGTGATTTGAACAGGACTTGTTCATTCAAGCAAGGGCACTAACAATCTTGGAGCGAGTGACTAAGCAACTTTAATTACCTTAATGTTTGAATCATGGATATGGCTTCAACTAGAAAAGAGGCTAGGCTAATAGGGTTTGATTTGAGAGAAGAAGGGAAGAGTGTGGGCTTTGGCATTGCAACACTTTCACAAATTCAGCTAGGCAGCACTGAAGCATTTATTCACCACTGCCATTTTAGCTTACCTTACTTCAAGCACTTACTCCATGCCTTGAGATCAGGCAAGTTCGTTACAATGAATTAATTATCTTGATGGTATCTGTTTTTTTACCTTTTGGATCCATCTTTCCCCTGTACTGCACTGCTCAGGGTTTGTGTTGAAAGATCCCGAAGCATCTCTTGAGTTCAATCACAAAATTTTGAAGCAAATGATCCATCAGTACTGTAATTTCACGTTTAGCGTTGCTTTGAGATATATATCATTTATCCTTGAGATGATATAAATAATAAACACCAACGAAAATCGATAGGAGATCCCAAATTAATCTAGTTGCTAAGATAAATTAATTAAACCCTCTTTAAGATTCTAAAATTTGGAATTTGATTGAGTCATGCAAGAACAAATGACAAATCATCCTTCATAGTTTTCCACGTCCTTTGATCCATGAAGGCTGTTGCATGTTAAAGTGAAACTCTATGTCCGAACCCCACTTCATTAATTTTTTATATAAAAAAAATCCTCTAAGACCACAAGGATATAATTTAATTTGAAAACATACTTTAATTAGTTTTCCCTTCATCTGCTCTGCAAGGGAGAATTGCCGATGCTAAACACATTTGCTGTCCAAATTAACCTCTTTTCAAAATCTATGCTCCTAATCGTTCAAGTTCTTTCCTTTTTGTCCCACTCATGCGTTGGAGCTCTCAAGTGGCTTCAATAAAAATTGCATTGAAAAACCTGAGTGTTTCACTGTACAATGAATACAGATATCAAGGACAAAGGCATAAAATTCAAGTAAAGGTCAAAAAACGAACAACAAGATACGTTTTCTTGTTCAAGAATCGCACTTGGGATGTCACAGAACACAGTAAATCTTAATGCTGCTGGCGGATTTGTGATACAAGGTTATCAGTAATTAAGAATTGAAACGTTAGTTACAATGTGCATGCCAATTGCCATATGTCAAATTGCAGTCCCCAGGCTTTTCTACAAGGCTCCTCTTCCTCCTCCAGTCAAGCGCAAGTCATTTCTAAAATAACAAAGAAAACGAAAGTCTCTCCTTCTTATGCCCAATTTGGCAATATTTTATCTCATATATACCATAAGAATCAATTTTTTTTTTCTTTCCATGAGGTCAAGCAATGCACATAATCAATTGTTCATTGATGAAATTTATACAAGTTAATTTAACATACAAGTTATCAACAACTAACATGAAGTTTAATTAAATGAAAAACTCCTATATGAAGTAACAAGCAGGCGGAAAGTTCCAAATGCAAGCACCTCACTTGATATTGTTGCGTGGCAGTTACTTGATGGCTATCTCCCACCAGTTCCAACTACTCTCAAACGTCTGTGATATTAGAGCAACAAGCCAGCATCAT
This sequence comes from Populus trichocarpa, assembly GCF_000002775.5. Lineage (NCBI taxonomy): Eukaryota > Viridiplantae > Streptophyta > Magnoliopsida > Malpighiales > Salicaceae > Populus > Populus trichocarpa. The sequence goes on along the minus strand of NC_037291.2, from coordinate 1,260,203 downwards.
GAAAGTCTGGTAGGAAGGATTTGATTAGATGGTAGAGTTGTGTGGGGTTTTGACACTATTTCGTAGTGGAGTTCAAGCCTCGTGGACTTTGAGGTGCTACATCCTGGATAAGACTAGAGAGGGCTTTCTCGACAGACCATGCATTTGCTCACAAGCTAGGTGCCGCATGTTCTTAAACACATCATAAATATAAAATGTTTTCAGCTCCACATATTTTTCTTTTTTAAAGAAGCCATCAAGTAGCAGTGATGATGCTGATTTTGATGGTAATAAATGAGAAGTTATTAAAGTTTTTTTCTTGTTAATTTTGTTGAATATCCATCAGGGAAGGTCAAATTTATTGGCCGGCTCTTTCAGTTGTTTTGAGTGACGTGGCGATTATGATCTTGTGCACTCCACTTGGAAAATCCAAAGACCAAATGCTCAAAGCTTTTCTAGCCCCATCAGCAACATTATCTACTTAGTAGTAGTGATAGTGATTGTGCCCTCCTCATCCAACCCCTTTGACATGGATGGATGTTTTATCATGTGCCCTTGGCATTAGTTCTCAAACCTTTCTTGCTTATATTTTCTACGATACATGCGCGCATGCATCCATACATAATTTAAGATAGTCGTTTAGCTTATCTAAATCATAAAAAAGTTAGGGTTCTTGCTGTGCTGATTTTTGAGATTATTTTTAGAACCGTTGTCTCCAAGAAAACATTCCAGCAATGTTAAGGCCTGGAGTTTTTAATTTAAGGTTTGGTGCTCAGTCCATGTGCAGGGGAGGGTAAATTTGAGAATTGGAAAAAGGATACCCAATATAGTTATGGTCTGAGATATGTTGGGAGGTAAAAGAAGAAGAAGAAAAGTTTAATTAACAAATTACTATACAAAAACCTACAATTAAAAACCTATAGTTATGGTCTGAGACATGTGCAGGTGTGGGTTTTTCACCGTAGCATCATATACAAATTACTACGGATTATTGTAATAAAATTACTATTTTACCCTCCAGTAGAAAAGTGAGATGCCTTTGTGTTGACATCAATTCGGTCTTTTCTAGATGTCCACTGGTCATTAAAGAATTGTCAGGAGTATTGTCACGACCCGAATCCCGGGTCCATGACCGGCAACGCAGGAGCGGTGCCGGAAGGACACCCCGCCCGCGGTAAGCCTCAAAACGGACATATCAAAAGAATAATTTATTCAAAATTACGCAGCATTTCATAATCTTCAGAAATCTTATATTATTCAAAACTGATGAAACCAAAAGATAGTTTAAAACTCCTCATCAGTAATTAAAACAAAAACAATAATCCATAATACTCATTACATTGCTAAAGTCACTGCACGATGATCCGTGCACCCCATGGCCTCACACCTACGCCACACTGCATCTAAAAACTGTTGTGGGTCCTCAGAGTTATCAACACCCTTAAAAGTAGGAGGTGCCAGCTTAAGGAACTCTGACAATGGCACTTTCACCCCATGCACGGTATGGGAAGTAGAAGATGCATTCTTATCCTTCTCCTTCTCTCTCTCAGTTAAAAGGTCAACCAGGGTCTGCATGGCCTCAAACAAGAGATCCCAATGCATAAAATAAAACCAGGTTTAGTCTCCTAATTTTATGGACTAAAACGATAATTTTCCAAAACAGGGACCAAAACGTAATTTTACCAAAATTGGACCAATCTGGAAAATACATAACTATACTGGATTTTCACCCATAAACCATCCTTAATTCTGTCTTGTTAGATAAGGGGTTTATTCGTCCGAGTGTGTCTCCGTGGGGAGCACCTGTGTTATTTGTAAAGAAGAAGGATGGATCAATGAGGATGTGTATAGACTATAGGCAATTGAACAAGGTCACTGTTAAGAATAGATACCCACTCCCTCGCATTGATGATCTTTTTGATCAATTACAAGGGGCTCAATGTTTCTCAAAGATTGATTTGCGATCGGGGTATCACCAGTTGAGGATTAGGAATGAGGATATTCCTAAAACTGCCTTTAGGACTCGTTATGGGCATTACGAGTTTCTAGTGTTGTCTTTTGGGTTAACGAATGCACCTGCGGCTTTTATGGACATGATGAACAGGGTTTTTAGGCCGTTTATTGATAAGTTTGTTATTGTGTTCATTTATGACATCTTGGTGTATTCAAGAAGTAAAGAGGAACATGAAGAGCATTTGAGATTGGTGCTTCAAACTCTAAGAGATCATCAGTTGTATGGAAAGTTCTCGAAGAGTGAGTTTTGGTTAGAGAGTGTTGGGTTTTTGGGACATGTGGTGTCCAAAAATGGGATAGAGGTTGATCCACAGAAAGTGGAGGCAGTTAAACAGTGGCCTAGACCAGTCATGGTATCTGAGATTAGGAGTTTCCTGGGTTTAGCGGGATACTACAGGAGATTCGTGGAGAATTTTTCCCGAATCGCTGCTCCGTTGACGAAGTTGACACAGAAAAGTGTCAAGTTTCAATGGTCAGAAGAATGTGAGAAGAGTTTCCTGGAGTTGAAAGAAAGGTTAATTACGGCTCCAATTTTGACAGTACCTTCAGGGTCTGGTGGTTTTACCGTGTACTGTGATGCATCCAGGATTGGTTTGGGTTGTGTTTTGATGCAGAATGGTAATGTGATTGCTTATGCCTCGAGAAAGTTGAAGAAGCACGAGCAAAATTACCCCACACACGATTTGGAGATGGCTGCGGTAGTGTTTGCCCTTAAGATTTGGAGACACTACTTGTATGGGGAGACATGTGAGATATTTTCAGATCATAAGAGTCTTCAATATATCTTCCAGCAGAAGGATCTGAATTTGAGACAAAGAAGGTGGATGGAATTGTTAAGTGATTATGATTGCACGATTCAGTATCACCCGGGCAAGGCAAATGTTGTTGCCGATGCCTTAAGCAGAAAATCTATGGGTAGTTTGGCTCATATTCAGGAGTTGAGGAGACCCTTGGTTAAAGAGTTACACGGATTGTTGGATGAGAAGGTTAGTTTTAAGATTTGTGAATCGGGAGCATTGTTGGCTCACTTTCAGGCTAAGTCAGACTTGGTAGACCGGATTAAAGTAGCTCAAATGAAGGATGAGCGACTTTGCAAGATTCGAGATGAGTTGGAGTTAGGGAGAGCTCCGGGTTTTGTTATCCATCAAGATGGTGTGTTGAGATTTGGTTCCAGGTTAGTCCCTGGTTCGTTCTAGACAGAATTAAGGATGGTTTATGGGTGAAAATCCAGTATAGTTATGTATTTTCCAGATTGGTCCAATTTTGGTAAAATTACGTTTCGGTCCCTGTTTTGGAAAATTATCGTTTTAGTCCATAAAATTAGGAGACTAAACCTGGTTTTATTTTATGCATTGGGATCTCTTGTTTGAGTTGCTTTTGAGTATATTTTCATATTGTTGTAGGTTCTCCTAACGATCCTCAATAGGATTTTCGGGTCTTTCGTCTGACATTCCTTTTTAGTTCTATATTTTCCGGGTGAGTGGGATAATCTTTAATATGCATATATGATAAGTAAATATGTATGTTGATTTTATAATGAGTACAACTCGTTAACTTCTTGAATAATTATATATGTTGCTTATTTTCCGAGTACTCATTTATTCTTGAATTTGCACTCGCAATCTGTCAAAGCAAATTCTATTTGATATGATATATGTTCTTTGATGATTATGTGAATATCTAATATGCCTTGATATATTGTGATGTTTTGAAATTTAATGAGTAGGTAAAAGGCAATAAAGCCCTTGAAGGCTAAAAATGAGTAAATGAATAAGGGGTATTATAGTAATTGAACAAAGAGTTGATAAATATAAATAGAAGAGAAAATAGAAGAAGAGAGCTGTGTTTTAAGAGTGAAAACTGACGGGAGAAGAGAAGAAAAAGGGGAGGAAGAAGAAGAGAAAAGAGGGAAAGATAAGGAAAGGAGAAGAGAATTGGAGGAAATAAGTTTAAAGGTAAGATTATGTATAAATGTGTGTTCTTTAAGCCTTAATTTCTGTTTTGATAAGTGTTAGGGTTTTGAATATTATGTTTTGAGTTTGATTGATGAATTAATTGGAAGGTTATGGGTTGATTGTTGTGGGTAATTGGTTAATTAGTTGATTGTGAGAGATTGGAGGTAAAGATGATGATTTTGAGTTATGATTTTATTTGAATGGTGAAATTGTGTTAGAAATCAGGAGATGACAGTAGGTAATCTGTAAAATTCTGGGTTTGAGGTTGAAGATGACGAAAATTCAATTTGGTCCCTCAATTTGTGAAATTACAGTTTAGTCCCTGAACTTTGGGAAAATTATAATTTGACCCCTAATTGTATTTTGAGATTCTGGACAGTGTTATTATGAGGTTAAGGATGATGAATTTGAGTTTGATAATTGATTTGGAATATTTTCAGTTTGGTCCCTCAATTTTGGGAATTTACATTTTAGTCCCTGAACTTTATGAAAATTACAGTTCGGTCCCTGGTTCGTTCTAGACAGAATTAAGGATGGTTTATGGGTGAAAATGCAGTATAGTTATGTATTTTCCAGATTGGTCCAATTTTGGTAAAATTACGTTTTGGTCCCTGTTTTGGAAAATTATCGTTTTAGTCCATAAACTTAGGAGACTAAACCTGGTTTTATTTTATGTATTGGGATCTCTTGTTTGAGTTGCTTTTGAGTATATTTTCATATTGTTGTAGGTTCTCCTTGTTGCTACCCAATTTTTGACCCATGTTTTGATAAATTTTCAGAAAAATCCAAAAATAGTGAAAAGCATTGAAAACCCAAAAAAATATGTTTTTAATACATTTGCATCGTTTTTAGCATTTTGCAGCGTCGTCTAAAAAGAATTTAAATTTTTCAAAGGTCTTTCGAACGCGTTCAACTTTTAACGCGTTAATTTTATGATCACTGATTTTTACTTATGGAGTTGACGTTGATATTGCTCGCTTTCAAAAAATACAAAAAAATAAGAAAAATCAAAATTTACAAAAAAAAAGGAAAAGAGAAGGAAAGGAAAGGTTGAGGGACTAGTTTGAAAACCTAGCACCATTTTTCCTATAAATACCATGCTATACTGAATTTTCAAGAGTGGGGGGGCAATTTTGACAACATCAGAAAAGGGGAAGAGCAACCCTAAACCCATCTCATCTTCTCCAAGCCGCCAGCCCTCCCCCATTTTTTCTAGCCAACAACACAGCCCCTCCGGCTGGCCATTGTTTTTTTTCCCCTTGACAGCCGCCTCTAACCCTCTTCCCTGGCCGCTACCCAAAGCCATCCCCACGTCCTGCACATCAGCACCCATTTTCCCTCCACTACAGCCCCAGCTAGCCAAGATCGAGCCGGCCGCCCGCTCACTCCCCTGCTCCCAGCACCTTCCTTCTTCTTCTGGCTCTCTCGGCCGACCACCGTTCTTCCCTCTCTCGGCCGACCCAGCTCCAGCAGCGAGACCCACGAACAACAGTCTTGAAGGAAGACCATCAACGCCGGTCTCCAGCGAGCACCACACAGCAGCAGCAGGAGTCCCGTTCATAGCCTCCTCCCACCGAAGGACCCAGCGGCGGCCGACAACAGCAGCTTCCCCCACGGACCCAGATCGGTCCGCCGCTCCTCCCTCCTCTGCTCCTCCAGCCGCTCACTGCACAGACCCGACGATCTCCTCCCCATCAGCACAAAACCCGCCGACCGAACCAAGTCTTCATCTCCCACAGCTGGCCAGACTCAACAGAAGCACAACTGCCGACAGCCCCCGCCTGAAAACAGAGAAGAAGGGGAAACGAAAAGAAAACACTGAGCTGCAGAAAAAAACCGAACCAGAGAAGCAGATCTGCAAAACAAAAACAAAAAATTAAAATCGACTGTGTTGTGCGTTTTCTGTTATTGCAGGTGACGGTGGTTGTCACCACCAGCAGAGAAGGGAAAAGGAAAGGAAGCCGAGCCAGATCCACCCGTTTTCCGGCCTTGTTCGCGGCGGCGCGTGAACCCACACGCCGCCAGACGCGCCGCCACTGTTCCTGGGGTCCATGGCTTCACAGAAACGTTCCCAGCAAATTCTAGGATTTTTTAGAGGTTGTTTTTCTTTGTAATTTCCAAAATGTAATGTAATTTTTGTTTAGTGGTTTTTGAATTTTTATTATTTGTATTGTGGATGTAAAAGAAAAGAAAAGGAAAAGAAAAGAAGCAAAAAAATAGTGAAAGTGTATGGGTGTGTTTGTATTTGTTTTTATGGATGTTTTATTTTTTATTTAAGATAAAATTGTAAAGATTAAAGAAGAATTTAATATTTTGATTGGATCACGGTCAAGAATTATTAACTTACATGTAAGTTGTATTTCTAATATCCGATGAAAAGACAATTATTAAAACTTCTTTAACACATCAAAGTCACGAAGCAGCTTACCTCAGGTAGGGTGCGTTAGGGGTGCTAATACCTTCCCTAACCACAACCAGTCCCTTACCCATGAATCTCTGACAAGACCAGTACATCCGGTTTCCTAGTAGCCCGCAATCAATTACTAGGTGGCGACTCCAACGAACCAATCAAATCAAGCAAAACGCATAACAACAGAAAAAATCGCCAGCCGGCGCCGCGCGGATTTTTTAGACGTGCGACACTCCTAACGATCCTCAATAGGATTTTCGGGTCTTTCGTCTGACATTCCTTTTAGTTCTATATTTTCCGGGTGAGTGGGATAATCTTTAAAATGCATATATGATAAGTAAATATGTATGTTGATTTTATAATGAGTACAACTCGTTAATTTCTTGAATAATTATATATGTTGCTTATTTTCCGAGTACTCATTTATTCTTGAATTTGCACTCGCAATCTGTCAAAGCAAATTCTATTTGATATGATATATGTTCTTTGATGATTATGTGAATATCTAATATGCCTTGATATGGGACTTGTCAGTAACTCCATGCTAACGGAGAGTAGTTAGCCTATGTGCACATAGTATTCTGTATACCTAGCTGGTGAGAGAGGCATCAGCCTGTGGCGACTGATCATCCCACAGTGGTCACCTTTGGGTGTCATCTGGTCACCTGTGTGTGTCATCTGGTCACCTTCGGGTGTCATCTGATCTCTGACATGTACTCCACTACGTTATGATGATATGTTTAGTATGTATATGATATGTATATGATATGTTCAGTATGTATATGTATATGTATATCAAGATAAAGGATCTTGCGAACTATTAATATCAAGAATATCTAAAATGTATATTAATTATTATTCCCTCATTGAGTTGGTTGAACTCACCCCTCATTCTTAATATTATTTCAGGTTCTTAGTTTCTGATAGTAGGTGAACTTTGTTGAGTGTTCCTGCTTCTTCAGTTTTGGGTCGGTATGCCTTGCTTATCTTTCAAGGCTGTTTGATTCAATGTCTTAGGCGCTCCACTATTACCTTGTTTTGATTAAGTTTGGATTTTGACAATGTAATGAGTATTATGGATTATTGTTTTTGTTTTAATTACTGATGAGGAGTTTTAAACTATCTTTTGGTTTCATCAGTTTTGAATAATATAAGATTTCTGAAGATTATGAAATGCTGCGTAATTTTGAATAAGGAATAGTGGAATTTTGTATAGAGAATAGATTATGAGTAATGACATATGAGATTACCTACTGTCATCTCCTGATTTCTAACAAAATTCCACCATTCAAACAAAATCATAACTCAAAATCATCATATTTACCTCCAATTTCTCACAATCAACTAATTAACCAATTACCCACAACAATCAACCCATAACCTTCCAATGAATTCATCAATCAAACTCAAAACACAATATTCAAAACCCTAACATTTATCAAAACAGAACTTAAAGCTTAAAGAACACATATTTATACATAATCTTACCTTTAAACTTATTTCCTCCAATTCTCTTCTCCTTTCCTTATCTTTCCCTCTTTTCTCTTCTTCTTCCTCCCCTTTTTCTTCTCTTCTCCCGTCAGTTTTCACTCTTAAAACACAGCTCTCTTCTTCTATTTTCTTTTCTATTTCTATTTATCAACTCTTTGTTCAATTACTACAATACCCCTTATTCATTTATACCCATTTTTAGCCTTCAAGGGCTTTATTGCCTTTTACCTACTCATTAAATTTCAAAACATCACAATCTCCCCACCTTATAAAAGTTTCGTCCTCGAAACTTAAACTTTAAGAAAAAGTCTTACCATCAAGTTCAAACAAGAATGGATACTTGTTGAGCATTTCCTCCTCAACCTCCCACGTCGCTTCTTCACGTGGGTGTCCGCTCCACACAACCTTAACCGATGCGATATCTTTCGACCGAAGTTTTCTAACTTGTCGATCCACTATTTTTATTGGTTGAACTTCATATGTCATATCTTTCCTCAGCTCAACCGGTTGAACTTCCAGCACATGAGATGGATCAGACAAATACTTCCTCAACATCGAAACATGGAACACTGGATGTATAGAGGATAGATTAGGTGGCAAGGCAAGCCGATATGCCACTACCCCTACTCTTTCCAAGATCTCAAAGGGCCCTATAAACTTAGGACCAAAATTCCACTATTGTTGTCTCTTTCCAGGAGATGAAACAGGCACGAGTTTTTGCCATTACTCAGCAAGATGCCCAGACATCCAATATTGTTGTCTCAGGTACACTCTTAATATGTTCCTTCGATGCTAGAGTGTTATTTGACACGGGGGCAACTCATTCTTTCGTGTCGTCATATTTTGCCTTAAGGTTTACTAAACAACCCATTTTGTTAGAGAGTCCTTTGTGTGTAGCTATCCCTTCGGATGAGGTTATGTTTGGGGAATATGTTTATGTTGATTGTGAGGTTCAAGTGCAAGGGAGAAACCTATTAGGCGATTTGGTAATTTTAGAAATAATAGGTTTTGATGTGATACTAGGTATGGATTGGTTATCAAGGCACCATGCCTCAGTTGATTGTTGGAATAAGACAGTGATTTTCAAGCCTGGTGAGGAGACAGAGTTTGCTTTTCATGGAGATGGGTTATCATCTCCATCTAGTATTCTCTCGGCCATCACGAGAAGGATGGTACGAAAGGGTATGCAAGGGTTTTTAGCTTATGTGCATGATATGAACATGGAGGTCCCGAGGATGGAACAAGTTTCGATAGTTAAGGAATTCATCGATGTTTTTCCCAATGACTTACCTGGACTACCTCCCAATAGGGAAATCGAATTCTGTATTGATCTAGTTTCAGGAACAAAACCAATCTCTATGGCACCGTACAGGATGGCGCCAGCAGAATTAAAAGAGTTGAAGGAGCAGATTCAAGATTTGTTAGATAAGGGGTTTATTCGTCCGAGTGTGTCTCCGTGGGGAGCACCTGTGTTATTTGTAAAGAAGAAGGATGGATCAATGAGGATGTGTATAGACTATAGACAGTTGAACAAGGTCACTGTTAAGAATAGATACCCACTCCCTCGCATTGATTATCTTTTTGATCAATTACAAGGAGCTCAATGTTTCTCAAAGATTGATTTGCGATCGGGGTATCACCAGTTGAGGATTAGGAATGAGGATATTCCTAAAACTGCCTTTAGGACTCGTTATGGGCATTACGAGTTCCTAGTGTTGTTTTTTGGGTTAACGAATGCACCCGCGACTTTTATGGACATGATGAACAGGGTTTTTAGGCCGTTTATTGATAAGTTTGTTATTGTGTTCATTGATGACATCCATTCAAAATTCCTTATTAAAACATTACTCAACAATAGTGGAATTTTGGTACACTCTGGAAATCTTATTAGGCGATTTGGTAATTTTAGGCATAGTAGGTTTTGATGTGATACTAGGTATGGATTGGTTATCAAGGCACCATGCCTCAGTTGATTGTTGGAATAAGACAGTGATTTTCAAGCCTGATGAGGAGACAGAGTTTGCTTTTCATGGAGATGGGTTATCATCTCCATCTAGTATTCTCTCGGCCATCACGAGAAGGATGGTACGAAAGGGTATGCAAGGGTTTTTGGCTTATGTGCATGATATGAACATGGAGGTCCCGAGGATGGAACAAGTTTCGATAGTTAAGGAATTCATCGATGTTTTTCCCGATGACTTACCTGGACTACCTCCCAATAGGGAAATCGAATTCTGTATTGATCTAGTTTCAGGAACAAAACCAATCTCTATGGCACCGTACAGGAAGGCGCCAGCAGAATTAAAAGAGTTGAAGGAGCAGATTCAAGATTTGTTAGATAAGGGGTTTATTCGTCCAAGTGTGTCTCCGTGGGGAGCACCTGTTTTATTTGTAAAGAAGAAGGATGGATAAATGAGGATGTGTATAGACTATAGACAGTTGAACAAGGTCACTGTTAAGAATAGATACCCACTCCCTCGCATTGATGATCTTTTTGATCAATTACAAGGAGCTCAATGTTTCTCAAAGATTGATTTGCGATCGGGGTATCACCAGTTGAGGATTAGGAATGAGGATATTCCTAAAACTGCCTTTAGGACTCGTTATGGGCATTACGAGTTCCTAGTGTTGTCTTTTGGGTTAACGAATGCACCTGCGGCTTTTATGGACATGATGAACAGGGTTTTTAGGCCGTTTATTGATAAGTTTGTTATTGTGTTCATTGATGACATCTTGGTGTATTCAAGAAGTAAAGAGGAACATGAAGAGCATTTGAGATTGGTGCCTCAATAGCTCGGGCACGATCCACTATGGCTGAGTACGTCTTAAACTCATGAGCCCCAATAGCTTTGAATAAGTAGCTATTAAGACCTCGAACAAACCTCTTAATCTTCCTCTCCTCAGTCGGTACCAAATACCCAGCAAATCTGGACAACCGTGTGAATTCCACTTCATACTCTATCACACTCAACTCACCCTGAACCAACTTTTCAAACTCATATGATCTGGCTTCCCTCACACTTTCAGGTAGAAAACGTTCCAAAAACATCTCAGAAAATTCCTTCCACTCCATCGGTGGCGAACTAACTGCCCTTTCACCCCTCTTGGACTCATACCAGTTCACAGCCACCTCTCCTTCTAGCCTGAAAGATGCCAAAGTCACTGCACGATGATCCGTGCACCCCATGGCCTCACATCTACGCCACACTGCATCTAAAAATTGTTGTGGGTCCTCAGAGTTATCAACACCCTTAAAAGTAGGAGGTGCCAACTTAAGGAACTCTGACAATGACACTTTCACCCCATGCACAGTATGGAGTTTGGATTTTGACAATGTAATGAGTATTATGGATTATTGTTTTTGTTTTAATTACTGATGAGGAGTTTTAAACTATCTTTTGGTTTCATCACTGAGTTGGTTGAACTCACCCCTCATTCTTAATATTATTTCAGGTTCTTAGTTTCTGATAGTAGGTGAACTTTGTTGAGTGTTCCTGCTTCTTCAGTTTTGGGTCGGTATGCCTTGCTTATCTTTCAAGGCTGTTTGATTCAATGTCTTAGGCGCTCCACTATTACCTTGTTTTGATTAAGTTTGGATTTTGACAATGTAATGAGTATTATGGATTATTGTTTTTGTTTTAATTACTGATGAGGAGTTTTAAACTATCTTTTGGTTTCATCAGTTTTGAATAATATAAGATTTCTGAAGATTATGAAATGCTGCGTAATTTTGAATAAGGAATAGTGGAATTTTGTATAGAGGATAGATTATGAGTAATGACATATGAGATTACCTACTGTCATCTCCTGATTTCTAACAAAATTCCACCATTCAAACAAAATCATAACTCAAAATCATCATATTTACCTCCAATCTCTCACAATCAACTAATTAACCAATTACCCACAACAATCAACCCATAACCTTCCAATTAATTCATCAATCAAACTCAAAACACAATATTCAAAACCCTAACATTTATCAAAACAGAACTTAAAGCTTAAAGAACACATATTTATACATAATCTTACCTTTAAACTTATTTCCTCCAATTCTCTTCTCCTTTCCTTATCTTTCCCTCTTTTCTCTTCTTCTTCCTCCCCTTTTTCTTCTCTTCTCCCGTCAGTTTTCACTCTTAAAACACAGCTCTCTTCTTCTATTTTCTTTTCTATTTATATTTATCAACTCTTTGTTCAATTACTACAATACCCTTTATTCATTTATACCAATTTTTAGCCTTCAAGGGCTTTATTGCCTTTTACCTACTCATTAAATTTCAAAACATCACAATAAACCGAATCATAACCCTCCTGGCTCCGAGGCAAACCTGACACAAAGTCCATAGTGATCCTCTCCCATTTCCATTCAGGAATCAACAATGGCTGCAAAAGCCCTGGTGGTTTCTGATGCTCACCTTTAACCCTCTGACAGGTCAAGCATCGAGATACAAATTCAGCAATGTCCCTCTTCATGCCATTCCACCAGTAACACTCTCTCAAGTCTCTATACATCTTGTTAGAACCAGGATGTATAGTATAGGCAGTTTGATGTGCTTCCGTCATCACATCTCTTTTCAAATCATCCACCTCAAGCACACATAACCTGGAACCAAATCTCAACACACCATCTTGATGGATAACAAAACCCGGAGCTCTCCCTAACTCCAACTCATCTCGAATCTTGCAAAGTCGCTCATCCTTCATTTGAGCTACTTTAATCCGGTCTACCAAGTCTGACTTAGCCTGAAAGTGAGCCAACAATGCTCCCGATTCACAAATCTCAAAACTAACCTTCTCATCCAACAATCCGTGTAACTCTTTAACCAAGGGTCTCCTCAACTCCTGAATATGAGCCAAACTACCCATAGATTTTCTGCTTAAGGCATCGGCAACAACATTTGCCTTGCCCGGGTGATACTGAATCGTGCAATCATAATCACTTAACAATTCCATCCACCTTCTTTGTCTCAAATTCAGATCCTTCTGCTGGAAGATATATTGAAGACTCTTATGATCTGAAAATATCTCACATGTCTCCCCATACAAGTAGTGTCTCCAAATCTTAAGGGCAAACACTACCGCAGCCATCTCCAAATCGTGTGTGGGGTAATTTTGCTCGTGCTTCTTCAACTTTCTCGAGGCATAAGCAATCACATTACCATTCTGCATCAAAACACAACCCAAACCAATCCATATTTACTTATCATATATGCATATTAAAGATTATCCCACTCACCCGGAAAATATAAAACTAAAAAGGAATGTCAGACGAAAGACCCGAAAATCCTATTGAGGATCGTTAGGAGAACCTACAACAATATGAAAATATACTCAAAAGCAACTCAAACAAGAGATCCCAATGCATAAAATAAAACCAGGTTTAGTCTCCTAATTTTATGGACTAAAACGATAATTTTTCAAAACAGGGACCAAAACGTAATTTTACCAAAATTGGACCAATCTGGAAAATACATAACTATACTGGATTTTCACCCATAAACCATCCTTAATTCTGTCTAGAACGAACCAGGGACCGAACTGTAATTTTCATAAAGTTCAGGGACTAAAATGTAAATTCCCAAAATTGAGGGACCAAACTGAAAATATTCCCAATCAATTATCAAACTGAGATTCATCATCCTTAACCTCATAATAACACTGTCCAGAATCTCAAAATACAATTAGGGGTCAAATTATAATTTTACCAAAGTTTAGGGACTAAACTGTAATTTCACAAATTGAGGGACCAAATTGAATTTTCGTCATCTTCAACCTCAAACCCAGAATTTCACAGATTACCTACTGTCATCTCCTGATTTCTAACAAAATTCCACCATTCAAACAAAATCATAACTCAAAATCATCATATTTACCTCCAATCTCTCACAATCAACTAATTAACCAATTACCCACAACAATCAACCCATAACCTTCCAATTAATTCATCAATCAAACTCAAAACACAATATTCAAAACCCTAACATTTATCAAAACAGAACTTAAAGCTTAAAGAACACATATTTATACATAATCTTACCTTTAAACTTATTTCCTCCAATTCTCTTCTCCTTTCCTTATCTTTCCCTCTTTTCTCTTCTTCTTCCTCCCCTTTTTCTTCTCTTCTCCCGTCAGTTTTCACTCTTAAAACACAGCTCTCTTCTTCTATTTTCTTTTCTATTTATATTTATCAACTCTTTGTTCAATTACTACAATACCCTTTATTCATTTATACCAATTTTTAGCCTTCAAGGGCTTTATTGCCTTTTACCTACTCATTAAATTTCAAAACATCACAATAAACCGAATCATAACCCTCCTGGCTCCGAGGCAAACCTGACACAAAGTCCATAGTGATCCTCTCCCATTTCCATTCAGGAATCAACAATGGCTGCAAAAGCCCTGGTGGTTTCTGATGCTCACCTTTAACCCTCTGACAGGTCAAGCATCGAGATACAAATTCAGCAATGTCCCTCTTCATGCCATTCCACCAGTAACACTCTCTCAAGTCTTTATACATCTTGTTAGAACCAGGATGTATAGTATAGGCAGTTTGATGTGCTTCCGTCATCACATCTCTTTTCAAATCATCCACCTCAAGCACACATAACCTGGAACCAAATCTCAACACACCATCTTGATGGATAACAAAACCCGGAGCTCTCCCTAACTCCAACTCATCTCGAATCTTGCAAAGTCGCTCATCCTTCATTTGAGCTACTTTAATCCGGTCTACCAAGTCTGACTTAGCCTGAAAGTGAGCCAACAATGCTCCCGATTCACAAATCTCAAAACTAACCTTCTCATCCAACAATCCGTGTAACTCTTTAACCAAGGGTCTCCTCAACTCCTGAATATGAGCCAAACTACCCATAGATTTTCTGCTTAAGGCATCGGCAACAACATTTGCCTTGCCCGGGTGATACTGAATCGTGCAATCATAATCACTTAACAATTCCATCCACCTTCTTTGTCTCAAATTCAGATCCTTCTGCTGGAAGATATATTGAAGACTCTTATGATCTGAAAATATCTCACATGTCTCCCCATACAAGTAGTGTCTCCAAATCTTAAGGGCAAACACTACCGCAGCCATCTCCAAATCGTGTGTGGGGTAATTTTGCTCGTGCTTCTTCAACTTTCTCGAGGCATAAGCAATCACATTACCATTCTGCATCAAAACACAACCCAAACCAATCCATATTTACTTATCATATATGCATATTAAAGATTATCCCACTCACCCGGAAAATATAAAACTAAAAAGGAATGTCAGACGAAAGACCCGAAAATCCTATTGAGGATCGTTAGGAGAACCTACAACAATATGAAAATATACTCAAAAGCAACTCAAACAAGAGATCCCAATGCATAAAATAAAACCAGGTTTAGTCTCCTAATTTTATGGACTAAAACGATAATTTTTCAAAACAGGGACCAAAACGTAATTTTACCAAAATTGGACCAATCTGGAAAATACATAACTATACTGGATTTTCACCCATAAACCATCCTTAATTCTGTCTAGAACGAACCAGGGACCGAACTGTAATTTTCATAAAGTTCAGGGACTAAAATGTAAATTCCCAAAATTGAGGGACCAAACTGAAAATATTCCCAATCAATTATCAAACTGAGATTCATCATCCTTAACCTCATAATAACACTGTCCAGAATCTCAAAATACAATTAGGGGTCAAATTATAATTTTACCAAAGTTTAGGGACTAAACTGTAATTTCACAAATTGAGGGACCAAATTGAATTTTCGTCATCTTCAACCTCAAACCCAGAATTTCACAGATTACCTACTGTCATCTCCTGATTTCTAACAAAATTCCACCATTCAAACAAAATCATAACTCAAAATCATCATATTTACCTCCAATCTCTCACAATCAACTAATTAACCAATTACCCACAACAATCAACCCATAACCTTCCAATTAATTCATCAATCAAACTCAAAACACAATATTCAAAACCCTAACATTTATCAAAACAGAACTTAAAGCTTAAAGAACACATATTTATACATAATCTTACCTTTAAACTTATTTCCTCCAATTCTCTTCTCCTTTCCTTATCTTTCCCTCTTTTCTCTTCTTCTTCCTCCCCTTTTTCTTCTCTTCTCCCGTCAGTTTTCACTCTTAAAACACAGCTCTCTTCTTCTATTTTCTTTTCTATTTATATTTATCAACTCTTTGTTCAATTAATACAATACCCCTTATTCATTTATACCCATTTTTAGCCTTCAAGGGCTTTATTGCCTTTTACCTACTCATTAAATTTCAAAACATCACAAGTATACTCATCTTTTCACTTTTTTAAATAACATAATAACCAATTTACTTGTCAAAAAATTTAGAATCATTGACAAAGGATATCTTCGTCTTTTCATTGTTTAGAAAACTGTAAAAAGATATTCTTTTCCTTAAAATTAGAAAAAAATAGTATACACTTCTAGGAGCATTTTTATCCTTTCATAAAGGTGTTTTTAATTCTAGATTCATGGAGGGTATTTTGATCTTTTTAAATTGATTAAATAATTTTTAAATTTAAAAAGCTACTTGTGCGTGCTCTTCACATGTCAGCGCATGGAGGGCACCTGTATTCTTTGAGCGATGCATGCGACATCTCTCGGTGGCCAAATCTTTCCTTTCACTGTGTTGTGTTTTTATTGTTTTCTATTTTTTTTATTGTCTAATTAAAATAAAATTAACTTATTAAAACGAGTTAGGTCTGTAGGCCAAGTTATTTTTTTTTATTTCTTTTAAACGTGTTTGCAGCATTTGGATTATCGTTGTATTTTTCTTATTTTTTTGGGTTTTAATTTAATTAATAATTTTTTTAATATATCTTTTTTAAAATTATCTTTAAATTTATGTTTCAATTAATATCTCTATGGTTTTTTATTTTTTTATTTGACCTTTTTTGAATATAGGTTTTTTTATTTGTTTTTGTGAGAGTGTAGTTTTTGAAGATATTTTTTTTATTCTTATATAATTTTTTTAATGTTTTTTATATATATATATATATATTAAATTTATTTTTAAAAATAAAAATATTGATTTTAAGATAATATTTCTAATATATGCAGCATTGTATGATATTTTTCCCCTTTTATTTTATTCAATTAGATTCATGTGTGTCTATTTCTATTATCGTTTGAATGAATAAAAAATTAATTTTAATAAATAAATACATTAAATATAATGGGGTAAATGTTTCATATAGCAGGATCAAATATCTTGATCTACATCCATCTTTTAATTTTTTCAGTTTTGCTTTTAGTTATCATTTATTTTGTTATTTATTTATCTACACATATGATATTGATTTATTTAATTAGATGTTTGCATAAGCTTTTTGATTTATACTTAGTTTTTTATGTAAAAAAACACATCAAAAAAACTTGTATATATAATTTGTTTTTGAAAAAACATATTATCCGCAAATGATCACAAGTCAAATAGCTAATTAGATGAATTTCTTGTGTACTCCAAGTTTTTTATTTTTGGATAAAACTCAATTTAGCCCATAAGCTATATACTCAATCTCAATTAGATCCAAAATCTTAGATTTTATTGATTCGTCTCTAATGTGTTTTAGACGATTCTCGTTGAGGTCCTTAATTATGTAAATATTAGTTAACTTTTTCACCGAATTAATTTCAACGTGATGCCATTTTATTTAATAAATTATGCATATTAAATGGAACATATTAACAAAACAAAAGGATTTAATCGAGAGATATGGGAAATGTTTGGGTCTTAATTGGTAAAATTTATAAGATTAAGATTTAAACGAGAATGAATATAGAGGTCAGAGACTAAATCAAGATTTAGCCCCCCCCCCCCCCCTTTTTTTTTAATAAACTACATTGTGTTCCACGAGATTTTAAATATCAAGCCAAGGTCTCAAGGAGCATCCAATATATATATATATATATATATATATATATATATATATATATATATATATATATATATGTGACCGAATTTGAATATTAAAAAAAACTAGAGACCAAAATATATTTTACTAATCTTAATAAAACACAACACTAGGTTAATTAGATTGTTGATTCGATGCTATTCACTTGACTAGAGGCTTTTAAATTATGTTCCACCTTATTTTTTCTCTTTCCCTGTCATTAGTGTTGGACCATTTTGAGTTATGGGCGTGGCCTGCCTATATATAGAAGCTCACGGCTAGCTAGGACTGAGAAAAGGGCCAGGTCTTAAAAAAGCACTCATACGGGCTTTTCTTACATTACATAAAATGAAATAGTTTCTCTTGTTGTGCCATGAGATTCTTGCTAAGGGTTCCCGAGGGGGGAAAAATAACCTTAGGAGATGTTTCCATTTTTATCGTTTTCTTAATATAGATATCATGTTGATAAGAAAACATGTCTAATCTCTTAAGAAAGTGATGAGTGATGAAGGAATGCGATCATGGTGTTGAGCAAAATTCATAAAAGATGATGAAGAAGAAAGAGTGAAGGAGAGGAGCTATATAGGTCTGTAGCAGTGCTGGCCACGGAGCAGATGGCACTAAGAAATAGAAATCAGTAAGAATATTTTATTAGCCACTCTCACACAAAAGTGTTGCGAACATTTAAAGTATTAATTGGCATACAGTCGACTCGCACAGAATTTAGAATAAGATTCGATAGGGAGGGAGGTAGTGCTAAAGATTATTTCTATGGGATGATAGTATTTGATGTGAGGTTATATCGATGAAAAGGTAGAAACTGAAATCCAGGAGGGAGGGGTATTTGAATCTTGTTCCCACTTAGCTAGCAACGTCCTTTTCCCATGCAATGTTGTGCATGATCACCCTTTCATTTAGTTTCAGGGAGGACTAACTGATCTTGCCCCAATTGATTTTCTTGGGTGGCCACCACATCCCCATGGCAAACAATCTCCTTGGTTGCCCCCTCCACCACCTCCTCCTCCCCAACCCCAACCTCCCCCTTGACCTCCTCCTCCTCCTCCTCCACCTCCACCTCCACCACTCCCGCCGCCTCCACCTCCACCTCCGCCACCACCTCCACCTCCACCGCCACCACCGCCACCGCCACCTCCATGGCCCCATCCAAAGCCTTTACCATTTCCCCCACCACCGCCACCGCCTCCTCCTCCTCCACCACCTCCACCACCACTGCTAGCACCTCCTCTACCACCACCATTGCCACCGCCTCCTCGACCGCCACTGCTAGGCTTTCCTCCTTTCCTTTGGTGTGGCTTACCTATTTCTTTTCCATGACCGCTATCACCACCTTTCCCGACTCCACTTCCACCACCACCTCCTCCATTTCCATTACCACCATTGCCACCACCACCTCCTCCTCCTCCTCCACCACCACCGCCACCACCTCCTCCTCTTCCACCGTTGTTCAAATCACTATTGTGTTCGACTAAAGCATCTGTATAAGTTGAGTTTGTTCTTCCTTCTCTTATATCATCCTCAACGTTGTGGCTTCCACTTGAATGCACATCATTTTTAGTAGTGTTAAAATGAGCCACTCCGTTTCTTTCCTCAAAATCATTTAGCCCGAGAACCACCAATGGGCGAAACACCAATGCAAGGAACAACAATGCTCCAAATTCTCTTGCAATCTCCATTAGTTTCCTGCTTCAGCCAGGAGTGCAAACCCACATTCTTATACTCTTTGAAACCCACTGACAGCTAGACACAGTCCCCACATGAACAAACCAGAATCCAACAAACGCATACCCAATTTCATAAGGCTGCAAAAGGAACCCTAAAATTATCCGGAATAGATTACTACTCTGCCTTGCGGCGCAATTTGTCCCCACCCCTACTCTTTTTCCCCTAAAGCACGCTAGAAGGGGGCACTATGGGCTCGCCCCACGCCGACTACAAGTTTAACATGACAGAACAGCATTTAGTTCTTCTTTACAATATAATTTATAATACCGAGCTGGCAAACTCTGTTAATGCTCTTGGATTATCTCAGAGCAGTGAGCTTCAAATGCCCTTTTCGAACATTAAAGAATTTTTGCAGTAACATTTAAAATGAGCACAGGATTTCCCAATTTGCATGGCTGTAGGTGTTGATCAGATTTCACAAGTAGCCGATCGATCATCAAGTGATCATGACCAATCTACGTAAGAGATTCTGCCTTTTGTTTTAATGAAAAACCCATAGAATTAAGGACCCTAATGAGCTGCTAAGTGTATTGGCTGTTCTTATCAAGGGTATATGAATCTAAGGTATTGTAGTTTGTGACGATGCTTTTAACTAGTCACTGTATTAGCAGACATGAAGGAAACGTGCTGGTCTTTGATTAATCATATAAATGATGGACCTTGGGGCAGACAATAATGTTATTTGCATTATCTTAACAGTACCCAATTTGATCCCTAGCGGGCCTCCCACTTCAAGAATGGCAGGACGCCTATGATTTCTGGACCTAACAATTTCTTGGAGTCTTAAATATCCTAGAGTGCTTATAGCTTAAAAAGTGCATCCAGGTCTGCACGCATTAAAAGAGTAATCGCTTTTGCTCCTTTTTTTATGATCACTTTTGTCCGAATAGAATGTGTATTAGGATAGTACTGATTAGGGTTTAATCTTTATCAATGCATATAGTCTAATACAAATAGGAATTGAACCAAGAGAAGACGGTGCTTAAGTTCTTAATTAAATTATTAACTAGATTATATATCCAATTAGTTTGAGTTGTGGGTCAAAAATATCATCGAATATAATATCCACCCACTCTAGGAATCACCTACTTAAAGTCTACCCTAGGGCCTAGAATTTTCAAGGAAAAAACAAAGGGTGGCCTAGAGTAGTGCCCTGCATCACATGTGAAGTGGTTGAAAGAGGGGGCACGCCATGCCTTTTACTTGACGAATGAGAAACAAGGTGGGAGAGCAATTAAGTACAGGCCATGTGGTAGGGATGAAGTGGGAGATCATTTTTAAGGTAAGCTGAGAGGATGTTCATGGTGGTGACAATGAAAAAATAAAAGAAATTTTTGGACGGATTGATTGAAAGAGTGAGGCATCCTTCGAATCCAAATTTTTTAATCTCATCAACACACACTTCCCTTTTTGCTTGCCTTTTTTATTTTATTATCATAATACACTTTTTAACATGATCTATTGATTGACGATTACTCCAAGAGCCAACATTTACATGTAGGTTGAGAGATGCAAGTGGTATAATTCAAACCATGAAGAATATCTTGACCTCCTTAATTATCATTTGACCATAACCACTTTATCTATTAGCTCACTTGCTTGCTTTGCTTTTCTTTGCAGGAATTCTTAGTTTTGTTTTTTAGAAAGCCAACTATTTTTTACATGGATGCATTGAAAAATATAAGTCTAATACATCACTAGCATGTTGACATGGAATTTTGTTTTTGCAGCATTACCAAATCCTGTTTAGCCAGCTTGTAGGCTAACTTAGAGATCCCCCAACTTAGGTTTTTAGCTAACTTGGATTTTAAATTAAAACAGGTGGTAACTGACCCTCTATGACTTAGTTAAAAATTTGATCGATCATAAGAAAAAAGATTTCAAGACAATATCATTTTAACATTTTCTTTTTATATATTGAGATAACAATATTTTTTATTAGTTCGGGTCAACTTGGATTAACCCACAAAACTTGCGAACCAGGTGATAAGTCCGAATAGGCTTAATAACTTAATTTTTTAGATTTTTTTTAATCTAACCATATGACAATAAAGGGCTTAATAACTTAATTTTTTAGATTTTTTTTAATCTAATCATATGACAATAAAATTTGGCATGCACATGAAAGCCACCAAATCAAATTTTAAAGAAGAAAATTATCATGAAGAGCTGGAAAAAAAATCCCACTAATGTTATAAAAAATAATGATATAACCTCTCTCAAAAATAAATAAACTAAATTAATAATCAGTTTACAAACCCTAAGTCTATATACCTAGATTTGCTGCGAGACGAGTTGCAAGACTGATTAAAACTTACGTGATCACTTTAAGCTAGTAATATCCACTTTCCAAGCCTTATTGCAATTAAACAAAGCCCAGATGAAAGTAAGATGGCAGACTTTAAGAACTCGTAAGACTCTAGATATTAAACTCGACTCGGGGGTTGACCCGGTCAAAGAGCCGGGTCCCGGGTTTTATGGGTCAACCCGGGTTAACCCGGGTCAACCCATAAAACCCGGGTTATTTAGAGGTGAAGTTGGGTTAAAGGTAAGAAATGAAAAAGGGAGGCACTGAAGGGGTGAAGTTGGGTTAAAGGTAAGAAATGAAAAAGGGAGGCACTGAAAGGGTGAAGTGGGACCCAATGTGGTAGGGTGTGGGAGAGGGATGAACATGATGTTGTCGATTGTTTTATGCAGAGAAAGGTCTCTTGATCTCATCACCATCTCCTCACAAAAATCATCTACCCTCTCTGCTCCTTGACTCCCCCATGCTTAAAAACATCACACAAACCCTCTCTTTTACATCTTCCCCCTGCAAACATTAGCTAGAGAGGATGAGAATCACGGCTACAGTGCTCCTTGACTCCCACATCACACAAACCCTCTCTTTTACATCTTTCCCCTGCAAATACATGCTTGAAAACATTAGATAGAGAGAGAGAGAGAGAGAGAGAGAGATGTTAAAGACTTGATGATGGCAATAAAGCATGTGGTGCTGGTAGTGCTACAGTGCTACCTGTTGCCTGTCTCTCTCTCAGTGTTAATAAAGCCTGCTAGATGTTAAACATGGATTCCAAAAAGTGGAGCCGGCTCAAGATCCAAAGACGTTCAAATCCAGTTCCAATCTGGATAAAAGAAAGAAGAAGATGTGAATCACGGCGGAGGGCTACTACCACTGGAAGAAGAAAGCCTTTAGTACCTGATTCCCCGCTCTTAGTCATCGCTCTGTGAAGGAGTGGGTGAATAAACATCCGACTGCAACGGGACGTATTCGACCCTGTTTTGAAGCAAAGCAAGGAAAGGCCTTAAGATCTCCAAACCCAGATCGATTTGCAAATTGCAATCATCTCAAGCGGAACCATCTGCAAAATGCCGGGTCTCGTCCGGGTCCGCCTGGGTCGTGGGTCGACCTGCCGGGTCGACCGGGTTTTGCCGGGTCGTTGCATTAGCCGGTCTTTTAACAAACCCGGACCGGTCCAGCCACCGGGTCGACCGGGTCCCGGGTCAACCCGCCGGGCCGGTCCCGGGTAAGAGTACTTAAAAGAAAGCTTACACATAAAAAAGTTTTGCTTATAAACTGGGATTCTTCCTCAAGATATGGTGTTCACACAAGAATCCAATGCTTGAGAAATGATCGGAAGCTTACAGACATGAATTAGATTATAAGAAAGATCAATAACCATACTATCAGCTTACAAATCGATCAACCTACTCACTACTGTCTATAAGCTATAGCCTAACAAGTTTTAGTTGTGCTAAGATTTGAGAGAAAAATGCTCTGGGAGCTGCTCGTAGTTTGCAGATCGATTGTTATGTTGTTTCTTGCTCCCCTTTGCCGAAACTCTAGTTTTTATATATTCTTCTTATCCTTCCACATTTCTTACAATGCTCTCCATCGTCCTATAATGGTTAGGAGAGAGTTTATATGCTTATCCTCTCGGTTGAAGATCATCAATATAACTATTTTTGATTGCCCATGGCCCATAAACCTCCCACTCGAACACATTAAAACCACAGCAAATCTTTCATTTATTGGGCTTGTAGACCTGTGTCAATTTTTAGGTACAATATCTACCTTCCTTCTTTTTTTGTGTGCGTCCTCCTCCCGCGTGGAAAGAAATCAATCGTGTATTTGAATGATTAAGAAAAACTAAAAGGTTCGAAGTTTTTCAACAGTGCCTCCCTACACTGCAGCGCCCATCACATTTCATTATGTACTGCAATAGTGATTTCTTTTTGTGTTTTGTTAATCCAACTTTATTTTTTTATTTTATCATTTTGTGTTTTTTTGGTTGACGCTTTCTATTCTTTGCGTTTCCTTGAATGGATTCAATGTAGATATGGTTTTAATTTGTAGAAATAAGACACAATTAAAATAATAAAAATAAATCCGAGAGAGAAAAAATAATCAGAGTGATTTATCTTAAATTTACGTAGAAAAGTTATCTTTTGCCCCCAACATATACCTTTGACTATGTTTTAGATTCCTTTAGTTTTGAAATTTTATTTTTTTTACAAAAATTTATATTATTCGCATTTTAATACTTGAATTTAAGAAAAAAAAAAGAGAGAAAGTCATTAAAGAATAGAAAATGAAAGAAAGTTCAAAAAAATTCTTTCATGGTATGAATAAGTTTTATTTGATGAAAGAAGTTTTATTAATATGTTTTTTTTATCTTTTTTTGTTGTAAAAAAAAATAGATTAAAGTTTTAAATGGACTAATTTAAGGGTGTTTTAACTTGATAAATTGACTGAAATTGGTTCTAAGAATGTTTATTAGGTGTTATTTGGTGAAAATAGATTGACAAATATTTTTTTGGGTAAAAACAAATACCCAATCTGATTTTCCGACCATTTCATTAGTAATTGAAAATTAGTTAAGTTGATAACGGGTCATTTATTAAAAAAATAAAAAAATAAATGATATGTCATTTACCACTTTAAACAAATAAAAAAAAATCAGGAATACGGGTCTATCCTTGTAAACCCACGTGCTTATCCTTTTTACAAGTAACGTTACCTACCCAAGCCCATAACCTCATTTTTACCTTTGCTTTTTCCCCTTTAAATTTAACTTGTAATTCATTAAAAATATGTTTAGGATACCTCATTTTTACCTTTGTTTTTTCCCTTTAAATTGAAATTGAAATCCATTAAAATAATCTAATTAAGAATATGTTTAGAATATTATTTTATTAAATAGCGTTTAAATTTTACTTTGTTTTTGAATATAATTATAATATTTTTATATATTACTAGCAAGTATTCTTTTTGTACAATCCATCATCACGTTTTCTTTTTAAATTTCTTAAAATTTATATGGTAACTTTCTTATACATATCTATTTTTATTACCATATTATTAAATAAAAAATTAATTAAAAAACAAAGTTATTAGATTTAATCGAGTTCATGATTTGTCAGTTTAACGGGTTAACTCGAACTTATCTAAAACTTTGTCATCTCAAAATTATATATAAAAAAAGTTAATATGAAAATGTATTGACAAATGTTTTAATAAAATTGGATTTGAAATCTGGACCAATAAGGAGCTACGTTGAGAGAAAAAATCAAATTATTAAGGAGAAGATGATATTATTTTGTCTCAATTGCATTTAAATGATTAATTTTACTATAAAATACTTGACATATAATTAAATATAAAAAATCTTGGATATCTCCATACAGCATAAGATCATATACTTTTATTTCGTATTATTAACTTTTTTTTTTAATATTTATTGATGCATATAATTATCAAATAATTTTATTAAATACATATGTTAAATTTTCAATTCACAGTGAAAATTTTCTTGGTTAGAAAGAAATATTAACAATGCTTTTATTTTTTTTACGTTGTTAAAAATAATTTTTAATCTGACCTGCAAAGGATGGATAAGTTTTCTAGGTCTTTTCTGAGTTTCCAAAGCACTTAGCTCACTTCTCTTGCAATCTCTTATTCTTTCCCATTCTCACTCAAATCCCAGAGATCATTCTAGTCTGCTCAAATTCAATTCCCTCTTGTTCGATTATAGGAATGGTTTATAAGAAAAATGTTCTTCTTTGTCTTTAAAACCCAAAGGTCAAAGATCATCTCTTTCAATTCCAAGTTCTACAACCTCTGCCCTCCAACTTAACCTGCTCTTCGTCTCCTTTTCCTAGGACTAGCTTACCTTTAGATATTCTTGATGAGCCTACGACTCCCAATGACCATGCTTCGGTTCTTTCTCTTTTCCATAGTTATGGGCACAAGGATTTAGTTCCCCAGGCTCCAGGGCTTAAAATGGATGATAAGCTAGAATGATTTCTCTGACTATTCTAAGCGTCCTTTCAGGGTTTGGCCCACAAAGCAACCTCTAAGAAAAATGGAGGAAAACGAGAGTCACAGAATGTTTTGACCTTACTTTAAAATGCACTCCCCTTTTCCAATTTCCCATTACATGGTGCTGATCTTGATTTATACGACACGATAAACATCATCCACGAGCGTGTTTGGTATTGTGATTGCGGGTGCTTTTTAAATAATTTTTGGTGTTAAAATACATGTCAATAATATTTTTTCATTTTTTAAAAATCATTTTTGACATCAGCACATCAAAACGATCTAAAACGTACAAACCATATTAAATTTTAGCAAAAAATAAAAAATTCAAATTTTTTAAGAACGCAGGTTGAACCGCGTTCCCAAACACTGCCTTAAAGAGGTCCTGTGGGTATCATCATAGAAGATATTATTTCCCTCACTGCGTGCTTTCTTGTAGGCATTGATTTGTGCAATTCTAAGGCTGCAACCACTAATGATTCCGAGTGCAAATCCAAGCCACCAAAGGTGGTGGTCGGAGTTAAGCCCCATGCCACTTGAACTGGTTTTTTTATGGCTTCTACAAATTACCTTCTATGGCTTTACAAACATGCAGTCTGCAGTAGGGGTACCGCTGTTAGTTCCCAGTATATACCTCCCTATGGCTGTTGATTCGCAGTATGCTCTTTATGATCTCGGCTCATGATTCATTTGCCATGTATTGATTTATTTAAATGCAATGAACCTGTTGCTTTGGCCCCTTTACTCCTTGTTTATGCCACCCATAGTATTTATCAAGCGTTGACTTTCAGCTTACACCACAATTCTCCACTCCTCCATGGTTGCGGCACAACATTTTTCAAGGTCATTGCGCGTTGATGCACGAAAAAATAAAGAAATTGTCATGATTGCTCCCAGAAGTGGATACGCAACCCTATTCCTGGCAATAGCTCTGCAAACTTTTTCTCCACTCTTGTAATAGGTTTGAAATCCTCCCCTCGCCATAGGTTTGCGACCCTACCTATACTTCCTGATGTATAAATATCAAGGGTCATCAAAGTATGAGGTGAGTATTATGATCTGATTTTAACTGACCGGAAACACCACCGGATTTTAAATAAATAAAACGAAGAAAAGAACCAAATCATATGCTATTTGCTGACGGATTACGGGCAGCGAAAAGTGCATCATTTAGTAGGCCCGAACTTCTGTTTCACTGAATCTAATGGGCCTTGTGGGTAAGAAAAGACAAGAATAGACAGGCACGATTCGGCCTACTGGACTGTCAGAAGCCCCACAATTTTTTCTTCTTCTTCCATGTGATAATTAAAGCCTTTGCATTTTTTCACGTGTAAAAGGTTGTCAATTCCGTTTTATTTCATCTAAAATAACTAAAATATTTTATACTAATTTAAAAAATGAAACAAAACAGAATAAATTTCATCTCATTTTAAATCTCGGTCCGTTCCGGATTTTTCGGCTAAATTCCGCCCGGAACGTTCCGATTTCATTTCACATGTTCCGTTCCGCTCTTGAAAAGCCATTGAATTCAATTTAATTAATTAAATCATCCAATTATAAAAAGCTATTTTTCATTACTATTTTCAATAACAATGATATTAATAATAATATTAAAAATTATTATTACTATTTTCATTAACAATGATATTAATTTTTTAAAATTAGATTTATCACTAATATATATGGTTTATATTCATGTTGTTTTTTTCATGTTTATACTTTGTAGGAATTTGAGTAAAACAAAGGATGCTTTAGATTCCATTAGCCTTGATAACATTGATCTAACTTTATATTTAAAATATTTGTGTTAAAACATTTTACTTTCATAATATTTTGATATTTTGTTTAAGTTGAATTATTTTAAGTTAAAGATCTATTTAATCTTGACTATTTAAAAATATTTTAAATTTTAAAATTATATTTGTTTGGCATTGTGTTTGTATTGCATAATTTATAATTAATTTATCTTGAATTTGAATTATGTTTGTTGAATATATATATATATATATATATATATATATATATATATATATATATATATATATATATAACAATACAACCCCGAAACGGCACGCCGAAACACTCCGAAACTGAAACATTCCATTCTAATTGAAAAAATAAAACACCTACCGAAACGGAATTGGCAACCTTGCGGTGTATGTCCTTTAGGGATGCTTGTTTTATTACAATTACAGTTACGTTAGTAGAAAAGTGAAAGGCATGGGTTTTTTCTATACAATTTTTTTTTAATTTTAAAATTTAGTTCTCAAACATTTTTTTTAAAATTGCATTAAAATTTAATTTGATCCTTATACTTTACAAATTATAAATGCTCGATACCTCAATATTTTACCAATTTTATTTTGTTATAAAAGTTTATTTTTACTATTTTTTAGTTTCTAATTTGAGAGAGATATCTATATTTCAGTATAGAAAGAGAAAGTATCATTAACGCTGATTTAGACCACCAAAAAGGTTTATCTATGTCAAATGATTCCATTTGATTATGAAAGTTCATATGAAGTGATTGTTTACTTTGAGATTTCTTAAAAAAATAGATATGAGCTTGAAAATTTTTTAGTTTCGGGTTGATTTTTTTATTTCGGGATGGTTTTTAGGGTTTTTAGAGGCTATGAATAGATTTATCACAACTTTTAGAATGTTTTCTAAATGTTTTGAGTTAAAAAAGGGTTGAAAATGAGTTTTTTGAGTCAGAATCATTTGACTCAATTTTCCGACCACCATAGCAGGAGAATTTTGAAAAAATCATGCGACGCGTCGTCTGATTTTTTTTATAAAAAAAAACAGTCATCCACCCTAGATGCAACAAAAAAAGGCCCTATACACACGAGTCCTAATGAATAGGCCATGCAGGCTAGCCTGGTATGAGGTTATTGCGGTCTAAAAAGGTTATGGTATTGTGTTAGTGCTCGATTTTGCAATCATCTATTTTTTAATCATATAATTAAATTAAACATATTTTTAAAAAACAAGTAATTAATCTCATTGGATTTCATGACCCTGTTCGTGAGTTTAACATGTTGATCCAGGTTACTTGATTCGCAGGTTTGACGAGTTTAACCATCAAACCTGGTATGTTTTTTTTTTTTGTTCTTTTTTAATTGATTTTTTTCTTAATTTTATTTTTCAAGATGAGATTGGTTGGAAAATAATTTTCATGATTTATTTTTGCCTGCTTTCTATATAATTATCACAGTCTTACACACAAATGTCTATTTTAGGGTTGAAGCTCAATGTTAAGAACATCTATTTTTTTAATCATATAATTAAATAAAAATATTTTTAAAAAGTTATCAAACCAAATAGAGTCAATGACTCGGGTCAGGGGTCACCGAGGTTGATTCAATATATTGTCATCTGAATATTTTTTTCCATAAAGCTATTACCTTGAAATTTTTTAAAAACTAAACCTTGTTTTTATTGATTATTTAGGTTATCATTGAACCCGTGAAATCAATAAATTCTCATCAGACTAACTCTGATATGATTTAATTGAAAACTCTAACTAAGCAAGAAACCAAAACATGAGATTTCAATATTGACCCGCTTGTTTAAATTAATAACATTACCAAAAAAAAAAAAAATTCCCTATGCTCTTGACATTTGCTTTTTCATTTAACAAAAAGTGGTTCGTGGAGCACGGTACGAAGGACTCCTATGGTACTAATTGAGGATGTAGCTGTCCTTAAACTGGACTTTGGGGTCTTATACTTGTTTGATCATTAGCCCATTGTAGCCTTCTTCGTTTGATAACAAAGCTCCAAACGTTAGGCCTACCAACTCCGAACCCACCTGGCAGCTGGGAAGCATCAGGTCCGTCACCGTTACAGTTCTGCATTAGCACACTATGGTATCAACGAAGCTTATGCTTTTTTTTATTTTTTTATTTCTTTTTTAATAACAAAAACTGCAGTATGTCATCCATCAAAGAAAACAAAAGAAAAGAAAAGAGAGAGGTTTGATCACGTAATTTTAAGTCTTTTAGAAGTTGGGCATCAAATAAAACCATCATCAAACGTGGTTTGACTTTGATATGTTGAGTAAAAATGATTTATGTTCTTGAGTAAGAACTTATTTTTCAGTTCAAAATTCGTTTTTAATCGTATATCTTTTTTTGGGTATATTTTTTTTATAAAAAGAAAACACTTTTCAATAAAAAAATTATATTTTCAAAAAAAAAAAATGAATGCCTAAACATGTTTTACGCAATTGTATAAAAATGTAAAAGAATGGTTAATTTGAGAAAATTATATAAAAATTTGACAATAAAAAAAATATATTTTATTCTCACTAAATATTTCTTAGCAAAATTTATAATAATTCTGCATATTAGATTTATATATAATTATTTATATAAATATTACTAATATTACCATAAAAGCTATAACTTTATTTAAAAATTATGTTATAACCGTAAAATTTTTAAAATATTATTTTAATAATTTTATTTGCAGAAATGTTTTTAAAAATTATTTTTTAGAAAAAAAAGAAGCTAATTGGTCAAAATTTTATATATATAAAAAAAATTAAGTGTTGTTAGGCCTTGAATCCTAGGCCCACACACCTAGTATGAAATATTTTATGAATGAATCACTAAAATGTCTTATTTTATTTTATAATAATAATAATAATAATAAATGATAACAGTATTTTATTGTAATGAGATATTGTTGTAGTAGTGGTGATGTGGAATTGAGGATAATGCTGATGGTGATAAGGTAATAAGTGGTGACGGTGACTGCATGAAGGTGATCTTATAGGTTATAGTGGTGATGAAAATTGAAATAGTTAAATTATATTTAGAGTGAATTACAGTTTATAAAATATTTTACACAATTTACGAGTAAAAAATAGTTTTTAAGATAAATTTAAAAATTAATGTTGTTAAATTTTTTATAGATTATTTTATAATAAAAAATACAAAAAATATTTTTCTCAATAATATTTTATGCAAAAACAACACCAACTTAAATCCATAATTATTTGTATACATAGAAAATCTTATTTATTCGTTTCTTGATATTAACATATATACTTAATTGAATATCGAGTCAAAGTTTATCCACCTCAAATCAAATGTATCCCATTGGTCCACAATAATTTAATTTAAGTAAATAAAATATATATGCTAGATATTCTTATGATATTATAGCAGATATTATCCCTATTAAAAATTAGCCGAATGTTTAAGCAACGGATTAGTTCGTGCCCTAATGGAGACAAATTCAGTAGCCAAGCATTTACGCATCGATGGTTGGTGGCCCCAAGCTTCATTTTTCAAATATTTCGTCTTTTGACTATTTCATTTTATATATATATATATATATATATATATATATAGAATCTTTGGAATTGACCGAGCAAGACTTTTCTGTTCGAACCCAACTAGATCAAGTGTGTAGTTGCGAACTATTAATAACTCTTATGTCTCAAAATTCAGACTCCAGTCCAGGCCATCCTTAACCATACCAAGTCTTGCTCTTTGGTAGGTGCGAACTGCAAAATACAGATCACAGAGCTTCAGAAGTCACCATTTTTGACATATTTTTTGGTAGTCATTTATGATCTACTATTTTCAAAACATGGGAAAGCAGAAAAGTCAAGAATTCTCGAATTTGTCCACCAATTATTGTTGTCTTTGCATTCCCATTTCTCGTGTTTTACCAGTTCTAGAATATGTTTTTATCAATTTATTTCAAGATTTAAGAGCAATCAAACTATTCCTTATTCTTCTAGAATCAATTAATAGTATAATGCCCAACATTTTGCAATGTTAATTTTAATTATTGATTTAAAAAATACACTTTCTTCTTCATAACTATTTTTTTTGTTATGCAATTCCTTCTTTTTTAGGATGATATTGATAAATCAGATACTGTCAAAAAAATAAAATTAATGAAATGATTTTTTTTTACAAGCATCACTGGAAAAAAAAGTGTAATGGATTTTTTTTGAAATATTTAAAATATTAGAAGAATGTAATAGATAAAATAAAATTTATTTTATTACTTATACAAATAAAACATTATTAAGAACTCAACGATGCCTTTTTTTTCTGTATGATTCGATGGAGATACTCTGAAGTTTCTACGCTTTCATGTTTATAACCCAACTATAACTTATTAGTACAGGAATGAACCCAATCTGAAATAACAACTATAAAAGAAATACTTATTAAACTGATGACAAAAATACTGGTTCTCATACCTATTATGAAATACTTATTAAATTATGAAATGACTTGCACAAATTATGATGGAAAGAAAGAAAAGAGGAGAGACAAAACAAAATAAAGAACGAGATTTTCACGACACATCAAAGTTCTAATTATGACATCACCAGCACCATTATAAAGATTCCAACGAGACGAATCCAACAACACTAAAAAAGATCATCAATGTGTATGGAGTGGGCTACATTTATCATCAAAAGATAGCTCATTTGCCTTTAATGGTCTTTCTCCTCTCATTTGATTGTAATTTGTGAAAAGAGAAGAGATAAAAAAAATATTCCCGGAAACACATCGAAACTTTGATTATGACACCACTAATATATTGAAAAGATCTCGTTGTGGCAAATCCAACAACACTAATGAATGTCACCAATAATGACTATAGTGGGCCATACTTGCCGCCAAAAGCAAGTGGGCCACTCACATTATCTTTGGGTGGCAAGTGTGGCCCACTTTTATAACCATTAATGACATTTCTTAGTGATATTGGATAAGTCTCGTCGAGATCTTTTTTATGATAACAATAGTGGCGTAATCAAAGCTACGATATGCCTCCAAGATCTCTTTATTTATTTATTTATTTTTCTTTCTTCTCTCTTCATCATAATTTATACAGTCTATTTCACAATTTATTTGAAATACCATGTTTTTTAAATAAAGACAAGGTTGAACATCACGTTTTGTAATTGTGACATGTACAAATCATGAGTTATGAAAAACCTGCGATAAGATTTTTCCTCGGATTAAAGCTTAATGGGGCACTTGTGATCTCTTCCAATATGAGAGATTATTTCCCTCACATTAAAGTTGTAACCAAATTTTCATACATAGGAGAAGCATGTAGAGAATTTAGTAACATCAACGCCTTATCTTCATTGTCGAACTTCACATCAACTCGCTTTAAATTACTAACGATGTGATTAAACACATTGATATATTGATTCAAATCTGAACCCTCTGACATTTTAAGACCAAACAGCTTATGCTTAACATAAAGTTTCTTCAATAACAACATGAACATATAGTAATTTTTTATTTTTGCCTAAACTGTCGCTGGTGATTCTTTTATTTTTTTATTTTTAGTTTAACGTGGGTGTCCGGGCCAGCTTGCGCGCACCTCGACTAATCCCACGGGCCCTGAAGTTAACGACCATGTAAGCCTCCAGTGGCCATCATATGAACAACCTCAGGGCTCGAACCTAAGACCACAGAGGGAGCAAACCTCTTGGTCCCAAGCTCTTACCACTAGGCCACCACCTAGATGGTTACTGTCGCTGGTGATTCTTCATCCATGACATGATACATCACGTCATCATTCAGACAAAGCCTGATAGTTGCCACAACCCCTGCTTCCAGTTCCTGCCAATTTATATCGTCCATGCCTTCTAGTTGTTTTTCGTATAACACCTTCACCATCCCCTATTGTACTAACATATCATTTACCCTTCTTTGTCATAATCCAAATTTGCTTGATCTGTCAAACTTGGTCATGTCGAATTTTGCAAATGAAATC
This sequence comes from Populus trichocarpa, assembly GCF_000002775.5. Classification (NCBI taxonomy): domain Eukaryota; kingdom Viridiplantae; phylum Streptophyta; class Magnoliopsida; order Malpighiales; family Salicaceae; genus Populus; species Populus trichocarpa. The sequence goes on along the minus strand of NC_037291.2, from coordinate 1,226,595 downwards.
CCTAACATTATAGACATGCTTTGATATTAATCATCCAAGGAGTATTAATAATTTTTTCTAACACCCATTTACCATACTGTAGGGGTATTTCCCCCGCACTGCTATCCTATTTATTATACCTAGCAACAAAATATAAAATAAATCTTTAAAAAGCAAATGTTGTCGTTTCGTTTTGTCCACTTGATATACTTTACTCTAGTAACTGGCTAGAGTCATAAACTTTAACACCATGCTATTTTACTAATTATTTTCTAAAATGTGTTATTTTACTAATCTTTTTAAAAAACCATGCTCCCAAGGAAAAAATAGCCAAAATTGTAAGGATATAAAAGCAAATCACTCCTTTTTGTGGCTAATATATATGTTAAAATATCTAGGTAGAAGCAATATTTTAAACAGGAGTATTGCAAGTGAAGCTATGTAAAAGCAAATTATCTAGGCAGAATTAATATTGAAGCTCCAGGAGGACAACGGCACTGATTGTCCTCGGCATTTTCTTCACCATACCCCCGATGGTCAAATCAAGTCACTGGAGGCTTTAAATATCACGGTGATCATATCATAGCTTGCACACAAACCAAAGTGATAATCAAATCTTGTCCCCCTACGGCTCAAGTCCAAGCTTTATTTTGTTATTTCAATTTTCTGCCATCCGAATGCGACTGTAGCATTGATCAAACTTCGACTGCTAAACTCTCGCTGGGCACATGGCCACATGGCCATTTGCCATGGCTGCCTTTTATTGCTGAAACCTTGGGCTTGAAACGGACAAAGTGAGTGCTGAAAATTCATAGATTTGACCCGATCATAATCAAACCGTAAACGGCCGAAACTTCCCGGTACGTAGCCAGTGACTGTATATAGATCAATCAAATCGTCAAGCATTTCCTGATCATAACACGGATTTTCAAGGTTTTCAAACCTGGTATTCTTGATGCTAGCTATATTTATATTCCGTCTGCAAGAGAGGACTTTGAAACATCAACCACCCCCCCGTTTTCAAATTTGGGTCTTTAATCAATCGTTACTTCTTAATTTGATGAAGTTGGTGCTGTTATGTAGCTAGTTAATTATTTAAGTATGAACATGTATAGATAAGTTCATTTTTTAAAGGTAAATGACCATTAAGGTCGATGATATTTTTCTTAAACCAATAGATTCAGTTTTCAAGTTATTTTTTTCTACAAAATTCTTAGAATACATTTAAATTCTTTTATTTATATTTTTTTTTATTAGAAAACAATTTGCAACAAGTTTTATCATGGAATTTTTCTAATTTACATTTTTATGTATTTTTTCCTAAAACAATTTTTTAGATATTTTTTTGAATTAAAGATTATTATTTTACAATTTTATTATTGTTAATTTCTATTTATTTTTAAAAACAAAATTTACAAATATCAATAATTATATTTTCTTATTTTACTATCATAAGTGGATTTGAATATAATCAAGATTTACAATAATGGTAATATAAAAAATATATTAAAATTATCAACTATTTTACAAATGAGAGAAATTGGACATTAAAAAATTATTATGAAAGGGTTTCTAAGAAAACTAAAAAAAGAAAAGAAAATTCAATTTATTGGTAATTTTTTTAAGGATACGAAGAGGGCAATATAGAAAGCACAATTAAATATAAATTTTTAGAACATAGATTATAAAACTAAAATTATTGGTTTTAAGAGATTAATATAGAACTTATTACCAAGTTTTTTCTTTATATATATATATTCATTATGTCTTGGGGCTGAAGCCGCCCAGGAGAAGGGTAAACGAAGAGAAATGTCCCAGAACTTACTGGTGATTGATCTTTAAAAAATAAACTTATATACATTTTCTGTTGAAGTTTAAGAAATGATTGTCTAAGGTAGCTTAAATAAATTTGTTCATAAATAATTATCTCCAATGCTATGAGAACTGGGGTAAAACTCCAGCAGGAGTTGCCTTTTTTACCTTTTTAAATTTAATTTTTTTTTCTTAGGTTATAAAATCCAAGATGTTTAGAAATAAGACTTATATGTTGGATAATCAGTTAATTTTCTAATTCAAGCATTTCAATTCATTCTTCTTAACTTCTTAACTAAGATATCCGGTGGCTTGATATAAAAAGATAGGTGTTTCGTAGGTGGTACCTACAAAAGATCTCTTTTGATGAATGTGAAGATTCTCAAATACTTAAATCAGTAATTTTATAGAGACAAAAGATGTGATGATATTTTTAGAGAGATAAACTCTGAAAATATATGTGCTTAAAATGTTAAAAATAAAGAAATTGTGAACCTGAAGTTTGAATAATTCATGCTATATTTATAGCCTATTAGTCTTGTCTTTTTGTGGGGATGAGGGACTAAAGTGTAATTTTATCCTTGTGATTAGGGGTGAGCAAAAAAACTAAAAAACCGATTAAATCGAGAAAATCAGAAAAAAAATAACCGAAAAAACCGAACCGTGAAAAAAACAGATTAAAATTTTGAAAAAACCAACCGGTTTGGTTTGGTTTCGGTTTTATAAGCCTGAAACCGAAAAAACCAAACCGAACCCAAACCACAAAAAACCGGAACCAAGCTAAACCGACCCAAACCAAAAAAACCGAGCCAAACCGGAAAAAACTGAAAAAACCGGTTTGAACCGGTTTCGGATTTTTTTTAATTTTTTTTTTGGGTTGGTTACTTTTTTTATATAAAAATCAAACCGAACCGAAAATGATCACTACTTGTGATATGTTAAGTTGTATTATAATCAAAATAATATGTATTGGATCAGAATAAAATATAGAGGGACCCGGGTAGGGTCTTGAAAAAATTCCCAAGAGAATGTTGGACTCGGGCAAGGTGCCTAAGTCTATTAGAGGTGAAAAATGGATTCAGACGCAATACTTGGATCCAAGCACGTTGGGCTCGGGCATGATAGCCCAAGGCCTGTTAAATTTAGGTTTATCATAATTTATTTTGGTTTTTTTTTAATTTCATCCTTTAATATTTCATTGATTTTGAATTGATCTTCATAATTTATTTTGGTTTGTTTCTATAAGGTTAATGCAGTTTCAAACAAACATTTTGATATTTGGTTGATATTCAATTTATGAGTGCCTACTTTTGTTATCATATCATTAAATAAAAAATAATTAATAACAAAATAAAGTTGTTAAGTCTAGTAAGATCCATGATCCGAATCGTGGGTTTGACGGGTTAACCTGTGAAGTTCAGGTTAATCCAATATATTATTGTCGTAGTGTTAAAACAAAAAATATGTCATCGTGATTTTTTTTTATAAAAGAAACAAATCACGCTTTTTAGTGGTTGTCTGGGTTGCCTTTGTAACCACCAAATTGACTCTATCACTTCAAGACAACTCTCACGCGGGTTAATTTTAAACTCATGATAAACAATGTGTCAGGTCGAGAGGTTTCAAAATTGACTTATTGGGTTGTGTCCTTTTTTTTACTTCCATCTTTCTTTCTTTCTTTTTTCTTTCGATTGAATTATTTTTGGATTTTTTTTTAATCTTATCATTTAATATTTAGTTGATTTTAAATTGGTCTTCATAATTTATTTCAATTTGTTTTTGGTTATCGCATTATCAAACAAACATCCTAGTATTTGATCGATACTTAATTTTTATGAGTGTCTATTTTTGTTATAAAACCATTAAGTAAAAAATAGTTTTAAAAATGTTGTTAAATTCAGTGGAGTTTATAATCTAGATTGCGAGTTTGACATGTTAAGCCACAAAGCCCAAGTCGATTCAATATCATCGTCTTAATATTAAAAAAAAGACGTCATCTTGATTTTCTTTTAAATTAGACCATGTTTTTCACCGATTTTCTGTTTTGTTCTTGAACCCGCTAATACAATTGAATCATGTTAAGATAAGTAGATAAGAAGTTAAGTTAAGAGATTTTAAAATTAATCTATTAAATCGAATTTAATAATAATATCAAATAGATGTGACTTGAGCTTTTTTTTTTACGTTTAATTTTTTTTTATCCGACCTCCAATGTACTATGTCAGGAAACTAGTTTAGATGAATTAATTTGGAGGGGATTAGTTGATATATATATGTGTAGCTCAAGGTCTATATAGACATCCTATAGGAAACATATAATTAGTAATTTGAATTTCATCATTCATTAGGATTTCTTCCAAATGGATTATAAGCATGATAATATTAATTACCTTTTCATTAGGAAATGATGATATTGACTCTCTATATAATCAAGGAATAGGCACCCCCTCCCTAATGTATCACTCTCGTGCTGCATCCGAAGAAGGGAAAATACAAATAAGAAAGTGAAGCCTTAAAAAACTATCAAGACTTCCATTATTGAATAAAGCAAATACAAATTAAAAAGTGGATGCTTCCTTCATCAATGATGAGAAGAGCATTATACAATAAAAACGGAAAAAAAGAAAAAAAAAATAATTAGTAATTTATTTTTTTTCCAAATAGATTATAAACATGGTATATTAATTACCTTTCCATTTCTTTTATTTATTTATTTTTTTTTAGAAATTACGATATTAAATTTGTATATATCAAGGATAGGCGCCTTTTCTAGCATATTACTTATTAAAAAATAATATAAATTTATATCTTGAGACCTCACTTAATAATTTAAGTTTTTGAGTTGAAATAATTTTTTAATATGATATTAGAACCTTATTGATCAAGTGATCATGAGTTCGAATTTCATTATTCTTATTTTATATTGATAACAAGGTAGTGTGAGCATGTTTAAGTTTCAATCCTAAAAAGCTTTCACTTAAGAGGATATAAACTTTCACTTGAAAATATATGTTAGAGAATAATATAAAATCATATCTTGAGGTATCAGTATCACCTAATAAACTATGTTTTTAGATGGAGATGATTCTTTGACATTTATCTTGTGCTTCATGAAAATAATGGAAAATACAAGTGAGAAAGTAAAGCCTTAGAAAATCTAAGTTATCCAGGACGGTGTTTGAGATTGTAAAACTAAAATAGGGGTGATTATTTTCGGTTCGGTTCGGTTTTTATAAAAAAAAAGTAACTAAACCGAATTTAAAAAAAAAACCGATCCAAAACCGGTCTGGCTCGGTTTTTCGGTTTTGCTTAGTTTTGGCTTGGTTTGACTCGGTTTTTTCCCGTTTTTTTCGGTTTGAGTTCGGTTCGGTTCGGTTTTTTTAGTTTCAGGCTTATAAAACTAAAACCGAACCAAATCGGACGGTTTTATCAAAATTTTAATTGGTTTTTTTTCACGGTTCGGTTTTTTCGGTTATTTTTTTTCCGGTTTTCTTGGTTTTTCAGTTTTTTTACTCACCCCTATACTAAAATGTTTTTCAAAATAGTTTTTTACTTGAAAATATATGAAAATGAATTGTCTTTGAATTTTTTTATTTTTAACATCAAAACATCAAAATTATAAAAAAAACATTAAAAAGTATCAATTTAATATTTTATTAAACCAAAATTACTTTTAAAATACTTCTAGAAATAAAAACAGAAATTTTGTCACAGATCCTCTAGACACTAGACAGGGCAGCTTCCTTCTATTATAGTGTGTACGAGTCAGTTGCCCCCACAGCTATCAAAGACTTCCATTATTCAAAAATGGATCCAGTTCCTTTGCATCAAAGTAAATGGTTTAATTCATCAATGATGATGAGAGCATTATGCAATAATAAGGAAGAATATATTATTTTCTGTCAAGAAATGGAAGAGGATAAATCAAAGAAGCCGGCACAGGATTGACATATCCCATCAAGAGATAATAGTACTCCTTGTGAGGTCAGGGTGACTAGAGATTGAAGTAAGAAACCATGACCACCTAGCTATGAAATAAATTAACTTCACAGGATTCGAGCAGAGAATTCAAGCCTCTTATATAATAGGCATTAGAGATTTATGATCGTTAAGTTTAGGACCTGTAAAATTAGTCAAAGTAAAATTAGTCAAAGTACATGCAAGCTGACCCGAACACCCACGTTAAACTAAAAAAGAATTAACGTCATTAACCTTTAACTGTGAATTTAATCACTAATCAAATTCTAGTTTTATTTTTTAAAAAATATTAATTTAAGTCATATAAATCTTGGAATTTGAAGGCTTACATAATTATTAATTTCAGGATCCATAAGATTAATCGAGGTACACGCAAACTGATCCGGATACCTACGTTAATAAAAATAAAAAAAACTTATGTATAAAAATAAGTTTCTAGATTTTTATATAATTATTTGTGTATTACTTGTTCAAAAAACCGTGTTTTGTATCCAGTTCATGTCGGTCATCATGTTGATCTTAATGGACAACATCGTTTTCTAATAATATTGATCAAGATTAAGGGAAGTGTTGCTGTCTAATTGAAAAAAAAAATAATAAATTCTACGTCATTAAATAAGATGAGTGGATGTTAATGGTTTACCGTATATCTATCTTGATAATTTGTAATTAAAATAACAAGCTTGCTCTGATCTCTTAGGTAGGTGAATCATAAAAGTTGAGTAATGGTTGTAAAAAGTTGATTTGATCCTTAAACATGGGAGGGACCATGATGTCTTAAATTTAGCTTTTCCATAAAAGCCATTTACATGTATTGGTTTATGTTCAGGTCGGTATCTTCGCTTGTTAATTTGTTTGGTATATGCTTAGCAGATATAATTTATATTATTTTATAATATATATTTTCAAGTAAAAATATTAATTTTTTCAAATAAAAATACGAGTTTCAAACTTATAATCATTAGTTAATAAAGTTATGATATCTTGTAAAAAATTAGTTTAAAATCTAAAAACTTGAATTATTATGTAAAATTTTAAAATATAATTTATATTATTTTTAATAAATAATAATTTTTTTATCTATGATTAAATTGATTTATTTACTTGTAGTGGTTTGCGTTTATTTTGATTGGTTTTGCACTTGTTTGTTTGATTTAGCTAGCTTAGAGTCATGAGACAAATATGTTTTGTTGTCATTTCAATGATCCAAGCAACTACTACTCGTTAAAAACAAAAAAGAAAAGTGTACAATTTATAATTTCATAACTTGCAAATGTTTTTTTTTTTTTTTTTTGTAGTGGCATGTGTATGAAATTTTTACATTGATTGGAAATCACGAAAATGAAAGATTCGTAAATATGAATAGACTCATGATCCAGCGGTTTGCTTTTTTTTTTTTCTTTCCTTTTTGTATAATAATGAATTAATGAAGAAAGAAAAAAGTTATTTTTTCAATGTGGGATTTGAAATCATTTCGTATATATACTCTATATTCACAAGAAAAATGTTATGTTTTTTCAATATGAAAACTGTATTATTTCGAGCCTTAATTGAGAACAAAAATCAACCGCGTTCTAAGGCATGAAAATGATGGGGAAGTGTCTTCGTGTGGGAACTTGTCAAAATTCTCTAACCTTGGATGACCCGTACAAAAAACAAATACTATAATGGAAAGATATTTGTCAAAAATAAAATTCAGACAAGCACGTAACTATGTGTTATTTAACTACGATGAATTGAGACCTTTTATTCGGTAAGTATACTACTAAACATGTTATTTTTGAATAATTTATCTCTTATAATATCGTAAAATGATACTTTGTTGAATTTCCTATAGGCAACATCGTTAATTTTTACTGTCTCAAAACTCGCAACTAACTGAATCCCAAATCTTTCGATTACAAGATGAACAATTTTCCACGTGGTTCAAAACACATGTAAGTACTGTTTAATTATTCTTATCTCTCGGGATACTTGATTTCATTATACATTTCTCATTAACTATTCATGATTATACTTCATGTACCAGTTTCAGCAATTGGGAGGAAATGCTAATGTTACTTTGTCTTTACTAAGTTTGGGTCCTAAAAGAAATGTGAAGAGCTATAACGAGTATTTCATATTGAAGAATATAGGAAGGGTAGAAAGACATATAACAGTGAAGTTTGTGTTAAGGGATCAACTTATAATTAGTTTGAAGTTGACAAGTTTATTACATATACACTCCTTGCTTTAGAAAGGATTGTTTAAGAGTTGATTGATTATTCGTAGTGAAAACCAAACTTAAGGGTCGTGTTGAGGTTGTTCAGGATAGAAACGATGAATTAACTGTGGGAGATGATGTCTTTCAACTTTGTGAGTTACTTGATCCATATTAAGTTGCTTTGTCTAATGACTTAGAAGAAGATTCAAAATTTTGCATCGTCAATAATATTTTTGTTGATGTTGATGCTGATAAGTTAAATGATGTTTTGAACTCTAGCAGACATACACAAGTTGATGAAGATGATATCGACGAAATCAATGTAGAAGATTGTGATGGAGATGAGGTAATTGATGAAAAAAGAAGACAATTTTTATTAATTTGCATAACATGAACGTGTAACGGCATAAATTATAATGTAATATTTATGGATGAAATTCACTTCAATGTAATGACAATGATGTTAATTTATTATTGAATGATAAAAAAATATTTATTTTATTATTGTGATATAAATAGATGTTATTGTGTTGTGTGTGCAGCTGTGAATTAAGTATTTGCATGATGGATAGATAAAGAATACAGATATAATTTAGCATCAAACATTGTTTTACAATGATGGAAATACCAACAAACTATGCATTACATATCGCTATACTGACAAAACATGTTCGCCAGTATATTCCAGTGACTATGAGAATTGTTTCCCTTCTCCCTAGCACTGTTTATGGTGTTCATTACATACAGGCATACCAACATAATGTGTTTGTCGATATATTCCAGTGACTATGAAAACTGTTCACTTCTCAATGCATTGATAATTAATGTTCTTTTGATTGTTCACTTTTTCGCAACGACATCACCGATATAATGAAAAGTCGTTAGTAATATTTAAAGAGAATTCTGAAAAGTTTTGTGCAAGTTAAAAATCTTCATTTAACTTTATAGAAGGAATCACCAAAGGAAATATTAAAAATATTAATATTTAATTTTTTATCTGTGATTTTGTTGGTAAAAAGCTATCAGATACCAAGATCATTAAATTTCAATTTGACTTTACGAATAGAATCACCAACGAAAATATTAATATTTAATATTTTTTGGTAATTTCATTGGTAAAACTAAATAAAAAAAACTAAAATTAGAATAGACGGGGCTTCATCTTTTTCTTTTTTCTTCTCTCTTCTTCTCTCACAGAGTCATCTCTCTCTCTCCTCTTCTCAACCGAAATCAAGCATTCTCTTCTATTCTCATCCTTAAGTATGTTGTCTTTCTTCATTTTTCTTGGTTTATTAAGAATCTCTTTTCTTTTTTTTCTCTTTCTTTTTTAATTATTAGCCAAAATTAAGCATGGCATTAAGGTAACAATTTTTCCTTCTCTTTTCTTCATTTTTTGTGTTTTTTTTTGCACTATTTTTGTTTTATGTAATAATTTTTGTTCAATTTTGTGTTGTTAATAATTTTATGAATTAGTAAATGTGTTGAATTTTAGTTGTTATTGAAATATTTTTTGTATTATTTTAGATTTTTTTTTCAATTGTTTTGTTTAAATTCAATTACATATGCAGGATTAACTTTAATTATGATTTTGTATTTATTCCATTTAGAATTTGTTTGTAAATTTAGGATTAAATATCACATAGAAATAATTGTGTTGAATTTTAGTTGTTTTTTTTTTAATTTTGTTGTTCAATTTCAATTAAAAGTGCAGGCTGAGTTTTAATTATTATTTTGAATTTTTGTAAATTTTGAATTTTTTTTTTGTAAATTTAGGATTAAAAATATTATCAAGTAGAAAATTAAAATTTTCTATGAAATTGAATTATGCTAAATTGTTAGAAAAAATTGAATAAAATCAACTCTTTTGTGGCATTTATGTTATGTATTCGCATGTTTAAAAATTTTGGATAGTCTCTCGTATAGGAAAGGTGCTGCCAATTTTTTAAAAAAAGATAGGAATTGTTTAAGTTTTTTTATCCATTAATTTATGTAGATGCCTAGGAAAAAGTCTATTGCATGCCGCAAGGACATGATTGTTGCTATTTCTTCTAGCAACTATGTTGACAACCATGACTCATTAGGTGCCAGTCAAGAATAGGCACTTGAGACACATACATCAACTCACGACATAAGCTCATCAAGTGCGATGCTGCAACGTCAAGGGGAGGTCCCTTCACAATGGGAACCATTTACCTGCAAGTATGAGGCCTAGTGGAAGGATGACCTTTCAATTTAAGTTTGTTTTGCTTTCACAACGACATGTTTAATAATTTTTGAAAAAATAATTTCATTTAATGAATACAATTTCAGGTTTACAAACATTGAGGCTGCGAGAACAATAACATCAACCTTTAAATTTCCAATGAAAATTTCATTGTTTCAATGGAGTCAAGTTTCCAAACATCCTGAATGGAAATCGCAGGTCGATGCATGGTTTTCAAGGTTAGTATTGACTTAAATATTGTTTTATGTTAATTTGGTTAGTTTATTAGAATTACTCAATTTTCTTTTATAAATTTTTACTTCAAAGGAAAATTTGAATGGAAGAGAGCTAATAATAATGTTGCGAGGAGGGTTTGAGAGAACCACAATGTAATTAGGTAGGATCGAATTCAAGATTTTTTTTATTCCAAATATTAAAATTTTATTTTTCATTTACTATCAGATAATTAATTTGTGTCATATAGGTTGTGTGATTTTTTATACGAAACACAAAAGAAAGCAAAAAAACATGTGAAAAAAAAGAGTTTCCAGGCTGGAATGACTTGGCGATTTGAAAGGATTTTAGACCACCATACATCTCATAGGTTGTGTGGGCAAAATAGATTAAACACATGACGTGCGTGCATTTCATGCGATGATCATAGTCCGGTGCAGAAAATCAAAACTGGCGTGTTCACGGTTATGTTACCAAACATATTAACGGCTCCATTCCGTTCGTTTCACATGCGAAGCAGATGATATGATTTTTTTTATTACATCCATTTTTTTATTTGTTGTTTTTTATAAATATATTTAATTGACAATATTTTTATCTTACAGGCTACGGTTCTTGAACGCGAGCCAAGCCCGATTGAGCTTTTTGTTGAAGCGCATGTGCGGGGTGATGATCGCCAAAAAAGGGTGCAACATTTCGTGGATAGTCAAGCTCAACACTTTGTGGTATGTTGATTTTCAACCATTTTTTCTTTAAGTTATTGTTTCCTTGAATTTGATAAATTTATTTTTTCTTTCCAGTATACATATAATAGCCGGTTGAAGGAAAGATATGGCGACGATCTTTCGGCCCATCCAGATCTCAATCCAAATTTGTGCTTGGAGGCAGGATCATCTGGTGGACCCAATAGAATTCGGGTGTACGAACTCTCTAACAATGCGACTAAGAACTTGCGGAAGGCTTGTAGTGTTTCATCCGTTGAATGTTCACAATTGATTCTGAGCACTTAAACTCCAGAGTTTATAGCGTTGTTAGACCAATGAGTACAGGCTCAGACGACCCATCTTAATGAAAAAAAAAAAACAAATCACTGCTGATTATGTAGAACTTTGTCAATTGGTAATGAAGATGAGATCACAAATGAGTGATACATGTGCACCCCCTGATTGGCCTCATGGTCCCGGCGACGACTGGCCGCCTCCTTCTCCTCCTCCTCCAGTGCCGCCTCTATTTTAGATTTATTGCATTTAAAAGTAAAAATGTTTAAATCTATAATAAATATTTTTTATATATATTTTTTTAATTATTTTTCTACTTCTGTTCAATAAATTTTTTAATATATATATTTAAAATATTACTACGGGGTTATGGATGATATATTCCATAGAGAATTGGAAAAGAATTATTGCAAATATCATTATTATTGTTAACTCATCGACATAAGTATATATGATATTATGTCGGTGGTATATTTTATTTACCGATGGATATACCGCCGGACAAATAAAAACACCAATGACATTACATACGGTTTTCTTGTTAGTGATATGTTAAATTTACCGATGGAGATACCAATGGAATGAAGCGGGAAAAGTATTTTTTTGGTGTGCTTTGTCTGTCTGTTAATTCATCAGTATGTTTATTTCCGACAAATTGTTTTTGTCCGTGAGCCCTTGGTAATATATGTACCGATGGACTGTGGGTGTAGATACTGACAGAAATTTTAATCGATAAAACTGTTAAATCTGGTAGTGGGAATTACTGTTAGAATTTTCTTTGGTTTTCTTGTTATTCTCATAATCCTTTCCTAGTTAGGTTAGAATCATGCTTAGGCTATGTTTGTTTCCCGGAATTCACTTTCCGGGAAACCATTTTCCAAACTTTCCTGTGTTTGTTTGACATTAGAAAAATTGATCAACGGAAAACACTTTCTAGTCAAAGAAAAATTTGGCTTGGTTTTCAGGAAAATGTTTTCCTGGAAAATTTGGGCGGAAAACACTTTCCGGAAGTTGTGAAAAATTTAGAAATGTCATATTATTTGCTGATTATATCAAATTTGGTCCTCAAACTTTTGATTGCTATATATATTTTGTTTTGAATATTTATTTTTCAATTTCATCTCTTAAAATTTAATTTTTATATTAACTTTGGTCCTTATTTTTATAATTGTTATTTTCTTTTTCCATATCATTTTTTTATTAAAATTTTTTATCTATCAAATTTGGTCATCATTCTTTTGATTGTTACTTATTTTTTTTGAAATAATTTATGAAATGTTAATTATTATTATTTTAATTTCATCTTTCATCTTTTTTATTTTTTAGATTCGATCTCTATTATTTTGATTATTATTTATTTTATTTGAGATAATTTATGAAATTATATTTTTTTTCAATTTCATTCTCATTCAACTTTTTAATTTGTAAGATTTGTTCCTCATTATTTTAATAAACTTGAGAAAAATAAAACATTAATAAGTTATTTTCCAGCTTATTTTCCATGACATAACTAAACACTGGAAACTGTTTTCCAACTTATTTTCCATTACTCTACCAAACATCAGAAAATAATTCACTTTCTCGGAATTTACTTTCCAAAAAAGAACTACTTTCCAGCAAATAAACGGGGCCTTAAATTTAATTTGAAGTAGCTAGGTCACTTTGGTTTTCTTGTTTACTATATGTTACGTAAACAATATGTTGTTATGGACAAAATTGATCCAAGTCAATGCCTCCGGTACTTATTATCTGCTAATAAATAAAATGCGAGTTGAAAAAGGAGATAATGAAATCATATATGAAAGAAAAAATTGTGAAAATGAAGGCTTTAGTTTCTATAATTTCAGTTTAACATTAATTGCCAATTTAAGTCAACAGGAATCTCGAAGATTTTAATTTTATATATAGTACTTACTAGAACAGATGCATGTACGTACGCATGCAACTTATTTTCTTCCTGGAGAACGAGTCGCGCGCATCGGCATGGCAACCATTGAGAAAATATCTACACATTAAACTCTAGACCGACCAATCGGGATATATAGCTTCAAATGCAGAAATTGATATTGTTTCGAGTCCCTGTCTCATACGTAAATTCAAGTATTAGGTAAATAATCTATCTTGCTATCACTCTTGCTTTGGCACATATAATTATGGCAGTATATTGAAGTTAATAAAGAATATAAGCTTGTTGTTACACGCCTCGTCAATGTCTTTTATTACACGAATAACCTTAAATATTTATGATTTATCATGGGTATAAATAAATTGAGATAGAGTCATAAGATGATGGAATCATGCATGAGACGTTAGATAAAACTGTTTGGGCAAGAAAACAAATAAAGAGCTTGGTCAATGTCTTTCATTATATAATATGTTTTTTATTTTTTATTTTTCTTTGTGTAATAATATTATATAGATTAACTTAGGCTTGGTCAATGTCTTTCATTATATAATAACATATAGATTAACTTGGGATAATTTTTTTTTTTTCACTTATAAACTACCGACATGAAAATTATAGAATCCTAAAAATAATGTAGCCGTTCCTTTCTACAATTTACTTCAATTTCCTTATTTTGATTTAAAATTGTGGCTGAGGAAGGGTGGTAGGTGAGTGTTTACTGTCTTGTTCTTTATGTTTTTGCTGAGATGGTTTGCTTGACTGTTGATACGCTGGTAACATCATCTAGGTCCCTTGAAGATTCAGGTAAGCAAGATTATATAAAGAAGTAGGTAAGACTCGTCACTATATATGTTTGAATAAAAATAAAATAACTAGATCTTTACATAAATTAATGGTGGTTTATATATATCAATTACATACCCAAAACAAATTATGGCAATGTGTTTTACATTTTGTTTCGGAAGTGTTTTTGAAAAAGTTTGTAAATTTTTTATTTACTTTACTTTAAATTAATTTTTTTATATTTTTAAATTATTTTGATATGCTTGTATTAAAAATAATTTTTTAAAAAATAAAAAAATATGTTCAAAGAAAAATTCACTACTGCAATTTTAAAATTACGTCTATATATGGTGAAATTTTGAAGCCAAAACAACGTGTTTCCCCCAACATATTAAAGTGGAGTGGCGACTTTTCACTCAACTTGTAATTAATTCAACAGTTCCTATAAATAGGATTATAGCTAATTGTGTGTTTAATAAAGTGATTTTTTAAAATATTTTTAATAAAAAAAGTATATCAATTTTTTTTTTAATTCTTAACATTAACACATTAAAAATATTTAAAAATAAATTAATTTAATATTTCTTTAAAAACAAACACTTTAAAAAAAAGGTTGAAACATGAAAACAAACACTCGTAAATAGCTAAAATAGATTCGCTTCCCAAATAACAAAGGATTTTTTAATAATCTTTCATTCAAATCCCTAAACTTATAAAATAGTCAATATATTATGCTGAATGCATTGAACTACTCCGAGTCGCAGGTGCATTTAACATTTTGTTTAAGAGGTTGTGCTCCGGCCCGGTACAAAATTAATTGAAAGGGTATCCTCCATAAAATAAATCTCCTTTGTTTTTTAGTTCTCATCTCATCTCTCTTGGAGTAACGCATTCTCTCTAACTCTGCTATTTTCTAATTATTTTAAAAAAAATGTTAATTTATCAAAAACATTTTAACGGCAGCACTACCAACGCAGATATCAATGGAGATCAGATTCAAATTATTCTTTGAAGATGTGGAACCGGTCAATATGGCCTCTTTTCAACGATCAAACTTTCCGTCCAAATTTAGTAACCATTTATATTTTACGTGTACGCCATTGGATCTGTCATGATCGTCGGCCCTTGAATAAATGCCGGTTCCTCCACTGCAACCACAACTGGACATGGAGCATCCGTGTACGGTGTTCTGGTCACGATCCAGCAAAGTGGGAGTTGAAGACTCTGTTTATTCATGGCAATGACCGAACGTCACTACCCGATCAAGAATTCTAAGAGCGGCGATTTCACATTAGTGCTGCAGCTTTTACTTTATTTAGTTTTTTGAAAATTCTAAATGTTGAAAAAATCACACACACGTTCATGACCTAACAGACAGGGCAGCAATATGATGGTGTTGCTGTTTTGTTTTTTTTTTCTTATGTCTCCCCAAACCGATATCACAAAAGAAACACCTGGTAATAAAAAGCCTGTTCTTTGTATCCTTATACCACAAATTAATTTTTTTTAATATATAAATATTTAATTCAGCATTAAAGAACAAGTCTTTTTTTAAAGAAAAACTAATCCCCAAAAGGTAAAAAATCAATTTGTCTTAAATAAACATTTTTTTTATAAATATAGAGGCTAATGCTATGGGTTTCCCCTTCTCAGCATTCTCTTTAAAGCAATTACATAACAAAAATAATTTATTAAGTATAATAGTTACGTGAATCAAATAGTAAAGATTTGATTTATTTTTTTATTTTAGAGTCCAACCCACCAACGTCTAGATTGGAAATTGACCGATGGAAATAGGTAGAAGTCAGAAGATGAGAGAGCATATATAGTGACATCTATGTTGAGATTTCTCCTCTTTTTTTTCCATTAGTTCTAGCGGTGTGGTCATGTTTATATTTATTTTAAATTATTTTTTTAATATTTTTAAATTATTTTAATATGCTAATGTTAAAAATATTGAATTTTTTGTCATCTCATTTTTCTCACCAAAACGATTTTATTTTAAGAGTTTTGGGTGCTCAGCAGTCAGCATTCCTAGCTAGCTCACAATAGGATTAATTGTAGTATTAATTAATTTGGTGGTGATTATTAATTATCTGAAATATGCTAAGGGTAATATTTAATTTTTACACTAGAAAATTGGCCCGATTGTTTTTTTTTAGAAGAAATAATACAAACCACAGCTTATTGGCACGAAATCTATTACTTAGAATAAAATGTGGATGAAAGAGTAATTATAACTGTTGAACAACATTCAATGTTTTACAAGTGTACGAATTTGCGTGTGGAAACACTATCTGGAAAGCACATGTAAAGAGACTGCATGGGTAGGAAGATGTATGCCTCGATCGAGCAATCCTCCATGATTTTTTAGTGCCAATCTTGCTTTTAGTACGATATATAGGGTCCCAAATCATCATTGTGGCAAACAGTGACCTAAGAACCTCCTCTATATCGCAGTGTAAAGCTGATATTTTCCATGCTATCAACGTTTCTTTTAGCTGTAGCTTCAGAGAATGCAATTGGAATAAATTAAAGATGTTGTGAAACTGAATCGATTTAAATGAATTCTCTCGTGATTGTTCTCTAACTATCTAAACAGTGACACTTAATTAAAAGATAGAAAAATAAGATCATAACGTACAAAAGATGTGTAGAATTCAATCGAGAGAAAGAACCAGGCAGCATGCTAATCAAAAGGCTAAAAGCGTCTTAGCAATGCTTTAGAGATTGAGTTATTTTATTTTTATTATTATTAATATGAATGTCCGGATTAATTTATTTTGACTAATTTTAATTTTAAAATTAATAATTCTAGAATTCTAGAAGCTCTAAAATTTATAAAATTCAAATTGATAATTTGTAAAAATCAAATCTAAAAATCAAATCTAAAATCAACCTGACTAGTTATTTTAAGAATGAGTCATGTCTTGATTTTGTGTTTGATGGCCATTGGAATGAGCACAAGGCAATGTCACGTTCTTCATCTCGAATGGTTTTGTCTCTTGCGTCTTTCTAGATTACTTAACCTACCACCGCCTTCTTTGTCTGTCTCAAACATGACCACCAACCATGGTCCTTAAGATACTGTAATCAATCGCTATGTTGGTAATTAATTTTCATGATTAATTATTTATTGGCCATCTTTATTTCTCTTTCAACTTCCCATTTGCCCGTTTTGGAAGGAAATGGCACCAATAACATAATTGAAAACGTATGTGAAGCTCGGAAACAGTGCTGGTACGTATATATAGAAGTGAAAATTATGCACAATCTCTTATTATACCGCTGAAAAAGGTGGATTGATGAATTGTAGCATGTGATAATCCAGATCACACAGACATCATCTCTTAAATGGGCAGTCGAAAAGGCAAAAGTTGTAACTTCTTGTGAAGAAGAGGATAAAAAATAGTTGAAATGAAAGGTTTCGGTTGAAGACCTTGACTGCAGCCCTATGTTGATTATTGTCTACTTCACTTAATTACATTATGGACGGGGATTCCTCCTCTCCTGATCTCATTTTCCACTGCATCTGATAGGTTTAGCGAAGCTGCCATGAATACCAACAAGGATCGATCGATCAACTAGGGCTAAATCATCATTTTGTGATGTGATATGGCAACCGCTGGGTTGTTCAGTAGCTTCTGCTGGTCCAATAAAATCTCAAGGAGTTCTTACAACAATTCAGTCTTGTAATCAATATTAAAATTCACTTCCATTGTGTAATGATGTGCCTTGAAGCTTTGATCAAGGTGGCTTTCACATTGATGTATACATAATTCGCTGTAAACAGAGACGAGTGTTGAGATATCACACCCTACGTACAACATGACGTTACTGTGATGCCAATGTTTGCAACCTAACTATATTATATATATCATGGATATTAAGTATAATTATCGATCTTTCAGTACTGAATATCCTGCCACAAAGATCATATATATATATATATATATATATATATATATATATATATATATATATATATATATATATATATATATATCATCAATGATGAAATTTTTTATCTCTTTTTTCATGGTTTTTAAGTTAATTTTCTCATATCAAAACTAATCAAGTTATCATCTATATTTATATTATTCTTTAACACATCCCCTCAAGTGAAGATTTATATTATTTTTTAACACATTTCCTTAAGTGAAAACCCTTTAAATAAATAGGGATAATGAGATTCGAACTCGTAATTATTTGGTCATTAAGACTCTTATACCATGTTTAAGAACCAATTCAACTCAAAAGTTTAAGTTATTAGGTAAGGTCCCAAAATATAATTTATATAATTTTTTAACAATTAGAATATTATTTATAAAAAAAATTACTATTTTTTACAATCTTTATCTCTTACCATTAACTAAACTTACTTTCATGAAATGTTTCAAAGGCTCCTTTTCTAGTTTGTTGTGAAAGTTTGGCGTTTAAATCTATAAATCTCATGCTTTATTAAAATTAATAATATATCTTAAATTTAATTAAATCTTATAATTAAGAAAAATAATTTAATTAACTTGCATATATTTAACCATAATATTGAATGGTAGAATGAAACCATCAATGGTTCCAATGTCTTACCACGAAAATGACTTGTAAAGGTTATAATTATACTTAATGTTATCAAGCAATAATAATAAGGTCGGGCATCAAAATCTCTCAAAGATCACAAGCTAGTACTTGCATGGGACCTCATGTATACACAAAGTAAGAGTCACATTGCATGAGTGCGTGGCCGATTTAGATATTAATTAATTATGCTATAATTATAAAGGATAACACCGAGTAAACAACAAAATTAATTTACGCAATACTAAGTATTTGGAAATTTGTTGAAGGAGGTGGTTGGCTCCATAGCAATACTAGGTAAGAAATTTAATTGCAAGCATTTAAGAAAATGAAAGATAGCACATATGACAACTACTAGGTTAATTATGATCATTCTCTCTTTTTATTATTATTATTATTAGGATTTTAATGAAAATTAACATAAAATGTTTAGGCTAATAATTCTTAAGAAAAGAGAACCTTGAAAATTTATATACCTTGGCCTAGCTAGAATCATGCATCAACTAATTCTCTTCTCTTTTTTTCTTTTTTTTTATGAGAGGGAAACTTGCATTTTGTTTTCACCAATAATAATGCATAGTGCTCGGAATATTGCTTGTTGGAGACACAATCTTAAAATTGTGATAGGTCATTTAACTCACTCAGATATTCATGGTTTAAAAGGAGTTCATATTTTTGGGAATACAAGCATATCACATGGCTCAATGCTCTTCTAGAATGGAGATCATCGATCTAGAAATCTAAAAGCTAAGATGGCCTAACAAATCCAACACACTCACCATTATATTGGACCCGATGTGTCCATAAAGTTCAACAATAAAACCCATAGCGAGGAAAGCTTTGGTAGAGCTTGTTGTCCGGCCACTCGGTTTTTATCCCCATGTAGTTTAAAAGTAAAGAAAATAAACACATTAATCATCGATCCTATGTTATTTTTATTGACACACTTACATGAGTTCAAGGTTATATAAATATATATATAGCTTTGAACAATCAAGGTACGTAGTGCATCTTCCTCTCTTTCAAAATCTTAATCTCCATAGAAAAACTACATCTTCCTTTCTAAGCTTTGCTCTTTAAGTTTTACTCTATAACTAGACATAATACAACCATCTAAAGCTCGTTTTCCCAACCACTAGTGTTAACTTGAGTGTGGAAGGTTTTTTTCAAACCCCCAAAAGACTTGTTAATTTTGCAGATTTTTCAATGTTTAAGTCCAGTCCTTTACGCATTGAAGCACATCATAACTTTGAAAAACAACTTTAAGAAGATCATAATCTTTGTGAAGTTTTCAACAACCTGATCGACAACCGAGACCTTGTCCTATTAAAATTAATGTGTATATTTAGACAACATAAAACTGGCTGAGGAGGTCTAGCAGCTCGTTCTAATATGACGACGGTCTTGATGTCCTTAACTGTAGATTTCTTAATTAGAGACGCGTATATTTAGAATAAACAACAAAAGAGATGTTCGGGTCAGGACCAATCGAAGTTGTTATCATGCAAATCAAGCTAGCTTGTTCAAGGTTCGGAATATGCATGGCTCGTTTCAACAGTATTTACATACCTTTTCTTTTCTTTCTTCGGTTTTTTTTTTTTTTTTGTTAATTAAAATGTGTTAGTTGGGGGGGCGAGAGAGGAGAAAAATTGAGCTCTGGTGGACTAAACCAACATCATGAGGCACGTGTAATTTTCACCAATATCACAAGGGGTCTTCATGGCAATTATGAGATGAAGAAATTAGATTCACATACAATCCACAAGCAGTATATTTGTCACATTTTACCCTTCAAATTGTAATATGCTCTATTGACTGACCAATTCAATCCATAGTTCACAAGTGTTAATTAGTGCTTCAATACAGGCAAAACGCGTGCTTTCCATCATCAATAATAAATAAATAAATAAATAGTATTAATTATGGTCAAATAAGTTCGAATTAATTATTATTAGCACTATATATATATATATATATATTTATATATATTTCTTTTTGCGTTTTATGAAAGTCATTATTTTCTACATTTAATTACTATACTTTTTTTATATATAGAAAACATGTCACTGCAATTATGTGCACGCTAATATACAGATAGGGATTGAAATATATAGAATGAATTATTATTTTTAATATATAGGGTTTGAATGTGTATTCAAATTAATATCCAAATCCATATAATTATGCAAGTCTGGACAGTGATATTATATACTACGTACTCAAGTTGAGATATAATATAGAGAATTTAGTCTATCCTTATCTGTGAGAAACAGATCAGAAACACATGGGAATTTTTCAATGATCAGCTGTCATTATATTTGATATGGGTATTGTAGTTTTTAAAAACTGGTTTAATGAATTCAATACAATTATGAGATATTGTCTATTAAATTAATCATCCACTTTTATATATTATCTCTTAATTACGATGTAAACTAGCTTTTATAATTGATGAGTTCAAGATTTGTGTATAGGCTCTTCCATATCATTCATTTTATAATTAAATTACATAGAGTAATGGAGCTAGGAGAGAGTATGAATCGTGGATCATTTAGTTTCGTGATTTAATGCCTCTGGTGTTTGTATTTGGGATTTTAACTAACAGAATTTAGATTTAATTAAATATTGGGAAAAAATGAGGTGTGGATTTAAAGATTTGAAAAAGAATGATACTCTTCTTTGCATATCCGAACATTTACAGTAGCATTTGGTTATTATTTTGAAATAAAAAAAATAGTGGTAATGAAACATAAATGTATTTGATTAAAGAAATAAGAATAGAAGCATATAATAAATTTATTTTTTGGATAATTTTAAAATAAAAGGTGTCTTGTTTCCTCTATCTTTTTTTTTTATATATTCTAAAATAATAATCAAATACTACATTAAACCTCTTTTGTAAAATTAAAAAGGAAAAGCAATATACTTGTTTTACATTCTATACTCACAACCCCTTCTTATTTATGAAAAAAACAATAGTAGTTCATTACCAGAAAATTGACAAATACCAACAAAAATAATGATATAATTTTTTCGGTAGTAAATTATGATGAATTTTACCGACATAATATTCTCTCATTGTATCCATTGGTAAACACCGACATAAATATCCCCTTGGTATATTTTGAGAGAATTACAATGGGAAAAGAAAGACCGAAAAAAAAAGAAGCAAAAAGTACAATGATGAGTCATTTTTACAAACAGAGTGAATTTTACCAACAGAATATTTACTCGTTATATCCATCGGTAAGCACCGACGGAAATATTCTCTTAGTATATACCGAGAGAATTACAGTAGGAAAATAAAAAAAGGAAAAAAGAAAAAAACTACAATGATAAGTCATTTTTATAAATAAAATTACTGACAGATTTAAATCCATCGGTAAGTCTGTCTATAATATTTAATTTATGACCTGATGAGCAACCATTATCTCTCCCTCCCTCATTTCTTATTCTTCCTCTATTTTTCTCTACAACAAACAACACCCCCCCAACTACCACCACCTCAACACTTAGTTTATCAACATCCATTTTCTAATTCAAATTTTATTGAGGATTCCCCCACTTCAAATAAGCAAAACTATCCATTTTTTATTTTAACTCAATTTTAAAATATTGATTTTTATTGTATAATTTTGTTGTATATGTATTTTGTTTAGGTATTTGCTTGTTCTATAGCTTTTTTCCATAGAAATTTGTTGTATGAATATATGATTTGTAAATGTTAAGGTTTGTTTGAGATTTTGTAAAATTGTATTTTTTTTATAAATTGATGAGATTTATTTTGAATTTATGACTTAAGTGTTTTGTGATAAAATAAATAATTGCTTAGTTAATGGGTTCATTTTATATTTTTTCAATTTTATTATTGAGTTAAGATTTTTGGTAAATGTATAGAAATTTGAATTTATGTAGATAATTGATAATGAATTAATAATACTATTAAAATAGATTGAATAAGTTAGAGTTAAACCAATATTTTTAAATTTATTTAGTTTATGTAATTAATTAATGCATGTTATCATCAATATTCTATATGTGTTTGATATAAATAATGGATAATCATTCATGAATATATCGAGATTCGCCTAAAGGGTTGTGTATGGTGGATTATTGTAATGGAGTTCGGAGTTTTATCAATTACAAACTATTTAATCCGAGAAATATTAATGGAGGTGGTATTAGATGTTCATGTAAGAGATGTAAATATAAAAAGTTTCTCGATACAGATGTTGTAACAATGCATCTTCTACAAAAAGGGTTCATGAAGAGATACATGTGTTAGTTTACACATAGAGAACCATATGTTCCTCACGAGACCATAGTAGAAATAATGGTTAGGTCAACTTCGAGTTCTAGCAACGTGCATGGAGTTGTAGATGATAATAGTAATCCTTATAGGAATATGATTACACGGCTGCAATGTGAATGAGATGCGTTATGCTAGTCAATATTCAATCGTGGATGAAGAACCTAATCCAGATGTAACCAAGCTTTTTGATCTTTTGGAAGACTCCAATGAACCATTATAGAATGGGTGTATAAATTATAGTAAATTATCGATCCTTGCACAAGTATTCATCATCAAGTCAGATCATGGGTTGAGTGAGACTGATTATTGAAAAAATTATTGAATGGGCGAGAAGCATTTTACCTAAAGGAAATAGGTTAAAAAATAACTTTTATGCTGCTAAATCCATAATGAAACCCCCCGGCCTAGGATACAGAAAATTGATATGTGTTCAAACTTCTGCATGTTGTACTACCTTTAAAATACAAAGTTGACCGAATGTAGAACATGTGAGCATGCTCGTTATAAATCCAAAATTAGCAGGGAAATAACTCTTTTCGCACATAGAAAACTTATATACTTCTCAATCACACTTAGACTTCAAATGATATTCATATCACCAAAAACTGTTGAGCACATGACATGACATCATTCACATGATGTGGTGGATGGAGTGATAGTGCACTCTTCTAATGGTGAGGCCTGGAAACATTTTAATAGAGTGCATCCTTAATTTTTAATAGAATCAAGGAACGTGTGTCTTGGGTTATGTACAGACAGATTCAATCAATTCAGGTTATTTGTTGCTCCTTATTCTTGTTGGTCGGTGATACTCATGATTTATAACTTGTCACCGAGGATGTGTATGAGGTTGAAGTTCATGTTTTTATCTATGGTCATACTCAGTCCTAAAAGTTCGGGTCGAAATATAAATGGTTGTCTTTGATTGTTGATCGATGAGTTGAAGTAGTTTTGGTTACTCGAGGCTTTGACTTATGATGTATCGAGGAAACATAATTTTGTTGCCACGCAAATCGGCGGCTCCGTTTGTTTCACATGCGAAGCGGATGGTAAGATTATTTTTAATAACATCTATTTTTTATTTATTGTTTTTTTATAAATATATTTAACTTACAACAATTTTCTCTTGCTGGCTACAGTTCTTGGACGTGAGTTAAGCCTGATGAAGCTTTTTATGAAAACGCGCGTGCGAAGTGATGACCTCTAAAACCAGGTGCAGTAGCTCGTGGATAGTCAAGCTCAACATTTTGCGGTATGTTGGTTTTCAACCATTTTTTAAGTTATTATTTTTTTGAATTTGCTAACTGTTTTCATGATACATATAACACCCAATTAAAGGAGAGATATGAGGACAATTCTTCAACCTGTCCGGATCTCGATCTGAATTTGTGATTGAAGGCAGGTTCGTCCGATGGACCCGATAGAAATCAGGTGTACGGTCTCTTTAACACTACGGCCAAGGACTTGCGGACAGCCTGCAATGTTTCAGTTGTTGGATGCTAGTAATCGATTTGGAGCACTCAAACTCCAGAGTTCAAGGTGATTTTAGACCAACAAGTTCAAACTTGAACGACCTAACTTGTTTTTTATAATGAGCAACTCAATGTTGAGATGGCCGAACTTAGCTGATTTATAATGAAGATGAGATCACAGATGGGTGGTATATGTGCCCTCTTTTATTGGGCTCACGGTCCTTGTGAAGACCCTCCTCATCCTCCAGCGCCTCTATTCTAAATTAATTGTATTTGAACTTATAAATGTTTAAATTTATAATAAATATTTTATTGTTATATTAATTTATTTTATTTTAATTATTATGTACTTATTTTTAATATATATATATATTATTGACGGTGTTACCGAAGGATTAAGTTTGTTGGTATATTCTAGAGAGTTGAAAAATAATTACTGCAAATGTCACTCCCGCTATTTAATCACCGACAGAATTGCATATGGTCTTTCTGTTGGTTATATGTTAGATTCACCAATGAAAATACCGACGATGAAAAAAAATCATCGATGGAATTATATACAGTTTTTTTGTTGGTAATATATTATATTCATCGATGAAAATATCAACAAAATGAAGCAGGTAAAATGAAAATATCAACAAAATAAAAAAAAATTTAACGGGCTTTTGTGGTCCGTAAATCCATCAATAAACGTATTACTAATAAACTCATCGACAAACCACAAATGATCAATGAGAGGTTTTTTTATAGAACATTTTTATCCATTAATGTCGATATACTAAAAGTATAAATAATGACAGAAAATTTGGTCGGTAGTGGTTATTTTGACCTCAACATGTGAGCTGGTTCACTATATATATAGGTGAAATTGTTCTGTCTTGTTTTCGTTTCATCTCCGTCCAGATTTTGTATGAGAGCTTATATTAAATCATAGTTGCTATTTTGTAAGAAAATCATACATGTTTTTTGTGAATTTGGCAATTAGAACTATGCTGATTCAAATATATTCGATAGGAGGTATATTTGGATGGCCTCCATGTGCCTGATCCAAAAATATCGAAAAAAAGAATAGGAAAGTCATTAATTAATGGGCCTACCTTCTCTCCTTATTTATAGAAAGTCTACACTTGTTTTCAACCTTTCACAAGAGAAAATATAAACTTATTTGATTTCAGCATTGAATAAGTAAACAAATTCTTTTACAAATTGGAGACGAAACCTTCCAAGATAATTTAAGATAATTAAATAAATAAAAAGTGGCCAACTTGTGAAATGTTCGAGACAGGCCACGAAAAAAATCTATATAAAGCCCATGATATCCCTCTCAACTTAGCAGCATCGGAAAGTTGCGAGGAGTAAAGTCTTGTGGATTACACAAAATACAGACTGAAAACATCCATAGGCACCAACACATAAACCATCCATGGATTCTCTTGTCCAATCTTTGCAAGCTTCACCCATGTCTTTCTTCTTGATCGCTATCACTTCACTTTTCTTCTTAGGTCTACTCTCTCGCCTTCGCCGAAGATTGCCATATCCACCAGGGCCTAAAGGGTTGCCACTTGTAGGTAGCATGCACATGATGGACCAAATAACTCACCGTGGGTTAGCTAAACTAGCTAAGCAATATGGTGGGCTATTTCACATGCGTATGGGGTACTTGCATATGGTAACTGTTTCGTCTCCTGAAATAGCTCGCCAAGTTTTGCAAGTCCAGGATAACATTTTCTCCAACAGACCAGCCAACATAGCCATAAGGTACTTAACCTATGATCGTGCCGATATGGCCTTTGCCCACTATGGTCCTTTCTGGCGCCAGATGCGTAAGCTCTGCGTCATGAAGCTATTTAGCCGGAAAAGGGCTGAATCATGGGAGTCTGTGAGAGATGAGGTGGACTCAATGCTTAAGACAGTTGAAGCCAATATAGGCAAGCCTGTGAATCTTGGAGAATTGATTTTTACGTTGACCATGAATATCACTTACAGAGCCGCTTTCGGGGCTAAAAATGAAGGACAGGATGAGTTCATCAAGATTTTGCAGGAGTTCTCTAAGCTTTTTGGAGCATTCAACATGTCTGATTTCATTCCCTGGCTAGGCTGGATTGACCCACAAGGGCTCAGCGCTAGACTTGTCAAGGCTCGCAAGGCTCTTGATAAATTCATCGACTCTATCATCGATGATCATATCCAAAAAAGAAAACAGAATAACTTCTCTGAAGATGCTGAAACCGATATGGTCGATGACATGCTAGCCTTTTATAGTGAAGAAGCAAGGAAAGTAGATGAATCAGATGATTTACAAAAAGCCATCAGCCTTACTAAAGACAACATCAAAGCCATAATCATGGTAAGTACTGATACTCTTTTCTTACAATATCCAATCATCTCACAAAATAACATTTTATATATAAATTAGGTGTAAGGTACTCACACGTACCTATAAAACTTTTTATTTAATATATGATCTCAATATTGCAGTCCAGTTTTTTGTCGTTTCAATTCCAATGAAACAAAAAATCAATAACGTGCAAATCTACACATATCTCTCATTTGTGGGTAGATGAAATTGAAGGAATTACTCATCAATCTAAGTTGATTCTGGCAGGATGTGATGTTTGGTGGGACAGAGACGGTGGCGTCGGCAATAGAGTGGGTCATGGCGGAGCTAATGAAGAGTCCAGAGGATCAAAAAAGAGTCCAGCAAGAGCTCGCAGACGTGGTGGGTTTAGAGCGGCGCGTGGAGGAAAGTGATATTGAGAAACTAACATTCTTGAAATGCGCCCTCAAAGAAACCTTAAGGATGCACCCACCAATCCCACTTCTCTTACATGAAACATCCGAAGATGCTGAGGTTGCTGGTTATTTCATTCCAAAGCAAACAAGGGTGATGATCAATGCTTATGCTATTGGGAGAGACAAGAATTCATGGGAAGATCCTGATGCTTTTAAGCCTTCAAGGTTTATGAAACCAGGGGTGCCTGATTTTAAAGGGAATCACTTCGAATTTATTCCTTTCGGGTCTGGTCGGAGGTCTTGCCCCGGTATGCAGCTTGGGTTATACACACTTGATTTGGCTGTTGCTCACTTGCTTCATTGTTTTACATGGGAATTGCCTGATGGCATGAAACCAAGTGAACTTGACATGACTGATATGTTTGGGCTCACCGCGCCAAGAGCAACTCGACTCGTTGCCGTTCCGAGCAAGCGTGTGCTATGCCCTCTCTAAGGAAGGGAAAAAGGTAAGGGATGGAAATGAATGGGATTCCCCTTCATTCGTGGATTCTATACATAATTGAGGCCATGGTGACAAAGGGTCAATTTGCAGGGTTTTTTTTTTACTTTTATATATAATTGGGTTAAAAAGATTATCTTTACTTTTTATTTTGTACCATTCAAATAAAGCTTGTAAAAGAAATTTTATTTTGATCAAATGAAAGAAGAAGAAGATGAAGAAGAAGAAGAAGAGCTTCCAAATGAGAAAGTGTTCGTGCCTTTTTATTCTTTGGTCTTTCCCACCTCTTCTTGTCCATGAGAAATTGTGCTGGGTTATAACATGATCCAGTCAAAAGATATTAAAGAAAGGAGATGATCTTACCATCCCAGCTACTTTAATATTGAAAAGACATGTACTGGTGCCTCCAAGCAAGCAAACGATTCCTTTCTTGTATACATGCTAAAAAAAAAGTCGAAAACAGCTCCAGCATTAATAAAATAATTAAGAGGTGCTTAGTTTAATGATATTGATGTTTGATACGTGGTGGAGAATGTTTTTTTTTAGATTTATTAAAATAAATTTTTTAGATTTTTGATATTTTTTAATGCTTAACTATATGTTTGAAATTGCGGTGAGTTGAAAATAAGCATTGTTTTTTTATGTAATTTGCATGATATCATAGTTTGAAATTATGTGACTGATGATGTGTGAAATGTTTTAAAACTAATTTAATTTTAATTAACCTATGTTAATTAATATCAGAATAAATTAATCCAAAATCCTATATGTGGTATCATTCCAAGGAAATTAATTATATATGTACGATTTCGAGAAAGAAACCAATTGGAGAAAAGAGAATTGTAACTCAACCATTTTAAAGACTATAAGTTTAGGCGTTAGTGTCATTATCAAGACATGTATAACTCCACATCGCCTGTATTTGTCTCTCTTAATTAATTAATTAATCGGGACCATGAGCTTGATGAAATTAGAGGTGATGCTGCTTAATCAAGCATCATGTGTTCCAAACAGTTTATGGCATGGATGTTCATATTTCCTACACCTCCAAGGGCTTACCACTCACTTCACTTCCCTTTCCTCTTCAATTGATAGCTAGCACCTCTCAGTCACACACCTGAATTATCTACCTTGCCTATCTCCCAAGCATGAAAACAGTACTACTATTCATGCCATAATCAACTTGCAATGCAAGACAAAATGTTTCGGATTGGTATGGTGACGAGGGTAAGGAAAGTAAAAGGGTTTGAATAGTGGAATCGTATAACAATGGTGAAAACGTTGCTTTGGAGTTCATACTGCAAACAAAAGGGATCAAATGCCGAGATAGGCATGTTACAACTTGCAACACCGATGAACATTGATTTGTGAATTGATTTGGGAGCTCGATCTTCTCATTTCTTGAGGTCGTTGCAATAAGCCCAGGACCTCGCTTGCAGCTTTACGTGATCCATGCTTCCACTTCCTTCAAAATGCTTCAAACTATTTGAGGAATTGAAAGTCACATCAGCTTTTATTAGCTATCTTTGCTGGCATTAGGTGCAAGGCTATTGTAAGACAAAAAGGGCAGATTCCCAATGGCTAGAATTTAAAGATTCCAAATAGCATGTTTTTCCAAATCTGAAATATCAACTGGCTACTTCAAATATTCTTACACGCTTGTGAAACCCACACATGAGAAGATAGATTGATAGGCTACGTACACGTGATTGGTCTTAATAAATAAAAAAACATAAGTGTACCTGGCTTTTTATTTTATTTTTATTTTTTTCATCTATTCCAATATTTTTTAAAAGGCCAGAGACATGTGAAAGACAGCATTTAGATGAAAATCGGGGAATATGTTTTTTAACTCTAAAATTTCATATTTCAACTTGTTTTTACCATATTTAGAGGATACCCCAAAACACTTAAAAATTACTCTCGAAAATAAAAATCAATTGAATTAAAACAAACCAAGCTAACCTCTCTACTACTTTTTCACCCTATTTAAAGGCAAACCCACCTTTATTGAACTTTTTTCGAGAAAATAAACCTATTAATACAAAACCCATCATTTTTTATAGTCAAAATGTTGCCAACTGGCTCTTTTTCAGACTCAATGACTAAAATATAAATAAATAAACTTTTAGACTCAGATGAAAATTCTAAAAATTTTAATATCTTTGTGTTTTACATTATACAGTCCTTTCAATTTAAATTTTATCTTTCTACTACAACTTAAAACTTTATCTCATGGAATTAGGTCATATAAGGATTAAATCAAAAGGAAAGAAAAAAATCTAAGGAAAAAAATTAAAAATAAAGAAGAAAATGAAAAAAATAAGATCAACTGCTTCACTATTCATATGAATCGTGAAGTAGTTGGAAAAACTCAAATCTTTAGTGTTTTAGTTAATAACTAGATTGGTGGCTCGTGTTATGCTTTTAGTCCAACCATTTTTTTCCTAACATAAAAAGAAAATGCTCAACTAACACTAGCATTTTAAAAAAGTAAAAAAAAAATAAGTCTCGAGCTGTTAACTTGAGTTGGTTTAATATTAATTTAATAATATGATAGAAAAAAAATAATAAATAAATCTAACTAAAAAAAAGGAAGTTCTTATAACCTTAACCTTTTAATAAATGATTTGTTCATTTAGAGTGTAGCAAACCCCCCACCCCACCCCTTCCTAAGCAAGAGGTTTATGTTTCTCATCGTTTCTCTTTAATTGAAACTCCAAAACAAGAATGAGCATGGTTTTGATTACCCTAATGTGTGTTTAATCATGTAATTTTATCCAAAAAGATGGAAAGACGTTGTGGAATCTAATTAGTGATCATTAATTATTATTTCTTGAAAAATATTAAATTGATATTTTTTTATTTTTAATGGTGTTAATATTAAATATAAAAAAAATCTAAAAACAATATTATTTTAATATATTTGAACTAGAATTTTTTTTGACGCATGCCGTGTCAAAAGCTAATGTGCGCATGACTTGAAAAAATGGAAGATGGGTTAAATCTATTGATTCATGTTATCTTTCTGGGGCAGATCTTGGCGCATGTTTGGTTCCAGGTGTTGTTAGTGATCATATGAAAAACTCAAGGAAACATTAATAGGTAATGACTATGCTGGATGCCACCCTTCACCCACCAATATTAACACCAGTCTCTTCCTCCTCTCTATAGTCCCTTTACTTCTTTTCCGGCTAGTTTGCAGCCTTTACCGAAGCGTACCATATCCATCTGCAGAGGGTACCAACTATAGGTAACATGCTCTTGATGGACCAATTAAACTCAACATGGTCTAGCACTCTAGCTAAACTAGCGACAATATGGTGCAATGTTTCTTCTCCGATCGCCGGAGATATATAGTTCGTCAAATTTTGCAAGTCCGAGATAACATTTTCTCTAATAGACCAGCCAACACAGCTGCCAAATATTTAACATATGATCATTCTGACATTGCCTTTGCCTACTGTGGTCCATTCTAGCGCCAGATGCGTAAGCTCTGCGTCATGAATCTAAAAGTTTGAAGGTATTTAGTTTAAAAAATTTGAAGTGCAGAAAATATTCTTGAAATCCAATTTTGCATACATTTTCGTTGTTGTAATAAAAGAATTTATAATGGCACGCATATATGTGGCAGGATGTGATGTTTGGTGGAACGGAGACAGTGGGATCAGCTATTGAGTGGACATCGGTGGATTTAATGAGTCCGGTGTGGTGGGTCTAGAGCGGCGCATGAGGAGAATGACTTCGACAAGATAACATTCTTAAAATGCACCCTGAAAGAGAACTAGTCCATCCACCAACACCACTTCTCTTACATGAAACCACTGAGGATTCTGAGGTTGCTGGATAACGAAAGCTTTGTTCTTGTTTTTATTATACAGATACAAACAAGGAAAAAAACTTGAATTGTTAATTGAACTTTGTTTCATGTTTTTCATGCAAATAATAGCTTTCAAAAAACAAGCTATTACTTGCCCCCTTCTTGTTATGCAGCAACTGCTTTGAGTTATAAATGTTTACATCAAGATGCGGACTGCGGCAAGACCAACAGCAGAGATGGAAACAAGAGTACCCAGGCAATACTTTATCACTTCATATTTTCCTGCTTCCAATTGGGCCCTCAAACCATGAATTTCCTGAAATTATGACATAGAAAGGGAGGGAGCATGTTAAAGTTGCAAATTGACCAAACCGCATTATCTATATCAATTTCAGTCGGAGTACTCACGCCATCAAGTTTGTTAGTGAGGTTAGTGGTTTCAGCATTCTGGTTTGCTAGCTCCTCCCTTATCCGCCTGGAAAGGTTGTACAACCACGAGAAAATAACTCATGTCGGTAATTTAGTTGTTGGAGAAAAGAAATTTCTGCAGTACATTTCTTACCCTCTTTCAAGATTCAGATCCAACCGTTGACCAGCACTGAGCTTGTCAATTTCATGCCTGAATCACAATCAATGACTTAGCATGAAGAAGATTGGTAACAAGCGAATCCAGCATGCAGGGTAAATACATAAACCTGACCTCAATTCACTGCGCATCTTCTCGATATCATGCCGGAGTTTTTCAGTCTCATGTTGCAACAAAGAAAAATGGTGTTCCTGCAATAAATATTGTTCAGATAACATAAACAAAAAGGCATGGAAACACTAGTTAGATTGCAGCCCCCCCAACATTCAAAAGCAAGCACCAGGAACTGATGTTAGGATACTTTTAAATTTTTTCTCAAAGATTGGACCAGACAACTAGCAAGAAAATAAGGTTAGCACCAAACATACCTCCACTTTAAGGAGTCTCACAAAGTTATCTTTCAAACGTAATCATTGCATTTTAAGAGGAATGGAAAAAAAGATTCTCAATGCTCTTTGGATTTTTTTTCTTTTACCATAACAGCGCAGTTCAATTTTTAGGGACACCCAATTGATTGAATGCACAAAGAAGGGCTATCCTGTTCAACATGGAATTAATCAATTGTATTAGAAGGTATCAGAATCCAAATGAAATTCTTCTAGCACTCATTCTTCATGAAGAAAATAAGCATAACTACTATAATAGGGAAGAGACAACTCCTAGTTACAACCAATGTTTCAAAGAGACAGAAGGGCCAATTATACATCAGAACACGAATGCCAAAGATTGAGCAACTGAATTAACATACTTGAGCACTCATTGAATTTTCCACGGTCTTCATATAAGCAAACTACTCTTAATACTGACACTATTAGCATCAATCAGCAATATTTATAAAGTCCAGCTGCAGAACATCAACAAAACAATGCCAGACTTGCAATTGCTCTTGAACCCAACAAATTTCATATCCAGCTAAAATCTCAACAAATTCACATCTGAAAACAACATTAAAAAGCTAGTGAGTACCTGCGAGCTTTGGACTTCAGATTTGAATTTTGACAAGCTGGTTTCTTGAATCAATGAATTCTACCAACAAAACCAGACATAAAATAATTACACAGGTTCAACAAAAAAAATGAAATGAAAATACAGTTATAACATAAACAAACTCCTTGCACAAATAGCTCATTTGAAATCGAGCTACATCAAATATCAATTGATCCATGTCAACATAACAGAAAAGAGCAAACGTAAAACTACCACGTAAAGAACCTACCTTCTGCATCTCTTCCTTTGAGACAACTGAATGAGACACATTCTCCAAGCTATCATTCAAAACTCCAGTTATAGCAGCTGTTATCGCCTCAGCTTGCTTCAAAGGCACACCCTGCGACTCCAATCTTCTAACCTAAACCCAAAAAACACACCACATCATTTGACAAACATTCAACCTTTCATCACAAAAAAAAAAGCTTACAAAACCACATTCGGCTTCCAAGCATTAAACTTTCAGTTTTCTCATTGTACCATTCATCTCCAGTACTCAAATTTTAGTATTCTTCGATCAATCATCTCGTAGGCCCCACGTTGTACCAACCCACCAACCAAGAAATATGCACGCGAATTATTTATAATATGAAACAAATTATAGCAATTAAAACTCCCTGCAGTTTTTTTTTTCCCAGTTCAATAATAAATTCAGCAATGGTGTTTCTTGAGTTATATTACTATTAAATTTCCTTGCCGCAATTTTATAAGAAAATGAGAAATTAACATGGAAACAAATGCAACCCATTAATGTAAATAAGAAAAAGGAAAAGGGTTTGTTGTAAATAACAACTTACGAGGGCTAATGTATCAACAAGAAATAATCTCCTGCCATTAGAGTTGACAAGCTGAGAAATATTCCTATTTTGAGAAATCAAACCCAAATTTGAAGGAGAAACAGCACCAGATCCTCCCCTACCAAAACCAATACCTCCTGAATTGCTTCCAAATTGATAACCCACAACACGCCTACAAGCAGCAGAAGCAGCAGCAGCCATTCGAATAATTGAAAACCAAATCCTTAAAAAATTCGTCTTCCAAGCTCTATAAAATTCCTCTTCAAGAGGGATCAAAGAAAATTAGTCAAAAAGATAAAAAAAAAAAAAAAACACTTCAAGCGCTAATTATATTCAGAAAATTATCTTTTACTTTACCTGCTTGTGCAAGACCGAAATAAAATTGCAAAGAGACAGAATTATTATATAACTTTTTTTTTCTTTGTAGTTGATAATAAAAGGCAGAGAGGGAGAGAGTTGGCGGTTGGTTCTTTCAAGGAACGGAGAAAGAGAAGGGATGGGAAGGGAAGTTAAGTTTTTTAAATGTTACTAATTGCTTGCTTTCCTTCCAACGTCCATTTCTTTAACTATAGAATTTGTGCTTCAAGAATTTATTTTATTTTATTTTTTTAATTAATTATAGTAGTTTCTATTTTCTAAATTAAGGAAAGTCCTATCCTAAGCTTCTTAAAATATTTAATTTATTGAATTGTGATGAATTTTTTTTATGGTGAATTTAGAGAGAGTTTTGAGTAAAATTACTGGAAATTTTAGGGATTTAGCTTACAATCGATAACAATTGCCAACTGTGTCAGAATTTTAAGACAGTTAACATTCGGTAACAAAGACAGCTATGATTTGTCATTGAAGTACACAATGAAGAGGCAACATTATCAACATCAATTTTTTTTTTAATGGTACAATACTTGATTTTGGTGTGATTTTTTTTTTTTAGTTTAATATGGGTGTCCGGGCCAGTTTGCGCGTACCTCGACTAATTCCACGGGCCCTGAAGTTAACGACCATGTAAGCCTCCAGTGGCCATCATATGAGCAACCACAGGGCTCGAACCTGAGACCACAGAGGAAGCAAACCTCTTGGTCCCAAGCTCTTAACACTGGGCCACCACCTAGATGGTTTTAGTGTGATTTTGATTGGTTCGGTTTTAATCGAACCAGAATAAATATTAATTTGATAAAATTTAATTAGTTGTGTTTGGTTGCTTATGATCTAGTTAGATCTATTTCAAACCGGACCCGATTCAAGAAAATGAAATAAAACAGTTAATCTATATGACAGTTGACCCTGTAACCTAAGTAATTCAAGCCTCATATAGGATCAGCTTCTGGATCGAGTCTCGTGACTGTGTGTGTGTGAAACTGAAATATGGAAAAAGTAATATAGTAAACAAACAGATCCTTCAATTATAGGCACGTTATTTAAAAGAGAAGGATCCACGTTCTAAATAATGAAGAGGAAAAGGTTGAAAGGATAACACGATAAGCCTTCTTTATGGTTGAAAGTTTGAATGGGCTTCGTCTAAGCTTTGAGTTGAAAGCTTAAGCCGAGGTTGTCATCTTCAAAACTCCAAAGTTTTTTCAGATAAGTATTGTTAACTTGTTTTTCTGGTAAGATAGAATTTGCGTGTGAAGAAAAAGCTCAGAAGAAAACCTTGCATCTTTCATCTTGCATCTTCAAAAATCAAAGTTTAGGACCTAATTTTCAGACGAAAATTAGGTCATTATGCATTCAGAAGACAAGGCTTGCAATCTTATCTTTATTTATCATGTCAAGTAATTCAAAATGAAACCATTTGTTTTTTAAATTACAGGCATAGAAATGTGTAGTGCAGTCATTAGGAAATGAACAACATTATCACCAAGAATTTTAAGATCAGCTCACTGTATCACACAAAAAGAGCCTTTTGTCACCCTCACTTACCCCAGCCCGGGCTTTAAATACAATAGATGACATTAACTATAAAAATCGTGTCCAGGTGAATGGATAACAGCATCTTCATCGACTACCTGCAACACTGTTTTATTGATACGAGGGAAGGGTGTTGAGGGGTTTTAAAAGGAGTAAAAGTGAGCGCTGATCAGAAAGCGGACTGCACAGGTTAGGATAAAGCATGTTTTTACATCACCAGGCCAACTCTCCTCCTCCATGCATCAATTCAAGTGTGTATGACCTACTTCGGTCGCCTTCTGTAAGGGTACAAAATATCATCCACACTGTCTTTTATGTAAATCCCCACTCTTCGCATGTTCCTGGCCACCCCTGATGCAACAAGGCCTGAATTCCTCATATACCTGCAGTTTTGTAAGTGTCATTAGTATATTGACAATCATTATTCACAAACAATCAACACTGTTTGCTTGCTTGCCTGCTGAAGAAGTCATCCGCTGGGGAACTCGCTGGTTTCTGTGCTCGGAGCTGAGGCAATTCACGTGCAGGCTGAGGCTGAGGCAATTCACGACCATCTTCAAGAAAACAATTGCCAAAAGTTATGGTGAGATATGAACAGTGAAGTGATTTACCATTCCAGAAAATGCTTGAACTACAAAAATGTAATTGATGTCTTTAGGAAATATCAAAGAATGCACCAATTTTGAGACCATTTGAGATTTTGCTGGGAGGATTCTCTTTCATTTTTTGTTGTCCGAGTTTACCATAAAAAAGGTCCTTATACAATTACAATTCCACCAAAATGGTTCCTAAGAAGAATCAGACAATTTCGCATGAAGCACTGCTGTTCAAGACCGGGATTTGACAAATCTTGATCCCAAACCAAAGACCACTGGCAGGGTCCTGGCCAATGAGTAGCATGGAAACTTATTCATTGTTGGGATCAAGAGCTTATTGAAACATTTTGCATTTTTGTGCTTCAATATCTTGTTGTAAAGACAAGTAGTAAAAAAAATAAAACAAAAATGCTTAAATATATAATAAAGATAACATATATGAAACATATATGAAGATTCATGTAATAAAGAGAGAATGGGATCATCCTCTAATAGAGTTTCAATGATGGTGGAACAATCTGTTTAAATATATAATAAGAGGACAATGACATGAATAGCCCTTGTTTTGACCTTACACGAGAACTGAAAAATCAGATTTGTATGTCTGAAATAACTTGAGACAGAATCAAACAGTTAAACCCTACAATTTGCACATCAGGAAATGTGCCTGGAGAATTTGACTTCACTAAAATGAGCATGCAATAACATGCAGCATAACCACAACTATTTGCTTACCTTCTTTATGGTGGATATGAGCCGGAGCAGAAGCACTTTCTGCAGTAGCAACTCTTCTATCCACCAAAAGCTGAAAAAACTTGTGTTAGTCAGATCACCAAAAGAAAGGATAAAACACGAGAGGTAGTGGTTTTATTATTCCTTGCCCATTCAAGCAACTTGTCACTTGGACAGACAAATCCAAAGAAGCAAGTCACATCAAAGGTTCACAAATGACAAAGCCCATATACAACAGGTAATAGTAATCATAACGAAAGTTACTGCGAGAGCGCAGTTACTAATTATTTGCACTAAGTTATTGGGGGAGTATGATCACAAAAACTGCTATACAACTTCAAAATTATTTGAAAACAATAACATCCATGAAAGTTAAAAGGCATAAGCCACTAATAATTAAACAAAATCAAGCACAGGCACACACACAGAGAAAGAGAGTGAGGGAGCATACCTCAAGACCTACACAGACTGGAAGTTCTTTTTTTGCCACTTGCTTATCAGTTGAGTGGTCTTTATTTGAATAAAGAGAGTACCCAGCACAACCATAATAAAAATCTGAAAGAACCCTTCCATCTTTTGAAGCTTCTACCTCAGATTGTCCAACATAATTAGGAACTGGCCATAAAACTCAGATATCAGCACTTATCAAAAGGCACCAATATTCAACAGCAACAACATGCATATAACTACTGAAATTATCAAACATCTCGGAAATCGACCAAGTAAAAACTACATAATTAGCAATGGCAGTGTAGGAATTCCTGCCATACACAGTTGCACTTGGAAACAAATAGATCTCCTAACACTCAGTATGTCGAGGTGAACAACTGAGAAATAAGTTGCCATCTACACTAGATATAAAACAATGCACCACATTCCATGCATTAAGCATATAGTCTCTTGCATAATCCGACCCCCATCATATTCATTACATGCCTTTCTACAACTGAATTAAATTTTACACTCAACTAATCAAGAATAAAAGTTACATTGTAAATCCAAACCAGAACACGTGTTACTTTGTTACATCAAACAAAGATCACAAACACACAACACTCAGTTTTCAACATAAATAGCAATGGCAGTGTAGGAATTCCCGCCATGTATAGATGTAATTAGAAACCATCAACATGAAGTTATTTTCTCCAATATCCCCAAAACAATTAGCTCTCCCAGCACTCAGAATTTCATAACGAGTGCAGAACATAAAACAGAACAGATAGAGCAATGCACCACAATTGAAGCACTAAGCATATAGGCCACATTTGGTCACTTTGGATCAGGAATGGAATGGGAATCCCTCAGCAACTTTGTTTGGTTCAACCAAAAACAAGGATTACGATTTCACAAGAGACAAGAAATTGTATTGCAAAGGGATAAATCACTTCCTTTCTTTAGTAATAATATTAAAACTGCAGAAGTTGATATGAATTCAGAAAAAATCAAAGCGTGTTTCTATTTGGAACAGAATCGAAATCCTATTCCCAAATCCCTAGTGAAACAAATGTTGGCAATAATGTAGTATCGAGGCTCAATACGGTTGATGAAAACCAGTAAATAAGATCAGCAACGATATTCTATCCTGCACCCCTTTTTCGACGATTAATTTCCAATGTCTCTGTTTCCAGCCACTATTTATCAAATTGAATGGACAGCTATCATATTAGTTATTTGCCTTCCTACAACTGGATCAAATTTACTCAAGCTAATCAAGAAATTGTGCATTGCTATTCCTAACCCTTATTCATTCAAGTAACAAAGACCATATATCTTTCAAAAGAAAGAAGCTAATCTAAGCAAAGCATTTTCTTGTTTAACTTTATGCCATAATCACTGGCAAAAAAGGCAAGTTTCTTTCCCCTAATTTCTTCAAATGTACAGAGAGACGGACAGACAGACACTACACCTCTCAAATTTTGAACCTGAAATCTAGCCTTACAAAAAAGAACCCGCCTTCCCTTTTCTCTCATTCTTTTCAAGAACCCAAAAAAATCCAGACCTAAACATCCCTTCCCCTCTATAAATCACAAAAAAAAAATCTTGAATAAAGATTGGGAATTGGAATTGAGAGACTAACTTTGGCGGAGAGTACGGGGGATGCCAATACATCGAGGATTAGTGACGTTAGATTTGAGAGTTGAAGAATAATAAAGATACCCTTTGCATGATTTCCCTTTCAAATTAGAACCACCACCACCACCACCTTGATTTTGGATTTGTTTTAGTTTCTCGTTTTCTCGCTTTTTCTCTTCTCCTTCTACTTTATTACCCTCCATGCCTCCGCCTAGGGCCGCCTCTCTCTCTTCTTTGTGTTTTCCTGTTTCTGTCATGCCGTCTCTCTTATTTGTTCGCCCCGTCTCTCTTATTTGTTCGCCCAGTGATGTGTGTCGGTCATTATTATCGGAATTACGCCAATTCGTAACGAAATTTGCAGCACGAAGATGGCACCATTGGTAATTCAATTGAACGTTTAGGGTCTTTGTTTTGTTGTGTCTATTCGTGATATTTACGAGACGAGGAAGAAATAAGAATGTGGATATGGTCATAGAAATTACACGATCTAGAGTGACGTCGTTTTTATAATTATTTGTTATTTAGGTGTTTTAAGATTCTCTTTTTTTTTTCCCACAATCCCAAAAAAAAAAAATTATTACAATGATAGGAATTATTATTATTATGTTATCAACAATTAAATTAAAAAAAAGTTATTAAACTCAACCGGTGGTTTATGATTCAAATCAATATCCAGATGATGAGTTAGATAAATTAACTCAAGTTAATCAAAATAAAATAATTATTTAAAAAAAATGAAATCAAATTTAATAAATAGACAGCATTTACAATACAAATAATGCAATTAAACATATAGCCACGTTTGGTTCACTTTGGAACTTGGGGCCTCTCCCTCCCTTAACGTAAACTGGGCCATTAGTAATGTTAGTGAATACATAGCCTTGTCCACTATTTCTTTCTTCTTCTTTTTTCCCTTTTCTTCGAGAAACGGCCGATTTTATTTTGATCATCTGACAAAAATTCAACCCATATTTTAATGTTTCTTCTGGGTGGTAACATATATATATATATATATATATATATAGGAAGAATAACAAAAATCAAGACATGAAGCTATGGGGTGAATGAGCTTGATGCCATGGCATTAGCTCCTCAAGAGGAAAAGTCAGTCTGTGTGTTCAGGAGGATTAGGGCTCCTGAAAACATGATAATAAGCATCCAGTTCAAGCTGTTCTAATATCTGTTGTGTTGCCCATAGGTAGGAAGAGTGGCCGTCAACTAGATCGGTTACGTCTACCTGCAAAATGTTCCATCATGGATAAACTAAGATTGTAACGAGAATCAAAATTGTGATGGAAGGGAAGTAGGGAAAGTAAATAGAAGCTTACATTCTCAATCCCTGGAACATCTACTGGTTGAATTCCAGCTAATCCTTGAGTGAGTAGGCTATTAGTAAAAACTGGACATTAGTTTTCCAAGTCGGATAATTATTTGTCTAGGCAGATCAAAAGCATCAAGTAATGTCCACACATGAGCATAGTGCAACAGGCATACCTTGCACGAAAAGCAACTCCAAGGGTCCAGTCACCGGTGGAGTAAGCATTCACAAATCTTCCAGCCACCATCTGCAAAACAGTACGATGTAAGAAGAGTTTCCTGGACAGTAAAGTAAGTAGCTAAAACAAATATTGACCAAGGAACAGCAGAGAAAACGCTTTCAAGGAAAGATCTTCAGTCACCTTTCTTGCAGCTTCCCACTTCTGGTCCTTAATAGAGATGGGTGCTCCAAGAAGA
Source organism: Populus trichocarpa (assembly GCF_000002775.5). Classification (NCBI taxonomy): domain Eukaryota; kingdom Viridiplantae; phylum Streptophyta; class Magnoliopsida; order Malpighiales; family Salicaceae; genus Populus; species Populus trichocarpa. The sequence goes on along the minus strand of NC_037291.2, from coordinate 1,185,672 downwards.
ACGACTCTTTCTACAACTTCAGCTGTCAGTTCAGAAGGACCGCATTGAAGATCAGTCAAAAATTCCAAAAACTCGCTTTAAAAATGATCAGTGATATTTACCACTATGCTCTGTCTCGGCCAAAGTCTCAAGACACTTGAAAATTACACGTGCACCAAGTGAGTAACCCACAAGGGTTACAGGCCTGAAGAGTCATGTAAAGCCCAAGATGGGAATTAATAGAAAATAAATCACTAGAGATGACACTGTTAACTAAGAAAAGACTTCAAGATAGAAATTAATCGAGAATACAACACTACAGGTAACGTTGTTAACTAAAAATGATGCCTATGGTTTCAATCAAATTTGACCTACCTGTTCCCTTGCAGTCCTTTTAGTAACACTTCTGCCAACAGCTTCCCAGCTTTGTCAGACCTAGAAAATGGCAGAAAATTCAATTGTTGAAAAATCACATTGACAAATTCTATGGAAGCAAGTTACTCTCTATTACTAATTACCAATTTCCCCTGAAGACTTTAATTTAAGGTGCCAGATTTGTGATAAAGAGAGTTGATGCAATGGAAAGGCATTTTTGTCCCATTTTCATCTAAGTATCTCACCTATAGTTAATGAAGGAAACCTGACCTGTCGATAGCAATTGTCCATTTGCTGTCTATAAAATCAGTAGCGGCAAGTAATGTTGCTGGCCAGGCCAATGCTACCAAAAGTGTGCTTAACACGGTCAGCATTGCACCTTGCCTCATAAACTCCATTGCAATTCCTACAGCAGGGATCACCAATGTCAACAGCAGACAAAACTGTAATCATTACATTAGATAGAAATACTAGTTTGAAAAACAAAGTGCTCCCATCAGGGGCAAACCAATTACTTGAAGTAAGCCAATCCTGAATGGCAGTGCTCACTGCAATTAGATTCTTAGGTTCCCAGTGCAGCGCATACCTAAAAAAATCATTAGTCAAGAGATGTGACTTGTGATCCATTTTTAGCATGAAAAAACTAGAGAAATTTAGTTTTGTTTTGGAACAAAAATTACAAAAACCAGTCAACATAAGATCAGATCATAGCAAACAGAGGAAAATGTAAGAAAATGTTTTGGATGCATGTTCAACAAAGATTTTACAAAACTCCAGTCAATAAAAGCAGAACAAACAGAAGGAAAATTGCAAGATTGACAAAGTCATTATAGCGACGAGTAATTACTTTGGATACATGGTACACAAATAAAAAGCATTGTTCTGATTCAGATTTTTCAAAAGAATCATTTTTTTAAGATACATCCTAGGAAGTGACGAGAATTGCAACTTAAGTACATGTGCATTTGCTATTTAATTATAAAAGAATCAAACATTGATAAATTCAGATGGAGAAGAGGTGCAACAAAGAGAAACTTGGAGCATACAGATGTCTTACCTCTCCAAGTTGTCATTTTGTCCTTCCCAGGGCTTGATAAAATCTTCCTCGTCAAACACGCATCCTGAGACCATAATCCCAACTGCTAGTCGCTGATGGAAATTTTCAAATAGAAATATAAGGTTGGCCTTGTACATTATAAAGATAGCCTACAGAGAGGGTGAGCTAAGTGAGAAAAAAGGATAAAGCATAAACTTACGCCTTGGTTATGGTTATCTCCTACAGCTTTGAATTCAAATTCATCAACACTTCCAGTTCTCCTAGCCATCTTGGTCCCCGCAAGTCCAGCTCCAGCAGCTGATTGAACAAAGATGTCAACAGGAAGACAAATGAATTATCCATTACCAAGCAATCATATAAAACTTTAGGGCAGGTTCCTTTGGAACCTGCGGGGGTGTTCACCTCCAAATGATGCAGCAACAGCAACAGAGCCAGCAACAGTTCCTGCAGCACTTGCAGCAGCTGCAAATCCACTAGCTCCAATTACAGGGATAATAGTGCCCAATGTTGGTGCTAGAGCACCAAATCCTGCAGCAATTGCAGGGGCAGCTAATCCTGTAAAATGTGAATTACAAAGTAAGAAACCAAAGCGATAACATTCTCATTTCAATTTCAATATCTGATAAAATTAATCCCGAGAAAGGAAACACAACTAGAGTTTCATACCACCAGTAATGGCCAATAAGGTTCCTCCAGTTATTGCAGCCGCACCAATGATGCCACCACGCTTCCATTTAGCCCATTTGCTTTTAGGCGATTTGGTTTCTTCCTTGGATGCTTCCTCTTTTGCTACAGCCATGGCAGAGCACGCAACCATCAACTCAATGGCTTCCTGCAAAGAAAATATTTTTTTACCCCAGAAACACATAAGATATAAATTACTACAAGACTTAATAAATTTTTTTAGAGCTGAAGGAAATGTTTGTAATTTAAAAAAAAAAAAATTAAATTCACTAGGTTTAACATCTAACCCCATTTGGGGTTTTGGGGGGTGGGGACAGGGTTGTTTCAAGGGAAAAATTTGTATTTTTCTTTTATGCTTTTTCACCCATACTTTTTCTCTTTTGCATACACCTTGCATTTGGAAACCATAAATGTATAAAATCTTAATTTTATTTATAATCACGTTTAATTTGAAATTTGGTTTCACTGCTGTTGGCACCTCCAATACCCACAAACTTTTGTATTCCTAATAACACCCTTCACACATTTTACACCCTACTTTACCATTAAATCTTACTAACACCTTAACATTTTACCTCCTGATTTTTCACCTCATACCAAACAAAAGCTAAATAAAAAATCCCTAGGAATTTGCCCAAGTACAAAGTCATGGAAAGCAGGGGAGATAGCACACCAACCACCAAGTGTATGGAACAATTTAATCTTTTTAGCTATAAAAACAAGGAAGAATAACCACGAAAGCTGCTAATGAGAATGACAAAAGGAGTGCACAAACCATTTTCGTCCACTTAATATCAAGCCAAGTTGCCAGCAATCTCAGAGCCACACGATGTCGAGCATCATAGCCATTTCTTTTTCGGGTGCATTTTTTATTTTCTTCTCGTCTATCAGCCAGACAAGCTGAAAGAATTTCATACAGCACTGTCACTTTCCTCTGATTACTTAGCATCTTCTCCTCTTCAACGGGTTCCTCATCAACATTATGTCCAGAGTCTCGAGGTGCATCACTAACATCAGCAGAATGATCATCCTTCGCAGTTTTTGGCGAATCATTTTCCACCTCAGAGGTTGATTTCACCTCACTGCCAGCAGATAACTTTTCACGACATTGAGTCTCATACTCCTTATGCTTCTCCTTCTTAGACTGGGAAGACACAGGATTTGCTCCCATGGTTTCTTCCATAACATCAACAGCCTTTGACAAAGCAAATTCTTGATCCGAACTTTGAGAAGAAGAAGAAGACGCATCGCCACTTTCTTCTGATAATAACCTCAAGAACTAAGACATAATCAAAACACAACGCAGTTACAAATATAGTAACAACAAATCAGATAACATCATAAATCCACCAGCACCAAGTCAAATATGAATTTTTCTACTCTTGTTGTACACACATCTTGTCATTCGAATTTCAGCATTTGTGAGTCCATCATTTAGAATCCACATGGGACCACAAATGCCGAAACCTGACAGGAAAATGTAGCAGTAGTTTCACAGACTTTCCCTTTCTTTTCAAAAAGGAAACAAAAAAGCAAATGAGAAAAAAAAAAGGTGAAGTTAACACAATTTCTCCTCACTCTATCTTTCCTTCTTTTTTTTTCAATTTTCCTACGAATCAGAAAACGGGAAAACAACATTTCAATGAAGTAACAACTCATGAGCTTTACATGCTAAATAAGCAACCAAGGTAAAGATTGGTAAAATTTTCCTGATTTCTATCAAAATCAAACACATGAAAAATTAGCTTACAAAAAAAGGAAAAAATAAAGAAAAACGACATACAGCTCCAACATGATGCTTAGCAGGAGAACCACCAGCTGTCTCTTCAAGTCCAGTCCATGCTACTGACTCAACCTCTAAAAACCTAATCCACGTTAAAGAGGAAAAAATCAATTCTGATTTAAATTTTTTTAAAAAAGTCACAATTTCATCAATTACAGAAGAATTGTACCTGAATACGGGTCGGAGGAGGCCCGAATTTTCGTGGATCCAAAGGTCAGGGTCTTCAGAAACGGAATCACTGCTGCTGCCGTTACTATGACTACTGCTGCAACTGGTTCGTTCCTCTTGTTCCGAATCATCGTGGAATAAGCCAAGCGGACGGGTTTGATGGATCTGTGCTTGGTGAAGAGCGATTGCAAATAATGCTCCGGCTGCGTATCTCTGCGTCCGTGATAAAAACGACGTCGCCGTGGTTGAGCTTGTGGTTGACATGACTGGATTTTGTTGTCGTTTTAAAGGATTCGTATCGTCGCAGAAAGCATTTTTTGAGCGATCAGTGATGGTTTAAAACGGTGATAGTTTGAAACGGTCTTCTCTTCCTCTTTTCGTGTTGAAGTTGAAGCTTACGTATCCAAACGCGGGTCGCTGATTCTGTTATTTATACTTTAGTCACAAGTGACTAGCCAACCCAAGGCCGGGTCAGTGCAAGAAGCTGTTTTTTACCGAAACGACATTGTTTTTGGGTTTTTATAAAAAAAAAAAATATATATATATATATATATAAAAATCATTGTTGTTTTAGTGGTTTCAGAAGAATCAAGGGTTTAAGTTTAGTCGGTACTCGGACATCAACCCGCAACCTATGATTTAGATTTTAAACTATGTCAAAATCAGATCTTATAATTATAATTTATTCTTTAAAAAAAAATCTTGAAACAGTATTGTTTTGAAAAACCTTTCAAATAAAATTAAAATTTAATTGGTTTGTTAACCAATAAGTCAACCCGCTGGGCCGATTTCGGATAGTTGTTATAACTATATATATCATGTCCATGGTTAAATCTTTAAAAACAAATATTAATTGTTCCTCCCTCTTCTTGCAAGGATGTACATTGCATAAGATTCTTGTTTAAATTTTATTCTTTTCTAAACGGTAAGGTGTACTCCGATCGGTTCTCACCTAGCCATTGACTCCTAATTTGATCGGATTTTAGATTCAAACAGGCCATTTACGCAACGTCAGTGAATTGATTGATGGATACATCTCCGGTCAGTGACCATGAAGGCTAGTCGATAGCTTTTTGGTCACAGAAGAAATGGATTGATTCAAAATGCAGCAACATTCAGAAAGACACCACACTAGATTAGAAAGGATGCTAAACTTGGCTTGGGTCTCTTGAAGATCCTGTTCGTGTATTTGTCGTAAATGATCTTACACACCGCACTATGCCGTATCCATGGGCCAAAGAAAACCCTAATCCATGATTAGAGCTCCAACCATACCCATGGTAAAATTATGGAAAGGAGGGATTTTTTGAGTTCGTTGAACAAGCAGCTCTGTGCTGGACTATCCAAAGAATATATATGTATTCATGCCACCTCAATACACGAGTTAAATTAGAACATTGACAAGGGGGCAGAATTGCTGATACAAATAATGATTACAGAATTAAATGCACACAATTTTCCTATGGAAAAGTGGAACCTAAATATCATGGGTGCCAATAACTACATGATGCCCCCTTCTTGCAGTATCCGCTTTCGTAAAATTTACATACTCGCTGCCCTTTGGGCGGAGGTCTATATGTACTAGCTCCATTTCCACCACCATGTAACGGCTGCTTGTTCCATGATGACCTATCCCTACCAAAACCAGAATCTCTATCTCTGCCTTGAAAATTGTTACGGTGGTCTCTTGGACCAGAAAATCTGTCCCCGCCATACCTTGGTTGGCTTCCCCAACTGCCTGGGTTCCCTGCAGAATTGGCTCCATTCGTCCTAGCATGTTGCTGACCTGTGCCGCCATGACCGTTTCCCCAAACCATGTTCGTGTTTCCTTGTGCTTCTCTTTCATTTATGGTTCCCTGACCAGCATCTCCGTGGGATGGTGTGGGTTGTTGAACATCTGAACCTGCTTCCAATTGACTGGCCGTGGATGGAGTTGTGGATTGGATGTCTGCACCTGATTCTCCCTGGTTACCAGCTAATGACACAAGAGGCTGTATTTCTGAACCTTTTTCCCATTCGTTAACTGGAACATCATTGGGCTTAGTATTACCTTCCACTTCAGGACTTGTGGAAGAATGTTCACTGAAGCTCTTTTGAGGGTTTGGAACATCAATCTGCGATAAACCAAGTGGCTCATCTATCAAAGTCGACTGAGAAGGCTTTTGGGATCTCTCTAGTGGTTCGTCTGTGATAGTGGACTGAGAAGGCGTGCAAGATATCCTAAGTGATTCATTGACTGCAGTCAACTGAGAAGGCATTGGAGATACAGCAAGTGGTTTATCTATGACAGTGGGCTCAGAAGGCATGTGACATGACAGCAGTGCTTCGCTCGCTACAGTCAAGTGAGAAGGTATTTGTATATCAGCAGTCGAACTGAATGCATCACTTTTGCCTGGATCAGGTGCTGGGCTAAACCCATCAACAGGACTGAAGCAATCATCATCATAACCTCGTGTCAATTCCTCAGCAGACCGCAGTTTTGAAGTAGGAGAAGGCAAACCACCAAGAGACTCCATCGCTTCAACTTCTGCCAACAGATCTGAAACAGATTCATCAACTAAAGAGCAGAACTCAGTAGGTTCAGGAATGATGCGTTGCCAATCAGATGCATCAATCACTGGGTGAGTGGAGGGAGAGTGTGCCAGTGGGCCACTATCTGGAGTCTGTGTAGAAGCATGATCACTGCCCCCATCTGTAGGTTTCAGTGAAGAGGCAGACACATGATTGGAGTCCCATTCCTCAACAGGTTTGACAGGAGCAGGGGAATAGCCACCCCATTCACCAGCTACTCGAGCTAGCGTTGCTCCACCAACCACTAAACTGGAAGCAGTACTCCAGCTACATCCTGAATCCAGAACAGGAAGCTTCGAAGAAATGGAGTGATTGTTTTCAGCAGTATGACCTTTCAAGTCCTTGAGGTGCTGCTTTGGTGTTGGACTGGGCAAATCAAAGAAATCAATTTCCTCATTCTTCTGAGATGTTTCAACAGACTTATCCCCAGAAACAAAAGCCGGCTTGGAATCCCATCCGCTTGAACTTTTAATGGGTGGTCTCCAGTTCTGTCCAGAAGATTGGTTTGAATAACTCTCACTATCAGCCTGTTTATCCTCACTTTTGCCAATGTTATTTTTACCTTCAGGTGTCTTGAGTGCATTCCCATTTACATAACTCAGATCATGACTCCGTTTTTCATCTTCATGTTCTTCCTTTGCCTGAGGTAGTGGAATTTCACCAATCTTTCCAGAAGATGGAAGTGAGGAAAGTGAACTGCACATCTGGGATTGATCAGACCAAGACTTGCAGCCCTTGGACAATTCCAAGAGTTGTAGAGCAAGTTGAGCCGATCCATTGTTAGGAATGATGGCATCCGCACCTGTAGTCCAACTTGAAGAATGGGTGCCCAGTGCATTGCTTTTTAGAAGTGCATCATTATCATTGCAATTGACACTTGCATTGTTTTGCACCGACTTCCAGTGATCCATATTTTTCTTGTCTACCAGAGAGGCATCAGCACTTTGATGCAAATCAAATTCATGCCTTTTATCTTTATCAGAAGCAACTATTGCTTCTTGAGCCAGCAAGTAGCTGTTGTCAGGCAATGCTGGCCCTTTATGGAATCGCCCAACCAATGCATCCGTCAAAAGAATAGAGTCATCAGGCTTCTCATTTATCTTCCACACTCTCAAATCTTGAGGGAAAAGCCCACTTGTACTCCATTTACGCAGTTGGGCCATAGCAAATGGCCCTTGAGTTTTTCCAGTTGGATCCTGATAGTGCCACAGTTTGTCCATCTCCATATCATCAACCAATTGCTCTCTTCCTATAGAAAGTGGTGGTGGTAAATTCAGTGATACAACCCCGGAATACGATCCACATTGTACAATTGATTGACTTTTCCAATCATCAGTCATTGAACCGGTAGAAGCTACCCAGTTCTTTGGTGCATTCTGACTATTTAGCCCAGTTTGTTCTCCTCCCTGAGTCTGCATTGACTCGCTCGCTCTCTCATGAACCATATTAGTACCATCTCTATCCACATATGATGTTGTGCACGTATCTCTACCCTGCTCAGAAGCAGTAGCTAAATTCTGTCCCATGTTTCCTCTATCACTCAAGACATCCCCTCCTCCCATTGAAGAGTTGAGTGCTGCCCCATTTCTAGCAGCGCTAGAATTTCTTGGTCTTGCATGGTCACCTGCATATATGCCAGTAAAGTAATCACCAACTAAACTTTCTACAGACAACTTCAAGCATAACTACTGATCACAAATTGTTCAAAATCATAGCTAGGGACCTTGTTTCTTCTTGTGTGATTCTCCAGAATCTTCTTCAGAATCATAACTTGGATTCATATTTGGATCAGCATGTACATCGGGAATCTCAAGCAGCCTGCGCTGACGTTCTTCAGGTGACTTGAGAAGCTCTAATTTCTCCACACATTCTCTAAGCGTGCAACATAGTCAAGGAACAGCAATACTTAATGAAGTTCTATTATATATATGAAATATCTAGAAAATGGTGCACTGGCAATCAATTGAAACCTTCTACAACACTCTAAGTTGCTAATGTTGAATATGCTATCCAGTTCTATGTTCGATCACCAAGGAGACAGTAGAAAAGAAAAGGGACAACAAGTAGGGAAGGCTTTGGTTAAAATTAATGCAACACCGACAACAGTAGAAATTCTATTTCTCCCTAAGAACCTCTAACAATCAAACTAAGTGTTGAAGGAAAATGATATCAAACAACCAGGCCAAGCAGCAAACTTCATGAACAAGACTAGCAACACGTAAAATGTTGAGATAGATGATCTTGCAAAAAAAAAAAAGGAGTAAAGAACAAGCCCATTGAATTTTCAGGAAAATGTGACGGGTCCTTTGTCGTCCACCTTGGCATCAAGTACATACCCACTAATGGTGCTCATCACCCTCACACCTAGTTGCAATATTCTCATCATCCATGAAATACGAGCAAAAGATTTTGCTTGGTGTATTTTCAAATGTAGCATTGAAACAGAATATGGTTGATGAAAACCAGCAAATAAGCTGAGCAAGCACGGTAAAAACGAGAACCCCAAAAGGAACAAGAGTTTCATACAGCAAAGGATATTCTTTCCTAAGTCCTTTTTCACTTGCTCGGTCACGAAGATGATTAAGCCTTAATATATCTTCTTCCAAACGCTGGGTCAAAAGAGTATGGCCATATACAAGAGATGATCAGGATCAGTAATTACACTTGCAGTAACAAGAAAGACAATGTAAAACCATATAACACTTAACGAAAAATGAAATCTGGGTTATATTTATACACACGACTATCAGGATGAAACTTACATCCCTAACTTTGGCATCCTGGATCGCCATTGCTCTCTTCTGTATCTCACCCTATAACCAATAGAGTAGTTTGTGACAAAGGGGCACATATGCTTAAGCTGAGATATAGAAGTGAAAATGACAGAAACACTCACCACCGTTAACCGTTTGATAAGCCCACATTTTATACTCTGACGCAAACGTTTGCATTCACCCTGGAAACATAGTTAACACGTCAAAAATGAAGGAAAACTTGTTCATTTCTTTTGGTTCAAATTGCTAAACCTTCACCTGATACCTTTAATTGGCTGTAGCTGTGTCTGTGGTAAAGTCAACAAAAGGAGGTCTAAAAATTAAAAAGTGTGTTTGGGTACCTTTTCTAATCAAACTTTTAGACTTATATGAACAATAAAAACACACAAAATTATTGTTTCAGACCACGGTTTCCACAACTCAATTCCAAAAAAACACTTTATCAACCGAAACAAATATCTTGTCTGATTAAACTGGCATTTACCATGTCATTGAAAATCAAAAGAGGAAAGTAAATGATGCAGCATTCATGATAGGTAAAGATCAGAAAGAACCATTCTTCACAGATCACAAGATAATCCAGGGAACACAAGCATGGAACTAGGCCTTCACACATCTGTCCATGCTTGAAGAACAATTGAATGCAACGACCAGAAAATGATTGGTTCTTATGTATTTTATTCAGTTCTAGAATTTAGGAGCATTTCTGTATTCTAAAATCTTCATGGATATTCCAAATTTCCAAGTTAGCTGAGAATTTATAAATTTGGGTTTCATTTTATATTTGGTATCTTAGTAGTCCTAAAATAATAGAGTTTGATGGGGTTTTTCCTATTCTAAGTAAAATTTAATTATGCTTTCTTGCTAGGAGTATTAAGTTTTAATAGGATTAGGAACACTACAAAGATAAGTCAAGTAGTCTTTCCATTATTCAAATCAAGATTTTAAAGAAATCTATGAAGTTTTATGATTACATTTGTAACTTCTACCCTAGATCAGATGCTTAGTCTTTCCTCCTCCCAGATGTGATTCCTAGAAACCCTTCCTTGAACCTTACTCGCAAATTCCAGCAATGAAACTTCATTATTCTAGCCTTTAAATAATCATCACTGACCCCTTAACGATCCCCGCATTCATATTCAGCCAATTCTACAGCAATTGACAATCAAAAACTCCACACACACACCTACAGTAATCCACTTTACTGTTCACAGCCCTAAACACAACTTCAAAAGCTTTTCTGCACCAACCGTCCTCCCACAATTTGTTATGCCCCCAGGCATCTGTGCCATGTTTCCAAAAATACCCATTTCTAGTATGTAGAGATAACACTAAAGAATTAGATCCTTAGTTATGTAAATTCAAAATTCTGGTGTCAAACTTAGAATTGTATCATCCATAAAATTCATTATAACAATCTCATCATCAAGCATAACACATCAAGAAAAAACTCGAAATGGTTAAGAAAGTTTCTACAAACTGTAAGCAATCAAAAAAAGGAAAATGAATATTTCGAAAAAGGAAAGGAAACATGTATTTAGGATGGTGTCTTAGTCACCTCTGAGAAGTCCTGGTTTGAAATCCCATCAATTGATATGACCTCCTTCTTATCTAAATTTAATATTTCAAGCATGTCATCAGTTGTTTTTGTGCCAACTTTATATGATTCAGCGGCCTTGCCAATACCTGCAGAAGAAATCATCAGTAACTTGCTAATCTGTTAAACATATAATATAGTGTTGGAAGAAAACACTGAGGCGTATCTTTTTCCTCCTCTTGATATATAATTTGGGGCACTAGTGAGGTGAATAATACCTACAACTTGGACAAGCCTATACATATCTTGTTTTTGATCACCACCAGAAATCCTGATTCGCACAAATGAGCCAACAACCTTTTCATGAAACTTTCCAGCATCATCCATTAAGTTCTCCATCAAACTACGCTTTAAGTAGAGCAAACTAATATTGTGAACATCAATTGCTGCATATTCCTCTGGATTACAATTAATCTGTGGTCCTCTCTCATCTATTTTTTTACGTGTTTTACGCCTTCGATCACTACCTGTCCCCAACTGACTGTCACTATTTCCAGCCACCTCAACCTGGCCACCACCAGCAGTGGTTTCATCCACTGGAGATTTTTCTTTTACAAGAAAGTGATATTCAAGAAGCTTCAGCATTTCAAAATGACCCACACGTTCTTTTCCAAAGAGCTTTATAAGCCTTGAATCACAAAAAATATGACTTTTCTGGTGAGGATCACGAAGATCGTTTCTTTTTATGTATTCTAGCAGAAGACTCTGAACATCAAACTGTGATAGCACAGACATATCCCCATTTTTCATGTGTGAAACAAAATCCAAGAGCTCCTTTGTTGCCCACAATGTGCTGTCAGGCAGATGCGTAAGTTGGTCAATGCGTGATTTTTCCATAACAACAGAGTTCTCCTCGATGTGCAATTTTGGTTGGTCCTCCATTTTTCTTCTCTTAGCATGTATTTCCAGGTTTCCACAGAAGCTGTCTGAAAAGGAGCCATTATTATCATTGCTATGACAAAATTCACCTGAAGGCTCCTGCTTAGGAGCCATCGCACCAGCTCCTTTCCAAGGACTTTTAACTTTGGTTAGGTCATCTCCTTTCCAAGGATTTTTAGCTTTAGTTAGCTCGTCTATTGTTAAAGATAGCTTTGCTTTCAAGTAAATCCAGTAGACCTTGAAGAGATACTCCCAGCTAGTTGTGTCATCAAAATCCACTTGAACCTGCACAGGTTACACACAAGAGAAAATATCTGAAATTGACAGAATCAGACAGCAAAAGAAAAACTATTAGCTAATGACACATGTCTCTCCCGGCCCCAGAGGCATCGACAACCAAACTTTAACAGCACAGAAGTGAATAAGAGATTTCATTGACAGCTTTGCAGCAGAATGTAAACCTGAACTGAAGCCATAGACAATATAAAAGCTAGACAAAGGAAACGGTATCGACCCAAAACAAAGGAAAGCGAGGTGCCAAAAGACACCGAAGAGTCCAATAATCTTATCATCGATGCTCTTTCACGATGTAATTAAGCCAAGAAAGCTAGTTAAACTAGAATAAGATATAGCATCTAACAATTAACATACCTTCTCCTGATTCACTGTTGCAATATTTTCAATCAGCATTATAGTTCTCATGCATGTACCACAAAATCCTTTATTCCCTCTTACACACAAATAATCAGCATCTTTTGTGCAACCTTTGCACAAAGAGTATGGACATGTGTAGCACATATAATGAGAAGCCCTCTGACAACTGCTACAGATATGCCACCCTGAAAATATGCCATAATGAAAGCATGAGATAACTGATAAGGCTCAATATTGGAGGAACTAAGTTAACAGTGGAAATCAGAGATGGTAATTTTGTCAAAGATGGACTGCAATCATGACCACTATAGACAGACAAGTGAATATATTATGTATATGACAATGTCTTGCATGTTCATTAACCATGACTGATCTAGAGACACGAGGATCCAACTGCATATGGAGTTGAATAAGGCATTGATTGACACATTTACTAACCATTTCTACTATAGAAAAAACAAGAATTCAGCCACATATTGAGTGCATAAGGCATCAATTGGCACGTTTATGAACCAAGACTACTTTAGAAAAAACATGAATCTGATAAAAATATGGAAGACATACCACGTTTACTGACACGTTTCTTACTATACACAACTACAATGAGCAAATCAACATGCCCATTCATTAACTAACAATTTTAGTAACTTGGGCTTCAAACATCGAGGCTGGGTTGGATAGTGCCGTTACTGCAGACATTAAAACTACAATAATAATTTTGCATGTGTAGGCAAACCTAAATTCTTGCTTATAAACTAAAACACCATTCCTGCCAATAAAAACCCGCACATCACATGCACATGCAAAATTAAGTCCACATCTAGATCTAAAACCACATCCCGCTAAATAGCGTGACGCACTCTTTCTATATCTCCTCTGTCTACAAGGTGAACTGGCTGGTGCAATGGCTTTACTTGAAGAGGGTATGAATTTCATGGTAGGACTACTTTCTTACCAAAAAAAAGGTAAACCAAATAAGTTTACTAACCTAAGATAGCTGATTCAATTAAAAAAAAAAAAGAGTTATTTTATTGTAGAACCTTGCTTGCAAGCGAGCATACTACATCAAAAACTTAGAAAACCGCCTTAACTGAAAAGGGATTAGCCCCACACTGGCCACACACACTGCCCCATACTTTGCACTTCGATAATATTGATTTCCATAAATTAATGCAACGTGCGTTAACACAAGAACAAACTTTCAAAAACAAGAGACGTGAATTCAGAACAAACTCGCTACATTTGCTAAAACATACCGCAATTCCATTTAGCCTTTGATCGAAAGAATGCCTCGTCCCTTTTGATACAAGCCGGATGGTATGCCTTCGGACAACCCCTGCGTATAAACCAAAAACAAGTAAACCAAGCCAATCACTGAACCAAACCCGCACAAATATTAAAAACCCTAAACCACCATTTAGTCCCTAACCTCGCAAACTTTCTATTTTTATCACCTAAATCAAAACAAAATCTAACACATTAGATGAAAACCAAACTTTTTTCTCCTTTCTCGACTAAAACTTCAAGTTCAAATTTTGTATAAAACCAAACAGGAAAAAAAAATCAAAATTGACAAGCTCACCGACGATCACAGAGAACAAGACTACCACCATCAAAACAAATAAAACAAACATCTTCTTCATCTCTCTTCTTCCTCTGTGAAGACGAAGCAGGAGGAGCTTGTGGCGGCCCTAATTTCCCTTGAGTTCTAGGCGGGCGGCCTCGCTTTCGCTTTCCCGTACTGTTTTCGGCAATTCTGACATGATTACTAACCTCTACAGCAGGCACGATATGTACTGATTCTCTCTTAGACGAGTCCACGTCAGCAGTAACCATCGAGACTGTAGCTCCAACGAGCTGAGAATCCTCCATTTCTGGAATCGTTTGGCATTGATCGGTGCTCATAGGATCAGAAGTTGGTACCGAATTGTCAAAAGTTAGCGGCGCTTCTTCTTTGGTCGCATCTGGAATAGAAGGTCTATAGTCTTCTTGCCGCTGGCGCATGTGGAGAATCAATTGAATAGAAAATCTAGAGAGAGAGAGAGAGATTGATGGTTGTGTTGGTCAGTTGTGAAAAGATGGAAACCCTAGGTTTTGATTTTGGGATTTTCGGAGCGGGTTGGGGGAAGAGGAGAGGTGAGGGGGGAGAGGGTGGTGGTCTCTCTCTAGGACTTGGGTGAAGATGTGACAGGGCATTTCCTCTCTTTTTTTTTTTGTGAGAGAGAGAGAAAGAGAGGGTAATTAAAGAGGAGGACGAAACTGTCTGAGACGGACACTTGGGATTGGGTAAAAGGACGATGACTTCTTTTACTAATTTTTATTATTATTATTTTATTTCACATGCATAGCATAGCATAGCAGCTCAAAGCCCTGTTTATATGTCTGTCTTGTTCGGTATCGTGTCTAAACTGTTTTCGCAGGTAGTGTACCGTGATAGAAGTAGTTTTTTTAGAGTGTTTTTATTTTGAAAATATATTAAATATATTTTTTATTTTTTAAAAATTAATTTATAAATATAAACATATTAAAATTATTTAAAAAAATATTCAAACAAAAAAATTCAGATTTTTGGAAAAACTTAGCAGTCACACAAACAAACAACCTAAAATATTTTTAAAATTATTTTTTATTTTAAAAATATTAAATTAATATTTTTTATTTATATTAAAAAATAAACAAATATTATTTTAATGTGTTTTTAATTTTCACACTTCATAGAAAAATCTTGAAATAACTTTTTAGATAAAATAAAAGAAACTTTGAACATTGTTTTAAAGTCTTTTTTTAAGATAGTCAAAGATTTGCTGCAAACAACCCATCTAATCCATGATATAAACTTTTAGCAGGATTGATCTCTGCTCGAGTCTTATAACTCTTTGAAGAGGAAAAATATATACTAAATACTATAACTTTGTTTATTATTGTGTTTTAAAAGTATAAATTGTTACTTAAAATTAATATATTTTGATGTTTTTCAGATTCATTTGGTATACTAATGTTAAAAATAATTTTAAAAAAATATTATTTTAATATATTTTAAATAAAAAATACTTTAAAAAGTAATCATTATTATATTTCTGAATATCCTCTAAATAATTGACTAGAACATATATGTAGTCACCAATTTAGTTTAAATTCTTCAACTTTTTTGGTTATAACTTATAAGCTGAAAAAATCAAGGCTTCTAGTTATTAAATAAGCATTTCACTGAGTAGTTGAAATTGAAAAAAAACTAAAAAAAATGTTATTGAAGAGTTAAATAAAAAAATACAAAATATTATTATACAAAACAATATTTTATAGATGTAGCAACAATGATTTGATCATACATTTTAGTATTTTTTAAAAATTCATAATAATTAATTAATTTCGATTCTTGTAGGTTTATTGCTTGCTGTTGTTGGTTTGGTGTTTTTTTTTTTTGGTTTTACCTATGTTACTTTAAAATATTTAAAAAAATTTGTATTGCTTCTATTGAAGCATGTATTTTTGTTTTCAATTAAAAAAAACAAACAAATAAGGTAGTTTATATTGTATTTTAAATTTTTTAAATAAAAATCATTTATTAAATAGTATTAAATTAAAATTATCTGAAAACATTATTTTTATATTTTTTTTAACGAAAAATAGCTCGAGAAAACTTTAAGGAACAGGTTAAAAGAGTACCGTTATAGTTATTATTATCTAATATTTCTAACAATATAAGTGACTATAAAAAAATAACTTATTAAAAACATACTCTATTTACGTGTACAATTTACTTGGATTTTGAAAAGAGAAAAAAAAACTCCATTGAAATACCAATGGATGCCAACATTGGTATGTGTAATTCGGGAAAAAAAATAATTGAGTTGATTAAAAAAAATATCACAATAAGCTGTAGTTAAAAGCATGTAATATCACATGTTTTTTTATTTAAAGAATTAAAAAATATTAACAAGATAATATTTTTCACTAATAAAGAAAAACTGTGATTTAAAAGCAATGCAACGTGAAACATACAGGTATTTATTAAAACAATAATACGAGTTCAAACTTCAAAGTAGTGAACCGGGTCCCAGGGGTCCACGCATGTATACTTCGTAGTTCCAAAAAAAGAAAATAAATATTGAAAATGAGGGTTCCGTGGCCATTGAGGGAAGCGTCGAACGCGGCGCTTTAATTATTCTCTTGGACTGCGAGGGGGTCTTGTGAGCAAGCACCACGTGGGAAGAGGCAGTGTTGGCGAGTACCTAGAAAGAAAAGGGAGGCTTGGTTGGGCTGGGACCCATCCTTTTTGGACATGTCGTGTTTAAATGCTAAAAACATGGACCGATACAGTTTTTTTCCTTTCTATTTAAAAAATAGCAGTGTCACGGTAAAAACAAAAACACTAGAAAGATAGTAGAGTTTATACAGGTTCGTGCACCTTTTGCTATTTAAAATATTGACTTTCAATTAAAAAATAATAATAATAAATAAATAAATAGACAAGTTGAGATAAGAGGGGAAAAAATATTGAAAACATACCAAACTTTTAATTATAATATTATACCAAACTTTTAATTATAATATTATCGATTTTAAGATCTTAACAAGGTAAATTTAACAATAATAAAAAAGATCATCAACAAGATCTTTGATGACAAGTGTAATCCACATAAATCACTGTCGGTGATTTTTTTTAATGTCATTAAATATGTATCATCAAGATAATTTAAAGATATCAGTAGTGTCATAATTAGAGTTTTAGTATGTATCTAAAATTTTATTTATTTATTTATTTTTCTCTTTACTCTCGTTATTTATTTAATATTTTTTATTGAATATCATTATTCTGAATAGCGATAAATTATAAAAATTATGTTTTTTAATCTTGACAAGTATAAATTCTGTTATTTCAAAAAAAAATTGTGTTATTTCATCAATTTTTTTTAAATCTTCTAAAAACCAAGAATAACCTTGTATTTTAAAACTTTTTATATCGTGGAATTTTTTGTTTTTTTATTTATTGTTTGTCTGGACGAAAACATCACTTTTTTTTACTCTTTTTTTCCTTTGATAAAATATAATAAAATAAATTATTTTTTCTCTGCAACAAGGCTAAAAACATTTTTGAGTGAATGTGCAAACACTTGTTTAAATTTTTCCTTTTTTTATATATCTTTTTCAAATACACACTTGTTCAGAGTCTTAACACTTGTTGGCTACTATTAATGAAATTCACTCTCTCGGATCTTCCGTGATGACGGATTTGGAAATGTATGAGTTTTGCAGATGGATGTATTATTGTTTTTCTTGGTTTTGAAAAAATTTAAATTCTTTTTTAAATTTAAATTTTTTATGTTTTTAAATTATTTAAATACTGAGTTTTTATCGGCCTTTGGGCTGGGATGGGATATTTGATTGAATCAGAGAATCGGTTTTTTATTTTGTCTTTGGCTTTTTTTCTTTTTTAATTTTTAAAAGATAAAAAAAATATTATTTTAATATATTTTTGAATAAAAAGTATTTTAAAAAGTAATTATAATCATATTTTTAAATACAGAAAGAGATAAAATCCATGTAGTCGATTAAAAAAAGAACTTTACAAGGGATAATCTTATCTAAAAAGACCTCATAAACTTTCAAGAACCTCAATAGTTATGTTTTCAACCTTAGAATATCTTTGGATTGGTCTCCAAATAAAAAAAAATAAACCAAATTAAAAAAATCTAGATCGCAATCCACTTTTTTCGGTGTAGTTAACAGTCATCATAGCTGACGTCGAACTTTCCTCTTTAAAACAAAATTGACACCAAAATTAATTTTCATGGCTAGAATGTGGCTTGTTTGTGTAATTTTCTCACTCCTCCCTTGTCTCGATGACTCTCTCGCTTCTTTGCCAGCTCACAAGAACCGAAACGCGAGGAAAATAAATTTTAGGACCACAATGTAAGAACTCGAAACAAGAAAGGATCAAATATAAAAATTTTGAAAAATATTGATGGACCAAGTTGTTTTTTTTTTTTTTTGCCAGTAATGAATACTAGTTCAGTGAACAGTGAACCAGTATGCACACAGGAATGCGAGGAAAATTTATTTTAAGAATGAAATATAAAAACTTGAAACTTTTTTTTTTTATAGAACTAAGAATATCCTGAGCGCTGGTCCAGACTAATCTTTTTGTGCACCGGGTGGCAAGTGCTCCCCAAAGGACCGGCTGCAGACGAAGAAAGAGGTCAAACCTCAGACCTCGTAAGCGACGAGAGCGCGTCTAATCGCTCCGCCAGGACCCCATGGATATAAAAACTTGAAACTACAAAAAAAACAACTATAAGAATTTTGGAAAATTAAAGGACAAGAATGTTTTTTCTTATGCCAAGAATGCATATTGATTCAATGACCGGTGAAACAGTATGCATACTAGAACACGAGGAAAATGAATGTTAGAACCAAAATATAAAAAACTTAAAACTACAAGAATTTAGAAGAACTAATTGAGGAGGGGGGATCATTGTTCCCCTCCTCGTAAATTATTATTCAATAGAATTCTATTTTTTATTTTTATTAATATTATCTTTTAACATTAGATTTATTAGGGATTGACTTTTATAATTTATTTTGAATTATTTTCTACAAGGTTTTTCCGATCTCCGAGTAAAGGGTTTGATGGATTAAACCAAATTTATTCGAGTTCTTTTTCTTTTCAAAATCATTCAATGTTAAATTGATTGAGAATTAAGTTTCGTAATTTATTTTGACTTACTTTTTATTAGGTTGTCTGAGTCTCACAATCAAGGTTATGTAGATTAACTTGAGATGACTTAGATTTCTTTATCATTTTTTTTTATTGATTCGATGACAAGAAGAGCCTCATGGTAATTGTTTTTAACCTCAATATTATCTAGAAAATCATATCTATGTTGAGAAAGAGATATTATTTATTTGAGTTAATTTTGTTTTAATTTAAGTAAAAATCCACCGGTCATTAGCTGCCAAATATATAAATTGATTATTTTCAGCTTAAAAACACTTTCTACTATATTATCGATTTCATATTTAAAGTCGTTGTGAAATGTTTTTTTTTTAAATCCTCCCTCAACTCCTAAAATTTAACAAGAATAAAATAATATATTAAGTAAGTGCTTGGGAGTGTAGCAACTTATGTTTTTAAGTATATTTTTAAAGTATATTTCACTTAAAAAAAGCTTATGTGTTTTCAATAGTTTTAATGTATTCATATCTTTAAAAACTAATTATTTTAATAAAAAAATTTAAAAAAATATTGTTAAAAATACTCTACACTACATTACCAAACAAAAATTTTAAAAAATCACATTATGTTTTTTTTTTTTTCAAGCATGTTTGTAAGTGCGGCAAAGATAAAGTATGATTCGTTTAAAAATATACTAAAATAATAATTTTTTTATTTTTTTAAAATATTTTTAATATAAATACATTAAAAATAAATTTTAAACAAACAACATTTTTACCTGCAAAGCACCCCTAGATCACTTGGCTTGGACGGTGAGAGTGACTGCAGATGATCCAGCCGTGTCCTTTTCGTCCGAGACGGACCTGTAAATTTTCAAGCCTAGGAATTCAATGCGGCAGGGCACCGTGCCACCATCACATTACATTACAATGTCTTGCAAGCTGTCCCTGTAAAACGGTGGTCTGTCTGGCTTTAGGCATAGGGTACATGTGAGGTGGAGACTGGAGACCTTCACTGTTACTCCGTTTTCTTTGACAATTTGGTCCCCCTTTTTTTTGAACGTTGATATTTAACAAAACCTTCTCTAGTTATGGTATTTATTGAAACGATTTGAATAACAAAGCATGTGAGAGTCGTGGTGGTGAGGTAAAGGTCAAATCTCACTGTATAAAAATTGATTCATTCTTTTTTATTCTCAAGATAAAAAAAAAAGTGAATTACTCTTTGAATTTCCAGCTACGAATAATGCTTTCTGTCTTTCCTCTCTTGAATTGATATATTTCTGCTTGTTACAACGCATGCCGACTACGTAAGGACAAGGAATGGTATTCCTGTTCAGCTTTGCGGCAGCACTCGGAGTTAAGAGCTTGATTGTTAGTAACATTGGTGTTCTAGTAATAACAGCTTGTAATTAAGAGGTTTGTTTTTCATGTGATTTCAAGTTTGAGATATGTAGTTGCTAATATGATGGTCATTGGAGGCTTACATAGTAGTTAACTTCAGAACCCATGAGATTAGTCAAGGTATGCGCAAGTTGGTCCGGACACCCATGTTAAAAAAAAAAAGAGCTTGTTTGTTACTATATTTAAAAAAAAAATTAAAAAAAAATTCTTTGCTTTAAATAATTTTTTGTGTTTTTTAATTGTTTTGATATGCTGATATAAAAAAAAAATTTGATGCATTCTAGACGAAAAATATTTTGAAAAGCACCACCATTACAATACCCAGACGAGCTTTGGGTGCGTTTTTAATATTACGGTGCAAAGTATTTTTATTTAAAAACTTATTAATTTAATATTTTCAAGTAAAATGCTTTAAATTATATGGATCACCAGTAAAGAAATAATATATACACACACGCTCGAGTTAAAAGACAATACATGTAATGTAATAATGTATTCGAAAAATATTTATTTGAAGAAGCTTTTTCTCTCTCCATTATCTTATGAATATACTTTTCATGTAGCTTAGTGCATTCATAGAAATTTAATAAATATTTTGGACGTTAGTTTCAAGATTCGAATTTAGAAAGTCAGTAAAAGGAAAATACCTCCTCGACTATCATGTCGATCCACTGAGGTTATAAAGGTGGTGGCTGTAAAAAAATGTCCACACTTACTACTTGACGTGGAGAAATGAGAAGTGTTTAGAAATGTGATCCAACCTTTTTTGAATTTGTTTTTTTATTTTTTTTTTGCATGGGAAAAATATTAAACTGATTTTTTAGGTATAAAAAAATAAAAATATAATTTTAATAATTTTTTAATAAACAAATATCTTACACTACATTATCAAATACACAAAAACACAACCCTTTATTTTATTGAAACTACTAGAATTTAAATGTGCTATAAAATATACAGTGATTTTATTTGAATGCCTTTAATGTCTCCATGGCTCCATGCAAGGGGAAGAGAGCAAAAGGGAAGGATATTTTTAGGGTATGTTTAAGAGCGTGTTAAATGTTGATTTTTTTAAAAAATTTGTCTGGAAATACTTTAAAATAATGTTTTTTTAAAAAAATATTTTTGATTTCAGTACATCAAAATAATTAAAAACGCACAAAAAATTTATTTTGAAGCAAAGAAAAAAATAAATATTTTCAAAACTTTTTAAAAAATATAAAAACAAACAGGCCTTATACGATCATCACGAGTTTAAACAGTTAAGAAATTATTAATAAGTTGTAATTAACTAACATTAGTGTTATCTCTACAATTAAGAGATCTCGATTGTTTTTGTGGTTAGATTGTGATTTTAAAGTTTTTTTATATTTTTATTGTTTTGATTTGTTGGTATTAAAAATAAATTTAAAAAATAAAAAAAATATTATTTTAATAAATTATCTAGAAAAAAAAAACTTTTAAAAATAGCATCTACACTAATTTTCAACATGCTTTTCGAGTTCAAACTTAACTTCTATAATAAAAAGCAGCAAAACAAGAAAAAAGAAAGAGATACATGACCTTTTATTCCATTCAAGAGTCATCATTTTTACTGCCTTCAAGATTCAAACACAAACCAAACAAGACAAATTATTATCATAGAATCATGAATCGTTGTCCAACTTCATCTTTCTCTTCATTCATCGCCCCTTTTCAAATTATTGTCTAATCACAATTAATTCACGGATTATTATCCAAATCCATCTTTCTCGTATCTCCTTCAATAATGTCATTGACCCCTTTCCAAATTATTGTCCAATCACAATAATCACAACCAAGAAACACCTTGTGTTCAATATTATGATACAGTATTTTTTTTAAAAGTATTTTTTAATTAAATATGTATTAAAATATTTTTTTTATTTATAACTTTATCATATTAAAACTATTTAAAAAACTATAAAAATATTAATTTAATAATTTTTCAAATAAAAAAATACTTTTAAAAATAAAATGTAACAAAAAAACAAATACCCTTTCACTACCTGATCTAGGATCTATTTGAGATTGTGATAACGGTTAAAAGTGTTTTTCACTTAGAAATGCATCAAAATAAAATCCTTTTATTTTTAAAAAATTATTTTTAATATCAGCACATCAAAACAATGTAAAAACATAAAAATATTTTTATTTTAAAGAATTTTTTTTAAAAAACTTTTCCGCTGTCAAACACACCATTAATCTTGGTTAATTGGTTCTCCAGTAATCTCACCAACCCCCTTTCCAAATTATAATCAAATTAAAATTAAAATTAAAATCCCGAATCAAAACTACTACTAAAAAAACAACCAGACACTAAAGAAAATTTTTCTGTTTTTTTAATCGAGAATTTTTTTTTTTTGAGGATCACATGAACACACATTCATGTAAGATTTTATACATTCAGTGAAATAAATTTTAAATTCTACTGAATATTAATCTCCAGATTAAAATTTTTAAAAAGCTAAAGAAGAGTTCTTTAAGTACACGATCGCTTGTTGAATCTTTTTTATTTTGTTAATGACTGGGATCCACCAGCCTAACTTTTCTTCACTGAAATCAAGATCATGTTCGAAGATAATTGCTATCAAATTACACTTATTTCTCATCTACTACTTGAATTTCGTTCAGTTCTGTCGTATCCTTTACTTTTTTTTTTTTTTTTATAAAAAAGAAATAATACTTGAGATTAATTTCCCCTCTTTTTTCTTACATCAAAATATAACACATGAAATATTTAAAGTACAGCATGCAATTGCAAACCCTGTTCATATTCCTATTAATATAATATTATTTTCCACGTCCACAATAAATATTAAATTTAAATCCAACATGTAGTGAATACAGAGAAGAGGAGCAAGTTGACCTTTCAGTTTCACGGTCTCACTTAAAAACCGAGTCAGATAGAAGTTATAATTTGTATAGCACAACAATGGTAGAGGGCTCCATGAGTCAACTCATAATTCGATTCGGTGAAAAAATTTAGTTTTTTTATTAAAATAATATATTTTTTAAAAAGTTGTTTGGTTTTTTTTTTAAAATAATTTAAAGCTTGGGTTCACTGTCTCGTTACCTATGATCTGGGTTTTATCATGTCCTGGGCCGGGTCGACCCGGGTCTCTTCTTACAAGTTATAACTACACCACAATGATGTCATTTCATACATTGAATGACAACTATCGGAAAACAGTAGAAGGCAGAACGATGCGTGTGGACAAATACTTGGTATAAAAGCATTCAACGAACAAACAATAGAGCCTCTCGCGAAATTAACGGACTTTTGTAACCACCGGCCAAAGCAAAAACCAAACCAAAGCAAAAAAAAAAAAACCAAACCAAACCGAACAACCACCCAAACTAGCAAACAACATGTTACACCACCACCAGCAGCAGCAGCTACAGCGACCGCGACGCCGCTGTGAAGGCACTGCTATGGGTGTTATCGTTCTCGATCTTCGTCCTGGTAACGGCATCGGCCCTTTCTCTCTCGGTAAGTAATCAACTCCCCAACTAAACGACAGCGTTTTTTGAGAAATTATGAATTGATTTTTTTTTGGTGGCTAGGGATGCCAATATGTGAAGCGTTTGCTCAGATTGAACAACAACCCAACATATACGACGTCGTCCATGTGAAGCATTTCGACGAGGTCTTCATTGATTTTTAGAATTTTAATTTTATATATATATATATATATATATATATATATATATATATTAATTTTCTTCTAGTTTGCGTTTACGATTTTTATTTTTTTATGTGTAGGAACCATTAAAACTCGATATTGTTCTTAGCTTTCCTGATCACGGGTTTCACCTTCGATTCGATCCGTGGTCACAAGTAATACTTTTTTTTGCCCTTCAATTTTGACTTTCCCCCCGTTAATTGCATTGTTTTTTAATGCATTTTGTGTTTTAACTTTGATTTTGCTAGAGGTTACGACTGATTGAGATTTTTGATGTGAAACGACTTCAAATGCGCTACGCGACCTCTCTTATTGGGTATTCTCATGGCTTAATGATGATTTCTGTTTATATTTACGTTAGATTATGTTTTTATTGCTGCTCTTATATCTAGGGGATCATCAAATTTAGCTACTTTTGTTGCTGTCTATGCACTCTTTGGACCGACATTTCCTGGGATTTGTGACAAAGATAGAGGCGTGTACACTCTGTTTTACCCCGTATGTACATGAAAATGCAATTACTGTAATTTTTTTTTCCCTGCAATGCATGTTTGTCTTGCGTGATCAGATTTGTTCTGCATTTGTTTTGCTTAGGGTTTGTCATTTGCTTTTCCGATTCCCAGCCAGTATACAGATTGCTGTCATGATAGAGAAGGTAATGTATTGCATTCCAGACTGGTGAATATAACTGTTTTATCAAGCTTTTTAGCATCCTAACTAGTTTCTTTTATTTTAATTTTTTTGGCAGCGGAACTACCACTAGAGTTTCCAGATGGCACAACGCCAGTTACATGCCGAGTCTCTATATATGATGGTTCCGCAGACAAAAAAGTGGGTGTTGGATCTTTAATGCACAAGGCTTCTGCTCCCCCATTACTTCCTGGTAACCTGTATATGGAAGAGGTGCATGTCAAGGTTTGACGTCTTTCTTTGACCCCTCCATTTCTTTTATTAAGCTGTTCAATCAGTTAGTTGATTAATGACTTCTGGGTATTGTACGCGCTCGACTCTCAACATATTAGAATCAACCTTAGAGGACTATGGCATGCAGATTTGAGAATTAGCATCATTTTTTTTTAATCTTTGAGAGGTTAAATTTTTTTGGTGATGCTAGTCTCTCTTGTATCTTTTCTAATGCAATGTTTATCTCTGCAGCTCGGGGAAGAATTATATTTCTCTATTGGAGGACAACATATTCCTTTTGGTGCATCACCACAGGTAAATTTTGGGTTTTATGCTGTTTAGCTTGAGTTTGATACTCTGCACAAAATCATTTTGTTGCTGCCTTGTGCTAGTAATATGCCCCAGGGGCTTTGAAGGAAAAAATCAGGACAGATACCATTTATGGCTTTCACAATATTTTCTCAGGGCGTGCCCTCTTATGTGGGATTATAATGCTGTAAACCACTTATCTTGTGTGTCTCTCACAGTTTCCTTATGTTTGCAGGATGTATGGACAGAATTAGGCCATCCATGTGGGATTCACCAAAAGCAGGTGGTGTAGAGTTACTATCATGGAATTGCAATTTTAAGGCTTTTTTATAAGCAATGCTAGTTTAATGGAGAGAAATAGGACTCTTATAACTTAATAGACAAAATAGGAATTTGATTGAGTGACTGCTTCTGAATTGGACTCAATGATTACAACTACATTGGGATGGAGATGGGAAAAATTCCACACATGTAAGGCTGGATCATGGCGGTGTACACACACGGGATGCCTTTCTCAATTGAAAGGACACCGTAACTGCTGGACCTTTATTTTCAAATCATTGTTATTTAGCTGTGTCATTCGCTTAAACACACTACTATTGGTGCACATACTGATTTTGGTAGCTGTACAGGTTGACCAAATGGTCATTCACTCTGCTTCTGACCCTCGCCCAAGGACAACCCTTTGTGGAGATTACTTCTACAATTACTTTACTCGGGGTCTGGATATCTTATTTGATGGACAGGTATTTATCTCTCTCTGTTCAAAAGGATATCTATCCATGACTCTGTTTAAACATCTTTGTGCTTGGAAGTGTGGAGATAATCTTTTTTTTTTCAGACTCATAGAATCAAGAAGTTTGTTTTGCACACAAACTATCCTGGTCATGCAGATTTTAATTCGTACATAAAGTGCAATTTTGTCATCCAAGGTTCTGACTGTAAGTTCTTTTCTGATTTTGAAAGGTTTTGTTGATGTTGTTAATGTAGAAACTAATAAACTCTTTCTCCTTGTTGATCATGTGTGGGCCTTTGATGAAGTAGATTACTCCAAACAGAGTATTACCCCAAGCACAAAATGGGACCAGGTGAAGGTAAGTTTTTAAAACTATTCTTCTTTTTTTTCTTCTCTAATTTACTTTAGAAAATCTAATGGCACTCTAATTGTGTTCATAAATGAAACCAGCTTCATATAGATATGGTGGTACCTTTTTGTATTTGCATGTAGTTAGATTCATTACTTGTACATGCCCTTAGTGTAAATTTCAGTCTTAGCATCAGACATGATTCTTTTTTATTTGACCTTCATGAGTAAATCATGGTTGTCACTAAAGAGCAAGTCAATATTCTAGGAGATCCTTGGGGACTGTGGCCGTGCAGCTATTCAAACACAGGGTTCTACAGATAATCCTTTTGGATCCACTTTTGTGTATGGTTATCAGAACGTTGCCTTTGAGGTGAGCTTTTGGATAAATTCACGATCAATTTTGTGCACTTGCCAAAGGTTTTTTTTTCCCTTTTGAAATCGGATTTTGGTATTGGTGCAATTCTGACTATGCTGATGTTACCAGGTGATGAAGAATGATTATATTGCAACTGTAACTCTCTTCCAGTCATGATGTTTATCATCTCTGGTATGGTTTGCCTACAAATCCTTTTCTTTGGCAATATAACATGTGCTTTAGATATGGTGGTTCCTTTGTCTGTTATCTTTTGATAACATCTTCTTTGTTTTCCTTATTTCTGCTCTTTTTTTGTTTGACCTAGGCTGGATGCTGTGACGTTGCCTGGTGCAACTGGATACTGTACAGTCTACTGAACAGAAAGCTGCATATACTGTTTTTAGTGGAAGCATCATCTCGGGGGAAGTTAAATTTGAAAATTGTACATATGATCTGTACAGTATAGTAGATTAGTATTGCTACTGGGGGGGGGGGGGGGGGGGGGGGTACCTTCTGTTTACTTGAAAAGAACTGCAAGCTCTGCATTCAATAATTCAGGTTGCATGTATTAAAGGTGGCCTACTTGTTTCCTCATCTTTACTTTAATCTTTTTCCCCTCAGTCTCTGATGTCTGTAATTGTTTTCCAAATGAACTTTGGAAGAATTGAAACCATAAAGTTCACTTTTCAGGAGCAACAAATGAAGGCCTTTTCAAATTTCCAGTAATAACAGCTTATAGAGATCTTTTACAATTTTTTTGTAGTTTTATTTTATTGTTGGCCTGATGAGTACACACTAAAAGATAGTTATGAATTAAGAAGCCATTCATGGCCGTCGATGAAGCCAATTGAAATGAATGGCTTGGCCTGTTGATCAGTTAGCTCCCTGGACCATGCGACTCTTCCTCCAAAATCAGCTCCTGGTCCTGAGCACTTGTACTGGCCAAAAAACACAGTCCTGCAAGACATTTACAGAGCAAATAAGTTATTCAAGCGTGGAGCATATTGTGGTCTGGCAACATGGCAAAAATCAACTCAAATAGGATAAATAACTGCTTTTAATTAATTGGTTAGTTGATGATTAAAGATTGATTAACTATGAGTGTTGGTTATGCCTAATCATAGTTGATTTTAGTGTTGGGAGAAGCACGTACATCTGTCTGCTCTTGTCCCCCCAGTCATACCATCCTCTAGGGGTGATGATCTTGTCCATGAAAGTGTAAGCAAAGACCACCCTGGAGAAATTGCCCCATGCTCTGCCCAAGAAGAGGGCACCTGAACCGGTGACCTTGCAGCTGACAAAGGAGAAGCCTGTTTCCTCAAGGAAGCTCTGCCTCTTCTGCGCAGTCAAGGCTCCAAAGCTAGTTGTTACAGCATGCAAATGGCAATCCTCATAGAGAGAGAGCCCATTTCCGAATATGAAATCCACGGAACCTTCAATGTAGCATTTCTTGAAGTAGTGCCTCCCAATGTGATCATACAGGGTGTCTTGTGCTCCAATGAACTTGCAACTTATAAAGGCTGCTGTGTCTGCTGATATTCGCAGCGCCACTGCTTGCTTTCCTAGAGCTCCTGATGGTGGCAAAGGTGCCTTGTTCTGTCATGAAGCAGTAAAACTTTTACTCGCAAGAGTCTAGCTTAGTCAAGCTTTGATCCAGGTTAAATAATCCAGTAATTGGATCAATGTATAAGATTCACTGCAGTAGCTCTTACTAGAAATTGGGTTAGGGGGAAGACAAACAGTTGTTAACAAAAGAACCACATGCCGAACAGAAGATAATTGCAATCAATTCAAGCTGTATAACTGACCTTGAAGGTGATGTCTTTTGCAATGAAGTAGGGGGAATTGACAGCAAATGTTGCAGAACCAAAGGTACCCAATGGCCGTCCATTCTCCATTCGGTCGGCTGTGTCATCCCACTCAATGATGGTCCTGTCGGCACCAGCACCTCGCAGGGTAATATAAGCCATGGTAGCTGGAATCTCAACCTTCTCCCTGCATTGTAATTAAACATAAAGAGATAAAGCATTTTAGCTAACAATTCGTGGTCTCCTAAAACCCTGTCAGCAATGAAGAGAAGATCGGATTCTTGGTCTTGCATGTTACCTGTAAGTCCCTGCACTAATGGAGATGACAACTCTGCAGTTATTAATAACTGGTAATGAATTGATGGCCTTTTGCACTGTAGGAAATGCTCCAGACCTTGGTTTCTTGCTTACCTCTATGGTTAAACAAGGCTTGAACTTGTTCTTTGCTTTCTGAAAGAGAGAATGCTTGAAAGAACCCATGTGTTTTAACCATTTGAAGTAATCCTCTTCAGGCACCAAGAACCCATTGAGCGTTTCTGGCATCGACAAAGAATTTGCATTTACAAACAATACCATCAACAACAGTAGCTTCAACACCATTGTGGAGTAGATGTTTCGCACAAGTTTCGGCAAGAAAGAATGAGGAGTAAACAAGCAAAGCTTTTCAGTCCCTCTAGCTGAAAGGCTGAAACCACAGCAGAGGCGAAGAAAGATAAGGGGTTGAAAACCTAGAGGAGAGGGAATGGCAGAGGAATCTGCCAGAACGTGACTATATCTACACTGTCTCTTCTAATCACACCCGTTAGACCTAGCAGTGGCCTTTAGTCCTGTGTTACTTCTTCTTGTCTGTTTCGACTTGTCAGGAAAGTCATGAGAGGTTGAAAATTGCATAATGTTAACCTTACATGGCATGAAAGGTGATAGAGTGTTGCTGCTCCACAGCTTTTCCTCATCACATGACTTCGTGTTTGTACTTGGTTTCCATTTAACTCAGGTTTTTGCAAAGCCAGAGAGATTGCAAGATTGAAAATAACACAAAAAGCTGGTAAGCTGTGCCAGATATTCCTTGGCTTCCCCCCCCCCCCCCCCCTCCTATTATTTTTGGTGTCTTGATTTCTTTAAGCGATAAAAATTGAGTCTACAAGTCTGCCCTGTAGTGGTAATATTTTATCATAAACCGAGACGATTGTCACTATTAACATATGCTCACGACAAGCCTAAAAGCCTCCAGGTAAATATGTTTTGTTTTTGGTAATCAAAGTGGCCTAAAGTAAACAACTGGAGCTGGGATTGGATTGGATTCAACACCCTTTTGTGAGCAACTTCAGGCACGTTTTTCGAGGTCCCCTTTTTGCTGATGGGTGTGAAAACCATAAATTTAGTATTATCAGGTTTTTCTTTTTCCCAATTTTATGCCTTAATTAGTTTACCTTGAGACATTAGGGCTTTTTCTTAGCCTCACATTATGTATTAATATATTACTATTATAAAATTAAAAAAATTAAAAAAAAATCATTTTAATAAATTTGTAAGTAAAAAACACTTTTAAAAATCACATTAACTCACAATACTAAACACTTATTGGTAAGAATTCATTTATTTATACAATAACGCAGCGTCTTAAATTTATTTGTGTTGAAAGTATAAACAGTTTTAATTTAATCTCTCATTTCTTTCTTACGAAGAATCAAAGAGATATAAAACTAAAATAAATAAAAGAATCGAATCAAATGCTTGATTTAATGAGTTAGGTGTTAGAGAATGGTGGCAATCAGTAAATCTTAGAATGAATAGAGAATGGTGCAATTGGGCAGACAGGGTGCTAGCGTGGTCCTTTTTTAAAAAATCACCTTCTATTTTGTAGGGCTGGACTAGCTTGCTGCAAATGTGGTATGAGAAAGGACAAGGGAAAGGGTATGTGTTGGGCAGAGGGCGTGGTGGAAGATGACAAAAGTATGTTCCTCATAAATTATGGTCCTAATGGGTAATCCTACATAAGCATATTGAAAAGCATGGCACCGTTTTAATTCTACTGTAGGGAAAGCAATCATTTGAGCACCCATGTGAGGTATGGTTGGTTTGTTATTTATAAAATGGATGATCTTAAAGTGTTTTTTTTTTAATTTCAGAGAGTAGAGGGATGGCATAAGGTGAAAAGCATGAAAAAGTCGTCATTGTAAAACAGAAAGGTGCTGTCTGAACCCTGAAGTTTCTAATTTCGAACACCCTCATGTCTGGAAACTAGAACTGTCTTCAGAAATCTTCCGGTTATCGGAAGTGTGTTAAAATATTTTTTATTTAGGAATGTGTTAGAATAATATTTTTTTAATTTTTAAAAATTATTTTTGATATCAACACATTAAAATAATTTAAAAATATAAAAAAATATTAATTTAAAAACAAATAATTTTTTTTTAAAATATAAAAATAAACATGGATTCAATACACGAAGCAAATCTATTTTTTGTACCTTTCGTTTCGAATGCAGTTGCACTAGCATAAGCCAAATGGTGAACCTCGTATGAAGCAGCTTCGGCCGGAACGATGGGTTAATGGGCCACGAGCCCACAACAGCTTCGAGTGGAAAACTCTGGAAAGGACCTGTAATTGTACTGCATACCAGGGCATCTCAACTGGGAACGTCACCTTAATTGAAAAAACAGTTATAAATTAATATATTTATAGATTACCAACAAATCCGTTGTAGTCTAGTTGGTTAGGATACTCGGCTCTCACCCGAGCGACCCGGGTTCAAGTCCCGGCAACGGAATTTTTAACTTTTCCAATATCTTACGTAAGCAATACGAAAACGACATCGTTGAATTAAAACCTCTCCAAGTGAGAAGATGCTTAAAAGGCTATTCACAGTATCACACGCTAGTTATTAACTTCTTTTTAACTCACTCCAATTGAGCAGGGTTTTAGGACCTATCTTCTTCTCGCTTCTCTCCGTATCCGTTGCAGCGGCAGCTCAGACGATACAAGATTAATTTTTTCACTCCTCTCTAATCCCGAATTCAGGTAACTTAACCTTAACCTTATCCTCAATCTTTCAAAGTCAAGGATTTTGCTTTCCAAGCAAAGATTGTGAGCATAACTGCAATTAAAGCCTTTTCTCCTTTCTTTGTTTTGCGTTTTGTTAGTCTTAGTTACTGTAATTCTATTTATTTGTTTGCTTTATACCCAAAAATGTAGAAATGGAAATGGGTTTTTATCTTTTTTTATAAAGAATTAAATTATGTGTAGTCATAAGATAGTTTGATTTTTATAGGGGATAATTGTGGGTCTTTGCGAGGTTTTTGTTATAAAAAAATCACGAGAAGTGCTTTATCTTGATTCAAATTGGTGACCCAGAAACAAAAAATGAGATAAAAAAAGATGACTTTGGTGAGTGGTGACTGGTGGTGTCATATTTGATATGGTGGTTCCTTTATTGTGAGCTTGGCGTGGCAGTGTAAAGATGTTTGTGTCTGGACTCACCGGTAATCCATGCTGTCTACGGATACCATTACATGGCCCGAGGACTCCGTCTAGACGAGATTCAGCGTTTCTGAATGCTGAGAAACCTATAGACAATGTTAAATTGCTTGGTCCCAAAAGGTATCTATGGGTTATTATCAAGCATTATACTTCATTCAGAAGATTTTGTACACTCTGATACTTGTTTTTTTTTTCCTGCTTGTTGCAATTGCGCAGAAGTTATTTGGCTGGTTCTGTACAGAGATGTAATGTAAAGGAAACTTACTTGGTTAAATGTGCAATGGATGCTTCCTATGGTGGTGATATGAGCAATGATCGATCAGGTAATATTTTCTTTCTTGATCATTTGAACTTTTATAATCTGCACGTTGGCTTTTGGACTTAAATTTAACTGCTGGTTGTTAGATCAAAGGGTTTTCATGTTGAGTGCTTGTTAACTGGAGAACCTTCTTGTCTGAAGATGGGTCATGTTAACATTTATGATGGTCATCCTAACTTATGTCTTAAAGAGAAAATGGATTTGGTGAAAAGCTCGATGTTTGTCTTTCCGACAGAATAGAGTGATATCTTAGCTGATTTTGTGTTCAGCAATTTTGTTAGAATGAGTTAGAAAATCACAATTTGCTTAACACACTAATTGGTAGAGGCATTTGCTTAGCCCATACTTATGAAATCATGTTATCCCTGGAAACAGGCACGAAGAATACTTACAGGGAAAAACTTCAGAACATTCCAGATGTCTGGAGACAATATGAGTTTGCACCTGTGATGAACAATTTGGTTTTAGCTAAGTGGAGCCAATGTCTTGCATTGCATGGCTTATTTGAGTCGTGAATAACCATGCCTGGAGTGTTCTTTCACATTGTTAACTTATCTTATACCAAATGCTAGAAAGTGTATGAAAACAAAATGACTGTTTGAGATATTATGCTTGCTTGCTTGCACTTCCAGAAAGTAAGAAATGGATGTACTATTCATTCATAGATACTAGTTAGTTCGTGCTCATGCTTGTGTTGTGGGTCAATAAAGGCTTGTTGAAGTTTCCACTCCTTTTCTGTTTTAGTTACTAGTCTGTTTGATTTCTGTGCCCTAAGTTAATTGATGTGGTTCATTAGAAATTGTAAGAATTTAGCACCATTCACTCCCTAAATCTTTGTTTACAACCATCTCTGCAAGTTCAGTTGTTTTCCCAAGAATCCATGTAAGGGATCCATACAAACGACTTGGAATAAGCAGGGAGGCTTCTGAAGATGAAATTCAAGCTGCTAGGAAATTCCTTATTAATCAATATGGTGGGCACAAACCAAGTGTGGATGCGATTGAATCAGCTCATGACAAAATAATCATGCAGAAGTTTTATGATAGGAAGAACCCAAAAATAGACTTCAAGAAAAAAGCTAGGGAAATGAAGCAGTCTCGTTTTATGCAGTTTGTCATAAGCAGGTTCCAGACTCCATCAACAAATGTTATTATTAAATCAGCAATTGCATTTTTAGTACTGGGTGCTCTGACTTTTCTCTTTCCAACTGAAGAAGGTCCAACCCTTCAGGTAGCCATTTCCTTGATCGCTACTATATATTTTTTACATGATCGGCTGAAAAGCAAATTGTGGGCTTTTCTTTACGGGTACGTGGACAATGTCTTTCATTTCTTTTCTTCTCCTCGTTAAATCTGCGCTCACTCATCTGTTGGATACTTGTCTTTTTTTTTTAAGGTAGTTTTTTTTTACCATTCTCATTCTAGGGAAATTTTCGAAACAAACCCATCTTTTTCATTGACACCAAAGCTGGTGTACTAATTAAAACAAAATTTCATTTCTAATTATTTTTCAATCATGAGTTTGTCCAGAATTCTGCTCAATAGTTTCAGAACACCAAAGTACCCTTATTCTCTTTTCTTAATTCATTGTTGATCTTCTCTACTGTTCAAACCTGAATTCCTCAAAAAGTAACTATGTCATGGATCATTCACTGCTGTGGTGCAGGGTTGGATCTTTTATTTTCGCATGGCTGTTGGGAACCTTCTTGATGGTATCTGTGATTCCACCGTTGCCATTGGTTAAAGGACCAAGGAGTTTTGAAGTGATTACATCATTGATAACTTATGTGTTACTTTGGGTTTCATCTACTTACTTGAAGTAGTGCTAGATTCTATAGTAAAAGCTCCCAATACAAGGCTGCAATTTTGTTGGAATGGGTGTTATTGATAAGTGGGTCATCAATTGTGCATTTTTGCTTTAAGCCAGATCGTCTTTCTAACCATAGCAATGATGCTTATAGTGAGTGTTAGTTTTTTTCAATGAGCCTCCCAAAATAGGAAGAGAAGGTATGTATGACTGTTCTGTTGTTTTGCTATCAATGTAAATGGAGGTGTATCCATCATATGGACAAGTATTACATTTCGTGTTCTTTCTCTGCATTTGTTATAGAATCGTTGTGGAATATGAGGAATCTTTCTCCCCTAAGCATGCCTGTGGAAAATTCGTGTTGGGGGCTTAGATTTTTTTTTATCGATGTAAGAGTTTTTGTCGACTTGTTCACTTAAGCTGTAAGTTGCTCCTGCAATTGGTGGTTGAGGGTGGTCTAATTTCGTTTTTTGTAGCCCTGATCACGAGGATCTTTATGGACCATTGTTGGTCTCTTGACAGGCTCCTGCCATGTCTTGTTATGTCATTTGCTCTTTGCTCTGTGGACTCAAAGGAGTGGCGATACATTTGCTTTTCTGGGAAGAATCTAAACCAGTCACTTGTTTTCTCATAGACTGATTAGATGGTAGAGATTTGACTCGTAGCAGCAGTTTTCATGGCTTCAGTGGTCCATCTTGCGAATATCTGCAACTTGGCATTTGCACGCATGGTTATAACCGATCTGTAAATGATTTTTTCTGTAGGCGAAAATATTTGTGTGCAGATTGCAGGATTATGATTAACCTGTAAGACTTATGAACTCATAACCACCCTTGCTATAAAGTTTTTGTATCAATACGTGCTGCGGCATGTCATATTTTTCCTGTATTTTTGCCAGTGTGAGTGATCTCAACACAATTTGTAGCGTTAAAAGCCATGTACTGTAAATCTTGCCTTTTAGGACTAGGAGACTCGCTAGCTAGCAGAATGGCCAATAGTAAGAAGCAATCGTTTCATACTTCACTAACCTGGAAGTCATCAATCAATCCTCGAAAGATCCTAATTTTCCTTATGGCTTACTAGGGATTCAAATTATTCTGCTTTTACAAATTTGAGAAGACAAAACCGTTGATTTTGCAGGCCGATGTTGTACCACAAGAACGAAGACGTCCCACATCAGCCACATAAACACCTAGACAAATAAAAGTATTATCACCCGACTTGGCAGCCACTGATTGGCCATTGCATTACAACCTCAAATGGGATACCAGAGTAGAACTATAAATAGTATGAAGTAGACCAAGTTGTTTGTGTTAAAGAGAGCACTGGGGAGCTTGAGGGAAAGAGAGGAAGAGAGTACATTAGAACTTCGTTCTTACAACCTTGATAGAAAATGGCCTCCGCTTCTCTCCTCAAGATTTCCCCAGTTCTAGACAAGTCAGAATGGGTCAAGGGTCAGACCATTCGCCAACCTTCAGTCTCTTTGGTTAGATGCCACTCAGTTGCACCCTCTGCACTCTCAGTTCGTGCTGGCTCATATGCTGATGAGCTTGTCAAGACTGCGGTATGTGTTAACACACCATCCATTATAGACTTGCCGCTTCCATTACCTTACATATTTAAAAGCTGAGAGGAAAGCACACTGCACAACTCTTAAGAAGTTTACTTTAGGCTTTCTAGTTAACAGATTTATAAGCTTATAAAATTTCATTTATGAATGTAACTAGAGATGAGTCATATTTTCAGTCCTGACAGGAAAACTAAGCTTTAGATTTCAGCTTTTGTCAAAAACAATAAATCAGAATTCAGGAAATGGGCTTTTACATGATTATGAGATTGTGGAATTATGTGCAGAAAACTGTTGCATCTCCTGGCCGTGGAATATTGGCCATGGATGAGTCTAATGCCACTTGCGGAAAGCGTCTAGCCTCAATCGGTCTTGAGAACACTGAGGCTAATCGCCAGGCATATAGGACACTGCTTGTTACTGTTCCTGGCCTTGGCGAGTGCATTTCAGGTGCTATTCTCTTTGAGGAGACTCTCTACCAATCAACCACTGATGGCAGGAAAATAGTTGATGTGCTTGTTGAGCAAAATATTGTTCCTGGTATCAAGGTTGACAAGGTGAGATCCACTCCTTTTCAATGGTTTATGTCTAGAGAGTAAAAAATTATGATTTCGGTAACAATTGAGAGCTGGAAACTACAGGGTTTGGTTCCTTTAGCTGGCTCTAACGACGAGTCATGGTGCCAAGGTCTTGATGGCCTTGCCTCTCGATCTGCTGCTTACTACCAACAAGGTGCTCGTTTTGCCAAATGGTATGCATCCTGGTTTCATCTATCAAGTTCTGTTGAACTCTTTCATTTCTGTAACATCATGATTGCTTTAACTACAATCACTGCTAAATTAGAATGTTTTAATATGATATAACAGGCGCACTGTGGTGAGCATTCCCAATGGTCCATCCGCGCTTGCCGTGAAGGAAGCTGCCTGGGGGCTAGCTCGCTATGCTGCCATTTCTCAGGTAATAACAATATCAGATATATTATTGACATGATCATCATCTGGTTTTTTGGTGGTGTTTATGCGATTAAGTTGGTCCTTTTTTTTTGCAGGACAATGGGTTGGTCCCCATTGTGGAACCTGAGATTTTGCTTGATGGTGAACATGGGATTGACAGAAATTTCGAAGTGGCTCAGAAAGTTTGGGCTGAGGTGTTCTTCTACCTTGCCGAGAACAATGTCATGTTCGAAGGTATCCTCCTCAAACCCAGCATGGTCACTCCTGGTGCAGAGTGCAAGGACAGGGCCACACCAGAGCAGGTTGCTGAATACACTCTCAAGCTTCTCCAACGAAGAGTCCCACCAGCTGTTCCTGGAATCATGGTATGTGACTGAAAACTATCTCAAACATGCACAGACATAAACATTTATACACACACTAGCCACTGATTTAGTTGCTAAATTGTTGAATTGTTCTTGTTGTCAGTTTTTGTCCGGTGGGCAATCTGAAGTGGAGGCTACCTTGAACTTGAATGCAATGAACCAAGCTCCCAACCCATGGCATGTATCATTCTCATATGCAAGAGCTCTTCAAAACACTTGCCTCAAGACATGGGGAGGCAGACCGGAGAATGTGAAGGCAGCTCAAGATGCTCTGCTT
Organism: Populus trichocarpa; assembly: GCF_000002775.5. Taxonomy (NCBI): domain Eukaryota; kingdom Viridiplantae; phylum Streptophyta; class Magnoliopsida; order Malpighiales; family Salicaceae; genus Populus; species Populus trichocarpa. The sequence continues at coordinate 1,148,139 of NC_037291.2, read as the reverse complement.
GTTAGAGCAAAGGCCAACTCTATTGCTCAGCTTGGCAAATACACAGGCGAAGGAGAGTCTGATGAAGCCAAGAAAGGAATGTATGTCAAAAACTATTCCTATTAAGTTGTTGGAACCAATTCTAAAGTAGACACGGTGATGATAAACCCCTTCTCTATCTTATCCTTGGAGGAGCCTTTTTTGTTCATAACTCGTACTTCAAGTGACTTGTAATTCATGATATGGAGAATTCGTGGAGGCATTATATGCTTAAAGCAAAATTTAATCTTTGTAATGTGGAGTCTAAATGCCGATGGATTGCTAGACTGAGAGTTCTGATCTCTTAAATCTGGATCATTAAGCTTAGGTATGGTAAAGGTGAACATTAGGCACACAAGATCCAGTTATGTAAAAAAACTGGATCCAAAACCAATAAATCTGAATCGCAGCCTTTTTATGCTGTTGCTGCAGAGTTTTCTGCCGATGGAATGTTTTTTTGGTTTACAAGAGGCTCAAACCTAAGCCTTGCAGATTCAGAAGATGGGAATTATAACATGCCATTTGAGTTATCCACGCCAACAACACGGCTAACGAAACCTGAAAATGCAAATCAACTTAGAGACCTAAAACTTTGTAAGAACTTAAAAATAAAGGCTCAATGGGATTCAATGAACTCCATATTCCTCCAGAGAGAAGTAAACACGCGGGGGCTTCAAGAGATTTTTGAGAGTGGCATCCAAAGAACATGATTGTTCACAAATGTTGGGCAAAGAAACGTATTATAAAAGAGCAATGAAGTTTCAACAGAAGTCACTGGTGTCCAAGAAAAACATTAACCATTACTGGTCCTCTTTTTTCTTCCTTTTCTTTCCTTCCAATTTACAACATCAACACTTTTGTGTTTTCACCAGTTTTACATCGTACTTGCCTAATTTTGGTTTCAATCTAGGGAGTAGTGAAAGATTGAAGAATCTTCTGTTTTTTTTTTTTTTTTTTAATAAGCCGAGAGACAGTATTATCGAAAAAAACCTCCAAGAGGCAAAATGCGCCAGCCAGGTAGGAGAGGAGAGACCAGAACCAACGAGGGAAAAAAGACTTGGCGGAGAAAACGCCCTTCAGCTGCCAAAGCCAACAAATCAGCACCTGGGCCTAGAAAAAGTATCAAAGCACCATGCAAAAAGGCTACATCAGCAGAAACGCACTCTTGAGGGTCAGAGACAACAGAAGCAACATAGGAAACTAGGAGGATTAGCCAAAAATAGCTGCGAGACACAAACCAGGGAGAACCAAAAGACAGCAAAATAGCCTGCGAGAATTACGGATGTTTGAAATTGAATTTCAAACTGTTTTTCATCGGAATTTGATTTTTTTTTTATGCACTGATATTAAAAATAAATTTTTTTAAAATAAAATAAAATTATTTTGATGTATTTCCGAAAAAACACTTTGAAAAATAACCGTTACCACACTTCCAGATAGCCCCACAATCCGATTAGAGCAGCAAAACTGCAGGAAAAGCTAGAGACCAGAAACAGAGCGACAGTACAAAAGATTGACATCAGGAGAGGCTGAAGATGTTAACAGTTGTAATTCCTCCTGCTCTTCATTATAGTTGGCTGTCGCATTTAAGGAGAAAGTAACATTTGGAGAATAAATAAAACAAGTTTGATCATAACTGCCATTTGCTACACACTTGGGTTCCAGGGAAGACAAGATCACAATCATGCGGGCAATACATTTCATAGATGAGGAACTAAACATCTGTTAAGAAGGTAATACATGAGATAAAGGTTAGTTAATCAGCCGTGTTATAAATATATGCGTCTCTGCTATAAATAGCATCACATGGAACTCCTACCGCTAGCATGGCACTCAGAGAGCCACAAGTCCATCTTTTCTATGATCTGATGCCTTACTTTTTCAACTGCATCAGGGGAACCACAATTCCGAGCATTACCTGTAATTGAAAATAACAATGTCAGTTGATAAGCAGCAAGCAATTCCCAGCAAACAGTACAAGGATATGATTTCCAGCATAATTTGAAGGAATGCTATTAAAAATGCTGTCAGATATACATTTTATTGTTGAACAGCAGTCCAAATTTTTTTAAGGTCCGTATTAATGGCTTCTAAGACTATCTGAATTGCTTGAGATGACAATGAAACTAGATTAATATACAGTGCCATAATCTTAAACGATAATAGGCAGCACAGACTAGAACATACCTTCAATGTTGAAGGGAGATTGTGGACATCCTCGCATATCAGTTCCATGACCACAATTATGACAAGACATCACAAAGGAGGGCACTGGAATGTTAAAAGAAGCATTTCAGTGAACAAGTAAGCGTATGATTATGTAATATATTTCCCAAAATATATTACATGTAATGTTTGCATGGTAGTTCTGCGTATTGAGTCATTAAGCCATTTATGAACATATGCCTAGTAGCAGTAATACGAGTACCAAGCATTCAGACACACCAGACTTGGAAAGATGATGAAAAATAAACCACGCAAAAGAGATTAAGTAGTTGGAAACTTACTATCTGGAGATGAAATCTGCTTTGATGCATGGCGCCAGGGATCTTGAGACCCATTTGTAAAAACGATCTTTGAACCTGCAAGATACAAAAGCTATGAAAAAACAATTTAATAGGCAAGTTTTTTCAGGAGTGCGTTTAAGGCTTTTTGTTTCAGTGTGTTTCTTTTCTTTCTTTTGTGTGTGTGAGTGTGTTGGGGGGCTAAATCCATCCTTGAATGGAAGTAATCATTTCAGAAATCAAACGCCTATCTCTTCAGAACTTGCTTTTTTATTTAGTACACGTGGCCTTGCTTCTGGGTCTACTCAGAGATCAAGTGCAAAACAAGCACCTCCATCTCCCAGATAAATGATCCTCGTACAGAGATAAGAATTAAAAATATTCAAGAAAAGAGAGGTCAATGCCCAGACCTGCCATATTTGTGCCCCCATAATATATATTAGTTTTGTCAACCTCAGGATAGATGCCTTCTCCAAAGACCTTCTTACAAAGATCTAAATGATATCTGCAACATATATGACAAACAATTATGCAGAGTGAGATTGTGCACAAAAGGAGCATCATAAACCAAACAACATAACAAGTGAACAGAGAGTCTAAACACACACACTAATCATATTAATGCATACAAATAAAAACATACCTTGTGTCAACTTGTGAGGAGCGAATACTATCATTTGCAGGTGCAACTTGAAAATATGCTACTTCTGTACATACTTGGAACCACCACAACCGATCACCAGAATTCTCATTAAGAGTAGTGTCTTTCAAATGCCTTTGATCATATGTTTGAACGCTGACACCAAAACTTCCAACGTAATCTTCTTTAACATATTTTGCATATGCCTCCTGTGTTTGCATTTTGAAGTTCCATTAAAAGCATATTAAACAACCAGAGACTAAGGAGAGATGGCTTCATGATTCGCCAATAAATTTAATCATCACCAATACATTATGTTGAACAGAAAAGGTAGAATCATTATAAAAAGGAAACGAATAATCACATATATTAACCAATCCTAAAGCCACCACACCCTTTTACCACTGTAGCCAATGCACAAGGGCAGTCTTGAAAACATTTTTAGCAGATGAACTTCCTAGGGGATTGTTAACCCAACAATTCTATTTCAGGGGCATTGGAATCTACATGATGGGAAATACTTGATGTCCAGGTAGAACTGATTGGAGATTATCATGGGTAACCTTTTTATGCAGCATATAAGATGAAGCATGATGATCAATCTACTGAACTTGGAATCCATCAGACTCGCCAAAGCTGCAGCATGGCCAACTACTGCTCAAACTGGATAGCTTAATTCATCATTTAGTCACTGAATAGGATGCCATGTACAATCAACGTTATCAAAAGAATTTCTAAACAACAAAATGCAATCATCACATCTCATAGTTTGAACTTGCCAACACCGAAATTGATAAAGTTCTCGACATGATGACATCCAAAAAAAAAGAAAAGGCAACATCCAAGAAAGCCAGGATCAAGAATTAGATGGATCATTAGTGAATAAGCAAGGAGTAACAGGCTTTGACCATGGAGATAGATGAAAATAAACTGGAGCTTACCACCAGATCTTCTCCATCCTTCTTTGCTTGAACAAGTGGGGGACATAGTTTATCCGGATTTCCGTATTGAAACTGAAGAGGTAGGGCGGTGAATATCATTAATATGAAGACCTCATACTAGGCAACAAAAATAAAAAGAAAATCACACACACCGCTGTAGCAGCTGCATCTGCCAGAAAATACAGGAAGTCACCATCAATCTCAAGCTGCAAATACACGTAAAACGTGAACATAGATGATCAGTGTAAAGAAAGTCTCATGAAGTGTGAATTTCATCTCATTATTTTGTGTATTATTAAAGGATTGATAAAACAAACCTCAGCTGCATCAAACAAGGTCTTCACTGCTTTTTTATTAGATGCAAGCCTTTCTTCTACAAGTTGAGTAGTTTCTTGTAGTGCAGCTTTACATTCAGCCCCGGCAGACTCACCAATCTAAATAAAATGGCAAGGGACAGAAAGGTCTTTCATCATGACAAACATTTCATGATGTGGAAGAAGCATATCCAAAAAACAAAGTACTAAAAATCAATGTATGGAAGACAATCAAAATAAACACACAAACATGCATCAGGACATGGTTACAGGATGCATAATAACTATTGTGTTTACCTGCTGATCAAATTCAGTGTAGTTATAAACAGCAAGAACAACAGCAGAACTTGCAAGACTCCCACATGTTAAATGTGGAAACTTAAGACGAAACCATGCACTAAGAGCTCCAGAGTATGAAACACCAAAAACAAACCAAGGATTTTCAACGCCTGTTCTATTGAGCTTCAGGTTTAGGGATTCCTGCATTAGAAAGCATACAAAAAAATAAGAGTTGGGTGCAAAAAGAACAGAACTATCACCATGCACCTCAAAAGAATAGGAAAATATTAACATCAACTTTAATGCATATGAAAGGCCATTATGACACCTTCTGGGACAAATTTAAACCTGTAGACAAGGCTAAGTTTCCCTGTTACGCATATGGGAATTAATTAACATTCCAAATAAATAATAATGTCTCTCTACATCTCAGGCTTTTTCTTAGGCATGCTTTTGCACAACCATACTACATGCAAGTATCCCTGCACATGCATACTTATATTTTAACACATGAGTTTGTCCGCAAGCAGCAGCAAATTTAATGGGGGTCAGTGGTGCCCCCCCCCCCCCCCCCCCCCCCAACAAATGCCACATTCTGGATTCATTCCTATCTTCAAGCACATTCTTGTATATTGTTACACAATGAAGTAGAAAGATAGCTGAAGCCAATCAAGGTCTAGAAAAAAAAATGGAGAATTGAAATTTACATTTTGATTGAGCAAAATGAAAATGCAGGGCTAGAATAATTCCAAAACCACAACTCTGAACTTCTTCATTGGAGTGGATAGATTATATTTGAAGGACAATGAAATATAGCACATGGTCAGATTCAATACAGAACGCCTCTACCTTCAAATAATCTTGATGTGAAAAAGAAAAATTTCAGGAAATTGCACAGCAACTTGCCTGATAATACTGACGAAAAACAGCCAAGTCAAAGAGTGCCTGTTTAGATGAAAGATATCTCAAATTCTCTGTTGTTGTTGATTTGAAGGGTGAACTTTTTCCATAGTAACGATGCTCAAGTGAGACCACAGCTGCTCCAAACTTCTTCGCCAAAACCTATATAAAACAACAAGGTCTAATTTAATTTATCATCAATCGAGCACACCTAGTACACTGCCGGGTTGTAAATCATCAATGCCCTCTTACAGTGATAAGACGTCGACAAAAACCGTCATTTGCTCCCCATTCAATAGGCAATGCACTTTATTAAAAATTGACTCTAGTACTAACAACCAGAAGACCCTTAATACCACTCCAAAACTACCAAAGACTTACGCCGATATAGTCATTGGCTATCCCATCGCATGAAGATTCCCCACAAATTTTCAAAAAGATGGGTCCATCAGGCACTCTGAAGTAGTCAAGAAACTCATAATACCGTTGTTGAAACTTATGGTGATCCTGCAAAATACCAAAACAAACCTTACACTCAATGCCAATCCTTCAAAACCAATTTCACATTTCTTTAAAACCACTGAATTTTATTCAAAACCTAAGCTTTAAGAGAATCACTCAATCACATATTAACATCATTTCAATTTTCAACTAATTCTTAGAATTCCACACTAAATGAACCATTTAACTGCACTTTAACATCACCAACCAATCAATTAGCAAATGCATTTTATAAAAATTACAAGAACCCAATTTTCTTCAGTAAACTTCAAGGATTTATTCAAGAAACAAACTTTAAAATAACCCATTTTTAAGGAGAAAAAAGCTTTAAATTCTAAACAGGAAACCCATATTTTGATTTCAAGAAAAACATCAAAATTAAAAGAAAACAAGAGAGGGGGAGAGAAAGATACAAATGGAGAGTAGTGATCAAGCGTCTGATTAAACCAGAGTTCTTTAGTGGTCAAGGAGCGGTTGCTGTTGGTGCTGCTTTTAGAGAAGCTGTAAAGCAACGTACGAGGTGCGAGATAGGCATGAGATGCTGTTGAGAAAAGCAGGAAAAAGAGAAACGTGGACATCAAAGCCAGTTTCATCATTTCCATTGCTTCTTCTTCTTCTTGCTGTCTTCTCTTCCTGTCCTTCGCGTCTTAACTCTAGCAACAAGTCAGGTACGTGTCTTTGTGTCTGCTAGTTTACGATTTGTCATACTATATATTCAAGGCGGATACATAAATTTTTCTGTCCTGGATAATTAAATAAATATATAATTTATTTTTTTGATAAATTATTAACTCATGTGTATAAATTTTTAATTCAAATACACTATTTAAAATATTAAAAAATAAATTTAAAAATATATAAAATTAAAGTGAAAATAAAAATAAACTCAGTATTAAAGTTATATCCTTCGATATTTTGTGAAATATAATTCATTTATAATCGAATCTGAATCGATATTGTAACAACCCCTCAACCGAGATAAAATAACAATCTCATGTCAACTGAAAAATAAAGTAATTAAATTTTCTCCCTCTCTCAATTCCTCCTTCCTTCATTTGATTCTTCCTTATATTAGTATTTTATAAGTTGGACTTTGTAAGTTTACAAGGTTATTCTCTCACTTTTTTTTTTCCTTAAATTTTTTTATGTTTTTCCCTTATTTTTCTCTCTTTCTCTCTCACCTTTTCTTTTCTTTCTTTTTCTATTCTTTTTCTGCCCAGTCGGCAACATATAAAATGAAGGAAGAACTGATTTGTTTTATTTTTTAATGGCAAATAACCATTTTACTCTTAATGAGTCGTTTTGTTTTTATTTGATGTTTCTTTTTATTAGCACTATCAAACTCTGTTCATCCTAAAATTTTAACCAGATTTTATTCAATATATTTTAAGATTCATCGTAAAATTTTAGTTCAATTTGATGGTCGGATTGAAAATTACAACCAATAACGTAAAACTGGTCAAATTGTGATTTTTTATCAAATTTCTAAATTTCTTCAAAAATTATGAAATTTTAACCCAAACTAAAACATCATATTAAAAGACTCCACGTAAATTTTTAAAATTTTTAGATACTTTAATTGAGAATTACAAATATTTTTTATATAAAATTAATAAAAAATATTGATAAAATCTTAACCTGAGCTACATGCTTTCCTAGCCCATATATGCCTCCGCCCTTGTATATATCTATATATATATATGGTTTGTTTCCTAGTGTAAGATTGCGCAGGCAGACAATTTATGCAGGTCAAGGTCGTGTACAATTAATGTTTCATATTCTTTCTATTTTAAAAATATAAAAATTCATTCGTTTTTGTCCAACTAAACAAGTTTGTGCCTCTTTGATTTATGTTTTTTCAGTTTTTTTCACTTCGAGAAATATAATTTATTCTTATTTTTTTTATTTATAAAACCTTAATCAACCATGTTTTTGTTTTTATTTTTTTTCTGAAATATTAATTAAATTCAATCAAAGTTTCTAGCAGAGCTACTTTAAAGAGTGTGTTTGGTATTGCGGTAGCTGTTATGGTTGTGGTTTGAAAAAAATTATTTTATAAAAAGTACTTTTAGTTGAGGTTGGTTTGAAAAAATAGGTGTTTGGTTAAAACTGTGGTTGAAATTGAAGTTGAAGAAAAAGTAGTTTAATGTGTTTGGTTAAGAGTGCTTTTGAAATTGAGGTTATAAAATAATTTTAAAAAATATATATTAATATTAATGGTTTTTAATTTAAATATTGTGGATTTAACTATTCCTATTACATCATGAAATAAATCATATTTTATATATAAAAGAAAATTATTGTTCTATTAAACTATCTACAATTCCATTATGTATAAAATTAATCCGACAAGAACTACAAAATTAGGTAAAATATTATCAGGAATAAAATTAAGATTATAGTATAAGTAAATTTAATTCACCTTAAACTAATTTTTTTTTTAAAAAAAAATTGTTGTTCATGTTCAGTGCGAGTAAAATCAATTAACTACACTGATTTAAAAAATTAAAAAAAAAACTGTTAAGTGAACAGTGGAGGCATGCATCCACTGTTCACTAAACAGTGAAGCACGGTTCCTTGCTTGTAACGCGCAGGAAGCAGCTTCTAGCTGTTTTCTTTTTCCTTGCGTTTCAAACGCAATATTTTATGGGATCCATGTAGAGTAATCAACATTTGTTAATTAATCAAACAGCTTGCAAAATTTGACCGCAGGAAACATGAACACCACCACATAGCCAAACAGGTTCTTAAACTTTCATCGTCATGTAAAGCCCATTTATTTTTAATTTTTATCATGGGGGAGATTGGAAGGTATAAAAATGCATGAATCGCTTTTGGATTTGGTAAGCTCGTAAGCAGTTCTTTGAATTAAAAAAGTTTTGAAGAATTCGAACTCTTTTCTACTCTCAGCCATGCATGATTTTGTAGGCACAAAACATCCAACGTTGTAATTCACTTGTCGGTTTCAGAGATACTTCACTTGGGAGAAATTAATGGTCAGTGACTGAGCATAAGTTTTCAATATTCTAAACACAAACATTTCAGTATTTACTTACTGAAATTTTATTTGCAGTAATCTATTTCTTACAACGTTTACTTGCGATCGCAATGATATGGAAAAAAAAAACTTGGAAAAATAAAAGTAAAACAAGTGTTTGTGCTGTAAATAGCATCACATGGAGCTCCAACTACCAGCACGACACTCAGAGAGCCACAAGTCCATCTTTTCTATGATCTGATGCCTAACCTTTTCAACTGCTTCAGGGGAGCTGCAGTTCCGAGCATTACCTGTTACATAAAATGAATTTGTCGGAAAGTTGAACCAGAAAGCAATTGGCAGCGAATAGGAAGAGCCAAGGATATGTATTCCAGCATAATTTGAAGGAAAGTTATCGGATGTACAGTTTATTGACAACTGTCTAAATTTTTTTATGGTCCATATCGTTGGCTTTTAACAGCTATCAGAAATTCCGAATTGCTTGGGATAATAGCAAGTGCAAACTAACACGTACCTTCAAGGCTCAAAGGAGTCTGTGGACAACCTCTTATATCAGTACAATGACCACAGTTGTGACAAGAGATTAAAAAGGAAGGCACTGAAAAGTTTAAAAGAAGCATTTCAGTGAGCAAGAAAAGGCATTCAAATAAATACATTTCCCAGATGCTTTGACATGTAACATTAAGTGGTGGTTATGCATAACAAGGGTTACTAAGCAATTTGAGTATGAATGACTAATCTAAAAACCAAAAGAGCAGTAATACCAGACATCCAGACACTCCAGACCAGCAAAGATGATTGAAAAAGAAAGACAACAATCACACCAAATTTAGGATCTCAAGGGTGGAAATCCAAATACAATCAGGTTCAAGCAGAAGGATGATGCTGATTGCCACTCAGAAATTTATCAAGCGCTAGCAGATGGCTGCAGAACTGATTAAAAATTATTTCAAGGAGTTTTTGACATTTCTAAAAGTTCCACTTGGAAAAAAATGATTTCCCACCAAAGCAATTGCTCTTTCCCCCATTTTCCAAGATCAAATTCTCAAACAAACAGTTGGAAACTCACTATCCGGGGACGAGGTCTGTTTCGACGCATGGCGCCAGGGATCTTGAGACCCATTTGCAAAAACAATTTTTGAACCTGCAAGATACAAAGTTTATGAACACAGTCAATGGCAATTTTCTTGACAATCAACCCCATCAATGACCTGTAGTTTCTACTTAGCATACTATCCAGTACATATGACCTTTACTTATGGACTAGATACTCGGCGTTTGTGTGAAAACAAGCACTCCATCTCCAAGAGATGAATAATCCTTGTGCAGAGATTCAGTGTAAGAAAATATCAAAAAAGAAAATTAGACATTTTAATCTTTATTTCAAATTTGAAATACTTATGGATAGAAATATGCCTATATTAATAGATTTTCTATCCAAATTAAGCTTTTAAGAATAAAAATAAAGGTGAATTCTGGACCTGAAATATTGGTGCCTCCATAATATATATTCGTTACATCAACTTCAGGATAGATACCCTCTCCAAAGACGTTCTTGCAAAGGTCCAAATGGTATCTGCAACATATACGGCCACCAATCATGTAGAGTGAGGTAACACAGGAAAAAAACATAATAAACTCAACACAAGAAGCATATGGAGAGTCTAAAGACACTTGGAACAACATATTAGTGTATGGAAGATAATTTAAAGCATGCCTTGCGTCGACTTTTGAAGAGCGAATACTATCATTTGAGGGTGCCACTTGAAAATATGCTACTTCAGTGCAAACTTGGAACCACCACAATCGATCACCAGTATGTTTATTAAGAGAAGTGTCTTTCAAATACTTCTGATTATATGTCTGAACGCTGGAGCCAAAAGTTCCAAGATAATACTCTTTAACATATTTTGCATATGCCTCCTGCATTATTTTTGTCAATATAAAACTTCCATTAGAAACATATTAAACCATTTGGTCTCAACAGCATCATGATTAGAATTAAATTATTATCCATTCTAAGAAAATAAGGAAATAAATTATTATCACACTGAACATAGAAGGTAGAGAAAACATTATAATAATAGTTATAGTAACAAAAAAAAGCAGCATATGAACAAAAATTTCCCACCGCCTAAGGCAGCAGGAATTCATCCAAAGTGATACATGGGAGTTAGGCATGCTGCCACTTGTGGAATCATTAACAATTTAGTCAAAATTTAGGTTGCCATGATTAAAAAAAAAGAAGAAGAGGGTGTTGCAATGGAAGGGGGGGGGGGGGGGAGCCATGATATTTTACAGCTTTAATTATTTGCGTGACAATTAATATTTCTCACATTTTGGCAGCATGTTAGAGGAATTACTGTTGCTTGGTCAATAGGATAAATTTTATTTTTCTAGCAATAGTACTTTGTCATAACCTGATGTTAGAGTCAAGCAATCCCCATAACAATAACAAGATATGTCTAATGTCACCACACCCCTTTACCACAGCAGCCAATGGACAGGGAGTCTTGAAAACATTTTCAGCAGGGGTAGCATCGTAGTTCCTACAAGAATGGTCCAATAATTTTGTTATGTTATTGGAATCGACATGAAGGGAGATACTTGGTGTTTGGGTAGAATTGATTGGAAATTATCAATGGCAAATAGTTAAAACTCCATAGACAAAGAAGTGTGATGAGCAATCTGCTGGACTTAAAACCAATCAGTCTCACCATCGCCATAGCATGGTCAATTAAATTACTCAAACTGCATGGTCTAATTTGCCATTTAGTTACTGAATAGGACCTATAATATCAAAAGAATTTCTGAACAACAAAATGCAATCATCATTTCAAAGTTTAGTCTTGTCATTTCCAGGTACCAAGATTGATAAAGTTCTCAACTTCTATGTACTAAGAAAAAGCAAATATCCAACAAAGCTATGGCTGAAAACTAGAAAGGTCATCAGTGAACAAGCAAGGAGTAACAGGCTTTGACCACTGAGGGTACCAATTACTCTATCCTAAACTGGTATATTCTTTATTTCAATTAAAATAATGGCTCCATACATGTATATGTGAAGATAGATTTCAAGAAAACAACTGGATCTTACCACCAAATCATCTCCATTGTTCTTTGCTTTAACAAGAGTGGAGCATACTATATCCGGATTCCCGTATTGAAACTGAGAAAGTACAATGCAGATGTCATTATAAAAAAAAACAACTACCACCAAGCCCCAATCCAAACTAGTTGGGATTGGCACAAAGTAGATGCTATTAATATGGAAATTAGTATGAGTCAGCAAAACTAAAAAGGAAATCACACACACTGCTATAACAGCTGCATCTGCCAGAAAATACAGGAAGTCACCATCAATCTCCAGCTGCAAATACAGGTAAAATGTGAACATTCAAAATGATAAATGTAAACAGAGCCTCATAAATTATGTAGTTCATCTCATTGTTCCAGATTTTCACATAATGAATTATTATATGGATAGATACAATAAACCTCAGCTGCATCAAACAATGCCTTCACTGCTTGTTTATTTGACGCAAGCCTTTCTTCGACAAGTTGAGTAGTTTCTTGCAGTGTAGCTTTACATTCAGCACCAGCTGACTCACCAATCTAAATAAAATTGACAGGGACAAGAAAGGCCTTTAATCAAAGATCTCACCAGGACAAAATTCTCAAAATGAGGAAACATATCCAAACAGAAAGAATTAAAACTCAACGATAATGCTTGAGATAATTAATTTATTACCAAGATTGTTTTACTAAAAGATATGGCAGTGCATGATTGGTGATTCATTAGTTAATACATTTTATAATTATCATTGCATCAATAAATTTGATAAGATTCACATCCCATGAAATGAAAACCTTTCCTTGTAACAGATTCCACATCACTTAGTAAAAAAGGTTTTGTACAAAATTTAAGTACCCCTAGCACTATCCAAAACTCCACACACTGCAGAGAATCAAACTAAAAGCACAAGCATGGATTAGGACATGTTTACAGGATTACAATCAACATTGCGTTTACCTGCTGATCAAATTCGGTGAAGTTGTGAATAGCAAGAACAACTGCAGAACTTGCAAGACTCCCGCATGTTAAATGTGGAAACTTAAGACGAAACCATGCACTGAGTGCTCCAGCATATGAACCACCAAAAACAAACCAAGGATTTTCAACACTTGTTCTATTGAGCTTCAGGTTTAATGATTCCTGCATATGAATAGTACTATCACTGTGCACCTCAAAGAATCAGAAAATAATAATACCAACTTCAAACTTCAACGCATATGAAGAGCCATTATGACAACTACTGGGACAGATTTAACCTACAAATACAGGAAAGTGTTTCCCTGTTATATACAAGGAAATTTCCATCAGAAAGAAATAGTATTATTTCTCTACATTTCAGGCTTTTGCTTCAACATACTTCCAAACAACTTCATATAGACATGACAATACCAGATTCATGTATCCAGACACATGCATATTTATATTTTTTTTACATGTGGGTTTGTCTGCATGCTTGCTATTGTGTATTGTTAAAAAGAGAATTTGAAAGATAACTTAAGGCTATCAATATCTAGAACAGAATGCAGCATTGCATATTACATTTTGATCACAGTGTAAGGAAAACACAGGACTAGATAAATCCCACAACTAGGACTCTGTACTTTTTCTTAGCATTGGATTGACAGTTATCAAAGGAAAATGAGGCATCTCAAACGGTTGAACTCAATACAGGTTTCATTCACCAATAACTAAAATTTGATGTGAAGAAAATGTTGAGGACATTGCTCGACAACTTGCCTGATAATACTGACGGAAAACAGCCAAGTCGAATAGCGCCTGTTTAGACGAAAGAAATCTCAAATTCTCTGTTGTTGTTGATTTAAAAGGCAAACTTCTCCCATAGTAACGATGCTCAAGTGAAACCACAGCTGCTCCAAACTTCTTTGCCAAAACCTATAAAAGGTAACAAGGTCTAGTTTAAGTTTTCATGACTTAGTATACCAAGAACACTACAAGTTGAGTTTTCAAACCAAATCTTATCATGGTGAGAACATCGACAAACACCCATAATTTTTTCTTCATTTATTTTGCAATGAACTTTAAAAATTGCCTATAAACACAATCAAGCACTGACAACCAAAACATCCTTTAATGCTACTTAAGAACTACTATAAACTTACACTGATGTAGTCATTGACTATCCCGTTACAAGAAGACTCCCCACAAATTTCCAAAAATATGGGACCATCAGAAATCCTGAAGTAGTCAAGAAACTCGTAGTATCTTTGCGGAAACTTATGATGGTCCTGCAAATACCAAACCAAACCTAACACTCAATGCCAATCCTTCAAAACCCATTTCATATTCTTCAAAACCACACAGAATTTTATCCAAAACTTCAACTTTAATTGAACAAAATCATCAATCACACACTAACATCACTTCAACTAATTCTTACAATTCCACACCATGAATCATTTAATCACGTATTAACATCACTAGACTATTAATTAGTTTACACATTCATCAATTATAAGAACCCAATTATCACATTTTCTTAAGTAAACTTAGATTATGAAAATATGGCAACAACGATCAAACTTGAAATATTCAATAAAGAAAGGAACTTTTTAACAATAAACAAGAAGCCCAGTTTCTATTTCAGCCGAAACAACAAAATCAAAAGAAAACAAGAGAGAGAGGAAATACGAATGGAGAAAAGTGATCAAGGGTCTGATTGAACCAGAGTTCTTGAGTGGTCAAGTAATTCTTGCTGTTGCTGCTTTCAGACAAGCTGTGAACCTGCGTTCTAAGAGCGAGAGAGGCATAAGGTGCTGTTGACAAGAGCAGCAAAGAAATAAACACTAGCTTCATCGTCGTCATTGCTTCCTGTTGTTGGTGTTGTTTCTTTGAAACATGGAGAATATTTAAGGCTTGGTTTGTTATCGTTAATGTTCATCAAGACCGGTGGTGTTTGTCATTGGTTTCTAATTATATAGATTTTTTTTTAGTTTTAAATTAAACTTTTATATATATATTTTTATATGTTTTAAAATACTTTATTAAAAATAAATTTTAAAAAATAAAAATTATATTTTATTTTAATATATTTCTAAATAAAAAATATTTTAAAAACATTTATTATACTCTAAACATGTACTTTATATTCTACTTTATTTATAATAATCATATCAATCAATTTATAAATTTAATAAATCAAAATAAATTAATGAATCCACAAGAACAACCTAAATTAAACCCAAAATAATATTGTTAAAAAGTAAAACAAGATCTTTCTGAATAAAAGAACTAAAATAATATTATTATAAACAAAAATAATTAAAGCAAAAATACTTAGAGTCGATTAGCTAAATCTTATCTAGGTTTAATCAAGCTAAATTTTATCTAGGTTTGATCAGGTTAATTAAATTATTAATATTTAATTTTTTAATTCAAACTTAAATGGATCAATCTTCAAATTGATTTAAAATCAAATATAATCTGAGTCAGGTAATAAATAATTTAAATATAATCTGAGTCAGGTAACAAATAATCTAATTGATTTTTCTATTATTAATCATAGTTATAAAATTAGCTTAGAGATCGATTTCAAACAAGATTTTGTGTTGGATGAACTCGGGTTAAATTAATTTTTAATTTTTAAAAAATAACAACATTGTTTTGATAAAAAAAAATTTAAATGCCAATGGGTTTTACCAAAGTTATTACCTTAGGTCTGAAGACTTGCTTTATTAACTTCAGACTTGCTTTAATTATGTTAATGGTAGCTTTTTGTATATTAAATGGGTTGTAGAAAGAAAATGGTTTTTCCATGATTAATGAATTCTTTTCATTAAAACCATGGTTAATAAACTGATTATTGTTCTTCAACACATACACAGAAGACAGGAGGTGTCCAAGTTGCGTTCACAGAAAAATGGGAAATGCCACTGGTCTTGAAATCCAGCGAGCTTAGATCCATGGCCCATGCATGCAAATGTAACGATTCTATCGATTTGCGTTGGAAGCGTTGTGACATGTATCAGAAGTCTGCTTTCAAAAACAACGTTCGCCATCCGAAATCAAGACAAAGAACAGCTGGAAACTTGCTCTTGCAGTAATCTGAAATAGTATACCGAATTCTCTAGACTCCAAAGAAATTTCTTACAATGCCACTTCTGCGAATATCAGACACTTGGAAATAAGGGATGCATGGGAAGAAAAATATCTCGAACACAACCACAAAGCAACCAATTGCACTTGATTCTATACCTTTTCTTTGCAATTGAAGATGTGGATACTGTCCACTGCTAGTCTAAACAACTAAGCTACATTATTCGTGAAAACACATTCCCCAAGCCTTAGAAGCACATCATCCATGTCGAAAGAAAAACAGGGGAGAAGAACATGAAATATTGACACATGACATGCTAACTACGTACTACGTAAGAGAAGCATAGAAGAAACCCTGCTCCTGTCCAGCTCTCTGAGGGCATAGGAACCGTGCTTTCAGCTTTGCGATCGCTCCATTAACATAATAATGTCACAGTTCCTGTAAAGAGGTTATGAAAACTCAGGTAGAAGTCTTGGAGAATAGAACACATTATTAGGTAACGTCATATTCTTAAGCCAAAAATTGTCAGGTTAATTAGTGCAACTAAACAAGGTGGTGTTGTTAGAATGCTAAGAAGCTGATTGTGATAATTTCGTGAGCAATACTTAACAACCATTCCATTCGATGGAAAATGTGCTCTTATCCCTAATATATTATATAGAGTACAGGATGAAATTCAGGCACACGGATGAGAAAATACAGTAACCTGATTATTAGAAGCTTGTTCGTGATCAGTTCGTTGAGGCTTCATATTCAAATCAATCATCTTTTTATCCACTTTGTCATGTCCATCAGAATTAGAGAGTGACATTGGAGCTGGAGAAACCTGGCGATTCTGTCGCTTCTCTTCTGCTGTTGCCTTTGGTGGCTGATTCTGTCCTTTCCTTGTCTCCCCTGGATGCATAGGTTGCGAATGTAGGTCATCAGGCTGAGGTTTATCCCCTGGAAACTATTGAGCAACCAAAAAAGTTCAAATTTTAGAGGAATTTCACATAGCAGGAAGAGAATTGTTGGAATTTTCCACAGGTACCAATAACAAACCTCAACTCTTTGTCTCAACAAAAGATATCTCCCATGTGTCCTTTTACCTCCAACATGAACAGTCATATCACATTGCAAGCAAAGGGAACTTCCATCTGTCTCACAATAAAAGAAAGCTGCATGTATGCATGTTTCGAAGCAGAGAACATAAGCACAAAGTTCAAAACCTCTCCAAAATACCAAATTAGTGAGTGATTCAGCCTACAAGAAGAGGAGAATAAATGAAAAAGAACCTGCTTACCAGGTGCATTTTCACATATGTCACAGCGTGGAACGTCACTGGGATTTGCCAGACCCACTCGCACATGCCTGCTAGCAAGTTTGTTGCACATATGAACCTGCCAATCCAATTAACAGATTAAAGCTTCAATAGTAGATGTTCACCAACAATCTTGACGAATGTCAAATTCCAAAAGCCTCTATACGAGTTGGGGAAGTAACACTGTCAAGTTCAAATTTCAACTCTAGGGGAAGCTTTATACACTTCTTAGCTAACTTAGTAACAACAGTGTCAGGATCAAAAAATTCCTATCTGTAGGCACTTACAATCACAAGGCATAAATCACACTTCTTGAAATCCTATCTTTTCACACTTCTTTTAATGGGCTTAAGTGAAATTGAAGCTCTCCATATCAAAAGCAAGACAAAAAATAATCAATTGACCCAACAAATAGAACACCCCCAAAACCTACTACGAGTCTAGAAAGATAAATGACTTTCATGCTTCAATATCAAGATTAAAACCATTGCAGTCACAATAAAGAAGAGTTAAAAAGCAAGTCAAGCATGTATACCTTCTCATCGCAGGCAAGGCAAAGTGCAGCCTCATCAGCAGCACAGAAGACAATAGCAGCAGCACTCTCACAGGCGTCGCAAAGGGTACGCATAATTTTCTCTCACTCTCATTTCTCCAAAATCAAGCAACAAGAAAAAGGATTCAAGTACAGTTTCCTTTAATAAAGATATCAAACATCGCAACAAGGCACAGCTTCACTAAATCTACGTGCAAAATGATGGAATATTTGATTTTTATGTTGTCTATCAAACGTTAATGTTTTAGTTGCTGGTTGTTATAGAAAGAGAGGGACATAAACTGGGGATAAAGAGGGGCCTGGGGAGATTCTAACAAGAGATGATACATGTGGTTTTAATAAGTGCACACCTAAAGAAATGGAGGGTTTTCTCTTTTTTCTTAGTTTATGTTTTGTCAAACTTTGTTTCAGTCTCTGTGGCCACAAACTTCACAGGCAGTGGGGTATTTTTTTGAGGATGATAGTGCCTCTCAGTTTATTCTTGCCCACCAGTTTGATATCTAACATGGGGTCCATCTCTTTAAGTAGTTTTTGTTTTTCTTTGAAACCTAGCCGTTCATAAGGCAACGACATCTCCTATCAAAATCTTGTACCTAATAGGTTCTGTAGATTCCGTCGTTCGTTAGGTGGTTCTAGATTTTCAGTAGCCTAAAAATTAAAAGTTTAGGGATGTGATGAAGTCAGGGAAGAACTTCAATGGATTTCCTAGGCTTTGACGGTGAACATTGGACTGGGGTGATCTGGAGTGGGTTGGTATTGCGTGCAAATTGAATTTTTTTTTTAATATATTTTTAATATTAACATTTTAAAATCATTTAAAAAATAATAATTTGATGTTTTTTTTTAATGTGAAAAGCAATTTCATGCAACAAGGAGCTCTGTCTAGCTCTACAAACAGAATCCAATACAGAACAGATTGCAGGAATTTTCATTGAAAATACTTTTGATTACAACATATATATGCACTTCCAAATGCAAAAGCCACATCTTGGCTCGGTTTTTTCACAGACAGATTACATCTTGTTCAATCTCACAGTTTTAATTATTACACATTAAGTACCAAATAACCAAAATACTCACTCATCATCACCCAAGACACTAGACCCTTTAACATTCAGGACCTACAATAAAATACATTTGCAACAGAAGAATAATATTTTTAAACAGACAAAAACCAGTTGAACTTGTGATCAGTGATCACTCCTTTTGCAACTCAAAATGAGATGTTCATCATATCCATGCTCAAGCTCTCCATCATCACATTCTCCATGAATCCACAGTTAATTGGTGTTGCTTTCTTGAAACTTCCCGTTCTTGGCTTGAATGGGCAGGATGACAGAGGAAGGATTGGGATGTTGTCACAGTTGCAGATTTCAACCATGTACCCATCTGGGTCATGAAAGAACACCTGATCCACCTTGATCCCATCTTCTTCCACCACTGCTGTCACATACCTCATTCCCATTTCTTGCAGCTTCCTCTTAACAAGGCCAACATCAGTACACTATTGAAAACAAAACACTATCATTAGTACCACCACCATTATGATTGCACAATTTGTGTTCTTAAGTTTTGAATTCACAAATCTTACTTGGAAGGACATATGATTATCCTTGGGATTAATCGGACGCGGTTCGACGATGCTGTCAAACTCATCAATTGATGGGTTCTCAATCAAATGTATGCCAATGCCATAATTGTACAACCTGCATTGAATCAGACAAGCCAGTCAGTTCTTTTTAAACGAAGTTGTGAAGGTATATTTAATGCCTAAAAATGTAGAGTGAGTAAATAAACTAACCAAGCTCCGTTGAAATTGAAAGAAGAGGGGCGTTTGATGTGAACAAAGCCCAAAACATGCTCATAAAACCTTGCTGAAGCCCACACTGATCTGCACAACAATGATACATGATTCAGTGAGAGGAGGGGAAGTGCCTCGTGGCTGCTTGCTTCCTCAATCTCAATTGTCATCTCTGCCTTTGTTTTTTATTGCTCTTAACTTGCTTACTCAAGCTTCGTTACTCTCTTTGTATGCATGAACACATAACCAGCAAAGCTCCTTTTATAAAGCAACATTGTGGAGATATCTATTTACTTTGAATTCAGATTTACGCTGGATTGTTCTGTCCTTGATGGGGGAGGAACTTTCCTGGCAGATTCTCCCCAATCAACATTCAGACCAGCACCATGCGGTGATAATCTAGCCACCATGACAACTAAATATGGCGTAAACTGTAATCCTTATTAGTTACTCAATTAAACAAAATGGAAACACCTTAGAGGTTGCTCAACTTAACATGTATGCTAGCGAATTTGAGCCAACGCCATTCACTGTCATTGCTTATGCAAATATGATTTATGTGCTCTCGTTGGCCGCAGTACCAAACGGATCCCTCAACTTGGAATTCGATTATACCAATATCTCATGTCGGTTATTAGTATTTTATTTCCTTTCAACAAAATTATTCAACTGGTATGCTATTTGCTGGCTAATTGTCATTCAGAACTCAACTTGGATTTCCTACAACAAAATTCATGCCAGTTACATGCTAGATATTTTGGGATTACTATCCTCCAACAGAAGTGATTATTGAAAGCAATGGCCAAGCTCTTTATGTATACTGGGTAAGTTCGTTTCAAATCATAGGGTATCTTATTGGCTTCGGAGCAGTAGGGATTGAAATTGATACCTCAATGAATATGGGGACCAATTACAATACCGTATGATGCTTTTTTTCTGATCAGTGATAACCAATATACCATCCATTTTTGTGAGGTGACTATGGCTTTTACTCTGCTGTTTAAAGGGTGAAAATTTGAATAAGGCTTTAAACAAGGCGATCCCTCGTT
The DNA here is from genome assembly GCF_000002775.5 of Populus trichocarpa. Lineage (NCBI taxonomy): Eukaryota > Viridiplantae > Streptophyta > Magnoliopsida > Malpighiales > Salicaceae > Populus > Populus trichocarpa. The sequence goes on along the minus strand of NC_037291.2, from coordinate 1,127,211 downwards.
CAGGACTCTCCTTTTTGGAAGCTGGAATATTAACTTTGGCTTACTTGATGTTCTTTACGCAAGGTGAGCAAGAGATAGGTAAAAAGAGAGTGGCAAATGGTATGGTAATCAAGAGCCAAATGTGCTCTTGAGGAGCTTCTTTCTCCATGAAGCGATGACTTGAGGATGGAACAATGCTTGAGCCCTTCAAACCTTGTCGGGACCGAAACTACTAGCTTCCAAAAACTTGAAATTTCTTTGATGTTTCCTCTCACCAAATTACCTTGTCATTTTTAACATTCGGTGCAAAAAATCCATCACGCAACTGGAAAGGGCGGTGACATTGGAGGCTAGTAGCTATACTCCACAAACATTTGGCATGATTTCCTCATTCAAATGGAGGCTAGCTCCTTATAGCAGACGATTTCAGTGTTACTGAATGGTAGATATAGTGAACTAGCTAAATATCTTGGAGATTTTTTTGTTGGGTGAGCTATATTTCTGCCCTTTGTAGATTTACTAATGTTCTACTTTTACCCTCATGGATTAAAATCTCTCAATCTTACCCCACTAATTCCAATTCAGAAGCAACATAATTGGAGGAAGGCTCTTCGTTTAAGCCCAACTATTTGCTTCATAGACAGAGCCAGCCAACTTGGCCTTACCACCACAATCCATAAATTGGGAATGTCACACACCAGTAAAGCTTTCTCAAAATCACAATCCTAACAAAGTTCTGCAGATAGAATTAATCATATCCAAAGAAACACAAGGATCTGAGCCCATTATTGAACACTGCTTTAAGTAATACCAGAACAAGTAGTTTTAAGAGCATGGATCCAGCTAAACTAAATAAAAAATGGAATAAGAGACAGCACATGATCAGTTAGTACACTGGAAAATCCATTGACAAATAACTGTAGCCAGAGCAAACTAAGCTACCTTCCAATGCTGACGCTTTCACTATAAGTTCACATCTCAAAGCTTGGACAGGGAACAGATTTGTTTCAAATAACCAGATCAGATTACAAAGCTCTTGTGGTACTTAAAATGTTTTGAATAACATGTAACAGAAACTCAAAATAGTGAATAACAGGATCTCATATTGGCTAGGAATAGAGAGCTTGGAAATAAAACCAATTTAAACATAACAATTAGCTTGCATAACACCAAAAGAAGAAGAAGAAAGGGTCAGAGCAGTCCTGCTGATAAAGCCATCAAGATATTTCGAATAATCATCTGCTTCTGGAAGAAATTGAAGAAATTCTTGGGAATCCTACAAGATCCATTCGTTCTTTTTTCTCTGACAGATGGTCAGAACTTCATCCATGTTCGAATCCTACTGAGAGAAAATTTGATGCTTCCCTGACTTGCAAATTGAATTCAAGCAAACAAAATAGGATGCAGAATTCAACATAACGCCAAAGATGGTTCTTGAGAAAGAACTGGCTCCGTTAAAACTTAATCAACAAAAAAGAACGAAAACAACATGATCACTATCTTTGCTAGTTGCTCTTCAAGATCTTACTCACGAGAACAGAATTATAGATTAACACATACCCTTATGACAGAATGGTTAGGAGAAAATCATTAAACTGAAATGGCATAACATAATATAAGTTTTTCTACCATAGATAAATACCCTCTTGACAAACATAATACATCATTGACAGTACTGAGATTTTCAGCCAAAGTACCATGCAATATAAGCAACTCGATTTCCACCCTAGCATGTATAGAAGCGAGATCTTGTAGTTCACCTTCCCAAATTCTGCCTCTTAAAAATTGACCCCCACATCCGAATCTAATCATTCCAAGCCAAATAAACAGTGGGACTAACCCACTGGTTGACGACCAAGGTTGAAGATTCTGTACCTCACATTTTCAGCGCAGAAGGAGAAGGCTGCGGTGTTTGAGTGACTGTCACAGGTACTTAAGTTGTCGTAGTCCAACTTGAATGTGCACAGGCGAGAAAAATACCTGAAGTTTGAGTTTTCACGAAGTGCTCAACGTCGCGCGAAGGTGAAAATCAGGCAAAATGTGTTGCTTTTCTCATCCAAAAGAGACGTGTATGAAATGGTGAAGTCATCATCAAGAGGCAATCCACGCATAGCCTCATCCAATCCATGGACAATACATTTTAAGTCTTCTATGGACCATTCTATCTTGGAATTGAGATCGAACAAACAAACGGCAAGACCCTCGATAAAAGGATGAACATCAATACACTCACCATCCAGAAAGGGACTAGCTACGTTGTGGGAACCAAGGTCAATTCGAACAATTTTGAAAAATGCAATCATGCTCTGTTTGAATTCTGGTACTTTTTCCTCATCTTGTTCAGCCTGATTTTGTGGAAGTCACCAGTGTCAGTCCAGTCACAACACCAGTCCAAGATTGCAATCATGGAAAGCCCAATTAATTCGTGAAGTGTTCAGGACTTCATCACGATCCATAGATAGTCTGAGCATAATGCCGGTGTCAAGCCGATTTTGAATTATATCAGGTGTTGGATGAGGACATGCATGCTATTCCCTCTTCCTGAGGTTGAAACAATACAATTCCGTATGTTCAATATCACCATTGCAGACATCCAACATAGAGACTGTCACCAAAAAGCGTCGATGATTCATTTAAGGCCCCAGATGAGATACCCGAAACCTCAAATTTTCTTCTTCCCTCCTATAATCAAAATTTATTCTTTATATATATATCCCTTCTCTATAGAACTCTCCTTCATTGCATCCCTTGTTTCTTTCGTGCGGCAGCCTACTTATAACTACATGACAGCAAGAGAGTCCGTGCCATAAAATCTTCAAGAGCACAGATTTTATTTTATTTTCCTTTTTGGATGAGGATACAAACTAGATTGCATTCATTGGTGGGCTTAGAAATTTTACAACCATGTCATGCACCAGGCAGGAACAGAATGGGCGAAGCTCGAGGACATATCCACAAATTGCAAACCATAATGTTGGTGTCCATGCTCGAACTAGAGGGAATAGACACAATGGAAGGTAAGTGGACGTAAGGAGGGGATCACATCTCAGCAACAAATATTCGGCACAGGAGTAGGTTAATATAACACAGAAAAGTCTCTCCCGGTACAGGTTTCTTTACTTAATTATGCTACAAAGTGTATAAGCTACACCGAGCCCAAAAACCTGCAAAATACATGTCTTATTCATAAGGTAGAATGCACTTAAAACAACTGCTAATGGGGCTGAAAAAAAGAAAGAAAGAACCTAATTTCCAGCCCTGACTTATAGGTATCTTTCTACGTAAATCCATGTTGATTTGGGACCTCCCTTCGTGGGCAGTGAAAGGGATATCATCCGATGGAACCTAGGCCTTCTTCCTTTAAAATGGAAACGAGTTGGCTAGCATTTTATTCACCATGCTTATCTAGAGAAGAATTAGAAGATTACATGGTGATAATGTGCAACCATAATTGATGTACATGCAGGCTTTGAATTTGAATTTTTTTTTTAATCTTTCATATATAATATTTTAGAAAGAATATTTAAGGACAATTGATAATGTAAATTGCGCTTAGCAATACTTGTCATGTTATCTAACCTTTTTTTTTTTTTAATGTACTTGTATGGTTATTTTCAGACATAAACTGGCCTGCTTACCTGGCACTTTCTTTGCATGTGCAAATCTATGGCTACCTGTTCCACTTCCCAGGTGGTTGCCAGTTAAAGATGGCTCCATTAAACAAATTGATTGCCCACGAATCTGCATCATGTTTCATGTCTGTTTCTGGGCTCGTATACCCTACTGATCATGATAACTCTTCAAGGCTTTCTTATTTGTGCGGTGCACCAGAAAAATAATCAATGTTTCGAAGTTGATTTTATTTAAAAATATATTAAAATAATATTTTAATATGTTTTTTAAAAATTATTTTTAATATTAATATCAAAACAATCTCGTTGAAACATACCAAACAGGATTAAGGCTAATACTTAATAAGCATCGTCATAAGCCAAACACAGTACTAAACATTCATCTAACTTTGGCAATCTATGATAAATAACTATCTACTTTGAAAAAGAAAAGGAAAAGAAAACAAAGCTTCATATCCATCGAATTGTCCCAAGGCATAGATTCATACGCGGGTCCTAGAAAGCTAAAGACTGCTACAGAGGCTATGCCAAGCAGATAGGCCAAACAGCAGCCCATTTGGTATGCGCCTAATGTTCTCAAGAATCACCTGTTCTGTTTCCAGTCTTCCCCTTGAGTTGGACTCACCTCGTCGGGCAAGTAAGATGGCTATGCCATTCACATAGCAAAGATTCAAAAATACTGAGACCTACTTAATTTGTGCATGATTCAGAGAGGGATCCAATTATGACGTAGTGTACGTGGATGCATTTATGAATCAAATAGATAAAATAAATTGCATGGAGAAAACCGAACGTCTCAAATATGCATTTTAATTAAAAAATATTTATAATTTTAGTTTCAATTCAAATTTAATCTGAGATTTTATATGTTTATTTTTATAAAGTGATTTTCGCGTTCTAAAAATGCTTTTAAATTATAATCAAAACACCATGCTTTTACAGTTTTAATTTTTTTAGTTAATTTTAAAATTTAATTATTTTTTTCATTTAGTCGTGGATTCTTTAGGTTAAATCAGAGTTTTTTTTAAATTATGATCAAATAAGTGTTATTTTTTCTCAAATTATAAAATTTTTAAAAAATATCAGAGTTTTTTCCACCCATTTCTCTCTATACTATTTCTCTATAGTCTAAAACTATAATATTAAAATCTAATAACCCTAATTTCTATCTACATACTCGGTCAGTCACGTCAAATTATTCGTTGATCACTCATTTCAATCTTTTTTATTAATAATGGACCTTGAGATGACCACTGTAAATTAGACACAGAAATATATCTACCACAAAGTTCAAGTTAGTTGGATTTTCAATTATGAGGCATGATCGATCACACACCTAGCATAGGACCATATCAATCATCATCTTGAAAAATATTGAATTAAGTGCTTGAATTTTTAAGGAATAGGGGAATTTATGGCGAGATGGACAGTTTGGTTGCTAGTTGCTACCACAAGTCATCATGGAAAAGTCCCTCGATCTCATGTGCTCCAGGCTATGCTTAATTAATCCGTCGGTTCTCTCGTATGCATGGATTTATACCTTCCTTTTCCTTTAGAAATTCGTCTAAAAGCTCCCTTTCTTGACCCTTTTCACATGGTGTGAGAGCTAGAGACCAGGCACCTTTCTCTAGATTAATAAAAAAATATTATTATTAATTGATAGAATTATGTGGAACTCACTCTACATATAGTATACAGATCTTTATGATGTTTTCTTTATGATAATTGTCTGTAAAGTCAAAATTCAAAGCAACATTAAATATTCTTCCTCTTGTTCCTTGCTCGAGGGAGAAAATGATTTTGAAATACACCTTATATAGTATTCTACTGATATTAATTTATGCTCATACATATGAGACGAAGAGTTAATTATAATCACATGATTTATGAGCAAGACCTTCCTCTCTTTTTTTATTATAGACAAGCTGGTCTATAATAAAAAAAAAAAAAATAATCACTAGGAAAAGCATCATATTAAAACATAATATAAATTATATCATGGGACATTATCTAAAAACTTAAGTTATTAGGTTGAGATGGTTATTTGATATGATATCAGAGCCTTGATGATCAAGCGGTCACGAATTTGAATCTCACCATCCCCATTTATTAATTTGATAAAAATTAAGCACAAGGTAATGTGGACATGTATAAGTTTCAAGTCCAAATGACTTTCACTTGAGGGGATGTGTTAGAGAATAATATAAATTATATCCTAGAACCTCATCTAAAAACTTAAGTTATTCGATAGAGATGATTCTTTGACATACATGGAGATATATAGCACCAATTTGCAAAATGGCAATAATAAATTATATTTAAAAAAAACACACACAAGAAATTCTATATATAAATTTCCCCTATTTATGTAATTAGTAGCACTTATTAATTAAAAATTAATGAAAATTGAGAGGCTGAATTTCAACACCCTCTCTCGCAATAAATCCAAAAAAGAAAAGGAAAAATGGAAGACTTCACATGGAATTCATGCATTTTCAAATGAAGTTCAATTTGTATTTTTACGTTGTCTGCCTACCTGTTTTTTTTTCTCAAACAATATTTCTAGTTATTTTGGTAGACGGAGAATACTGAATTGTTATTTATAGCGGATTCTTTTTTCAAATGGCAAAATCTAAGTATAATATTAAAGGAGGAGGTATAATTGTTGAGTTCTATAATATAATTATATTTTTGAAAATGTTAGAAATTTTTATAGCTTTAATTTTATTTCATTTTTGTATTTTGAATTGTTTTGTTTTGATGTGCTAACGTTAAAAATAAATTTTAAAAAATAAAAAATATATATTATTTTAATGTATTTTCAAGTAAAAAGTATTTTTAAAAATAATTTCAACAACATTCATAAATAATGAGGTAAATTATAGTGATGTATTATAAAATAATAATTGGGTGAGATTTCTGGAAAAGAAAGAAGAATAGCAAAGCAAATAATATATATATGAGTAGCCCCACAGTCACAGATTGGTTTTTATAATTTTGCTTTTCTTTATCAAAAGTTGTTTCGTGGACATTTTTCCAGACACATGCAAGCAAGGGTCGACGAATATGAAGCAATTTTCTTCTCTCTCAACACATGGGGTGTTACGCTATCTCATTTCTTTTAGTCAAAATAGTCCCCACTTTCCTGCTTTTGCAGCTTTTTCTTTGTCTCACTGTGGAACGCAAGAAATTCAATGCTGACTGATACAGCTAGAGGACTGCAAGCATGTTTGTGGGTCGAGTTCTTTGTAACCAAACCTCATAACAATGGAAATTGAAAAATTAATACTCTTTGAATATATTTCTTAATGGAATGGTCCCTCCCCTGATCTCTTGGATCCATGCCTGTTTCAAATGAAAACATAACTGTTGAAATGCTTTTCATAAGAAAAGAAACATGATCTATTTTAACTCAAAATCATTGATGTATTGACATCCAAATATCTACAGAACAAACAAGATTATATCACAAAACTGATTCATTCTCATGATTATATCCTGATATTACCTCAATTATTCTTAACATAATGACTTGATCTTTGATACTAACGAACTAACAACCTAAATGCATGAAATGCCTATCCATGTCAACATAACTACACAATCTGAAAAGTATCTGTCTTAACTATTTTCAAAAGCAATGCTTTATCATTGACGTACTATTTTTTTATCATTGAGACGGTGGAATTAAGTTCTTTATATATATACATAGTAGATAATCTATTTCAATATTGACCTAATTTTGGAAAACAAGTAGAACGGATAGCTTTTTCACACACTTTTACCTCAACAAAAACATAACATACTAAGGTGATAGTCTCGAGATAAGAAAAAAAGAAGAAGATGAAATTAGTTAGAATATCGGATATATATAGCGACAGATTTATCTTCGTTTCTCTGTTGGATGGTATTCGGTATGTTAAGCGGTTTTCATCCTCTCATCTGGGATTTGAATTCAAAGAAAAAGTGTGAGAAAGATCCAGCCAATAAGAAGCTTCTTGTCTCATAAAAGCTTATCAAACAATATACGTATTCAAACCATTTCATTTCAGACCTGTAAGAGAAAGATATATATATAAAAATGAAAAGTAGAAGAGTTGTCAGATGGAGTGATAGGCAATAACTAATCACCTAATTAAGGCTTAATAACTAAGCAAATTAGGTAAAACATCCTAAGATGTCTGAATTAGTCATGTTAACAGATCAAAATTAATTAGGAGTTTGGTGTGTTTTTTTTTTTTTAGCGCGGTAGTTTTAAATCAAAGGCTAATAATAAAATCCAACAGAGCGACTTATGAAAGCAACTAACCACCCCAGTTAGACTCCATAACCACCACTCAAAAAATCCATTCATTTGCCTTCAAAGATCTGGCATTTAAGGCCACAAATATAGCCCTTAAAGAGAAAATAAAGCAAAGACACAATCTTTATGTCCTCTTGATCTCTCTCTCTCTCTCTCTGCATTTCCTTCAAAATTCACAAGGTGAGAGAATGTTTAACATTTTGAGATCTTTTTCGTTGTGTTTTGAATTGTTTCAAGCCAATGCAGCAATGAAAAGATTGTTTGATGCAAGGAGTTTGGTTTTTTGGAGTTAAATTCTCGAGTTCTTTTTCAAAGATTCTATCTTTGGTGGGTTTTGGTTGATAAGTTTGGAGTTTTTGATGTTGCAGGGATCAATCTGAGGGTTCAGTGACAATTTATGGAGTCATTGAAGATCCTCAGAAAGCTCAAAAACATTCCTTGAAAGAAAGCTGTAAGTCAATTTATCTTTCTCAATTTCCAAGGTTAAATCCTAAGTTCTCTGTTCCAATGCATTTTGTTTTTATTTTAAAAGGGTATTTTTTGTTTTGTTTTTTAATGAGAATGTTGTGTGATAGAACATGAGAGGAGGCTTTTGACAGACTGTAATAGGGGACCGGAGAAGAAAACTCCAAATATGTTCGTATTTTAATTAGATAAGAAAATATTTGTCTGACTCAAAATGAATAATGTAATAGATGATGAATTGGCTTATGTATTTGACCATGCTTTCTTTGTTAAATGAGAAACATAGGAGATTAAAGAAATGGGATTTCTTTGCTTCAGACAAGGAACTGACCCGAAATGTCGGTGATTTTAGCAATGACCCATGATTAGTTTGTCAGATTTAAGATGATTGTGGCTGTTGAGTTTTGGTGGTGGCCCTTATGTTATCTGGGAGCCATACAAAATTGTTTTATCAAGCAAATTCAAAGCATATGTCATTAACCGAATAAGGAAGGGAATGGTTGTGTGAGAGCTGGAGAGAAGAGAGACAGAATGATTATTTGTGGTCTGTATGAATATGACAATTGGTGATAGATTGACTTCTTTACATATGGTATGATTTTCAGTTTTGTTTAGAGAGAATGGGAGAGATTGGGGTGGCTGACGCGGATGGGCCAATGCAGGGGCTGAGTGGTGGTGGTGGTGAGGAGAAAATTTTGGTTTCAGTTCGGCTGCGGCCTTTGAATGAGAAGGAAATCGGAAAGAATGATGTGTCAGATTGGGAATGCATCAATGATGACACTGTCATATACAGGAATAGCCTTTCAGTGTCGGAGCGGTCCATGTACCCAACAGCTTACAAATTTGGTGAGAAATTGATTATCGCATTTTAAGTTTGATTTGATTTGATTTTCTTGGTAAATTGCATCTGCAGTTCTGTTGTTATCACAGATGATTAATAAGGCTGTCATGGTTGGATATATCTTCATCACATCTGCTGTCATCTATCAATGTGTAAATCACTCTATTCAGCTGTATAAGAAACGTTTTGCTTGAACCTTCTCGTGATTTTGGAAATTGCAATATGGTTTTGTCTCTTTTTATGTGTTCCTATTTCTTAATTCATACAGATCTTAATGCTGACTCTTTCCTGAGTTTTGGCCTTCACCTTTTCTCTTTCGCTTCTACAACAATGGTGTAACGTTGCTGGTTTATATTAATGCATTTGTTTTGCGTGTTCACTGCTGTTGTCTTTAGGAGCATATTTATGGACGTCTACTTTTTGCATCACGGAATGTTTTCAAATATTCATCCCATCCATCTTGTTTCTTTAATTTGTTGGCTCTAGATAGAGTATTTGGGCCTGGTTGCTCGACAAGGCAAGTCTATGGAGAAGGAGCCAAGGAAGTCGCTCTTTCGGTTGTCAGTGGCATAAACTGTGAGCACAACCTCCTTTTTTTCACTTGTTCATTATTTCATTTCTCATTAAATTCATCTTGAACTTCATATTTGTGTTTCTTAACTTTTTTTTTTGGCTTACAATGATGAATTTCTTCAGCAAGTGTATTTGCATATGGACAAACAAGTAGTGGAAAAACCTACACTATGAGTGGAATTACTGAGTACACTGTAGCAGATATATATGACTACGTAGATAAGGTAATGAAAATACTTGATACAGTTTGCTTTCATTACTCTAAATCCAGCATTTATTGTATTCCTTAGATGTTCCCTGATCAATGAAAATATTTTATTGTTTTCCCCCCTTTATAGCATAAGGAAAGAGAGTTTACTTTGAAGTTCTCTGCCATGGAGATTTACAACGAATCCGTCAGAGACCTCCTAAGTACAGATACAACTCCTCTCCGACTTCTAGATGATCCAGAGGTGATTTTCATTTTAGGTGAAGAACAGCTCTATGTTTTTTTTCCTTCATATCAGTAACATTTAACTTTATTAACAGAGAGGCACTGTTGTGGAGAGGCTCACGGAGGAAACTATAAGGGACTGGAATCATTTTAAAGAACTTCTATCTGTCTGTGAAGGTAAGTCATGCTCTTGAGGTTATTTTTTTCTCTTGGTTTCCAAGGGTGAGGCTTGAATCCAAGACCTCTTGAGGAGAGGGGGGCATGGATGCCTGTGGAGCTAAAAAAAGCTCGTTGGAAGTCATGCTCCCGAGTTTAACGTTTCTTTTAACTGCAAAACTTGTAATTGCATACTCAAGCATCCTGGTGATTTTGCAGCTCAGAGACAAATAGGGGAGACCTCCCTTAATGAAGCAAGCTCTAGATCTCATCAGATTCTGAGGCTGGTACAACTGGATATTCATTTCAATGTGAAATTTCAAGTTATCACTACTTGACAATCATTTATTAAAAGGTTTACTGTTTATGTGCATATGCCAGACAATTGAAAGTTCCGCACGTGAGTTTGTAGGCCATTACAAGTCTAGCACTCTTGCTTCCACTGTGGTATGCGTTGTGAAAAGTTTCTGGGTCTCTGGTATAGCTGGTAATACTGGCTCAACAATGTGTAAATATCATTCTTTTCTGCGCAGAACTTCGTTGATCTAGCAGGAAGTGAGCGCGCTTCTCAGTCATTATCAGCTGGCATGAGGTTGAAAGAAGGTTGCCACATAAACCGTAGTCTACTGACATTGGGAACTGTTATCCGTAAGCTAAGGTTAGGACGTGTACCTTATTTCAATTTTTGAATTTCAGTGATACTCATAATTATTGTTGACAGCATCTTCATTTAGTTACTGTTGTGATGGAATGAATAGTACCGCAAGCGTCTGAGTTAAGCCAATTTGGTCTATATTATTTTTCTAGACGTCAGATCTTGGGGCTATACTTTATGAATTCATTACAAAACAGTGCTATGTTCTTCCACTGGTAATTTTTTATGCGCTGCAGAACGTTCCTTGATGCTGTATAACATAAGTTTACAAAATAAAATTGCAACCATATCGTTTCCCTACTAGTACATGAAGTTGCAAATAATATACTCCTGTAACTTGGCATTCCATAGAACAGTCAATATGTGTGTTTTGTGCAGTAAATATATTGCTATTGTGGAATATTATAGACAATATCAGTTGTCATGGTCTTTCCAGAAGCACCTCTTTTCATTTTTTCATAGAATCAGTGTGTGTAATCTTCTATTCTTTTTATGACTTCCTATTCCCTTCTTCCTTTAATTCATTAGGTTGTGCATGAGTCTTGACCTAAAATAAACTGAATTGCCATTGCTTTTTCTAATTCATCCAACTTTATGATTGATGCAGCAAAGGAAGAAATGGGCATATTCCTTTTAGAGATTCAAAGCTGACGCGAATATTGCAGTCCTCTTTAGGAGGAAATGCTAGGACTGCCATCATCTGTACCATGAGCCCTGCTCGAATCCATGTTGAACAATCTAGAAACACACTTCTTTTTGCAAGTTGTGCTAAAGAAGTGACAACCAATGCACAGGTTAATGTAGTTGTCTCTGATAAAACACTGGTAAAGCAACTGCAAAGAGAATTGGCTAGATTGGAGAGTGAGTTAAAAAATACTCGACCAGATTCTGTAGCACCAGATTCCACGGCAGTACTGCGAGAAAAAGACCTTCAGATTGAAAAGGTAGGTACAGTCTCCAACTTTAACATCACAATTAGAGTCCTGCTCCTACATATTAATATCAAGGCAGTGCTCCAACTTTCATTAGAAATGGAAGTGCATATCAAGACTATTGTATAGACGAAGTGCCGTGCCTCATTGAGCCGGGTCATAATGAATAAACGATGACTAACAAACATATACGCAGTGAGCCTTTTTTAGACTGATGAAGGGAAAGTTCTTGAAGTATCAAAACCTCAGTCGCCTCAGATTTAGGCTCTCAATATGTCCATCATCTTCTGCAAATTACATGAATGAGAGACCTATCATTTGAAACCTCCATCCAGATATATTATTTATGCATCATAAACTCATAGAATGCAATGTGGATTTAAACCTCAGAAATTCAGGTTCCGATTTATGATCTCTGTTGCATGACATCATCTTATATTCTTAATTCTTGTCAACATTTGTGGAGAGTTTAACTAGAGCAGAAAGTAGTTTGCTACTCCATTGAGCTTTACACGGGAGTATGCCTGTAATCGCCCCACTTTCCAATCAGTCTTTCTTGTTTTCCAACAAATTTTCTCATGTAACTTGTAACAAATATTGGTAATCTTTGGCTTTTTGAAATTCAAGCATCAGTTCATATCCCAAGCATATGCTAAGCATCATTAGATGCATTTTCATAGAGAAATTTGTTGATGTATGTACTCGCTAAATTTTGAATTTTAACACCCCTTTTCTTGCAGCTAATGAAAGAGGTCGCAGAGCTGACTCGGCAACTTGATCTTGCTCAGTCTCAGGTCGAGAATCTACTGCAATCGTCTGAAGGTGACAGAGCTTCAACGGTATGGCTATGCATTCTTTTTTTCACTCTTAGTATTTTATCTGGTACTATAGAAATAAAAAAGAAAATTTCTAGATCAAGCTTCCAACTCTATCAATGTGCCTTTACTATCCAAATCTGATTCCTCTATGTCCTCATACAGCCAGATCAAGATCATCACTACCCTAAATTGCGAGTGCGGAATTCATTCAGATCTGACAATTCAGTATCATATTCACTCATTTCGGAAGATCCTCCCTCCCTAGTCCTTGGTGCCAGATCTTTTGATGCATCTCAATGTTCGGATGAGCGAAGTAGCAGAAGTTCTGAAGCAACCTTCATCCAATTCCCAGAGTTTGAAGAGAATTTTCTTCCAGAAAGTTTATCTCCGGAGGACTCAGATACAACCACTGACTTTGTAGGAAATGGTCTGCATGAGAAAAAGGATGCCGAAGAACGAACTAGTCAAAACTTTGATGGTCATTGGAAGGAAGTTCAATGCGTTGAAGTGGAAGAGCCAAGCATAAACCAATATTCAAATTCGAAGATGTCTGAGTCTAGGCCATACAGATTTGAAGAATCTGATGGGCCTTCTCCAGATATAAAAACCGATACCTTAGGTTTAACAAAGATCGGCAATGAAGAAAGAGCAAATCAAGAATTAAAGTCTCCCCCATTGAAGGAACAGAAAGAGTTGAATGATTTGCATTCCACTTTTATTATACCATCTCCTGAAAAGCCCTCTCCATGGCTGCTGAAAGAAAGCCTGTCTGAATCAAGGAGATTTTTTATCAGGAGTAGAAGCTGTAGAGCAAGGCTTATGAATAACTCACCAAGTTCCCATTTCGAGAAGGTAGAAGATGATGAGAGCACACCATCAAATGGGTTTGAGAAAGATTTCCCTGGGAGACCAGAGGGTTTTCAAAAGAAACTTCCTGCTTTGAAGTATGATCTTGACATCAAAAGGTTATCAAGAAATGTCTCAGAGAATTCTATGAGCAGTTTTGCTGTTAATGAGCTAAAAGAGGGAAGTGTTGGAACTTCACCTGATTGGAGGACTGCCAGTGTTGGTAACTCAGATGCGGGATTGATGTACATGGCTGATGATTTGGTGAGTGTTTATTTTCTTTCATCGTCATTCCTTTTACTAGCTCATATTCAGGCAATGGGATGCTAAATTAAATATTAAACGAATGAGCTCCTTACCATCTTATTTGTCTGCCAAAGACGAAGCCTTTGCAAGATAATGGTGGAATAACTGAATGTTTTGCTAATGGATCAATAACTGAATATGTCCCTGCCGAATCTAGCGGGAATATAAAAAGTCTGCAATGTCTTAGGATGTAGGAGACCAGCTTCTTCCCCCACTCCATTGTCTTCTTCTTCCATTTTTTATTCATTTCTTGGAAGCTGCGGAGAGTTCTGGTTCAATTAGACCAGTCATTTTTCTCATTCATGTTTTTTATGGTTTGCAATGGTTGATAGGCACAAGAAACAACAGCAGAGACCATGGAGGATGTGGAAGATGATGACTTGGATGCAATGCGAGATAATGTGTCTGCAAAGAAGGTGAGAGATGTTGGCTTGGATCCAATTCAATATGACGTGTCAGAAAAGAAAGTAAAAGATGTTGCCCTGGATCCTATTCAAGAGGATGCAGAAAGTGCTTCTAAATGGCCATTAGAATTTAAAAGGAAGCAAAGCAAGATCATCGAACTTTGGCATGCCTGCGATGTCTCACTAGTTCACAGGACCTACTTCTTCCTGCTCTTTAAAGGTGATCCTGCAGATTCTTTTTACATGGAAGTAGAGATCAGACGGATTTCCCTTCTAAAGGACACGTTATCCAGGGGCGGCGGTACTATTGTTCAAGGACAAGTTCTAACATCCACCTCAAGGTATATTACCTTCATTTCCGCATCAAGTCATATTTATATATGTATATTCTGCAAGCATTCCAAGATAAAATATTTCCTCTGTGAGCAGCAAGAAGGCTTTGATTCAAGAGAGGCAGATGCTGGCAAGGCAAATGCAGAAGAGGCTCACTAGGGAAGAAAGAGAGAATCTTTTCCTGAAGTGGGGTATTCGATTGAATGGAACCAATAGAAGGTTGCAGCTGGTCCATCGCTTATGGACCAAGCCAGCAGATATGGACCACATCACAGAAAGTGCCACTCTTGTTGCAAAGCTAGTTGGCTTTGACGAGCAAGAGCAGGCTTTGAAGGAGATGTTTGGGCTGCTCAATTTCACACCAACACATCCAAGCAGGAGGAAACCTTCTATTTGGAAGCGCAGTGGATTATCTTTCTTGTAAGCTTTGCTATAGTGCACCTTGACGTAAAATTTTGTGGCTAATTGATGATCTCCACGGTTCTATCACACATACATAGCTTTCTGAGTGTTAGTTTCAGCCCTCTGTATTCTCTAATCCTAGCTGCATTGATTGTGACTTGTGAGAAAGCTTGTAAATCTGATGTAAAATCGTAATGCTGAAGCTTCCCTTTTATCTCTCTTCTCATCTTCTTGGGGACCTCTAATATTTTTTTATTTTCATATTTAGTTAGTTTTATATATTTAAATTTTTTTATAAATATAATATAAAAAAATAATTAACAATATAACTTTTATACATATTCTCTTAAATTTTGTTTAAGAATTTAGTGCATTGGATAATTTATTTAGAAATTAATTCTATATTTTTATAGTAACATTTGATTATGAACAATAATTCATGAACCAAGAACAAAAGGTTACAATTCATTAGATGAGTAAAGAGGAGAAGGCACATTGAGAGTGTAGAGGCCCTGAACCAAACACCAAGCAAAATGGCTTAGCCCAGCCATATACAGCAACTTTGACCCAACTAGTCACCGGATTTTGGTCGACTAACCCGCAGAGAAATTCCCAGTTTTTTTATCAAAACTTGTTTTTCCCAGTATAAAAAGATTAAAAAAAAAAAAAATTCGTTCACAGGCATGACATGGTAAAAATACTAGTTCATTTTCCATGTTACGGGTACTCCTCCATTAAACTTGGTTTAATGAGTTAATTTTAAAAAGATTTTGATTGTGTTATTAAATTTGGTTTAATAAATTAATTTAAAATCTCACGAATTAGTTTTTTATCTAATTTAAATTTTTAATTAAATCATATGGAAGTTAACTCGAATTAAATTGATTGATTTTATTGGTTCAAATACAATATTGATGGCTAGTAATTTTAACAAAACTTCAAGAAGAAAACTTTTTTAAAAAAAAATTATTAAGACAATGACAGATTAGATTGATCTCAGTTCCTCGGCAACACCTATCATGAACTATATTAAATTTAATAATTTTTTTAATTATATAATAAAAATATATGCTCACAAAATTAACATAAACCTAAAAATAACTTGTCTTTTTTAATAATTATTTATTTTACTATATAATAATATTTAACTTTGTAATATTTCCCCTGCAACTTTTAGCTTTATACTTGATTAGTTTGCTGGTGAACAGTGGCAGCTAATAACAAGTGAACAGCGAGTTGAAAAAAATATTAAATGATTCATAATTCAGCTTCTATATTTATGATTTTTTTATACAGCAGTAGTCTAATCTGAGTCATTAATTCAAATTTAACAGAGAAAGAAAACTGAGTCATCCAAACAACATAACTATGCCTATCAATGTGCTTTTACAATCAAGAGTACTGTGATTTCTTTTTCTTTTAAATTGTAAAATATAATTCTCGAATGGTATATTATAAATCTATTAAGCAATCTATAACTTAGAGATAAAGGATAAGAGTGATTATATAAAAAAGAAAATAACAATCACCCAACAATATCCTATCGATTTAGTTAAATATGCTCAAAATCAAATTATGTGCCACTGCCATTTTAGTCTTCTTGTTTCTGGGCTAGGTTCCAGCATCCGCGCGATTGACGACTGGCTCCATCATTTGTAGTTCCTTCTTTTGTATCACCAACCATGGAAAACAGATCAAATTCACTAAATAATATAAGTTCTGGGGCTTTTTTGACGTTCCCAAACCCCATGTTGACGAAAGATTTGTGACAAGAAAATGACCGGCAGACACCCTCTCGTCTGCCTGCTCGTTGGCCTTGTCACTTCATTTCTTCACCGCTCTCTTCTGGATTTTCATCCAGCTTTCCCTGCTCCACCTGCTTTTGAAGCCATGATATATACAACCTTTCAGATCATAAGAGCAAAGGGGAAGCGCCAATATGTGCAATAAGGAGAAGTGGAGAACAAGTTGAACATGAACAACAAAACGTTAATGGCGCCTAAGTTACGAAAACATATGAACATGATCGATTAGTTAAGGAAAAAAAAGAGAGTACATCTTATCTTCTTACGTTGTAAGGGAGAGAGAGATGTGATCGTATTTGTCTGAAATGCCATGAACAACAATCTTTCGAGGGTTATAATTTTTGTTTTCTCCTCTCTCACTAACATGCTTGGAGATGTGGTTTTACAACCTCACTGAAACATGAAACAATCCCTTTTTGCCTGCTAAATGTTTTTTTCGTTTGTTTTTTTAGAGTGCAGAATATGTAAGCTGCAGAGCTGAGTTATATAGGTGCAAGAGAGTTAATTGAGCTACATTCTTAGAGATTCTTCAAGATTTACATTGTTAAGACAGAGAGATTCTCATGAATAATTATAGGTTAATTAAGAAATCGTTTCGTCATTAAAATCTATTCATTAGGGATCTTAATTTAAGAAATTATTACTTTTGGAGAAGGGCTCTCATTGGTTCAAATAAAATCATATCACGAAATTTAAATGTCAGCAAATCTTGAAAATCTTTTTCCATTTTTATTTCCTTTATCCTTTATTTTTATTTTTATTTTTATCATAGACAGGACGTGGAACGTACAATCAATGGCTAGGCAGGGAATTAACGTTAGTGCTGACGGTTACTAGTCATGTACTGTTTGTTTCTGTATTGGTAATTATATTTAGATATGTTTTAAAAATATATTTGATTTAAAAATATATTTAATTTAAAAAAATATTAATTTTTTTATTTATGAATTTATTCTCGTGATTCAAATTAAAGGTTTGAGATATTAAAACTAGTTGATTTGAGTTTTTTTATTTTTTTTATTATTTTTTTTAATTTTATTATAAATTGATTATGAATTGAGTTTTATAATTTATTTATTTTAAAATATATCAGTTTTATAATCTAAATTTGATAGATTAATCTATATTTACTTAAATTTTTTATTATTTTTAATTATTTTTTTTTAATTTTATTCTTTAACCAATCTATTTTAAAATTTTCTTAACCGATCTATATTTTTTTTATTCTACAAATTACCTTAAAACTTATCACGTCACATCAAATTAATATCTAAATGGCGTAAACTTTTTCTCTTCTTGAGAAAACACGTAACCGGTCACATCGGGAAGAGATGGATCTTTGTGTGGATGGTGCTTGCCATTCTTAAATGTGGCCCTAGCTATGGATACAGCCCATGAGACTTTAGACCATGATCCGTGTCTGGCGGACCGTGGGTCTTGTTCATTATTTTTCATCTCCCTTCCTGTTTCTGGCATAAATTATGATATTTTCCATTCTTTTTTTTTTATCTGGCATATATTGTGGTAAATTGATTTTTCTTTTTGTGTGAGGACGTTGAAAACTATCCATCCCTGTGAGCTGCGTAGATTTTTCTCTGTTCTAGACAGTGGCGGAGCCACACAGGGGCAAGAGGGGGCAATTGCCCCCCTCCCCCTCCAAAATCAGATCCAATTCCTTTCTCTTTTTCGTTTTTAATATAGAGTTTTGGGCCATGAATTCTATATATATAGAGGTATAGAATGAGGCAGCTAATGGATTTGAGAAAAGAGTTGGCTTGCCCAACAGTTATATTT
The DNA here is from genome assembly GCF_000002775.5 of Populus trichocarpa. Classification (NCBI taxonomy): domain Eukaryota; kingdom Viridiplantae; phylum Streptophyta; class Magnoliopsida; order Malpighiales; family Salicaceae; genus Populus; species Populus trichocarpa. The sequence goes on along the minus strand of NC_037291.2, from coordinate 1,108,534 downwards.
TTTATACTTGTGTTGTTAGAGACTTTACTTATATAGGATGTGGTTGTGATTGCTTTTCAAAGTGTTTTTTATGCTGAAATACATCAAAATAATTTTTTTTTTATTTTTTAAAAATCATTTTTGAGATCAGCGCATCAAAACGATTCAGAACATACTAAGAAATTTAATTTTTAACAAAAAAAAAATTTGAATTTTGGGGGAACGCGGTTTGCACCGCGTTCCCAAACGTTCACTTCATCTCTTCCTGATAGGTCAACCAGATATGGAAGCTCCAAAAATACTGGGTCTACATCTTCAAAAATTAGTTATTGAAAATGTTAGGGTTTATAATAATTTATGGATTTGTTGAATTAATATGTGTATGGGTAATATTATATGCTAATGGATATGAATTGAAATGAGTTTTGATGAATTGATAAGTATTTTGTTATGAATTTCATATGAAAAATGATGATAATGAATTTACTAATGATTAAAAATGAAGTACAAGACAACTAAAAAAATTAGGGACATAATAGATAAATTACAAAAAAAAACATTTAATATTTATATTTCATCCACTTGTACAAAATAACAAGTCAGCAAGAACAACATCAATTTATGACAATCCTTTTAAGCTATAATTTTAGATGTTATGTACCATATGTCAGTATAGAATTGTTGCCAACAACTTTCCTAGTCCTTGGAAGATTTAGAAATAGATAAATGAAAGTTTGTTGTATATATTGAGAAATATATTTTTAATGAAATTAAAAATAAAATTATTATAAAGTAGTTTTAAAATATAAAATCTCGAAGAAAATAATTTTTTTCATTTTAAAAGTATTCTTAAATTAATTTTACTTAACTTGAGTTGGTACATATATTTCAAATTAATTTCTATATATAACATATATATATATATATATATATATATATATATATAGCATATAATATCAAATATTTATTAGTAGTTTGCCTCTTCATTTAAAAAATTCTGGCTCCACCACAAATTCTAGAGACAGATAGATAGATCTTCCCTTGTTCTCTTTCTCTCTCTTTACTGCTCTGTCTAGTTTTTCTAGAAAAGAACAGCACAATAAAAGAAAAAAAAAACAAAAAAAAACCCGACTCCATACAAAACCAATCTTGTATACCATGGTCAAGGCTTAAACACAGTGGAGGATTAAGGGGATATTAACTGTGTTAAGCAAGTGAGGGGTTCGAAGCTTTAGCTTACTGATCTTTCTGTGTCCTCCTCCTATGCTGCTTGCTGGCATAATTGCCAAGAGTTTCCTTAATTTATATAGTTTTTTTACTGGAAAATAGAGAGTAAAATCAAGTTATCTTCTGAAATAGAAAAAACAATAGTGATGTTTTTTCCATTTTATGCGTTGTTTTTCAGCTGTTTCCCTGGTAACACCATCCTCCATGCCCCGTGGAGTATATGATTTGTCTTTGTTGATCTCCGTTGCAGTCCTTCCAACGGACCACGATGAGAGAGTAAAGATCCAACATTAAAATAAAAAAATAAGTTCCAAATCTCACCACCAACACAGCATCCATAAGGATAATACAATATATATATATATATATATTGAGACATACAAAATTCTCTACACTTTATTGAGATGCCTCGTACGTCTTGATCTCCTTGGTATTTAGAGGCAAATTTATAAAGGAGATGGAATTCAAAAGTGGGTGCATTATATGTGATACCCATTTCTTTCAGTATTGAAAACTTGATTACGTGATTGATAGGAAAGAGATTAATCATCTAAATATTTGACTGAGACATCTTGGTTTTGTCATTCATGTAATAAGATCAATTTTTTATTTTTTTATTATTTTTTTATTAACATGGGTGTCCGGGTCAGCTTACGCGCGCCTCGACTAATCTCACGGGCCCTGAAATTAACGACCATGTAAACCTCCAGTAACTATCATATTAGCAACTACAGGGCTCGAACTTGAAACCACAGGAGAAGCAAACTTCTTGATCCTAAACTTTTACCATTCAGCCATATCTACTTAGGTGGTTAAGATCAATTCTTTATTAATTTCACATGTATAAATTAATGCAATAAGCATTATAATTTTTGTTTCTTGCTAGTCTTGTCCAAGCTTCAAATGTTTTGTTATAAAATATTGATTGGTTTATATTAAATTAATTTTCTCTTAATTTAATTTATATTAAAAATCAACTCAACAAGACATCAAATCAAGTTTAATAACATTATTGTAAAATATTATATACGAGGCTTGATAGGAATTATATGTCACCTGGGGCAAAGTTCGCGAAAGATAATAGAAGGGTGGAAAATAGATGAGCGTGATGATGTGACTAATTGAATGGTGTTTATGGATGTTGCCCATATGGCCCATGAAGAATTGTATATATTTGCAAAGTTTTAACATTTGCTCACCAACAACCTTTTGATACGGACAAACTTTAACAATGAAATTAGATGGATGGTTTAAAATTTTGAAATATATATATATATAGACAGTTCGACATATTTCTTTTTTTTAGTTTTTTTTTTTTTGTTTTTTTTAGTTTAACGTGGGTGTCCGGGCCAGCTTGCGCGCACCTCGACTAATCCCACGGGTCCTGAAGTTAACGACCATATAAGCCTCCAGTGGCCATCATATGAGCAACAAAGGGCTCGAACCTGAGACCACAGAGAGAGCAAACATCTTGGTCCTAAGCTTTTACCTCTTGGTCCCAAGCTTTTATCAATTCGACATATTTCTTGATTTAATATAATGTAGGGATGACGATCCATATATAAATAAATAGTATATTGCATGATAAGGTTTTTCATTTATCCTTGTCATTGCAGGTACATTTAACTTATGATTAGAAATAAATGCTTTTATACATCCCACTGGGGTGAGTAAGGGTGAGAGGAGGGGAAATGGGTTTTTATGTGTAGAAAAGAGGGGAGAAGAGAATATATATGCGTTTTGGTTTGAAGATTTGTATTATAGAAAGGCAAATAGGAGATTATATAATGCAAATTTTCGAACCAAAATCCATGTTGTTTTTTCTCCCCTCCATTTTATACACAAGAAAAACTCATTTTTCCTCCTCCAGGTCCCGTTTAGGCCTATTTATTTCTCAAATTACTTACTTTAAGATTTTGAATCTTGAATAATAACTCAAAAGACAAATCCATTTATCATCCAATAAATCTCCACAAATGTCAATTCTCCCAACAATCCATTCCTATGCTTTAATGCTCCAATAAGTAATCAAGAATGTCTTGAATGTATTTTCCAACTATTCCTACTACAACTTTTTAGTTGGGAGGGGGGGTTTCGAAAGTAAGATAGTAGTTATTTTTTAAAGTGTTTTTCACTCAAAAATACATTAAAAAAAATTTTATATCAATACATCAAAACTATCTACACAAATAAAAAATATTATTTAAAATAATTTTCCAAAACAGTGCTGAAGAAGCATGGACATCCCATTTCTCACATGGCAGCTAATTTTTTTTTTCTTTTTTTCTCTGACCTTTTGATAAAAGTCTTAATCAAGGCTGTCTATCAAACTCATTAAAGTGGCATAGCTTTGTAACGTAATCATAAGGTCTTGCAATTATATTGCCTAATACCAACCCAACTTGGTGGTTTGAGGGTCGGCAACTGGCCCGGGAGACCCCTGCAGCTATAAATACATGGTAGACAGCAACGCATTAAAAGCCTTGTATTGTTTGTGTATCGAAGAGTAAATTATTATTATTATTATTATGATTTTAGTAAAATACTTAGTTAATCTCTTTGTTTTACAAAATTAATATCCAGTTCATACATTTTTCATTTAAAAATATATTAAATATTTTTTTTATTTTTTTATTTTTTACATTAGCTCATCAAAACCATTAAAAAACACTATAAAAAACATGAATTTAATTATTTTTTTAAGTAAACACACACAAACACAAAAATAAACAACGTTTGATTTTTTTTATTGATTTTTAATGATAATTTTTTTTCAAATGTTCTTCACTTTTTAATTTGAATTTCCTCATCTGTTAGAGACTAAATTAAAAATGTGTTTAAAAGGATAATTTACCGTCAATCTTGATTAAAGAATTAACAATATTATAAAACACAATGGAATTAAATTAAGACTCGCTACATAGCAAATAGCACATAAAAGCAGGATGGTCACATGAAAGATTTGATTTTGAAATTATATTTGAAAGTCCAGCATTAACACATCCCAACAATGAATATGCTTCATTGCATGGTGGTGGATGGTAGGTCCAATAGTGGTAATGAGTGTATAATATAAAGTATTCGACATGTAATTATAGCAATAGCATATATCAATAATTTCTGCTGCAAATCTTTTTTTTTAAATAAAAAGAAATTGAACAAGTGTCTGGACATTTTAAAATATATATATATATTTTAGAAGCGAAACAAGCTCCCGCTAAGACAAATCAATTCAAATTTGCCACCAATAAATTCTTCTCCTGCTGCCCGCACAAGCATTGATTGCTCCTGTTGGATGATGGGCGATGAGTGCCTTTTTTTTGCATCACCAGATGACGTGGCAGCCCATCCTGGTTAATCAAACTTTTTTTTTTTATATAATCTAGTTGGTTGGCTTTAAACCAAACCACCCTTGTTAGGTTTTGCCCTTGTGTACTTTCCCTTCATAATCACCCTAAAAAGAAAGTTTAATGATATCCTTCCCCCCTTAATCTATCACTGTTTGGCATTTTGACCATTGAATTAAATAGGAAAAAGTTTTTTATATATATATATATAAAAAAATAAAATAAGGGGAAAAAGTCCAAGATGTGATATAAAAGTCAGAAAAACAGGGAAAAGAATTGCGAGAGAAACAGAACTTTAGTCAAATCACAAGAGAAAAAGCAAACAAAATAATGCAGTGAAAGCATAAAGGTTATTCTAGCATGATAGCAAACCCTTTATTATTCTTATGACCGGAAAAAAATTGAAATTAAAACAAGAAGATAAAAAAAAAAAAAAAAAAACAGAGAGATGATTCCTACAAGCATGAGTATAAAACATGTGATTTGTCGCGGGTTATAATTTGTTTTTTTTTAAATATTGATTATAATGTATTTTTCAACATAAAAAATATAAAATATAAATTGATAAATCTATAAAAATATCTCATTAAATAAATTAATGATTATTTATGTAAATATATGAGAAAAAAATAGTTAATAGTAACCAAAAAAGAAATTGATAAAATTAAAAAAATGAATGTAAATCAAGATATTCAACCACACAAAATGAGGCATTCATCTGATTGTATTTAATGAATTTATTTATTAAAATCAATAAAAAGTAAATCAACAACCAAAAAAACTCATGACTTACTACATAAACTAATGTTCTAAAAATATATTATGCAAGGCCAAACACACCAGCAATGTTATTTAAAAATAAATATTTTTTTATTTTTTTAAATAAACTTTATTTGTATAAAACCCAAAAAAAATCTAAATAAATTAACATAACATCTTGAAAAAACAAACATAAACAAAACAACTCTAAAAAAACTTCTTGAAAAAATATCATATAAAACCCGTGACCTGTATTATGAGAATGGTATAAATTCATAGAAAATAAATGAAAGATAATTACAAAACTAATATCTTATTTTTTAAAAAAAGAAAAACAAATGCAGAGTGATAAGATCATATGAAGCCGAATCTTCAACAAATCAAATGCTAAAAGATTAAATCAAGAAAAAAAAATTACACAAAATGATCTAAAAAATAAAGGTGAAAAAAAAAACATTAATTGGAGAGTAACTAAAAAGTTGATTTGATTTGTGCTCCAAAGTCGATCGTAATTCTTCTTTCTAAAAAAAAACTTTGAGTATACAAACTTTTTTGATATAATAAAAATTTTCAGTGTAAATCAAAAACTTTATCCAAGCATCTAATAATCATCCATGTAAATAAATAAAAATAAATTGTTAACAATAACTAAAAGAGAAACTGAAAAAATTAAGAAATGGACGTAGATCAAGATATTTGATATCGCAAAATGAGATATTTATTCATTTGTATCCACTAAATTTGTTAATTAAAATCAATAAAAGATAATATAAATAAAAACATATATGAAACAGAGTAAATAAAATAAAAAGAAAAAAAAGTATGCATAGTCGAACATATAAGAAATATTATTTCAAAATAACTACTTTTTGTGCAGAACAAAACCTACTTGTATAAAGCAAAATAAAAAATCAGCAGAAATTAAACAGAAAACAAAATAATTTTTTTAAAAACAAAATCTTTATCCAAAAACAGCTTGCAAAACTCATGATTTAAATAATAAGATCAAAACAAACTAATATAAAAGAATATGAAGGTAACCACGAAACAAATTTTTTTTAAAACAATGTAGAACGATAAAATTACAAAATAAAATGAGGAAAAAAATATTAACCGTATTAACACTCAAAACTTGTGATCCATATCATTAAATTAAAAGCATGACAAATGAAAAAATCATGAAATTTAATCTCAAATAAATCAAACACCGAAGGATGTAACCGGGAAAAAAATCAACCACATAAAAAAAACATGGTGGAAACTGAAATAAAAATAAATAAATTTGAGGGCATTTAAAAATTAAATTGCAGGGTTAAATTGAAAAGAAAAAACAATCAACAAAAGGAAAAAAAATCAAAAGAATAAAGACTAAATTGAAAAAACAACAACATAAACTTTAATTAAATGATAAATTTGAATACTAATAAAACCCTAACAAAAGATCCAGGGGGAAAAATGACAAATAAAAAAAAACAAGGACCGAATCAGAGACAATAATAGATGATAAATTATAATTTCAAGATTGAATTGAAAACATAATTATTTTTTTTTAAAATGGTCAATAACAAAAATAAGCAATAAAAAACATAAGGAGTGAAGTTGAGAAACAAAAAGAAAAGAGGATAAACATGTACTTTAACTTGAAGAGAGATAAAAGTATGAAGAAAAAAGAAGAAATGACCATCGGTAACAAACCGTCGGTCCACCATTGATACGCTTCATACCAAGAGTAAAATCACACAACGACGCTTTTAGTGACAAATAATGGCGTTGCATGCGCCGTCAAAATAGCGCGGACGCCACCAACACACTGGTATGTGAAAAACACGTGCCAACAGCTTTTCTGAATTTAATATTAAAAATAAATATTAAATTACTAAAAAGCCCTCCATAACCTTGAAAATAAAAAACAAACCAATATGAAAGTAACAAAACACTCATGGTGCATAAAAGTTTTTTGTCTTATCTATGGGTAGAGAAGTATTTTACTTATTTTAAAGTTTGTGCAAAGTAAAAAAAATCTCTTGGTCAGCAGGTTTAAATTTCATTGACCTTGGGAGTAAAATAGTATTTTTACTATACAAAATAATCTAAAAAGACAATAATACCATGTTCAATCTTTTAATGACAAATGGGTAAGCATAAAATACTAAAATACCCCCACATCTTAGCCTTTCAACTTTTCTATCGAGGGGCACAAAGTTAAATTCTCCATAGCAATCCACCATAAATTATATCTATTGCTACAGTAAATTCACCATGCGTTTTGGAGTTTTGTTAAATAGAAGGTCCACAATCATAAGCCGCCTTAGTTTAACCATAGGAAAAAATAATTATTAGCTAAATAGCTTTTTTTTTTTTACCATGCCTTGTATAATATCGCGTTTCAAAACTTGATTTTATATAAAATAAAATAACATGTTTTTTATTTATAGAGTTTTTCATTTATTTTAAATGCAAAAACTCATTTAATAACAATTTTAACCAAACATATATTATTTTAAAATTGTATCTAAAAATGCTTTTTTTTAACCTGTTTTTATAAAATTATAATCACAAAAGCTACCATGATGTCAAACATATATTAAATGTTTATTTGTCTACGTTTATGCTATAATTCTTAGCTGGGTTCTCATAGCTTAAGTTCTTGGTGCAGTTTGGTTAGTTCTACTTATAAAATGATTGATATCGCGATTCTGACCCGTGACGAGTAAACATATATTATCTTACAAGATTTTTTTTTATGTATTAATCTGCTTATTTTTAAAAATTTAAATGCTAGTTGCCCAACTTACCGCAAATGGAGCCATAGTTTTTATGGTCACATGACTATAGAGTCCTAGATTGTCTGAATCTAAAATAAATTATCACCATGGAAGATTTAAAACCCAATAATATTTCATAATAATAGAAAAAGAATGAGAAAATATTGTATATTGTATAAGATAAGATCACACACAAGGCTCAATGATTCAACCCATATCATATCATATGAGGTTAAAAAGGTCTCTCCCTAACCCCACACCACCCCACCCCACCCCATTGAAAAAGTCTGTTCAAAACCTTTTGGGAAGAGGGAACCCTACACTACACTTTACCCCAGACGCCATTACCATCCAAGAAATAGAGGGAGAGAAAAGCAAAAAAAAATTGATTTTTGTCTTGGTGAGAGAGAGAGAGAGAGAGAGAGTCTCGCTTCTGTATTTCTCTGTCCTCCTCTCCATTTTGTGTTTTAGGCTTGCAGTGTGTGTACAAACAAGTGTCCTCTCTCTTCCCCCCCCCCCCCCCCCCCCCTCCATCTGCCTCTTCCCATATGGCTCTTCTTCATCCTCCTCCCAATTGACAGAAAAACACCAAAACCCATTTCATGAATCCTATCAAAATGAGTCCTTTCTTTTTCTTTCTCTTACTGTTCACATCCTTCTTGGCCTGCAAATCACAGCAAAACCCACAAACCCAAGCCCTGACATCCATCAAGCAAAACCTCCACGACCCGCTTGGAGCTTTAACCGGCTGGGATCCAACAACCCCATTAGCTCCATGTGACTGGCGTGGTGTCTTTTGCACAAACAACCGAGTTACTGAACTTCGTTTACCCCGTCTCCAACTCCGTGGCCAACTCAGTGACCAGTTTGCTTCTTTAACATCTTTACGTAAAATCAGCCTTAGATCAAATTTCTTAAATGGAACATTGCCTCATTCTCTTGCAAAATGCACGCTCTTACGTGCTTTGTTTTTGCAATACAACTCATTTTCCGGCAACCTTCCGCCGGAGATTAGTAACTTAACTAATCTTCAAGTCTTGAACATCGCGCAAAATAGGTTTTCTGGAGAGATTCCTAGATCTCTGCCTGTGAGTTTGAAGTATCTTGATTTATCATCAAATACATTTTCAGGTTCTATCCCTTCAAGTGTTTCTGACTTGGCGCAGTTGCAGCTTATTAACCTGTCTTACAATCAGTTTTCCGGTTCTATTCCGGCGAGTTTTGGCCAGCTTCAGAGTCTTGAATACCTGTGGCTTGATTATAATATTTTAGAAGGGACTTTACCTTCTGCCATTGCGAATTGCTCTTCGCTTGTGCACTTTAGTGCTAATGGTAATCGTCTTGGAGGTTTGATCCCGGCTGCCATTGGCGAGCTTCCGAAATTGCAAGTTGTTTCGCTTTCGGAAAATAAGTTTGTTGGGGCTGTTCCGACTTCAATGTTTTGTAATGTCTCGGTTTATCCGCCGTCGTTGCGGATTGTTCAGTTGGGGTTTAATGGGTTTAGTGGTGTTGTAGGGCCGGAGTCAGGCGGTTGTTTTAGTGTTTTGCAAGTTCTGGATCTTCAAGAGAATCACATACGTGGAGTTTTTCCTCTGTGGTTGACACGTGTGGTTACTTTGACAATGTTGGATGTTTCGAGGAATTTGTTTTCTGGTGTTGTTCCGGCTGAGATTGGGAATTTGTCGAGGTTGGAGGAGTTGAAGATGGGTGGTAATGGTTTTAGAGAGGTGGTTCCAGTGGAGATTCAGCAATGTAGGTCACTTCAGGTTCTTGATCTTCATGGGAATGATTTATCAGGGGAAATCCCTGAGGTTTTGGGTGATCTAAGGGGGTTGAAGGTGTTGTCTCTTGGTGAAAATCAGTTTTCGGGCTCGGTTCCTGGGAGTTTTAGGAATCTTACAGGGCTAGAGACCTTGAATTTGGGTGGTAATGGTTTGAATGGAAGCTTGCCAGATGAGGTTATGGGGTTGAGTAATTTGACTACGCTGGACCTCAGTGGAAATGGATTCTCAGGTGAAATTCCTGCTACTATTGGGAATTTGAACAGGGTAATGCTCCTGAATCTGAGTGGAAATGGTTTTTCAGGAAGGATACCGTCTAGTTTTGGAAATCTATTGAGGTTAAGTTCTCTTGATTTGAGCAGACAGAGTTTGTCTGGAGAGTTGCCGTCTGAGCTTGCTGGCTTGCCGAATCTTCAGGTGATTGCTTTGCAGGAGAATATGCTGTCTGGGGATGTTCATGAAGGGTTCAGTAGTTTGTTGGGTTTGCGTTACTTGAACCTCAGCTCCAATGGCTTCTCCGGTCAGATTCCGTTGACTTTTGGGTTTCTCAAGTCATTGGTTGTTTTGTCGTTGTCTAAGAATCACATTTCAGGGTTGATTCCACCAGAGCTTGGCAACTGCTCGGATCTTGAAACCCTTGAGTTAGAGTCAAATTCTTTGACTGGCAATATTCCAGGTGATCTCTCTCGCCTTTTGCACTTGAAAGTGCTTGATTTAGGTAGGAACAATTTATCAGGTGAAATCCCAAATGAAATCTCCAAATGCTCGTCGTTATCCTCATTGTCGTTGGATAGCAATCATCTTTCAGGTAGCATACCGGATTCATTATCGAATTTATCCAACTTGACATCTTTGGATCTCTCTACTAACAACTTGAGTGGGCAGATTCCTGTCAATCTTGCACAAATCTCTGGCCTGGTATACCTGAATGTTTCAAGAAATAACCTAGAAGGTGGGATTCCAACATTGCTGGGTTCTAGATTTAACAACCCATCAGCATTTGCAGATAATCCAAGGCTATGTGGAAAGCCATTGCCTAGAAATTGTGTGGATGTAGAAGCAAGCAATCGAAGGAAAAGGTTGATTCTGTTGATTGTTGTGGTTGTAAGTGGGGCTTGCATGTTGGCATTATGTTGCTGCTTCTATACATACAGCCTCTTGAGATGGCGCAAGAGACTAAAACAAGGTGCTGCGGGTGAGAAGAAACGGAGCCCAGCAAGGCCTAGCTCAAATGGAAGTGGTGGTCGTGGCAGTACAGATAATGGAGGGCCGAAACTTGTTATGTTTAATAACAAGATCACACTTGCAGAAACAACTGAAGCAACTAGGCAATTCGATGAAGAGAATGTGCTTAGCAGAACTCGATATGGCCTAGTTTTTAAAGCTTGTTATAGTGATGGAATGGTGCTCTCAATCCGAAGACTCCCGGATGGATCACTAGATGAAAACATGTTCAGGAAAGAAGCTGAATTTCTAAGCAAAGTGAAGCATCGAAACCTAACAGTTCTTCGTGGCTACTATGCTGGAGCACCAGATATGAGACTCCTGGTCTACGACTACATGCCTAATGGAAACCTTGCCACTCTCCTCCAAGAAGCATCCCACCAAGATGGTCATGTCCTAAATTGGCCAATGCGTCACTTGATAGCTCTCGGAATTGCCCGTGGCCTTGCATTCCTCCACACATCCAACATTGTTCACGGGGATGTCAAGCCACAAAGCGTCCTCTTTGATGCAGATTTCGAAGCCCATCTCTCTGACTTCGGGCTAGACAGATTAACCATTGCAACCCCAGCAGAACCTTCAACCTCAGCAACAGTTGGCACATTGGGTTATGTATCACCAGAAGCTGTTTTGACAGGAGAGGTTTCAAAAGAAGCAGATGTTTACAGCTTTGGCATAGTATTACTTGAGCTACTAACAGGGAAAAGGCCAGTGATGTTTACACAAGATGAAGATATTGTCAAGTGGGTCAAGAAGCAACTTCAGAAGGGTCAAATAACAGAACTTTTGGAGCCAGGTTTGCTTGAACTTGACCCTGAATCATCAGAATGGGAAGAGTTCTTGTTAGGTGTTAAGGTTGGGTTACTTTGCACCGCACCGGACCCTCTTGATAGACCCACAATGCCTGATATTGTTTTCATGCTTGAAGGTTGCCGTGTGGGCCCTGATATCCCATCTTCAGCTGATCCAACCTCTCAACCATCCCCTGCTTGATGACCCACCCGAATTCCAAATAACCCGAAAACCCGATAAAGTTTGACCATTTCCTTTAGAACCTTTTCTATTGTGTTGTTTCTTTTTTACCCTTTTGCCACTTCGGTCTCTGATGCCGGCCTGAGAGAAAAGATCGGGGCCCACAAGGTTGATAAATTGCAGTCAACGATTGGGACAATGCGGGGACCACTAGCCCTCTTTTGTCTTCTTGGCGCCAAAGGGAGTCACGTGGCAGCAGAGTGAAAAAGTAGCCGTTAATGTTGTGGGCTCCGAGGAGAAGCTGGCAAAAAACTGAAAAAGAAGTGTCGTTTTCTATTAAAAAAAGAACAAAAAAAAACGGAGGCAGTGATAATATTGTAGCAGTAAAGTAAAGCGTTGGGGTTTTGGTAATGTAAGTTGGGGCACAGCTTCAAGATGATCTCAGGCTCAGCTAAAGCCATGAGAGGATCTTCTGTTGCCCTTCAGTTTTATTTTTTTTTCCTGGTAGAGGGCAAGCGATGGGGTCAGGGACTCAAAATCTTAGGACCCCACTGGATCATCATCAAGAAGGGGATGGGAAAGCTACAGTAGAGGAGAGAAAGGGGAAGAAAACGATGGCTCAACATCTTCAATTAATTTTGAACTTTTTTCAAAATTTTTAGTGGGTCATGATGACTTTTTATCTGTGATGAATTTCTTTTTGAATTGTTGCATGCTGATTTTTGTCATTTAATCTGTATTTTTTCAGTACAGACGTAGTAGTAGGAGTGAAAAGTACTAGCACCAAGTACCACCTTTCCTTGTCTTCCATTTTAGTTTTTCAGAAAGGATAAGCTCTCTATCTTCCTTGTTCGTTCTTGCTTTTTCTGCATTTACGCAAATGGGTAGCTGCAAACCCAACAACCATAAAGATTCTCGTCTCAATAGCTGTAAAATGCTAAAATAATCAGAGATGCTATGGCTACAAAAGTTTCGTAAAAAAACTAGGGCTGACAAAGTTCAGACATTTCTTCTCTCTAGTTCAAGCTTTTGGATGCCCATTTAATCCTTTTGATTAACTTTCAGATTTGTAGTTTATATTAGAGGTTATTTTTGCCTATCAGCAGGTTTTTTCTTTTTAAAATATTAACGATATAACATAGTTGAATTTTGTTTTTTGAAATTACACAACAATTTATACATAATTGAAAAATCCGACATTCATCACTAAAAAAAAAAAAATTACAAAATCATCAATATTATTAAAAAAATCTTGACAGAACAAATTTAATAATATTAAAAAAGATCTTCAATAATGATCATTATGAAATTATACCACATTTACCGTCCAAAAATAATGGGTGACTTAGATGCTTTTGGCGTTAAATATGACCTACTCGGTTTATTGTTGTTGACTTTTTTTAATTTTTATTGGATTTGTTTCATCAAGATAATCAAAGTTTCAGTGTATTTTTTAGGTCTATTTATCTATTTTTTTTCTTTCTTTTTTTTATCGGCTTTTTTAATGTATAATCTATTTCATAATTTTTTAAAGATATCACTATTTTAAATAGTGATAAGCCATGAATATTGTATTTTTCAATTATGATATATATTTAAAAACACAAAAAAAAGTAATAATTTAAAGCTAAAATTAAATTGGAAAAAGATTGAAAATCGCGGCAGAGCTGCACGAATAAACAAAGCAATGCAAGAATTGAATGGACGGGTAGGATTGTGTGTGTATCTTGACTGTTTCAACGGCGCTGAAAAGTGGACAGTGAAGTGTCAAATACGATGCAGTGACCGTTATGTATTTGTACTATTTTATTTTCTTAATTGTTTTTTTATTGGTCTTGGTTAGAACACCACGTTCAACATTGATTCATCCTCGTTGTCTTTTTTACTATTTTATTCTTCTGATCTTTCTTCGGTTTTCTAAATTCTTGTTGAATTCGTTAACTCTCCTGTCCCTTCCACCTCCATGTCAGAGAATTTTTTTTATAAGGGTGGGTAGATCTCAAACAAGTTAATGCTTCAATTTTTTTTAAAAAAACTAGAATATTCTGATCAAATGCAATATTTTTTCATCCTAAAATTTAATTTTTCAAATTTATATTGTGGTCGAAAAACATATTTTACAAGCTCTTCATCGTTTTTCTTTACATGTTTTTTAAATAAAGAAAAGTCATGAACAATTTATATATGTTTTTCATTTTATATACCAATAAAAAAAAGTCATGGGAGTTTGTGATGTGATGTCACTGAAAAATTCAGCACAAGGTGCTTAACAACCTATATATATTCCCTTCAATGTCTTTGAACAAAATCCCAGAGGCATATACGGAGGGACATATTTGGCCAGAGTCTATGATCGGATCTTAATATCTAGTCATGGCAGGAACTGTTCTAATCCGATCAAGGGATTCTGAGGATAAATTTGGTACTTGGCGTCCAAGATAAATAAAAAAAAAATTGAATTTAAAGGATGTTTGAGAATGTGATAATAGTTGCTTTTCAAAATGTTTTTTGCTCGAAAATACATCAAAACAATATTTTTTATTTTAAAAAATTTATTTTTGACATTAGCACATCAAAACGATCAAAAAATAATTAAAAAATTATTTTTTAAAAAAATTTAAATTTAAATGAAAAACAGGTTGAAACTCAATGTCAAATACTACCTAACACAACACTAAAATATTTTGGCAAAATAGTACACTTTTGGATGTCACGTTCCTGAACCACGATATCAATTAAATACCGCGGTTAGGAATCGTGATGAAATTTTAATTGATGTCGTGGTTCATAACTGCAACATTAATTAAATTCAAGACTAATTGATTGACTGGTTTGAAAGTAACAACAAAAATTACAAAATTACTTAAAACATAGCTTTAGGATGATATTTTTTAAATTTAAATATCTAAATGTTTTTTTAAAACATGATAATTATCTTACAACGTTTAGAAATAATAATATTAAGTAAATACCACTTTTCAAGGACGCGAGAAGATAAAAATATGATATCTTACTATTTTTTTTTCCAAATATTATTATTCAACCAAAACTGAGATAATTTTTTAAAAAATCCGTCCAAACAGTCCATGTGCGAATCTGAGATGGCTAGTTTCTTGGTGGTGCCTGTCTGGGCTTGTTAATCGTCTCTCTAAACTCAACTACGCTATTTATACTTCTGCCATTTAGATGGCCTCTTTGATTACTTTGACCAAACAAAAATTTACTCCCCTCGCTCGCATTCATCAGCAAAAATCAATGCAGTGCATGAGCAAAGTTATTAAAACAGCCATGACCCGAGGTTTATATCATGGATTAAATGGGTTGATTTAGATCAATTCAAAAGATATTATTTCAAGATTTTGTTTTAAAAAAAATTAAAACAATATAATTTTACAATTTTTTTCAAGTCAAATTGAATTTTAACCTGATAGACTGAGTCACAAACTGAGTTTTCCAGTTAATTTTATCTGGTTTTTTTAAAAAAACCTACTCTGGATCAAATTTTAGATCAACCCACTAAATCAAATCAGGTTTAATAATACTTTATACGCAACATTACAACCCCACCTTTGCATCACATGTGCTTGTATGAATGTATTTTTATGGTTAAAGTTGATTTTTAAAGTGTTTTTTTATTTGAAAAAATATTAAATTAATATATATATATATATATATATATAATTTCAATATACTAAAGTTAAATTGTTTTTTAAAATTAATTTTAATTAAAAATTACTTGTGAAAAATATCTTGCATCCCATTATGGAGAATATTTACACGAAGAAAGTAGGGCGTGGTCTTTTCCACTTGGCAGCCAAGAAGAGACCCACATGGAAGTGCAAGAGGTGATGTTTGCACGGAGGTGGTGAATTGTCGAGGCAGAAGCCGGCACAGAGCTTGAATGAACGGCAAAAGCCAGCCCAACTGAACATCTGCCAAAGCACGTCTATCGCCCCGTCAAATCCACAATCTTGTCTTGCTTTTTTTCTTGTAATGATGATCACCTCACCGTGATTCTTTCATTGCCATAAAAGGGCAATCAATTTCAAGAATTTTGTCAGCTAAGTTGTCATGTTGGGAGCTGCATTTACTCCAAAAACATTCCTTTCCCAAACCGAAAGATGATAAGCTCCAAACTAAATCTAAACTTTACTCCACAGAATCGACCCAAAAGCAACTAAAGTGAGCACTATTGACCCATGATCTAACAAAGGGGTCAAATATGGCTAGGAGCTTCACACCTTTTCAAAGTGTACTTGGCCCCAACTTTGCTATTTAGCCGCACTACAGGCCATTTTTCCTGCCCACTTCAAGAGTTGGCAAAATCTCAAATCAAACAAAATCAGCTAAAAACACAGCAACAACGTGGTGCACCGAATTGCGAAACGTAAAGATGATTTTTCTTTTTTTATGATTCTGACGTGTATAATATATATATAAAGATATTATTTTAATATATTTTCAATTGAAAAATACTTTACATCACATTACCAAACACAATCTAAGTAAAAAGACACACTAAGACTATTTGTTTTTGTAGTGGCACCATGTTTTTGGAAAAAAAATGATATTTTTTACTTTGAATTAATTTTTTTTTGTGTTTTTTATGTTTTGGTGTGCTGTGATATCAAAAATAAATTTAAAAAAATAAAAAAAATTATTTTAATATATTTTCAAGCAAAAAAATCACTTTAAAAAAGAACCACTATCATAATATCACACACTACTTAAAATATAGCCTTTATCTTTTTTTTTTTTTTTTAAAAAAAAGAACATAGCCACTATCATAAAAGGTTTGAAAATAATACCTTATGTGATTAATCGGATTTCTAACCAAATACTAATACTAACCCTATTTTGTTAGTTGGATATTTTATATTGACTAATTTGAATTTCTATCAAATATAAATACTAACTTTGATGTTATGAATTAAAAAACTTATATATCCTACATGAGAGCAACATAATCAAGAAAAACACCAAAAGGTTTAGAGCTTATTGTAAAATTTGAGACTTAATATATTGATATCCTTCATTCAATAAGTGTAAAACACATCATTAGAATTTTATATATTACTGACACCCTCACATGCGTATAGGTTGGAATCTTGACTATTAAGCATGTGTTTGATTTTACGTCTTTGATTTTATATTTCAAATTATTTTTGCATAAAAAATATTAAATTAATATTTTTAAAATATATATTTTTATAATTTTTATGGGTTGATATAAATAATAATAATAATAAATATTATTTTGATATATTTTTAATTTAAAAATAATCCGCGTCACATTACCAAACACAATCTAAGTAAAAAAAACACCAAAACATTGTTTGTTTTTGTGATGATACCATACTTTTGAAAAAAATAATTTTTTTTAAATAATTTTTTTTATATTTTGGATAGTTGTTATGTGTTGATATAAAATTAAAATAAAAGAAATTTATTTTAATATATTTTTAAATAAAATTTTTTTTGAAAAATAATTAGTACTTGATCCAGAAACTATTTAAAATGTTCACCTTTTTTTTTTTAATATATATATTAGCGACTTCAAGTGATCTTTCCCCAAACAAAATCTTGTTTAGAAATACGGCAGATATTAAATTTTAAAATGATTTTTATTCAAAAATATATTTAAATAATATATATTTTTATTTTTAATATCAATACATTAAAACAATTTAAAATCACATAAAAAATAATTTAAAAAAAAATTCATTTTTTTTTTTAAAAAAAACAGCCACACTTTCAAATACACGCATGTGCCTAGTTGCTAACAGAAGAATCGCAGATCGGGAGAAAAGTGGATTATGGTTTTTCGGATTGAGCATTCGGGATTTAGAGTGTGTTTGGTATTGCGGTTGCTGTTATGGTTGTGGTTTGAAAAAAGTTGTTTTATAAAAAGTACTTTTAGTTGAGATTGGTTTTGGAAAAATAGGTGTTTGGTTAAAACTGTGGTTGAAATTGAGGTTGAACAAAAAGTAGTTTAATGTGTTTGGTTAAGAATCCTTTTGAAATTAAGTTTATAAAATAATTTTAAAAAAAATATATTAATATTTATGGTTTTTAATTTAAATATTGTAGATTTAACTATTGCTATTACATCGTGAAATAAATCATACTTTATATATATAAAAAATTATTGTTCCATTAAGCTATCTACAATTCTATTATATATAAAATTCATATGACAAAAACTATAGTTTCTATGATTTTTTGAGCGTTCAATAAAATTAGGTAAAATATTATCAGGAATAAAATTGAGATTACAGTACGAATAAATTTAATTCACTTTAAACTAATTTTTTTTTTAAAAAATTTATTATTTTTTGAAAAAGAAAAATGTTAACTGATTTTTCAAAAAAAAAAAAATGTTCAAAAAATCAGCATCCCTCCACACTGTTCACGAGGGAAGCTGATTTTTCAAAAAAAATAAAAAGTAAAAACAAACACTGTTCACTTTAGTGAACAGTGCACGCGCACTGTTCCTAAAGTGAGGGATGCTGGATGGTGTAACAGCAAGAAGCACGTAGAACCTGCTTTCATTTTTCAGCGTTTTAAATGTGAAATTGGATAGGACCTATGAATAGTATTTTACGTTTATTTTTGTTACCAAACGTTGTTGCATCTGCGTTTTAAACAAAACACAAACGCAACAACGTAGACAAACACTCTCTTAGTGATAGCTCTTATACCTCTCTTTATGTTAAAAAAACTGTTTTCTTTTCTGTACTTTTAAATTTGAAAAAAAAATAATAATTGTACTCGGATGAATGTGAAGTGTGAACATCCATAGAACATAATTATTCTCCTATAAATTTATCTTATCTAACAAAGTTTGGCTGAATATGATCATTGATTCCATTCATAAATTCCTGAAAGGTTTATCTTTATTTGTTATTTTCTGAGCGCTCCCTGTCTCTTGAGAAAATAGCTCCACAATACAACAAAAATATTAAGAGTACATAAGTAATCATGAAGCTGAGATATCTCGGCCCTAGATTTCCAGCATCATGTAACCTAAGAATATAGATTCTGCATCTAGCAAAATCATTACCTGATAATAAAATGGTTATGAAGCCAAATGCTCTGGAGATCTGTGTTAAAAAGAACCGGTAAAATCATGATTGTTCAAACTCCCACTGGTTATTTCTTTAAAAGACCCTCAAACAGATGACCCAAGTGTCAGCAAGACATTACAGAGATTCAGATCATGGATGCACGTTGTAAGCCATGACTTTCAAGCTTAAATAACCTTTACCTATCTCAAATTGCAAAGAAGAAATCTTGATGCCCTATTCTCAGCTAAATCAAGCAATAAATTTTGCACATAAGTAATGAATGCAGCGCAGAAATCATAAAAACATTTAAAAGAGGGTGGTGGTGGGGAGGGGGGGGATTAGCGGGGTTCAATTAATTAAACATACTAGTACACCAGTTGATGATAAAAAACAAACGGACAACTTTGCAATAGATAACCATGTGCAAGCTAGGTTTTGAATATTACATTGAACTAACAGACGAAGAATACAAAAAAAAGAAGAAGGGTAATGAAACATAAAGACAGCTTATTTCAAGGGGAAACTTGCCCTCAGATTCAAAACCAGTATGTTAGCACCCGGAAATACATTTGGAGAAATCACATGCATGACAAAATGTTGATTTAACACCAGCGCACTCTTCACTAGCATCACCAACCTGAATACAGCAAAGCCATGCCAAAAACCAGTTTTCTACTCTGCTCTGGATTGGCCAGCACGAGAAGAGAGGATGATGCCGACAATAAGTCCATATAGAGCCAACGCCTCGGCGAAGATGAGAATCAGAATCATTCCAACAAATAGTTTTGGCTGTTGTGCGTTAGCTCTACGAAGGAAATAATCAAATTCAGAGACACTTTGTCATGATAAAAATGCATCCATATGTGTATAATGCTAAGTGCAATCTTCTAACTACACAGAGGTTAAAGTGTCTAGTGGTTAAAGCACATCTAATTATAACTAACCATGCGAGAATTTCATGACTTTGCATCTGATAAGAACTGAGGGGAACCAATTCAACACACAAGTAATTGAGAAACATGTGATTATACAATGGTAGCATCAACTCCAATATTGCCTCCAAAAGTTATTAAAAAATTGACATAGCATCAATCAAAACAAACTTCGCCCAACCCTGCATAAAATCCCCGCCAAAATCTAGCAAATATCTAAGGAATCAGTTCCAATATTGTCTAAGAAATTTTCTTCTTCAGTACCTTCGCTTGGATTTTAAACTGCAGGAAGTTCCAAGACATGGTAACATCTACCTAACAAAGGGAAAGATACTGCAACACCATTCTTATTTCACTAACACCATGATGTAGCTAAAAGCAACCAAATTTTCAATAATTCAATAACTGGAAAAACAAGATAAAGACACAAAACAAAGAAATTTCATTACCAAAACCAATGAGAGCAATGTAAATATCAATGTCAACAGAGGTTTTCTTTTTTCTTTTTTTTCCCCGTTTTTTGGTAGATGTCAACGAAGTTAGCAGATGAGAAAACTCAAACGTCTCGTTACCCTTGAATTGTCCCTAATTCCAATTCAACAATACATCACAAACCAAGCAGTGCAAATGCACTTTTGGCAATAAAGAATAAAAAAAGCATCAAACTTCTAGAATGAGGGACATCAACAGGAAATAAGCTAACAGTATAATTTTAAGAAATGTCGCATGAAATGTTATTTTATATAATAGTATGCACATTCTTTGTGGGTGTGTTTCATACATCCATAACAACTATAATTACTACTCTTTTCTTTATTTATTTTGTGGGAAAGGGAGGGAGTACTAAAATTACTTCAAAGCATTCAAAAAATCAATTTTAACTACTGTTCAATCACCACAGACAGAAGTTTGACATCCCATAATATACTGAAGCTGAACCAACCACATCAAATATAGTAACTAGAAATCGCTTAGTAATCCTTGAGATGGCATTCCCTTTCTCACATACATGTGGAACCACTATAAGAACAACCGTAGACTCCACATGCACGTTAGAGAGGAAGTGCAAACTCCGTTGGCACTAAATAATTGCTTATCATAGAAAGCAAACATGTTTGGTTGAATATAGCTCTGAAATACTAAAGAGAATTACACACAACACTCAATTTCCATCAAAACAAGGAAACAAACAGCACCCACATAAATAAATAAATACAGAATAAATGAAGCAATTTTTTTTTTAATTACCTAACACCAGCATCGCCAACAATACCAATAGCCATACCAGCAGAAAGACCAGCAAGGCCACAAGCAAGACCAGAAGATAAATGAGCGTAACCATCAAACAAATAATAAGATTTGGCTTTAGGATTAATTCCAGTACTAATTATAACTGCAATAATCAAACCGTAAATCCCAAGCACACCAGCCATCACAACCGGAACTATTGATTTCATTACTAGTTCCGGTCTCATCACTCCCATCGAAGCTACTCCTACTCCGCTCTTCGCTGTCCCATACGCTGCTCCCATACCTACCAATCAAATCATACAACAAAAAGAATCAGAAACAACGTCGTTTAAGAGGATTTGATTTGATTGCTTAGCTGATCATAGTGGCGGTGGTGCTCACATGAAAAGACGAGAGCGGCAGCGGCGCCGAGGAAGCCGAAGAACGGTGCTGTTTCATCGCCGCTGAATGTAGAAACCATTTTTGATTGATTGAAACGGAGAGGGAAGTGAGATTTGGAGATTGATTTTTTTAGACAGGTAAGGGAACCACCGTTGATGGTGACAGCATGCGATCTGGAAGGAAGCTTCGTTGCGTGGCCCACATTGTATGTAATGGGCCTAATTTGGAACAAAAACCTTTTATTGGACTCTTGGGCTGGAGATAGAGTTCAGTTATCACTTGCCAAAGATTAGATTTTTCTTCTGTTGGTCAGTTGTAATGAGCCCATCGTGCCGAGGAGTGCTTATACTTAAGCATTCTAACTCTAACTCTAATTTGTATAGAAATATTATAGTATATGCGAAAAATCCCCACTTATATTTTGCTGGATAAGTTGGACTAAAGTTTTTTAGGTAATTCAGTGTAAATAATTTTTTAAAAGTGATTTTTAATTAAAATAATATTTTTTTCAACTTGTTTTCTTTATTTTTATATTAGTTTATCAAAATCATGAAAAACACATAAAAATATTAATTTGATTGTTAATGTTGTTTGAAAAACACATAAAAATATTATTCTTTATCAAAATTATTGAAAAACATATAAAAATATTAATTTAAAATAGAATATGATTTCTCACTACCCAATTAGAAAATTCTTGTCACCAAGTTTCACGCAGAATAATATATTATGAATAAAAACTAAAATTCTCAAATTATAAGATTATAACAGTAAATTGTAGAGAAAATAATAGAGGAAATCTTTAATATATTCTAAAAAACCTTTAATTCAATAATTTAATTAAAAAAATAAAACACAAACTATTTAAATAGAGATAAAAACCATTTAACCAAAAGAATAAAAAAAGATAAGTAGAAAAATAATAAGAATTCAAAATTAATTAGAAAAATAATCAAAATAAAAACTTTACGATAATTTAAGAGCCTTTCCAATCTCATCTAGTTACAAATAATAAACTGGATATAAGCCTAGATTTGTAGAATTTCTTGGTTGAATTTAAACTCAATCCAATAATCATATCTACCGTTATTATTATTATTTTTTTTATTTGTCAAACTACATGTTTGAAGCTTGATGCGTCTGAATTTCTTCATTTTCTAGTCCGTAAAAGCATCGATGAAATACCAAAATGGCATGATCTCGGCGTTGATGCACCCACCCCCAAAATTGCGTCGATGAGATGCCCACAGGCAGGCACAAGGGTGCTAATGTATAGGAACTGCCCAAGGAAACATTAAAGAGAAAAAGTAAATAATGAAAACTATATATATATATATATATATATATATATATATATATATATATATATTAGACGGTTTAATAGTAAGAATTTAAAATAAAAGGGTTTGTTTTCTTTATGATTTCAGGTTCGAGCCCTGTGGTTGCTAATATTAATGGTCACTGGAGGCTTACATGATCGTTAACTTCAAGGGATTAGTCGAAACGCGCGTTAGCTGGCCTAAACATCTATGTTAATAAAAATAAATAAATAAATAATGAATCCTTTACAGTATAACCATGAGAGGATATTTCAAGCAGAAAAGAAACAAAAAAACATCCTAAGCAAAAGAGAATCAACATTGCTGCATTACTAATTGCCAAAGAAAAACAGAAGCACATAGAAACTTACAGTCTAAAGTACTTGAATGTTAAGAAACTCACTTAAACCCAGCCCGATAGCCAGAAATGTGCATTACAGGCGCATCAAGACTTGTGTTCTCATCAGTAAAAGCAAAAACACAGACAACCAAACCTTGTGTCTATGCTCTGCTGTAAGGAAATGAGAGACACGGGCAGACAACGTATGCGAACCTCCAGTCAAATGAGTAGCAGCTGTGGGGTGATCCTTTGAGTCAGAACCCAATGGAGCCATTTTACAAGCAGAGTGCCGATTTGTGAAGAGCAAAAAGGTTGTCCGCATCGCAGCCCACACGTAAAACTGCAAGAAGAATCCCTGAGGAACACTGTGAACTTCTAAACTAGCAAAATATTAATCCATATTTAGTACAATGAAATATAATCATCAAATCATGAACACAGAGATATCAATAATTTTCACATTTCGATGCTATCAATACATAATTCGTATCAGACTAAACAACTACTTTGTGATTAATTCAAAAATGATTGTGTAATCTTGCGTCGCCCAGCAAGTCTCATAACAAGTTGATGAAAAGATTTAAAACGAGAAGAAGGTAGAAAAGCAACTATCGAAGAATCATCTCTTTCAATGTTTAACGTGTTGGATTAGATCATAAAAATAATTTAAACTTTTTCATATTAAAATTTGCGCTCACTAATAATAATTTATATTTAATTTTTTATTAATTAGAATTAAGATAATGAAATTTGAACTCATGATTATTTAATTTGAACTCTAATACTAAATCAAATAATCATTTTAACCCAATAGCATAAACGGTTATGTAAGATTTTTTTAATATATTCTTTTAAGTGATAGTTTTTTAGGTTTAAAAGTTATACAAATTTATATTATATTGTTTTTAATTTTTTTTAAATAAAATAAAATTAATAAAATTCAAACCTATGAATACTGTGATAATACATGGGATTCGAGCAAAGGTCTCAACGGCCACACTGTAGAATTCTTAGCATTAAACTACAGCGCTAAGATAGTTCTGCAAAATTGCAGCAATCCGTGCTAAGCCCAGTAAGCAATCAAGACTCTTTTCCATAGTCTTGCAGTCACCTTCGATCAAACGTGGAATCTTTCCTCTATCTCATTAAAAATAATTGGTGGCTTTGTCTGTCTTGTGTTTATCAATTTCGTGATTTAATGAATGAGCAGACAAGAGGAGTGAAGCTGACAGTTACGGGATCTTCATGGTTGTTGGTTGGGGTTTGCTTATTTAATCCGTAGGCCCATTATTGGCCTAACCATGAAACTCTTTAATTAAGGTGTCCTTTGAGTCAATGGTCCCAAATTTTTAAAGCCCTGAGCCTGATTAAAGTGGCTAGCTCAGCCCAATTTGGCTGAATAACTTTTCATATGGCCAGACATGCTGAGATAAGTGAAATACAGGTGATATTATCAAAACTCAAGCAAGACCCTATCAACAATTTTTTTTAAGACTCATGCGAAAAGAAGGAAATACCACTAAATTACAAGTTTTGTTGGTAAAATTTGGATTGGTAACCCTAATTTCCCTTTCACAAAGTGACCTTGGTGATCTAATTCTTTCCAAATTGTCATGTATCTTGTCCCTCTTCAAGCAAACTAATAAATTGAAATGATACCTTAGTAATACAGGCCCATTAATCATTAGAAGGAGCCAAAACTTGTAGGCCTAACCCAAAAGGTGACCGTAATGGGTCAGTTTGAGCAAGAAGCTTCGGGCCTCTTTGGTGCAAGGTGGGTTCATGCAGGAATTTTAGGTCTTCCAAGACCTTGTTTTTTTTTTCTGGGCCCAAGAAATAATTTTCTTCTTTACTATATATCAAGCACCAAAGTTTGTTGATGAATTTTGATTGTGGGAATTATATTGACACATAGAGTCTACAAACACTAGAGTTTTTGTATGGATCTCTAGAGTAATTAATTACCCATAAGGTGAAAACACCTTCTTTTTTTTCATTGCACAAAAAGTAACAATGATGATCTAATTCTTTCAAGAATTGTTATATATTTGTCCCTCGATGACTAGTAAAGCACACCTATACATTCATGCAAGCATTCCATCTAGTTGCATATCTTTAAGCTATAATGAGGAGGATATGGTGCTTATGCAGCAAGTTTCTAGCTATGTCCATCTTCTTGTTCTTGATTGTTTAATTTCTATCTTAACCTAAAAGGTGCAAGAGAATTCATGAAGCATAAACAACGTAGATTAATTATGGCTCACACCCAATTTCTGCTAACAACCATTTCAATGGACTAGACAGACGTGCGAATGCTTAATCGTTAATACAAAGTGATTAAGTTGTAGATAAAAAGACATTTACATGATTTTGTTACTTTCATCATTGTATCACCAAATTAAACGGACGGTACACACAAATGGATCGTTCTCAAAGCCCCAGCAGTCGAATTTTCCCTTTTTCAAATTGATTATGCTTATCAAGGATTCGGTTATAATGAATTGGAGATCATTAATCTCATGACCCTTTTCAGAAAAATAAAATAAAAAAGAGAGTTAATACATGCTTGTGGATGTATGACCACGCGTTCATTACGAAGCTTACAAATTCAAGCCAGTTTGTAGATGTTGGGGCCAATAGAAATGGGTGGGAAATCCGTAGAAATAATTGCAAGGGGATGTGGAGAGGACTCCAATATGGAGGAGTGATGGTTATATATTTTATTGTGTTTTTATCACTTTTATGATGATTTTTTTTCTTTCCCACGTAGCATTTGGAATGAGACAACTCTGTGTAAGAGATAGGATTAATTGTCTTAATTAGAATCCAAAAACCCTATGGTTAGGTTATAAAATAGCTAGATTGAATGCTTTCAGAATAAATTTTCAAGATCATAGATAGATCTTGGAACAAGATCCTTTCAATTAGCTTTCCTTTCTTGACGAAAATATATAAAACTCAATTTGAAATTTGTACCACTAGATTAAAAATCCTTACCAATGTAGGCCGGTGTAAAAAAAAAAGGTTAATATCAATTATATAAAGGGATAAAATCATAAAACAATGTTTAGTTGAAAAGAAAATAAAAAATATATAAAATAAATATGTGTTTATGATATTTTTGAAGTAAATTCTTGTTCTTTTAAAATATTAGATGCAAATATCTTATTTATCTTAATTGTCTATGTTTACACTAACTAAACACTTGAGTGCACACGTAGAATTCTAATCACAGTTTACTTTGCTAAGAAAGTTTCTCGACCTGAGATTTCATAAAGAACGGAGAAGAACTAGAAAAAAGTAGAGCTACAAGAAAAATGATATTAGCTTTTTGACAAACCTAGCTAGCCCAAATCAAACGAAATGTTGTGTGTATCTAGAACCAAAAAGTCTGTGCAACAGAGAGATCTATCAAGTCAATTCGAACGCGTTATAATTGATGAGAATTGGACCCACCACTGAAAACCTTAGAAAGCTCTCATCAACACGGGACAGAGTCGGAGCCAACTCATTGGAGTTCACCATTGCCATGGCCTGCAGTAACCTTTAGCTAGCCTGTGAACATCATGGCTAGAGAGTTCCTGTTCTGCTCAGCAACGCCATGCCCATCAAAATCATGCTGGTAATCCTCTTTTTCTTGCACTGGCTTCTGTAGGCGGCAGGCCAATGAACAGCTTACACGAATTGTAGCATGTGCCCATTTGGTCCACTTAAAGCTGGTCTGAACGAATGCAACGGGACTCTCTGAGGTTCTCTCTTTTAACTTAATAATTAATAATCTCAAACCAACCTGCACACAGTCAATCTATCCATTTCTAAACGTATATTTATAATAAATCTTTTCATGAAAAATTAATCTTGTTAGGTTTAGAGCTATATTATACGATGGTTCTCTTCCATTAAATGATAATTAAATAAAACTGGATACATAAATTAAGTCTTTTTATATAATGATTATTCTACTCAAATTCATGATAAATAAAACAAGAAGATTTGGAAAAAAACCCACTTAATATTCGAAGTTGTCTCTTCGAGTGCTATGGTTTAATGTAGAGAATTTGATGTCTTGGCATTGTTTATGAACAGTAAACACGACCATGAAAGCCCACTAAAAATAATATTTGCTTCGAATTCATGAATTTAGATAATTTGGCATTGTCTCTCGCCCATAAATGACAGGGCTCTCTCTTTTTCTGGGATTTTTAATCGAGAAAGAAATGAAAAGCTGTACCTCCACCACACTTTCTTTTACTCGACCTCCTGTTTACAATAATATTGATTTAATATCAAACCCTAGTTAATTACTACTAGCTACAATTTAACTATTTTGATGAGAGAATAAAAATATATTGGGGTAGTTTTCAATCAATTTAATTAACTCACCTCTTGCAAAACATGATCCATACAAGAGAAATTGGCCACGGGATATCCACTTCTAATTACATGATGATCAATCATCATCTCATACAACGACACATTACTTGTAAAACCCTTTTTTTTTGTATCCCATTAATCTACAAGAAGAACAAAAGAAAAGCATCAAATTGGTCCAAAAAATTTGTTTTCAATCATACTACTCTCCTCAGTGATAGAGGGGCTCTAGAAAGTATAATTAGTATTTAATTTCTTTTCAATACATCTAGAGATGTTAGAATTAGTACCTACAAGGGGGGCAATGATAGTAGCAGAAAGAAGCTTGTGCTTCACACTTTGCTATAGAGTGATTGTAGTATAGAGATCAAAATCAGTAGCAGAGCAATATAGACAAGAGTGAAGTCGAAGAGTTTGCATATATATATATATTCATGGTGGACTAATTTCTTCTCTGCTCAGCAACCACCATGGATCAACCAGAAGCTTAAAACTCCTTTAACCAATATAATTTCCAAAGGTAAGGCCAAGGTGATATTATAAAAAGGAGTTTGGAGGAGGGTCGATGTCAAAAAGTGTTAAGATATCCAAATAGGACCCCCAAAGGATCTCCTTTTGCTAGTTACGCAAACTCTATGCGTCTCCACATTTTTTTTGCCTCTCATTCATAGTTTTTTCTTTTTAATTTGGTTGAGAATACTGTACATATTTTTATTATTTTAACATGTAAGAAAGGGGGCTTGATGCTTAGCTCTCACCGCCCCAGCTTTGAGAGGTATAGTGGTGGTGGGGACCGCATTAGGGGGGTTCTAATGAGTTCAATGATGCGGTCCGCCGCATGATTGGGTGGCCAAGGCCGACCACCACCGTCCTACGTGTACCAAGAATCCACATCTCTAGCCATCTAGCTACAAGTCCCTCTAAAGTACCCAACTTCTGTTATATCTTGACAGGCATTTCCACAATTGCCCACCCTGTTATATATATAACTCATGACCATTTTTTTCTGGTAGCTGCAGTATATATCAATTTTTGCCAGTCATATAATTTTAATAGCACAATGAAAACATTTTTTAGCCTAGTGATCTTGCATGAATAAGGATTCTGTACGTAAGACAGAGATGATTTTACCACAGACATAGCATCGGTCAGAGACATCTCTCCCTCCCTCCCTCCAAAGGGTATTTGGCTGGTGAATTTCAAGGGAAACATTGCTATACTTGGTAAGAATTAAATTGAAACTCGAGAAATTATAGGGATTAAATTATATAGTATTCAAGAAAATTAAAGAATTGTTTTTTAAAAAACTAACTATTGGATGGTAAAGCCTTATAATAACTAATTAGTTAATTAATATAAGAGGGAAAGTAAGGAGTCAAAGTAATTTTTAGCTAAATCTGGGATTTACACGACACGTGCACCATGCTTGATCAAGGAATTACTCATGATTTTGCCTAAAGTCAACAGATTCTCAAGGCACAGACCCATGCGGCCTTTCCATGGCACGCAAACCTCGATCTTTTTACAGTACGATATAGCATGCAATGCTCCCTTAAAGATCATAATATTCAAGTAAATCTTCTTTTTGGACTACGGCCCTTGTTTAGTAGTGTTAGCTTTGATTAGGTTTGTGATTGAGATTGTTTGTAAAATATTTTTTATTTAGAAATGTTGTAAAATAATATATATTTTTTTAATTTTTAAAAGTTATTTTTGATATTAATGTATCAAAATGATCTAAAAATACTAAAAAAGTATTAATTTGAAGTAAAGAAAAAAATTAAAAATTTTCAAATTTTTTAAAAACACTTTTAAAACGCAAAAACAAACGGTGCATAGTCTCAAGCCAATCCATTGATCTAGAATTTGAATCGGCATTTTCTCCCCCCTTTCAATTCTAACATTTTTTCAACATGACAAGCTGCCACTGCCATTTTTAACAGTGACCATTGATGACTATAGCCACTGGCGCACTAACTAACTTTCAGCCTCCAGGTCCCAATTGTAGAACATAAGGAAGTTGGATGGCCGCAGCATCTCTTTAATTCGTTTCTTGGTGGATGCTTTATACGAACCTATATATTCCCTTGTTTCTATATGCCTGCCCCATACATGACATTTCATAAAGGCTAAGTTATGTTTTCTTTTCTGTAAGTTAGATAGCGAAGAGATTGCTAAGCCTCTATGGCTATGTTTTGTTTTCTGTATTAGTTTGTTTCAAGATGTGTATTCACTTTGTTCAGTTTGTGAAAAAATCATGTTAAAAAACCATCTCAACCTAATAGTTTAAGTTATTAGATGATGTTTTAGGATATGATTTATATTATTCTCTAACACACCTCTTCAAGTGAAAACCCTTTAGACTTGAAACTTGCACATGTTCATTTTACCTTATACCTAATTTTTTATCAAATAAATGAGGATGATGAGATTCAAACTCGTGACCACTTGGTCAACAAAACTCTGATACCATGTTAAAGAATCATCTCAACTTAATAGCTTAAATTATTAGATGACATCTCAAGATATGATTTATATTATTCTCTAACATAGTTTTCACAGGAACTCAATAAGCCTTCTATTGAAGGGTGTTGTTTTATTGAGCCATATGAACACCTTGAATCTATGCTCATATATAGTGATCCAAGGATTGATTTTATCATACCTAAACTGAAAATTTGTTAGAGAATAATATAAATCATATCCTGAGACTTCACTTAATTGCTTAATCTATTGGGTTGAGATGGTTCTTTGACATGGTATTAGAGCTTTGATGACCAAGTGGTCACGAGTTCGATTCTCACCATCCTCATTTATTTGATAAAAATTAAGCACAAGGTAAAATGAACATGTGCAAGTTTCAAGTTCAAAGGACTTTCACTTGAGGGAGTGTGTTAAAGAATAATATAAATCATATTTTAGGACCTCACTTTAATAGCTTAAGCTGCTTAAGCTATTGGATTGAGATGATTTTTTAACAAAATTCAACGTTTTAGTTCGAGAAAATGCAAACTATGCTCGAACTAAAGACTTGTAATGACTTTAAATTTCATGATCAGACCTGGCTTGAGATTTGAACAACGCTAAACTTCGAAATCTTCTTAAATATAGCCATTAACACAACATCGAAGTTCAAAGCCTAAACATCCATGGTTTCTAAAAGGATGTGGATAAACCCATAAGCATCTCATATGATATTTTGTTTTTTTTGAAGGAACTAAAGTGGGTGGCCACGCTGGGTGTTGCTAGCTAAAAACTAGCTATAGCCCACTTTAATCAAGTTCAAGATCACCTAAAACAATATTCCCGATCCTTGAATAGGAACGAGCATTAATTAAGCAATAAGATAGAATCACCAGCTGCAGGTATCATCTTATAGCTAGCTAAAAATTAAATGAATTGTAATTTAGAAGATAAAATCACCAGCTGCCGGAACGTATCATCCGTCCACCCAGACAAAAATCAATATTCTAATTAAATTTTACAAAAGCAATAGAAAGAACTACAGGGGAATATATCATGATCATAAAAACTTTTATGAACAGGATATCATTTTTGGAAGGAAAAAAAGTTGATTACTCTTTCAATGTTTATCTCTTATGGCATGACCACTAAGAATGATCATAGGTATTAAATTAAGTGGGATTCCAAGACCACTGTAATATTCTCAAGGATATCTCAGGCCGACCATAGCCTTTTGTTACATATACTACGATAGATATGGATATTAACTTAAAGTTTGATTAAACTTTAATTAGGGGGGTTTGATATTGTAGTAATGATTTTTTTTTTAAATTGTTTTTTTTTTCTATATGTGTTTTTTCTGTTCTAAGACATTAATTAAACGAGAAAAAGATAATTTAGTAAGGTAAAATCAACCAGAAATCATTGCTCCAGTTTTCAAATTCAAGTCCAAATTCGCCTGGTCTTTGATATATGAAATGAAGGGGACATTTGGGCATCAAGTTATGTATCAAATCTGATGCTAACAAGGGAGAATATATATTTTGATGGGAGAGGAGGAGGAGGAGGAGGAGGAAGAGGAGGAGGTCGTCGTGGCCTGAGGACATAAATTTTTGTCTTTTGCTTTGTTTATCATCTACGTAAAGTACAATGGTCATCCGCCAACCACTGACTGACACGTCTCCCGACTGTTCTCCTAAGCGTACGTTTTCCCCGCTTTTCTACTCCTGCCTTCTACAAAATACTTGTCGGTAAATCATTTGCAGGCCATAAATTTTTAAGTCCAAATGACCAGAACGCCCTTGAAAGCGACTTGAGACAAACCCCATGAATTGATGATGTCAACGTGTCTTGTCAGTCAGATTGGGGTTCGTTCCTGCAAAACCGTTGGTTTTTATGTTTTGGACCGACCACGAGTGAAAAAATAAAACTATTTGATTTTTTATTTCAAAAATATTTTTGAAAAAAATTAAATTTTTTTATTTTTTTTACTTTAAATTAATATTTTTTTATATTTTTATATCATTTTGATGTACTGATATTAAAAACAATTTAAAAAAATAAAAAAATATTATTTTAATATATTTCTAAGTAAAAAATACTTTGAAAAAACAATAACAACTACACTCTCAACTCTAATTATTTACTTTTTATATTATCATTTTATGTTTTAATGGAAAAATATTGTTTTAAGAAATTTTTCTTTTAACTAATTTGGTTGCAGATTTACCTGTCGATTGAATGAGTCAACTCTGAATTAGTTTGTTATTATACCAGACCAAATCGGAAGCCAACTCATGAGACTAACTAGATATAATATATTTTATACAATACATGAAAAATAATAGCATTAAAATTTATCGATCGGCTTAGACATGACATTATTTACATTTAATAAAAATTTTAGTGTTTTTAAATCGATTTAATCTTCTGATATTAAAAATAAATTATAAAAAATAAAAAAATATTATTTTTATATATTTTTAAATAAAAAATATATTTTTAAAAATCCTATCATAAATTCAAAAACACCGTAGGGGTCGGCCCAGTCTTTACCTGCTAGGGTGGTGGTGTTTTTTGGTAATTTAAATTAAGACAAAGCCATGTGAGGTGGGAGTAGCGGAGGTGAATAGCTCGGCATGGACGGGCGGTCATTTTGGCGGCAGGTTGTCGAGTTGTCCCGTCGTGGCAGGTGTGGCAGGAAGTTTGATAACGAAACGTGAGAGAGAAAGCACAAGTTATGGAGATGATATTTTGAAGATAAATTGAAGACGACATGATAAGTTTGTTTTGGATGGTAGTTGTCAAGACAGAACAGGATAAAATAAAGTGGCCTTACCTTTGTCTGTCTTTCCTTTCCAGCCTCGTTATAAATTACCCGATCCGGGGTAGATTTGGTCAAAAATTAGGTTACATATTAAGCTCCCGGTTCCGATTGCCGCTCAAATAGAAATTAGCTATAATTCAATTTATTTTTTAATATATTGAAGTTAAAAATATTTTTTTTAATATATTTTATAACAAAAATCATTTAAAAAAAAAACAACTATACTCTCAAATACTTTCCAAGCAAGTTGGTTCCAATAAATGCATGGAATGGACTCATTTTGCACGCTTAATTAACATTAAAAACATTAATCCTTCTCAAAATAAAATTAAAAACATGCATTCACTTTCTTTTTTATTCCTCCGAACCAAACCTACACCTTCCTTTTCCTTTAAACATTTTATTTTTTATTTTTTATCATGTACCTACCTAACCCAACTTGAGCACGAATTAAACATGTTGACATTATAATAATTCAATTTCAGTACAATGTCTGGTGGCATTTTTTTTCTTGTTATATTTTTTTTTTGGGGTGGATTGTTGGGTGTTGGCAGTGTAACATTTGAATAAAAAGTTTAATTTTTTGAGTAAGTATTTATTTGAAATTTTTGTAATTTTTACGATTGAACTTTTTAAAAATAAGTTTGTTTTAAACTATATATACTATAATTTTTTTAAGATAGAATTTCCGTTGAAATTTATATAAAATTATAGTTTCTATTAATTAATCAAATGCTTTCAAAACAATAATAGAAACAAAACATAGTTTTAATTACGTTTCGTTTTGTGTATATATGTTTTGTATTGTAGTGTAGGGTATTTTTTGTTTAAAAATATTTTTGATATTTTTTTTATTTTTTATATCAGAAAATTAAAATTGTGAAAAAATAAAATAAAAATTAATATTTAATATTCTTTAATATTTAATAACAAGCATACACGAAGAAACCTAAGCTTAATTACAATGCGAGATAAAGAGAAATAGAATTAAAGGGGTTAGTGTAGGAAGCGAGGAGTGACGTAAGGGACTGGGGACAACCATCAACCATGCGCAATGAAGCGGTCCTCCCCCTCTTCCCACCCTTTTATATTCTCTCCCATCTTCCACTCCTAAAGGAATTTTTTTCTTCCTTCAGTACATCTTCATTTCTGCTCCTCCTCCTTCTTCTTCCTTTTGTCTCCTTCTTCTTCACTCCCTCAGTCTTTAAGTTACTTAATTTTAATACAATACACCAAGCTAGCTTGTCCATACAAACTCTTAAGGTAAGCTTTTTGTACTTGCATGGAACTCAATCCATCCCCTAATACTACAAACATTATTATATTTCATTACAAAATGATCATTTTCATGTATATATATATATATATAGAAGCTAGCTATAGCTAGCTAGATTTCTTCTTTCTCTACAGTTTAAGCTAGCGTTCATACGGGAAATTAAGGAGGGTGCATTTTGTAGCATCTCTTCTAGCTAGAAGTACTCAAGAGGTTCCTTTGAATTTCATGAGATTCATTTTGAAATTAATTAGGGGTTGCTTTCTAATTGAAAACCTTTCTGATAACCTCTCCCTGTCCGTCTTTCTCTACCACGTATGAGAGAGAGGTAGCACATCCCTAATTGCCTAGATATATTTCTTCACGTCAAAATCCATTTTGTCCGAATTAACTTTGGCATCAATCAGAAGAGGAAACGAGTCAAAGAACACACCTGGAGAAGACCAAGATTTTGGTAAAAAGATTGTTAGAAAGTTCATTTCCTTGCTATTAATATAGGTAAACCCTCAAACTCACCATTCTCTCCTGAACTTTATTGCATATAGGATCTTTCCCTCATCGATCCTTTTACAGACTAGCGATACGTTCAAAGAGACAGCTGATCTCTCCCTCTCCGTCTCTCATGAAAACTACCAAGTCACTAACACCTTGACAAAGTAAGCCCACCCAAATATTCTTGACTATTGTATTAACACTAACTCCTTAACCTCACCAATCTTGTAGTTGGTCGTTTACCCCTTTCTTGATCCATTAAAATGCTAGGATAAAGAGGCATTACCTTATATAACCACAAGCATTTTCTTCTCTTGTGGGGCTCTTCTGCATTTTTTTTCTTGGAGTTTTACTAAAGGAAAGAGGGTCAGTTTCTGCCATGAAAAATCTTGACAAGCAGACAAAATGGTCAGGCCCCGTTTCTGCATTAATGAGACACACACTCTGCAGCAGCAAGAGCGCCCTTAAGAGTGCTTTTCTTTTCTCTCCTTTCTTGCAGGCTTGATCCAATAAGAAACTGTGTCTCTCTTTTTGCCTTCTCTTGACCTTTTTTTCTCTTTCCAGGAACGCATGCTTTAAAATCTGTGATAACGTCATCCTCTTTGTCCAATTGGAAGTTTTCTGCTCTCTAAACAAATTAAATATTAAACCACACTAATTAATACTTAATTTTTTAATCATGCTTGTTTATAAGGGAAACCCCGTTCTTGATGCATCATTTCTACCATTCACTAACACAAGACAACATCATTAGTGCAACCCTTTAGCTGTCCAAATTTCTTGATGGACCCTGTACAAAATAGAGGACTACCTAGCTAGCTAAGCTCCAACTATCTCTTGGTTTTTATAAAAAAAACACAAACTTTCTCATGATTTTGTTCCCTTTTCCTCCTCACCTTCCTTTCCTCTTCTAGCCTTCATCATAAAAAATAATTTTATGTGAAACAATTAATTATGGGGTGTTTTGTTTTATAATTAACACGCCCTTATTTTCCTATCTTAGATATATGTATGTATGGTGAGTGTTGCTCACCACCAAATGAGTTGATGATTATACCTGATAACGCTTGTCACCTTTTCGTTTGGAGGGTCCCTTGTTTTTTTTTTTTTTTTCCTTTGTATTACTCTACTATAACTCTACCTAGCTTCCCCTTTTTAGCTTTTTATTCTCTGGTTTTCTGTGATCTCTTTGGTGTCTTTATATAAGTTCATCCATTCACTCACTGATCACATTTTGTTATGATTTAAAGATGATGAATTAGAGAGCATTATTATTGATGGTAACGGTGGTGTTGGTGAATTTTATGCAGCATCATCAACGGTTGTTATGATGGAGTCAATGGAGTCGTGTGTCCCACCTGGATTCAGGTTTCATCCGACCGATGAAGAGCTTGTTGGCTATTATCTAAGGAAAAAAGTTGCATCGCAAAAGATCGATCTTGATGTTATTAGAGAAATCGATCTTTACAGAATTGAACCATGGGATCTACAAGGTATATCGAAGTTGTATTCCTTGATCTTTTTTCTCTTTTTAGGGTTAATAGATCATATGGATATCGTTGAGTTCAGTTTTCATAAGGATCAACATGCATGTTAGTTAGGGTTTGATCTTGGTTAGGATTAGTTTTGACTATCCCTTGATCTTGTGTATCAACAAGTTTCTGTACTATGCAACATACTTTAACTACAACTCGGTGTACGTCTACTGATTTTAGCGGATCAAATAGGGTAACAGTGCACTATACACATTTCAATGATTTATTTAGGTCATGCTGACATCATTAGTTACGTTAGCCAGAATTCCTAAGAACAAACTTGAATCAACCTTGCTAAAACTTTTTAATGTACAATATTGTTAATGATGTACAGAGAGATGCCGGATCGGATATGAAGAGCAGAATGAGTGGTATTTCTTTAGCCACAAGGATAAGAAGTATCCAACAGGGACAAGGACTAATAGAGCAACCATGGCTGGCTTTTGGAAGGCGACCGGGAGAGACAAGTCAGTTTATGACAAAACAAAACTCATTGGCATGAGGAAAACCCTTGTCTTCTACAAAGGAAGAGCCCCAAATGGGCAGAAAACTGACTGGATCATGCATGAATATCGGCTTGAATCCGATGAAAATGGTCCTCCACAGGCAAGCTTATCAACTTATGTCACTCTACCCCCCTCCCCTCCTCAATTGATATGTCATACAATAAAGGTGAAAGCAAAATGTCTTCATTGTCTTCCAACATACTGATTAACTTTGAACAGGCTCTACATATTGACCTAGTATGCTGTTTGACATTTAGAGTTTATTAATTATAAAGAGGGTTGGGGAATCCATTACTTTGAGTTTCATCAGAGAGTTCTTTCTCTTGGACAAGATCATTAGTGCTTCATAAATTCTTCATATTACCTAACTTTTAGTGAAAAATATATAGATATCATTTAATTTCCTATCATCTAACTTTTAAACTTATGAG
The DNA here is from genome assembly GCF_000002775.5 of Populus trichocarpa. Lineage (NCBI taxonomy): Eukaryota > Viridiplantae > Streptophyta > Magnoliopsida > Malpighiales > Salicaceae > Populus > Populus trichocarpa. The sequence goes on along the minus strand of NC_037291.2, from coordinate 1,071,292 downwards.
AAACAGAATCACTCTTTACTTTTGCATGCATAGGCCACTAACTGTAGTTTCACTGTGTATGTTCTCTGGAAAGAAGACCTCGGATCCACCATCACTTAAGTCAAAAAGGTCATTAGAGATTTTAAAGCATGTGAAATAGCTTTCTTCCGATTCCTCTTTCTGGTATGGGCTGCCTTTCTATGTTCATTTTGTCAAAAGAAAAATTCTAATTCCCATCTTGTTCATCATCTTTGACTACTACCTCTCTTTATCAAACAAAAAGATGACTCAAAAAGCCAACAGAAATTTAAAAACAAATTGCTTTTTCTTTGTGCTCGTTAGCTTCTTTTATGCTATAGAAAAAAGTTTGAAGCTATTAAAAGATAAAAAGAACTCATGATCTCTTAAAATATTTGTTAAGCAACCGCAGGAAGAAGGATGGGTAGTTTGTCGTGCATTCAAGAAGCGAACTACTGGCCAAAACAAGAGCATTGAAGGATGGGACTCAAGCTACTTCTATGAGGAATCAAGTGGGGTTAGCTCAGTGGTAGATCCTATGGATTATATAACAAGGCAACCACAAAACTTTTTGGCTCAGAATTTCTTGTGTAAGCAGGAGATAGAAGGAGATAACTTAAGTTTTATGCACTCGGAAAATTTTGTACAGCTTCCTCAGTTAGAGAGCCCATCCCTGCCGTTAATAAAGAGGCCAAGCTCATCAGTATCTTTGATATCAGAGAATAACAACAGTAACAATGAAGTGGAAGAGCAAAATAGAATGTTGTCCAACAACAACACCCAGAAGGTGACTGACTGGAGAGCCCTTGACAAGTTTGTTGCTTCTCAGTTGAGTCAAGAAGATAGATACGACGGTGATGGTGTTTCAAGCTTTGTTGGAGCAGAAAATAACTCATCAGATATGTCATTGCTGTTATTGCAGAGTGGAAGAGACGAAGGGAACAACAAATTTAATGGATTCTTAAGTTCAAGTCCTGACTGTGATATCGGAATATGCATATTTGAGAAATGAATCTGGGGATTTTAATAGCTTTTTCTTACTTGTAGTACCACTACTCTAATGTATGATGAATCTGATGAAATTTATTATATATATATATTTCTGTTAAAATATATATGGTTTTTCATGAATGAAAAATTAACCCCCCCCTCCCCCCCTCTCTCTGTCTAAACGTGATTATATATATATATTGGCACTTATAATTTAATTGTTCAGTGATCATGAGAGACAAAAGTAACAAGAAGGAAAAGTGAGGAAGAACTTTAAAGTACACTTTCTGAAGCGTGCCTTACTTGGGAAGAGAGATCAATTCAAGCTATAGTTAGTAGTAAACAGTCATTTTCTTCATGGTTATGAAAAGGTATGCCTTCTTGTGATTCATAATTAATCTGAACCGATTCTCAATTATCGTATTTGTTTATTTTTCGAATTTAGCCATAAACATGTGAAATGCTCTTTTTTCTATCAAATTTGATTTTTTATTTTGATAAATGACATTCCTTTTAATTATTTTAAAACAAAGCTAAAATTAAAATATTTTAGATTAATCTACCCCATCTATAATCCAGGCTAAATCGAATTTTATAATCATGAAATAATATAAATACAATTATTTTTATAGAAAATTAGCTATTCTATCAAACATATATACTATTTTCTCGAGAATATATAAGTGGATAAAAACAGAGGAAATTTACAAAACATTTGTACATTCTTTTTGTAGTGTTCTTAATAGGGAAATAATCTATTTTAGAATGGAGATAAAATTAAGAAGAAATGGAAATTGGAAAATTATTTCCTGAAAATAATTAAACACAACCGCAAGCCTAGCTAGCCTTTTTTTTCCATTCTTCAAATGGACAGTACTGTAGTTTGCGGATACTCAGTTATTAGATATAAGCTGTTTCCATGCATGATCTTCAAAATTATCTTCGTCTAACAAGTATATTTGAAAGCTTAGTATAGTTGATAAATGATTATATATATATTCTCAAGTTATCATTAAGAATATTTAAATATATTAAAAAAATAAAAAACTGTGAATACATCAATAGTTTACTTGTGAATGGCCTGCTAAATTAAGAATATTATATACTTTTACAACTTTAGTTGTGCTTTATTTAATCTTAGGGTTTAGATATGTGTTAAACTAAAATACATAGTTTTTTCATTCTTAATATTTTTTAGGTTTCAAGGAGTTATGAAAGAGTCCAACACACAATCTGATAAAAATATACATAATTTTTTATCTGATGGTTTGACCCACTAAGATTTTGCTTAATCATTTAAAGACCTAATTATATATATGGAAACTAGCTTGCCGGATTAAAAGCTATTGTTTTGGATTTTTTTTATTTTTTATTTATTTAGATAATAACTTTCAATTATCTAGGATTTTAATAATTATGATGTTTTTTCTTATATTTAAACGTGCCAGTAATTGTTTTAGAAGAGAATTATGAAATAAAATTTTTAAAAAAACTATTAAATTTTTTAGAGTTTCCTTACGATTAAGGATATTAAACTTAAATTTGAGAACATTAGTTTTTCTCTCTATGTATATTTTAATGCTATAGAACTTTTAAAGATTGAAAAAACATATCCATGTTATATAATGCTTTATTTAGTTATAATGCGTGTTCAGAAAATAAAATACTTATAGAAAAGAAAAGGATATATATAGTCAATATCCTTGGAGAAGCTTCAGAAAAAGCCATGGACCAATACATGTTGAAGCGACCAGTGCACATGCAATTATGAAAGACAAATTTTGAGATTTTGGTTGGCTCGATAGAGGCATGATCAGGACCACCTTCTTGAATAACAGCTCTACTATATATATATTCCTTCTGTAGTGAATGCGATAAATTTGTTTAATAAATAAATTAAACTCATAATCTTAGGTTAATTACCTCAATTAATATCTAGATATGAAGCCATGAGCTTGGAGTAGGATTTCAAGAAGGGAAAAGAATATTGAATACATATTTTCAAGAAATGGATAGAGTTCATGCAAGCGAATTATGAGGAATTATAAGCTTCTTCTCCTCAAATGCTTAAACAGGTGTAAGAGAAAGAAAATCATGGGATTGAATACATCGGTTCTGTTTTCTTGCTGACCAAACAGACTGTAAGAGAAAGAAAATCATGGGATTGAATACATCGGTTCTGTTTTCTTGCTGACCAAACAGACTGTAAGAGAAAGAAAATCATGGGATTTTTATCTTTTGCAGCGGAAGAGAAATGAGGAAGAGAGAGCTGAGGTTGATTTGTATGAAAAGGAAGATGGTCAAGGAAGGGAACATCTAAGTGTGGGCTTGGTGGGCCTAGGGTTTGTCTAGCATGCGTTATCCCATTGGGCATGCTTTGTCTTTATTAACATTTTGATCCCTCTTGGCTGTTGCTATTTTAGTTTTTTTTTTTTTTTTGGTGTTTGATATATTGTAATATATATATATATATATATATAGTATTTTTGATATTTAATATCCCGATGTGAAAAATAAATTTTAAAAAATAAAAATATATTATTTTAATATAATTCAAATAACAAATATTTTAAAAAATCTATCTTTTTTTCTGTATTATGTGTATGTTTGTGTCCAAAAATGATTCCTTGATTGGACAAACAGGTACGTTGCCTTTTCACACATTAGGTGGAGAAGATTCCCAGACGGTCCTGATTAACATTTTTATATGATTTGACTCGTCAAATCAAACTAAATTTTATAATTAGAGTTTATTTGTATATATTTAATTAATTTTGATTTTTTTTATCACCAACACTATTAAAAAAATTAACACAGCTTGTTAATTTGATTTACTCTTTTATGGCAATATATAAATGAATTATACACACATTATCGTTGCATATCCGGTTTGAAAAAATTAAGATTGTAAAACAAAAATTCTTAAAAAAAACACGTGTTTGTATATAAATAGTTTACTTAAAATTTGATGAAAGAAAGATTTGATTTAAATACATGAAAATTATCATACTAATAGGTTTAAAAAAGAAAAGAAACTATACAATAGCAATAACTTAATCCAAATGGAAAACAACTAATCAAGTTCTATAGCATGAAATTATAGATTGTTGGCTTGCAATATATATATATATATGTATAAACACACCTCTAATTAACATGTAGGCTTAATTATTCAGGTAATTAAATTTCTTGAGGACCACATATATCTTATATATTAGCTAGCTAGCCTTCTAGAAAGCAAAGTTTGAGAAGCTTTCAATGATTTCAAATCTACATGAGAATCACCAACTAATTGATGTGTGTAAAAGTCGTAAACTTAATTAGAGCAAATTGAAAAGAAGCAGTCCACAAGGAGGACCTGCTGGTGCATCAGTGTCAAATGATAAAAATGTACAGTCGAAGAAATAGCTCACTTTCAACATGGACGACGACTCCATCTCCTCCATGCTCAAATATTTCATTTCCTTCGCCAAATTCAATGGCCAAATCACATACATTTCAGTGATTGCACGTATCACCTTTATTGCCAAAACAATATTAATTTGGTTTTAACCATGCACCAATAGCAGAGTGTCATGTCACCATGTATTTTGCCCTTGATTAATTAGGTATGATCACTGCACTTTAGTCTTCCTAATGATTCCTGTTGTGTTCTTCGTTTTTTCATTAAGTGGTGTGAGGTGATTGATAATCTAACAGCAAAATAGACCTTGCACCCAGAAATAATCACTGCTGTCTGCTTCAAAGTCATGGTGCCATGCCGCAGACACCTCCACAGGACCTGTAACTTGACTCAAGCTACCAATACTTGCTTCAATAAGGATAGTTGTTCTCATATTTGGGCAGCGGGGTCCATGTGGATCAAAAGTTGATCAGTCTCATTAAATCATATAGTATAGTTCGAAAAAACAATTGGGTTAAAAAAAAATATCGGGTTCTTGAGATTTGAACTTTAAAACAAAGTGATTAAGTTCATATCTAATTACTTTGCTAATTTCTGTTGGAGTTCATCGGCAATGGTCTAATTTGATCTACAGTTAAACTTAACCAAGATCTCGGTAAATTAGTATATGTTGCATGTCCTTAATGAGTTAATAATCTTGGTTTTAATAGAAATTTGTAACGGAAAAATTAAAGGAGGAATTAATTAGCACTGTCTCAAATCTATCCAATTACTTTTTTGAAATTGCAAAGTTTGTGTGTTAGATTATCGAACCACCTCAGGCTGCTTATAAGAAACTGAGTTTCTAATCATCTAGTAGATGGTCCAGTAGTAAGAACTTGAGACTAAGAGGTTTACTCTCCCTGTAGTTGCTAATATGATAACCACGGGAGGTTTACATGGTTGTTAACTTCAGGGCCCGTGGGATTAGTTGAGGTGTGCGCAAGCTGACCCGGACACCCATGTTACTAAAAAAAAAAAACTGAGTTTGTTTTTTTTCTTTATTTATTAAACTTTATGTTAAAGAAATCCTTCAAAATATATATTATTAATCGTTAAATGTATATGAATTTCAGTCGAGCTTTAGTGTTGTTGTAACGTGTAACATGAATAAAAACTAGGGTTTTCAAGTTTTAAAAACATAATTCTGAACAATGTTGCCAACTTTTTTTTCATTGATCAGTGGTATATTGTATTAATATTGATTGAAGGGGGGCTAGGGCACGTTCAGTTCAGCTGCTTCGCCATAGAGGTTTGGGCCAATCACGTCCTACAAAATGAGTGCCAATGAAATATTGTTTGAATAATAGGCAGAACAAAAGGAATGATGATCCTTGTGGTTGTCACTACTCTTGATCGAGAAGAAATATGAAGAAGGAGAAACACATGCTGTCTGGGTTTTGGTCGGGGAGTGTAAGATAGAAGCTTCTGGGCCAACCAAGAGCCTCCACGATAAGTGTTCTTGAAGCTTTTTAGAAGATGAGCAATTAGTATAATGGTTGACCAGAACAAGCTCCCTTTTTGTAGAACAATGATTCCAATGATGGCACCCAACAAAACCACCATAACCCAATCTTTTTATCTGTTTTTTTCATGCAAAGATAAGATAGAAATCCTGAAAAGGTGAGCAAAGAACGAAACAACCCTCCCTCCCCCGTGCCGTGCTCCACTTAAAAGAATTACTGCAATTAAAATCTTGCACGCGGTGGATGAAAGCATTACTCCTATATACATTTACATTCATGAAAAGTTATTAAACTCGGCTTCGGCTTAATTCGTATATATGCTTGGTTCATGATCTAGCCAAGATTAAAATCATGAATTAGTTTAAATAAACAATATTATTATTAAACTCGGGTTTTTGATTGGATTGTTTGGTTCATGACTTAGCCAAGATTAAGGTCGTGAATTAGGTTAAATAAAATAATATTGTTATTAAGCTTGGATTTTAACTGAATTGCTTAGATTTAACCGAGAAAACTTCTATTTATATTTTTAACTCGATACGGGCTAGATTTAACACAACATTGTTTATAGTCATGGCTCAAAATAAAGCATGAGAATTGAGAAGTTTTATTGAAGCTGTAAGCAGAGAGAAGATAATTAGGATCATAGAAAACAATGTTCAAAGAGAATGTGAAAGGGGGGCTAGCTAGGTCCAAGATGCTATGTTGACATGGCTCAAATCAATTGACCAGCATTTAATTTAGAGTGAGGCAGTTTCTAATTCTTGTAAAGTTTGATTGGAACGACATGATCAGAACCTTCATTGTCATCATGAATTTATGATCCACATCCTACTTTTAAAAAAAAAAATAGAAAAAAGATGGGTGGACTAAAGACCAAATCAAGCACGCATTAACTACGCATGATCTAATAATCCCACCCAAATCTAAAATTGGGTGTTATATCAATCTGCTTTTTTGTAGACTTGGCTTTTCTATCCTTTACTCACTCTTGTTTATAGTCCTTCCTAACTATTTTGTGTCAAGCTTTTTTGGGCTTCTTGTCTCTTAAATTCAATATAATATAAAAGCATAAGCCTCTTTTTTCTTCATCTCCGCTGCCTCATTCCTCCATCCACGCTTTGTGTGAGGAAGGAAGTTAGAATCCCACTTTGAAAACAAATACCAATGTTATAAGCCCTTGGAAATTCCCATCTTGTAGGGCTTTCCCTTTTCGATGAGTTAGGCATTCTAGGCTTGGCCCTTTCACCTTCATGTAGACTTATCCTTATGAGTCGGGCCTTATAGGCTTGGCCTTTCTGTGAACTTGGCCCTTCTATCTCTCCTAGGCTCTTCTAGATTCCTTGTCTCACTCCCCTTCTAAATTCAACATAAACTTTTGAGAAAATAAAATTGATACTCATACGCTTCAAAGAGAGATAATACCAATGTTTACTCAATAAGTTCACTTTGAAGAGAGAGAGAGAGAGAGAGAGAGGGAGAAATATAAAGAGAGAGAGAGATGAGTTGATAAAAAAATAATAAGAATATTTTTATCTAGACATAAAAATATTATTTTTATTTCTTTATCATGTGTTTTTCTCTCTTATTCAATAAGTATTGATAATCAGTTTCTTAATATCATAAAATTTCTTGTAAAGTTGGATGCACAGAAAAACAAAAATCAATTAAAAAAATATAATTTTACTATTTTGTTTTCTTATAGTTTTTTTTTCCTTTTCTTTTACGAGAAGACTCGCACTTGAACCTAATACGACACGAGAAATGACAACATTCCACTTGAATTATGCTAACAAAGAATATGATTAGCTTAACTTAGCTCGTGCTTTCTTTTCGGCTTGAAGCACAATCCTGCGTGTCGAGCATAAATAAAGCTGGGCAATTTGAGATTTTCATTATATTTTAAAATTTTGAGGGGGCCATGATAAAGAGATATCAACCCCTCCTTGATTTTGATAGCTATGAACTTGCAAAGCTTATCTGAGCTTGTTTTGGAAGCTCAAAAAGAAACCGAGCCAGCCATTTCTTTAAAAATGCAGGTCCATCGTAGGCAAACATGCCATTTTAGTTGACCAAAGCTCTTTTACACGTTGACGTCACATATGGGTAGCGCCACTTGCAGAGCCCGTATTCTCTTGCGGCCCTTCTTCTGCGCCTTTAGAAATTACGATATCTGGGTGTGGGTTTTATTCAAGGGTAAGCTGTAAGCTATAACAAAAACAATGTCAATGTGTTAATAAAACAAGACACGGAGCAATTTGAAGATCATGCAACCTAATCCATATACTGCTGAAACCCTATCAACTTCATTCTCAATTGGCACAGCCTCCCCTTCCAATCGAATTGTTCTGCATTACAAGTCAAGATGGAATAGGTTGAACTTCTAAAACTGTTAAAGCTTGCAAGTACGGAATTGATTTTGGTTGCACTTTCAATAATTCAAGCCATCCTAACCAGACCTCGGATAGATCTCAGGAACACAGGCATACTGTAAGGAAATTACACAACTTTCTGTAGTGATGTTTAACAAGATATCACCCAACTATTCAATCTGAAACACAATTTCCCATCATTGACATACTAGCATCCCTGGCCAAACAAAGACACTAGAAAAGAAATTTATTATTGGTATGGGAGAGTTTGTAGGAAAATAGCATTAGGATTTCTGCAGGACCTCTTTTTGGTATCAAACGAGCATAAAATCCATCAAGTTCCCAGCCAAAAAAAAATGTCCGCAAGGGAAGAAAAAGAAACAAGAAAGAGTAGGAGACCAAGGCTTCAGGCAACACAAACAGGAACTCAGATTCAGAATTAAAACAAGGGTCAAGACTAGGGTTGAAAACATAATACCATAGCTTCATATTAAACATAAAGTGAAATCACACGGAATGCAAATTTTAAATTACTAGAATACATCAGTTCATATTAGAATAGCACAGTAGACCTGATAGTAGAAACACATTAATGACCACCTAAGCAAACAAACAGAACCAAAACGAAAAAACATCAACCTTTAGGCCCTTTCTCCACGAATTCTCCTGGCAAGTTGGATATCCTTAGGCATGATGGTGACCCTCTTGGCATGGATAGCACAAAGATTAGTATCCTCAAACAAACCAACAAGATAGGCCTCTGCAGCCTCCTGAAGCGCGAGAACAGCATGGCTTTGAAACCTCAAATCCGTCTAAAACAAAGAAAGAAAAATCAGAATGATCTTTATAGAATTAAACATGAATAGGGAGAAACTGCAGTCATCATAGGGAATCATTACCTTGAAATCTTGTGCAATTTCACGGACAAGACGTTGGAAAGGTAACTTCCTGATCAAGAGTTCAGTACTTTTCTGGTACTTGCGGATCTCACTGTTGAAAAGAAATGGATTTACAAGCATAAATCATCATATGAACAAACACAATAAAATCGTAACTAGGAAATAATGTTTAGAGAAGGAATGAAACCCTTACCGGAGAGCTACAGTTCCAGGACGGTAACGATGAGGCTTCTTCACACCGCCAGTGGTGGGAGCAGACTTTCTTGCAGCCTTCAAATTCAAAATAAAAGATAAAGAGTTAAAATTCATAGCAACATTACAAAAACAACTAGCCTCTCTAAGCAATTGATATGTCAGGAGGCAGGTCACCGATTGGGTCCAATCAATGTCTACCACCATAGCTTTTGGAGAGGTAACAAAAACCATAAATCATAAAAATTCACACTACTTATTCTGCAGGTCACCGATTGGGTCCAATCAATGTCTACCACCATAGCTTTTGGAGAGGTAACAAAAACCATAAATCATAAAAATTCACACTACTAATTGAGAAAAATTCATTCTCATTGCACTACTTTTATAAATCGGAAATACAAGTAACCACCCAACAATGAATATTGTAAACCTCGATTGACTTTGTATATTCAAGCAAGGTTTCAGATATCATGAAATCAAACATATATTAATAAAATATCCTATAAATTCACATTGTATACTTTCCCTTTATCTGTCTATATGAGAGAAGGAGAAGGGCGTGCCTTGGTGGCGAGTTGTTTGCGAGGAGCTTTGCCACCGGTGGATTTGCGAGCGGTTTGCTTAGTACGAGCCATTTAGACCTGAAATTGGAAGCGAAGAAGAGTATTTAGGCTTAAATCGGATTATTATAAACTGGGATTGAAGAGAAAATTCAAGGAATTAGGGTTAGGGTTTGCGGTTACCTGTCGGGATGGAGGAGGAGGAAGAGGAGCAGAGAGGGGTTTTCAGTTTTATTATTTCGAATTTTTGAGCGTGAGGGAGATTTGGGGAGGTTTAGTTTTTATAGGGAGAAGTAATAAGTCTCTAAACGACGGCGTAGGAACAAATCATTGGCAAAGAGAATTACTCTTATGACCTTTACGATTTATTACAAGTCTCGACTCCTTTTCTTTTTTCTTTGCATGCCACCAGCATTTCTCTGTTTTAAAAGTTTACTTGTTTGTATTGTTTTCACCTATATTTGGAAGGATTTTAAAAGAATGTTATCTTGAAAAATAATATTAAATTGATTTTTTTAGTATTTTTTTATAATTTTAATTTGTTGATGTTGAAAAATTAAAAATAATAATAATATATTTTCAAGTGAAAAACACTATATACTATAATATCAAAAATAAAAAGAAAAGAATGTTATTATCTATCCTTACAAACCTTGGATGATACTCTTGAAAATATCTCCCGATTTTAACCATGGTTATTAAACTCAACTTGATAAGTCGTTTCGAATCAAATTCAGATTGGATTTCACAATAAATAATGAGAGCCCGGTTAAAAATTTAAATTAACATGTAATCTAGTCGATCCAGTAAAAACTTGATTAAAATATGTTAATTTTATTTTTAAAAAAAAATTCAAAATTTGGCTTTTTAAATTCTTTTATTAAATTTTAAATAGATGATTAAAAATTTATGTATGCACAAAAAGATTATCCTCTCGTAACTTGTCTTTGAATCCTTTTACAAAAAATTAAAATAGAATAAGTAAGTCTACTGACTAGCTAAACCAAATCATAGGTGGATTTTGATAGGTTTAATAAATTACGTGACATTTTCTTTTTGTAAACCTTGGCTACGGCATTGCTTTAGCTTATAGATAGACGAGGGTAGATTTGGAATGGATGATTTAGATATATCCATCAAACAAATTATAAGCGTCCTTGAACGTTAAACAAATTTGGAATCTGTTGGAGAATATACTCCAAATTTGGAATCATAGGGATAGCAACCGAAACTAGCAGGAATCTAACTCAAAATATATATTTATATTATATAAATATATTTATAGAATATTTAATTTTTTTAAATACAATATATATATATTCTTTAAAATTGATATAAATAATATATGATAATGTTTATTATTTAATATATATATATATATTATTTTATTTTTCATTGATAAATAATAGTGAATAATACATATTCATCGGATACCTACATCCTAATAAATAATTTATAAGTATCTAATTTTTGTTTATTATTGATAATAAATAGAATATAAATATAAAAATAAAATCCAACGTCACTGTGAACGCAGGCTTCGCTACATGGGTCACTAGTTGCAATTTCCTTTTTATAGGGTCACTAGTTGCAATTTCCGTTTTTATAGAACCTAGACAAGGGTGCCCAAAAGAGAGCTAACAAATTTAGCCGACTATCAAGGTTAGTCTGCTTAGTTTAGAGTTTGCGGACATAAAAAATAAATACATAAACATATTTTTAAAACAAGAAATACAAACTATGAGTCACAAATTTATGCTCCTTGCCATGAACTACCGAGTCAAAAATCTCCTGCATCAAAGATCTATCTGGCGTCCACTCGTATTTAATATTTTGTTTATATAAAGAATTCGAGGCACAATCAAGCACCGAGATGAAAAGGCCACTAACATGGAGGAGCCTCCTCCCATGGCGTCCCGCACACCTCGCCAGCGCAAAATCCAAGTCACTCGTCAACATCCCGAACCGTCTCTAATTCTCGGCTGCCCAACTGTGCATCAATTAGATTTTGCAAAACAAAAGGAAATCGAGATTGCTAGGGAAAAATCAGAACCACAGTCACAAATGATTCGGAAAAGATGAAAGAACACGGCTGAGTTCCATTAACCTCTGAACTTACAAGATTATATACAAAAGAGAAGAACACTCATGTCCAAAAAGTGGCAGAAAACACTCCACCGACATAAACTAGACGGCATAGTACATCACATATTCACATCGACCCAGCATCATACATCAGAAACTAACTACTGCCAGGACTAAGTCTCTATTTCTTGGCCCTTTTGGCAGCAGGAGACTTGATAGACTTTGGCTGTTTAGGTTTAGCAGCTGCTGATTTCTTGGCCTTAATAACTACTGCCAGGACCAAGTCTCTATTTCTTGGCCCTTTTGGCAGCAGGAGACTTGATAGACTTTGGCTGTTTAGGTTTAGCAGCTGCTGATTTCTTGGCCTTCTTAGCCCCAGCAACTTTCTTTGCAGAAGCCTCGGCTTTATTCACAGACCTAGTCTTTCTTGTAGTAGGTTTAACCTCTTTAGTCTTTTTCGCCTCTGGAAGCTTGTAAGATGCCCTGATCTTGATTAACTTTCCTCCTGTTGCAGAGTTTTTCAGTTGAAGACCTAAAATTTTCTTAAAATTTGCTGGGAGTACTGCTTTGTGCTTCTCTTCCATGTACTTTGCTATGGCATATGGACTCGACCCACTCTCATCATTCAAAGCCAATATAGCCTCCTTAATCATCTGCAATAATAATCCCAGCTTAAATTAAACATCAATACAAATACAAGTAACAGCGCATGAGTGTAAGAAACAAAAACCAGGAACACGAAGAAACATAGAAATACCTAAAAATAAGGAGGATGAGCAGCAGGTTTTTGGTTAGCGCATGCTTGTAATAAAAACCAGGAACATGAAGAATCATTGAAATACCTGAAAATAAGGAGGATGAGCGGCAGGTTTTGGTTTAGGTTGTCTAGGCTTCTTTTCCCTGGGAGTCCTTGGCCTCTTTCCTTTAACGGGATTCTCCTCCACCTTAGGCTCCTCCGTAGCAGTTGGTTGCTCCACGACTGGAGCCTCAGTTTCAGCTTCTTCGGTGGCTGTCATGGTGATCAGGCAGAGTAGAAAACACACAACAAAAGGATTGAAGAGAGGTAAATATAGTAGTTGCTGATATGATTTTCCTCTGTCATCTTTGAAAGACATTTATAGGAAGGGGACAAGAAAAGAGACTGGGTTTTGATTAGTCCATTTGGAGTCTAGGAGATTGGTGACGTGGATAAGTAGAGATCTAGAACGTACACGTGGAGAGGGATCTAATGGCTGTTTATATTCCTTTTTATTAGGGAGTAAAATGGTAGGAGGATTTGGATTGTTGTGGATAGGAACAATGAGGGCACTTGGTTTTTGGTTTTCTTTACAGGGATGATTAAAAAATGGTGTGTTTTTCGGTTAGATTTGGGATCAAAATTCTCCTGCCTCCTTAGGTTTCTTTCTGTGAAAATTTTATGAGATTGAAGCCTGGAAAGTGCTGATCACAGTGCTGTTTGGATCGAGTAAAATGGTTGGCATTTTGGTGATTGATTTTAAGCTTTTGAAGAAACAGCAATATTTCTTTCTTTCTTTTGGTTCATAATTAAGACATGAGATCCTATTAAGTAGACCATGTAGGCTTAATAGACCATGTAGATGGTTATTAATATTATACTGCGGGCCTGATCACTTTTTTAAAAAATATCAAGCTATTACTAAAATGATTTTCATAATAAAAAAATAAATTAAAACGGTATAGAAATTGATTTGATAGGCCTAATCAACTCAGTAAATTCAAAAATAAAATCTAAACAGCAAAAAAATATATAATTTAATTAAAAAAAATTAAATACAACATTATCTTAAAAAAATAAATATTAAAATAATATTGTATCTAACATTAATATTCTAGCAAACCCTAAGGAAACATTTGAATTCAAGAACCAACCTCCATCACCGTCCTTCTCACCAAAAAATAAATTCAACTTGTATCACCGTAGTAAAAAGAAAAAGAAAGAAGGAAAAGACCAATTAATTATCAGAAAAAGAAAAGATCACTGATTTAATTACAGAAATTAAAGATAACTGATTACAAAACTTCCATAAAAACAAAACAATATTACTCCGCTCACTGCGCCGTCGCCTTCCCATGCTGGCCATTTCAAGCAACAAGCACATATTCTTGTAGAGATGGTGGGTGACCATATTTAAATTTCCTTTTTTCGACAGGGATAAAGACCAGCCTCGAATTCCTTAACTAAGATGAAAATTAAAAGGAAAACTATTTTGTTCAATATAAAGGTCAAATTAACACCACCCATCATTTAATAATATAAGAATTTTTACAGATTAATCAGAAACCTCATCTTTCTAGGACAAGGGGGTGAGCTTCAATTCTGAAACCCCATCCTTCTCCATGCTTTGAGGTCTGGCATGCAAGTGAGACTCGCCTATAAATGGGGGATTTCGGCTAATAGAGGCGAGAGGATTAGAGATCCAAATCAATAACTGTTATGCTATCTTGAATTAAATTCAGTGTTACAACGGATAGAAAAAGGCCGGGGTGGTAATGTGGTGATTTTCAAGTCATTGATAGGAGCAGACAAACAATTAGTATCTCTAAACTTTTGACCACAACGCTGGCCATAGCTCGAAAGAACACAGGCTCTGCATCATATGACCAAAACAAGTTAGGATTATACCAATTAATAACAGATCACACATCAAATCACTAAATTTCATAACCCAAACTAAGATGGTTACTGTTTAGATAGTTGATCGAAACAGCATCAATCCACGGTGATTCAAACAGATCAAGAGTCTTGTTCGGTCGTTCACATGTAAACCAGAATGACAAAACCCTGTGTATTACAATAACCCAGGAACCAAAAAGAACCCACAAATTTCCCAGCTAAGATGAGGGAAACACATCCTCTGACCTGGGGCACATGGCCAACACTTGAAACGTTGCAAAAACTCCATTTACCTGGGGCACACGCCAGCTCTTGAAGCTGGGGGGGGAACCCAGTCTCTCACCTTTTCGGAGCACAATGATGCAACAGTGACTGGAAGCGATACAAAGCATCCAGTTTGAAGATACATTATGAGAAACAGATAATAGAAAAACATATTAAGGATGTATCAGTAGTTTCGCTCAAATTAATGTTCACTGCAGTGATAAAACCAAGATCCTCAACTCAAATATACATAAATGAGAAAAAAAAAATTGATTATCTAGAAATGGAAGGAGAGAACTCAGGAAATACGAGGGAAGAGAAAGGAGGAGCTGGGACAAACAAAAAGGCACACAACCGTGAGGATACATAAATTCAGCAACAAAACTCCGACACCCTAGTACCCAAAAACCACTTTGGAAAGCACCTAAGCAGTATTCTAAAATGCTCCCTGGTCCCTAAACAAAGCGTTTGTAGATTATTATTAACAAGAAAACATTTACTGCTCCTAGAACAGCATGCCAGAATCAATTAAAGATTATAAACTGTCATGAGGTCAAAACAATCTCCAAGGTACAATGCAGATTTAAAAGCCGTATCACAATGACAAAACAATCTCCAAGGTACACTACAGATCTAACGAATTATTCAAAAATACACATACTAGATAAGAGATTCCTACCACTAATATGGTGGATGCTTATCACTACATTTGACAAACACCTTAAATCTCATGTATAGAAACCTGATTTTGTCACTCATGGTTCAACAGATTAATTAGGCCCTAACTGCATTCATCTTTATGAGCTACAAGTCCCCCTCATTATGATTGCTTGCAATGTATCGACTAGTATCGACTAGAAGTATTGTTGACCAACAAGAAAACACCATGCACCGAGAAGAAGAAATAAATATGCAAAATTTAACCAGTCATTAACATACCTACACAACTAAAATAAAAAGCTACTGCCATTGTTTGGTAGAACCACTGTGTCTACTGCAGGTAGAGTTTCTAAAAATGGATTCATTTTATAGCATGGAGCACCTTATCTTCTTGCATAGAAATCCAAAATCCTAACCACCATGCGACCATCAAGTATTTATTTATCATACAAAAGAATGATTTACAGATCCCCCGAGAAGAACAATTTGAGGCAAAAAAGGAAAATATCATTGAGGAAATACTTAATATTTTTGTTTCAAGTAAAGGAAATTCCAAGGTAAACACAAATTATAACATGGTTCTCTGCAGCAAATCAATTGATAACAAACCTAAATCAACCCCACAACCCCACTGAAATCTAGGCGATCTGTATGATTCAAAATATTATGTCCTGCAATTTGATGAAAAAGTAGCTAAAAGGTAGTATACTCTCAACATGTGCAATCAACCTCATCACTATCACAATGCCCCAACAGGAGATACGAGGACACCATGTTGCAATTGACATCTACCACCTTCCAAGTACATGGAGGAGCATAAACAAACGACAACTATTCGGATTATCAGGGATATAAATCAACTGTAGCATAGGCTAAAATGTGATTGAGTACTATATGAGAACCTTTTACCTTTATAACCACAATTTTTAGGATTCTATGCCATGTATCCTTATGATACAGTGAACTGTAGGCCATTACCACCATCGAAAAATGCTTGAAAGCTTTGAAAAGCAATTCAACTACTGAAGTTTAAAGGGCATACATATATTTTCCTTGCAGGCACACCAATGTCATTTCTCCATCAATCCAATGCTAGTACAAAGTAAAAATCAGAATAAGAGACAATTTTTACCTAAGAATCAATTCACCTAGAAAGACAGATCCATCTCACTCTCACCACAAAATCTGTCAGTTTCAATCTCAGCCCAAGCCAAATGATTCTGTTATGTAATGATGCCATAAAGATCACTCTCAAAGTACATAAAAACTAATGCTACTGAAGAATCAAAATATGTTATGGACCAAGCCAATTGCTAGTTCTCCTCATGAGAAATAAATGAAAGGTGTTCAAAATCTCAATTTCATCTGGGGGCAATGCACCATCAAATAAAATGCAATTCCCAACAGTTGTGCTTTAGCAATAGGTGCATAAATTTTGAATGACCAGCCAAAACATATCCAGGTGGTCCAGTCATATGCATACTAAAGTAACCATTAATTTTAATAGAGTGAAAATCCATCCAATTCAAAATAAACTCGCACAAGATGGTGCGTTTCGGATTTATAATTCCCATTCTTCGGGCATAGAAGGTCTAAACCTTCCGTTTCTCTTGCAAAATTTTCAAGGAATCTCCACAAAGCCAGAACCAGTATGCTCAGTATTAACTTCACCTCCATGACTATAAGAAAAACTTTGACTTGAATCTTTGCACTTCCTTAAACCATTGTCACCAATCTGTTATGTTTTGGCTTCCATCAACATCAATATTCAATCCATGATTCAGGAACATAAACACATAACCAAAAACTTTACTTTAGAATAATCCATAATGCAATCCATGATGTAAGTCCTCAAGTAGTTCATACCTAGATCAAAGGGGAAAATGCCTATTCCAATCTCCAAAATATAGAGAGAATTCACTTGCTTAATCTATGTCCTTTGAAGACATACCCTAAACTAGACACAAACTCTCTGGACACTGCACCCAAAATTTCATAGGGAGAGAATATTGGAGTAAGGGAATCACGAGGAAAAATACAAGACATCAAAAAGATAAATGAAAGGCAGCTTCAACTAGTTTCAGAACAGCAAGCCATTTGCCTATCACCAATGATTAGCATCCTGCTTTTCCAAGCCCACCTAGACACAATTGAAGTTAAAACCTTTAACTTCAAGAATCACATCCAATATAGTATTTAAAATCACAAGGCAATTGGAATTACCAGATTTGCTTGTGCCTAATAGTGGTAACCACCTCCATATGAGTGGTCCCTCCCATAATAAGGTGGATATGGATCGTACTGCAACACAAACAGAAAAGGAATACAATGAAACTGTTAGTAATTAAAATTTGACTCAGGATAAGCTACGGATTAATTGCTCACATCAGAACCACGATATTCATGAAAGTAGGGATCACTGCCTGCTCCATAGGTATCTGAAACATAAAGCCATGAGGATGATAATATCAAAAACAATAAAGCAAATAAAATAACCATGTCACAAAATGAAAATATCTGGGGACAGCATAATCCATACCACGATAATGTGTCCCACGAAATGAAGCTGCCGGATCAGCATAATCTACTCGGGGATCAGCGAAATCTAACCGGGGTCGAAGCCTACTGGGTTCCATGTAATCAGGATCTTGGTCCTAAAAGCATGGGAAAACTTCAAACTCTAAAGAATATAAAGGATGCACAAACAACAACAGAAGCTTAAAAATTAAAAGAACAAACAACCAAATTCCAACTTTTAGGCCACAAAAAGAAATCCTTACAGTCATATAAAATGATCGTTTCATCCCATGTGAACCATCATCATAAAAATAGGGGTCATCAAAGTGCCTTCCATTGAAACGTCTGTCAAAGGATTCTTCAGGAGAAAATGGTTGCCTCCTTGAAGAAACATAGCCCCTATGTCCTCGCTCAGGGGTCTCGTGCCAAGCTCGATTGATATTAGATCTTGATGGCCCAGCAGCCATACCTCTACTAGCTGTTTGATAACCTCCTCTGAAAGAACCCCTTCTTCCTCCTACTCAATACATTAATGTGAGTTAGATTTTTAATTGTGGCTGCGTGAAAGATCTGCATCTATTGGAAAGGAAGGTGTGCTTGTGTGTATGTGCGCTCACTCAAAAAGAAAGAGGCCACTGAATACCTTGCCTCCCAGGAAGCATGTCATATCGATCATTATAGTCATACTCACGGGGACCCATTCTACTAGTTTGACCATGTTCTCGTTGATAGAAACCCCTACCACGTTGAAAATTCGCCCAGTTTGAATGATGCCCGCCCCGCCCAAAACCCCTTCCTGTAACATAGTTGCCTAAATCAAATGGAGACAAATGCATTTTAAGAAATATTCAAATCCTCAGGATCAAAGGTTACCAAATCTTAAATAATTTCCACTTCCAGAATGACCAATTCGAAAGCCACCACACATTCCACCCTTCACAGCCTGAGTTTTTGGCAATGGATTTGACAGCCTCGCTTTAACTCTCATCTGCCAGCACATGACAACATCATGATGTCAGTTCATACATCATCTCTTACCATATTAGATACAAAAAGGGTAAAACTTTATTGTACACCATGCAACTAAATGCATGCATTTCACAGGCATTAATCTGGAATGATCAAAGTCTACCAGGAAAGGATATGAAAATAAAACTAAAACTGATGAAAGTAGCAAATTGAAAAGAAGAAGATGTAGGTTACTTTAAACACATTTCCTCCACACCTCAATCCTTATTTTTGTTTCAAGTAGGAAAATGCCAAAATAATTTAATGAAACCTAGAAATAGCTTTCTAGATAAAGTAATTTTGCTACAAACACAAAAAAAAAGGAAAAGAAACAGCTGCAAAGTAACATACATAGAAGCAGATGAAGTATGAAAGGAACATTTATTACCTTTGTGTTACCATTGCCAAATTCTCTATTATTTATTCCTTCAATACAAGCAACCGCAGCTTCATGCGTAGAGAAGTCGACGAATCCAAAATCCTTTCTCTTGGCGGTTGACATATTCCGTGCCAGGACAATTCGTACAATCTCCCCATAACCTTTCACGCACTCCCTAACATGATCTTCATCCCAGTGAGGAGGAAGGCCATCAAGAAATATAGTCTTCACCTGAGCCATAATTTCAGGGTCAGGCTCACGTATAGGTTCAGAAAATGCCACTTTGGCAGTTCTCTCTGGATGACCAAATACAACATCAGGCTTCTGAAGCCGCTTGTAAGCAAGCATTGCATCAGTATGACAAGCAAACTCAAGAAATGCAAAACCACGACTTCTCCCTTCATGTTGAGCATCGGGTACAACAGTGATGTTCTCAACACCTTCAACGCCATAATCCTTCAACTTTTGTCTTATCTGCCAACCCACATTATATTATAAATCATTGAAAAAATCTAAAAACAAGCGGGAATTACAATTAATTATTAGATGCTCACAGCTTCCTTTGTCCATGTGTTGCATATATTGCCCAAGAACAATGTATCATTGTCCTCGCTTGGTGCTGTCCCACATCGCTTTCCACGAATCTGTGAACAGTTGAGGAGTTAATATGATACTCATAAAATATAAGCCAAAACTATGGGGTGATACATACCACAGGGTTTTTCATTTCAGACAAAGCGCGTTTAACATGCCCCTTGTTTGCAAATTTCACAAATGCATATCCCTTATTCCTATTTGTTGAAAGATTTTTGTGCAATCGAACTTCAACTACTTCACCAATCTTCTCAAAAACCTTTCTCAAATCCTCCTCTGTAGCATCCCTATCCAATCCACCAACAAATATCTCATATTCTTTCTTAATCTTACGCTCCTTTGCAACAGCTGTTAGTTCCCTGCGTTCCTCTTCCATTGCAGCAGCTTCTTCAACAGGCTCATCTGGATCTTCAAAGTCATCCTCAACAGGATCTTCAAAGTCCACTCTATCTCCATACTCCTCATACCCGTCATCACCACCATACTCATCTTGCTCATGTTGAGTCTCTTCTCTTCGAACGTGTTCCTCCATACTTCCTTCCATCATGACAGCCTCATTTCTGGCCTCCACTTCATCGTCCACGTCTTTCTTCTCACCCTCATTAACCCCCTTTCCCACTCTGTTAGGTTCTTCATTCTTAGATACTTCCACAACCTCATCAGCAGGAATATCCACCACAGTTCGTTCCCTTTTAACAGACTCCCCAACCCTATCATTAACCGCTTCAACCTCCTTCCTAGAATCGACCACAGGTTCTTCCACACTTTCCTCCTCCTTTACAGAAACAGCAACACTTTCAACCTTAGATTCTTCCACTCCCATTGCAACTCCTTTCTTCTTTATAGATTCTCCAACATTATCAGCAGCAAGTTCCGCCTCCTTTTCCCTTTCTTCAACCTTAGACTTCGCAGCAACCACAGTTGTCGGGGTTTGCTCCAAAAGAGCTTTTGCATTAGCAGGGGTTTTCTTCACTACCTTCACCACTCTCCTCACAACCTTCTTTTTAATCGGAAGAGGTTTTGTAGTTTCCAGTGTTACCATACTCACATCCGTTTCTATATTTGTTCCATCAACTAATATTAAAGAAAATAGCAAACCTCAATAAAACCTAAAAATCACATCACATGACAAGAAACTTCAAAAATACCTAATTAAGAATATTAAGCTAGTTGCATAAAAATAACACTACAATTAATTATTTATTTGCATGAAAGAATGGAATAGTTATTGTTACCTGATGATTGTTCAAGTTTTGAAGCAGAACCGGCAATTGGCGACGGTGTCATGTCGCTATTTTGTGTCCGCTTGGCGTTGGGTGGGGTTTTTGGAACCGGTGATTCCTCGGTGGCAGAATCAGGAGCGGCTTTGACAGCGGCAGGTTTCCTTCCCACCGGCGTCTTTTTAATTGCGGCTGGTTTTGTAGTTTTCATGTTGACACCCCCTGTGAGAGGGAGAGAATATCGGCTTGGAATTTATGAATATTAAGATTGGTTAATTTTCTTCATTTGATTGATTTTACAATTTTCTTAAGAATAAAAACTAGGGGCTTGAGGAATTATATTAGACAGGTAGATAGATCACTTACAAAACCCGGCCCGGCCATGACGTTCAATTTGGCAGCGGTATATTTAAAATTAAGTTAGGTTATAGTAATTTTTTTTTTCTACAGCGGGTTGACTTTGAAGTTTATTGTGTCTTTGTTTTTATTGTTCAGAAAGGTTTTTTAAAAAAAATATTATTTTAATTAATTTTTTATTTTAAATTATTTTAATATGTTAATATTAAAATATATATTATTTTAATATATTTTTAAATAAAAATATTTTAAAAAATAACCATTACTATAATATCAAACACTATTTTAGTCATGACAAAGATAAAAATGAAGAATAATGGTCTGGATTTGTGGTGGGTCTGTGCTGTTTTAATCCTTGCAATATGCTAAATGCTAACATTTGTGCATTATACATCAATATTATAAGACAGATAATTAAAGTGAAAATTACAGTTGAAATGGATGGAAGTTTTATAGTGTGGGTAAAAAAATTCATTTTAATTCTTATACTTTTTCAGTGATGTCTTTTTAAGTCCCTGAAATTATTGAGATTTAACTTTGGTGAAAGCTTCATTTTTATTTTTATTTTTTAATCCCTAGTAAAAGAAAAAAAAAAGAGAAAGGTTGGCTGGGTTCCGATAATAAAAAAAGAAAATTCATATTGTTATTAATTATGACCATAAAGAAGTTGATATTGGTGTTCACATGTTCTATTCGACGAAAGAAATTTAATTTAGGTGTTATTTCACCTTGAAATTTCTTGGAAAAAATAAATATGATATAATAGTTCGACCCAACCTGTCATATATTATCCACTTTAGGCTTTTCGTTCTCACGGTTTTGTTCCTAGTAATGTGAGTCCACTTTTGAGTCTGACGCCTCAAAATACATACAACAGGTCAACGACCAGCACTACTCATAAAGCCATGACTCTAGACGCTCGCATCCAATGTAAGACATCACAATCCCCCCCACCTTTAAGACGAGCCGTTCTCGGCTCTGATACCAAATGTGCATGCGTGTGTGTGTGTTGCATGGATTGTATGAGGTGTTGAATATTGATGAGTGAAATAAGGTCCGGAATCATAGGACCTTATGATGATGAGTTAAGTGAGTAAATTGATAGTAGTCAATAACTTGGGATGTCTTAAATACAAATGAAACTCTGCTGAAATTTTGATAAAATTCTTTTAAAAAAAATTACCCTCAAATTAAGAGCATATGTTGGAATCTTTTAGCGTTGATCAAATCCCTTGGATATTTTGGGTTTTGACTTAAACTTTTGTTTTCGAACAAATATTTTGCTTTGTTTCAAGGTACTGAGGGGTTTATATGCGTATCTAAGTTGTTTTGTATGTGTTTTGAGGTCAAAAAAATAATGAAAATAAAATTTCAAGGTCGAAAAGCTCTAACCTTGATTTTCCAGCGACCCTGGAGATATAGAACCCGTTTGGCTCTGCGGCTGCGGCTGCGTTTTATTTAAAACGCAGTTCGCAGCTGTTTGGTTAAGGAAAAAATTGATTTACTGTTCACTAGCCCCCATTGAATTTCTGCGTTAGCAACGCAGGAAAGGAAAAGCAATCATTTCTTACTTTTTTTCACTGTTCACGTTAATTGCATTGTTCAATGAACAGTGAAATTAACATGAACAGTGCAAGTGATGCACTGTTCATGTGAACAGTGCAAGAGATTGCACTGTTCACTTAAAAATAGTGAACAATGCAATTCTCTTGCACTGTTCACTTGCACTGCGTGGACACTTCTTTTTTTATTATTATTATTTAGTGTGTTAAGTTTTGTTTTTGTTAATTTTTTTAACATTTTTTTTTTAAAAAAACTAGTTTGGAGTGAATTTTATACATGATAATATTTTATCTAATTTTATTACACGCTAAAAAATTATGAAAACTGTAGTTCTTGTCGGATGAATTTTGTACGTAATGGAATTGTAGATAGTTTAATAGAATAATAAAAAAATTTTATATAAAGTATGATTTATTTCATGATGTTACCGCAATAGTTAAATCCACAATATTTAAATTAAAAACCATCAATATTAATATATATATTTTTTAAATTATTTTATAACCTCAATTTCAAAAACATTCTTAACCAAACACATTAAACTACTTTTTCTTCAACCTCAATTTCAACCACAGTTTTAACCAAACACCTATTTTTTCTAACGAACCACAACTAAAAGTACTTTTTATAAAACAACTTTTTTCAAACCACAACCACAATAGTTACCGCAATACCAAACACACTCATAGACAATGAGTCATTTATGTCGTTTGTATATATAAAAAAATATTAGTTGGGCGGATGAGAAGATTTAAATAGGAGGTGTGTGGATGTACCCTTGCAAGCTCAGAAGTGTATGCCCTTCAAGCCCAAAAGTGTATGTCCTTGCATTAGGCCCAAGAAATGGTTCACTAGGCCTGCACTCTTGGTTACTTTTTTAAGGGTTTTCCTTCATTTTTTTTTTAACTTCATTTTAATGAAATCAAAGCCAAATAATTTTTTTTTAAATATACATTAATAATTTTTTAAAATATTATGGCGGGATAAAAGAAATTTTTTCTTAACTGTTTTTTTAAAAAATCCTAGTTGTTTTGAATGAAGTTATCATAATTTAATGATCCAAGTTGTGGATTTAGCGAATTAACTTAGGTTAGCTTGAATTTTTTTTGTTGTGTTTTTAAAAATTGATTTTTTTTAATTTTTGTATTTGAATAATGGGCTGGTTAGTAATTGGTCTTTGTATTTTTTTTATTTGTTCTCAATAGAGAGATTTTGTTTTCATGACTTAGGTTGTGAATTTGACCGTTTTCCTTAAGTTTACTCGAGTTGTTTTTTTGGATCTTTTTTTTTCTTCAAATTGAATATTTTTTTAGTTTTTGTCCTTCAATATTTGATTGATTAAGATTCAGTTTCCTAATTTGGTTCAATTTATATTCTATGAAATTATCATAGCCTCGTAAATCGAGTTGTAAATCGGTCCAGTATATCATCGTTTTATTTATAAAAAAAATATGTTATCTAATATGCCATTATCTCGATATTTTAAAAGTATATTGTCTAATATGTGTCGGATTTTAGCTTTCCTAGCATCTTTATATTTTTTACGATTAGAAAAAAAATTGAACTACAACATAGTGCGGGTTAGAAAGCTAATTATCGTCTAGTTAATAATTGTGTTTGTCATTCAAAATTTAATGTTATAGAGTGAAATGAAAAAAATTTCCATGCACATGCGTATACTTACATAGTTACATACCCATTCCCATATGTATATATACTAGCTTAGCTCGTGATTTGCTATGGATTAGATTAAAATCTTTTTAAATACAACAAAAAAATATTCAAGTTGTAAAAAGATATATGGTATTTTTATTAAACTTGGTCTAACGAGTCAACTTTAAAATTTTATAATCCGACTCCTTGTTTAGATTAGGTTTTAAATTAAACAGTGTTGGAGTTACATCAACGTGACTTAATCGACTTGATTAGTTTAAAAACATACTGAATGATCGGTAAAAAACATGTAAGGATAAAATTGAGAAAAAAATAATGAAATTGATATAAAAAAATCTTGACTCAACTTATTGTTTAGGACAAGTTTAAAATTAAATCTTATGAAAGTTGTCGTAACATGACTCAGTCGACTTGACCGATTTAAAAATAATCTAACCGACTAGTAAAAAACATTTCCAAGTAAAATTAAGAAAATAAAAATGAAATTGATAAAAAAAATCCCTCTGCTCCGACTCCTTACTTAGCTAAGTTTAAAATTAAATAATATAAAAATTGTCTTAATATTAATATAATTCACTTAACTTAATTTGTCTAAAGATAACATGTATAATTATTAAAATAAATATAAGAATGAAATTAAAAAACAAATAAGGAGGAAGTGGAAAAAACTGAGGCTAAATTAAAAAAACAAAACCGTTAGTCAAGCTAGGTAATGATTCCAAGTATGAAAGTAATATTGATGCTTGATATTATTTTTATTTAGGTGTTGGGGGTATATATAAATTAATTTTCGTGCACTGTAAATCCATTTATTTATTAAATCCAGGTAGGACTTAAAAATTTTATACTAATTTTATTTTTCATAATTTCACTTGAGATTAAAATTATAATAATTGATAAAAACACATACCTTAATCATTAAAGATGTCTTTGGCATTATATTTAGAAGCGTTTTATAAAAAAATTTTATTTTTTTTATTTTTTTCTTCACTTCTAATTAATATATTTTTTAATATTTTTTAATTATTTTAATATATTAATATCACAAATAATTTTTAAAAAATAAAAAATATATTATTTTAATATAGTTTAAAATAAAAAATAATTAAAAAAACAATTACTACTACAGTAACAAATAAACTCTAAATTAACCCTTTATGATATTTTAATATCTAAACAACCTTAATATGAAAAACTTATCGTACCTGAGAGATCGAAATGCTACTAAACTAAAATCCGTCATTTTAACCCACAACGACAACCAGTAGTCCCAGACTGACGAGTACCGGCCCCTTCTGCGATTCCCCGGCGGTGTCGAACCATTAGTGCTCGGTGGCGATTGAAATACACGCGCAAACGTTCTTCTGAAGAAAAGAATTGAAGAAGTAAAGTAACATGGGTGCCTCAGAATCTAGTCTTTCAAGTTCACAGGTAATTCTTCTAATTTCAGTAATCGTTTACAATAAATTTGTCACTGTTGAATAATTTGCTTGTTGTATGGTGTAAAGAAAATGACAGACGAAATCACTACTGTCACTGAGAGATCAGAAGCTTTGGATCCCATTTTGGAGAAGCTCAAATCCCTCAAAATTGTAAGCTTTTTATTATTTGTTTAAATAATCCCAATTTGGAGACATACACTATCTTTTTGTTCAAAAAAATTATTATTATTATTATTTTTACTTCAGACAAGGCCAATATTAACTTCAACTCCGAAGGAAGAGGGTAGCTTGAATGACATTTTGGTGAGGAAGGCATCGTCTTCTTCAGCTCTTGGTGAGTCTCGGACTTGCTTTATCTCTCTATTTCCTTCTTGCAGTAGACTTTCTGCATTGAAGCTTTGAATAGAAGTTAGAATGTTATATAAACGTAAATTAATCCGCTCTCTTTACTCAGTGAGTGAAGAATGATTTGAACAAAGATATCTACTGATGAAACAGAAAAGTAACTAGCTTTCGAATGTGTGTGAATGTTCTTAACTTCAAACATTCGAGGGTTCGTTTCATTATCCATGGTCCAGATAGAGAAAAGAAAAGAATCGCAGGTTTGGTGCTTTTTTTCTCTCCTAAACGTTTTGTTTAGAATGAAATTAACGCGATGCGAGGCTGAATGGTAGCTGTTTGATGTGGTTTTTAATGTGATGTATATTGTTCAGAGATGTAATTTTGCAATGTTATTTGTTGTGTCTTTCCCATCCCTTTTAAATTTGTTTGAGAAAGGCTAATCTTTTCATTTGGTATTTGCATGGGTGTTGTTTATAATGGATGTTATTTGTTGTGTCTTTCCCATCCCTTTTAAATTTATTTGAGAAGCGCTAATCTTTTCATTTGGTATTTGCATGGGTGTTGTTTATAATGGTCAATGCAGCAACTGTAAATCCAAATGTGTTATTGGAGCTCATCTCAATATATCGTGATTGGCAAGACGGGAAGGTTCAGCAGATAAGCATGAAACAGGTTTGTCTGTCATCAAGAACTACTATGAGTAGAAGACCAGTTTATAAAATGAAGTTAAATTGTAAAGGCGTGGGATGGATCATATGATCTTGTGGTCGCAGGTTCTCAGTGGATTCTATGTTGATTTTCAGTTTTTTCTCTGATGCAGTTTTTGACATAAGTTAAGATCCAGGTTGAATTTTATTACTAGGATGTACACTTCCCTCATGGACATGGTCCATGGATGATGATAAATTTCATATAGGATCTGTAAAAAACTTGTTTATAGGCTAGGACCACGTGTAAATGAATTTTTTACGTTGTGGTTGCGGCTCTTCAATGCTTATGTTTAGGTTTTGGTGAGGCATCAGTGGAAAGTAGCCAACTATATATGATAGAAACATGAAATGTCCAATCTGCTGTTAAAAGAAACCAGATGATTTGGTTTTACTTCATATACACTCAATTCTGGATGACCCGATTCTTTAATAGATCAGGTTCAAAGACTTTAAACAACATGGTTCTATGTCAAAAAAGACATAACTGATGAACCATTTGAACTGTTAATCTTTTTTTGCTCATGAATATGTGGAACCACTGATTCTTAACCAGATTGTCTGAACTAGAGTGCAACAACAGCCATAGTACGTTGATGTTTCAAATCCTTTTAGGGGTATGCTTTCACCTGGAAAACTTCTATCTCTTTTACGAACTTTGAATTTGTGAAAACTATTGGAGGAGGAGATAGAAAATAAGATAGAAGTGGCAGATGCTTTGGCAATTAAACTTCTTCAAAGGCTTAACTACTCTGTGTCAGCAATGAAGACTTCTTCACAGCATCTATCAGAAGGTACTTCACAACATACCGAATGGAAATGGATTACTGACAGATTATGGAACCAGATACATAAATTATCAGAGAATTGATTGTCTCTCAGTAGTGTATTGTTTAACCTATAATCTCCCTTGAGATCGAAATTTGCCCCCATTGCTAACAGGCAACGTAGTAGAAAAGGACAGGCAACAAGTTGTGATTCTTTTTTATGCCATCCTATCAAGATAGATTCCTCGTCGAGTTACTGAAAGTATTGACCTGCTGAAGTAGACAGTTTGTTTTATTATTGTTGTAAAACGTAAAGATTGTACCGCACCGACATGAGTTCAGATCTGATGCCTGTGATGTTTTCCTTTTAAACCAGGTCCGATGTACATGTTTTTAATTGTGGTGATGGGTGTGTTTTAAAATGAATTTTTTTATTTGAAAATATATAAAATATATTTTTAGATTTTTTTATATTAGTATATTAAAATTATGAAAAACATTAAAAAAAACATAAAATTATGGAACTAGTGTCTTATTTTTTTTAAAATAGAGGACAGGCAACAAGACAGCTCTTAATTTAATGCTGATGCAATGGGCAGAGGAGCCAGCGTGTTCCAAGTTGATCCGAATGGTTAAACGACAGCATGGAAATGTTCCATCCTTTTCAATTATTCAAAGATTATTTGAATTTGTATTGTAATAACGGTAGTAATTTAAATTGTTTTTTATTTAAAAATATATTAAAATAATTTTTGATATTAAAATATCAAAATAATCTAAAAATATAATTCTTTTTATTTTAAATACACACTTCCATTTCGAAACAAACGTTTGCAACGTGCAAGACTGCAAGCTGCTGCCTGCCGACACAAACAGTTACAGAATGAACTTGTACTGGAACAATGCAGGTCTCAAAATGCAAGCCACAATCACGAGCATAAGTAAGGAAAGGACAGCACACTAGCCACCCCAATCCACTATTTTAAAACCTATATCTTGGTGTCTAGTTCCAGCTACCTAACCCTAACCCTAACCCTAACCCTAACCCTAACCCGATTAACTTGTGATACAGAAAAACTTGTTGATTTTTAAATTAATATTTTCAAAATTATGTCAATAAAAAAGCTGGATCAGTTAACCCATCTAATTCGATTCGAAACCCGAGATTTACCCTTGATGAACCCGAGTTGGGTTTAAAAACAATTCCCCAACCCCACCACCAATTCTCTTTCATTTCCATTTTATAGAGGTAAAATTGACAGATTATCAAACAGCCTGCTCGTCATAACACATAATTTTCCTGAAAAAGGCAAGATTTTACTTTACAAGAGCAATGATATCAGCATTGAGTGTTCATGTTGAACTTGAACCACAAACACGTCCTCATGGCTAGACCCAACATGCATCAAGTGCTAATCAGTTCAGAAAGCACCAGAATGGAAGTCTTGAAACCTTGGTTATCTCTCAAGCAGAAGAAATGAAGACAGTAAAGACAAAGGATATATATCTTTTCATGCTTATTAACAAATTGTTTATTTCTATTCAACCAAACACTTTGCATCTCTAGTTTATGTTCATTGTTTGGTAGCATGTCCAGTCACTCGGTTGGTCGCACTACCATTCAGGCAGTAAGTGTGTAATTGCAAGCAATAATACGACTTCTGCTTTTTGTAGTTAATTGCACAAAATTCAAGATCCAATTTCAATTCTGATATGATTTGATCTCACATTCAATTGACGAATTATGAAGAAGGAAAAATAAGGAACGCATAAATTAAAAATCCTCCTATAAACTTGAAATGCATGAAAAAAAAATTATGACTAACAATTCAAAGCGGGGACATTCACTCCATAACTTAATTTCTGAACCAGAGGAGAGCACCGGATGTATCAGTTCAAGGTTGCTGCTGGGCATCCATATAGCCAGCATCAACAAGAACCTTCTCCCTCTTGGCTAAATCAATATCTTCATCAACCATCATCTTCACCAATTGCTCAAACCCAACTTTAGGCTTCCAACCAAGCACTTTCCTCGTCTTACTCGAATCCCCTTTCAAATTATCCACTTCAGCAGGCCTAAAATACCTCTTATCAATCACAACATGATCCTTCCAATTCAATCCAACATATCCAAATGCCACATCCAAAAACTCCTCCACCGTATGCGACTCCTCCGTCGCAACCACGTAATCATCAGGCTTTTCCTGCTGCAACATCATCCACATTGCTTCCACGTAATCCCCTGCGAAACCCCAATCCCTCGACGCCTGCAAATTCCCTAAAAACAGCTTATTCTGCAACCCCACCTTAATTCTCCCAACAGCTCTCGTAATCTTTCGGGTCACAAAATTCTCTCCCCTACGTGGAGATTCATGGTTGAAAAGAATCCCATTGCAAGCATACAACCCATAAGCTTCCCTGTAATTGACAGTATACCAATGCGCCGCGCATTTTGACGCCGCGTATGGGGATCTTGGATGAAACGGGGTGGTCTCTGATTGCGGAGGCGGCGTAGATCCAAACATCTCCGAAGATCCCGCTTGGTAATACTTGATATGGCTCCGCCCTGTCGCGGCAATATGAGATCTCACCGCCTCAAGAAGGCGGAGGGCTCCGGTGGCGACGACATCCGCCGTGTAATCAGGGATTTCGAAAGAGACAGCCACGTGTGATTGGGCCGCCAGGTTATAGACTTCGTCGGGGTTGATGGTGTCGAGCCAACGACGGAGAGACGACGCGTCGCTTAGATCTGCATAGTGGAGTTTCATTCGGGCCTTATGAGCATTGTGTGGATCTATATAAATATGGTTAATCCGCTGCGTATTGAAATTGGATGACCGACGGATCAAGCCATGAACTTCATAGCCTTTGTTCAGGAGGAATTCGGTAAGATAAGAACCATCTTGGCCGGTTATACCGGTGATCAGGGCGATTTTGGGTGTGATTTCGCCGTTGACAGGAATAGTGGAGTCGGATCCGGGTTGGTTTGATTCGGATGCCATTGATGGACGGTCAGATGGAGTTGATGGGTTTTTGATATAATGCGAGCCTGTAGATTTGGCCTGCTGATGGAGGGGTTTAATATAGCGGGAGGTAGAGGATGCTGGAGAAGGGTAGGATGGTCAATATAAGGAAGGTGGAAAATGAGTAACAATGAAGTGGATGGTGAGGTGTCGATATTTTGAGCTGAATTGACGATTTTGGGCTTGATGATGGAAGCGGTGGGATTATTGGTGAGATGCGGTGTTGTGTTCTGGTTTGCACGATGTGAAGAAATGTTATTTTTTTAAAATAAAATATATAATTATATGAAGACTGAGTATTTTTCCAATATAATATTTCATTGACAACCTAATATATTTGCTAAATAATTAATGCTTCCGTGAGTAATTGTGATGTATTATGTTAATTGTTATAATTTTTAAAATAATAAGTATATTTATTTAGGTATACTTAATGTGTAAATTAGTATGAAAATATTTTAATAACAAAAATAATAATAATAAAAAGGGGGCAAGATTATACATTTAAAACTATTTATTTTCAACACATTTAATTCCAAGGAGTTATTTTATCGGTTATGAAATGACACATATAAAAACTATATAAAAAGGCAAAAAAATAAATAACATGGAATTTTATTAAAGAGGTTATCACACAAAAGTTTAAAATTGAAGTTTAGAATCCTAATAAATAATTATACAGAGATTCATAAATTAAATACAAAATATAAAGTTGTCAAGCACAATATTTTCTAAATATAAATTATATAGGGGCAAAATTGATACTAACCCAATAGCTGAGGTACGTTTTTGAGGTTTTCCCAATCCGTATTGATATTTGTCAATATCTGGCTGTTGCTAGCCTGTCCCAACACAATCGCCGGTGATTGCCTTGCCACCATCTTCTCAAGGTCAAGAAAGGAAATCAGTTGCACATGTCTTGTAACTTTCTAGACTATTGACCCAAGGAAATCATGATCGGGACTAGTGATCAACTGGGAAGCAACTCGGTAGAAGATGAAGAAGCCAATCATGCCACAAAAATCTGGGGGGTGAACAAGTATCGCCTGAACTTGATGCGCCAAAAAATCTCCGATCCACCACGGTTACTGACAAAAGCAGCCGCTAACAGTTCATGTTGCATCTTTAAAGTCCCCCAAAGATTCATTGATATCAACGGTAAGTCCTACCAACCTCATATAGTCTCAATAGGGCCTTATCATCATGGTGAGGCGCATCTTAGGATGATTGAAGAGCACAAGTGGGGGTATTTAGGGTCTATGCTCTCCAGGACACAGAACAACGGTTTGGACTTAGAAGTCTTGTTGAGGGCGATACAGCCGCTAGAAATGAAGGCAAGAGAGTGTTACTCGCAAATTATCCATCTTGACACTTGTGAATTTGTTGAAATGATGGTTCTTGATGGCGTTTTTATTATAGAATTGTTTTGTAAAGTTGGAGAAATAGTTGGATTTGAGGCCGATGATCCCATTGTTACCATGGCGTGGATCATACCATTTTTTTACAGGGACTTACTTAGACTTGAGAACCAAATTCCTTTCTTTGTTCTTGAGTGTTTATTTGAGATAACAAGAACGCCTGGAGAAGAATCTGGCCCTTCTTTGAGCAAGCTTGCTTTGGATTTCTTCAATAATGCACTGCAAAGACCGGATTATATTATTGCTAGGCATAATAATGGCAAAGCCAAACATCTACTTGATTTAGTTCGTTCAAGTTTCATAGATTCTGAGCAAGCCCAGCCACGCTGCGTGGACACATCGACTCCCATGATCCAATCTGTATCCAAACTTCGCCGTGCTGGAATTAAGCTCGGTCAAGGGGATCCTGCGGATAGTTTCTTGGTGGTGAAATTCAAGAACGGGGTGATAGAAATGCCTACCATAACCATTGATGATACCATAAGTTCTTTTTTGCTTAACTGTGTAGCATTCGAGCAGTGTCACAGTGGTTCTTCCAATCATTTCACGACCTATGCAACTCTTCTAGACTGCCTGATCAACACCATTAAAGACGTAGAGTATCTGTGTGACTGCAATATTATTGAGAATTACTTTGGCACTGATTCAGAAGTTGCAAGATTCGTCAATGATTTGGGCAAGGAAGTAGCATTTGATATCGAAAGGTGTTATTTGTCCGAGATGTTCAGTGATGTTCACCAATACTACAAGGATAGATGGCATTTGCAATGGGCAAGCTTCAAGTTTACTTATTTTAGCAATCCTTGGTCTTTTATATCAGCAATGGCTGCCTTGATTATCCTGCTCCTTACAGTGGCTCAAACCTTCTACACTATTTATGGCACTTACAAAACATAAACCCTCTATGTATAACATAAATCCTCTGGTAGCTTAAAGAAGATACATTATTATAATTGATGCATTGTAAAGTTTTTTGCTTTCTTTTTTCTTATTCCAATTATTTCACTGACAGGGGAATGATCACAAGGGCTCCACCACGACGTTCAAGGTGATGTTTCAGCATAATTCATAAAATCACTTTTCTTTTTACCGTGTCCTTTGTTTATCTCATCTAATTCCATAAAACTTAAAATTGATGATAATATAAATTTTTAGTGATTTTAAACGTATTATAAATTTTAAAACTAATTAAGCTATATTTTTTAAAAATATAATATTATATTTATTAGTCTTGGTTCAAAGAGATATTTGGGTCAGGTTTTAAAGGTTAACTTGGGATAAAATATTTAAAAATTATTTTTTAAAATAATAATATTGTTTCAATTATTTTTTTAAAAGTAAAGTGATATTATTTGAATAACTCAATTAATTTATATACAAAATCTTAAACCGAGTCAAGAATTAAATTGAGTTTAATAATTTAACATAAAATCAAATCAAATAATACTTAACCCACATGGTTAAAGTGCACTATTATTTTTTTCACATTATTTTTAATGGCTTTTTACTTTATCATAGTATTAAAATCTTGCCACATGTATTTTGGATCTAGATTTAAAAAAATTTAAAAACTCATTTGCAGCTCATTGATTGTTTATGTAACAAAAACAATGTTGTTGTGATATATTAAAATAAATAAAATTAAAATTGTTCCAGTTAAGTGTATGTTTGGATGACAAGTAACTTATTTTTTAATAAAAAAAATTTTTTAACTTTTAAAAATATAATTTAAAATATTTTTTTTTAAAAAAAAACCACCACAACTGTAATATCAGCATCTTCAAAACCTGTGTCGTAATCATTGAAGCCGGATTTAATCAATCAGAGACATCTACTTTATCAGCACAAACTTATTTTTGTTAATCATAGTATTAAAATCTTGCCACATGTATTTTGGATCTAGATTTAAAAAAATTTAAAAACTCATTTGCAGCTCATTGATTGTTTATGTAACAAAAACAATGTTGTTGTGATATTAAAATAAATAAAATTAAAATTGTTCCAGTTAAGTGTATGTTTGGATGACAAGTAACTTATATTTTTTTTAAATAAAAAATATTTTTTAACTTTTAAAAATATAATTTAAAAATATTTTATTTTAAAAAAAAAACCACCACAACTGTAATATCAGCATCTTCAAAACCTGTGTCGTAATCATTGAAGCCGGATTTAAAAAATCAATCAGAGACATCTTACTTTTCATATCAGCACAAACAACTTATTTTTGTTAATAAATGGTTTCGACTGTACGTGGCAGCAATCACATGGGATAAAATGCTATCATTTAGGTCCATCGATATGAATAAATAAGAAAGAGTACTGATCCAATATTAAAAATTCTGGGATTAAAATTTTTTTTATTTTTTATTTTTTTTAAATTTAAGTCTTGTTATTACTTTAAAGTCTGTAAAATTAGTTGAGGTATGCATAAGCTGTTTCAGACACACATATAAAACTTAAAAAAAAAAAAAAGTACTGATCGATCATATGTTACGTGATAGGCACGAGGTCTTGAATTAAGTTCATAGACTCTTCAAGGTTCTGCTGTCACCCAACGAATTTCCTTTGCAAGCCGGTGCCACTTGGCTGCAGGAGAAAAGTCAAGAAGATTTTCTGAAGAAATGTCATGAATAAACTTAGGCAAAATCACCACTTCAATCCCTCATTTTTGTACGAAATATTCACCTTACCATGAGTTATTAAAATAGGTTCAGTTGACTCGGTCTAAGTTATGAGTCACTCTAAAATTCATTGTTTCAAGTATTGTTTTCAAAAAATTAAAAGTCAAATCTTAATTAGTTCGACTAATTATGGATTGACCTATTAAATTACTGGATTTGGTCAAATTAATTTTTATTTGAATAGTTTTGGACCAGATTTCATATTGTCGAGTTACCAAGTTAATCTGTCGAGTTAGTTTAATAGCATTGATTAGCTGACATCAAGTAAATAAAAAATAGAAATACAATTCTTTTATATAAAAAATGATAAATAGAAATATAATATTCTTTTTTTAAAAATAAAAATAAAAATATTTGTAAGAAATAAACACGAAGAATTCCTCAGCATAGAAAGGAATCTTAAAACAATATGAAAAAAAATGATAAAAGGGATATAAATGATAATTAAAAACAAGAGAGAACTCTTACAAAAGAAGAAGAAGAAGAAGAAAGATAGGAAATGAAAAACAAATTTGAGTCTTTATAACCGATCCACATGAAAAAATATAAAAATAGGGTAGTATTGGTGTAGAAGAAATTTCGAATTTTAAGAATTATATATATATTAGTAAACCTAACTAGAACACAATTTAGTAAAATTCCTTTGAAATTCGTCTCTGTTTGTCGTGTGTTTTTGCATAGAAGGTGTCGACGCAGATTCATGGTACTTGCTATACCAATCAGAATTAAAAATAGGATGACCATTTCTTCTTGTTTGATCATTTCACTCTATTTCAGAGTTAAAAACGTTTGACTTATGAAATGCCGACCAGGTCCTACTTGGAATGATCAGAAGCCCTTACCATGCAGTATATATATATGCTAGCAGGGCCATCCCAATACCTTCCAATCACACCATACAAGACGATTGACTTTCCTCAGCCAGCAAGACCCTTTAGCAGCTACTACCAGGAGCACTACTCATCACAGCCTGATCAAACCTCATTCAGTACTGTGATTTCAGACAATATGGGACGACAAACTTGTGGTCCTGAAGAGAGATCAGCAGACCAACATGCACCTGCAACCACAATGGAGGCCGGTGGAGAAAAAGAAACACGGGAGGAACTCTGGGGAGCCATCTTGGAACTGTATGAAAAACTTCCTCAGAGAATCAAAAACAAGGTGAATTTAGAGAAGTTTGATGTTCATAGAGACGTGTCAAGAGACTTGAAGGTGGATTCAAGCTCACGGCGCAGTGTTGAAGGATCGACAATAAAAAAATTGTCACGTAAGCTTGAGCGTTTCAAAATAAGGACCGTACAAGGTGGAGGAGGGGTTGTCAAGGTGGAGGAAGACAGATCGTAAATTATCGACTTGATTCTTTAACTTTGGATGTAGAACTTTCAAATTCTTTTTTATTTATTATTTAATTAGCATGGATGTACGTGGTAACTAAAATCATTTGATCCTCGATTCTTTCACATATCGATTTCTCCAATCTGTACCATATGTTTAATGTAATATTCTGAATATTCAAAGCACTGGACACATTTAAAAAAAAAAGAAAAAAGTTTACCTAATATAGTGATAGGCTCTGTTGATTAGGGTTAGGCTCATGATGATTGAGTCTGTTTACAGTGTCAGGCTCATTAGCTGGCCCAATACATAATTAATGATAAATCATGGTCTTCAAATATCCATAAGCTTTTCTATATGCGAGGAAAACACATAATTCAGTGTTGCTATCTCAATCTTAGAAGAAATTAGCATCAAATCCGATCAAGAACTCAGCCACAGCAGGGCCTGAAGTTAAATTTTCAGTCTAAGAAAGCTCTCGGAAATGAACCGTCCAAGTTGGAAATCACAATGAGGCCTCCAATTACGACCTTGTTTAAGGAAAATTCTCCCCCAATGCTCACGTACCCGGCTGGTCAAGGAGCTTTATTGGAAAGAAAATAAATAAAAATTATTATCAAAATGTAATTGTGATTCTCTTGACCCTTTTCCATGTTGAATTGATTTTGATTTTGAGTTATACAAGGAGAAAATATTAAGAAAAATAATTGAAAAAAATTCAAATCATAAGAATTTGATTGAATTAGTCTTAAGGGGTGCAACTCAACTAGTCGGGTTCTAAATTTGTTTTCTAAAAATCATCGGTTCGAGTCCCACAAACCTCGGGGTCACTGGAGACTTACATGGTCGTTAACTTCAGGACTCATTAGATTAGTCGAGATACGCGCAAGTTAGCCCGGACACCCATGTTAATAATAATAAAAAAAAATTGGATTGAATTTGAGATTATTTTTGTAATTTGAAAGATTTATTGATTAGTTCTCATGATTTTAAAAAATCATATATTTAATTTTAATATTTTAAATCTAATTATATTTATCACCTTATTGAATTTTTTTATTTTCTAAAATTAGAAAAGATTTTTTTTTGGTTGAAAAATTCATTCATGAAAGAAAATACTGTTCTTTAAGAAGAATAATACTAAATCAAGGCTACAGTGGAAACAATTGATTAATTTTGATAAACAACAAAGATTAAAGTATAATTAACTCTCCAAAATATACTTTAATGACTGTAAACTCAAGAGCATAACTTCAAGTTTGGGTTCACGTACGATTATTATCATAATACTTAGTTTAACAAGAGTAATTAGCTTTCACATAATTGAGTATTAACAAGGCAAGAATAAAATTCCGACGTGTGGGGTAAGCCTAGAATAAAGATACGTGGCGATTATTAATAAATTCGGAAAGTCAAAATCAAACAAAAGAAAAGATAAGAGCAGACAGGTGGACCAGTTATTAGCCACCAACTCATCACCACTTGCCAACTTTATATGCGATGTCTAATCTTTCAAAAAGAAAATAGTTATAAATAGGGTTTTAATAATAATAAAAAAAAAAAGGGGCTAGTGTAACATGGTCTTAAAATTTGTTCTGTTCGAGAAAAACCAATTAAAACCTATTAATTTTTTTAAATAATATTATTTTTAATTTTTTTAAATAAAATAAAATAGAGTTGATTTATGTTAACTTGGCTGCTGCGCTATCCTAGACTTGCCTTGATCTACCATCTAATTAGGTTAAAAAAAAGTAAGCTAGTCCAGGCCAAGCCCCAAGCCCGGACCGATAAGCACCGTCCTCTCTGGCGGGTTGATTCCTCCTTATATCCATCTGCTCTCCTCCTCTCCCGCTTCCTTCTACAGACGCGTCTGTCTTGTATATATATATCTTCTTCTTTCGCGAAAATCATCAGAGAATTTGTTCAAAAAAATAAAGACGTGTTGGACTATTTGTTTTTGAAATCTGAAAAAAAAAATCTGATTAAACTGTTTCAGTTACTATTACTGAAATCGAAAAATAGTTGATAAAATTTGATTTGATTTGAAGAGAGAAGGATTTTAGATTTAGTGATATGAAGCGATCGAGGAAATCAAACAGGGTTTCGTGGGCACCAGGTCTTTATCTTTGTCAGGTATACCTGTAATTATTTTATTAATCCTTTTCTTCTTTCATTTCTCAAGTAGTCCAAATTTAAATCTGATACAGCAAGCGATTATTATCTGGATGTGTATAATAGTGATATCTGTTATTGATGTAGTTGGGCATTCTGTCTGAAGTCCTTAACCAAAGTCCTTTCTTTGATCTACAAATTGCTCACTCATTTGCACCATTTGAATCTGAATTGAATTTCCTTGTAGATCATTAGCAAGCACTATTGAGATGCTTCATAGGACCATTGGAAATAGTTGGAGGCGTGGAACCTTTTTAAAATGCTCTTAATAGATAAGTGGATTAGTTGCTGGAGATTTGATTTCTGATCTATGATTTTTCAATTATAGTATGAGAGAAGAACTGCAAACAATATAATCGGGAATTGATTGTCTAGTGCATCGAGTCATTTATGTTTTCATAATTGAGTGTGCTCATTTGTCAAAATAGCAGGAGTTGATTGGGGTGAAAAAGCGTCCAGGTTTGTAGTGTGTATTCAGGATCTTGTGAATCAAATTAATGTTGCTAATGCGATTTTATTAGGTGGTTCATTTAGTTCGGATTTGTATGAACGTTGCTTGTTCACACTGCCATAATGCTTTTGTTGACAATTAGATTTTCACCATGACAGTGTTCTTTTCTAGGTCATATCATAGTCGTTTGAGAATTTACTGGTGCCCTAGTTTTTACTTGTGCTGATTGAGTTGATAGCTGTCTGCAGTCTTCTAACTAATTTTTAAGCAGTTTATCTTGCTCTCAGTTTTTTGAGTGCCCCTAGATGATTCCCTTTTATGTTAATGTAAGGGTTTCTAAATGTTACTGGGTATTTATTTCTTGTTATGGACTTGTTTCTGATGTTTAATAGGTGAGGCTGTTTCTATCCGAGGATTGTCCTTCAGAAGTTGGTGGACAAGTCCGAGATCTTCTTCAGAAAAATGCATCGCGGCTTTTGCCGATTTCAAGCAGTAAGGATTCGAATGACCTTCCCCCTGGATTTGAAGGCACTCACTTTTTGAATCCATGTATAAAGGAATTATCCTGCATTCCTAGGGTTCAATGGAAGTGCCCACCAAATGTAAGCAGATTTTCTCAGTTATTTTCCCTTCTACTTGCATAAATATGCTGTTTCTTATGCACCATGTGGTGACATCGTGATGTGATAACTTAATGTCATTAGACCTTTAGGATGTAGAATGTGGTGTCAAGTGATTGAATTATTAAAACCCCAACTGCTGGCTTTTCTCGTCTGAAAACAGTTTGTTGTGAATTACAACTGGCATGTCACGGATGGAGAAGAAAGCCAGGAGTCAGAGGCTCAAAAACTGAGGGAAATGAGAGTTCTTGAAGCAGTTTATCCACGCCCTTCTTCTGTTCCTCCCAGGTAAAATTTCTTATTTTTGCAAACCAAGATTCTGTAAAGCATCTTCGTCTGACTAGGCCTCACATTCTTTTCTGTGTAGCCCTGCTGTTTCTTTAGACGTGGAAGAGGAAAATTATGATGATAGCCTCACTCCAATTATCCCTCTCATTCCTGTTGAAGAAGAAGAAGCTGCAGAAATGCCACCTGCTTTGACAGAACCACTAAAAAACCCGACAACTTCCCTGTCACCAGCATTGCCTCCAGTTTTATTGTCATCTGGAATCCTGAACTCTTCAAAGTGCAACACCCCTGCTCTAAATCCACCTGCAAGTCAAAAACCAGAACTTGGAAGATTACCTGATCCAGGTACTCATCCAATCACAGCAGCTTCTGCTGCTGTTACTGCTATCATGAAAAGCAAGGAGCAGGGAGGCTTGATTGACACTGATTTACTTGTTAAAATCTTTAGAGACCCCAAAATGGTTGACAAACTTATCAGTGGCAATCAAACACCTCCTGTTACATCTAGGCCAGTTTCCAGTTCCAGGTCCCCATTGTATGCAAAACCTGCCATGGTTTCAGCACCATCCCCTGCTAATGGAAACTTGCAGCACCTACCTAGTGAGGAGTTGCCCTGGTCAAAGCCAACGGGCCAGATTCCCATACCCTGTCCAAAACCCGCAGTGCATTTTCCATCAATGCCTTATGATGGAAGCTTGCACCATCAACTTAGTCAGGTACAAACGACAGTAACTAGAACCTCTATGCATCAGGATGCTGTTCCAGCAACTGGATTAGGAGTTCCTGTGCCCATTCAAGAACCTGGCAAAGTCTCAGCACCTAGGCCACCAGTTGGGCACTTGTTTTCCGCGTCTAATTCAATGCAAACTACACCAAGCCTTGTGCCTACAGAATCAAAAACACCCCAAATATCTTATTTCAAAGACATCCATCCCAACCCAATGTTTGATTTGGTGAAATCCACTCTGGTTAAGAAGCCTAAACAGCCCATCAGTGTTCCTCAAGCAGGAAAGAAAACTAACCTTGTGAAGGATGTGAACTACATTAAGAACCTCATAAAGGAACATGGAACGGCAAAGAAAGAAATGAAGGATCGAAATCTATTCCATAATGGAAGTCATTATTATAATCATACTCAAAACCCAGAATCGATACAAAACTCGAAAAACAGAGAATTGAAGCCCAAGTTTCAGAAGCCTTGTATGTATTTTAGAACTCCCAAGGGATGCCGGAATGGCTCTGATTGCCATTTCCAGCATGATATGTCATTCCAGTTTCAGACTGGTAGTGGTGATTCGAAGCTCCAAGTCGCAAAGAGAATGAAATTTAGTGGGGAAATCACTGCCGGGAGGACTTGACCTGGCCCTTTGCATTAACTTGGACCAGAGCTATGAACACGAGAACTTAAACCTGTAAATCAATTCTGATCACGATTTTGCTGTTGATGTTGTACAGGGTGGGTGTAAGAGGTATTGGTTTTGTCAAGAAAAGAAAATGAGCTAATGGCCTGGCATCGCCAAATGGATTTTCCTTTATTTATCAAATCAGATGGGTTTTGCAATTAATTTTCACATCAACCACTGCATCTATGACATGTACATGGCTCAAAGCCTAGATTTAGCGTTTTTACTTAAGTTTTTTTTTTTTTTTTTTTAAATGTTGAAATAACATTGGTTGTGGGTTAAAATAAAAAATTCTTAAAAGAACATTTTTTTTAATTAAAAAAAAAACACCCGAGTTTGAAGGTTATATTTATAAGACCTACTTAATTTTTTTTCTATCCTCTTTTCTTTCAGTTCTCAAAGTTGATGGCATGTAAAATATTCGTCCAATCCACGTTTCTCGTTGTATTTGGTGGTAAGTATGTGTCATTATATAACGAAGTCTTGATAAATATGTGCTAGGATTTTATCAACAGATAAAAAATTAAATTAAAAAAATAGAAAAAATATATATATAAAAAATGAATATCAAAATTAATATAATAATGGAGTTAAATTAAATTTTAAAAAATAAAATTAAAAAAAATCAAAATAAAATATATAACAATTAAAAAATTAAGTATTAAATTTAATATAATCAATAAATAATAAGATATTGTTTAATTTTTTAGAACTTCTAAAAAATATTTTTTTAAAAATCAAATCAAATTTTTCTCTCATTGATCAACTTTCATAATAATAAATAAATATATGAAAGTTTAGAAAATTATTTTTCATGAAACAAATAGGGCTCTAATATACTAAAGATACAATTTGATATTGTAGTAGTTTCTATTTTTTATTCAACCATATAAAAAAAATTATTTAATTATTTAAATAGTTTATATTTTTTATACCGTGTGTAATTGTATTTCGAACTTTTGTTTTGTAAAAAGTTGAAATAATTTCCTTTTCTTTTATAAAAACATAATTTTTATTTATTTTACATGTAAAAATTCATATCATAACAATTTTAATCAGACATGTATTTTTTAAACCACAACTAGCAATTTTTTTCTTAAATTTATTTTTTAAATTTGTGAGCACTTTCTCAAAGCAAGTCCTTTTATTTTAATCCCTAGATAAGACAAAAATCACAAGCTATCAAACTCAAACTCAAAATCAAAACTAAACAAATTAAAACCTAATTAGCAAAATCACCAAACAATAAAAACCCATAAATCAAATTAGATTGGGGGAAAATTATATATAAAAAAAAACCACCATGATTTCTATTTCCAAATAAAAAACAGTGTGATATGAACATCTTTTCCAGTTTCTTAGGTTGGAAAAATATTTAAAAAATTAAAAATAAACTTGTTTTCTGATTCTTTTTAGAAAAAAAACTGAAAATGAAAAATGTTGTGTTACTGAACACACCCCTAAATCTTCTCCAAACTGAAAGATTTTGATCTATCAGGCTACTCTCCCTTTCCAAAACAACTAAAAAAAATGAGATATCAGATGAATAAAAATACAATCGACATGAAATTTGTCAGCATCTGGTCTCTTCTCTGCCTTTTCCCCATTTCTATTATTTTTTCTCAAAAAAGACCAAAACAAAAATACGAAAGGCGTGCGGGCCTATACCTCCATGCCCAAACACACCGCACCTTCTTCAATCAAAACCATTCACAGACCAAAGATCGAGCAGCTTGACTACACTACACCAATGACTCTTTTATGTCAGGCCAAAGAATTGTTGA
Organism: Populus trichocarpa; assembly: GCF_000002775.5. NCBI lineage: Eukaryota > Viridiplantae > Streptophyta > Magnoliopsida > Malpighiales > Salicaceae > Populus > Populus trichocarpa. Next base: position 1,027,979 of record NC_037291.2, on the reverse strand, counting down.
TTCTTTCTCATAAACCCTTGTAGCCCAATTTCTCAAATCTCAAAAGAAACCACTTATCGGAGCTTTTTGTAGCATCAAGTCCAAAAAGAATTAAAATGAAGCAAATAATTTTGGCCTAAAATGGCAACAGCTGAATCAGGATTGAGAAATTGTTTCAATTACAGATCCTATTTTTCAATTCCAGCCCATAGAAGATCTAAATTCCTACGCAAATGAAATCAATACAACCAAAATAGAAGACCCGACAAATCCTAACCCCCAAACCCATACAAAGTACGACCTTGCCTCTTAAGAGCATAGACAACATCCATGGCAGTGACAGTCTTTCTCCTAGCATGCTCTGTATAAGTAACAGCATCACGAATCACGTTCTCAAGGAAGATCTTCAAAACCCCTCTAGTTTCCTCGTAGATCAGCCCACTAATTCTCTTCACGCCTCCTCTTCTTGCTAGCCTTCTAATTGCTGGCTTTGTGATTCCTTGGATGTTATCTCTCAACACCTTCCTGTGCCTCTTTGCACCTCCCTTTCCCAGCCCCTTTCCGCCCTTTCCTCTTCCCGACATCCTCGCAAACTTTCCTGCAAAACTTGAGTATTTTCTCGGAAAATCAAAGAGGGGAGAGTTTTTTCTCTTTTTTTATGGGCTTGAAAGGTGATTTGCATAGAGAGGTCTGGCCTGGTATTTATACGAGGCAGAGCTCTTCAGAAAAAGGCAGTTGTTTTGGCGGATATGAGTTTTTGGTGGTTTAATATCCACCGTTGGTTGGTTATCATCTGACGGATGTTTTAACGAGGTTTAAAGGATGCCTGAGATTGCCAGCATGGCTGCCTTCTTTATGTAATATCCGTAGGATTATGTTCTATCCATGGTTCAATCCGCGTCAAGCGGGTGCTTTTGTAATAACCGTTTGTTAGAATCGATCTAACGGATATGGAGATAAACAGGATATAGGATTGCCAGCGTGGAGTTTTGCCTCCTAGTTGTCTATTTGTAGCTTTTTTAAAGAGTGCATGGTATGGTGGTAGTATAATCATACTATAATTTTTTTCAACGAGTTTAAATTATTTATTTTTTAATAAAAAAAACAATTTTATTATTATATAATTAAATTAAAAAATTAAAAAGCTTCCCATATCAAATGCCTTAATATACATCTTTATTTAGCTTTCTGTCTCAACATTTCATTTGAATCAATAAAAAATTATTATTACTTATTAGCACACTATCAACTTTTTAGTTTCGTTGCAAAAATTTAAAAAAAAAAGCACATCATTATAAACATAAGAAAAAGCTCAACACGATAATTTAGCACTAGAGGGCCAAGAGAGGATCATTAACATGCATAGTATAACCAATAGAATATGACTCGTTGAAATGATAATTTAGCATTGGAAGGCCAAGCGGTCCTTCGACAGAAACAACACCAGAACTTATTGTAACCACTGCAATCTTTTACTGCTATTTATCCATGTCTTTCTTGTTGATAACCTCTACTTAGGGCATGAACTAACAGCTAGTTAAATATAAAATTATTTGTGGGATCCATTCATTCCAATGAAGCTATTATTAGAGAGTCTGTTAAATTTCACCCAAAGCACACCCAGAAGTCATTCAGAAGGAATACAATCCCAAGCACACGAGCCTGAACTGAGTCAGGGGATGATGCCTTAACGAGTCAAGAACCAATTCAAAACAATAAGAATGACCAAACAGGTAGGACCACTATGTGATCATTGTGGAATTAAATGAAAGCAAAACCAATCCTGTAAATGCTTGAATATGTTCGCAAAGTACATCGAATATTTGTTCAATACACGCCATGATCTCCCTGCATGATTAGCCAGTCCTCAAGATGATGTGAACTCCACTGTCAGTATCCACTATGTCACTTATCTCACCAACCTTAAGAGAGAAGGTAGTCTCTTCAAAAGGCTTCTGCATCTGGCCTCGACCAAAGGGCCCTGTAGAAATATCAACATGGAGTTTTATTTAGACCAATACATTTGATGATGAGATGATACAGATAAAACTATATATAACCAAAACAGGCAGAATCTAAGTTGAAACTAAAATATCAGCAATTATGTTTACAAAGGCCAGGAGGCAATAATATAGCAAAGATCACATCTTGAAGATTATGCGGCTTCCCAACAAAGTATAAAACTCTCTTAGCTTTGTTCTCATCAGACATGCACGCACGCACATGTTGCTAAGGTCGCAAATGCATCAAGCTGGTTTCAACAAATTTGATATGATGACCTAGTATCCATTTGGACACTGGTGGTTACCTAGCCACCATAAACCTGAACAAAAGCTTAATTGGGCGGGGTGGAGTTAAAGCTTTGAGCTTGGTAGAAAATAGATGATTGAGGAGAAATAGGTTGATTATCTAGTAGAATTCCTCGTCTGTCTTAATTAAAGGTCGTTCTTTGGTCTAAAAAGAAGAAACTGAATTGTTTTTTTATGGATTAGGTTCTAATAATTTAAGAAAACATGTTTCTTTTTGTTCTTTTCTTTCTTTTTGCTTTTTTTTTTTTGCCTGTTTTTTAAAATTCCACACGTCATCATTTTCTCGTAGTTCAGTGAATGATTGACCAACATGTGGCACTCAAACTAACAGAGTTAGACAAAAAGACAGTCCTTAACAGAATCACAAGTTAAAAGGATGGAATCCATACAAATAAACTTGTGCACAGGCAAAAATCTTACAAAAAACAAGAGTATAGTGGCAAAAGGAGGCATTTACCCTTGTACACTAGATAGTTTATCAAATACACAAATTTTATTAACCTAACCTAATCAAATTAATACTGACAACAGCAACGGTGTACTAAGAGCAAGGTAACACATAATTAACCACAACAGAGATGAACTTCTGGTTCTGCTCCTAGAAGGCAGGAAAGAGAGAAAATGTGGCTCACAAAAACATGGTCACACCTAACTAATCATGGCTAAACCAGGAATCTATCAATCTAAAACTGTGAGCTACATGACATATCAAGAGGTGAGCATGTGTTCCCAAAAAATACATCATTTAATAAAATTTAAAGGCAACTACAAACAACAAGCTTAGAGGTATGCTCTCATTGTAAACGCATCATAGTATTTGAAGACTTCTATTACCAAGCAATTCTTGTTCTCATTTATTGAATTTAAAAGTTCATATCTAGTTATCTCAAATGTGTTAATGCAACAGCAATTCCATAGATGTTGTAAGTCAAACAGAAGAACAGCCTTCTTGGCTCAATTTCTTTGAAATTGTTTATGCAGCCTCCTATAAAGTGTCAGTGTAAACAAATTTTATTTTACCATGTTCTGTGACATATGCACAAGCTTAATGTCACTCATCTCACAACAAATGCAGAACTAATTTGGTATTAAGGCTTAGATTTCTTTAGGGATTGAGCGGAGTTCTAGTTTAGTAGAAAGTAGATCAAATGTCCTGAAAGAAATATATTAAGAACCTAGTACATATTCTTTGCTTTAAGGTTCTCTCTTAATCCTTTCCCTGATTTTTCCAAAACCATCATATAAAAACAATAACGTAATTGAATTAAAACACCAAAGAGGTGAACTCCAGGTTCAGATACCTGAGACCAGTTCATGAATTTATCCAGTATGTTAAGCAACATAAGCCATTATCACACAAAGAAAGAATCAAAATACAAAGCGCATGCTATTCTGCAGAACGCATCTAGGTTTGATGACACCTTAAAGTAATCACAAAGCATGAGCTTGGAGGTATAAAGGTCAACAATGAAAGCATTGTACTCTTTCCAGACATTTCATCAAGTACTTCCCTCATTATCATCTATTAAATTGATCACTTCATCATTAGCTATCTCAACTATGTTGATGCAAAAGCAATCCCATGGATGCTTTGAACAAAAGTGCATGAATATCGACTCAATTTGTTTCAAATTATGTTCATTTTAATAAAGAGTGTGTCATAAAGCAAAACGATTAACAAATTTCTCAAAAAGAATCATAGTAGCTCCACAAGTGAACAAGTGTTGGATCATCTTGCTTAATCCAGCCTTTACCAAAGGTACATACAAGCACAAAATTCAACTATCAGCCATTTAACATATCCATAATAAATTAATAACCACCTATTACATCAGTGGTGTAGAGACTTGATTTTCTATATCAAACATTTCTACCGTCAAAAGCAAGGAGTTGAGCACTTTAATAACAGCATAGCACAAAATTGGCCCGAGTAACTAATTTCACTGCAGAATACAAAAAATGGTCCCGGTAACTAATGTCACCACCAAATAATTTTCACCTCGGAACACTAAATTCCTATAACCTCACCGTACTTAATCTTCGAGTAAAATCAAATTCACCAACTAGCACTAACCAAGAAAATAACCACTACCCATTTCATACATACCCAATAGAAACAAAAAATCTTATATCCCATCAAACAACACACAGATATTCCAAACTTAAAGCCAAAGAAACATCCCCACTCAGTTCCAACACTAATTGCAAGCATCACACAGGTTTCAGCAACAAATCACAATGACTAAACCTCACCTTAGTCTTCCTAATCTAACCACAACACCTCTAAGAGCTAAAATCTCCAAATTACAATTCACTCAATAACTAAAAGTAAAGCAGCCCAAAAAAATATCTTGCAAAAAAAAACAAGAAAAAAACCATGAAAAAGAACTAACCGAGATCGCCGCCACGTTTAGCAGAGCTACAATCAGAGATTCTAGAAGCGACATCCTCAAACTTAGCTTTGCCAGAAACAATATCCTCTCTAATTGCTTTGAGTTCAGAAATAGCACTATCCCTTGTCGTGTTTTTGATCACACGACCTTCTGGGTCTTTCCATGATGCCTTCCTTCTTGAACCCTCGTGTTTTATTAGGATGTGTGATGCTCGAACTTGAGTCCCTGATGCAGATGATGCCATTTTAGGTCTCTTTTTGTGCTTTTCGCTCTCTCTGTGGGTTTCTTTGTGCTTTGGCTTGGATGGTTGTGCTCGGTTTCGATCTTCTTGTGAGATCGAATCTTTCTTTCTCTTTCGATCTGAATCTATTTTTGCTGCTCTTTTGAGTTTGATTTTGTGTGTGTGAGAGCAGTGCTTTTTCTTCTTTGTAGGGTTTTTTCTCTTTATATCCGTCTTGGGTTTATAGTGCCTTGTGGCTTTGATGTCATAGGTTATCTTCTAGCTTTTGCCTGATGTAAGGGATGTCTTTTGAGACACGTTAATTAGGTTAACTTTATTAAAATACTGTTAATTAATAAATTGATAAGCTAGCTTAATATATTATAAAAATAAAAAGTTTCCTTTAATGTAAAATTAGTGTAGTGAATGAGGAAATGGGCCGTCTAGTGGTACATGGGCTGGGCCTACGATGATACTATTTCTTGGATGTCGAGTTGGGACTAGGTCGGACCGTGGATTGTATTTGATTGTCGTCGACAGAATTCTCTTGACCATGATTGGAAAAATATGCGGTATCGGCTCCGATAAGAAAAATTAAATGGTGTTTGCAAGTGTAATAGAAATTGTTTTTTATTTTTTAAATGTATTTAAATAATATTTTTTTATTTTTTAAGATTTATTTATTTATTTTTAATATTAACATCCAAAATCACAAAAAAAAAAATTAAAGGGCAAAAAAATATCAAATTCAAACAGGGTCTAAGCAAACACTGGACAGACTTGCCTCTGTCCTTTTGAGCTCCGCCAAGTTTTTGGCTCAATCACACTGATTTATTCGGCCAATATATGCTTAATCTCCCTTGGCAGGATCTCCTTCCCTATATGTATCATGAAGCCAAACAGATCGGCTCGCGACCTTGTTTCGAGACATTGAGGGCTCACAGAATTGAAGCGAATCATAAGAAGCAGAAAGGAAACAGAAACACAAATTAAGAGCCATTCATTCAAGCATTAAAACAGAAACACATAGATACATGACACTTGGGTAGCAAGAGATACAGCTATCCACAACCCAGTTCTAAAAGACCTAAAACTCAATCAGCCCAGTACATGAATCACTGAATCAACCACCAAAACCATATAAAGTACGGCCCTGTCTCTTCAAAGCATATACAACATCCATTGCAGTCACTGTCTTGCGGCGAGCATGCTCTGTGTAGGTGACTGCATCACGAATCACATTCTCCAAGAAGATCTTGAGGACACCTCTGGTTTCTTCATAGATAAGCCCACTGATACGCTTGACTCCGCCACGCCTAGCCAGTCGACGAATCGCAGGCTTGGTGATGCCCTGAATGTTATCTCGAAGAACCTTACGATGCCTCTTGGCTCCTCCTTTTCCCAGTCCCTTTCCTCCTTTTCCTCTCCCTGACATTTTTTCCTCTTCTTTTTTCACTCTAGATTTCTTGATTTTTTTTATCTGGGAAGCAATGATCTGTGGCCTGTTTTATTGAGAGATAGGTGGAAGGGTGGCCGTTGGATCAAGTAACGATCCGTGTGAGGCGTGGGGTTTAGGTTTTGGGCTGTTGGATTTAAATGCTTGAATGTTATTGGTGGAGACGATGAGAGCGGGATCGTGGTTTTCTTGGGGAGTGAAAGTGGATTTTTTTTAGCCTTTGCCGCGTTTGGCAAGTCAAAAAATTAAGAAGGGCGCTTAAATCTCGAGACCATGAAAATGTTATGGGTTTTGTAATTGGACCGTGGAGTGAGCCCATGAGAGGGTTTTTAGGTCACGCACTGAGATTATGGGAAAACTTTAAATTCATCCCCCAATTATTGGAATAATTTTAGTTGTCTACTTAAAAGTACTTTTTATATCAATTACACCATTAAAAAGATTTTATTTCTTGATTGGGCCATTCTGCTAGATACTATGAACAATTTAATGTGAAAACCGCGTATGATCTGGAAAACGAGTCATTTGAAATATAATTTTTAATGGATGGATGGGAGACCAATTAATGATTTTCACAATTATCCACTTTAATTAGAAAATAGTTATTTTTCAATAAATGATTGACACTCCTTCTTGTAGGTTTGCACCATTAATTTGTATTTACTAGTTAGATTGTCGCGCTATGCTGCTGCGAGTTAACTTTTTATTTTTATAAAAAATTTCAAAAAAATCTAAGATTGAAGAACACTAAGTAAGGTTACAACGCTAAACCTAACAATAATATTTATGATATAAATAATAATATTTTACTTGTCTGTCAAAATTCTTGTATTTTTTAATATTTTAAAAAAATTATGTTTTTTCTTCAATAGTAATAATAGTATTTTTTTCAGATTTATTAATGATAATAATAACAATAACAATAATAAAAATAATTTTTAATTTTACCCTTCAAATCAAATCTATGATTTTTTTTCAATATTGATAATAATGTTTTTTCAAATTTATTAATAATATTAACTATAGTAAAAATAATAATATTTTTAATAATAAAAATAATATTTTTAATAATACAAATATTAATTATAATAAAAATAATAATATTTGTAACACAAATAATACTATTTTTAATATTAATACTTTTAATTATAATGGAAATAAAAATATTTATAACACAAATAAAAATATTTTTTACATTAATACTTTTAATTATAATAAAAATAATAATATTTATAATACAAATAATAATGTTTAGAAACCTAGGATCCTGTAACCTTGGGTCCTCCACGAGACCCATTAGCTTTGGGTCCTGACACAAGACCCAAGAAAATTGGGTCCTAAGGCAGGACCCAATAGAATGGGGTTCTGACGCAGGATCCAAGAGAATTGGGATTTAACGCAGGACTCATTCGTCTTAGATTCTGATGCGGGACCTAAAAGAATTGGGTCACGACGAAGGACCCGGACCTAAGAGAATTGGGTCACGACGAAGGACCCAAGAGAATTGGCTTTTAACGATGGACCGAAAATGTAATAGCCCGGCCTAACATGCCGTATATTGTCCACTTTAGGCCTTACCGCCCTCACGGTTTTGTTCCTGGTGATGCGAGCCCACTTCTGAGCCTAACGCCCCACAATGCATACAACATGTCAACAACCGGCTCTACTCATAAAGCTTTCGCTCTGGACGCTCGCTTTCGATGTGGGATATCATAGAAGAGAATTGGGTTTAGACGCGGGACCTAAGAAAATTGGGTCCCGACGCTGGACCCATTAGCCTTGGGTCCCAACTCGAGATCCATTAATCGTGGGTCCGGACGCAGATACGTTACCAATGGGTCTGGACCTAGGGGAGCGGGTCTGCAGACCCTAGGCGTCTTGGTCCGCAAACCCAGGCATATGGTGTTGTAGACTCGCTCACCAGGGTCTCCTGCCAAGCGCGCGGATCTAGTCCTAGCATCCAGGGCATAGCAGCCCCAGTGTTAAGTGTTTGCAGCCTAAGGCCTGCAACCTAACCATGCCCCACCAAAATTTGCAATGACTGTTTTCTTCTAAACCATCCCTTTAATATCAAATGCATCCCAATGAAAAGATAACCCCACCCTTCCCCTACAATCTTTGTAACTCTCCATGGCAGGGATAACTCTGTCATTACATTGCTCCAATCCACAGTGCCATGAATCTTGATGAACAAAACTTTCCCCGCGTGATTTAGTTTTATATATAATTATCAATGTCCATGGGATTATCCATTAACTTCTCTCTTACTTGGAATTGGTTAGTATTGATGTTTTTTTTTTTTAAGTAACTAACGATGTCTTGATGATTATTATTTTGTATGAATATAATTTTCTAATTAAGCTTTGCACTATCCATTAACCATTATTTTAAAAACCATACTAACCTACACGAGTTGATTCAAGATTTAAAACCTAACCCGTCAAGAAACTGGATCGACTTAAATTTAAAAAAACTTGAAAAAAAAATTAAATTAACCAGGTTATCTAGTTGTCTCGGCATCATCGGGTTAAAATCGAGTCATCAACTTATTGAATTTTTTTGTTTTTGAAAAAAAATCATTATATATATATTATGGTAAACCTTGATCAATCCTAAGACATATGGCCTCGATCGATCCTGGATTAGGTTTTAAATATCTCTGCAATTCTCTTCAAGCACGTTAATATAAAATCCTTCAGAATGCATATATAAACGTTACCTTTAGATATACCTGCCAAGATGATGTTTTTCCACCTCATGATATATACTCTATTCCCTTGATCATTCTTCTTTGGCAAATCATCTCATCATCTATTTAGAGCTCAGCATTCTTTCTTTTAATTTCTTGTAGAGGAGGGAAATTTTAAGATAATTTTGAGCAACAGAACAAAAATTCGGATACCCATATTATATTTCTTTCTTTCTTTTAATTTCTTGTATATATATATATATATATTAGAACCTGGTTCTGGGCATCCGAAGTTCAAGACCCGTTTGTTGTGCTTCCGGCTTAAATAATTTAAATACGCCAGGAATTATATCACAATAATAGATTAATACCAAACAAGTATTTCTCAATTTAGTTGGTAAAAAACCAAAATAAGTTAGGCAGCCCAAATTATCTGATCAGGCTGGATAAATTTGGATGGTAAAAAAACCAGGTCGATGGACTAAATCTCTCTCTCTCTTTTTTAACAGTTTGCCTGTAAACTAGTTCAGTGAATATAAAAACATTTAGATAAAAGTACTTTTACAATATATTTTATTTCGATAATAATTAAATTCGCGAATTTATATATATATGCCCATGGAATATTATCGTAGCAACACAGTACATTAGCTACCATGTGGTTTAAATATACTAACATGGAAGTCAGCATATCAAGCATCACATCATGTCACTTAAATCACGTGTTTGAACTAAGTTGGGGTAGAAACTATATATTTTAAAATTTTAATTTTTTAAAAAAATTAATTTATTTTATATTTTTAAATAGTTTTGATGTATTTTTGTTAAAAATAATTTTTTAAAATTAAAAAAATATTATTTTAATATATTTCTAAATAAAAAACATTTTAAACCATAATTATTATTATATTTTCAAACAAATCGCTAAGTGCTGAGATAAACTTTGGCTAAAAAATGTTTATAACTGCACGGCTTGGATGCCACTTGAAGTCTTGAATTTTATAATGTTTCAATTTCAACAAGTTAAAACTCCAGCCAAGCTAACAAATTTTTGAGTTCAAAGCTTTGTTCGGTTAATTTGCTATCCCTGAAGTATCTGCAAGCTCAAGCTAGCAAGCTGCCATGAGGGAAAAAAAAACCCGAGCATGGAAATGGTAAACACGGGTGGTTAGCTTCCTTCGTCTCCATGACGTTTTTGTTTTGGATTTCTGCTCTCAGTTCCAAGTTTGACGATAACATTGGTAATTGCTCCTGCCCGACAAGAACATATTCAAAGTTCTGTGTCTTGACTTCCCTGGTTTCTGCTCCCCGCTCAAGATTCGAGACATGGATATCTCTTCAGTTTTAGAATTTTCAACCTTTACAAAAGATTTACTTATATACTACTACGAGTCGAATTTTTACTGTACATTTATCAGTACAAAATTTTGTTTTTTAAGTTTGTTCATCAAACTTGTGTTAGACAATCAAGTCTATTTAAGTAGCAATGATTTTAAATTTTTATATAAAAAAAAGAGATTGAAAGAAAAAAAACTGAAATGAAAAACGCGACAAACATAAATGACGTACAATAAGTTTTAAAAACGTTCACTTTGATCCTCCAACTTAAACAATAACGCAAATTATATAATAACGGTCCCTTGAAATTGTTCCAATTACATTTTGATAGAGGTTTCTTTTTGTTATTTTTTGGTCTCTAGATGAGAGAGGAGAGAGAGGGGTCGCCAGATTCTAGCGGTAGAAAAAGAAATTTGTTGTTGGCACCGATTTAGACCACCAAAATGAAAGTTTTTGTGTCAAATTATTCCATTTGATGCGGGGAGTTCATATTAGGTGCTTTTGTATCTTAAAAGTTCATGAAAAAACAAATCTGAGCTCGAGTTGATTTTTTGTTTGGGATTGAGTTTGGTTTTTGGGCGGTTTTTTAAGGTCATGAATGGGTTTGTCATGGTTTCTAGGATGTTTTGGATAAAAAAACGGGTTGCAAAACAGGTTTTTGAGTCAAAAGAGCACAAACCCCGATTTCCGGCCACCACAGTGGCTGAATCTGGACAAAACAGGCGATGCGTCATCTGTTGTTAGCATGGTTGCCGGACTCAGGCGCCTTGGGTCTGGCATGGTTACCATAAAGATATAACTTTAAAGAATGCAATTGAAAAGAGATAAAGTAATGTGACCGGTTAAAAAACTAAAAACCAAAAAAGTTGACGAAACCTCATCTTTTTTTATTTTGTTCAGAGAGCCTCTTTTAAATAATATTGATTTTTTTGTTATTATTTAATTTTCGGAGAAGTTTTTCTAGTTCATCTATAGTTTTGTTTTTATCTTTTATATAGATAAACTATATTTTTTAAAATAAAAAAATATTTATTTTCAGATAATATTTTTAATATGTGTAGCCTTATATGTTATTTATTTTTTTTCTTTTATTTTATTCAATCAATTTAATACTCTATTTTTCAAGATAAAATATTTTGTTTTACATTTGTTTCTTGATTTTTCAAGTTTTGTTTTTAGATGTCATTAATGATTTTTTATTTATTTATTAACGCACATAACTCTTAGTTTATTTAATTTATGTATCCATAAACTTTTTGATTTGTTATATTTTTTTAACTATAAAATAACATTAAAAAAACATATATTTCTTTTATAAAACACGTAAAGTAGCTAGTGGAGTCTGAAACACGTCGCTGCATGGAACTTCTGGTAATGGGTCTGCATCGACTTTACATTTTTCCACGTTTTATATAATAGATTTTGTCATGTTCTAATAATATTTATATTTTAAGCTCCAGGTCTTCTCACTGAAAGACTTTAGATTTTGTAAAATTGAAGTACTAATTTTGTTTGTTGACGTTGAAGTTTTGTTCTTTATCTGTTAGTGTTAGGTGTTTACTTAGTTTATTGCCCAATAAACATGAACATGTAATGGTTACTCAGTTTCTTCAATTTTTCATATCAGCAGAAGTCATTTTCACTGAAGTTTGTTTTGCAGCTTCTGGGTGCTCAACTTTCCTGTCATTTTCTTTTGGGTGAGTGTGCTTTCTAAGTTTTAGCTCTATTTGAAAACATTTTGACAAGCTTTTAGTCAATTTTAAGCATATTATGATTAATTGCTTGGAAGGTACTTGAACATTGATTTGTCAATATGTGTTTTCAATTTATGAATGTTAATTTCTCTCATAAATTCTGCGAAAGTACTTCTGAAGATTTTGGAATTTAATTTGGGGTAGATATTGTTTTGGAAAAAGTAATTTCACTTGCCTGTTTCGATTGCGTTGCTTCGTGACTTTCAATTTGTTTGACGAAATGCCTGAGAGAGGAAATTAATACTCTCTTCACTTGTCAAAGAGGTTATGGGATGAGTGTGGTCGTACTGCTTCTTTCGTTGGTTTCATGCACGTGAAATTTTGAACTCGGTCATCAGTATTGCTAGAGGTCTCTTGCCAGCTTAACCTTTTAGGTTGAGTGGCTCTTTGACACCTCAATACCACTGGCCTAATTAATGGTAATAAGTTGTGTCCACGAACGATTGTGAAGATCAAGGGCTGAATCTTCTGTTACAAGTCTAAAGGATCCGAGTCTGATTGAGAAGCAAAGCACAAGGGGCACCCTGATTCACAAAGTAGAAAACTTGAATATCGATCATTAAAAACACTTGTTTGAACTGGTACTGTTCTTGTCCTTATTGAAGAGACTATATGATCGATGGAAATACCACTGAAACTTGGTTAATTGTCCGTGCATTACACAAGTCAAGATGATGACACAAAGGAAAGGTGCGAAAAGGAAACGGGGAGGAAATTGGGTGGATAAGTGGAACCTAGACGAGTCATAAGATTAATTATGGATTAAATGCATGGATTAGTTCATCATTTGTTTGTTATAGAATCATTTCAACTTAAATATTTAAGATAGACTTAGATAGCATCTCAAATAAACAACTTAATTTAAAAGTTAAATGAAAATATTTGAGTTTGAAACTTGCATATATATTCAAATTATCCTATATTAAATCTTATCAAATATAATAGACATGATATAACCGCTTGGTCACAAGGTTATGATATTATATTGAAGGATCATTTCAATCCGTAAGGTTGAGCTGTTAGATAAATTCTTAAGTTATGACTTATATTATTCCTTAAAAGAATTAACAGAACGATTTCATATGTTTTTGCTTCGAAGGATTAAGGTTGTGTTTGTTTTTCATCGGCTTTTGCGTTTGCGGTGAAACAAACACGGCAAGGTATTTGATAACAAATCAAATTGTGTTTTATATTGCGGGGGCCACTAAAAAATTAAGTTTGAAACGAGTTTTTGTGCAGCAGTTTTTACATGTTTTTTTAACTGAGTTTCGTAAAACCCTGTTTGTTTTTGAGTTTTAAAAGTGCTTTTGAAAAAATTAAATTTTTTTTTATGTTTTTCTTTGCTTCAAATTGATATATTTTTTGTGTTTTCAAATCATTTTGATGCGCTGATATCAAAAATAATTTTTTAAAAATAAAAAAAATATTATTTTGATGCATTTCCAAGTAAAAAGCATTTTGAAAAATATTACACGAAATATTTTATACATGTTTTTTACTACACATAAACTTCAACCACAATTTTTATCAAATATATATTTAAATCTAACTACCACATGTAACAGAATTTTTTTAAAATTTATTTTTTTAAAACCACAAAAAAAAAAAAAAAACACACTTGCCAGCTAACTGTTGTGGAAATTTCTGTATTGGCCACCTTGAAAATAATTGAGGTCTAGGGTGACATGATTATGACGCATTTTTTTGAGTGCTGAATGACAGCAGCTTGCGTCTATATATTTCTCGATGTGCAGGGGTGGTATTCATGCTACTGCTTGTTTCGCATCTGAGAGAAAACTTTGAAAGAGTTGGTACTGAGGAAAAAATCCAAATCCAAAATGTACAATTCTTCAACTGGAAATTCTATGTTATGTAGAGATTTCATGCGGCCTAGGATTATCCAGGCCAGTTTGAAAACCCAAAAGGAGGGAATTGCTGGCAATACAAAGGTACCCCGCAATGTCAACATGGAGAAGTTACGTAGTGGCTATCTGTTTCCTGAGATCTCAAAGCGTGAGGTTCAACACATTGAGAAGTATCCCGATGCAAAATTGATAAGCCTTGGAATTGGGGATACCACAGAGCCCCTACCGGATATCATAGCTTCAAGCATGGCAAATTATGCACTTTCACTTTCAACGGCAGAAGGTTATAGAGGGTATGGAGCTGAACAGGGCAACAAAGCCTTGAGGAAAGCTATTGCAGAAACATTTTACAAAGATGTTCGGATAAAGGAAACAGAAGTTTTCGTGTCAGATGGCGCACAGTGTGATATTACTCGCCTTCAGCTGCTCCTCGGTTCCAATGTGTCAATAGCCGTGCAGGATCCATCCTTTCCAGCCTATGTAGATTCAAGTGTCATAATTGGTCAAGCTGGTGATTTTGAAGATAAATCTCGGATGTATGGGAACATTGAGTACATGAAATGTGTGCCCCAGACTAACTTTTTTCCTGACTTGGCTAAAACTTCACGAACTGATATAATTTTCTTTTGCTCTCCGAATAATCCCACCGGACATGCAGCAACGCGACAGCAGTTGGAGCAACTTGTGAAGTTTGCTAAGGAGAATGGATCGATCATAATTTTTGACTCTGCCTACGCAGCCTATATCACTGATGATTCTCCTCGGTCGATCTTTGAAATTCCTGGGGCAAGAGAGGTTGCGATTGAAGTTTCATCTTTCTCTAAATTCGCAGGGTTCACAGGCATTCGTCTTGGCTGGACAGTTGTTCCTGAAGAACTGTCCTTCTCAAATGGTTTTCCCGTAATAAATGACTTCAATCGCATTGTATGCACCTGCTTCAATGGAGCATCAAGCATAGCTCAGGTTGGTGGACTGGCATGTCTTTCCCCAGAGGGTTTCGCAGCTGTGTGTTCCATTACTGACTACTACAAGGAGAACGCAAAAATACTGCTCAACACTTTTGCTTCTCTTGGTCTAAAAGTATATGGTGGTAAAAATGCTCCTTACCTCTGGGTACATTTTCCTGGTTCAAAATCTTGGGATGTATTTACCGAGATTCTGGAGAGGACTCATATAATAACTGTTCCAGGTTCTGGTTTTGGTCCAGCAGGTGAAGAGTTCATGAGAGTTTGTGCTTTTGGACACAGAGAGAGTATCCTGGAAGCCGCGAGGAGGCTGGAAAACCTTTATTTGTAGAAAGGAAAAACTCGATGGTTTCTGCCTCGTCTATTTATAAATATCAAAGCACTTTTTTTTCAGTTTACCATATTATTGGCTCGGAAATCCTCCATTTGCATGGGATATAGAGAATCTATAGTCTTTTATATCATGCAGGCAGCTGATTAATGTTCTTGTTTTTCACCTTGTTTGTAGAACTGGGAATAAGGCAGCTCATTTCATGGCTTCGCAGGTGGATAGAGATACAAATGTAGTTGCGTTCTTGAATAATCATCTTTTGTTTTCGAGGATTTGCAGTGATTTTGTATCTTTGCAGTACAACTGCCTTGTTCTTGATGAAATGAAAACTCCGCTATCAGTTTCCTCTCGTTAGGAGGCTCTACTCCTGTCTTCTTGTTCTTCTTCCTTCTTCTTCTTCTTCTTCTTTTTTAATTTTATTTTAGTGAATTGTGAAAATTCTCGGCCTAACGTTTGGTTAATATCTCGAACAAAAATGCATAGGAATCTTGGTAAAATTATAAATAGATTTTTTAAAATATTTAAGAAATATTTTTTTATGTATATTTAACAAATGAAGTGGTGAGCAATCTTTACATATGAGATCTTTTGTTAAGTAAGGATAATTTTTATTTTTTAAAATAATTTTTATTTATTTATGGGTTTTTTTTTTTATCAAGTAAAGGCCTTAGACCATTGATTATATGTTCTGTCAACTCCGTAAATATAATTTCTATTTATTTTTTTAACTAAATATTTTTTTTTTATTTTCTTTGTTTTTATACCAACACAGTAATCCAACAACAACTTGATTTTTGTCTTTAAGGCAACCGGGCCAGAGAAAAAAAAATTGGATTAATAACAATTTGGATTTAATTGCTTATAAATACAATTTCAAAGCACATGGTTTTTCCTTTCTTTTCTTTTTTTATTATTAATTTTAATTTTCCTACCTAGTTTACAGTGGCCCACAGAATAATGTCAATTGAACACTTAATAAAAAGATCGATAATAAAGTAATTGATTTAATTTGACTTTTCAAATAAAGATTAATTATTTCATATTTAGTGTATGGAGTTTTTTATTTTTTATTTTTATATTCACATGTTCTTACTTCTATTTTTGCTATCGTCAGTGCGTGTGAGCTTGCAGATTATTTCTAACACGTGTGTCCAATGTGCATGAACTTGCAGATTATTTCTAACACGTGTATTTTTATTTTCTTCTATTTGAATGTGCATACTTTTTTTTTTTCCTGCTCGAGTGCTTGAACTTTCAAAACTTTATCAATTGAATGCTTCTAATTTTAAAAGGTAACAGGTGTAGACTTCCTATCCTTATCCAACCAGGTCAAAATAAAAAGGCAAAATAATAATTTATTTAGATTAAAATTAAGTAAAATAAAAGCAACTTGTCCAAGAAAAAGGCTCAAATTAAATTAATTTCCTCGTTTTCTCGCAATCCAATCAAATCTCCGGCTCTAAACTTTTAAAAAATAACATAATTAATTATTTTTATAGAATAAGAATTTATTACACAACAAAGCTATGTTTTTTCTCTTGTTTTTACACCTCTACACGCATGGATATAGATCATTCACGTGTCTCTGGGAGGTGATTGTATTTTTCACTTGTAAATATATTAAAATAATAATTTTTTATTTTTTAAAAATTATTTTTAATATCAGCACATCAAAATGATCTAAAAATACAAAAAAATATTAATTTGAAACAAAAAAGAAATTTTAATTTTTTAAAAAATACTTTTAAAATACAAAAACAACCAAGGCTGAGTCAGTTTATTTTTAAAAAAATTCCATACCAAGCTTCATCATGACCATATTGTTTTTCCTCTTTTTTTACTCTGATTTTCTCACCAATTCAATTATGCTCCCACAATAATGTCAACTGGACATTTAATGATAGTTTTATTTTTTAAAAAATTTATCAAGTATAACCTACAGAGGATGTAGAGACAGTAAAGTATATACATGTTAACTTTTATAATTATAAATATTCAATTGGTAAATTTTTAACAATACAAATCCTCAAATAAAAAATAAAATCACGTACTCTCAAATTAAAAAATAAAAATACAAAAACTCGATTATAAATAAAATAAAAAATAATCATGCACACTTATCGTATATATTAGATCTCACATGCCAATTTAATGAAAAAATATATATTTGATGAGGAAATATAATAGATGCATTTGATTATAAAAATTTTAAATTTCACGTTGTAGAGACACTCACATATAAAAAAAAATAGCACATCAAATCTCTAATATTCTCTGTGAAATATAAGCTATCCAAGAATGCAAGGTAGATATTTGTTAGCTTTCAAAATTAAAAGCACTCAATTGATAAGTTTTTTTAAAAAATTATATATAATAAAAAATAAAAGTAATTTAAAAAAAATAGCTCCACCAGAAGACATGATCCTCCTTTATCTTCTTGACACTAGCATTTAGGGATGAGTAAAAAAACTGAAAAATCGATTAAACCGAGAAAACTGGAAAAAAAATAACTGAAAAAATTGAACTGTTAAAAAAACTCAATTAAACTGATTAGAATTTTGAAAAAACTGACCGGTTCGGTTTCGGTTTTATAAATCTGAAACAAAAAAAACCGAACCGAACCCAAACTGAAAAAAACCGAGCCAAATTGAAAAAAACCCGAGCCAAACCGAAAAAACTGAGCCAAGCCGATCCAAACCAGAAAAACCGAGTCAAACCGGTTTGAACTGGTTTTGTTCTAAAAAAACCAAAACCGGTCGGTTTAAACCGGTTTTGGTTTTTGTTTTTTAAAAAATTCGATTTGGTTATTTAAAAAAAAAATTAAATCGAACTGAAAATGATCACCCCTACTAGCATCGAGATGAATATATTTCTATAAATATCATTGAGCATTGAAAAGTATAGGTAAAAATTTCGTAAAATATATAAAATAGTTTTAAAATACATGTAAATCCAATGATACATTTTTCAAGATTTTCAAATTCTATATTTATCTCTATCCCTTTCTATTTATATTTATAGAGAAATTATTAGATATATCATGCTCTTCCCTCCCTCCTAAATATGGATCCCATTATTAAAAAAAAAATTACGTGGGAAAGGAGTGTATAGTTATACTAAATAATTTTTCTTTAGTTAAAAATTAATGAAATTAATTTTATCACTCCATTCAATACATGAATAAAAAAGAAATTATTTTCATCATGGGCCAATCCACTCAAATGGGCGTTTCTTCCATACCCACAAACCCAAATTCATGGCTACAATTTCTAAACCCTAACACAACCACCCTTTAAGCTTTAACTCATCCTCCTATATATACTCTGGTAAACCCTATTCCTTATTTCTTGAGTCTCTAACTCTAACACTTCGGCAGCCGCTCACTTCACACACAACCACCACGAATGGGTCGTGTAATTCGTGCCCAGCGTAAGGGAGCTGGCTCCGTTTTCAAATCCCACACCCACCACCGAAAGGGTCCGGCAAGGTTCAGGTCTCTGGACTTTGGTGAAAGAAATGGTTACTTGAAAGGTGTTGTCACCGAAATCATTCATGACCCGGGTCGAGGTGCTCCATTAGCCCGGGTTACTTTCAGACACCCCTTTAGGTATAAGAAGCAGAAGGAGCTTTTTGTTGCTGCTGAGGGTATGTATACTGGACAGTTTGTGTATTGTGGAAAGAAGGCTAACTTGATGGTTGGGAATGTCTTGCCTTTGAGATCTGTTCCTGAAGGAGCTGTTGTTTGTAACGTGGAACATCATGTTGGAGACCGTGGTGTTTTTGCTAGAGCTTCCGGGGATTATGCTATTGTTATCAGTCACAATCCTGATAATGATACCACCAGGTATTACCCAACCTCTTTAGTTGTTTTTTTAAATTATTTCGTGGGTTCGTTTCATTTTCTGATTTTATTGCCGGGTTTGAGTTTGACGATGTTTGATAATAAATATGTTTTGGATCTGAATTGGGTTTTTGTGTTTTTTGTTGTAATGAACTGAGAAGCTGTTTGTGTAAAGGTTATAACTTGGGTTGAGAAAGATGGTTAAAGTGGGAATGGTTTAGTGTTTTGATTAATTAGCTCAGGTATTTTGTTGACAATAGAATTGATTTTTTTTCCTATGAACATGCAGTTTCTGTCTGGTTTCGAAATGAAACTGTATCATTGTTTTTTTTGTTTTTGCTATACTGCTAGTGTATTCTACATCTTGAAAGGTTATGTTTGTATTGTTATTGGTCCGTGGATTGCTGTGTAGTGATTAGAGTGTATAAGGATTTGAATATGTGGTTATGTGTAGTGTAATGGGTTTTGCATGACGCTGGTGAACCTTTTTCCTCTAAATTTAGCTTAATGATTTTACTTGCAGACTTACAAAGATGAACACTTGCAATTTTATGACTTGTTTTTTAGATCCAGCATCTAATTGATTTGAAAATAATGTATTCTGATTGCTGGTTTTTAATTGTTTTATCGATGGAATGATGCACATGTAATGTCTTTTATGTCAAGTTTTTTCACTGTTTTGAACTCCTTGGTAGCCTATGTTTCATTTCGCTGCAGTGGTCTGAGTTAAATAATTCTGCCATGATGACTATCCTTTGTTTGCAAAGGACATGTTTTTGTTTTCGAGCTTGTAGATTTGTATGATTTTGATTATCTTGTTAATTTGACAAGATTGGTGACAAAGATGTATTCCACCATGCCAGTAGTTGAATATTTTAGCATATTTGCATCTCTGTATGTAAGATGGTTTTGCTAATTATATGTTGGGATTATTCCTTGCAGGATCAAGCTCCCATCTGGCTCCAAGAAGATCGTTCCAAGTGGCTGCCGTGGAATGATTGGACAGGTTGCCGGTGGAGGAAGGACCGAGAAGCCCATGCTGAAGGCTGGTAATGCTTACCACAAGTTCAGAGTGAAGAGGAACTGCTGGCCTAAGGTGCGTGGTGTGGCTATGAATCCTGTTGAGCATCCTCATGGTGGTGGTAACCATCAACATATCGGTCATGCTAGCACAGTCAGGCGTGATGCTCCTCCTGGTCAAAAGGTTGGTCTCATTGCTGCTAGGAGAACTGGTCGTCTTAGAGGACAGGCTGCTGCCTCTGCCGCCAAGGCTGACAAGGTTTAATGATTTTCATTTGCGTCATTGTTTTTGGTTATTGTCACTGCCTGTTAGATTATTTCAGCACTTCCTGGGATGTTTCTAAAGAAAGTTTTGTTTGGATATTCAAGTTTCAGACGGCATTTGTTTCCCACTTTTTTAGATATAGATATTTTGAATTTATGCTCAAGTTGGATTTTAAATTCTCTGCCTTGCATCTTATCGTATGTAATTATTGCTAGAGTTTCACTCTGCAACTCAACCAGTCTGATTAGAATTTTTTCTTGAGGTCTGGTCATCTAGGGAACACTGTACGGTGATATCCGTGGGTGGTGGTTGCCGCACGGTAACTATAACCCCAACCCCGCGATGGTGGTTTTCTATCTCTTTTAGTTCCCCCAGCATAAATGAATCTGAGAAAAAAACAATAATCACTTGCTCTTATCAACCCTCAGCACAGCCATACCTGATGTTGGGTCTATTTGGGAATTTGGAATGTTGTTTTTTAAATTGTTTTATTTACTTATAAATATATTTTAAAAAAATATTAAAAAAAATTCTTTTTATTAAAAAAGGTATTTTTAACATTGATATGTTAAAACAATTCAAAAAAATAAAATGAATCTTAAAAATAAAAGTTTTAAAAGTGTTGTTGAATAAACAGAGATGTAGAATAAGAGCCAACATAGCCAAGCTTGGATTTAAGAAAGGTTGTTTTCACAGTCCAACTATAACTTTAATAAAAAAAAATTAACTTGTATCTATTTTGATTTCTTTTCCTGTATTTTTAGATTGTTTAGTGTTAAAATAAATTTTTTAAAATAAAAAATATTATTTTGATGTATTTTTATATAAAAAATATTTTGAAAAATAATTTTTATCACAATCTTAAACACATTGAAAGAGTAAGGGAGAGTTTGTTTTTGCGGTTTAATTGTATTTTTGAAAATTTTTATTTTTTTTATGTTTTTAGAATTGTTTTGATAATGTTGTTAAAAATAAAATTTATAAAAAATATATTTTTAAAAATAATTTTTATAACGATATTAAACACATTTTAAAAACAGTTCCCTGTAAGGAAATCCGTTTGAAATCTTTGTGCTGGCTGAAGATATAGGGACCATATGATGTAACAGTGTAACGGTTGAATCACTATTTTGCTATTTTTTATTTTTTTTACTTAAAATTAGTTTGTTTTTGTATTTTTTTAATCCTTTTGATGTTAAAAAATAAATTTTAAATAATAAAATATATTATTTCAATATATTTCTAAAAAAAATCACTTTAAAAAACATAACATTTATCACATTCTCAACACTCCTAAAATGATGTTGCTTCCACTATATATTTTGCTATTCTCATTCTATATATTTTTTAAGGATCAATTTAACTGTTTTTAATGTGTTTGTTTATATTTTTTTTTCATAATTAGTGTTTATATTTCTTTAGAGTAAAAGACTAATTAAACAATAGTCTTGGTATTTTTAAAATGTTTGTGCCATCAGGTTACAAATTCTTATCTAAATATAAGATATAATGCCAAAATTTTTGTTTTGCTTTATATAATTAGTTAAAAAATTGCTTGTGACCTTTTATTTTGTTATTTATAATATAAAATTAGCGTTATTGTTTTTTAGATGTGAGATTGGGTATTTCTAAATTATTGATAAAAACAATTAACAATATTTACAAACTCAAATCCTTAATTGTGGTTTTATTGCGTTCTAAAAAGTATTTTATAAAACATTATTTTGAAATTTATTCAGTATATTTACTAAACAAATTTATATCAATTTATTTTAAATTATTAAATATTTAGTATGTTATTTTTTCTATTTAAGTATCCTACTTTTATGTTCTTGCTGCGTGATTGAACTTTTAGATTTTTTCATATTCGAGTACTTTTATTAAATTCTTTCAAATATGCTAACGTGGCCACTAAATCGACACGTGGCATGTTGACGTGTATCCAAGTATGCATGCATTTTTCACTTCGAATTTTGCATGTTCTCATTATTATATATTTAGTGCGTGAATTCTTATTTAACACATGTTATTAAAAAAAAAATACCAATAAAAATTCATAGCTTTGGTGACGAAAAAGAAGAAGAAGAAACCTCTAAACTTTTAAACCTAAGGTTTTCTAAAATAAAATTTTTATTTCAAATCATGTACACAAACAAATTCCTCTATATCATTAATCAGATAGTGTTTTAGATTGTGGCAGCATAATTCTATGCTATTAGGTGCTGTTAATCCAACTTTACCGGATCCTACTAGGCAACAAGACACAACACTACTGGGTCTTCCTGGCAGCTAGACATTGGGTTTTGTTGGGCAACAAGTTCTATGCTATTGAGGCATTGGAGCAGCAATACCCAACACTAAAAATAAAGCAATTTAACCCAACCTCAGATAAAAAATAATTATCATTACTTAATTTTTTTACAATATAAAAAAATATCTCATCAATTTATTTTTTTCTTTACCATATGAAAAAAAATTCAATAAGAAAACATTAAAAAAATCTAAAAAAACAAAAATAAAATTAAAAATATCTGACGGTCCAGCCAAACCCAAAATCGGTGGGTCTAGCGGAAAGATGGACCAAATAACTTTTAACACAAAAAAGATAACGTCCACAATGCATATTCTCTATGTTTATAGTGTGGTTTATAGTGCAATGAGTTTATATTCACTTCACAATATATGCACAATGTTTTTTTTTTATGTTTTTTAAAATATAATATAATTAACAGGAAAAAAAAAGACGGGAAAAAAAATCTTCATAGCTTTGGTGATGAAAAAAAAAAAAAAACCTCTAAACTTTTAAACCAAGGTTTTCTAAAATAAGATTTTTATTTCAAGTTACATGCACAGACATTTTTTGCTACCATAAATCAGATAATATTTAGAATTGTGTTAACTATTATTTTTAAAATATTTTTTTATTTATAATATATTAAAATAATATTTTTTATAATTTATTTTTAATATTAACATGTCAAAATATTTTTTTTTTTAAAAAAACACACTTGATTGAAGAACGGTTATGAATCACAGATGCTGCAAACAAATCTCTTGCTATCATGGATCAATTGGAGAACAGATAGCACTACCATTTACATCTATAAAAGATTCTAGTCTCCCAACACTACCCATTGTTGTCAACCCCTTTGAAATGATAAGATATAAACTCAAGAACTTTATTTAAAATATTTAATATCCCATTGATATAAACATTTCATTTAAAAAGAGAATTATACTTGAAATGACTAGGCCTTGATAATATAAAATAAATAAAAGGATGAAAAAATCTCATCTAAAAAAACATTTTTAAAATATATGTAAATCATTTTTAAAATATATGTAAATCAATTTTTTCAAGTTTTAAAAAATAAATCTATTTTTCTAAATGCTTATGAGCAATATAAAAAGTGCGTCTTTAAAATAATTTTTAAAATATTAATTTTATTTGATACATAAATTGATCCACAATATAGATTAAGAAAATAATTTTATTATAAAAAACATGTTAAACATTTTTAAAATATATGTAAATCAGTTTTTTCAAGTTTTAAAAGCTGTAATTTTGAATTAGGTTCTAAATGGTATTTTATATTATTTTAATGTGCTAATTTAAAAAATAAAAAATATTATTTTAATATATTTTTAAATAAAAAATATTTTAAAAAATAATTAATAACACACTTCTAAACGCATCTAAATCCTCCTGTATTTATCTTTTATTCTTTTATCACTTTTTATTAATATTCATTGCAAATATTATATTTATACCCAGCTCTCTCTCTCTCTATATATAGACACACACTAAGAGTTTAGGGTTTCTTAGCTCTTGTCGCTGCCATCCCGCTCTTTCCCCTTCGGCGACTTGCTCTTGCCTCCACCATTCAGGTAAGCATCTGCGCTGTCTGTCAATTAACCCCACAGTGCTTATTCTAGTGCCATAGATCTCTTCACCATGCCTAGCTAACCCAAGACCAGATATTTTAGGATTTTAGATCCCCATTACTGTCTACGTAAAAACTACTGTAATGTAGTTTGAACTCAAAACTCCATTTGCATATGTTTGCATCCATTCAAATTTCAGATATAAAACAACTACGCTGAAATTTTGAAATATCCCAATTTAGCTTTTTTTACATCTCTTGGCGAAGCTAATGTTTTGTTTGAAAAAAATGGATGAACTGATTGGGTAAAAGATTCTGCGAAGAATGGTTAAAACTGGTTGGGTCGACATAATACAGTATGTCGAAGAGAGAGAAGAGCAAAAAAGATAGAAAAACTGAGACTTGAATGGGGACCAGAAGGAGTCCTAGTCATTTTTATGGTACTTTTATGGTTCTGTTGGGTTGGCGCTCCTAGTAACTATAATTGATATCCACTGTTGGCGGGGATTCTTGACTTGGGATAATTTATGGTCTTCTTTATTCTTATTTTTTTTGTTGATCAATATGTTTATGTGATTCATTCTTTGTAAACCAGCTAATTTGTGAAGAATTTTACAAATTTAATATGATTTTAAATTAAACAAGCAGGAATCTTGATCCTCTACTCTGTTTCATCTTTTTTGACAATTTTTTCCTGCTTCTGTTGGCTGTTGCATGTCAAGGAAAAAACATAATCTGTGGGTTTACATGGTTTCTTTTCTTGTAAAAATCTGAAGTTTTATTGTAAACATGATTGCTAAGGTAGGTATTAAGGGGGTTTGTCACATTTGGAATTAAATTTGTATCGTTAATTTGGCATGCTCATTTGATGAAATTCAATTCTGTAAAATTAAATCTTTTATCTTAATTAAAATTAATCTCCATTGTAAAACCAGAATGAATTTATTTCTTAAGCTTAAAGAATTTAATTTGGCAATATGAATTATTTTTAACTAAACTAGTCTCCAATGATGGGGTATGAAGAGGTATCAAGCTTATATTATAAATATATAAATCATTTTATGACTTGTAGTGAAAGACTACTTTACTTATTGATCATTAAATAATCCTATATATTCTTCTCATATTCACTCTTTGCCACTTATTTTCAGTTACTCGCTTCACACACAACCAGCACAAATGGGTCGTGTAATTCGTGCCCAGCGTAAGGGAGCTGGCTCTGTTTTCAAATCCCACACACACCATCGCAAGGGTCCGGCAAGGTTCAGGTCTCTGGACTTTGGTGAAAGAAATGGTTACTTGAAAGGTGTTGTCACCGAAATCATTCATGACCCGGGTCGTGGTGCCCCATTAGCCCGAGTTACCTTCAGACATCCCTTTAGGTATAAGAAGCAGAAGGAGCTTTTTGTCGCTGCTGAGGGTATGTATACTGGACAGTTTGTATACTGTGGAAAGAAGGCTAACTTGATGGTTGGGAATGTCTTGCCTCTGAGATCTGTTCCTGAAGGGGCTGTTGTTTGTAACGTGGAACATCATGTTGGAGACCGTGGTGTTTTTGCTAGAGCTTCTGGGGATTATGCTATTGTTATCAGTCACAATCCTGATAATGATACCACCAGGTATTACCCAACCATTTACTTTAGTTGTTTTTTTAAATTATTTCGTGGGTTTGTTTCATATTGTGATTTTATTGCTGGGTTTGATGTTTGACAATGTTTTATAATAAATATGCTTTGGATCTGAAGTGGGTTTTTGTTTTTTTTGTTGTAATGAATTGAGAAGCTGTTTGTGTAAGGGTACTTGGGAGTGTTTTATAATAAATATGTTTTGGATCTGAAGTGGGCTTTTGTTATTTTTGTTGTAATGAATTGAGAAGCAGTTTGTGTAAAAGTTATAACTTGGGTTGAGAAGTATGGTTCGAGTGGAATGGTTGTGTTTTGATTAATTGGCTCAGCTTTATTGCTTCTTGATAGCCTATGTTTCATTTCTCTGCAGTGGTCTGAGTTAAATAATTCATGCTGGTAGATTTTAATGATTTTGATTATAATCTTGCAAAGCACATGTTTTTGTTTTCATGCTGGTAGATTTTTATGATTTTGATTATCTTGTTAATTTGACAAGATCGGTGACAGATATATGCCACCATGCCAGTAGTCGAATTGTTTTGCATATTTGCATCTCTGTATGTAAATAGTTTTGCTAATTATATGTTGGGATTATTCCTTGCAGGATCAAGCTCCCATCTGGCTCCAAGAAGATCGTTCCAAGTGGCTGCCGTGGAATGATTGGACAGGTTGCCGGTGGAGGAAGGACCGAGAAGCCCATGCTGAAGGCTGGTAATGCTTACCACAAGTTCAGAGTGAAGAGGAACTGCTGGCCTAAGGTGCGTGGTGTGGCTATGAATCCTGTTGAGCATCCTCATGGTGGTGGTAACCATCAACATATAGGTCATGCTAGCACAGTCAGGCGTGATGCTCCTCCTGGTCAAAAGGTTGGTCTCATTGCTGCTAGGAGAACTGGTCGTCTTAGAGGACAGGCTGCTGCCTCTGCCGCCAAGGCTGACAAGGTTTAATGATTTTCATTGGCGTCATTGTTTTTGGTTATTGTCACTGCCTGTTAGATTATTTCAGCACTTACTGGGATGTTTCTAATGAAAGTTTTGTTTGGATATTCAAGTATCCGACGTCTTTTGTTTTTGACTGTTTTAAGATAATAGATATTTTGAATTCGTGCTCTAGTTGGATTTTCAATTATCTCTGCCTTGCGTGAATGCATTCCAAATCTGTATTATCTCATATATATGGCTAGAGTTTCACTCTGCAACTCAACCAGGTTGTTTACAATATTTTCTTGAGGTCTGTGCATGTTCAATCTCGATGGGGTAAATGTTCGATGGTGGCAATTGTCCTGTGACATTGTTTCCTTTGCGAGGGAAAACTGTATAGTAACGAAATCTGTTGGTGGTGGTGGAGGTGGCATGGTAACTGTAGCACTGTAATGATGGTCTTCAACCCCTAACACAGCCATACCTGATGTAGAGAAGTTCTTTGAACGAAGGCAAGAAAAAGAGAAGGCCTCTTCTTCCTTTTTTGGTTTTAAGGTCCTTTCGAGCATATGCTTTCTCATGCCTTTCTTCCAAATTTGTTTACTTGCACGATTTTGTTAAGTGACTTGTGCAAACATGGGCATGTTGATGAATTCTAGCATCAATATTCTGCTTGAAGGCTTGAAATCCTGCAGAAAGTTTGGCCGTAACCGAAGGAACGCCTAGACGTTTAACAGGCAACAATCCTTCTAAAATCTTGAATCGGTAAGAACTGGGTCACCGTGTAATTAATCTCCAAATATGTTTGTGGATGGGATCGTAGCTTCTTGTTGCTCCTGCAACATAGGAAAAAAAGTCATGCCTAAGCTATTTTCCCCCTCTTAGCAGTAAAGGAATCCTTTCGAAATCTTTGTGCTGATTAAACTATAGAATGATGCTACCTCCACTTTTATCATTATTCCCGCTCTTTAATGTGCTTCTTTTTATAATTTTTCACATTATTTGATTGTTTTTGCTTTACAAAAATATTTTTGAAAAAATTTAAATTTTTTTTATTTGCTTTAAATTAATATTTTTTTTTGATATTTTCAAATCATTTTGATGTGTCGCTATAAAAAATAATTAAAAAAAAATAAAAAAAATATTATTTTAATACATTTCCGAATAAAAAACAACTGTATCCACGTTCTCAAACAAGCTTAGAACAACAACCTAACCTTTTATTAACTTGGTAATTTTTAATTTGTTTTTCTCAAATTGATAACATGTGCTATCAAGTTATAAATTTTTATCTGAACACAAGACACCATGTCAAGATTTGTTTATGATTGTTTTATATAATTACTAAAAAAAAATAAGATAGAAATAATGATAATTATTGACATAAACTTGACTTTCTACTTCATTATAAATAAATATGATTACAGTGTAAGATTAATGTTATTCTCTTTAAGTGTGTTAATTTTTGCAGTCAAAATATTTATGATTACAATAAATATTTTGCCCAAGCTTTACAAAAATATTCATTCTCCACGTGTTTTTTTTTATTTTTTTTATTTTGATCTCTCGTTTTTCAATCTCACCCTTCTCTAACAAATTAACTTATAATTTGGTCTAATAAGAATAAAATAAAAAAAAAAACAATATAAACACTACATCTACACGCGTATGAGAGGATACATTATGCATTGTCAATCCCCAGACTTCTTAGTTTTTTTAACTATGTAATGGGCTCCATAATAAGCCCAAACATTAAATCGAGCCCACATGGTCAGCTAACAAAAAACAAGGGTGCACGCATCCAAAACCAGAAGTTCAAGAACTCGGAGGTATAACCCGTCTTGACCGACCCGAAAAACACCATCTTTCCAATTCCACCTGAGACAAACCGCCAAAAATGGCTTGCGCAGAGAGCAATAGTGCCACCCTTCTCCATCTCCTAACCCTTCTATTACTAACAATTTCACTACCCTATAAATCGCTGTCCATTCGAATACCGGATCATGTTTCCACCGCCATTAGAAACCCGCCACCCGATTACCCATTAAAAACAGCAGTTTTCGCCCTCGGTTGTTTTTGGAGATCTGAAGCCGTGTTTGGTTGCTTGAATGGTGTTGTACGGACCACTGTTGGTTATTGTGGCGGATCCAAATTGAACCCCGTTTACAGAAGCTTAGGTGATCATGCAGAGTCCGTACAGGTCTCTTTAAAAAAACGTTGGAAATCTGCTTTTGATTGTATTTATTTTTTTGTCAGTCAATTTCTTTTGAAAACAATGCTTTATTAACTCAGCCCGTGTAGGCTAATGCAGTTTTGTTATGTGTTGATATATATATTGATAATGAGAGAATTTCTTGTTGAAATGTAATCATTTGGGCAAATAGAATCGTGGGTTTTTGTTAGAACTTGATTTAATTCTGTGTAGTACAATTTTTTGATAAATGCTTATATAGATTTTAGACTCGGTCTGTGTAGAACAATGCAATTTGACTATGTTTTTTTCGCGAATCTCTTTATTGGGCCATTTGGAACTACGTTTTTTTGTTATAATTTGATTAATTTTATGTGAAGTGAAAAATTGTTATATAGAGTCATTCTGTGTAAAATAAAGCATTTAGTTGGTTGGTGTTTGGTGTTGTGGACCGCATTGTTATGATTGGATAGCATAATAGGTCCGAATGTGATTAGTTTGGTTTGCATGGAACAAGTCTGCGTAAGAAATTTTGTGTTTTCTCGATTTGTTTGATGTGGGTTTTTGTTAATGTGTTATATAGGTAGAGTATGACCCGAAGGTGATTAGTTACAGTCAACTCTTGGAGGTATTTTGGGCTAGTCATGATTCAAGGCAAGTGTTTGGGCAAGGTCCTGATGTGGGTAATCAATATAGGTAAAAGGTCATGACTATCACTAGCATTTTCTTGTTTAATGTGATTAGTACTGTTTTACTGGTTAATTGTTGTGAATATAAATGTGCAGGTCTGTTATTTTCACTAATGGAACTGAAGAGCGTAGATTGGCTGGTGTTAGCAAAGAAAGAGAGCAGTTGAAGTTGAGGAGCAGTGTTGTGGTTACTCAAATTCAACAGCTTGGAACATTTTATCCTGCAGAGCCAGAACATCAGGTTTTGTATTATTTTAATGGTGAAATGTGTGGGTTTCCCTGACAGTTTTGAAGCATTTGTTAGTTTAGATATACACAGTAGTAGTTGAAGTTCTAGAAAATGCTGGAAAGATTTGTGGCAGAAAGTTTGAAGCTTACTATAAGATTTTTGGACAGTGGCAGCACATAATAAACAATATAGTGTTGGTTTGTGTCATGGTTGTTGTCGCGCTAGAGCCACAATTGTAGCCATGAATTTGTTGCTCACTGCAGGGATATCTGCCTGCTGCATAATAGAAGGATGCAATTAATCAACAGTCTAAAATTTGCATTTGCTAATGGTTAGTGTATAACCTTTGTATGGTGTGCTTAAGCATGCAGTTCAACAGGGTACCTATAACTCTTACATAAGAACTTGTAATGCTTTTGGGGACTTTAGATGCAGAAGTAGAAGGCTTCAGTATGTCTGTTTTCAGGGGCAGAAGATATGACACAAGCTTGAGAAAACTCCTATTTCTGGTCTATACTGAGAAAATGTTCTATAGCCTCAACTGACAGTGTAAAATCAAGATTCAAGAGTATATATTCAGAAAGAAAAGACACTCATATTTGATTCTTAGTTGTAACTTCTGTTTTGTAATTCTTATGTTGTTTTGAAAAACATTCCATCCAAGTTAGTGTGTTGATCCATTAACTTTAAAGGTTTGGATATGTGCAGAAATTTGAGCTCAAGCAGAATCCATTTATTCGTCAGCTGATGGGAAACTTGCCTGAAGCGGACCTTGAGAATTCAAGTTTGGCAGCAAAATTAAATGGCTATGCAGCAGAGCTCTGCCCTCCACGCATTCAAAAGCAGATCAATGCAAAGATCAATGACATTCTTAGAAAAGGTTGGCCTGTTCTGAGAGATGTATAGCTGGCTTTTGGAGTAGATTTCAAGTTAGTATGCTTCAGCTGGCAAGCTCCTGCACTCAATGCACTATTGCATTCTTTTTGCGGGGTTGGTTCATGCCAGGGCATAGAGAATCCAGAGCTGTGGATGGCACAGGCAAATAGACAGGGTAATTCTACATATGGCCTGTTCTTGATTCACTAAAACAATATCAATGTTCCATTCCCAAATAGCTCTAGGCATATTCTGTTGTTCAATAGGTATTATCTTATATGCTGCCTATGATTGAAGTCATACTGTTTCACATTTATTCTTCACATTTGGATAGTTGAGAAACAAAACAAAAAAAAAAAGGTCGAGAATTTGGCCAGAATATGAAATACTGCTATATGCATTTGGTCAAATCATGTCATCAGAGTCTTAGATCTTGCTGTGATCTGTTTACCTCTTTTCCAGCAATGGATGCGTTCATGTTTGTTTATTTCATAGAGAGAGCCATCATATTAGATTCTTTCTGATAGTAGAATG
This sequence comes from Populus trichocarpa, assembly GCF_000002775.5. Classification (NCBI taxonomy): domain Eukaryota; kingdom Viridiplantae; phylum Streptophyta; class Magnoliopsida; order Malpighiales; family Salicaceae; genus Populus; species Populus trichocarpa. The sequence goes on along the minus strand of NC_037291.2, from coordinate 996,606 downwards.
AGCTGAATGTTGTAGAACTCATATTTCTCTTTGGGAGGAAATGTTTTTAGCATGCAGATTCATATCGTACTAGCCCCGTGAACTTTGGCCTCTGGTCTCTGAACCCCTATCCCCGTAATAAAGAAACCGACTCCCATCTAGCTAGTCGTTAAAGAACACTCGTTTCTCCATTACTTTTTTTTCAGTAGTTTTGTTTTGCTCAACTTTGATGTTGCATACTGTAAAGCAACTAAACTGCTGGTGCCTGGTGTGGGAGGAAATCCCACTGCCAAAAGCTCTAAGCTCCTCTTTTCTCTTGTGAGCCAGATTTGACCCGCTAAACGAGTCCCTTGGATAATTTCAGTTACTATTCATTACGAACCATTAAATCTGCTGCCACCCACTCAATCAGTTGCTATTTCCTGGTCTCAGTCTATCCTATTTAGGTTCTCTGGACAGGCAGAAGTCCAATCTCATCGTGTCCTTTACTGCACTGATGCAAGAAATCACAACGAAACAGCCAGCATTTTTCTTCCCGGAACAACAAGAAGCACAATTCATTCTTTCAGATAATGGAAGTCAGAAATGTATCTAATAAATTTATTGATGGTCGGTTGGTCTAGGAGGTTAAGCTCAAAAATGCCATAAAAGAACCGACTCGAAGTCAAGAGTACAGCTACAATACACCTCACATGGAGGCTAAGGAAGGAACCCAGCAAGAAATAAAATGCGAGACAAAAAACGCTTAAAAAATATGAACAAAATGTGAACCCAGCATTGCATAAATGTTACCAAACAAGCGAAGAACTAGAACCAAGCTAAGACCATATCATAGATCGAGTTCTCGGAGACACTCATGATAGTTTTCTTGGAAATTTGTTGGGATGCTGAGTTAGGTTGGAATACTTGCGTGGTGTGGGAAGCCCTAAGGATTGTCGAGAACAGTACTCTTTAAGTACATAAACCAAACATGCTTGTCCTACAACTATAGTCAGCCTGCCCACTTTCCAACATGGTGATTCTCTACATGAACTCAAGTCAAACCAATTAATGGCAGAGAGCAACCTTGAAAGATAACTACAACATCTAAGAATGAATCTGCTGTAGATAACAGCTGTTCTGTTCTCAATCATGTTGGGATTTTATTTGTTAATATTTTGCTTTTTGAAGGTATACTTGTCTTACTCGAGCAAGCAAGACCTAAGCCACAAATCTCCTTAAGCTGTTTCTTTGGTTATATGTTAGGTTATCTTCAACTAGTTTTTGTAAATCAAAATGAAGTTATACTTAGATAAGAAATCTACTCTCATTACCTCGTACATAAAAATCTCTCAACACAACATGCAATATTTAAATTAAAATTATTAAACCCGGCTTAATTTATAATTTAATTCAAGATTCATGCCATGAATTAGATAAATTAATCTAATTTTTTAAAACTCAATTTAAATTAATTTTTAAATAAATTCAATTTTAAATCGACCTATTAAATTAATCAAAGTTTAATAACACCCTCAAACTTGAGAATACAAAGAGTTAGCCAATACCTAAAGGGTTTCTACAAGCTATTTTATGATAGGTAATAGAGTGGAGGATATTGTCACTTCAGTCAAAAAAAATTCCTTCTTGTAATTGAAAGATATCCAAAGACGAAATTAAATGACATTATTAATTTTAATTGAAAATGCTAGAAACTTTTGAATTGATGCTATTAATAACAACATGACAATTGAATACGACTTGTCATTTGCTCAGAATGTAAATGAACATTAATAAATGAGATTCAATCAAATATACTTTTGATCTTTGTTTGTGCAATATAAAATAAAACTAATGATTCTAAAAGCATTTATCAAGAGATGTTTCCTTTACTTTGAAAAAAAGAGTTATTTAAATTGATATTTGATCAATCCACAATTCAATCACCAAAAAATCTTATTCCAAAACACATCAAATTTTTAAACATGAGTAATTGGCTCTGTCTGTGTCTGTGGTGAGGAGCCCTATTCCATGGTCTCACTTTAGAGGAAGAGCCCGATTATATGGGCTTGCTCTCCATAACATATATGAACCTATTTTTCTTCTCTAATGGGCTCATGCAACTTGTCAGAACCCAATTCTCATTTGAGAATTTTTCTAGGATTCTACACTCGTACCCCAATATTTTATACTAATTCAATATGTATTATTTTAGGTAGAATACAATTCAAAATATCATAAGAGTGAAATTACACTCTAGCCCCTCTTCTCCATAAAAAGATTCATGAGTTGTAAATACATAATGAATCCTTCAAACTCTATGTTCACAATCTCTTCATTGTCAAAATTTTTGGTATACATATTTTCAGAGTCCATCTCTATAAAATATCATTGCATTTTCTCTTTCTAAAAAAATACTTAAGCATTTGAGAGTTCACAAATCTAAAAAAAAAGATATTTTACAGGTAATAGCTACCAGTTACCTTGACTTACCAGACACCACTAGCCACTAGCTACTAGCTACTAACTACCAATCACCCAAACTTTTCATATCAAGCTACAATACACCTTGGTTAAGGAGAATAAATTAAATTACTTAAACTAAGAGATCAACCGATTACCAAATATATAAGCATTGTTTCTAAGCTACTTGAATATTTTGAGACTTATCATGAATAGTTTTAATTTATCTCTTATCTATATCAATCCAATCACATCCTTCAAAAGAGGATAATGTGAAATATTATGGCTTTTTCTAGTGTTACTTACTTCGTTTTCACTTGCATTAGCCACTTCATGCCATCTATAATTTTATGTTCCATTAGTTTTACATAAAATAATTTTTAGTGGTAAATGAGATGATAGATGATGATGATGATGGGGTGGTCGTAATGGTGGTGAAAAAGAATGTGATGATGAAGAAGAAAATGGTGGTATTAGAGGAAGAGATGGTAGTGCTTGAAAGAGAAGATGAGGGATGAAATAGTTGGATAATATTGTAAGTGGATTACTATTCATAAAATATTTTATAAAATTTTATGAGTTTAAAATATTTTTTAATAAATAAATTAATTTTAAAAGTTAACTATAAAATATTTTTTATTAACCAGTTTTTCTGTAAAATATTTCCATAAATTATTTTATGCAAAACAAATGTACCCTAGTTTGTTATTAATCCTTTTCTCCTAGTCCTGTTGATCATAGACAGCCAAAATTATTCTTAAACATATCAATCATTTTTTGCTGTTGTTTTCGAGTGATTTACATGCCAAGCTATTTAGACCACAGAAATTGTTTGGACCATCTATTACGAACAATTACTTTGAGCAGAAATGTCTAGATTCTCTGATTCAGATCGTGCCCATCAATCAAAAACAAGATAAAGTTTTAGTTTCTAGGTGGGTTAGGCAATCAAATACTGGTGATTTAAGAAGACAAGAAATTAGGAATGGCTTGGAACAAGCAGCAGCAGCTGGAGGAGGAGGAGGAGGAGGAGGAGGAGGACACTTGAGTCCCACATGCATGTGCATCAATTTTATGCATTAAGATAGACATCACAACCAATTCATTCCAAAATGTTTTTATTTTGATTAAATTGAAACTAATTCAAGTCAAATATGAACAACAAGCCCCTATAAGTCATCAAAACGACAACAATCCATCGGCTGGTGTCCTCAATTATTAGCTTGCTTTCCTGTTTTTTTGACCTCGAACGAGCAACTTCTTTCTTTTATTTTATTTTTCATTTTGTAATCTATTTGATTTTGGAGATATAGTTGTGTGGAATTACGGAAATTCAAGTGTTTATGACATGCAAAACCATATCTTTTAATAGGGTTTTTTTTTATATTATTATTATTAGATGGTAAATAATATATGCTTGCAGAAATAATGTACAGTATTGCATCATATACGCAGTCACTGGTGATAAATTAATTTTCACTGACTCGTACACTTTTTTCTTCCCTAAAATTTTGATAACTACTTGTCATAGGTTGATAAAACACATGCATGTAAACAACAAAAGAAATTCCATGCTCGGAATTAAGATATTAGACCCAAGTTGATTCAGGTCAAGATTTAAATTATAAATTAAATGAGATGATTTGAGTTGATTTAAATTGATTAAAATAATATTATTTTTTATTTTTAAAGAGTTAAAACGATAAAAATTCAAATTTTTTAAAATAAAATCATACAAGATTTTGATCTTGTTAACTGAATCGATAATTGACCTATTAGATTATTAGAATACTTGTTTAACTTTCATCTATATTTTTTAAAATTAACCCAAATCAGTTTTTGGATCCAGCGGACCGGATTTAATAATACTGAATCTCTCCCCAAAGATTGCCCTCATTTCCAAATGAACAGAACCTCGCTCCACATTCATCAAAGAGAGACGGCCATTGATATATATATATAGACAAAATTAATCACATTATCTTGATTTATTACATGAAGTTGCAATTACAACAATGAGGTCTGCTGCACCAAATAAAGAAGTGCCATGTGGGATGAGAGGAGAAAACCAACCAATTGTCTACACAGGGCAGCCTTTCTGGCTGCTTTTCAATCAACACCACCATTGGCACCATACTTATGATCAGACTTAGGCACTATGCACGCTCGATGCCCTCGTGACAAAGGAAACTATCAATCTTTTTGTTTTTTCATCTCTTATTGGCTATCGCTAGTGAATATTGTACAGTACTTTGCCACCCTATAATATATAGTCAACTTCAGTGCTTCAATGATTGATGCTAACACAAAGAAGATTTTACAATAATAATTTCTAGAAAATGTTTTTTCATGTCATGCTATAGTAAGCTCAAACCTCATCCCGTGCCTTTGCTCAATGACTATGCTTTTATGGCAGATTTGAGGCATACCACGATCAGCTGCTCTAATTGCAAGCTTGATTGTTCCATGTGATCAAGCAACAAAATTCATCAAGCTGAAATTAACTTGGAGCTAGCAGAAGATAAATCAACAGAACGGGAGAGAGATAGATGTGAAAGGTAGCTAGGGTTAGCCCCCCCACCAAGAAGGCATTCATTATAGTACAGAGTTATAACATAACACAAACTGTTCTGAAAGGAAAAACTCCATACAATATGAAAACAAATATGGACACCTAACTATGTCAAATAATGTCTCTTCGTCAGGGTTATAGCAGCTGGAGGTTAACTATAACTCTGACAGAAGCCAAAAGGCAACATGTTTAACTGGAGTATGTTCCCAACAGGCCTTGTGATAATCACAAATATTTTGATTCCTTTTATCTTATCATCTCTGTTAGAGACCGAAAGACTACTTCTTCACAAGGAATAGTGAGGCCCATGCCGTGTTTAAAGCCAAACTCCTCTTCAGCTCTTTGGAGTAAGCTTTGAAACTCAGGACGATCCAACCATGATATTGGGATAATGTATCTGCTTCTGTTCTCTCCTACATAAACTGCAAAATGGCCTTTCGGTACATCATCAGGCAGGCCATCTTGGTCATAGCCATTTTTCTTTCCAAAACTTGAGCATCTTTTGACAATTTGTTTGAGAGCTGATGTTTGAGGAGACTTGTTTGATTTTCTTATAGCCATTTGGTGACTTCAGATAGCTTGTGCTTTACAACTTTTTGGGTGATGAGAAGAAATTCAGGCGGTGAGGATGGACGAAGGGGCTAAAGAGAAGAGAAGTGTGGAGGGTGGTGGGGAAGGACTGAAGGGAAGGAGAGGTATTTATGGAGAGATTACAAGCAGAGATGGCTGTTTCCTGTTTTTTTAGTAACAATGTCATGTGATGTGGGGACGAAGAACAGACCGAAGGTGTTTCAGAATACTGTATAAAAAGGCCATGCAGTATCCAAACCATTGTGGTTTACCCTACCTTGTAGCCTCTTCTAAGGACATCAAAGGGACCATCTTCCCCTCCAAGGTTTTCAAGTCTTCTCTCCTTGGACGCTATTCGAAGATTGCAAAACCTTTTCTTTCTTTCTTTTTGACATATGCTAGCCTCCTGGGGATAATTTTCTTTGTTGAGCCATGTACAGAAGAGTTAACCTTTAAAGCCTGCGAATCTACCATGTCTTTTGAGCAATCCTACAAGGCATGGCATGCATTCTTGTCCACCATTTCGAATTTCATGGTGTCAACTGTCAAGTATTTAACTTGGTTGGGCTTGAATTACGCCGACTGACCCAGTGAGCCCTCCTGAAAGGGATCATGATCCCTTCAAGCAGATCAAGTAAAGCCCCACACATTGAATTAAAGGGATGGAATTTTCCCAGTTTATTAATGTTCTTTTACCTGGTGCCCAAATGTTGCTACAAGTTCAACAGTAAAACCACAATGGCTTTTTTATGACCTTCTGTTAAAAGTAAAGACAATGCCTATATATATATATATGTTTGCTTCTACCCTTTTGTTTTCTTCGTTTTAAAAACATTTTTGAAAAAAATTATTTTATTTTTATTTTTTTATTTATTTCAAATTAATTTATTTTTTGTTTTTTCATATTGTTTTGATATAAAAAATAATTTTTTAAAAATAAAAAAAATATTATTTTAATGTATTTCTAAAAAAAATATATTTTAAAAAGCAATTGTTACCATACTCTCAAACACCCTCTTCAAGAATAACCTCATGTTTTAAACAACAAGTGTCGATCTTATCTAAAGATTAAGTTAACCATATTTAAAAAAAAACCTTAAAAAAATTATTTTAATAAAAATAAACAATTTCTTTTTAAAATCTAAATTCAAGATAAATCCAAAACCTAACTCGAGATAAATCCTGGATCGGTAGGTAACCTCCCAGGTGTAGGTCTTATAACTATAATTTATGGAACATGATGTTTCGAACATCTAGTCATCCACTATAGATTTTTGCATGCATGCATATACAAAGTTCCAAAACCATTTCGAAGAGTTTTTCTATTTATATTGAAAAGGATATTTTAAGTTCGAAACCTTACTAATTTCCTCAAAAGCATTTGAGAAAGTGACTGAACCAATACGAGGAACAAGAGGTAAGCTTTTTTGGTGGATGGTTCGGATAATTACTTGAACCACAAATTTCCATCCAAATTACCTCAGAATGCATGCTCAGTCCAGTGAGAAAAGAGTCTCATCAGTGCCCGCAAGCTAATCATATCCTTTTGCTAAGGCAAAATTATTTCTTTTCTGGAAGTGCCTTTCCATGGCATGGACGAGCCTTCCAAGAGAATTTAAAGTCATTCTCAGCTTTTCAAAATCTGCCAAATTTTAGACATGTTTAGCATGATGGGCTCTTTCTCTTGCCAGGTACCACAAATTTCTCACAATTTTAGGACTGCCCATGTGTGTCCTGCCAAACTCATAACCCCAATAAGAAGCACACAGCCACATATATGAAATGGTGCAAGCAGGCATTATATTCCTCCCAAACTTTGAGCACCACTACTTTGTTGGGATTACGTGTCTATTCAAGAGTGTGGTATAGATTTCGTGTTTATTTAAAATTGTATTTTAAAGTGTTTTTTATTTATAAAACATTAAAATAATGAGTTTTTTTTATTAAAAAAAGTTAGTTTTTGACATAGCACATCAAAACAATCCAAAAATAATTTTAAACAAAAAAAATAAATTTTAAACAAGTAACATTTAAACAAATAACGTTTTAGCCACAATGCTAAACATACTGAACACCAGTTACTCTCCCATGTTCGTTCTGAGGATCATCATAAGGGCGAAGCCTACCTCTATCTGCTTTCACTGCATCTCTCTTGTTTTCTTCTACATTACAACAACGGCAAGCAATACCCAAAACAGAAACTTGTGCTAAGTGCATCACCAACATCACATGCCGAAAAACTAATTTAAGAGGCACTACTTATTAATCTTCTGAAATCAACCAGGGATGCTACTGTTGCCAAAACTTCTTTATACAAAAGGAAAATGAAAGATATTAGAATGTTGGATTAGACAGAGTAAACTGTCAACCTTTTGTGACTGAAAATAAGTTGGCATACGAAAAATACAAATCAGAGAATGGCCCCTCCTAGTTACTCAAAGGCAGACACCATCATTGTGATCAAAAGAGGACATTTTTCTTTATGTGAATGGCAACCTTGTCCAATGATTACCTTGTGAAGGTCATGTTACTCTTGTCTTTTGAATTTATTTATTTCTGACCTCGAATGTTAGTGTGCTACTCCTGCCTTCAGAACACTTAATACAGACAAATCAGTAAGGAGTAAGGACTAAGGTGATGCAACACCATCCCAATTGCCTACGACAACTTCAGCCATCTGCAACTTTCCACTGAAAATCATCCGAGAACAAATTCCTATTGAACCATTTGACAAGTTAGCCTTGTTGAGTTGGGGCTTAACTTGATGAGTTGGTTTAGGTTGGATTGGTAATTGCATGATGTAGTGTCCTAAACAAGAATGGAATGTGTTGATATATTTTGTTTAGGAAAAGAGACTTTCCTCCTTGGAGTTGGACTTGAAGCATTTTTCCTTGAAATAAAAAAAAAACTTATTTTTCTAATGAAGGACTTTGTTGCTAGTATAAATAGAATGTGCAGTTACTAGCTTGTGTGCCTCCCATATTGATGGTTTGTGGTGGCAACCAAAAAGAATTAGCGATGTGGTATTTTTTTTGTTGTGAACGATTTCTAGGATGTAACTGGGTTTTGGCTAGTGAGGTGGTTGTGTGTTTAATTTGTTCTTGAAAACCCCATATTTGATAGTGGAGTTTTGTAGAGCAGGCTTTGCCGAACCACATTATATTTTGTGTCCCTTTTATTTTATTTAATTATTTGGTTTGCTTGGGTTTTGCACAACAATTGGTAACAGAGGAGGTTGATGGAAGTCTTGTGCAAAACAATTGAAGATGGCGAGGGCACAAACTGGCGAAGAAATTTGAGACAGAATTGTTTGATGGGAAAAACAATTTTGTTCTTTGGCAAAGCACCTTGAAGGATGTTCTAACAACTCAAAGAGACTAGCTTGAACAATTGAAGGACATTGATTATAATTATTATGTAGTCTGTTTTATCAAATTCTAGACCTATAATGGATTACAGTAATTGAGAATGCTTCTATTGTCATGGAAAAGGCCATATTAGTAAACCACTGTGGCCATCTTAGTACCATTGTGAGAAGATGAAAGCCGAGAAGGCTTGAGAAGCTAAATAATAGGTATCTAGCATTAAACTGTTGTGAAGGCATCAGCACACTAGAGCACTATGAACTATGAAGGCTTGAGAATTTGCCTTGCCAACTCGTAAAATCAGCCTAGTATGACATACCTTCTACTTAACCATCCTTTTCTAAGACATGCATACATCAAGCAACTTTCTAACCATTTGCTATTGCAAATCATGAGATCAGAACAGAATTACAAAGTAATTTCTCTTTTCTGGTCATCAAGATACTAAGGCATGCATTGTTAATAACATTCACCCATAATACTTTGGTCTTTACCAAAATTAGTAAAGAAAACTAGAAAACTAAAACTAGAGAGTCCCTAGATGTGGGTTAGTCCACGTTTTTTACATCTAATTACCACTAGCGATTTGTCTTCAACCATCCAAGTTCGATGATGAAACGCCAAAGTTAGTGTGTCGCAATCATGTACATTCAGATATCATACCGTAGGCTAGTTTTGATGGTTGAGGTGGTCCATCTAACATGCTCAATTGTCTTCTCAGCTTAAGAATATGATCTTGCACCTATCATATTTCATATACCATCAGAAAAGGTATCCTAGCAAGTTCTAAACACTGAAGCAGTCTGTCTATGAAACAATAGAAACAAGCATACAAGATAAAGCACCAACAACTAAATAGCATATGCAATTAGGAAAAGCTTATAAAGTAAACCAATAATACATAAACAAAATTTGGAAAATGATATAGATCCAATATTGCCTTTTTTCTCAAGGACACATTTTGGAATGGAGAGGGGTCTAGCATTTTCCAATAGCCTTTAAAGTCCAACCAAGAAAGAGCATATAACAGAAAGTAGCAAAGAGACGGGTAGTCATGGCTAACCCCCCCCTCAACCTAAATGTACATACAGAGCTAACATTCTTAAGTAAACATCTCAGATTATTCAATTATACAGCATGCACATTCATAACTACAGGTAAAACCACACACAATGACTGTAAGCAATTATGAATCATTTGATAAAGTTAATTAGCTAAGACTAATCTGCTGACGAGCAGATGCAAGTTTCAAAAGCTCATCTGCCTCTGAAAAATTTATGAACCAGTGATTCAATGGATGGTTTTTGGTATCATCTTTCCCTTTCACATTCATATTTGGGCTTGGAACTGCAGCAGTCCAAATGTTAAAATGTAACCATGTAGAAATCACTGCTGAGAAAATTTACAAAGCATGAAATTTTACCAGGAGCAGGGAAGTTAAATCCAGCAGGAAGTCGTGGCACATATACAGCAGGATGATTCAGCACGCGAGCCAAAAAGTTCTCTGAGGGGTCAGGAAAGACAATCTCATTATAAGTTTCCACAACAACAGGTTTCTTGGTTGACTGTGGACCACTTTCAGCATCAGGATACAACTTCAATAAGTGGAACCTAATTAATAAAAATTAACCCACCATTAGCGAGATAATCTCCCTCCCTGGTCAAGTAAAAACACCAAATTAAAAACTTAAACTACTCACAAGTCCACATGCTTATCACAGACATCGTCATGAAAAAGTATGGAGATACAAATTTCAAATTCACCCCAACCACATTCAGATAACTCAAATGGTGGAGATTCAACAACTCTTATAGGGTTATCAAAACTAGGATGCAATTGAAACACGACTTGCTTTATCACTACACCAAGATCCTCATTCGTCGCTCCGCGTACATACACTGTCCATTTATGAGACTGTAACCTAATTCATAAAAAAAATAAAGAAAGAAAAAAATAAAAACAAAAGAAATATCCAAAAACCATTTAAGCAAACATAAGAATGCAACTTACTCATTGGCCTTTTTACCAAGGTAAAATGCCATAGTTCCATATACCACCGGAACACTGATTTCAACATCTTTAAGCCTCTTGTTTTCATCCTAAATCACAACATCAAAATTAATACACCTAGTTTAACTAAAAATAAAATAATAATTAACACGCTTATTAATTCAAAATAAATAAATAAAGAGATATTATAATCCTCACAACAATGCATGGTCCATCAACAACAAATTAAACTCTCCACACATCTATTACACAAATGCAGCAATTTTTGACAAATCACGATGCCCGTGATCAAAAGTTAATCTTACTGACTGTAACTGTGCGCGCACACTGCTTTGATTCGACACTTGCAAATATGATTAACTATAAAAGTAGTACATTTCTTTACATGGGATTTCATAAAAAGAAAAGGGATTTTTTTTATGGGTATGATCAGCTATAAAACCTGGAATGACCTTGAAAAAATGGGATTTCAAAAATGGAAAGTGAGAAGCTGTTATGTTATGGGTGAGTTATTATTACCTGGTTTATGTTGTTGTCGGTGTAATCAGTGGGTTTGATGCGTTGAGGTTTTGCAGCAGACTCAACATCTTCTAGTTGAATGCCTGTTTTCGAGGGTAATGGAGTTGTCGTGTGGGGCATTTTATTACCACTTTGTAAATGGAAATTTGCAGGAGTTAGGCTTTAAGGATTACGCACTACCATATTTTTGGGTTTTGGATGAAGTTTTTGTTTTTCTCGAAAAGAAAAGGAAGTGGATTGTTTTAGTAACTATCTTTTAGTCCTTGGATATTGAAGAACTCTACACTTGAGGCCCTATATTTAATTTTCATATGGATTCTAGCCAATAGAATTTAACGAGACCCTTTTTTTTTCATTTTATCAATATTCTACAAAAATATTTAATTTTTTTTTAAAAAAATAAAGACTTAAAAATGGGCATTTCCTATTAATTTTTTGATCAATTAACAATTGGAGCCTTATCAGATTTTTTTGAAAACTGTAGAGTTGAATTTTTAAACTATAGACACTAAAGTAAAATATTGTTTGTTACAAGGAAGGGTCTAAAATATAGTTTTTCCACTCTTTTTTTTCCCTTCCCTCAGACGTATGCTGACATGTCGTTCGCTAGCGTTGGGATCACTAAGAAAGCTAATGGGGCTAGCACTAAGAAAATAATGGCCATTACCTGTAAACCAAAAATAATCAATGGTCCCACCAATAATCATAGAAAAAAGAACACCGCATCCAATGGCGATTTATCATAATTTTTCAAACATGGTATTTTGTTTGGCTATTTTTACTTATTAGCAAGTCTTTTTAAAAAAATACCGGCAAAGTAACACTCTAAAAAAATAAAAAATAATAATACAGTATAATAAGTATATACAAGTCGTAATTGAAAAACGCAACACTCATATCTTGTCTTTACTGAGAATTGTGATATTTAAAAAAATATCAAATGACTGCACATGAAAAGAGAGAAGAGAGAAATAAAAAAAAGACAATGAAAGCATATCAAAAACTTTGATTAAGATCTTTAAAAAAATATTTATAACATAAATCTAGTAATATAAAAAATAATCACCAATGATGACCCGAATATACTTCACTTGTCGTCTAAAGATGACAAGTAACTCACGTGACTTTCAAGGTAAGTGTTGCCTACTCGAGTCATCGTTGACTTTCTATAATATTACTTGATTTATCTCATCAAGATATTTTTTATGATACCGATAATGATATTATAATTCAAGATTTGATGTTTTTCAAGTATTTTTTTTATTTATTTTTTCTCTCTCCTCGTGTGCAATTCATATTCCGAATAGCAATAAGCTTTTATTTATTTCCTCTCCCTTCTTATGTGTAGCCTATTTGAAGTGTTGTGTTTTTTAATCTTGATATATACAAACTATATTATTTCATTAATTTTTTTAGATTGTGTTGTTCCACTAATATAAAAAAAAGTGCTAATTTAAAAGAAAATCATTTTATTTTCTATATATTACTATAGAATTTAAAGCTAACAATATGATAACTAAACATTTTTTTTTAGTTCAAAATGATTTCATTTTTATTATTTTTATTTTTAAAAGCCAAACAATTTTTTTGACCGGGTAGTAAATCCACCCAAGTTTTTCACTATATTAACTCCCTTATTTATTGTGCTCAAGCCAGGCACGAGTCAACCTGGGAACAAAGGAGGCTGTCTCGAGTCGTGAGATACGCGTTTTGAACTTGACTTCCATATTTTTTAAATCCCAGAAGGATTCTTACGCCAAGAATCGACATTTTGATTAGAGCAAACTGTGGATTCCTATTTTAATAGCGAAGGTCCGATTCCATAATTTGAAGATTGTCGAACGTAGGACGGCCCCTTCCACCGATTGACTAGTCCTCTCAGCTTCTTGGCCGTCAAATCAAATAAACAAACGGACTCCAGATATCATAACAGGGTTAGAAATGATTATGATAATATAATTATCATGGCTAGCAGTATAGGCTAATGATCAGCCAGCACTCTCCGAGTCATCAGAGATCAAAACACGCAGTAATCTAGATCACACCATTGACTTATGATAATCTCCTATTATTAACTCAAAAACATGCATCGCAACGGGCACCACCACCACCAAGAGCCATGAGAAATTAACTGGGTAGAAAGCAACATCATCGCATCTTCCTGCTATCTGAAAATGAAAGGAAACAGGATAGGATAGAAACCTGAAACCATTATCACTTGACAAACTTTGGTGAGGTATCAACTCTATTGAGAGTGTAACAACCTGAGGAACAAAAATTTTAGTTGTAACTAGAAATCAAACAATAAATGATTGTAGGAATGGCGTAAAATAAAATCGAAATCCCAGATGGTTACTGAAAAGATGAAAAGCTTGTCAACATTTTGATTAGCAGGACAAATCACAACTATGATCAATATTTTTATCACTTCGATTTTACAAAGCACAAGAATGGTACTAGAAAAAGAGTTCACTGAGCTCTTAAGAATGTTACATTTTGGAAAAGGAATCTGAGATGCTCCGTAATACAGAACCCTTCAATCTCCGAGACCATTGAGCTTGAATGAAGCAACCATTCACCCCCGGCCATCTGGTGTAGCAGGATAGCACCACCAAATCAAATATTTGAAGCATTCAGGGCCATTAACTTGCATTGTTCATTCATGGCCAGAAGTTGAGCCTCTTTCTTATCAAGAAGGGCACTCAACCTCACATTCTCTTCCATAAGTTTCTGAACTTCAGTCTCTTTCTGCATTTTCTCACCCTCCAATTGTGTTGTCTTCGCAACTAGCCTGCTTCACAACAAAATGAGATGCTAGACAAATATGGTAATCCAGCAGAAAAGCTATAAAGGAGACCAAGAGAAGGGATAAACTAATGTTGAGAGAGGCAGGGAGGGAGGGAGAGAACTAGCCTGCTAACTTCCTATGAATCAAGTGCAGACAACAAATACGAGAGTGTAAGCATACAATTCAAGTAGAGGACTTTTACAGACTGGAAACCCTTGGACTGTGAAGCAAAGTGATAACACAGATAGTACCACCAAACATACAAGTCATTGGCTATTTGAAATGTGATAAAAAATCCATATAGATTAAGCACTAGGTTGACTACTAATCATAATCCAGAATGTACTTGAATATCCCAGAAAAGTACATTGTAAAATCAGTAACCTAATAACATCATCAATGAAGCAAGAGCTGACATAGACATCATTATAATTCTAAACAACCAGAATCATCACCAATAGCCAACAATTTGTGTTATCCAAGAAAGAATTTACAAAACCATAATCAGAAAAGGTTTTGAAATTTGATCACAAGTGATTAATGAATGTGCGTGATCAGCAAACCGTTCAGGTAAATATCAGTATAGGTTGGCCATGTCACCATACCTAATACTATTAGTAAAATATAGGTTCAAATCTCACACTATAGTTATCATAAAATCTAGAACTACACTTGTTGATAAAGAAAATGTGTAGTGAAGCTTATCATCTTATTTCAGGAATATCTAAGTACACTGACCGTTCAAAAAGCCTCTCAATAGTTTGAAATTGCCTCTCTGATGAAAGAAGTGTCTCTCTGACACTAATGAGACTGCTAACATAGGATTTTAGAGACTCGAAGTCCCTTTTCACTCGGCAAAGCTCTTGCTCATTTTCTGCAGCACATTGCCTCTGCCTAGATGTTTCTTCAACCAAATCCTCAACCCTCTTCCGCATATCATTCAAAATACCATTTGTACCCAGAGCAAACCGCTCCATCTCCTCTAATTTCAAAGACATGTTGTCAATTTGGATTGCTTTCCTTCTAATTTCTTCCTGACCTAAAGTTACCTTATCTTTCTCCAGTGCAGTTTCAGATTCTGCCATTATAACTCTTTTAACAAGACCTTCCATCACATCGGATACCATCTGCACAGACTTGAGTAATTCACCAATATAAGCTTCGTCTTGTTCATCATAGCTTCCTTGTTGCTTTCTAAGTCTAATACATGATTCTTCATCCGGGCCAAATGAAGAAAGATCAACATCCCGGGACCAACTGGACAATGGAGTTCCATTCCTGTCAACAAGCCCCACTCCTTCTAATTCCTTTATTCCACATGATGTGTGAGCTAACTCAGGAACAGCAAAGACTCGTGCTTTTGCTTTTAAATAAGTCAACAATGTCGAGGTTGTTTTCACTCTTCGCCAAAGAACCTCCATCTCCTTTGCATGTTCCTCCGACCCTTGTACACAAGCCTTCACCTCCATAAGCTTCACTTGTAACACATCCACTTGAGACTGTCGCCTTTCCATCTCCTGCTTCCACGTTTCCTGAGTTTCTCCAACTTGCAACGTCAAACTTGACAAGTCGACATCCTCTCCTGCCATACCTTCCCTGAGTTGCAAAAAAAAAAAACAAAAAACCAGAAAAACAGAAATTCAAATTTTAGATTGTATAAACCTCATGCCAATCGACAAACCAAACCCGTCAGCTTTAGTGCATAACAACACATGATAAACCACAAACTCTAGTACCAACTACCAACCACGTTGAAGATAATTATCAAGCACCAAGCGTTGTGAACAACAATGCAAATTCAAGCTCATAACAAGGATATTAAGCAGCAAGATCATGCCTTTTTCTTGTTAAAAAATCACCATACATTAAAATCACTCCTAATTCTCCAAAAAAAAAACAGTACCTTGAACCTTAATTAACAAAACCCCAATTGAACACGGGTTACCACTCACTGACCCTGATACAAAAACCCACAAAAAAATTCACAGATCAAACCTCAAATCACGACAAAATCACAAAAGGGTATTCTTGCATCAAATGAGACAAATAAGAGACAATTTTAAAAGACAAAGCAGAGATTTTTAAAGGGTACAATACAAAATGTGGAAGAAACAAAAGACAGAGAGTGAAAAATAAGAGTAAAGAATTAAGAGAAAGATGAGACCTCTTTTCCGGGGTGCTGCTTCGTGGAGAGATTGACTGCGTACAGCTAGATTGATAAAGGAGTGAGTTTTGGTTTTTGTTTAAGGTATAAAAGAAGAAGAGGAGGTCAAGAAAGAAAGGCAAAATGGAAAGTAAGTTGTTTCATGTCTGTGTAATAATGGTTTTTTCAAAGTAATTTTTATTTATAAATATATTAAAATATATTTTTTAATTTTTTAAAATTTTTAATTAATATCAAAACTATTTAAAAATATAAAAAAAATAATTTAAAAATTGCTTTCCAACGGCGTTCCATGCAGTCACTTTATCTGCCTTGCTTTGTCCTCACCGAATCAATAAAACGATGCTGTCTTTTGACGTGCTTTTATTTTCTTTCCTTCTTTCTTTCATTTCAACTTTTCTTTTCTCTGTCGTCTTCTACCTCATAAATCTATCTTTTGCTATTAGTGGATGATTAAAAGCTCGGTGATTTCTGTTTTTTTTTTTTTATGAATTTTATATAAAAATATATTAAATTAATATTATTTTTATATTTTTTATGATTTAGATGTAATTATATTAAAAATCTTACAAATAACCTTACAAACTTTTTAAATAAAAATTATTATACATCATAATAACAAATACACACTTAATTTTATATTCAATCTTACTTGTTTTCAACATAATCTGATTTTAATAATCCAATTATTTTATTTTATATAATCAACTTTGTTGAAATATTATGGTAACTATATAATTATTTTTATTATTACTATTTGGATAGTATTTGAACAATAACGATAATTCTTTCTCAGTGAAAGAAGGTTATCGACTCAAATATAAGATTTGTATATTAAAGTATTAAAAATCTAAATTATTTCTTTTTAGCTTAAAACGCGTTTTACATTATACTTATTAAAATCAATTAAAAATATATTATAATAAGACGAAAAAAAATCAATTTAGGATTTGTATATTCCACATTATTAATCAACATTCAATTTTAAAGTAATATTACAAAGTTGTACTAGTCAAGTTCATGATTTTGTTGCTAAAAGGCTTGATTGAAAAAATAAATAAAGATATAAACTACACATAATTCAACTATTATACTATTACTAAACTTTTAAACAACTTCGAAGATGATGGGTCAAGCATTGAGACAATTTCCCTACTTTTTTTTTTAATTTCTCTTTTTTAATGAAAAAATATTAAATGTATCTCTTACATTAAAGCTTATAATAAGAGCTTTTAATTGGTTTAAACAAAAACAAAAGATATATATATATATATATCATAGAAAATTATATATGATCTAATTTTTTTGATTTAAATTTTTTCTCTTGTTTCATTTTTTTTATACAAACGGATGACATAAGGGATCTAGACATGCTTACATAGTTATTATAAATTATTATCGTTTTATTTTTATATTGTTCATCGTGATTCATGCTATAGAGGTCGATTAATATTTTAGAACAATACTTTAAATATTATATAAACCTTTATACATTTTAAATTACTTTTATAAAGATCCTTATACGCAACTTTGAACAATAATTTTGGATAAATGTATAAGCTATTTCAAAAAAATTACATTGGAAAATCCACATAGCACTCTTCATAATTGAAGAAATTATAATTACTAGAGACCTAGCCGGCTGCATTCACATTGCAAGAATTAATTAAAAAAGAATGCTAGTATTATAATGTAAGAAAAATCATAAAAACAATGTATATATATATGATATTCTATATATTTGCTACATATTTATTTTAAATTCTTGATTATACTCCACATTTAAAAAAAATACCACATAAATTATATTTTTATTTAGGCCTTATTTGAAAAAATAATAAAAATGTAAATGAAACGGAACTCAACTTATAGATTAAAATAATTTAAGAGACCTTAAACTGAACTGTTCTGATGTTATAATTATTTTTCTTGTTCAATGTTAAATAAAAAAAATATGTAATATACATCTTAAATTAAAGCTTATAGGATATTACATCTTAAAAAAAATATTCAAAGTATTTTGTTGAAAAAAGTTGTGTAATTTCTCTCTCATAGTTATTAGTGGGTGTAGAATTGACTAATTGTGTTATCTCTTTCTTTTTGTCAGCCACCAGCACCGGAGTATAGACAGAATTAGAAGGTGGTAGGGGTTGCGAAGTCAAATCAATCATTCCATTCCGGATCTCGGCTTTGGAATCGGTCTCGGGTGAGATCTTATCGGATATCGATTCCGGATCAAGACTATATTTATTTCGTGGAAAGTAGTAGGAACTATTTTTTAATTTTTTTTATATTTATTTACTATTTTAAAAAATCTGGTTAATAAAAATTACTTTTTAGTTTTAAAAAATTTAGTTTGTTTATCTATTTTAAATATAATACAACTTTCAGAACTTGTAAAAAAAAAATATATATATATATATATTATTATTCGTTAATTATATCAAATTTAATCATTAATTTTTTGATTATTATATATTGTGTTATATATCTTTTTTAATTATGTTTTTAGAATTTATTTTTATTTTAATTTTATATCAATTTTAATCCCTTTTCTTTTGATCTTATCATTCTTTTTATTGATTAAAGTTTTTATTTTTCATATTTGATTCATATTTTTTTATTATTTATTTTTTTATTCAATTTCATTATCTTTCAATTTTTTTAAATATAAAATTTGGTTTTATTATTTTATTGTTACTTATTTTATTTAAAATAATTTATAAAATTATATATTTTTTAATTTTATTTTTCTTCAACATTTTTATCTATTAGTTCCTATTTTTTTTTATAAATTTAGAAAAAAATTAAAAAAATTACTTTTCAATTTATTTTTTCATGAAATAATAAAATATTAGAAAATATTTTTTAATTTATTTTTCATAATACTATCAAATATAAAAATAAAATAAATTTACTTTCCAGACAAAAAAAAAAATAAAATCCACAGGTGTTGATATCTTGGTTTAGAAGGCAAATAGATTTTCTTATTATTCTATTATCTCCTATTTAAATCAAACGAGTAAGAGAAAATTATTTTTTGTGAAAATTGACTAGAAATATTTATAAAAATTAAAACTACAAAAATTTGGGATAATTATATTGATAAAGAGACCGTTGTTCTGTTTATGAAATTAAACCAGCAATTGGTGGATTTTAATTTTCATGTGTTATGAATCATTTGTTTTTTTTTTTAAAAAAAAATAACTAGCTGATGAAGGCATCCAAACAATGGATTTCAAAACTAATGGTGGTGATTTTCTCTTAATTATACACGTTGGAGCCATTACCCTCAAGCTTGTTTCTTAATTAATATCAAAGCAATTACCTATATTTTCCATTTCACCATCGCTATATTTTTCCTTACATGCCATTCCATTTCACAGATTCTAGACCTTCCACAAAACAAGCTACTGGCAAAAAAAATTACACATCACTTCTGCAAATCTTCATGAAAAATTGGTGCAAAAATAAGAGACAAGGCTTAATTGACAAGACTAGTGCCCTTTTGCTCTAATATAACATGAGATAATTACAGTGGTCCTTCACCAAGGTAACGGAAAAAATAAACAGACAGTACAGTTTCTTCAATCAAAACCCTTCACGGACCAAACATCAAACAGCTTGACTACATCACACCAATTACTCTTTTATGTCAGACCGAGAAATTGTTGATTCTTTCTCATAAACCCTCGGAGCATTTTGTAGCATCAAGTCCAAAAAGAATTAAAACGAAGCAAGCAATTTTGGCCTAAAATGGCAACAGCTGAATCATGATTAACAAATTGTTTCAATTACAGATCCAGTTTTTCAATTCCAGCCCATAGAAGATCTAAATTCCTAAGGAAGGAAAATAATACAAGCAAAATAGAAGACCCGATAAATCCTAACCCCCAAACCCATACAAAGTACGACCTTGCCTCTTAAGAGCATAGACAACATCCATGGCAGTGACAGTCTTTCTCCTAGCATGCTCTGTATAAGTAACAGCATCACGAATCACATTCTCAAGGAAGATCTTCAAAACCCCTCTAGTTTCCTCGTAAATCAGCCCACTAATTCTCTTCACACCTCCTCTTCTTGCTAGCCTT
The DNA here is from genome assembly GCF_000002775.5 of Populus trichocarpa. Taxonomy (NCBI): domain Eukaryota; kingdom Viridiplantae; phylum Streptophyta; class Magnoliopsida; order Malpighiales; family Salicaceae; genus Populus; species Populus trichocarpa. The sequence continues at coordinate 976,105 of NC_037291.2, read as the reverse complement.
CTAATTGCTGGCTTTGTGATTCCTTGGATGTTATCTCTCAACACCTTCCTGTGCCTCTTTGCACCTCCCTTTCCCAGCCCCTTTCCGCCCTTTCCTCTTCCCGACATCTTCGCAAACTTTCCTGTTTTCTCGGAAAATCAAACAGGGGAGAGCTTCTTCTCTTTTTTTATGTGCTTGAATGCTAATTTGCATAGAGAGGTTTGGCCGGGTATTTATACGAGGCAGAGCTCTTCAGAAAAGGCGGTTGTTTTGGCGGTAGAGCAGATTTGTGTTTTTGGTGGTTTAATATCCACCGTTGGTTGGTTATCATCTGACGGATGTTTTAACGAGGTTTAAAGGATGCCTGAGATTGCCAGCATGGCTTCCTTCTAGCTGTAATATCCGTAGGATTATGTTCTATCCATGGTTTAATCCGCGTCAAGCGGGTGCTTTTGTAATAACCGTTTGTTAAATCGATCTGACGGATACGGAGATAAACAGGATATAGGATTGCCAGCGTGGAGTTTTGCCTCCTTAGATTATTTATTCAAGCATCTACTAGTGTAATAAGTAATTATGCTGTTTCTATTCTTTAACGAAGAACAATTTTAAAACTCACCGAGGATCGTTTAAGATAAGGTTTGAGTTGTGAATTAAGATAGTTAATTTAGATATCTAAAATATAATTTAAACAAAAATTAAAATACTATTATTTTATAAAAAAAATAACATGTTTTTAATAAAAATTTAAATAAGTTGTGAGTGAATTTAAATTTTTGACCGAGTTAAATTATATCAATCTTTTTCTCTGTTTCTTTTAATCCATATCAGTTTAGTTTTTGGGTTAACTTGTTTTACCAATTCTGGTTTTAAAATCATGCAATGAAAGGAAAAGGAATAAAAATAAAAACTACATTTTAATTTTCATTTTTTCAGCCTCGTGATGCCTTTTATTTTACTATATGCTAGCGTATTGTGCTTTTAAAAAAATGTATTTTACACACAAAAAAATTAGTGATTCTAGCTAAATAGCATTTTAAATAGGTTTTTTTTTTTTTAAAAGAGAAGTTCAACATGCATCGAGCTATCATCCTCCATTACATAATTTTAATTGAAAAAACTATAAGTCGTTGAAAGTTGAGTCTTACTTCACTAAAAAAAAAAAATTAAGTTATTTTAAAAAGCTATCTTATAAGCTTTGAAGTTAACAACTATATAAATTTTTAGTGGCATTACAAAGACTCGAACTCGTGACCATTAAAAAATAAATTCAAGACATGACGAATTAAGTTATCCTAAAAAATTAGTGGTAATGAACTTTTTTTTTTATTAACGTGGGTGTCTTGATCAGTTTGCGTGTACCTCAACTAATCCCACATGCTCTAAAGTTAATGACCATATAAGCCTCCAGTGACCATCATATTAGTAACCACATGACTCGAACCTGAGATCACAGGAAAAGTAAATCTCTTGATCCTAAACTCTTATCATTAAGACACCTACTAGATGGATAGTTGTAATAAACTCTTAAATTTACATGAGGCTGCATGAAAGGATAATAGTTTTACTCCAACTTGATGGATATCCGTTCAAATGGATATTAACAAATTTGATATTTTATAAATAATTATTGTATGGATCGGGTTTAGGTGAAACTCGAAATGATAAATTTTTAGGGTGATGGATATCAAAATTTATTTATATCCGGGTTAATAAAAACTACATTCCTACCATAACTATACATAAAAATATTTAATTTAATTCAATTTATTATAAATTAATTTCCTTCTTTTTATATGCTGCCAGACAAATTAACGTTTGTTATTTTTTTTTTAGTTTAACGTGGGTGTCCGGGCCAGCTTGCGCGCATCTCGACTAATCCCACGGGCCCTGAAGTTAACGACCATATAAGTCTCCAGTAGCCATCATATGAGCAACCATAGGGCTCGAACCTGAGACCATAGAGGAAGCAAACTTCTTAGTCCTAAGCTTTTACCACTAAGCCATCACCTAGATGATTCTATTTTTAATATTTATAGTGTTGTGATTGGTTATTTATAAAAGAAATATACTCAAAAAATTAAAGCCCGAACGTTAATTTTAGCCAATATCTGTCTAGAATTGATAATATTGAGTATTCTTGAAACTTGTTTAATTTCCAAGATTTGAGTAATTGGTACAATTTACTATATAGTTTTTAGATCGATTGAAGGTTGAGGTAATGATATTTGACTAAATTATTAAATCATTTCAGATCAACTTCGATTTTTTTATAAAGCAAAACTATGTTGTTTTTATTAAAAAAATAATTAACAAGTTATAACTAGAATTTGTCGAGCCAACTCAAACTTTTACTTATTTTTATTTTTTTTAACTCAGATCCTGAGTTGACGACGATCCAAACTAAAAAACTATGATTTATTGGAGACATGGAAGAGATTACAACCTTCACGGGATCACTTACATAAATGCCATCTAAGTTGCTTAATCATGTACTCATGTGTATGAAATAGCAACCTTTCAATCAACGATTGCATAACTATATGTTTAGTGATGAAGTTGTAAAATATTTTTGCAATAATATTTTTTAATTAAAAATATATTAATTTTTTTTTCATATATATATATATATATTATTTTTAACATCATGACTTCAAGATTATCAAAAATTATATTAAAAAATTAATTTGATGTTCTTTCAAATTAAACACAGTTTGAAAAATATTTTTAAAAATAAGTTGAATGGCAAAAATAAAGCTATAAACAATACAATTTAGGTTTATATTCTGCATATAAAATTACTTTATAGTAAGCTATTAAAATCTATTTGGTGGCGTGACGCAGTGTAGTTGAAACCGAGTTTAGCTCCGACCACAGTTTTACAAAGGTTTGGTCAATCATCCTTAAAAAAAGAAAGCTTCACCAGAACATTCATGTTTATGCACTCTGGTAGAACTACTCAATTGAAAATTTTGGAATGCCAAATTAAAATTAATAGCCGATACTATGAAAATAACACATTCCATGATATTTTTTTTTTATTAACGTGGGTGTCTGGGTCAGCTTATGTATACCTTAACTAATTCCACGGGCCATGATGTTAATGACTATGTAAGTTTTCAGTAGCCCTGGAGTTTATAAAACTTGAACCAGTGATTATTAAGGAATAAATCTAGAATTTAACTAGTTAAGCTATATGGTTAACATTCCATGATACTTGGAAAAACAAATAAATGCACTGCACAAGCATGAGAAAATCTATTGGCATACAGGGAGTCGGTATTCTGTCTCAAGTAAAAATGGAAGAATAAATTACTCAATAATTATAATTATAAATTGGAAAATTACAATAAGAACGATTCTGAGACAGATTCGAGGGAGTCCGGAACTCCTACCAGAAAGAATTCTAGATTATTGAAAATGTTCACATGACCTTCAAGTGAACCAAATTGTCCTAAATATTTGACTTGCTGAAATTTATTCCTTAAACACAACAGAACATATCTCCTGGGTTATACTCATTAACCAATTTTATTGATCACATATCTTGCAATCTTTTAGCCAGTTTATTCTTTCCCCAACGTCGCCGTATGCTTCGTAGCTGGGCTCCACCTTCATGGCCGTGATTGATGGTGACCACGGCTGGTTACACACCACCTGGTTCATCCTCAACACCTTCAGGTACCGAAGTAGGAGGAGCTGAGGATTTTGCTGCTTCTCTCTGATAAATACAATACAGGAAGCAAAAAATAATGGTGAATGATCCAAGTTGCATAAGAGGCGCAAAATCTCTGTACCCTTTAAAGGATTCTGCTAGATTTTGTCAGAAATTTAATTATATTGCTACATCATGCAACTTGTTTGTCGGTAATAAACATAAACTGATGAGGTCAGGGACTTACTTTGCTTTCCAAAAACCTGCTGAGGCCCTCGAGACTGGTTTTAGGATTTCTAATCTTCATTAGTTCACCAGCAACTTCAGCTGGGCTAACTTGAACTTCTGAAATAAGCTTTTCAATGCGAGGAAAAAGATCGTGGTTCCATATGTCCAAGTAATTGGCTGCAAGCTGCTTGAAGGTGGAGAATGTGCAATATGAAAGATTAATGTGCATGTCCATTCGGCCTGCTCTTAGTAAGGCAGGATCGATTCGATCTTTGTAGTTAGTAGTGAAAACTATAACCCTTTCATCTCCACAGCAGGACAATAGGCCATCAATGGCGTTGAGAAGTCCAGAGAGTGTCACAACCTTTTCCTGACAAGATCAAACATAGCTTCAGTTCTGAAGTACCATGTCGTCGGGTATCTAACCTTAACCAGGCGAAATTAAATATATACAAGTCTAACAGTACTGATCTCCAGAGATTTGATATGTGATTTGACTAAATAAATAACAATATCTTGGACTTGAGTAGTTGAGAAAATACTTGTTATGTGGAATCGGAAAAGGAAATATAAAAGAATCCTACCTGAGGCTTTCTAGGAGTTTTATCATGATCCGATGGATGCTCCCCGGCTTGACGATTCTGTAGCTCAATCGAGCAGTCGATATCTTCAACCACGAGAATTGAACGATTGGACATGTGAAGCAACAAAAACTCCAGGGAAGAATCAGAACTGACAGCGGACAAGTTCAAGCTGTAGATGTCAAAATTAAGATGGTTGGCCATGGCTGCTATCAAGCTTGATTTCCCAGTTCCTGGAGGGCCATACAATAAATAGCCCCGTTTCCATACCTTACCAATCTTCCTGTAATAGTTCTTTCCTTTGATGAATCTATCAAGATCCTCTATAATTTTCTGTTTGAGGTTTCCATCCATTGCTAGCGTATTGAAAGTCATAGGGTGATCCAAGTTGATCCCCTTACAGCTCCATCCATCGCGTCCCCCGCGAGTAGTGTAGAACTTAACTACCCTGTTTTGATCCTTAATTTTCTTAGCCATTTCAATAATGTAAGGCAGATACTTGTTCCTGACCATACTCGCGTGTCGCTTATGAAAACGGAGTTCATACCATTTCAACTCATACTGGAGTGCTGGATTGAATTCACTGCAGTAAGACCACTTCATGTCCACACCATGGAAGGTGTCGACAATCTTGCAATTCCTGTCGAGGCCATACGCCAGTGCCTTGATGTTTTCGTTCTTGCCAACCGTGATTCGTTGTGGCACAGATGATGTAGAGAAAGCATTGCTGCCAAGATATATCATCAAGGCATGAAAGAGATGGTTTTTTGATCCTTCATGCGAGTCGCTAATAACCATGGTGAGTTCTGAGGAAAAACGACTTGCTAATTCCTGCAAACAACTGCGTATTTCTTGCGGAACGAAATCATTGATGGAGCTACGTAGAATTGCAACAGAAGCTATCAGGGATAGACTTGACCCCATTTGCTCTTTTCTTGATCTTCTTCTTTTTACTGCTTGCCAGCCCTTCTTCTTCTTCTCTGTTTTTTGGTATCTGTTGTTAAGATCTTCGATGGTGCATTCCTATTTATAACAGGAAAGAAAGTGCTAAAGACGTGGATGTAAATGCAAAGACTAAGTCTAGAAAAAGAAACCAGTTTTCCATGAACTTCCAGTGTAATCATGGGAAATTCTGCGCTGTGTTTAAGGATAATACGGTTGCTGCTAGTGCAAAGAAGGTTACTTGGAATTGCAAGGTAGATCAAGTAGCAACTGATATTCTGATAGTACAAATTACGTTTCGAAAAGATGCTTCAACTTGCTAGAAAATTGATTAATTCCTACATTCCTTTCCTTATTAAACTGAAAATCTGGAAAGGAGTGCATAAATTAATCGATCTAGGGGAGGCTTATCCAAAATAATAACTAGTAATTAAACACTTACTAACTATAGCTTGTAGAAGAGGTTGCTTGTAAGAATTAGTCTAACAGAGTCAGTGTAGAGGCAAAGTGCTCGAAATTGTGTGGAAGCATTTGACGGGGCGCCGACTCTCCTAGTAATAAGATAACACTCGAAGTTCAATGTTCAGGTATGGACTGATTTATAAATCAATTATGATTTAAAAAAATTAAAAATATCATTTTAGTTTTTTTCAACAACATTTTAGTGGGAAAAAATAATAATTAGTCCGAGCTAAATTTTAGATTAATAAATCACTAAGTTACCCACAAGATATTATAATACTACACTTCCAAAGCTTCATAAAATCCCAAAAATTAAATGAGTTTTTCAAAAATAATTAAGAGATTATTTATTAACTATGAAATTTCAAATTATATATTTCTATATGCGAAGTGTTTTTATCTTCGCTTATTCATGTGCCACTTAGAAACTGATTGGAAACGTGATGCAAATATTATTTTTAAAAAATTTTAAATTTTTTTTGTTAAAATTTAATATGATTTGGATGTTTTAAATTTTTTGATATATTGATATTAAAAATAATTTTTAAAAAATAAAAAAATATTATTATCATGTATTTTAGTATAAAAAATTAATTGAAAAGCTGAAATTCCTGACTCTGTTGCCATTATTACAATCATGAAGACTATCTTGATAAGAAAAACACTTTGAATTTATATTATTATTTTTTTACTGTGCTCAAATAAAAGTACGCTTCTCCTCACGTTTGCTAATTTCCAGAGGTAGGGAGGCCGTGAAAAATATTATAAATCTATAAGTTTGTATGTGTACGACACGTTTACGATTTGACTAAGAAATAATTTGTTGTCGGTATACAAAAGTTGATCCAAAAATTCCTTTTTTTAAAAAAAAAAATTCCATCTTGTATCACAAATCTCATTTCTCCTCGAGGAAACCAAAATTATGCATGTACCAGTTCCAACCAAGTAAACCGGAAAAAAAAAAAGGGAAGGCAGATTTATGATGCATATATACATATTTTACCATTTATTTAAATAATATAATTATTATTTTATCCTTTAAAAAAACCAATAGCATTAATGTTAGGGGTATTTTAATTTTTTTACATGACTAAAAAGTTTAACCATGGGTAAATGTACCTTTTATAATTTTTAATGCATAGTAAAACTATTTAATTATCCTCAAATTCAAAAAATTTTAAATTGACATAAAATGATTTTTTTTTCATTTTAAAACATGGTAAAATAACAATTTTACCCTTGAAATATTCGTTCAGGGGCTTTTTGGTCTTTTCACTACAAGTTTTTTTTATTGTTGTTATTACTCTTTTCTTTGAGGGAAATTTGATCTTTTTACATAGATCAAATGTTATTTCGATAGAAAAAGTTGTAGGTGCGGGGGAGGCGTCCGCGAACTCCAATCTGCAAGTGCGGCGTCTCCTGTGGTAAAAAATATCTTTTCGTTGTGTTGTTGGAATTACCTCCATATCTTTTTCATATTGATGCAGCGTATGTCGGTAGTGGTAGACAGTTTGTTGCCAATAAGCCTTTTTCTCTCTCTCTCTTCTCTTCCATAAATATAGTTTCGTCCTCTTTGTTATTGGTGATTCAACTTCAGTCCTTGTTCTTTTTATTTTTATTTTTTTTGTTCTTGCCCTTGTTATGAAAGTTTTCTTTGTTTTTAATTTCATCTTTCAATCCTAATTTGTCATGTATTATTTTTGCTGACTCAATTCTAATTCTTTTGATTTTTTTTTCTGGTTTTTTTGTAAAGATTTCATTTGTTTTCAATTTCACCATTTAATCTAAATTCATTGTGTTTTATTTTTTCCAATAAAGTCTTCATTCTTTTGATATTTTTTGTCTTTTTATTAGAGTTATTTTTCTTTTTAATTTCACTCTCCAATTGAAAATTTGAAGTTGCCCTCATATTTACTTTTTATTTTGATTTTTATCCTCATTCTTTAATTATTATTTTTTGGTTTGGATCATTTTGTGTAATTAATTTTTTTTATATGTCATCCTTCAATATTTAATTTTTTTTTATAGATTGGGCTTCATATTTTTTTATATATAGTGCTCTCAATTTAATAACTTGAATCACGAGTTTAAAAAAATAGAGATTAAAATTCTTTTTCTTGCTTATTTACTACATATTTTTTATACATTGACCAAAGGTTGAATATTGGATTAGCAGGCAATGGTGCTCTTCAGCAACCGCTACGCTTGAATTCAAGCTGGTCTGCTGGGGTTGTTGATAATCAATCATGGAGTTCAGCAGAATTCTACTTGGCCTTTACGTGGAAACCAGATTTCTGGACTTTCATATGCAAATCCTCCAAATCAACCTCCTCTTGCTTCAATTCCAAAAGGATGGCAGAATGGTGACTGGCTATGCAATCGTGGCTTCCATAATTACTCTTCCCGCAGAGCTTCAATTATTATTATTATTATTATTATTATTTTGTAGCAAATAGCAACAGGAAACTCTGTGCTGCTTGTTGTTTGTCTATTATGATTGGAAGTAAAGCAGACATGTTTGGGAGTTTATGCTCCCTATCCCAGTTTTAGTACAGAATTAGCTCCAAATTGGCAAGCACCAGTGCAAATTCCACATCAATTAACAATGCCTGCACTCCTCGGAAAAGGGTAAATGTTGATCGGGCTGATCCTTCTACACATACCCAGTTAGCTGACTACACAGAATAATGAGAAAATATATAAACTGGGAAAGGGCCATCCTTTGGCGCAATGATAGAACTCTTTTGATTCTAAGCGCTGAAGTGTAAGTTTATTCCTGAGTGTGTGACCACACCTTACATGAAATACTGAATCTAGAACCGATCTATATATCACCTTCACGGTCTTGATTCTGTAAGATGCACCCTGGATCTGTATAAATGAAATTAAATAGAAAACTAATAAATTACTCTGTTGAGTAAGAGCTTGAAGGAAATGTGCTGCAAAATGATGAATCACTTGGAATATTGGAAGTTGAGCATGAAGACTAAATCTAGTGCTCTCTCTAACCTAACAGAGTGTGGATAAATATAATAACTCCAAGTATCTGTACATGCACATATAGCATACACCATATTGTACCATGAGATTGATCAACGAATTTCTCAATTACATTGTAATACTTTCTGCTTTGCATAGCAGAGCCAAGCCATGGCGAAATGGAGATTGGATGTGCACAAATTGCAACAATCATAACTACGCATCTCGAGCATGGTGCAACAGGTGAGCAACTAAAGTATTTTCTCAGCTCTACAGTGTTAGTCTTTTGGGCAGAACTTGCTGAATTCATAGTTCTGTGTGTAATGCATGTTTGTTGTCCTCTTTCTTTTTTCTGGTTTCGTCACTGTTTGCAATTCTAAGCAGACTCTTCTTTGCAATAACAAAGAGCAGTTGTGAAGGGTTTTCTTTCATAGTTTCATGAAACAATCCTGTTTCTGAACAAAACCTTAAAACTTTGGTTTTAATTTATCATTCCTAATATCTCTATCGTTATGTTTGGCTGAATACGGAAAGCTTTTTGCAGGTGTAAGACGCCAAGAGGCATGGTTCCTCAGCCATTCAATGTCTTATAGCTGTGAATTTCTAGAGGATCTAGAGTTTTGTAGCTTGCAATGCCCTTCGTTTGAGGTTCTGTTTCAGTTTTGTGCAACATCTGGTTATAGAAAAATGCAAGTCGTATAGGCGTACATTAGGCACTAGAAATTAGCGGTGGTGATATTTGAAGGACAAAGAATATATTCAAAGCTTGCTTGTTTTCATATGTGATAGCAGTGAGTACATGCGTGCGTGTTGAGAGAGAGAGAGAGGGAGAGAGAGAGTTCCATTCCATATTCAAAGCTTGTTTTCTTTTCTCAACTGGAGTAATAAAGTTTCATTTGTTGGTTTGAGCATTGGTTCTTATGGATTCTTTCCTTGTCCACTGCAATTATTTTGAAGTAACTTGTTAGCGATTGCTCCTGCCTTCTGCTTGCTCATTTGGGATTCATCGAGGGAAGGGATATAACTCAGCAACAGAGTGTCACCTTGACGCATTCAAGATGACGGAGACATTGCTTAAAGCTTCGAGACGAAGCATAAGCAACCTCGTTGAAACTGGACGTGGTAGATTTATGCTTTGATAATGTGATAACTGATTGCATATTCGATTCATAGCAGCAAATTCTCTATAAACCCGAGCAAAAAAAGCAGTCTCTTTTCATTCATGAAATGCTATCTTGGCTATGAACCCTTTGACATGAAGGAACAGAGGAGTGGTTTCCTACAGGTAAAGATTAGGAGAAGGCCCTACAAACCGGAAAAGTATCCAACCTCCAATCATAATGAAAATGGAAGCATAAGCAAACTTGTTGAGCCAAAGCAGCATAACCTTCTCTCCAAAGTAAAGTTCAGTAATCTTTTCTGAAAGGCTCTTATCTTCCCACTTCTTTCGAGCAGATGCTTGTGCCTTTACAGCTAGCTAGTAAAGTTCTTCAAAGTTTATCCCTTTTATCTACTGTTGGTGCGTGCTTGGTGCAAGGCATCCGAGTCTCTTTTTGTGGGAAGACCCTATCATTTGATGCCATTTCATGAAAGTACCCTGACGCCCGAAATGGCCCTTTTGACTAGTTAAGATAAAAAATTAAAAGTAAGATTGATTTTTTTTTTAATTATCTCAGTCAATTAAAAATACTAGTGGAAAAGCATAGTCAAAAAAATAGTGACCACATATTATCCTTTTAAAACAGGCAGATTAGATGGGGGAAACCATTGATCCTATCTGTGTTTGCAAGCAGACAAATTAATGTAGAGATAGTGGAAAAACCCGGGTTTTTTTTTTTAATGAAAATACAGTGATTCGAGAACTTTTTTTAAAAAATATTTAAAACCCAGTTTTCTGATCGGATAAAACTAAAAACAAGCTTAATGGAACTAAGAAAAAAAAAGTGACAAATATAATCCATCCGATCTACGTAAAGAGCATCCATCCAATGGCTGCTTCATAATGTGTTACTGTACTTTTTACTTTTTTTTTTTCTTAAATGTAGAATGTTCAATTTAATTTACGCACACCTCGACTAATTCTCATAAATTCTAAAATTAATAATCAGATAAGTTTCTAGTAATTATCAATATTTAACAACATTAAATTTTAAAATTAATAATCAGATAAGTTTCTATTTAACATGAGATTACAAGAAGAATAAACAATTTAATTTCAAATTTTTATCATTAAGCTACCTCGTTGAAGGTTTTATATAATTTTTTTTTTTTTGGATATATGAGCATATGGATATTCTTAAATTAAAAGGAGAAACGAATCGAAACTATATATCTCATCCCAAAACTACCCCTTATAAACTCCCAATTTAACATTCCTACCCAGCACTCACCCGACCGACCAACCTTTTACTACCACCTCCCCCACAATCCTTGTGTTTCAAGTCATCTCTCTCTCTCTCTCTCTCTCTCTCTCTCTCTGTCTGCCTCTCTCCCTCTCCATATTTTTTACTCTCCGAGTCATCAACTCAGTCAGGCATGACCGAACTCAATAATCCCGATAACGATGACCCCTTCCTTGTTCAATATCAACCGTCTGAACTTAAAATCGCTTCGGAATTTCTTTCCACCTGGCTCCCTTTCCTCTCTCGGGATCTCTGCCGTGACTGCACCAAAACTCTCTCCGATCGCATTCGCTCTCTATCAGGTTATAACAACTTTTTCTTCCCGAATTAACCTTTTTGTTTTTGTTTATTATCTTAACACCAGTTTTTTTAAAATAATAAATATACTGTTAACTGATTAGTTGAATTATAGAAATTTTTTTTTTTTAATTTACAGTGTTGATATTTTGAAAACTAGGGGTTTCTTTTGTTTACTGTTAACTGTAAGTATTGCTATTAATTTTTTTTTTGTTCAAGTTAAGGTTTGTTGTTGTTTGAATTTTTAACTGATTTGGAGTCTTTGGTTGTGGAATGTTTGGTAGTTATTGTAGAGCTCAAAGGCGAAGATAAGAGTGGGGATTCTCCGAAATTGAATGATAAAGTGGAATTGTCCAACGGGAATTGTTGTTCTGATGGTAATTGTGAAAATAATTCCGTGGGAAGTTTGAAAGAGGAAGATGACACGAATTCGATAGTTAGTTGGAAAGATGGAACACCTGGGTGGTCTGAAACACCACCCATGTCGGAGGCTTCCACTAGTGGATTTCATAGTGAGAGGCACTTGGGGATGTCTTGGGCGGATATGGCACAGGATGATGAACTTGCAAAAGAAGAGAAGGAACTAGAACAGCAGGAGTTGAATAAACGGGAAGTTAATGTGAATGATTCAGCGGGTGATTTGAGGATAACAAAGGTTGTTGGGAAGCCTACTACGTTAGCGTATGAGCAAAGCGAATACAATCGGTTTATGAATGTGAAGAGGAAGAAGGAGTTTATGTGTTATGAGAAGGTTAATGGGAAGCTTACTAATATTCTCCAGGGTCTCGAACTTCACATGGACATTTTCAGTACCGCGGAGCAGAAGAGGATTGTTGATCATGTGTATGCTCTTAAAGAGAAAGGGAAAAAGGGAGAATTGAAAGGTTGGTTTCATAAAGCTTTTATCTTTCCCAGGCTATTCTATTTGATCTGTTGATAAGTTTTCCACTTAAGCCAATCGGAAATTCTTTTCTATGTGCTATGTTACATTTTTTGCTTAATTGCTCTGGCCACTGGTTTTATGTTCCTAAATAGCTGCGGTTCCTAGGATGTATGCACACTCATATTTATTCCATGCATGTCAATTTGTGTTAGTAAAAGCACAGTTGAAACTATTGGTGTTCATGTTTTTCATCACTGTCAAAGAACACTATATAGCACACTAGCACCAATCATTAAATCCTACATTTTCCATGGTGACAATTGACTGAGAGATTTTGACTGTTTAAAGCATCTTCTTTTTGTGCTTCGTAGCTTCATATGCCAATAAATCTAAGCTTTCGTCATTTATTTGACACTTGTTGGTCCCTATAACAATTGACTGTCCTGTTCCTTGAAGAATAAAACATTGAAGTTATGAAAGTAGATGTCAACTTATTCGGTATTATCTATTTGACCATTCTATATTATCTTCCCGTGCATGATATAAATTGGTCGAACATTGTTGTTGACATGGTTTTGCACTTTCAACTCAGTACTCATGGTGATTTGCAGACTGATGTCAAAACTCACCTTGAGTGTTGATTGGTAATTTTTTGGAATTTTATATTCCTCTTCTAATTCTATGGATCTGAGCACATCCATAGTAGACTCATTAGCTTTGAATAGTGCCTTAGCTGTTTTTCACATGCAGTATATTGATCTGTCAGATGTGCTTTCATCAGTAGAGGTATGGATTTATGTCCAAGATTTTCTCTTTGCATCATTTGTGAGTTGAACTGGGTAAAACATTTCCTGGAAAATGTTCAATTATTTGATATATCATTGTTCATAATTGGGAGGGAATTTCTGAAATTTTCTTGCAGAACAAACGTATTCAGCTCCACAAAAGTGGATGAGGGGCAAAGGGCGTGTGACTCTCCAGTTTGGTTGTTGTTACAATCACGTAACAGTAAGTTCTGATCCCTTTGCTACATATCATCAACGTTCTGAATTATGGCAGTTCAAAAATTTGAATTTCAAAACTGCACAAACGTTAAAACTTGAAATATTAACACTATGGTGGCAGGATAAAAATGGAAATCCGCCAGGCATTGTCCAGGATGAAATGGTAGATCCTATACCTGTCCTTTTTAAAGTGATAATCAGAAGGCTGGTCAGATGGCATGTTATCCCGCCGACTTGTGTGCCGGACAGTTGTATTGTTAACATTTATGAAGAAGGGGACTGTATACCTCCTCACATTGATAACCATGATTTTGTTCGACCTTTCTGTACTGTCTCTTTTCTTAGCGAGTGCAATATGCTATTTGGATCACACTTAAAGATTGTGGGTGTGGGTGACTTTGATGGTCCAATCGCAATCCCTCTTCCTGTGGGGTATGTCTAACGAGCAATCCTTGACATCAATTCCTTGCTTTTATATCATTTTTTTTCTTTCTTCTTTTCCCGTCTAATATATTGTGCATGATCTTGTAATTATTGTCCTGATATTTGTTTATACTCCACCTTTGTTGTCATGGAACCAAAATCTTAGTCATTTTTGTTTTCAGATCTGCTCTTGTCTTAAATGGAAATGCAGCAGACGTTGCTAAGCATTGTGTGCCTTCAGTTCATAAAAGGAGGTAGTGATTGAATCTTTTTGAATCTTCTTGAGCTGTTCTTATTGTATGGTGTTTATTTAATTTGACTCCTTTCCCACCTTGTATTTGTTATAGGATATCAATCACATTTAGAAAAATGGATGAAGCAAAACGACCTATAGGTTTTATTCCAGATCCTGGTTTGCAGGGAATTCAGCCGTTGCCACACGAACTGGATAAAACAAGGAGGTTAAATTCTCCTAAATCCGAGCCTTACATGAAAAGGCGGCCATTTGATAAAGAGGGTAAGATGGAAGGAAGGAGATTTGCAGAGAATGGTTCCCAATCAGAACCTGATTACACAAGTCAGAGTCGACGACCGGCTGCATATCAGCGGAGGATCAAGGAAAATATAGGTAGAGCTGATGGATGAGGTCCAACCCTTCTGTTGCCTGAATTGTACCTTTCAGATTTGGACATCCGAGATTTAATTGCTGGCATGTTTGAGTATTCTGTGGAAAGCGGATATGGAGGTTGAGGTTTATTTCAGTGTCAGAGAGTTCTGCTGAATATATTAATGTATACGTAGCAATACCTAATGCATTCTTCATTTGATTCTGATCAAAGCAAATATTTACATGGGTGTGTGGAATAGAGAGCAATATTGAGTCTGTTGTCTATTAGTGAATCCAAAGGTTTTAGACATTACTATAGCAACTGTGTAGCTGGAATCCTTTGAAGATCTGGTTTTGGTTAAATCCCTGATCGGATTATCCGTATCTCGAAGCATGGCCCGGTATTTGATTAATTGGATCAACTAGCTTGATGCTGCTTGTTTGTGAATTGTGACGGATTGCTGCTTTGTTGAGGTGCCGTTAAGCTGATTGGTGACAGAAGTACTCCACCACATCATAGCGCGAGATGGCATTATATTGTTTTCATATTCTACACTGGAAGTCTTGAGAATTGTATTATAATTGTTTTTCCTTGACCTGATTGCTGTCAACAAATTATTGATTTGCGAGTTTATTAATATTAGCTTTGGTGAATTCTGAGTTGAATGTTTTTTATACCTGGTCCGGTTACATGCTAGGTTGGTTAACCTGCCGTGTTGGACTGGACCGGATTTAATAATAATTGCCGAAGACTAGTTATATTATTTTCTCATTCTATTTCAACTGTCTTAATCTCAACCTTGGAGCGTCCAAGAAATTATTATGACGTTATAACTCCTAATGTTAATTGTATTGATAATGAAATCTTATTAAATGCCATTATTATCCTCCATCCTTTTCTTTCACTTTCCTGCTCCCACAGCCCCCACAGATATGTTACAATATCCATGAAAACCTACAAAAACCAGCTCCAAACTAGTGTTTTACCCGTGATGTTAGGAAGTCAAGAATTTGATGTATAATGTACAAAACACTTTTAACATATAGAGGTGGTGACAAACTAAACGACAAATTTATTTTTAAAGCAGTGAGACGACGACAAAACAAAATAAATTAATCAGGCCAACCATGCATGTTTAATCTGTGATCCGAGACATGAGCTCATGATAATTTCATTGAATTCAAATCAAAATAAATTAAAAAACTCGATTTTAATTAATCAAATATTGAAGGATTAAAATGAAAAAAAATAACTAAAAAGAAAAGGACCCAAAAATGACTTGAGCAAACCTAGATTGACAGCCTGTGCTATGCTGCGTCCCGAACCAAATTGGTTTTAACGCAAAAAAAAAGAAGCTCAGGTGATGACAATGTTTTTAAAGAAAAAAGAAAAAATATGAGACTCGAGTCATTGACTTGACTAAATTCATTAAGTCAGGTTAATTTAATAATATGATTAAAGAAATTAGAAAAGAACAAAAAATAAAAAGGCCTGAGATAACTCATGTTATTTTTTAAATTAGCTAAAAAATCCTATAGAAAACCAAAAAAATTACAGAGCTCAATCTCTAAATAAATTAAATGTTGAATAATGAAGTTGAAAAAAACATGAGTTTAAGAAAAAAAAGAGATAAAACAAATGGATTTTTGTTTCACGCTATGTCGTGGGCTAATTTTTTTTATCTAACCTTTAAAAACAATTTTTAAAAAAATGGAGATGGTGACATACTAGACAATATTTTTTCAAACAAATATTAAGCAATTAATTTAGTTTAATTAGAAAACATTATTTAAAAGGAAGATAAATCTAACAAAGAACAACAAATATAAAAAACCACGATAACCTAGGTGATTATTAAAATAAGTGAAAAATTCTATCCAAGGAAAAATAAATAAATAAATTACGGATCTCAATATCCAATCAAATTAAATGCTAAAAGTTGAAACTGAAAAACATGAGTTATAAATAAATAAAAAAAAAACTTGGGTGTCTCTTAAACATAGGTTAAGCTCTTAAATTCACAATCTCTTGAATCCAGTCTCGAGGTCAATTAAGAAGCTCAATTTAATATTAAATGATGAAATAAAAAAAAATATTAATTTAAAAAACTTGTCAACGCAAAAAAATAACAATAAAAAGAATGAGGATAAAATCTGATATGTAAATATAATAAAGGAGTATGGAACTGTAAAAAAATCAATTTTAAAATCTATCTTCAATAAAATAATTAAAAATAAAAAGAATAAAAACCAAATCAATTAAAATAACAGACACCAAATCCTAAAGATAAACAAACCGAAAGGTTAATGTGAAATGTTATAAGGTAAGCATGAAAACGAAGAGAGAGAGAGAAGGCAACTACCCCAAACCAGAAGTAATCTAGGAACCGGTGTTATCCATAAATGTAATAACTACCGTGATAAACTAGAAAACACCAAGAAAGCTTATTTTTTAGTCTTCGTGAGCAATTATATATGCTTTCCAAAAATGATGGGGTGACTCACTTGTATAAACTCGTTAATAATTTTTTTTAATTAAATTACTGAATCGCTCGTAGACTACATGATTATTCCAAGTAATTTAACTTTGTAAGAAATTACAAAAAAGATTGAGCTACCTTAAATAATTCTAAAATGACAAATGAATATTGTGAAAAAGATTCTTTAATTACTTTTCAAGACCAGTTCATTGGTTTTTTCAATAAAAAGGAAAAAACATTAATTTGTTATTATAATTCACAATAATAAAGGATGTTTTTCAACACCAAATAGATGATGTTAATTAAAGGATGTATTAAAGCAGTTGCTATGATATATATATAGACAACTTATAAAAACAAAGTTAACGGGGTGACCATTTTGGAAAATTTGAAAAAATTAGGTTAAAGTGGGAGATAGCTCAAACTATGAGTGTCAAATTGAACTGTATTTTTTTTTCATTAATTCCAAGATTATCACAATGGAACTTCTTGAATTTGTATGTGTTTGATATTGTGATGTAAAATATTTTTTTAAAGTCTTGTTTTAATTAAAAATATATTAAAATAATATTGTTTTATGATTTTTTTTAAATTTTTTATATTAATTTATCAAAACTATTAAAATATCTAAAAATAATAAATTTAATGTTCTTTGTCAAATGAGCACTTCATTATTTGTGGCTCATAAGTGTGAAATCCATCCGGTCATTGAAACTAAAGTTATTAGACCTAGTCTAATTCTAGACACAAGTCATGAGTTGAGTAATTAATCGGGTTAATTCGAGTTATTAATAGAGTTTTAATCAAGATGATAGGATTAGGAGTTAACCCACCCCACCAGAATTAGCATGTAAAGTCAAGCAGGTTTAATTATAACATGGTTAAAACTAGCTAGTTGGCCAAAAACTTGAAAGTGGTTCCAAAATAATATATTCAAATATCCGGCCCTGCTTCAAGCTCCTAACAACAAGACCAGTACTTT
Source organism: Populus trichocarpa (assembly GCF_000002775.5). Taxonomy (NCBI): domain Eukaryota; kingdom Viridiplantae; phylum Streptophyta; class Magnoliopsida; order Malpighiales; family Salicaceae; genus Populus; species Populus trichocarpa. The sequence goes on along the minus strand of NC_037291.2, from coordinate 958,201 downwards.
GTGGTCCTACAAAAGATCCAATCTCTTTGGAACCATGAAAACTTCCTAATGCTGTCCACTTATATGTTTATAAACCATCCTACGATGCTGCAAAACTACACAGCGCAAGCATAAACAATATTATTCACTGAAGTTTTCGCATCCAAGGTTTTTGTTTGAATGTGAAATGCTTTTGCTTTTGTTCTTAGCATTTATCTTTTAATTAATGAATATATACAACTTAAAAAACGTGAAAGAATTAATAAAAGTTGTGGCTAGGGTTTGTTCTATATATGTGCAGGTAGCCAATCCCTTTCTTAGAAATTAACAAGACAGAAAGCAAAAGAAAGAGAAGCGAGAGACTGCTAGCAGCTAGAAAGAGAGGTTAAGAGATATGAACTGATATTGTGATGTTATCTTTTAGAGATATGGGAGGAGAAAATAAGAGCCAAAGAGATGATTACCCCGAAGAAAAGGAAGGGTACCCCTGCGGCTGGGCAATATCACTAATGCATTCCTTATGAGGTCAGCAGTTCATCAGCAGTTCAGGATGTTAGACGAGAGAGAGAGAGAGAGAGAGAGATGTTTTTTAGCCTTCCCTGCCAAATCAAAGCCTAAAAAAGTTGATCATCAAGAAGAGAGAACGACACTGGCTATTATTTGGCTCCAAGAAACAAACACCAATGCCCACATCCCATTTCAGAGATTGCAGAATCCAAAATAAATGCATGATAAGGAGAGCAAAATCTCATGATGAAGTGTCAAAATCAAACAAATAGTTTCATCTTATGATGAAGTGTCAAACTCAAACAAATTCAAGGCTTTATTATTAAACCCAGATGACACAGCTGGACGATCCACCTCCATGTCCGATGAGTATAAGACACCTTTGTTTTTGCTTGTTTTTACTGTGCAAAAATGTTTAATTTAATATATTTCTAAATAAATTAAAAAATAATTTAAAAAACAATTAATCAAGTTTGGAAAGAAAAACAAAATTTAAAGTTGACATGCAAATTTTACGAGTAAACTTGTAACATGGTAAAATACATGTATTAACTCAATTTTTTTCTTAAATGACATATTTTATCCTTTTAATTTCTTTTATTAACCCATGCTCAACCCTTAACCCAGGTTTTACATTAAGTTGAATGGGTTTAATAATTATAATTTAACATGATTTAAAGAGATTAAATACTACTGCACAATATTAATTATACCTAAAAACTTAAAGATACAGGAGAAGTGATTGAAATAGTTCTTGATGTGCTGTGTAATGATGAGACTTTATCCAAATTTCGGAATTCTGGGCAGGAACAAGAAACGATAGTTTTCCACTAATTTCCTTTTACTGCTTCTCATGCCTTTTTCAGGATTGTATCATATGAGACAATGAGGATTTCAGAGAAAGGTAAAGGGTAGGAAGAAAAAAAGAAGAAGTTAGATTTAGAATCTCTTGTAGCACATATATTTCTCGATAGTTCTGATAACCTGGTAGTAAATCATGCACTGAAGACAGAAGGAGTCCATGCCTCTAAGTCGATCCATGGGCACAAAGAACTTGCATATGCAAAACTAACATGAGCAGTGATTTTCTTTTTCCCAAGGAGGATCCAGTATGAATCTGATATTGGGAAGTAAAAACAAACATATGTGCTCAGGCGACAGGACTGCTTGGTACTTGCTGCGGGCAGAATAATAATCATTTCAATACGCCCTTTCGTAATGTATGCGTGGGCTGGAACATAATTTCCCTGGTGAAAATGTGCCTCTTTCTCACAGGAGTAAAAGAGATGTCGACACACACTGCCTCATGCACTATGAATATCGATGCTGGGTTTCAGTTATTTTTGGAAAAGGAAACACAAGAAAGAATGATATAGCTAGATCTTGATGATGATCCTTTTTCCATGCAAATATTATTTTAATATATTTACAAGTAAAAAAAAAAAACAATCCTTAACTTAAAAACACCCCTGAGACATGCAGAAACCAAAGCATTAATGATCTGGCTACATTTATTTCTGGGAGGCGTGGTGATTCGTGGTGTGAAGGAATGAAGATATGGTGATATATAGTGAGATTGTTTTTGAACCCAATTGCCGACATTACTGCTTAATTACCTTTGTCTTCTTAACTCTTCATGTTACTATATATTAATTTGATGTTATTTTGCTTGACCTAGCTAGCTAGTCCACGTTCAATTTCTAGGCCACGCAAGAGTAAAGACGTTGACAATGATTCAGAAAATTGTTTAGCTGTTATAAATGAAAGTGGCTCAATTTGCTAGTTCTTAATGGGATGGGAACAAATTAACCAGCTGCTTCACTAAACAAATTGGTAACGTGGTTCTATGCCAGAATCAATACGATTTAAAATATATATAAATTAATTTGAGGCAAAGAAAATATATATTTCTAAGGTTTTATTTTGGTACTTTATGAAAATAAAATTAATTATATATATATATATTGTATAAATCTAGATATTTTTTACTTGTGTATGTAAAAAAAAAAAAAAACCATTGATACATGCATTAAAGAATTGAACCTTTCTCAATTATATATTAGACTACTTAACAATTTAACACTTTTAATCTGATAAATTCTTCCTTTCTAAAAAAGAACAATGGTAACATTAAGAAGTAACTTTATTTATTTATTTTTGATAAATCCTCCTCCGTATAATGCTTAACAAAAATACTTAGGAAGAGGCCGGGTTTGAAGAAAATATGATCAGGGAGCAAGAGATGAAAGGATCGGCCGGGGATATATGATCTGCAACATGGTTTTTATTTATTTATTTATTTATTTTTGATAAATTCTAGCTAGTACTCCTCATGTTTCCAACTAAAAAAGAAATTATACGAACAAAGGTCATGGTTATGTTCCAACTATTGCCTTAATTAGAACATCTTGCCGATCGAGGACAGTGAATTGAAGAAGTCAGGTTCAGTATTTGCAGTTTCCAAGCTGCTTCTCTTTATTAATTGCATGTCTAGACATTCACTATCACTATGATCAGGCTGTACTTTGCTAAATCAGAGCTTGCTTTTACTTGAACAATATTAGTATATAACACAGCGGTCCCCTTGCTAGTCGATCCCCATGGCGTAAATTAACCAGTTAAGATGCTTACTTAAATTCCTGGGATTCTTGCAGAGGATATTGTAATCTTAAGATATAAATATATAGGTAATAAAGCAAAAACATGTAGAAGCACTAATTAATGCAAGGATGGGTGGCATATATATATAAAGATAGATCCTCGTAGCTAGGCCAAGACATGATGAACACTACCTCTGATCTTCTTTTACATGTGTGTGTGTGTGTGTGTGTGTGTATGGCCATGCATTTTTTTATTTCCTTTTGCTTTGCTTCTACCCCCAGGAGGATTTAAATTGGTTTTGCCCATGATAGTGTCACTAGCTAGACATGAACACACTACATCGTTTTGTGACATTCATTCATTCAGAAGCATATATATCATTCACTCCTTCCTTACTTTCTAATTTCTTTCTTTCCAATATATCACTAGCTAGCTCCATATGTGCCTCAATTTTCTACATTTTAGAGTCTCTCTCAAGGAAACTGAATGACTAGTTTTAATTATATCATAGCCTTTTGATCCAAGTTATTCCACTGATACCCTCCCTTTCTAAGCTCTCATTTGTCCCTTCTCTTCTTATGAAGACTAGCTTCACTGTCAACTTCAGTCCTTCTCTATCAGATATTTCTCTGATATATATCCTCCCCTTCCATCTCATGTGCCTCTTATATAGACCTCTCTTAGACTGGTCCTTTTTTATAGACCATAAGGCCATATATATAACCCCTAGACTCTAACTAGCTATTTCATGCACAAGCCTGATCTCTCCCATACACCTAGCTACCCCACCTCTTACATTTCTCACAACTAATTAATCCTCTCTTCAAGATATTTTGTTCTCTTCCCTTTGTTTTGTTCTGGCTTCTCAATCCATCATGGAACCTCACCAACAACAACCAAATGAGGATAATAACGGTGGCGCCAAAGGGAACTTTCTTTGCAGGCAAACCAGTACAAGGTGGAATCCCACTACTGACCAGATAAGAATATTGAAGGAACTGTACTACATCAAAGGTGTTAGGTCCCCAAATGGAGCTGAGATTCAGCAGATCTCTGCTAGGCTTAGAAAGTACGGCAAGATTGAAGGCAAGAATGTATTTTATTGGTTTCAGAACCATAAAGCTCGTGAGAGGCAAAAGAAAAGACTCACCAATGAAGTCCCCATGCAACAAAGAACTGCCTGGAAACCTGAAGATTATTACTCTTACAAGTACTCCAACAGTAATAATAATCCTGGTTGTTATTTCCCTCTCTAACTTGCTTCCTTCTTTTCCAGTGCTATCATGGCTAGCTAGACTTGAGTTTTTGTTTATTTTATGTGTCTTGTGTTGACAATTTTGCAGGGTTTTCTTCGGCTTCTTCATCTGCAAATACCGGTGTGGTTACTGTTGGGCAGACAGATAGCCATGGATATGGATCGGTAACCATGCAGGAGAAGAATTCTTGGGTAAGAAATGATGACCCAGAAAATGTTAGTGACTTATGCCTTTGATAAGATCTTCTTGATGATGCTGAAGTTGGTGTAATCTAATATGCTTTTGCTGTTAGGCATTAAAGTAGAAAGAAATCAACATAAAAGTTACACCCATGTGGAATACTAATGCTGTGTGAATTTTCATTTACCTTTTTACCAACATCCACTCAGATCTTGCCTTAATACTCCCATCACAAAGGCAGAGGTAGAATGGAGATTTACAGCCTTAAAAAGTTTCTTGACAATATCTATAGTTAAGGCATAAACTTTTCTGGTTTCCTTGGAATAATAAATTTGAACAAAACAGCTTCTTTTTCTTTGAATTAAGCCTGCCATTTTCCTTTCCTGTAAACAGGATACGGGGCAGAAAAGGTCTAAAAAAACTCTTTTGTTTGCTTCATCAGGACTGTTCAGCACCAGCTGGTGGTAGCAATGGTGCTGGTAGTGGATCCATGAGCAATATTAACTATGGATCAGGGGTTGACATTAACTCTCACAGTTCATCCTATGCTGTATTTGGTCAAGAACAAGAAGCAGCTGCAAAGATTGAGACTCTTCCTCTATTTCCAATGCTTGGTGAGGACATCAGTAGCTCTTTCAACATCAACAATATCAACCCAGACTTTTATTACAGTAGCGGCTGTGGCTATGGTGATTATGGCAATGACACTTCTTCCCGTACTTCCCTGGACCTTAGTCTCTACTCCTACAATGGCCAACCACAAGATTATTAATGTTTGTGAATATTATCCCTCTTAATTAGTTTGCTACCTTGAGTAATTCTAGTATTCTTGTGATATTCCTCTAAGGTACGAGTACCCCTACTAATTAAGTAGTGCTATTTTATGTGCTTCTTAAGGTGTCTTCTTGCTTCTTAACACCTGCCACACACAAAGGATTTAAGTACACTTTTATTAAACTCGGACCATCTCGCCAGGATAACCTAAAGTCTTGGTCGGTTTAGGTTCACCAAAAAATAGAGAAATTTGATTTGGTATAACTAAATTAAAAATTTAAATTGACCAATTTGACTTTTTTTTAACATGTGGTTTTCATAATTATTTTTTTAAAAATGAATTAACTTGTTTAACTCTTAACCCAACCTTTATCCTGAGTGAGCCATGCTTAATTAGTAGGTGATTATGTTACTTCATTGATTTGTCCAATAATATTTTTGTTATGGAAATTTGCACTACTATAAAATTAACAAATATAAACAGAAATACCAACAAAAAAATTTTGTCGATAGATTGCGGTAAACTTTACTGACAGATTAGTCATTTATTGTGTCCATTGGTAAACATCGATGAAAATATTCTCTTAGTATATACTGAAAAAATCATAATAAGAAAAGAAGGAGTTAAAAAAAGAAGAAGCCAAATTAGTTCCTTGTTGTGTCATTTATATAAATAAGAATACCGATAAAATGAACTCGTGAATAAAAATTATCCGTAAATCCATCAATAATATCTAAGTTATTGCTTGGCAAGGCCCCCCCCCCCCCCCCCAAATTAATTTTATCACAAAATCAATTCTCGACCATAAATTCAGCCACCCAAACACTCAATTTGTCAACATTCATGTTCTGATTCAATTTTCTATTAGGATTTTCCACATCAAGTAAGCAAAACTACCTATTTTTTGTTTGAACTTAATTTTAAATTGTTAATTTTTATTGTATATTTTTGCAGTATATATGTAGTTTGTTTGTGTGTTTACTTGTTTTATAGCTTTTTGTCATGGAAATTTATTGTATGAATGTATGATTTGTAAATATTAGGGTTTGTTTGAGATTTTGAAAAATTATATTTGTTTGTAATTTGATGAAATTGATTTTGATTTTATGATTTTGGTGTTTTGTAATGAAATAACTAATAACTTATTTAATGAGTCCGTTTTATATTTTGTCAATTTTATTGTTGAGTTGAAAATTTCGGTAAATGTATAGGATTTTGAATTTATATAGATAGTTGATAATGATTTAAGAATACTATTAAAATAGATTAAATAATTTTGAGCTAAACCAATGTTAGCTAATTTATTTAGTTTATATAATTAATTAATACATGTTGTCATCAATATTTTATATAAGTTTGATATAAGTAATGGATGATTATTCATGTATGTATCAAGATTCACTCGAAGGGTTGCATATAATGGATTATTGTAATGAGATTGAGGGTTTTATTAATTATACACTATCTAATCCGAGAAATATTGGTGGAGGCGATATTGAATGTCCATGTAAGAGGTGTAAGAATAAAAAAAATTTAATTCATATGTTATAACGATACATCTTCTATAAAAAGAACTTTTAAAAAAATACATGTATCGGTTTGCACATGATGAATCATATGTTTCTTACACGACTAAGTGCTCGGACATGACTCCTAAGCATTAGAGATTTCAAAACATCATAATTTATATAATTATATGTTTTTATATGTTTTTTTAATCATTATTTTAAACAAAAATATCCTAAAACAACAACAATTTAACTTTATTTAAAAAAAAAAGGCCTACAAACCCACAAAGCATAAACAATAAAAAAAGGAAAATAGAAAAATCTAAATAATAATAATAATTTGTAAAAGGTAAGAAATTAAAAAAAAATTATATCCATAAGACCTCGAAGGAGAGAATCACCTTATTTTCCATATCAGGTCCACACGACACCCACCAATAAAAAAGACTCCTTCAAGTACGTGTTGTATGAATCTCCCAGCAGATCTATCCACCAAGCATCTCCGACAATCAGCGTGCCTAATGTTTACACATGACTGGACTGGACTGGTCTGGAAGAGAATAATGGTCTGTGTCTTTTTCCTCCATTCCAATGTCCTTAGAGCACCACTAACCTTAAAATCATCAGTTGCTAAATCCATTTCAAATCCTTAGTTATTACAATAATCATCGAGTAGAATCTTCAACTCTCTGGTTGCTGGATCCTCGCAGAGAGAATCGCTAAAATCACTGGAGCCTGGAAAAAAGAGATTCCATTACAGAGACCACAAATTCTTGCTTCAATCGTTGGTGAATTAAGTGCTTAATGATAAATCTGTCAAGTGTTTCATCTTGTAATAACTCAGCCAAATTGTGAGTCATTGCTCAATCGAGTATTCATTGATTCTGTCTAATTATGCGTACGAGGAAATTTTTTGTGAGTGTTTAGAAATTAGGTTTCCTTTTCCTTCTTGTGTAATGTTAACTCTTCACGAGATTCATGGGTGCCTAATAATTTGAAAGAAAAAAGAGTATATTTTAATTGGAAATATATTAAAATAAATTTTTTTTTTATAAAACTTATTTAATTATTAAATAAAAGATAATTTTGTCTATGCTTTATATTTATTGCCTATAAATATAATCACCATCTTTAGAAGAAAAAATTCATGGCATATTTACTTCTTTTCTGCATTGGTGGTATAAATTATATGGTAGGACTGGCTGATCATGACTAATTAATCGTGGGTTTGTTTTGCTAAATACTTGGTAAATTTAACGATAAAAATCTTAAATTCCATCATTAACATGTATTGATATGCAGCTATAACATGGTTTTGGTTTACATTTTTTATTTTTTATGATGGAGTTTGTGATGATTATTATTTTTTTAATCAATACGACTATAAACAAAACACATTTTAATTATAATCTTTTTTCATTTCTGATAATTATTTGCGTATTATCCAACAAGTCTTCCTCACAAATATTATCCTAGCATTATAACCTTTGGATAATGAAACGAGGATGACCCTTCACACCCTTTTGAACTCGAAAATCCACTGAGAGGTTTTTCTATATAAATAATTATTCAAGGGTTTTATATGTCAATAATCTCTCCCCGAAACAAGGAAGAATTTTACCAGTCAAGGCATGGGCACTTCCCAAAATTTCCCTGCCTTAAACTATGTCTTTCCCTGATATTAGAAATTAAAGCAATCATTTGATTTTTAGCTAAATGATTTTGATGGAGTTCATCGAAGTTCGCTTTCTATAATGAGTAATCCTTGGATGCTCATGGTCTTAGCTTTTGGCCTAGTTTTTTCCCACAGAAAAGCACAGAAGTAATGGAAATCTATGCATGCAATACATGCCAAAGGTTTCATTGTCTCTCACTTGAGCACACCCCAAACTCCCTCTCAATCTCACCAGAACTCTTACTGCGTGGTATTTCAAATTGGAACATAATCAGGACATTCGGGGCAAGTAGTCTCCGTCCATAACTCCCCCACCAGAACTCCCTCCTGCCTGATTAAGCACCTCCCTCCCTCGGTAAAAGAAAATGCAGGGCCCTTCCTAGTTCTGAAACCTTGCCAGAGGTGGTTGAGCTGCTACCATTGTCTGTGCTGTATGTTGTCCGCTCTCTATGCAATTTCTGTGACCACATGACAAAAAAGCTTTTCGGATGAACTTAATATAAAACCGCAAACAAGGGAAGAGAAAATCTTCACCTGCGGCGACTGCAGCGAAGAGGAAGGAGGATCACGAACTTGATCCACACTATTTTTCAAACTTGTTTCTAGATTGGAATCGAGAGACTCGTCAGCTGATTGATGCAGTCTAGAGATCTCCCCCGCTCTTCTATAGGGGCTCCCAGTCCTCAATCCATTGAGCATCTCGGTAGGCAAAAGATTATCCCTCAGTTTACTGGTAACTTGAAACAGAGCATTCTGTACATTTTTGGACTCACCTGTAATCTGCAAAAAATATAACAGTTTGGAAATAAATCGCTAGGCAGATGGCACCAAAGGTTTTTGCCAAGTAGGTAGAGGAATGGGAATTAAAAAAAAGAAGACATAAATCTTCTATAGAAGCACCAAATGCTTCACCATGTTGGCTGATCACACTCCATTACAATGTATAAACATTCCAGTATCTATCTATAGTTCTATACCAGTTATCATCCTGGATGATCAAGAAAAATCCTTAACTTTGAAAGCATCAGGCAATATCAAAGAACAAAGGGCAACCGATAAGTGACAGAACTCTTGGTAAATTTAAAATATTGCATATCTACACAACAAACAGCAAAGACACCAAAATTTTATATAATAAGATAAATGAAAAAAAAAAAAAACATACAAATACAACTGATGCGCAGAGAACTGGTAGAGCTTTGAAAATGTTACAAGAAGAGGTGAAATTTGCTAACCAAACTAGATGATGACAACGACAGGTGATGATGAAGTGTTGATTGTTCTTGGAGGGAGAGGAGCACATAACTGTTTATAAGCACAAATCACAGCAGCACCAAAAATCACATTAACCAACAAATATTAGACTAAATGACATATTTCAACCCAGTTTATGTTGTCTACTATAATCCTCTTTGTTTCACAATAACTTGAAAACAGATAACAAAAATTAAGACGATCAGAATTGCACCTGCAATACTACATCATTATTTGACGCGCAATAGAAGAATTGGTCTCCTTGCAATATCTGTATATCAGCACCGGTTGTTTCTATCATTTCTGAATCTATCCTACCTCCCCTTTCAATCAAACAAGAGACCCTATTTGATGGCAGCAGGAGGGTTGCCGTCACGGTAATTTCCTCAATCAAGCCCAAGGAACGAGCTCTTTCAATGTCATGCTCAATAGATCTAGCAAAGACAAGAAGAAGTGCATTCTGTGCAGGAGAGTGGGATGATTCAAGATTCTCCAATGCAGAAACAGTAACTAGACGACCGTCGGAGTTGGTTATAGGAGGAGCAAGGATGATAGAAGCACCAGTTTGATTTTGCAGAGCTCTGACTACAGACCCTCCCTTGCCTATGATGCTCCCAGCTGCACCATGGGGGCAGATCATCCTAAATTGAACTTGTAATTGTTCGTTAGGTTTCTTATGGTCTTTATCAGTTGCAATATTTTCAGAATATGTGGGTAGCAGGGAACACAAATGAGGGAAGAATTCCGCATGTGGATCACCAGAGGAACCACTTCTTCTTCTCCTAACAGCTTCAAGGCTTAAATCCACTTCATCCTTCTCATATGGAGGACAATCTTGAAGGCAGCTAGTTATAGCAATCACAGCTTTCTTTACAGCCACAGTGCTACTCCCTGTAATCTTTTTTTTTTTTTCATACACCAATTTTTTCAAATTTCATTTCAGATGATATAAAAGATTTTATTTTTCTTAAACTATGATTTAAGAAATTATTAACTATATCAAAATTTGTATTACTTTCTCCTACAAAAACATAAAATCTATCATGAATTATTATACGAGAAATATGTAGCCAAAAAAAGGAAGAAAAAAACCTGAATTAATTGATCTTCCTTTAACGCGCAAAGTGGGGCCGGGAGAATCCAGATATGGGCCCCACTAGCTCTCTTCATTCTCTTGATATTCCTGCCTTCTCTACCCACAACGGCACCAATCTGCGACGTATTGGCCAAAAGTCCACAATACCCCTCGCAATCACCGCCATCTTTCACCGCATCCACCTCCCACATCCTCTCCAAAACCCTAACCACCGCTTCCTGCGCTGCAGACACTTCCACCGTCTCATCTTCACCCACCGCGATTTTCCTCTCTGGGGATGCGGACCCCGCCACCACGATCGCCCGGTGCTCCGAACCCTTCACGGCCTCCTCGCAGTGAACAAGGCAACCGGTTTCAAGCCGGATTTGGGATATTACGGATCCGGAGTGGCCAATGAGAGCACCGATTTTCGAAGCATGGCAGACTACTCGGAATGCAACCTGACCCGGTTGGAGCTCGATCAATGGCTGTCGTGGGGGGCGCTTGTGACGGTGATGCTTCTGGTGGTGCTGCATTGAGTGGAGAAATGGAAAGGAGGGAATTTTTTTAGAGTGTACCAACTGTTTTTACCTTTCCTTCCACTAGAAAAGAGGATGAAGACACTAAAACGAAAGAAGAGAGTGGAAAAGAGAGAGTGGGGAAAAAAAATGGAATGAGGGTGAGCGTGTGAGTGTGAGTGTGTGTTGGAGTGAATAAAAGATTTATGGGCACCCCAACGCGACGAGTGAGTGAACCGGGCCTAGGAGACGACCCGGGTAATCAGGTTTATTATCGGGTCATTGGTCCTATATATATATATATATATATATATATATATATTATCCAACTCATATTCAAGAGATCATTTTTTTTAACGGTAATTATATTATCAGTTTTAAGTCCTGTAAAGCAAGATGGCAGGGTTAAATATATTTTATTAATGTAACAATATATAATAAATTAAAATGCTGCTGAAATTTGAAATTTTGGGAATGAACCATTGGCTGGATCTGTGGATGCACTTGTCTTGGGATCTGTAGCTTCATCATAGATTGAAACCCAGTTATCAACTTATCTTAGCATTGTTACGGAAATACCATGAAATGTGGTGTTTTAAAATATTTTTTTATTTAAAAATATATTAAAATAATATTTTTTATTTTTAAAAAATTATTTTTGATATATTTTAAAAAATCTTAATATTTTTTTTATTTTTTTTATTTTTGCGTTTTAAAAATTATTTTTAAAAAATTCAATTTTTTTTATTTTTTTCTTTGTTTTAAATTAATATTATTTAGTGCTTTTAGATTATTTTAATGTGCTGATGTTAAAAATAATTTTTTTAAAATAAAAAAATATTTTTTTGATGCATTTCCAAGTAAAAAAATATTTTAAAAAATTACTGCAATCAAACCCTCAAATACAAAAATAAAAAAATAATAAAAAGAAGAAGAAAGGAAATCAGCAGCATGCTGCTGGTGAGAACCTTACATGAGGTACATGATGTGGCATTCATGCTTGATACATGTGTTTGGTATTGTGGTAGCTTTTGTGGTTGTGATTTGAAAAAAATTATTTTAAAAAAAATACTTTTAGTTGAGGTTGATTTAATATTTATATACATTTGGTTAAAACTGTGGTTAAAATTGAGGTTGAACAAAAAGTAGTTTAATGTGTTAAGTTAATAATATTTTTTAAATTGAGGTTATAAAATAAGTAAAATATATATATATATATTAATGGTTTTAAATTTAAATATTATAGATTTAATTACTACTATTACATCATGAAATAAATAATACTTTATATAAAAGATTTTTTATTATTTCATTAAACCATCTACAATTCCATTACGTACAAAATTCATCCGACAAGAACTACAATTTTCATAATTTTTTTAGCTTGCAATAAAACTAGATAAAATATTATCAGGAATAAAATTGATATTACAGTGCGAGTGAATTTAATTCACTCTACACTAGTTTTTCGAGAAAAAAAATTTGTTCACATGACAGTGCGAGTTAATTTAATTCACTCTAAACTAGTTTTTTTATAAAAAAAAACAGTTTACGCGAACAGTATGAGTGAATTAAATTTCACTTACAGTGTTCATTGTTTTAAGTGAACATTACAATTCACTAAAACACTGAACAGTGAAGAAGAAAAGCAGTTTGGAGCTGCTTCGACAGAACCTGTGTTTTAAACGTGATTTGTACTAGGCCCCACTAAAAATAAATTGCATTTCTAATATAATTAAATATTTATTTTGTTGTGGTTGCTTCAAACGTAGAAACAACCACACAAACAAACGAAAACAAGAAACTTGCTCCGGGAAGGTTTATACCAATATTATACCCCGTGATAATTTGATGAAATAAATGCATGATTGCTTGAGTAAGTAATAAATGCAGTGAATTGATATGGCCATTTTGCAGACAGGACATATATACATGCACATGCGAAGATCATTTGCAAGGGCAGGAGCAAGAAGGACATCGTGTGACTTTGTCTTCTTTGTTAGTCGAGGCAGTTACATAAGCTTACACGTGGCATTTTCTTCCTATTAATATTCCAGTATTTCCTAGTCTTTTTATTGTTTCGTATCAGTAATTGTATTGCTATATATATATATATATATATATATATGGAAAAAGCGAGTTCAATAAGATATGAGAAATAAAAACATCACAAAGCTTTCCGAACACTAGCTCCCCTGAAATCAACCCTTTTTGATAAAGCAAAAAAATACAACTCACCCTGACCTTATCAATAACTATTCCCGTCATCATCTCCAGTTGTCCAAAATTTAATGAAGAAAATAGAGAGAGGAAAAAACATAGATTTCCTTTTTAAAAAAATAAAACAAAAAAAATACACTATTTGGCTAGAACCGAACAACTAAAATAAAACCATAACATTTCAGGTGAAATTTAAACAGAATTACCGAAACAAGTCAAGATTCTAAGTGAAATGAAATATGTTTCAACATAATCTGTTTTTTATTATTATTATTAATATGGATGTCCGGGCTAACTTGCGCTTATCTCAACTAATCTCATAGATTCTAAAGTTGACATGTAAATTTTCAAGAAAATCATAATCTATTTTGAAAGAAGAACTGATGGAATTAAAGTGAAATGATAACCTTGCAAAAAGTCCAGTAAAGGTTTTTCTACATAAATAATTATTTATGTTAAGGGTTTTATATCTGAAGAATCTCTCTCCCCAAAATAAGGAAGAATTTTACCAGTCAAGACATCCCAAAATCTCCCTGCCTTGAACCATGTCTTTCATTGACATTAGAAATTAAAGCAATAATTTTATTTCATTTAAATAATTTTGATGGAGTTCATGCTCTTGGCCTTTGCCCTAGTTTATTTCCACAGATAAGCAAATATGGCAAAATATGGAAAAGGTTTCATTTGTCTCTCACTTGAGCACACAACAGATCGATTCCTTCTCCATCTCACCGATGAGTCAAATATCCTAAGTCATATTTTCTTACTTAATTTTTTATCCAAATCATCATCTTCACAACCTAAAGCACCCTGACTATAAGAAGAATGCTTCCATATTAACAGGTAAATATTACAGCGTACTATTTCAAATTGACAAGCACGCAGGAGTGTGACACAAACCATATCTATGTTAAACAGCTAAAATGTCATTTCCTAGTGTGTTAAAATTTCTTCTGGAACATAATCAGGAGATTCAGGACAAGTGGTCTCCATCCAACACTCCCCCACCAGAACTCCCTCGTGCCTGATTAAGCACCTCCCTCGGTACCCTTTCAAGTTCTGAAACCTTGCCAGAGGAGGTTGAGCTGCTTTCATTGTCTGTGCTGTATGTTGTCCGCCCACTATGCAATTTCCACGACCACATGACAACAAACCTTTTGGGCTGAACTACATATAAAACTGCAAACAAGGGAAGAGAAAATCTTCCCCTTGCTGCAAGTTTGGTAAAGGAGGATCACGTACTTGATCCACTCTTTCTTCCAAACCTGTTTCCTGATTGGAATCGAGACATTCGCCGGCTGACTGATCCAGCTGATTGATGCAACATAGTGCTCTCCCCCGCTCTTCTATAGGGGCTCCCCGCCCTCAATCCATTGAGCATCTTGGTGGGCAAAAGATTCTCCCTCAGTTTACAGGTAACTTGAAACAGAGCATTCTGTACATTTTTGTGCTCACCAGTAATCTGCAAAACATGTAACAGTTAGGGAATAAATCGCTAGGCAGGTGGCACCAAAGGTTTTTAAAAAGAAGGTAGGGGAATGGGAATTCAAAAACAAAAAGACATAAATCTTCTATAGAAGCTCCAAATGCTTTACCAGTATGTATCTATAGTTCTATACCAGTTTTTATCCTGGATAATCAAGAAAAATTCTCGACTTTGAAAGCATCAGGCAATTTTAAAGAACAAAAGGCAACCGATAAGTGACAGAACTCTTGGTACATTTAAAATATTGCATATCTACACAACAAACAGCAAAGACATCAAAATTTTATATAATAAGATAAATGGAAAAAAAAAATCCAAATACAACTGATGCGCAGAGAACTGGTAGAGCTCTGAAAATGTTACAAGAAGAGGTGAAATTTGCTAACCAAACTAGATGATGACAACGACAGGTGATGAAGAAGTGTTGATTGTTCTTGGAGGGAGAGGAGCAGATAACTGATTACAAGCACAAATAGCGGCAGCACCAAAAATCACATTAAGCAATGATTATTAGACTCAATGACATACTTCAACCCAGTTTATGTTGTATGCTAAAATCCTTTTAATGTCGCAATAACTTGAAAACTAATAAAAAAAAGTAAGACGATAAGAATTGCACCTGCACTACTGCATCATTCTTAGAAGCCAAATCAAAGAATTGATCCCCTTGCATTATCTGTATATCAGCACCAGTTGTTTCTATCATTTCTGAATCTACCCTACCTCCTCTTCCAATCAAACAATAGACCTTATTTGATGGCAGCAGAAGGGTTGCTGTCACGGTAATTTCCTCAATCAAGCCCAAGGAACGAGCTCTTTCAATGTCATGCTCAATAGATCTAGCAAAGACAAGAAGAAGTGCATTCTGTGCAGGAGAGTGCGATGATTCAAGGTTCTCCAATGCAGAAACAGTAACTAGACGGTCATCAGAGTTGGTTATAGGACGAGCAAAGATGATAGAAGCACCAGTTTGATTTTGCAGAGCTCTGACTACAGACCCTCCTGTGCCTATGATTCTTCCAGCTGCACCATGGGAGCAGATCATCCTAAATTGAACTTGTGATTGTTCATTAGGTTTCTTATGGTCTCCATCAGTTGCAATATTTTCAGAATATGTGGGTAGCAGGGAACACATTGGTTCACCAGAGGAACCACTTCTTCTTCTCCTACCAGCTCCAAGGCTTAAATCCACCTCATCCTTCTCGTATGGAGGACAATCTTGAAGGCAGCTAGTTACATCAATCACTGCTTTCTTTATGGCCACAGAGCTACTCCCTGTAATCTTTTTTTTTTTTTCAAACACCAATTTTTTCAAATTTCAATTCAGATAATTTAAAACTGCAAACAAGTGAAGATAAAATCTTCACCTGTGGCAACTGCAGCAATGAGGAAGGAGTATCGCGTACTTGATCCAATCTTTTTTCAAAGCTTGTTTCCTGATTGGAATCGAGAGATTCGCCAGCTGATTGATGCAACATAGTGATCTCCCCCGCTCTTCTATAGGGGCTCCCTGCCCTCAATCCATTGAGCATCTCGGTAGGCAAAAGATTCCCCCTCAGTTTACAGGTAACTTGAAACAGAGCATTCTGTACATTTTTCTCCTCACCTGTAATCTGCAAAACATATTAAAGTTTGGGAATAAATCGCTAGGTAGGTGGCACCAAAGATTTTAACCAGGTAGGTACGGGACTGGGAACTCAAAAAAAAAGAACAAGACATAAATCTTCAATAGAAGCTCCAAATGCTTTACCATGTTGGCTGATCACACTCCATTACAAGGTATAAACATTCCAGTATCTATCTATAGTTCTATACCAGTTTTTATCCTGGATGATCAAGAAAAATCCTCTACTTAGAAAGCATCAGGCAATATCAAAGAACAAAAGGCAACTGATAAGTGACAGAACTCTTGGTACATTTAAAATATTGCATGTCTACACAACAAACAGCAAAAACATCAAAATTTTATATAATATGTTAAATGGAAAAAAAATACAAATACAACTGATGCGCAGAGAACTGGTAGTGCTTTGAAAATGTTACAAGAAGAGGTGAAATTTGCTAACCAAACTAGATGATGACAATGACAGGTAATGAAGAAGTGTTGATTGTTCTTGGAGGGAGAGGAGCACATAACTGTTTATAAGCACAAATCACAGCAGCACCAAAAATCATATTAAGCAACAAATATTAGACTCAATGACATACTTCAACCCAGTTTATGTCGTATACTAAAATCCTCTTTATTTCACAATAACTTGAAAACAGAAAAAAAAAAATTAAGACAATCAGAATCGCACCTGCACTACTACATCATTCTTTGAAGCGAAATCAAAGATTTGGTCCCCTTGCAATATCTGTATGTCAGCACCAGTTGTTTCTATCATTTCTGAATCTACCCTACCTCCTCTTCCAATCAAACAAGAGACCTTATTTGATGGCAGCAGGAGGGTTGCTGTCACGGTAATTTCCTCAATCAAGCCCAAGGAACGAGCTCTTTCAATGTCATGCTCAATAGATCTAGCAAAGACAAGAAGAAGTGCATTCTGTGCAGGAGAGTGCGATGATTCAAGGTTCTCCAATGCAGAAACAGTAACTAGACGGTCATCGGAGTTGGTTATAGGAGGAGCAAAGCTGATAGAAGCACCAGTTTGATTTTGCAGAGCTCTGACTATGGATCCTCCCGTGCCTATGATGCTCCCAGCTGCACCATGGGAGCAGATCATCCTAAATTGAACTTGTGATTGTTCATTAGGTTTCTTATGGTCTCCATCAGTTGCAATATTTTCAGAATATGTGGGTAGCAGGGAACACATTGGTTCACCAGAGGAACCACTTCTTCTTCTCCTACCAGCTCCAAGGCTTAAATCCACCTCATCCTTCTCGTATGGAGGACAATCTTGAAGGCAGCTAGTTACATCAATCACTGCTTTCTTTATGGCCACAGAGCTACTCCCTGTAATCTTTTTTTTTTTTTTCAAACACCAATTTTTTCAAATTTCAATTCAGATAATTTAAAACTGCAAACAAGTGAAGAGAAAATCTTCACCTGTGGCAACTGCAGGAATGAGGAAGGAGTATCACGTACTTGATCCACTCTTTTTCCAAAGCTTGTTTCCTGATTGGAATCGAGAGATTCGCCAGCTGATTGATGCAACATAGTGATCTCCCCCGCTCTTCTATAGGGGCTCCCTGCCCTCAATCCATTGAGCATCTCGGTAGGCAAAAGATTCCCCCTCAGTTTACAGGTAACTTGAAACAGAGCATTCTGTACATTTTTCTCCTCACCTGTAATCTGCAAAACATATAACAGTTTGGGAATAAATCGCTAGGTAGGTGGTACCAAAGATTTTAACCAGGTAGATACAGGACTGGGAATTCAAAAAAAAAAAAAAGACATAAATCTTCAATAGAAGCTCCAAATACTTTACCATGTTGGCTGATCACACTCCATTACAAGGTATAAACATTCCAGTATCTATCTATAGTTCAATACCAGTTTTCATCCTGGATGATCAAGAAAAATCCTCTACTTAGAAAGCATCAGGCAATATCAAAGAACAAAAGGCAAACGATAAGTGACAGAACTCTTGGTACATTTAAAATATTGCACATCTTCACAACAAACAGCAAAGACATCAAAATTTTATATAATAAGATAAATGAAAAAAAAAACATATAAATACAACTGATGCGCAGAGAACTGGTAGAGCTTTGAAAATGTTACAAGAAGAGGTGAAATTTGCTAACCAAACTAGATGATGACAACGACAGGTGATGAAGAAGTGTTGATTGTTCTTGGAGGGAGAGGAGCAGATAACTGATTACAAGCACAAATCACGGCAGCACCAAAAATCACATTAAATAATGATTATTAGACTCAATGACATACTTCAACCCAGTTTATGTTGTATACTAAAATCCTTTTAATGTCACAATAACTTGACAACAAATAAAAAAAAAGTAAGACGATAAGAATTGCACCTGCACTACTGCATCATTCTTTGAAGCGAAATCAAAGAATTGGTCCGCTTGCATTATCTGTATATCAGCACCAGTTGTTTCTATCATTTCTGAGTCTACCCTACCTCCTCTTCCAATCAAACAAGAGACCCTATTTGATGGCAGCAGGAGGGTCGCTGTCACGGTAATTTCCTCAATCAAGCCCAAGGAACGAGCTCTTTCAATGTCATGCTCAATAGATCTATCAAAGACAAGAAGAAGTGCATTCTGTGCGGGAGAGTGGGATGATTCAAGGTTCTCCAATGCAGAAACAGTAACTAGACGGTCATCGGAGTTGGTTATAGGAGGAGCAAAGATGATAGAAGCACCAGTTTGATTTTGCAGAGCTCTGACTACAGACCCTCCCTTGCCTATGATGATCCCAGCTGCACCATGGGAGCAGATCATCCTAAATTGAACTTGTGATTGTTCATTAGGTTTCTTATGGTCTCCATCAGTTTCAATATTTTCAGAATATGTGGGTAGCAGGGAACACGAATGAGGAGAGAATTCAGCATTTGGATCACCAGAGGAACCACTTCTCCTTCTCCTAACAGCTCCAAGTCCTAAACCCACTTCATCCTTCTCGCATGGAGGAGGATAATCTTGAAGGCAGCTAGTTACAGCAATCACTGCTTTCTTTACAGCCACAGTGCTACTGCCTGTAATCTTTTTTTTTTTTTTCATACACCAATTTTTTCAAATTTCATTTCAGATAATATAAAAGATTTTATTTTTCTTAAACTATGATGTAAAAAATTATATTTCTCTCCTACAAAAACACAAAATTTATCATGAATTATTATAGGACAAATCTGTAGGAAAAGAAAAGGAAGAATTAAACCTGAATTAATTGATCTTCCTTCAAACCGCATAGTGGAGCCGGGAGAATCCAGATATGGGCCCCACTAGTTCTCTTCATTCTCTTGATATTCCTGCCTTCTCTACCCACAACGGCACCAATCTGCGACGTATTGGCCAAAAGTCCACAATAACCCTCGTACTCACCACCATCCTTCTTCCCATCCACCCTCCACATCCTCTCTAAAACCCTAACCACCGCCTCCTGCGCTCCAGACACTTCCACCGTCTCACCTTCACCCACCGCGATTTTCTTCTCTGGGGACGCGGACCCCACCACCACTATCACCCGGTGCTCCGATCCCTTCACCGCCTCCTCGCAGTGAACAAGGCAACCGGCTTCAAGCCAGATTGGGGATATTACGGAGCTGGAGTGGCTGATGAGACCACCGATTTTCGAAACATGACAGACTACTCGGAATGCAACCTGACCCGGTTGGAGCTCGATCAACGGCTGTCGTGGAGGACCCTTGTGACGGTAATGCTTCTGCTGCTGCTGCTGCATTGAGTGGAGAAGAGGAAAAGGAGCGGAATCTTTTTCAGAGTATTAGTTGCACGGAACTAATTATTAGAACCTCCTTCCGTGGCAAAAGTGGCGTGACTACGAGGGTGATTGTTTTTGTAGTAGAAAGTGTGGTGCAGTATCACCACAATAATTTGGTAAAATATCAAAACACAGGTTTAAGAAAGTGGGATTCATGTCACAACGCGGTCCAACCACAAGTTAATCAAAAGCATGCTTCACCTACTTTTAAAATTCTTGTGCAAAAAGTAATTGAAGCCAGCCACGAGTTTTTAATCAAAAAGCATGCTTCTAGATCTGCTTTTAAAATTCCTGTGTAAAAAGTACTTGAAGATAGAAGACGTTTTTTTTTTTTCTCTTCTTTTTGTTGATCACAATATCTCTCTATCCTCTCTTCCCTGCTCTCGTGGGAATCCATTAAAACAGTTATTCTCATCGTCCACTTTTCTTAACCTCTTCATTGATCTCCTTCTCTTTTTGAACGACCTCTATTTATTTCGTTTTTTAAAGCCACAAACATTGCGAAACCCACAAACCATCACCGGAATTACACAAACCACCATCAACAACCAAGATTTACAGAAATCACCGCCAAATATGTTTTTTTTAAGTCTTGTAATTCCTTTTTTCGTGTACGGCCGAGTGTTTTCAGCAAAAAAATCTAGGTAATTTCCTTTTTTTAATATTTCTTTAATTTCAACCGTGCTTATTCTTAAAAATATATAGCATATAATCAGATCTTGTTCACTTTTGAAACTGTATCCCTATTTATTGCTGCAGGAATCGTTGATCTGCTATTGATAATTCTTATAAACACTCATGGTTATAATCCTTTTCTTCCTCGGTTGCATTACTTAGGAGATTGGTAACTTTACTGATTTTGATTTCATAAATTAAATGGATAGAGGTTTAAAATGTAGTTTTGATTATTTTGAGTTCAAAAAAAATATATAAATGGATGAAATGATATAAATGCATAGATTGTCTAAGTTCTAGATAATCAATCTCTCGTATATTAAAGATTACTCGAAGAATATAAACCGGTAATATAGAAAAAATAATGGATATCCAAATAAATATAAATATTTAGTTACATATATAAAGATAATGGATATAACTTGCTAGAATTTCATCGGTAAGAACAATCAAAAAATCAAGATGAAGCATTCAATCATGCTTGTATGATAGAATGTATATTTAGAGTGTGGAAAAATAGGTGGAAAACTTTGTAAAATATGCTTGTATATCATTACAAAATACAAGCTTAAATTGTAATGGTATTAAAGATACTACATAACCGATGTCATTTCATGTTCGCAAAGCCATGAATGCTAGAGACTTTTTGAATTGATTATGTTTGTGATAAGATTACAACTAGTTTAATAAAATAATAAAAATATGATTGTAATGTTGTAGTTATGATGTATTAATAATCTAATATATATTAATATAATTGCAAACTAATAAATTAGTACAAGTTTTTTAAAATATTTTACTAACAACATCACTTTCAACCACAATTTTAATCAAAAAAATTTAAAATTGTTTTTTATTCAATAACAATTTCAACTACAATCTTAACCAGATACATAATTTAATCCAACCAACTACAAATAAAAATAATTTTTCTTAATTAATTTTTTTCTAAATCATAAAAACTATCGCAATATTAAATACCCTCTAAAACTCAACTCAAGTGGTCTTCTCCAAGCATATGAAAATTTTTAAAAATTTTATGTTAAGCCTCTCGTTCAGCCTCTCTTAATCCTAAATTTTTTTAAGAAATTTTGCGTAATTCTAATCTGAATTGAATCTTGTAAAAATATTTCAGTTTGGTTTTATATATTTAATTTTTAACATTTTTATGAGATTTTATAATTTAATTTTTTTTGTTTTTTTATTTTGTAAAAATAAAAGTTGAAAGAAAAAAAATAAATTGGTTTTTCAATTTATTTGGTTTTTAAACCAAATAAATCAAAAATCAAACAAGCAGACAGTTTGTTCAATTTTTTTTTATTATTAACATGGATATCTGGACCAGTTGGTTCAATTTTGCTCTACCTTCATGTTTCAAGCCAGACCGATCAAGAAGTTTCGGATTTGACAAAAAATATGCTACTTGAGAGAGAAAAAAAATTCTACCCAAGCCTCGTTAGGGAAAACAAATTCTCTTAAAAATCAAATTTCATGAAAAAATAACTATTTTAAATGTTTGGTTGGACCATTTTTATGATGCAGAAAAAAAATATAAAAACACTATTTTTTTTGTCCATGTTATCCTATTTTTATAATAGAAAGGGTAAGAACTACTATGAAGAGTTTGGTTTATCCGTTTTTATTACAAATGCTTGTTACATATTCAGTGGTAGACAAATAAATACCTAGCACTTGGATTAATAATGAGAAACAACCTCCGAAGACACTTGTCAAATATTTATCCTAATGTCAACATGGGGACACCATCTTCCTTCACTTGTCTTCCGTGCACTTCCTTTCTTCCAGAATTTGCTTGGAGAAATCGTCTTGCTTTGCCAGGGTAGCCTTGCCTTGCCAGGGGAATATGGGGAGTCCACAGAAGCCAAAGATTATCATGTGACCTGCACAACGTTTTTTATTTAATTAATGAATCGCGTGTGTAACTTGGACAGTGCGTCATTGTCCATTGGACAATTGAATCCAACTCATTCTTGTACAAGAGTGGTATAGGCATGAATGTCTCTCCCAATGTTGGCGAAGAGCTTCAATTAGAATATGTATTGATATTTCCTACAAATTGAACTACACGGATATATTGTAGACTACTTACATAAGTTATTTACTTGATGGAGAGGTTAGCTTATTTTCCTCGGTGTCATGTTTTAATGCCGCA
This sequence comes from Populus trichocarpa, assembly GCF_000002775.5. Lineage (NCBI taxonomy): Eukaryota > Viridiplantae > Streptophyta > Magnoliopsida > Malpighiales > Salicaceae > Populus > Populus trichocarpa. The sequence continues at coordinate 934,912 of NC_037291.2, read as the reverse complement.
TCCCCACCCATCAATTCCTGAAAACCTTCAACCTTCACCGGTGGAGCCCTCACCATACCCATGTTCCTGCATGCAAATCATAGTGTCTTAGAAGTCCAGCAAGCATAACAAGTCTGGCAAAATTTGTTCTCCTTACGATGTTTGCATTTGGGGAACTTGGAGGGATGCCAACTGCCTGAGCTGATTGTTAGGCTGAGCGTGGAGATTTGACATTGCAGCAATTTGTTGATGCCGCATCTGCATCTGTGGCTGTCTGGAATGGAAAGCATTGACGGCATTATTATCCAACGGCAATTCCGGTGGGTTTTCAACCTTTACTTGTACCAAAGGCTTGTCCTTGTCCACGTCCATACCAGGGCGAGGAGTGGATGTGTGGCGCCTACGCAATCTCTCAAAATGCTGCTGCTGCTGCTGAAATGTTAAATTTTGGGAATGAACCATTGGCTGCATCTGTGGATGCATTTGTCTTGGGATCTGTAGCTTCATCATAGATCAAAACCCAGTTATCAACTTATCATAACATTGTTACAGAAATATGATGAAATGTGACGGTCAACACAAAAAAGCTTTTAGAGCCCACAGGTACTGTAGATAGTAAAGGGTATCCATCCTAATACTCTCCACACATTCCCCATGGGCAGGGTTACATGGCAACTTTCTCCAATAACCATCTCAAAATACAGTTGAGGCTAGGAGGTGAATGCTATTCAAGTGTTGGAACTTTAAGAACCACGGGAGCTTATATGAAAAATTGGAAGCCCAGCTAGTCAAAAACTGGAGTTCAATCATGAAGTACTAGGAAATAACCGAACATGTCTGCATGAAAGCTCACAAGGACCCTTCTCTTTTGAGGACAACCTTGGTGTAAGGATATTTTTTCAAACCAAAAGAAATTGAAAAGAGCCGTTTCCTTTAATGTGCTAAGCTTCACGTGATCAAATTTATGCCAGAAGGAAAAGTTCCAGCTACAATTTGAATCAGTTTCTCCAACCCAAGAACCCCGAGACCAAAAGGAATAAATTAGCAGAAAGGTCAGAACTGGGAAAATGCATCACAATACAAAGATATTGATGTATATTGCATACTTGCTGAGGTAGTCGAAGAAGATTCTGGTGCTGAGAATGAAATTGTGACTGGATTCCGTGTGCTTGTTGGTGGGTTGGTTCTGCAGTATTTCTAGCACCTTCCTTAACAATCTTCATCAAGTGGACCAAATTACTTGCAGCAAAAGGGAAAATGTTAGACAATGGATATAATAGAAAATGAATAGTACAAAAAACCAAGTTTATAAAGAAGGAAAATCAGAAGTACTTAAAACAGACAGAATCATTGGGTTGGAAAGGGGGTAGTTATTACATATAATGGGCTGATAGAAAATCAATAGTACCATGAAAATGCAAGGTGGGGTTACTAGATAAGGCAACAGAACAATTAATCACCACTGAGTCTTCATGCAATTAAATGCAAACAAGCCTAAATCCTAGGGTTAATACAAACACTACTATGCCACGATAATGAAAAATATCAAAACACTAACACACCACACATTGCAGTATATGCCAGACAATAGCTGAACAGTCTAACATTAAAAGAATGTGAGGAAAGACTCATTGATTCAGGGGGTTAAATGATAATGATACCTCATCCATATAAAATCACCAAGACTAATAGCAGTAATTCAAGACTTTATAGAGATGATTAGATGAACAGGGTTTTGGGTTTTCTGGCTGAGTAAAAGACGCAACAAAACTAATAAAAAGCTACACTATGTAGAAGACCTTGATATAAAACATTGAGGAGGAATTTTGAAGGATATGCAAAGGTAAGCAATGTGATTGCTAAGCTTTATAAAAATACTGGAACTAGAAAAGAAGCTTCCAAAGATCCAAGATAGGTTAGAGATTTCCATTGCATACATTTGATAATTAATAGCATGGAAGTCAAGCATGATGTCTATTTTCCAAAGCTTTCAGATCAAATCAGACATGTAGAAAAGCTTCATTTATCCCCTTCCACCACCACCCTCTTCCCTAAAACAACAAAACAAAATGAAATGAAGGTGCATTTGGTTCATGGAATGCTGCTTTCCTCGGGATAACTACGGGAAATGAGAAACCTAAGAGAACCCAAAATATGTCAGACTTTTGTGTCTGGCTGACATAGAAGAATATCATACTCAAACTTGTTCTCTCTTGGAAGCCCTGTAGGTATTTAAGATATATAACTATTACAATGAAGGCCCCTTGCCTTCATAGTTTAAATAGAGAGAAAATATCTGTCATAATGTTAAATTTCAACTCCCAATAGCTCAAAAAATAAGATCTCCCCATTAAGCTGTGGGTAAAGGAAAGTTAATTTTGAAAACCAGCATTCCTGAAATGAGTCATGCATAATAATAACCTGATTATAATATTCCAGACTCGCCCCTTCTGATTTTGTGAGCCAACCACCCTCTAATGAAAACAAAATTTTGAGGATCAGCTCCACTTCAATCAAATCAAGACAAAGATTGTCCATGCCATAGGCTCAACAGTGAATCAAAATTCAATTGCCACTATCACCCTCTTAAAGGCTCCTCTGAAAAGAATTCCCAACATAATCCAAACACCCTCCCCCACCCGACAAAAGAAAAATCAGAAAAACCCAAACCTAAACCATAATAAAGAACTACACATCAGAGTATCTCTCGAACTTCCACCTAGTCTAAAGAAACTTCTTCATTTTATTGACCATTGCATGGAATTCTTAACTTCCATCTTTTTGTTGAGGATGCTTCTGAATGACCTTGCTGGTTTCCCTCATCACCTTCATAGAAGAACTCTTTCACTGGTAGGGGCAGCATCCTTCAATCTGTTGATTTTATTTTCCTTAGTGCGCAAGTTAACAACCTTTCAAATCCCATGTGCAGCATTCACGGTTCAACCATGATTTGAGCATTCTATAACGCTTGCTTCAACTTGAATTTGGTCTACAAACACAAGCTAAAGGTGGATCATGTTGGATATTGGCCAACAAATGTATCATGGTAAAAGGCCAAGCGTCTGACCAAAACATTAGCTGTTGGTCATCAAACCAACTCTATCTGTCATTTGAACTTTCAAAGCCATTGAAGTTCCCTATCAAATATATTCATTTTTCATAATGCATGATCAAAATATTTAAGCATTTGACCCTCACATCGACTTGATATGGGCCCAATAGGTCTTTCAATTTGTTGCTCTGCAATTACTATATGACCAGCCTGTGAAGGTCGATAGCAGTTGCATACTCACTAAGTAACCATTCAAAGTAAGGAACAAATGCAGGAAGAAAAGCATTTCCGAAGGCAAAAAACAAAAATGGAAACATACTAAAATGACTGAAATTTTCACAAGAAACACCTTTGGGCTTCACAAATTTTATTTCTCTCCATTTACTATTATACATATAGCTATTATACACAAGTGATTGGGGATTTGTGAATAATCAGAGCTCAAAAAATCCATTATATCATGACATTTTTAAGTTTTCACAGATGAAGTTTTCTTTAAAGTATGGGAGTTAATGTTACATAAAAGTAACTTCTTGAATATTAAAAAAAGTGTGGGAAATGTTGTTAAAAGCTTGCCTTAAGCATTAGGCATTTTGATTAAGAAAAAAAGAATCGGGCATAAGGCTATAGAGCTTAAACACCGGACAAGTCATAAGAAAGGCACTGTCAACTAGGCACACCTTTGGCACAAAGCACCGGCCATGGGCATAGATGAGAGAAATCCACTAATTTCGTTTTTATAATTTCTAGCCAGGATACAACTTTGTTATGTGTTTGTGCAGTTGCTTTTTGTTGTAGCTTACAATTGTTTCAGTTAGCTGGAAACAAAAGACACATTCAAGAAGTTGGTAATTTTGGAAGACTTCCAAAGGAAAAAAAAAAAAAAAAACAGCAAGATGGCATGCCAACTGGGCTACAGCATGACACTTGCCTTTAAAAAGCAGCAGCATGCTGCTAGTTAGAACTTTAAAGGAGGTACATGATGTGGCCTTCTTGTGTCATCACCTTCTTAAAAATAGCAAACTTGCTTCATAAATGTTTATACCAATATACCATGAGTATTAGATAAAATAAATGCACAATTGCATGAGTAACTAAGGGAACGAATGCAGTAAAATGAGCATTTTAAATCCTTTGCAGAAAGACTCAAGTTAAACAAAGTTGCATCTGATAACATTAACATCCTAGAAACTATACTTGATTATTTAGCTTTGTGTTCAAAATATCTCTTGGGAGTTTAGAGAAATGGCATGAAATGAAAGAAGAAGAGAGAAAAAAGAAAAAAAAAACACCATGAAAAATGGTTCAAGGTTTTCAAACTCACCTAAACCCTGCTGTTTGGAGAAACATCTTAAGTAGCTCAACTGCTGAACACTGCTTTCTGTAGCTATCAGCAAGTACTCTCAAGATACGGCCTAGTTTAGAAATATGACACCTGAGCAATTGAGAGAAGACTTCCATGGGAATTTCTGATGCGCCATCAAAACCAACTCTTGTTAGCAAGCAGGCTACTACCTTTTGAGACATCTGCAAAGCTTGCTCTTCACTGAGTTTTTTATGACCTTCAGACCCATTTTTCCCACGATTTAAACTCCCACCTTGTTCCACACTAATACCAAGCCTCTCTATCATTACAGGATTTCTGGTCTGAGGCAATGAATCAAAAGCTCCACGGAACTCTATTTTCTGAATGTCTCGAGCTCTAATTATTGGTGGGATTGCACTATCGGGTACACAGTTGAACATAAACATTGTCTCGGGGAAAAAGACAAAGTCATCATCCACCGAGTGAGACCCATCTAAAACAGAACCAGAACGCATATTTGAAGTGCTTTCTAGATTAGAATTTCCAGAGCCCAAATACTGACATCTTCTTTTGTGCCTAGCAACAAGTCTAAAATAAGTAGACATTTGCTCTGGTGAGCGTTTGTCCGACTCTCTGTCCCCGAATGATAGCCTATATGGCCTTTTAAGTTTACGCTTTTCCATAAACTGAGTATACCATGTTTCTGGCAATTCTTCGTTCTTATACCTCTGACAGCAAATATACAACACGAAATTACTAACACGAAACGAAAGGCGTGAGCCTGAGTTCCTCCTCGTAAAAACAAATTATTACTAGCTCGATTTGACGACATTATTCAATTACGAAACAAAACAAACCTTAGTGGTTGCCCCGACTCCACCCCCTTCTCGTCGTTGATCTTCATCCTCTAGAGTGAAGTACACATCATCACCGTGCAATTGCAAATCTATGAAAAACAAAACAAAAATCAATCAAACCAGTGCGGCTCACTCTCCGAAAATTTTTAAAAGAAAAGAAAAGGGAGTTAAAATTCTGGACTGACAATTTGGATTGAGATTGGAAACTGCAGCAACAGTGTTGGATCTGAGAAAGAGAGAAACGCTGGCTTTATCGAATAAGAGAGCGCGAGCTCGGAGCTGAAGCTGGAAATGGGACTTTGATTTGGAGTCGTCGGTTCGCATGAAGGACTGCCATGAGGCAGGAGAAGAGAGGGAATGAAGGAAATTAGAGTAGAGAGAGTCGCCGAGCCAAGCGCGCCACATACCTAGGGTTTCAAGCTTCCGGGCTAGATCATAACCCAGACCGTCGTCGCCCAGGACTGACATGTTTTGTCTCTGTTTTTTTTTTTTTTTTTTCCAGCTTCGAGAATTAAAAAGGAGAACAGGAAGCTGTTGGTTTTGGAATTTTAAGGTGAGACGAGGGGAGAAGGTTGATCATAAGATCATATCGGTCCCTCTATTCTTGATTTCGTACCATTTTATCCCCTTTTTTTTTACTTTACTAGTTTGAGCCTTGTACTTTTAATTTGTGTTATATTTTTTTTGTTATTTCTGCCATATAATAACACGTGTTCATAACATAAAGTATATACGGCCACAACAATACATAAAGTACTCTTAGAAGCATGGGCTTTTAAGGAGCTGCGTGACTGGCGGCCTTTTCCACCATGGACCAACTCGTGGCTCAAAACTATAAGAAAAATGGACACGTGTTAAAATAAGTGGGCCAAAGATGAAATTAATTAAACAAAGCCCACGTAAATCCTTAAACTTCAAACCCAAGTTTCTCACCTATTACGCCTTTGTATCTTGTGTCATTCTCCATTTTAAGTTTTTTTTTTTGAAGTATTTTTTAAATTATAAAATTAATTTTTTTATGTTTTTTCAATGATTTTATTGTATTATTATATTTTTAATTAAAAAACACTATCTTGCATCATATTATCAAACAACAATAAATACCTTTGAAGATCTTTCCATGACAGCAATCTCTGATCAAATTTTTGGATGTGAAGATTCAAATTGTGAAGCTTAGGACCATGCATGTCATAGGACGTAATGCTCACAAATGTTGTAGCAAAATATTTTTTTTTTAAATTGCGGAAGATTTTGAGCTTGTACAATATTTCATTTGTTTTGTTTTTCCTCTATTTACCTGTGAAGATTCCAAACAAGAAGCATCAGTTCACATGAACGTGTTTAAAAGTATGATTGCGGTTGTTTTTTAAAATATTTTTTAATCTGTAAGTAACATTTGCGACTGTAATTGTTTTTCCTAAAAAAATAAGGGTTTTTCCTTTTGTTTATAAACAGGGACGGAGCCAGGGGTGGCAAGCAGGATCCCTGCAAAACATTTTAAAATTTTCTATTATTTAATATTTTTAATTTAAATAAATAAGCTTTTTAATAATATATATTATTATATTAATTTTAACTTTCCCTGTAAAATCAACTTTGAGATGCAGAAAATGTATGGACGCATCTTCCTTCACTGTTTAATAAATTTCATTAAAAGTTAGTCTAAATATTTAAACTCGAGAAGTTAAAAGAAAAAAAAAAAAAAAGGTTATAATAGTTTATAATGCCCATCGAGAAGAGTCGTCCAGGGCAGATGACAAGTCGTACAGACATCCCCAAGAATCTAAACAAAGCCTGTCTTGTCTGTTTAGTTAGGGCATTCTGTCCTCCATTTTTGGAGCCAGGAGAGCGCGGGAAAACAGAAAACATAGTGAGAGACCGCAGGGCTTGAAGGGGCAACCAAAAACCCAAATCAAGAAAACAATCAGCAAAAAGGGGCTTGGATACAAATTCAAAAGCAGGAACAATAAATCAGAAAAAGAAGTCCCAAATTTGACAGGCAAGTATATATATTAAAAAAAAAAACATGAGACGAAAGCTACGGCGTTTTAGAGTATTAGTATATATGTAAATGTCTCAACTCTTTTTTTTTTTTTTTTTTTTACTTTTACCTTAATGAAATAGTACATATTAAACTCCGCTTAGGGTTTATCTATATAAAATTTGAATCATAATTTTAGACAGGTTAATTTTTTTTTAATGTCAAAACAACATTGTTTTAAAATTTTAAAAAATATCAATAAATTTTAATATGAATTAACTAGTTAGATGAACTAGATTAATTTAAAATTAATATTTTTTAAGGCCTAGCCTGGATTAGAAGGTGAGTCAACTAGATGTGTAGTCAATCTACCATGCCGTAACAGGTTTAACAACCATGAATGAAACCTGTGATTGCGTGCATGGTCAACTGCTTTGTTTTGTAGTGCTAAGTCAGTAATAGATAATATTAACAAGAAATTACTGGGTGCGGCTAAATTATTATAACCACATTCACATAAAACTATGTACTATAATAGTATTTGTTATTTTTTTTAAATTTCTCCCTTTCAACAATTCAAAATTTTTAATATTTTTTATGTACTTTTTTTTAATATTAAATTGATTTGAGAATCTTGTTTCGTAATATTAAATTATTATAACCACATTAAATATTTATTTTTTAATTTTCTTCGTCAATATTGTGTTGATTAGAAATTAATCTTTATAGTTTATTTAAATTTATTCTTTATAAAATTATAACGGTCTCATAATGTAAATTGAGAATTTGATAAATTAATACAGGCCAAGCAAATATCTCATCATCTCAACATTTGAGATAAAAATAGCATCCTATATATCACAATATAAATATTTAGAGAATATGGCATGCAATATTTACCTTTTGACTTCATAATTAATTTTTTTTATTATAAAACATGTGAGAAACATTCGGATATTTTTTAATACTAAAAAATTAGATATGGTACACAACTTAGTACGTGCTAATAATCTAGTAATGGTCTGAAATTTATCAGTTGCAACCATCCATCTATCTATCCAGAATAACTAACCCACAAAGTCACTGGGATCCCCTGAAAACCATCAACTCTCTTGGGCATATATATGGTTGGTGTCCCACCTCGAACACCAACTCCAGTTAACGAAATCGTTGCACAAATACTTACACGATCTTGTTATGTCCGAATCCCTCTTGAGTGTACTGGAGATAATAATTACAATTGTTTTTTAAAATATTTTTTATTTAAAAATATATTAAAATATATTTTTTTAATTTTTTAAAAATTATTTTTGATATCATTGTATTAAAATGATCGAAAAACACTAAAAAAAATATTAATTTAAAGCAAAAAATAATTTTTTTTAAAATTATCTTTAAAACACAAAAAAAAAAACAAGGTTTTCCACTACTCTCTAGACTATCTTTGAAAAGTCTACGAGAAGGGCCCTGACTTATTTTAAACCTAGTCAATGAAATACTAAAGCATAGGTTTGATTTTGTATTTATAACTATTTTTGGATTTTTTAAAAATATATATTTAATTTGAAAATAAATTAAATTAATATCTTTTTAGTATTTTTTATAGTTTTAATATGGTAATATAAAAAATAAAAAAAAATAGTATATTTTTAAGTAAAAGATATTTAATCTGAAAAGAAATTAAATTAATATCTTTTTAGTATTTTTTATGGTTTTAATATAGTAATATAAAAAATAATTTCAATATAAAAGATATTATATTATGTAAGAAAATACCAAACGCACACCAAAAAAGAGAGAGAAACCTTGATTCTGGTATTGTGTGCAGGGGGGGAAATCTTCCCTTCTTCTTCGCTCCTATAGTTTATGCGCGTCAGAGAATTCAGTTAAACGCACTTGTCTAACTGAAGTGACATTGGTGAGGTAGGTGGGTTTGGGTTTATGAAAATTACGTCATCTAAACAAGATTTTCAAGATTAAAAGTCCATTGACAAGGATTAGTTCACCCACTAGTCATGACCTCTCCCACTACTTAGCATTTTTTTTTGTACTTTTGTCACGCTTCCGACAGTGACTTTCTCGATATGACAAGCATCTTCTTCTTTACCGCTTTCCATCCTTTTTTCCTTTTTTCAGTATTACTTTTTTTTTTTTTTCCTTACATTTTAAAAGTATTTTTTTTTTTTCCTCTTTCCATCCTTTTTTTTAATTTTACTTTTTTTTTTTTTTCCTTACATTTTAAAAGTATTTTTTTTAAAAGTATTTTTTTAACCGTATATATATATATATATATTTTTTTTATAATATATTTGTCAAGTTTTTCAAGAGTCAATAATGCTAAGAAAAATGTTCAGCCTTTGTGGGGGTTTCAACTCATAAAGTTTATTTAACACCACCCTCCTTAGAATATTTTTCCACCAAGGGAAATAATAGGTTTCTGTCTGTTTCTTATAAAAGAATTTGTTTCCGGGAAAGATTTTTCATGAAAAATGTTTTTCTTGAAAAAATAAAAAGAATTAATTAGTTACAAGTCATGTGATTTTATGACAGAGATAGTGTTGTAAAATATTTTTTATCTTAAAAACCATAAGTTTATTTTTCTTTTAATCAAAAGAAATTCGTCATTGACTGATTGTTTTAGGTAAATCAAATACTAATAAATAAATAAAATATATTTAAAATACACATTTTACTTGAAGTATAGTTATTATACCCGACCCGGGGTTGACATGGTTAAGGAGTCGGGTTTCAGGTTACACGGGTTGACCCGGGTCAACCCAAATCAATTTAGAAAAATTAAAAAAAAATTGAAATTTTAGTATTTCATATAAAAAAATTAAGAAACAATCCATGTGAATACATGTTATACGTGTTATAAATAATGAAGTTTAAAATATTATTTCAAAATGTTTTTTATTCCACATTAAAAAGATATTGTATTTGTATATTATCCTTTTAAGTTGAAGTATTTAAATCAAAAATATTTTTTATTTCACATTAAAAAACATAATTTTTTTCTTGTAAACATAAAGTGTATATACTAAAGAATTACAAATCTCACATTGAAAAAATAAAGTATTTTTCTAGTATTTATATAGTAAACTTTGAAAATGGTTAATAACCAACTAAAAATTATAAAAAAAATATCTCTAAATAGAAGAAAAAACACATTTAAAAAAAAATAACGGGTCTCAACCGGATTTTGCCGGGTCACCCAGGTCACAGGTCAACCCGGCGGGTCAATCTGGTTTGCTGGGTTTTTGCTCACTCCATTCTTTTACCTTACTAGAACCGGTCCAACCATCAAATTAACCGGATCTCAAATCGACCTTCGGAGACAATCCAAGTTTAATATTTACGACTTGAAATTCAAATTACCTTTTTAAAATCACACTCGAAGGACTTGCGAGGCATTGTTTTAAAACTAGAATTCGTCCTACGAGTCTATTTAGAACTCGTCTGACTTGTTAATTCGAGCCTAACCCAGTTTTAACTGGACCACCAATCCATTAATTTTTTTAAATATGCTCGTGCTTATGAATTAGAATTGACTCACTTTTGAATAATCGAACTCAAAACTTCTTCTCGAAGAGGAAGTGGGACAACAATACGAAGATGTGGTGGGGATGATGATGTTGTTAGCCTGCCTTTAAGCCCACCAGAACCTCTCAAAATGCAATTTAATAACGACTTTTAAGCATTATGTCTCTGAGCTTGTTTTGAAGCTGTCCTTTCTATTTTCACTGTAGGTGGAAGACAGCATTTTCACATGTGAAGACTCTGTGGATTTTCATCGTCCGAAGTAATCATAAATCAATGTGTTAATGTGTGTCGGGAATTGAGTGCTCGACACTGAGAGTGAGAAGGAAAAGGTAAAAACAAACATACCATGTGTTTGAAGCTTGCATAATTGATAGCTTTGTGGACCAGATTAATGATACTTCAATGGCAGTCCCCATTATTGAGGTTCCCAGATGTCCAGAAACCAGGAGATTTATGCAGCCCTCATGTTATTACATGGACTCGGATGAGTTGTTAGTTGAATCAGTAAAAAAAACTTTATGTTCCCGCCATGTAGGAAAATAATAGGATGATAGAAAAACTTTTTTTTTTTTTTGACAAAGTATGGTCCTTGGTTTTTTTTTTTTAATCTCAATTCCAAAAAAGTTTCATCGTAATATTATTCTGAAATGATTAATAGTTGAGTCGATTTGTTTCCTTTATTGAATTTTTAATTTCAAGTTATGGAGCTAGCAAAAAAAATTATATTAATTTTTTTTCATTATAATATTTTATTATGTTTAAATATTATATGAAAAAAAAGAAAATATAAAATCACTCGAAAAATAATTTGGTTTTAGTTGATGAGTGAACTGATTTAAAAATACAGCTTAAAATAATTTTTCTTTATACTTAAATATCCCGTGAAAAAAACAGGAAAATACAGTTAACCTTTTATTACATGTACGAGTTAGTGGATTCGTTATTGTCCCTCCCTCCCCCACTCCATCTCTCCTCTTCCCTTTCACTTTTTAAAGCGCCTGTCACGGCAAAAATCGCGAGCCCTAAAACCCAGAAGGCCGAGATTTCATCAACGCAGTATCAATAAAATTAAAAGGTTAACTATATTTTCGTCCTTGTAGACTGATCAATGTTCCATTTATATCCCCATTGTTAAGCTTTTTCCAACTTTATGCACATAGATTTCTTTCCTCTCTTATAAATCTTACCCGTATAAATTTCTTTCCTCTCTAGCACTCATAAATGTTATAATATCTTATAAAAATCGTTAAAATCTAAAAAAGATCAAATAAAAAGGTAGGTTATTTAATGATTATATATATATATATTTTTAAAAAAATCATCCAAGAAAATCACTTTTAAAAAATCACTTGAAATAATTTAATTTATAATTGATTTGTTTCATCTAGTCGACTGTATATTTAATGCTAGTTAGAAGATTTAAACTTAAAAAGTAAAAAAAAAGAGTAAACCTTCTCAGAGCTCATTTGTTTTTGCATTTGAAAAGAACTTTTGAAAAAAAAATATTTTTTTTTAATTTAAGTTATTTTTTTCAGATCATTTTGCTGTACTGATGTCAAAAAGAATAAAAATAAAAAAATATTATTTCGATGTATTTTTAAATGAAAAATACCACAATATCATACAGAATCTTAATCAACAAGTCTCCATGGTAGAGTGAGTTAACAATTATCATTAGCAATTATATATTAAATCACAAGTTCCCAACAAAATAGATATAGAACCATTGGTTGAACCGATGACTGAGCCCCTTATCGAGTCTCATTTTAAACTAGAAGGGTCATATAGGACCGAAGTGGGGCATTTATGAATCTATAGGGATAGAAATGAAGTTTGATCCCAAAATGAAAATTGAAATAGAAAGAGATTAACCCGACAGTAAGTGGTATAAATATAGGATTACATATATTCCAATCACCTTGAAGCTCGGGGCTGTCTACCTTCTCTCCTCCCCAGGAATAACCAACTCTTAAAGATATACCATTATTCTGTCAAAGCCATTTGTCTCTCTGCATCTTGCCTGTCTTTCTTTCAACAACCGAAACATGTAGCCAAGTTTCTTGGATTCTGAAGTTTCTCATTTCTGGGTAATTTACAGCTAGGAATTGATTGAAGGACCCTTTTCTTTTGGTTCTTTTCAGTTGAGGCTAGAAATCCAGAAATCATAGTGCTTAATGGCTTTGGAAGGTGAGCTCTTCTCATTTTCCTGGGAATTTCTCTTTTTGTAATTCTGTTTCTTTGGTTGTGGAGACAATGAAGGTGAGAAACGAATGATGATAGCTTTATTCGGTTCGGGCTTTTGCCTTTCCTTACCAAAAAGCAAGCTTTTATTCTCTATCTCTCCCTCCCTGCCTTTCTTTTCTTCTTCCCCGTCTGTTTTCACAGGAACCAAACGAAAGGGGTCAAAGGTTTTTGTTTTCTTTTTTAAATTTAATGTTCTTGTATGTTGGCTTTTCCATTTCCTTCTGTTTCTTATTAGTTACAAAGACAGGGTTCCTCTTCTGAAAAGTTGTCGTTTCATGTTGTTGCATATAATGAGCCAGAGAGTGAAACCGAAGAAAGCCCAGAAATGGAAACAAATGATGACATGACCAAGAAGACAGAGCCCCCCATCCTTGAAGACCCTTCACCAAGATGTGTATTGGAGATTCCTATTTCAGGTACGGACTCTGATCACAGCAGCAGCAGCAGCAGCAGCAGTTGCAGCTCAGGTTCAACGGAGAAATTAGTCCCTGAAAGAACGGGGATCTTACGAGAGAGCAATGGTATTCAATGGAAACAAATACTTGATTCATTTAAGAAGAAATCAGTGAGGAGGTTTTCAGTAATTCCATTGATTTCAACGTACGAAACTATTGCCAGGAAGAATTTGAGAAGGAAATTGGCAAGAATCCAACATTCTGCTGATGTCTTTATTGATTGTGAGGGCATTATGGCGCCTAAACCTTCATGGAGGAATTTTGATTATCTAGAGCTTGAGGCTGCTACTGATAATTTCAGCTCTGGTGAGCCCTTTTTGGTATTTTCAATTTTTCTCATACGCATACATATCTGCCTGCCTACATAATTTTCTTTTCTTTGTCGCTACAGTGCCACCACTTTGATACCAGGCTTAATTGTGCTTCCAATTCCACTAGTTGAAACATAATAGTAGCCGCTTTAAAGAACTTTTTCTTGTTTTTGGAGGTTGCTTTCTTATTTTAGAGACATAAATTTCAGAATTTATCTCATGGGCCAAGGTTTAAGAGTCAGACTTAAGATCATATTTGACAGGAATGGGATTTTGCCCCCTAAATAATGTGATTTCTTGAACTTGTCCCTTCTATTAGGATTTCATTGAGAAATTGATAGAAATGCCCTTAAAAATCACCTCAATTCCTCTCTTTTCTCTGTTAGTTAACATGCTTTCCTTAGTTGGTTGAGGAAAGGATAGGAATTGGGAAAGTTTTTTTTTTCAGATTTCTCCGTTGATTTCTCATCGGAAATCTAACGGAAGGGATATATATTCAAGAAGTCATAGTGTTTGGGGGGAAATCAGATATTTTTGTAGTTTGGAGGGGTATTTGTTTTTTCGCTCAAATTTAGGGGATATTTTACAATTTAGCCTAAAAACAAACTGAAGGTTACAAACTTACAATCCATTGATTTTCTTTATTGAATGGTATAATTGAAAGTAATGGAAAATATAAGTACTTGCTGATACATTTTCAAGAAAAGAAAACAAAAGGATGATTTACACGTTTTAATTTTTGAAAGAGGTAGCCTCGAACCTCGAATAGTCAATGCCGCCTGTGACTGAGGAAAATGATGGTGGGACCGAACTTCTTGACCTCTCACCTAGCATTAAAATCAAGGCAGCCATGTACTTACTTTACAATATCCTCGATGACTATGGCAATAAGAGTCAGCGTTTTAGCCTAAAACTTTTAGGCAGGCAGGCAGGGAGGGAGTTTTGGATGGACACGGACATATGAATATAGCTCGCAGATGTTTTCTACAGCTTTTCTTATTAGTTGCAGACTACCCCAGTTTAGGAACTTAAGAAATAAATCCAGTAGTGATTGACAAATTAAGCTGCTTTTTACGTGTCCAAATCCACGTTGATGAACATTGACGTTGCGTAAATGACTAGTTGATGGATCATAAATCTAAATTTCAGGTTTAAAATTCATCAGATCCTGGCAAGGATTGTGAATCATTTATAGCTTACCAGCAACTTAAAAATGTTAGTAAAATCTTGATGCATATAGGATAGGAGTCTGTATGCAGGGGATTTATTGATATCGAAATCAACATCATTGAATAATTCTTACGATTCTAATTATCCATCAAATATTCACAGAGAATTTGATCGGGGAAGGAGGTCATGCAAAAGTGTACAAGGGATGCTTATCTGACGGCCAGGTTGTCGCTGTAAAGAAGCTCATGAAAACTGAGAAGCAGGAAGAGGACAGAGTTGGTGATTTCTTATCAGAGCTTGGGATTATTGCACATATAAATCACCCAAATGCAGCTAGATTGCTTGGTTTCAGCATTGATAGTGGTCTGCATCTTGTCCTTGAATTTTTACCACATGGCAGCCTCGCGTCAGTGCTCCACGGTGCTGTCTCTAACTCTATTCTTAACAAAATGTTGTGCATTTGTGACCATCAAGTTGCAGGATTTACTAGCATCTAATTTTAATTATCGCATTCTTATAAGGAGAGATTCAGCATTTCAGGTGGATCAGATTGTCTAGAATGGAAGAAAAGGTTTAAGGTGGCTTTAGGAATAGCAGAAGGACTTCAGTATCTCCATCATGATTGCCCAAGGCGCATTATCCATAGAGACATCAAGGCCTCGAACATATTGCTCAACGCAAATTTTGAAGCTCAGGTGCATTTTCAATTCAGCATGTATTGTAATTCCATCTCCATCTTTTCTTGTAGGGAATGATTTGGTTTGTTCCTCAGATTTCTGATTTTGGATTGGCAAAGTGGCTTCCAGAAAACTGGATTCACCATATTGTCTTCCCTATCGAAGGCACATTCGGGTGAGGCGTTTGCAACCACTCCAGTAATTTATTGCCAGCATTCTGATCCATTTCACAAATTAAGTTTAATATACATACATATATTCTGTCTTTTTAAACTAGAAAACTAAATTTCAGATACTTGGCTCCTGAATACTTTATGCATGGGATTGTTGATGAGAAGACCGATGTATTTGCTTATGGGGTTCTGTTACTTGAGATCATAACAGGTCGCCGTGCTGTTGATTCAAGTAGACAGAGCCTTGTGATGTGGGTAAGATCCACTCATGCAGAGTCCCTTTTTTTCAATATATATATATCCCCGTGTCAAATTATCCTTGCACTGGCAGATTTTTATGACCATTTCTAATCATTTTGCCTTGACTGCATATATTTTCTATCACAGTACTGTTAAAACCACTTGTATTTTCAAGAAAGCTTTGACAACATGTATAAATGTGTATTTTATGCACAGGCAAAACCATTGTTGGAGGCAAATAATGCTAAAGAACTAGCTGATCCCAGGCTGGGAGATGATTATGATCCCATTGAAATGAAGCATGCCATGTTTACGGCTTTGATGTGCATTCACCACTTACCCAATACACGTCCACACATGATCAGAGTATGAAATCTGCTTTATATCCAGTCTTATATCCAGTCTTATATATATAATCATACAAAATTTAGGAAATAGCTAGAAATATTATTCTACACTTCCTTTACTTACATCCATGTGAGAAGAGAAGTTCCTACACTAGACCCCTCCAAGATTTATACATGTTTCTGAAACAAACATCGGAAAGTTCAGGTGGTGCAGCTCTTGAGGGGCGAGGGAGCACCTGTGGAGTTCAAGCAGAAGACGAATGCAGGGAGGGCAGTCCTTCTGGATGGCTGTGACTTGCAAGATTATACTTGTACTACTTACCTCAAAGATCTCAATCGTCATATGCAACTTGTGATGGAGTGATGCTGGTCTAGTTACTTTTAAGCCATTGTTACTTGTGCTGCCGCCGATTTTCGGCTGTTCTATGCGAAGGCAAATGTCTAAATGCCCTTCTATGTGTGGGTGAAAAAATCAATATTTTCACTTCGTACTGTCTCTCTGTACAGGGTTCTAATTAAATCCCAAATGGATGCTTCGTGTTTGGCATAAGTTTATGGAGGCCTAGAAATAATAACCACTTCCCGTACCTATTTATATGCTCAAAAAAAAAAATTAGCTGAAAAAACATCTTGCAATAGTTTTAAAATAAATTTTCTATACCTTTAAAATATAAAATACATGGAGATATAACATTAAAGTTTATATTGTATTTGTTTTTTTCATTCCGATAATAATAATTAAACACTATCTTTGATTAGAAACAAGGTATCCACGATGAATTCAAGAGATTCTTGAAGATTCTAATTTGATTTATTTATTTGTGATTTTGAAAATGCTTGTAAGTATGGTTTAAAGTATTTTTTATTTGAAAATGCATTAAAATTATATTTTATTATTATTTTAAAAAAATTACTTTTGATATCAAAATAATCTAAAGGAATAAAAATAATTAATTTAAAATAAATTAAATTTTAAAAAAACATAATTTCAATAAAAAAAACATATTCTTTTCGATTCCTTGTTATTTTTTTTTATATAATCCAGGGTGTCCGGGCCAGCGTATGCGTATTACGATTAATTTTCGGATTCACTGAACATCCTACAAGTTCAGTAAACGGTAAAACATTACGGGAATGACAGACATATATATATATATATATATATATATATATACACGAAAACCATTTAAATATCCCACCAGCCTAGCCGCCAAGCAAAATTGGCCGGCAATGTCGTAAATGCTGTACTCTGCTATGAATCTAGCGAATGAGAAATTACTCAACAGGCTTACGAAGGAATTTGTGGAACCATCTTCAAGAAATTATATATAGTTTTTCAATTAATTTCCTAAAAACATTCCCCACAATATACATTTAAGGATATATATGAAAAGTATTTTCAACTCAAGGTTTTTCTTTTATCCTTTTTTCATTATCTCAAATCTTTTTTTTCCCTCCAACTCCTTTTTATTGGATCATTTTGATTTTTTTGTTAACAAAAATATTTTTATTTGTAAAATTGACTTTGATAAATAACAAAATGATATTTAAAATAATTAAAACTTGCGGTAATACAACACAAGAAAAAAAATACATTTTGTTATGGTTTACAATAATTACCCGTCGTTTTTTTTTAAAAAAAAATTATTATTCACCTAACTTTATTGATATTTTATTTTAATTGGGTTTATATGGAGTTTTCAGTGTTAATAATAGATTCCAATATTAAATTAGTACTCAATTTAATAAAATAAAATAAAATAAAATTTTATTAATTCAATGTAATTCAAACTTTTAAAATCTAATTTTAATTTAAAATAAATATTTATATTTTTCCAAAAAATAATATCACGCAACATCCTCACCCCTAGCATACATAGAATGAAAGAAATTCCATGTGAAAAAAACACATAATTGCAAGTTTGGCGTCCCATTGACAATTTGACAGTGATTGCTAATGACGGTCGTCAGTTTGATATAACAGAGTTCGCAGGATTCTATGGAAGGTCGAAGATTTGACAGTAGTTTTCCACCCATAAGTTAATGACCAAGCTGAGGCCACAAACAAAGCTATATACTACAAGGGCTGCAAAACAGATCCAAGTGTTAAAAGAGACAACCTCCTGAAGTGATGATATGGGCATTTAGAACGACAACAAAACAATATAGATGAGCGGCGGCGGCGGCACGAGCTCGTAAAGTTGGAGAATATTCAAAACCTTCCCACAACCAGATGGATCTCCTTCATCATTAATGAAACAGGTCTTATCTAACACCCACTTAAAAGAGTCGCATACAAAATCCAGCATCCTGCCATAACTACAACTATATTAAACCAAAAAAACCTCCTATACCTTTACCAGTCCAGCACCAAAAGTTAAGGTAAACATTAGGGTAAGGTGGGTCAGCTAAAGTTTTCAGCTAGCAAGCTAGCTAGAAGCTCCACCAAAAAGTGAAAGTTTGTTGCTACTGCATGTTAACTGAATTTCTGATGTCAAAACTGCAATTTGGTCAATAAGTTTGGTGAGGCCATGTAAAATACTCAGCTGTTTGTGGCAAAGTAGTCATTGCAGTTGCCATGGATGAGGTGGAACCGGAGGAGTCAGTTGCTGCGAAATTGTTGGTGGTTTGGAGGTGGTGGACGAGGTTGTGATGATAAAGCGCCGTGGAAGCATCAAATGTAATACCACATGGGACTGCAGTAGAAGCTGGCTGAACAGCAGCAAAACTGATGTTGTTGTTGGTGCTATAGCTGTTGCACCGCGGCTGGGGCTGGTGGTTGTCGCTTACATTTGGTTTATGCTCGGCATCTAGTGAGGTCTTTAAGCGCTTTGCTGCTCCACCAACTGGAAGAGCACTCTTCATGATGGCTTCAACATTATATCGGTTCATCTCAAAATTGGTCACTGCATTCAGACCCCTAAACTTTATGGCAGCTATATCATACGCCTCAGCTGCTTCCTCTTCTGTGGCTGTTGCCATTTGAAAGATCAGGTGACGCATATTAATTCAGGAAAAACTTTATTACCATACCATCTCATAGTTAACAAAGCATATTGAATGCATAGAGCTGACAAGTCGAATGAAAAATCATATTAGGTTTAGAAATCAGATATGTTCATGTTTCTGCCCTTGAGGAAATGCAAAGATACTTTATAGACTACATTAAATCAAATACAATAATTGTGTATGCAATCAATTGTTTGTGCGAGCAGTAGGGAGCAAGAATCTTGCTCATGCTTATGATCAATTACAATAAACTCCTGCAGAAAATTTTGAAACAAGAGTATGATGACCATCAATTTACTTAGGAGAAGAATTAACCCTTACCAAATGTTCCAAGGTAGAGATCCTTGTTTCCAGCTACACGGCCTATCCTCGCTTGCCAACGACCCTGTTGATGATGCCTGCAAAACATATATGATATATAAGCAGATGCTGCCGCTGGCTTGTATATGATGCAAGCTAGCATTATGAGATCAAGAAAAAGAATTTGCTATTAGAGAGACTGAAACCTTGTGACACCCCTGTAAATAGAGGCTCCCCGTGAAAAACCACTACTCTTCCTGCAAAAACAAGGATAATTTTTCTTGATAATCTGCAGGTACATCAAAAAGAGCAAGGAAGAAACCAGAGTTAGATTTTGGCATACCTCCTCAATGAGGCAATGAATTCTTGCTTGGACACATACTCCATATCCTCCAGTTCTTTAGTATAATTCGAAACCTGCCAGCGACAGATATGCCAACTTGCTTCAATAACTAAACAAGTATACCCTAAAGTCTACATATATTCTCCTGCCGAGGAGAATGAATCAATAAATAGAAAGCATAAGCATTACAGGGCAATTGGTGGTTGCAGTTGGACCCCAGTATTTTAGAGCTGCCAAGTCATAAGCTCTAGCTGCCTTTTCTTCCTTATCATACCCACCTGATAAATTAAAAGAATAACGTACAGCAATCACTATGTCTGTTATTTCTGAAACCGTATAAATGAGTGCTAGAAAATAGCAGCTTGAAGATGAAAATAAATTTGAGAGGAGTTAATTAGCTTACCTAAGTATACTGTAGAGAACATATCGAAAGGTTCGAGTATAGTGGCAGCCACATAGCAGGATTCCACAGTTCATGCAAGAGGAGAGAGAAAAAAGTTCAAGGAAAGAATTTTAACGTGGGAAACCAAGCATAGTCAAAAGTTTCAGCGTGAGCTTCTTCCTCCACGCAAGAAAAAATTAAATAAAGCAAGAAGCATGTCTCTGCATGTGACTGTCTCTGCAGAAAAGGATCGTTACTGTTCTACATTAAGAATTTATTAATGGTCTAGCTAGCTACTAGTAGTTAGCTGTTTATCAAGTGTATGTTATACTTTCTTCATGTAGAATAAGTCCAAGTCTGAATTTGAACACGCTCCAAGAATCAAACCCCAAAAGGGTAACTTTGAACTACAATTTCTAATTACTTGAAATCCAAAATAAAAATTCCTGATCCAACATTTTTCCCAAGGCACTGCCACTGTGTGATTGTGAATGAATGGATAGGCCGTGATGCCAGACACCAGCTTTACTAAAAAGTGGAAGTGGCCAAAATTTTCATTGAAAAGAAAAGATATATTTCAAGTTGAGAAATGCTGGTGGTCTAGTCAAACCTAGACACTAAGCTGCTACTTGCTGCAGGTAGCTGAGAAAAAGAAAAGAAAAGAAAGCAAAAGTAAGAAAAAAGGCAGCTGCAAGGCATATCCATTGATGTGTATAACGCCTGAGGCATGGTGAGTATGTGGACGTGGGTCGTGTCAAACAAACCTAACCTTGCAGCGGCTAGGGGACCCAGATGAGAGAAGAAAGAGAAAGTCCAAAAATTAACAAAATGGCGGCACAT
Source organism: Populus trichocarpa (assembly GCF_000002775.5). Taxonomy (NCBI): domain Eukaryota; kingdom Viridiplantae; phylum Streptophyta; class Magnoliopsida; order Malpighiales; family Salicaceae; genus Populus; species Populus trichocarpa. Next base: position 913,703 of record NC_037291.2, on the reverse strand, counting down.
CTGATCAAATCAATCACATAATTGATAAAAAGAAACAAAAGTAACAGTTTGAACATTTTCCTTCCATTACATAACACACACACACACACACACACACACACACACACAATCCTCAGTCTATCTATCAGATTGTGGTCCACACCCAGTAAACTAAGGAAAACGGGTGTGGCTCCCCTTGAAATCTGAATGGATGCAATCCAAGTTTCTTTTCACTTCACTTCTACTCCTGATTCATAGTATAAAACCCAGGCCCTTTACAGGAACTGATATATACACACACACACACACATATATATGTATAGAGGGAGGGAGGGAGGGAGATGACCTTGACGCCCTTTTCTAGCCTGACCCTCTCTCCTACAGCTGTTATCCCATAGATGCGCTTCATATCTGCCTGTCCATCGATGTCTGCAGCAGCAGGAAAACCAAAAAAATATTTCTCACAAAACTAGTTTCATTATAATTAACGATTCGAAGAAAAGCCTGATCTTAATGCTTCAAAGAAAAAGAAAAAGAAAAAGAAAAAGAAAAATAAATAATTAATGAACGAAAGGAGATTAATTAATGCAGAAATTTCATTGTTAATTACCTGGTAACTCCTCTGTAAATAGAAGTTCGCTGACCAAAGGTGTCAGCAATCTTTTTAGAGCAATCGTTGTCAGCAGAAACAATAGCAAGCTTCTCTGTTGAGCCACCCTGATTATTGCTAGTATCATTATTCACCCCAAGTGACAAGGCCGCATTATTAGAGAACCCCAACTCGTTCCCAGTCGACTCAATACCACCAACCTGTGTGGGAGCTATTGAAGCCGAGTCATCAACCTCTGAGCCTGAGTTAGTCGAGAAGGCTTGGAACCCAGCAATAGCTTTAAGATCTTGTTGCTCGTTGAAGTAAGCCGCTGCAGAGCCCTGATGATCATAGATGTGGGTCAAGGACGAGTCTTGGGTCTCTGTCTGGCTATTATCCGAATATCGAACATTAATAGATGATGAAGAATCTCCAAGAAAATCCTCCAGTTTTGGGACTTGTTGGTGTGGAGTTTCTGGGCCTATAAAGCTTGTCAGAATATTAGAGTTCTCTGCCATTGTTGTGGTCGTGACTTGTGATTCTTTGGGGTGTGCCCAGCCTACGCAGTAAACAATAGTAATCTTCATCAAGCTCTAACCATACACAAGGACGGCCTCTTGGGACTTGCTAAAACAATTTACAGGTGCAACTACAACTAAACTAGTAGCTAACTCATAAATAAACAAAAATGAAAACTTCTTCCTCCCCATATTTCTAATCGTATGCTTTTAACCAAGCAGAAAAGAGCTACATAATTAAAGAAGGAACAGTATCAATTCACGCACATTCTTGTTGAGTGCAGAAGTGAGCTTAAACGTAACTAGCAGACTAATACACAGCATATACGAAGAAACAAGAGATAATCAGTTATGGAGTAAATCTCTCTAATCCCTCTGCACTTTCCCAGCAACCAAACACAAGTTGAACATTTCCTTGTTATGATATCTATAAATGGATGAACTTTAAAAGATAAACAAACATGTAAAAGGAAGAAAAAGGAGAAGGGTTATACGTACCATCAGCATAGAAGTTATCGAACAAGTAGTGAGGAGAGGCAGAAGAGGAGCTCTCATAAGACATGAACTGAGATTCAGATGACCTCAACATTTCCATTGGAGAGAGTGAAAAAGAAAGCCAGTTAGTAGCTGGTGCCATTATTAATTTCCTTCTCTCTCTCTATCTCTCTCTTTTCTTTCTGGTTTGAAAAGCAAAACAAATAGTAATCCCTTTAAAACTCAAACAAACTCCACATAAAAAACAAATTTTTTCTCAGGAAACAAACAAAAAGAAAACAACTTTACCCTAAGAAAAACCAAAACCGAAAATTTACCTCTTAACTGTTACTTGCTCAGAAACACCCACATCCCATGTCTAAAGGACGATAGTCGTCACGAAGCTACTAGCTAAGCAAAATACCTACTAAAAAGAAAGTGCTTTAAACTCAATCTTTTTATCTTTATTTTTTGGTTTTCATCAAGAGATCGTTTAAACTGAAGTTTGATGAGCTCCAGCTAGCTGGGGCTAGAAATACAATGCATGCAACAACCCAGTATTTGTGATTTGGTGGTGTCTCTATATGGAGAAAACACAGAAAGAGAAGGGAAGAGAAGGAGGTGTCGATAGCAATCGCAGGTGGACATAAATAAAGGAAGTGTTGAGCGGTTTAAGGCTTTAAGCTGCCAACCGGCGTAAAACCAGAGAGGTGCTAGCTAGAGACAGGCAGACAGAGCTACTGCTTTTCTTTTTATATTTTTAACTTATGTGTGTAATAAACTAACATTTAATAGTGGTCCGGAGATTTCAGCTACTAAGATTTAGTACTTTTTGAGAAAAATGTGAGCCTAAATTTAGAAACATTAAAACTTTTTGTTATTGTTCTCTTCCATAACGTTTTCTTGGTGTTTCAGACATAAAATAAGAGATATAAGAGAAAAAAATATTTTTTTTATTTTTGTTTTTAAAAAGATAAAAATTAACTTTAAAACTATCTTCATCTCTCTAATTAAATATATTTATGTTATTTCTATATTTATACTTTATGTCCTAAAATATTTATCAAATATAATTTTAATTTAAATATTAAAAGAAATGGATAAGATACCATCAAAATATTTAGCTGGAGGAAGGATATGATTTTAACATGTTATTCAAGTTTTAATTGTGTTTAGATAAGTTTTAAAATGCATTCAGGTTTTAAAAAATATTAATAATAATAATAATAATAATTTTTAATAATTTTAACATGTTAATATAAAAAAAATTAAAAAACTTATTTTAATATATTTCAAAACAAAAAATATTTTTAAAAAACATATTCGACTGTAATACTCAATTGGACAGCCTATCACTAATTGAACTAGTCAAATGCTCTTCAAAAACCCCACTTTGCTCAAATTAGATAAATAATTTTGAAGTTAGGATTTATGATAATTTATTAAAATATTTTAAATCAAGTTAATGTAAAAAATGTATCTTTAAAATTATATAAAATATAATGATTTAACCTTGATTAATATAGAAACTAATTTAAAAATACCTTTATTATAAAAAAAAATCCTCAGATCCTACGTTGGAAAAATATTAATAATACCACTTTTGAGCAAGTAGTTGAGAAGAGAGTGACGGGGGAGAATTTCCGGCTCTGCGGTGTAGAAATTTTGTCTGGAAACAGTGCCGCGAAAGATCCGGACTGGCGGAAGCAATTTTGAGAATTTCCCTCTCTTTGTGTTTTCTTTTCATTTTACCAATTTGACCTTGGTGAGTGGTGTATTTCTTTTCGTTATTTATTTATTTATTTTGTCTTATTTGCTGATTTTCTTACACTTGTCTTCCATGCACTTTTCATTATTACAAGGTGTTAAAAGAAAGTTGTAAAGTTGGTTTTTAAAATATTTTTTTATTTTTTATTTTTTTAATATTAACCTATTAAAAGAATAAAAAAATAATTAAAAATTAAAAAAAATTAAAGATTGGCAAAATGGTGGTGCCACCGTTTGTGTTAGACAGGGGCTTAGTGGGTGGGATGGATTTTAAATGGACATGATATTATCCAAATCCAATTTGGAGATCAAATCCTAATTGAGTGAATTATAATTTAGTTCCTATATTTTTTATGATTTTTTAAATTAGTACATTTAGTTTGGAAAACAATGAATTATAATTTAGTTCCTATTTTTGTGATGATTTTGAAAATTAGCTCCATGACCAAAGCTGACTATTAATTCTTAAAAAAAATATTAAATTACCCTTTTCAGATGCTTTTTTTTTTAAAACGGTGAATTTGATTACGAGTGAAGGGTATTCTATACAATTTGTTTAGTTGACTAAAATGTGAGGCAATGAAATATGTTTGATATTTTAGACAATGGCATTGTCTATTTTTGTGGCTGTGCTGTGTTTTCTTTTAAAATTTATATATATATATATATATATATATATATATATATATATATTCTGATACGTTAGTGTTATAAATAAATTTTAAAAAATAAAATATATTATTTTAATGTATTTTTTAATTAAAAAACAATATCAATCATAGTTTTAAATATACTCGAACGGTGCTAAAGTTGTTTTTTGCAAATCCCCTTATTGTCGATTTATCAAAAGTCTAGTATTCATATAGTTACCTCGAATAAAAAAATAAGAGAGATGTTGACTATACTAGAAATAAACAATCTTGTGTCATAAGAATAATAGTTGTCCATTATATAAATCAATAAAGAAAGATAAAACTGGTCATTAATTAGTAAAAATTATCATTAATAAGTAAAAATAGCTGAGGTTAACTATAGATCATGACTTAGAAGATCAAAATTCAGTGATCAATTAAATTCTATATAAAAAAATAATAAATAACAAGATAACCGATGAATATTATAAAATTAGCGAACTTGCTATATGTTTCCGCTAAAAATTAAATTTATTTTTAATATTAACATGTTAAGATAATAAAAAAAACAATTTTAAACAAAAAAATCTTAAATATCAACATGTAAATAATGTTTTGACCGCCTATTAAAACAAAATTTAGATAGATTAACATTGGGCAATCCAAATAGCATTCCCCACATCTAAAAAATAATTACCACTAAAGATTGTATGACGTCGGCAGAGACGTCTACACCTGTCTTGTAAATAGTTGAATTTTGATCATTTATTTATTTATAAATTTAATTTGAATATAAAAATATTATTGTTGTACGACATCGCGATAACATGTAAAGATTAACTTGTAGAAAATAACATATTTATTATTTAATTTTAATTTTAATTTATTTTTTTAAAATAAAAAAATAGTTAATGAGAATTTGAATTAAAGTTGTTTTCATCTCATGCATCCCTTCGTGCTACTATATATCATCGATAGATAAATTATCTTCAAGACTGTGTTTGCTTTCGTGTTAAAGTATAGGTTAAATATTATTAACCCATTCACATCTAGCTTCCCTTAACTTTGTTCTGTAACTTTCACGAGATGGAGTAAAAAATCTAGATAATGTTTGGTGATTGATTAATGGGAGTTAAAATTTGTCCTTGTAAAATTTATGTTTATTATTTTTATATAAATTTTTTATTTAACAATAAGTATGTTTAAATGTTAACTTCTTCATTGAATGATTTTAAAAATATATATATTTTTATCCACCTATATAGTATATCTGATCTTAAAATTTCATAGAGAAAAAATGAACTTTTTTAACCATTAAAGTTAACCCCTTTTTTTTTCATTATTATTAGGAAATTGTTTTTTAAAAAGGTGAATTATTAAAAGCGTTTTTAATATTTGAAAAGCGCTTTTGTTTTTATTAGAAAGGTGAATTAATAAATTATGTTTGTATTACACCTGATAAAACTTAGAATTAAAATTTAATGGATCCCACCATCAGCCAAAATATTATTCTCATACTATATATTTTTAATGTTTTACATGTATTTTTAGATCGGGTCACACATCAATCGAGGTTAAGCCCCTGTTTGATATTGCGTTTCAAACGGGAGTTGAATAAATTTTAATTTTTTTTGTTTAATTTTTTTTATGTTTTCGGATTACTTTAATATGCCAATATCAAAAATTATTTTAAAAAATAAAAAAAATTGTTTTAATATATTTATGAGGTAAAAACACTTTAAAAAATAGTTGTTATTATATTCTTAAATACCCCTAAGTCTAATTTTAACTAATTTTAAGACCCACCCTTCATATCTACCTGGTATATTCAAATGAATTTAATAAATTTACTTGGGTGTTTGTCCAAATGAAGAAATTAAGGAAGCAGGCTTTCTTAAACATCACAACAACTCATCGAGGTTTAATGTCTTACCCTTTAATTTTCTTTTAATTGCTATTGAAATTTCATCCTCTAATAATTAATATTTAACCTTCAATTTTTAATTTAAAATCAAACACAACAAGCAGATTCTACTCAACCCTTGCATGCATGTCTCGCGCTCCACGGCATGATTTGAGAATTTTGGTCAAGGTACATTATTATTATTATTATACCATTTGCAAATAAACATATTATTTTAAAAAATATTATATATATATAAACATAAAATAATTTTAAAAAAAATCACAACAAGCTTACGCTTATTTATGTGATTTAAATTGTATTTAACTTGAAAATATATATATAAAAAAATAATGCCTTTTAAAGTTAAAAACCGTTTAAAACTCGGTATTGCCACGTGTACAGAGGAGCCCAATGAAGGATCCAAGGAATGAATCCAATTGAGAAAATTTCAACCCTAATAAAATAAACAAAAGAAGGTGGTGGTCCGAGAAGCCACGTTTTACTAACCTATCCAAGAAAGTCCAAAGAAGACAGTTCTAGTAATACTAAATAAGCATACAGTCCCCTCCTAAAGGTCGTTAATTTTGAAAACTTGTTAGCAAGCTTTTTGAAAATAATCCAACCCACCCTTCTTTGTTTTGATCCCTTTGCTTGCTTTTTTTAGAACAGATTTTGTGTCACTTTCTATGGTGGCGCCGCTGGACTTCAATTCTTTCTGTTAAATGCATGCTCGCTGGATTATTTATGTTCTCAAAAGCCAAGTGATTGATGGATAGTCATGTGGAGAAGGTGTGTGTTGCTCTTCGGAATGATTTACAACATGGATTCAAGACTTAGGATTGGAAACTTGGGAAATGGAAATCCAATCCAATCTCCGTAGTCTTTCTTTCTCCATGTGACCTGCAGTTTGACGTTTCCAAGGATTTTGTTTACACCCCGTGTAAGTGGACTCCACTAATTTTTTGATCATACATATATACATATATATATATATGTTTTTGGCTTTAGAAACTACCTTGGCTTAATGAATTTTCAGCTGGGAAGCCACCTGCCAGCTCTGTGAGTTATGAGAAACTGGAAGTTCTTAGGAAGTCTGAGTAAGGAAAGATAGACAAGCTGCTCTCCGAGTATATAGCTTTCCGTGGAAAGGTTTGTCTCTAAGTTGCTAGCTTCTTTGATTTTGCAATAATTTTTGTCTCCAGCTCTTCATTTAATTTGATGGTTCATAGTTAGGATTTCCCACCATGTTTGTAAACGGATAAAGGCTGGCATCTATTGAAAGTTGAAAAATCTGATGAAACCATTCATAAAGTCATAATAGATTTGATCTCCGCACACAGGATAACCAAATTAGTCATGGGACTTGCATTCATGGAGTCGTCTTCATCATGGTATATGCATAACTTTAAAGGGTTTCCAAGTATCTATACAATCCTTCTTTTATCGATTAATTTCCATTCACCGTAGGAGATCGAAGAGTGAAATTAGTGGATCGTTCCACATTCATCAGCATAAACCAAAATTTGGTGTTCCTTAAAGGAGAAAAGGAAGAAGGATTCATGGAGGATGATCAAGGAGTGATGGTTGCAAAAAAGGCCAACTTTAGAAGCTGGTTAGGAAAAATGTTTACCGACAACTCCCATGATTCTCACCAGTTACCTGCCACGTCAAAGGCCCTAGAGAATGAAAATCAGTGGGAAAATTATGCCCAAGAGATTGAAAATTATTTCGAACATTTGCTGTCTTTGAATTTAGATGAAGAAATCTGCAAGGAAGAGAATGATATTTTGCAGGCTGATTCAACGGAACCAGGTGTGGCAGAAGATGCTGTTTCTACTATGGCTATGGTAAGCAAATATCCAAGATATTTCTGCAGTATGTGGCCATAGTTCTTTGTTTGCTGTAAACAGCTATACGATATCTCACGTTCAACTAGTCCCCTACTACTCGTATTTTCCTTTTTGCTTTTGTTTGCTAGTAAATTGTACAAAATTCTCTAAAATATGTGGTCATCATGCAAGGTCCTAATGAAAAAGGTGATTATAATTAGCATAGTGTAGTAGTTGGAAATCATGTTTAATGTCCAACAAGTCCAAGTAATTGGCTAAATGATACCAACGTAATTTCTTTCTAATCCTTCTTTTGACTTTATATTACACTTTAAGAGGTCTTCTGATAGTGATGGATTAACAAATATAGAGAAGTTTGGATGCCAGTGAACCAAAGCCATTATCAAATGTAATCCCAATCCTGTCCCAGGTTGTGGGCAGAAAATGAATCCTTGAGAAGCTAACTTTTAAGGAATTTTAGTGTCCCCCCCCCCCCCCCCCACACACTTTTCATCTAAATTGATATTCCAAGCTCTTCTAACCGATGCCAAGATGTTGCGATGAATTCAGAGTGTTGCAGCAAAAATGGCATCTATGAGAAGAAGAATGGAGGGAACCCAGAAAATGATTCAAATGAAGAGGGAAGAGAGTAAAGTCAATTCAGAAAGATGTGCAAAAGCTGAACGGGCTAAATGTTTGTGCAATAGCCGGGTAATATAAGCTCTCGACTTCCTTAATATATAAGCTATTTCTTGTATGACTTTCTTCTGGGTTGCCATTAATAGGAAATCATTCTATAGGTTGAGGAACTTGAAGCGAAGATTCAAGAAGAGGTCTTGAATCGCTTAGATTTAAGTAAAAGCTTAGATGCCGAGAAAGAACAAATTCAAGAAATCAGACGTGATATTCAAGAAAGCAAGAAGAGGCTAAGCTCCCTTGTTGAGCTCCGATCAGAGGTCTATAGCAAACTCCAAACATCAACCATGGCAAGATCACATGTGGAGGTTCAGTTAGAGAAGGCAGTCATTGCAAGAGCACAAATGGTTAGAGAGATCGAGGAGTTACGGAAACAAAGAGATATTCTTCGGCGTCGAATCGAGTTCTGTAAGGAAAAGGATGCCGTGGGAACGGTGGCAAAGTTGAATGAATTATGTTGTGGTTACAGAGAGTACACTACAAAGGATATCAGATCAGCAACAGACAACTTTTCTGAGAGTCTAAGATTGAAATCCGGCGGGCATTGGACAAATGTATATCGTGGGCGTATCAATCACACGACTGTTGCAATCAAAATGCTCAGTTTCGATAATGGGTTGTCTCAAGAAGCTTTTCTAGCTAAGGTGATGTTATAGATAAGCACAAGAACTTAATTATGCCTCTTTTCATGAGGTTAATACACGACAAAGGCTTGTATTGAATTCCTCTTGTTACCTATAACCCAAATATAACTTTCGTTATGCAGGTGAAGGCACTTAACAGCATTAGACACCCGCATTTGGTTGCCATTATTGGGTCTTGCTCTGAGCCCAGGTGCATCATTTTTGAATATATGCACAATGGAAGCTTAAGGGACATCTTGTTTTCGTCCTCTCAAAGAAACCATGGAAAAAGAAACCGGGCCTTCAGGTGGAATCATAGGATCCGGGTAGCTCATGAGATATGTTCAGGCCTGAGCTTCCTCCACTTGGCTCGACCCAGACCCTTTGCTCAAGTTCACTTGACTGCATCGAATGTCCTCCTCGATCGCAATCTAGTTGCTAAGATCGGTGGGTTCAGACTAACTCAGAGTCCAGATGCAAATGAAACGCTGCCCAATATTCAGGCTTTTGGAGTTTTATTGTTCCAACTTTTGACAGGGAGAAATCGGACCGGGCTGGTCGAGGAGGCGATGGCAATGGACAAGACAGCCCTGCTTACGGTTTTAGATGAGAGGGCCGGAAAGTGGCCATTGGACTTAGCTTATGAACTTGTTGGGATAGCAACGAGGTGTTTGGAGTGCAAAGTAGATTTCAGTCTAGCAAAAACAAGGGAAGAGCTTGAAAAGATTACTAGAAAAGCTGATGATCTAGTTGCCAAAAGTGGATGTGAGGTGGTAGTTAATGGAAGTATTGATGATAGAGAAGACTCAAGCGAAGCACCAAGCATTTTCCTCTGCCCTATATTACAGGTTAGCTTCATCTCACCTTCGTGAAAAATGGCATACAAAGCTATCTCATTTTTTCTAGGTTCCACTTAACGTGCTGTAGCAACTAACATATTTGACGATAATGAGTGCAGGAGGTAATGAAAAATCCGCATGTTGCAGCGGATGGATTTTCGTATGAGTTGGAAGCCATCGAGGAATGGCTAAACACACAGCGGGATACTTCACCGATGACAAATTTAAGGCTTAAGCACAAATTCCTTACTCCGAATCACACCCTTCGTTCCCTAATTCAAGAATGGAATAGAAGGAAATCCACTGCTTCCTGACATGATACACTGTATTCATTACTATGTAATTACTCATGCTATCTGCTGATTGCACGCTTGAATAAAGCTCAACTGGAGCTTGATCGGAAAGTTCGTGACTGAGAAGACAGCGAAAGCTTAGCAAGCCACTCACTGAGAGCTAATAATGCAGCAAACGCCACATGCAAAAGCCGGAAGAAACCTTCTACCAAATAGACATATATTGTAATCTGAACACCAAGTTTCTTCCAATTACAATAGTATTACTAATTCTGTAGTGCATTCACTCTCTCAATTTTGTTCTATAAAGATCATACACTACTATGCTTTAATTGGTGTGAACCACGCATTATAACCACCCACCAATCCCCCAACTAACGGGAAGGCAATTCAACCTAGGAACTTCACAATTACTCCCACATAACCTGTACTAATATCATGCACCAAGCACATTATGCAACCAAACTAATATCATGCATGCAAACACCTAGCACAACAGAAAAATCTGGAAACTTTACTTGGCAGGGAATAATCTGCATGCAAAGATGTGTCAGTTGCCATGTCTTCAGCACGAGACCATATGTACACTCCTCTTTCTTGCCGGTTACCTGGGACGGTGTTGTCAAGCACAAATGCGACCAAGAGTGTCACAACCATGTTCAAGGACATGAGAGCGTTCATCGCAAAATCAAACTGAAATATAGAAAATGGAAGATCAACTCTTCAGCATTGGAAATAAAAAGATGAGTAGAAATGCATGAGCCAACGACAGATAAATGCTCTTACATATAGAAATGGCAAAGAGACATACTTGTTTACTGCTGGTTTGGACTGGTCCATTTGATGCTGCCGCATATGGAACAAAATAACTTGGCAGTATCAAGCTGGATTCAGGTTGATACTGCTGGAAGTACGCAGGAATTGTTAAACCAAGGAACAGTGAAACACCTACTATTGTGATGTTCCTAAAACTTGCTGTTTGGCTGTACTGCAAAGTTGAGAGACCTAGTGATACAATAAGGCCCCACATGAAGCAAAGTATTGAAGCAGCCAAGGCCTGGGGTATTGATGCAAGTATGGCACCCACTTTTCCTATTAATCAGAAGTAAACATGTCAGCAAGATAACACCCACATTATGACACTAATGAACTCATGGATTTCCTGTACAATCTTTTTTTTTTATTGTAAATTCTATTGGAAGCCCCTTCTGAAAAAGCTTTCTACTTCAAAGCCTAATTCCATATGTCCAGTGTACATCCTACTTAAACAAGTAGGTGCCAGAACTGCTCTATAGATTTCCAGACCTTGCTTATGGTTGCACTTTCGAGCATGCATCAACTAATTAACAAAAGACCATGCATGAATCACTCTCAAACATGAAGTTTTGTCTTCACAAGGATGTTTACCTATAAATGAGAACAGGATCAAGAAAGCTGCTCCAACCTCCACAACCCTTCGACTGGCCACCTTTGTTATATTGACAGTATGAACATTTTCTGTTAATGTTGTTGAACCGGTGCCACAACCCCAAATTCCAGCCAATACACTGCAGAAGCCCTCCAACGCAATTCCTCTGCTGACAATTCGTGGAGTTGGAGGCTTTGAATTAACAAGCAAAGATGTAGAGTGATAAGTTCCAACCTGGTAAACCAGTGTCACAGTCACAGTTCTTTGGTCAGTTCTCTTTTAATTAAGTCAAAATATCCTTAAAACCAAAAAATCAATTTCCCCCTATATTAGCCTTTTAACCTTTCCATGGTAGCTGCAGTAACATGCCTTTCATTATTTATTTCATTCCCTTAAGATGGAAAGACAGAAGCACCCTGCTATACTATGATCTGGTGTTCTGTGTCTGATTACTTACTGGTAAACCCAAAAATTTGTAGAATATGAAGCTTGCTGTACAAGAATTCAGATCTTTACAATTATAAAAAACGCTAATATTTGTGCATTTGTATTTACTAACCGAATCCACGGATGCAACTAGTGATACTATTATCATGATCAGGGAAGTCCTAAAATGGAAGATGGGCACACCCCACTGCAATGGGTACGGTATTCTGACCCAAGCAGCAGTTCTCCATGCATTGGAAGCATCAGTCCTGCAGTGCTGCATTGTATATGCATGCTTTCTACACGCATCCACTAAGATGTTAGAACTAGGTACATCAGGGCTACAACCTTTGTAGTTGTATGCTCCACCAGCTGTCAAGAAGAATGCATATGTCCATATCATAAGGACGCTCAAGGGGACCTGCACTGAAAAATAAATGTAAGCAATTTTAATCAAGTAATAGAAGTAAACAGATTTACCATGGCCGTACCAATGGGTTTAGCTTTAGTGAAAAAGGGGGCCCTTCGTTTCAAATCTTATCATTGATTTAGGCCCCAAGACCAATGTTGTTCTTGTAATTTCCATCCATCCCGTGCATTAACTTACTAAAAGACGGAATTGTTACATAAATAGCTTCATAACTTGGTAGCACAATATTTGCATAGTTTTAAAACCCGACCCGAGGCCTAGGTCACGGGTTTTGACCAGGACATCCAGGGTCAATTTTTTAAAAAACAAAACGATGTCGTTTTTGTTAAAAATAAATAAATAGTCAAGGGGTTGCAACTAGGTTTTTGACTGGTTCTTGCCAGGTCACCGGGTCAACCCGGGTTTTTGACTAGGTCATCCGGGTTTTTGCCTTCCCCTATTTTTTAAACCCGGCCCGGTTCCAGCCTGCCCGGCCAGCTTTAAAACTATGAATATTTGTACAAATATTGCCAACATAGCAATTGTCTAAGGAAATACTCTTAAAACATCAAAATTTAATTGGAGTGAGAGACCAAAATGCCATGTAAGCAAGAAAACCCCAAATTGTTAGTAATGTGTGTTCCATCAACTTGAAATTGGTAAAAAGATGTTGGCAAAAGAATTGATATTTTTACAATTTAGATGAATTACCTTTTTTCTCTCACAAAAAAGATATACAAAAATTTTTAGCCATTGATTTGATTTGGATGCAATAGATATGGTAAGAATCTCAATGTTATCTATTCAACTCTAACTCTTTCTCTTAAATATACAGCCATATTTAGGAGTTAGCTGGATAGGGAGTCTTGTTACCACGAGAGACTGAATTGGCCTTTACTACAAAGATAAGAAGCTACTCTGGTCTCCTTTTGTAATGGGACTGGTCTCCTTTTGTAATGGGACTTTTTAAGCTCAAATGCTCCAGAGGGAGGGTTTGAACCCGTAACCTCTTTGCAAGTACAACAAGCTCACTATCACTAGGCCAAAGGCATATAGATAAATTTTTGTCAGCGTTCAGGATATCTTTTCTTTTAACTTGAATTTAAATGAATTGATTTTCTCCCACTCATTATCTCTATTTTAAAGTATGAAAACGATATTGAGTTGGAAAAATAACATTCTAATTCATCACATAATTGAGAAAGGTAATGAACATTATATATATTGTGCAAAAACTATAAGATCTTCTTGTTTGATTTTTTTCCATGTGATAAGATGGTAGAAATAAGCACTGAGTTACCAAATTGTACAGTAAGGATCTAATTGCTACAGCCGAGAAGAGTAAAAGTGCATCAATTTTCTTTAGGGAGAAAAAGGAAAATCATTGTAAAATATAGAGGTAAAATTTCCTATTATTCTAAGAAAAAAGGCAATACAGACAGTTAAAAAACTTACCGCATATATTTGGAATATGCGATGACCAAAGATAGAAATTCCTCGGAGGTACTGAAAGAAAGTTATGAGACATACAAACGATTAAGTAAATACGATGACAAAAGATCATAGGAATTAGAGCAATGTTTTTAAAAACTAGAAATAGAATGAATGAATGCACACGAATGCCTGTTATACAAAGGACTGCTTAATCTGCAAGGGATACCACTCACTAGGGTAAATATAAGAACCAGTAGTATTAAAGGAATGCTGATTTCTACACAGCTTCCAGCTTGTGGAAAACCATAGCTAAAAAATGCCAAACCTACTGCAGCAACAGTTGGTGCAACGACAACTGGATTAATCAATCTGCAACACAATATTTGACAAGTAAGATGGCATTAGCAGCAGATTATTAAAATTCAACTTATTGTGGACAAACCCTACAATTTTAGCTTTGGCAATGCTTCACTAGAAATATTGAAAAAAGTAACAATAAATCAAATATAGCAGACTGTTAATGATGAATATGTAGATCTTCTTTCTTGTCAAAGTTGTCCATTTAGGATAAAAGAACAAAATCAGGCAGTAAACTTTCCCAATTCTGTGCTAAAACTGAGCAAAACCCACTCTATACAAAAAAAAAAAAACCAGCAAAGCATTGATGCATCAAACACATGCATTCATAATAGGATAATGGTCATATTCTTTGAACAAGGACTAGAAAGACATGGCAAGAAACTGGTCATTTACCTTAGAAGAAGAGACATGAAACCAGTGAATCCCAAGATGGTTTGGAATAGAGAACCAACAATTATAGCCCCTTGCAGTTCCCTCATAATGTGTCTAAATTTCTGCAGTTTAGCAAAAAATGTATCAAAACAGTACTTACAACAATTCAATAAAAGTAAAACACAATAACAAACCAGTCATGGATTGCAAATATCCCCAATCCTTTAAATATGAAAAGATACAGAAAGAATTATCCATACTTCCTTCACATATCTCATTCAATCAGAAGTTCATAGATTATGGGGAGGTTTCAATTCCCAAAAGTTTGTGGAAAAAATATCCTATTCTGAGAACGCAAAACGTTTACCAGGATTTTGGAATTTCAAAATTCATGACAAAGCTAGACAAGCCTTCCTCGTTATAAACTTACATGTTCCGTTAGATTCCGATATTCCCGAGCATTAATTATAACTAATGCTGGTGCTAAATATACAAATGAACTCCCTTGAACTAATGGAAGTCGGGTGCCAAAGTAGGAGTGCAGTATAGTCGTAATGCCAGAGATCAGCAACATAGTAGAAATCACTTCGGCGGTATCCCTCTGTCATCAATTACGTAAAAGAAGATATGTCAACAATAAAGCTATGCCAACTCCTGTCCTGTATTGTAGAAAACAGCATGGTATCCATGAGAAACAATGCTTACATCTGTTCCACCCATGGCTGGTACGATGATTAAGGGGATGAAAATCAGGGAGCCTGCCATTGATAAATAATGCTGCAGGCCATAATACACAAGCAGGGCTGCAGTTAAGAGAAAAAAAAGGTAACGGTTAGAGAGAAAAGAAATGATTTCCAGAAAGATAACGAGAATGAAAGACATTGGCTTTGACTACAGGGTTCAAGATTCATAAAATCCTGGGAATTTACACTGTTTACTAGTATTTTTGCTATCTATCTTCAACACTAAAACATTACTGATTAAACAAACAATATCATTTCATCATACGGAAAATAATAAAATCAAGAGTGAAGAGTAAAAGAGAAAGATGAAATTAGTAAATACCAAAACCCGGATTGTCTCTTAATCCATATCTCATTCCACTTTGTCTATTATTCCAACCTTCATTGGCAATCAGTTCCTCCCCAAATGGATAAACTTCAATGCCAACATGATCAAAATCATTTACTTCTCCTTTCTTTGGCTCATTTCCAGTTCCATTTAGCCCAACTTCATCTTTATTAGGAATAGCTCCCAAAACATCATTCCCAACTATCCTTCTCTTACTCTCATCTCTTAACCCCAAACCCCTATCGTCATTTCCAGGCCTAGATTCCGGTTCAATTTCGATACGACTGTTGAGCTGCCTGGTCCGTCCCAGAATCGGGTCGATCTCGATTTTGGGAGACGACCCACCATTTCTGTGATGGTTGTTGTTATCAACAGCTTTATTATACAACTCAGAGGCAGGAGTTGGCGTGGCCGTGTCATTGCTTGTGGTGGTTTCAGAAGAGAAAGTAGAGACGAAACCAGTTCTCTTAGCCCAAGATCTCAGCTCCCTGGGATTGTGATCAGTTCTGGGCACAAATGGATCAATCTTGTTGTTAGCATTAGCTCTTTTTACTTCTCTTTGTGACTGCGGGTCGGGCCCGGCGGGATTGGGTCGTGAGTCAGAGCTCGACGAGCCTATTGCCATTGAACTTCAATTTTAGGATTAGTTGGATAGAATGACGAAGTGGCAGTAAGCAAAGAAAGCAGCAAACTTTAAAGTAAAAGCAAAGCAAAGCAGACAGAACAGAACGGAACAGAGAGAGAGAGAGAGATGGTTATTGAGGTTAATGTCGGCTGGACTGGTGGCGTTAGTTACAGTTAACGTTAATGTTACTTCATGATTAATTTATGGAGAGAAAAGAGTGAGTTGACAGAGGACTGTCAGTCTAAACTCCGAAGTAGAGTGAGTGAGCGAGCTGTTCCATTCTTATTACAAGACGGATTGGGAGATTGATCCAAATCTAAATTCAGGTAACGCCGTCGGGTCAATTGACTCGAATAAGAAAAAAAACAGATTAAAAATCATAATTTTTTTTTTGCCCTTAACTAACCGAGATTAGTTTTTTAAATAATTTTAAGAACATATATTTACAAAAGATTAATTTTTTATATAAATATAATTTTTTTTATATATATCTATTTTTTAATATGATATAAATATATAATAGTTATAGATTTTGACAGCACGCGGAAGAGGGTGGCGTCGCTTTGACGTTTATGGTCAGGGTCAGGAAAGCCACTCGACTGGGAAAAAAAATATTATTATAAATTTATTCTTCTTTATAACTTTATTAAGTAAATAAATCAAACTAATCTCTCTCTTTTTTCTCTAACTTTTAGTGAATGGTGACAAGGATTTCTTCCGGTTGAAGATTCCATGAGTGGTCATGGTGGCTGGGGAAAATGTTGCTGGTCATGTCATCTAGAAGTGAGCTTGGATTTTTTTCAAGAGATAATTTTCATTGGTACAGTAAATTAAAATAAATAAAAAATCTCAATCTGTTTTCCATGTAAGATTTGAAAAATTACGATTGCCTCATGATAATTTTTTTTATCAAATTATACAAAATAATATATTTATCTTTTTATATAATAAATATAAATCTACATAATTTTTTCAGAATCCTTAATTCTCTTTCAAACACGATTCTTCTTAATATTTTTTTATTAACATGTATAGTAATTATTTTTAAAATATGTTAAAGTAATTTTTCTATATTAGTATATTAAAATCATTAATTTAATTTGTTTTTAAACTAAAAACATTTTTAAAACTCTCCCAAAAGAAGCATGGAAGATATTATGTGTTGATATTGTGATGTATGATATTTTTTTTAAAATATTTTTTACTTGAAAATATATTAAAATATATTTTTTAATTTTTTTATATTAACATGGAAAATTATTAAAAAATACTAGAAAACATTGATTTAATTTTTTTTCAAATTAAACATATTTTTAAAACGCAATCCTAACGTATCTAAACGAAAAAACAAGAGTGCCATATAGTGTGAATTTGGGGTTTTGATGAGCATTGCGGATGTGATGATAAAAGGATGGAAAACTTCAAGTTAATTTGTCCTATGTGATTAGCTACATTGATTAGTATCTAAGAAAACTTTCTAACTCTCCGATTAGCATTATTATGTCACTTTCATTTCAACTTTTCGTGCACTATCTATCAAATATTGGTTGAAAGCAATTAAGTTTAATTTATTTTAATAATTTGTTTACTTTTCATAACAAAAAGTTGAAATAACCAATAACTTCAAGGATGTTCTGTTTATTTTTACATTTTAAAAATGTTTTAAAAAAAATTGAATTTTTTTATTTATTTTAAATTAATATTTTTTGATGGTTTTAGATCATTTTAATATGTTGATATCAAAAATAAATTTTAAAAAATAAAAAAATATATTTTTTAATACTTTTTTAAATAAAATATTTTAAAAAATAACCGTAATTAAATTTTGAAACAGTTAGTTAACATGATTGGTTTAAACGTAATCAAAGGAGTCTTGTGAAATATCATGAATGCATCAATGTCTTATCATTATGACAAGTTGATTGATAATAAATCAAATAAAACTATTAATATCCTCAATTTATGTGTTATACAATCTAATTAACTAATTATTAGGAATAGGATTTCAAGATAATTTTTAATATAAAAAAATATAATATTATTATAAAAACATTTTATAATATTATAAGATTTTAGAAAGTCTCTAAGAAACATAGCGTGATGATAAAGGGCTTGAGATCTGCACAGCAGGTCTCGAGTTCGAGTCAGGACGTGCACCTTTTGTAAGAGCTTGGGACAACTGGGGTTTTACTCGTTCACCTGAGCCCACAGAGTATGCTTTCCGGGGGGTGGGATTTCCTCGAATTCAAAAAAAAAAAAAGATTTTAGAAAGATAATAAATATGTTTAATAAAATTGACTAGAAAATATAAGAAATAGTGTAGTTAAACATTGATTAAAAACTCGAAAAACTGCAAATTTTGTATTCTCCAAGTTTAATTGAATCATAGCATGCAAATACACTTTGTCCTTGACTACTTCCAGCTTCTTTCATGCCAAAAAAAAAAAAGACAGAAATTTATTTAGTTTAAAAGACATAAATATAAAATAAATTTATATTTAAAATAGTTTTAAAGAGAATTTTTATATTTTTAAAGTAAAAAAAATCATGGAAACATGTCTTTTCTATCTTGAACAGTAGCTTGAAGATCATGAAGGCTATACATCTTTCTTTATGCGAACCATCCTTCGTAAAAACTCTACTTGATTCGGTTTTCTTGGCACGGAGTTACAAGCACGATAGATTCGGTGGAAAGAAAGATTACCCAATCAAGGGTCAGCATCTGTTTTTTTTTCCCGTGGCTGGAGCTGAGGCATCACAAAGGCCTCTATATGGCCTGGGGAGGGGAGCTAAGGTAGTATCAGAGGTTTCTTTTGGTGCACTGCAACAGCCACGATCCTAGCCCATCCATGAGCGCTGCCATTAACGCTTTCTCATGCATAAAGTTGTCTATACATATTTGTCGAACAGGGGTAGCGGAAGAGTGGTACGTTTGTGGAAAAGCAATCTGTATACGAATTGCCACTCGGTAATTATGGCAAAGATATTGAAATTAGTTGAATTGAAAACAAATGTTGTTACATGCCCATGTTTTTCTTGATTATGCTGCGCAGAGTGCAGTTCTTAAAGACAATGTCTCAGCAGGTACGTTGTTGGCCAATGATTTCCATAGTTGATTCTATTTCAATTGTTTATCGATGAAAGAAGTGTCCTCTGCCCATGATTCATATTATAATGGAAGGGTTATAACAATTAATTCATGTGATCATCAGTGACGCATCCTGTTTTAGGAGATCAGCAAACCGAATTTGATTTATATGAGCCTGCGGTGCAGCGATCAGTGAGCCTCCGAATATTTACATTCAATATCAGATGGTTGCAGGCCATGATGACCTTTAACTTTTCGACGCGGCAGAGAATAAAGAATAATGGGGTTTGTTATAAATCATAAATAAATAAAAAATAGCTTGAACAATACCTTATGGGTTTGATTTGGAGGCATTTTTGTCCGGCTGATATTTTGCACAACATCGGTTCATAAATAACTATGCTAAGGCAATTCACATAGTAGAGATCCACAACAAAGTGATCATAGCTACCCGTATCACTTTCTTATGCTTATGTAGTTTATAAATTTTGCAATTTTTGGAATGAATTTACCAAGGATTTCAGCAAGGCAGTTAATTTCCTCTGGAAGGACCGTGAAGCAGGACAGCGTCAATACACTACCCATCACCTGCATCTTCTTTCCACCTCAAAATTGTTCAAAGGGATGTCCCTCATTCCAACTGCTTGAGAACTCGTGTCATTTACTGCCAAACTATGTGTTGTTTTTGTTTTTCTGGGGTTGAAAGAATAAAAAATCTGTGTTCTTTCTGGACCATGAATGACACAAGATGCACAGAATGGTATAGATATGCAATAGATGGATGATACAGGAGTCAGCATAATAGGGAAAAGATAGTTTGATAGAAACGCAAGAAAATTTCTTGTCTAGTTGTTTGATTTTACAAGGTTAAAATGGAAACATGGCATCACAGGGACAAGATCAAATGAATTCAAATCATACTGCTCGAAACAGCTTAAAAATTATTCTTGTTTTGATTGATTAATGGTAAGCATCCATGGCACAGAGATAACATACCCTGATAAAGATAAAACAGGAAAGGAAGCTTTGGCTTCTGAAAGAATACAATAATACATGGAAAAAAATGGATAAGAAAGAACTGAACTCATCCGAAAATATAAAAGCAGACAGAAATTCAAATAGAACTAATCTATGCATTAGGTCCTGATCTAAAATGTCTCCTATACAGTGCAGGGTGCATGCAAGAGAAGATGGAAGTCCTATGCTTTTTGGGTTTGGTGCCAAAGATGAATGACCGCAAAGGAACTCGAGATCGACTTACTGAGTGTGACAGCTGGATATTTTGACGGTTCTTTGATCCGGAAAGCTTGAATTCCTCGTTCAATTTTGCCAATGTTCTTTCAACTTCAAGCTGGAGTGTCGTTATGTGATCTAAGCCTGCCTGCAATTCATCTGCAACCTTGTTATTCTCTTGTTTCATGTTCAAAATCTCACCTTGGAACTTTGCAGCTTGATAGCTTGTAAACTTGAACTCATCATCTTCAGCACTCTCCTTCAAAGCAGACGTTATTTCATCTTGAATGTCACACAAGGATGTAAATCTGCCCTTCACTTCATCTTTCAGCTGCATGCTTTTCTCTAGCCAGACCGTCAGTTCAGTGTGTATCTCTCTGAGGTACTTGTATAGCGGCTTCGCATCCGATTTCAGAGAATATTCTGCATTACTACTTCCATCTTCCATCCTTTTCTTTTCCTCTAATTTGAGCAGCTCAGACTGTAAATCTTGGACTTGAGTTTCAAATTTCTGTATTTGTTGGAATGTAGTACTGAACCTTAACCAGAAATCCAAGTTCTCCTCTAGAACTTCATCAATGCTCATCCGGAATCGTTTTTCGATTTCGGAAATAGTTTCTGGTTGGTCCATTAGTATCACCCTGAAGTCTTCTGTTACTTCTTTCTCTGTCGTTGGGCATTCTGTCACCATCGATTTTATTAATTCACTATCTTCACCCAAACCTGCTTGAAGAAGGATCAGCTTCTGACGTAAAAATTGAATCTGTTCATCCTTCTTTGCATTAGCACTCTTCAGTTCTCTTACCTGCACCGTTGCATCAAAGAGGCTATCCCCATTCTTTTTTTCTGCTTCACTAAGCTTCTTCTTTACTTCCTTAAAATTCCGAAGGATTGAAGTATACTCTGTAAGTAGAGCTCTTTCTCTATTCTCCATACCATTCATGAACAACTGCTTCCAGTCCGGCTCGTCAACTAGCGTTGTTTCCTGTTCCTGTATTTCAACATTGAGATCATCCATCAAAGAAGGTGAATCTTTCTTAAAAACTTTTTCTTCAATTTCCAGGCCAGGAAGTTCCTCCATGGAATTGTTGAGGTCTGTAGTTTTCTGGGGTTGACTTGAATTTTGCCCATGTTCTTTTATCTCTTCCTTTTCTCCTTGATTCTCTGTGAAGTTCATAGAACCATCAGCATCATTCATTTTTTCTTCTTGTTCCTTGAAATCTGCTAACCAACTGACTTCTGCAGGAGTTTCCTTCCCTTTCTGTGAAGAATATGAAACCTTGAGCTCATGGTTTGGCTTCTGATTTTGTTGTTCCCCAAGACCATCATCAGGATTCAGTGCACCTTCTGATCCCTTGAAGTCTTCGTGGGACTGACCTGAAACCTTGAGATGCTCTTTTGTCTTCACATTCTGCGGTTTCTCAATGCTATCATCGGGATTGAGTGCAGCTTCTTGAGATTCAACTTCTACCAGAGATCTGTCCACTGTTTCTGGTTTGACATCGAATTCATCATCTGATTTTACACAAAGTAATTTCGCAGAGAGGTGATCGATACTAGAATGTGCTTCAGTAAAATGTGCATGGAGGCTGTTATTCTGATCCTCGACACTCTGGTTTAGATTCTGGATTCCATGCAACTTCTCCTCCATTTCCCTCAGCTGTTCCCTCAAATCATTTTTGCCATTGATTAATGTTGCCTTGTCTTCTTCTAGAGTTTGAATTTCTGCTTGTAGCTCATCTGTCTCCGTCCTTAACCTCTGTATAAGAGCTGTCTGTGATGAAACTGAAGCTTCTAAGTTAATGATCTTGTTTACAAGTTCATCGATCTTCTCAACAAGTTCTGCTGCAGTGACACTTGCATTAGACCCAACATCGAGGTTTTCCTTAATCTTCTCACGCAACAACTCTATATCCTGTTTCTCTTCTGTTGTACCGCTCACTTGTTGGTGTATGCTTTCCAATCCTTCCACTGCTTTTATAGGTTCATCTTTGGCTCGAGGATTTTCTGGATTGATCTCGCCATGCAAAAACTCATCCTTGAGAGACTTCAACTTCTCCCGGGCATTGGTAATTCTCTTGCGCTCTTCTACTGCTTCTTCTGCAGATCTCTCTTGTTTCTCCTGCAATTGAGCCAATGTCTCTTGGCATGATTTCAGGGCTGCCGACGCCATCAGCGTCCGAGCTTCCTCGTCTTCAATGACAATGCCTGCACCAAATTCATCTTGCAAATTACAAACCTTCTCTTGCATTTCCTTGATTTGCAGTTCAATTTCCCAATACTTCGCAAGTCCGCCCTCATAAGAACTCTTCGCAAACTCTTTCTCAGTTTGTAGAGCCAGGATTTGTCTCTGAATCTTGTCAATCTCCAGGAGGCCTTCTGATTTGCTCAAACCAGACTTAGAAACTGTAGCATTACTTGCTCCTTTCATTGACTTCTTTGATTGCAGCTTCTTCGAAGCAGATGTGAAGAGACCCTTTACATCTTTCGGAATCTTCGGAACCTTTGGAATATTTGCTCTCGAGACTTCTGGGAGCTTATTTTCAAATTTAGATGATGGGGCTTCATCTTCGTCTTCTTCCATTGCAAACTGGACTTTTTCTGGGAAAACATAAGCAATGGTATTGTTGGCATTTTGTAGCTCTGTTGATATGTGGTTATACCGTTCAGCTAATGCCCTATAAGCCCGGTAAGAGTCTTCGACGAAGTGTATCAGCTCTGGTCTCTTTTTGTAGTACATTTCTGCCCTCTTGGCAAAAGAGTCTCCATCTTCTTCAATGAGTTTGATTACGCTTTGAACCTTATCTTCCATGTCTGCAGTTAATAATTTGTATTGATAAGGCATTTATACACATTGAATTTATGCATGTTAAAATCAGTTGATTCATGGATGAAGGTTTAATGCTGCATTTGGATTTGGCCTTTGCCTTCATCATAAAAAAAATAAAAAACTAAATTTCCTCAATCAGAATGAGCTCTGCAGAAATCAGATGGAAGAAATCATAAACATAATGAATTCTGATGATAAAAAGATGGATCAATTCATATTTAATTCCCTTTTCCATTGTAAATTCCCCCAACAACGTTTGTCAAATCCCATATACCAAAAGCAAAAATGACTGTGTGACTGCTACAGAATAAGATTTACAGAAATGTTCATCGATTCAAGTAAGAAAATGACTACGCCAATGCAACTAAACACTAACAATAATGATAATTACCATGAAGGTTCTGCTCGAGCCATTTGGATTGCTTTGTTCGAATGTGGCTTGCCCACCACCATGAGTAAGCATTGCTTGCAGCTCTCTGCAACATGTTATTATTGTTTCTTAATTTCTTGTCTCTTCGTTTCTCCAAATCAAGAATATGTATTATATCATGCAACTCCTTTTCCCCTGTCTCGTTCTTTAACAATTTATCGACCAAACTACATACAATGTAGCAAGTAATTACAAGACATGGAACCCAATACTTCGTACCTGGGTACCCTTTTATTTAGGAAAGACACAGAAAGAGGGTGGTTGAGGTTTCAAGGAAGGAACGTGCAGCAAAGTGCTAACACACACAGCAATGATGTGTATGTACGTGGTGTTATTGTTCTTTCTTTAAAAAAAAGGAAAGAGGAGAAGAAAAGAGAAGAGAAGAGAAAAACACCATGAAAATATACTAATAATGAGATGATGGAGGGGAGCAATTTCCGGCTAGATTAGCTGTTGAATTGAATTAAAAAGAAGAGAAAAGACCGAACACTAAGCTGCCCATTTGTGATAGAGAAGTCGTGCGTGCATGGATGGCTTGCCTTTTGCTTTTCCAGGGTGTACAAGACCCAGAGCCATTTTAGGCCTTTTATAACTCCAAATAGAAGATTGTCTATTCGATCCTAAAGTTTATTCTCCAAAGGTGCTATTATTGTCTATTTAAACATGCTGGGATAATTTTTTTCGTTATAGAGATATATATTTTTTTAAGAAAATTAATAAAATGATGTGGTTCAATTTTGCTTTTTTGAGAGAGATGTGTTGATCTCACTTATCATAGTTGATGGTATATCTATATTTCTATATATGATTCATAGCTATTTTTAAAAAGATTTTTAACTTTAAAGATCTTTTCTAATAATAAAATAGTATAATATGAACATGATATTCCCTCTTGAAAAAAAATTTCCTTTTTATTTTCAAAAACATGAAAGAAAATGCGTAGTAAAAATATTTTTTAGTTAGAAATATATTAAAATGATATTTTTATAGATTTATTTTTTTATTTTTGATATCAACATATTAAGATCATTTAAAAACTATTTGAAATATTAATTTAATATTTTTTAAGTAAAAAATAATTTAAAACACAAAAACAAACCCTCCAACCAAGATAAGAGCCATGGTTCGGATTCAAAATTCTTATGTTCTATCTTTCATTTTCGTTCTAATAATTGAAGGGATTATCGATTTTTTTTTCTTTGTGCTTGGTTTATATATTTCCCATTTATTACTCAATTTATATTATTTTTTAAGCTACTTCACTAACACTATCATTGTAGGGAAACTTTATCTAGCATATCTATAAAGAACATAAATTCCATATACATGTAATGCCAAAATATATTTTTCCATATATTGAATTATTATTTTTGTGGAAATTACTTAACTATTGGAAGATGATTGGCTAACTCTTAAAAAAAAGCAATGTTTCTCTCAAGGACTGTGATCAAGGCATTGATACTCAATTAATTTATAAGGACACTCCACTCTAGATAAATATCCAAGTGCATTTACTTTACTATTAATGAAATGCCATTATAAATTGCTAGAGTGACATTATCATATAAAAAAAAGATCTACTAAATATGGTATAATAAATATTGATTTTCATTATGTATCCCTTGTATATATTATGGGATCATATATAGTTTTTTACCAATTATAATATTTGTAGTTTATGTTTTTTTTAAGATGTTGATAGGTGAGAAATTTTAAAATATTCAATGCATAAATTATTTATTTATAAAGTATAATAAATACCCATATTTACTAAATGGATTCCTTTAAAGTGAAAGATACAAAGATTAAAACAAAATGAAAACTGGGATTTTTTCTAATGAATGGTATTGGTTTATTATATTATTTAGAAAGTATAATAAATTCCTATTTCTTGATTTTTCTTCTTCTTTGATTATTTATATCCTCTTCTAAATTAAAATTTTGGCTATCCATATTAAGTTTTTTTTTTAATCATCCACATCAAAACTAGAATAAAATTTGACCACCCATATCAAACCTTTTTTTTCACATGAAAATCAAAAAATGATGTGGCTTATTTTTTTTATTAACGTAGGTGTTCGGGTCAGATTGCGTGCACCTCGATTAATCCCACGGGCCCTGAAGTTAACGATCATGTAAGCTTCCAGTGGCTCTGAGGTTCGTGAGGCTTATTAATTAATAAGACTTGTAATTTATATGATGTTTGGAAGATTTTCTTTGGATAGAATTAGAGTGCTAAAAATCAGTGGAATAAGATTATGATAGATGAAAAGCAATGTTGGCTATGGAAGGTAAGACGAATTAAATTAGGAAAATAACAGACTCTACACATTTGTCTGAACAAGAAAAAGAAGAAGTATATATATAAAGATAAAACATTTTGGATTACCTTTTTCTTCTAACAAATAATGAGTTGGACAAGAACCTTAAATTAATTTGGACAGAACCTAGAATAATTTTATATGCAGGATTTTATAGTTTCAAGGACCCGTGAATTTTATATCCTCTTGGTGTCGGAGCCAGTGAAGTACATGTTTAATGAAAAAAAAAAAAAAGTAGGGATGGTGATAGATATTTACAAGTCAGATTTTTATTATATTTATATTTTATTTATTACTCAACTAATAAAAATTTAGATATTTATTATCATATTTATCAGATAGATATTCATTTATTAACATAATATATATATCTTCGGTTAAATTTGGATCCCAAAGTGCTATACTTACTTTCAGTAGAAGGAATTGAAACATCATCAATTTTATTTATTTATGAATCAAACATAATGCTCGAGTGCTTGAGGTGATCGATTATGCTGCCCTGCCAGCGGATGCCGGTAATGAGAATCCACCTTCCTTTCATGATTTTCTTTGGAGACACCATTGCATTAGTCCTTGTTTTCCCTGTAGGTTCCATCTTGTTGGCGTGCTTACACCATCATTAACCCGATAAAAAGCTCAAGTACAGAATATATTTGATCAAATGAGAATCAACCAACCGATTTCGTTTGATGGTTTATGTTTATGAAGGACCATTGTGTTCTTTTTTTTTTATTTAATCTGATACCGGGTGATGCTTATCAGCAAGCATGAACTAGAACAAAACAGAAGCTGCTGCATGTAAATATTTGATTATGATTTAACTATTGAAACAACTACATATCATCATCATCATCATAACAAACAATATCACACTTTTCTCAACCAAGTATTATTCGTAATACAGATATAATCTTCTTCTCGATTGACTAGAAATTAGAAATTTGGACCGGCTGCGAGGATCTCTTCTGTGAGCTCGTTGCCCTTTCCAATCTTGTGATCAGTGAATGTCTCAAAGTTATTCTTGAACAAACCTGCCAGCTTCATCAGGGTATCCTCGTAGCCTAGCTTGTTTGACCACTGCATTTGAGAACAACAGCATTAGAATTACATGCGAGAAACAGATTATACAAAAAAAGGGTGTAAATATTGAAGGCAGCAGGTTAAAGAGTAGAATACTAACAGTGTTCACTGGATCCAGGATTTCAGAGGGCACTCCCTCAACCTCGGTGGGGATCTCTAGCCCAAACACCTTAGTTTTCTTGTATTCTGCCTTCAAGAGACTGCCAGAATGTATGGCATCAATGATTTTCCTTGTGTATGCTAACTTGATACGGCTTCCTGAACCATAGCTGCAAAACACCAAATACATTCAAAGACTTTCTTCCCCGAGAATGGGTGACAAAATTCTGATTTACAATTCTTGGATTGTTCGTATCATATAACAATGCCAAACATACCTTCCACCTGACCAGCCAGTGTTGACAAGCCATCCTGTTGCACCATGCTTCTGCATCTTCTCAGCCAGCATAGCTGCATATTTGGTAGGGTGCATCATTATAAATGCTGCACCAAAGCAAGCTGAGAATGTTGCCCTTGGCTCCTTCACACCCTCTTCTGTGCCAGCCACCTACATTGATTATCAAGAAATTCAATTACCAAAATGCTACAAGCACTGAGCTAGCATATGTAAATCAAAATTATCAACAGGAAGAGCAGAGCATTTAGTGACTAATCATTACCAAAGCGGTATAGCCACTGATGAAATGATACATGGTCTGTGCCAAGTTCAGCTTGCTCACTGGTGGGAGTACACCAAATGCATCACATGCCAAAAGGATAACATTCTTTGGGTGCGGACCAACACATGGTATCTTCGCATTAGGAATGTACTCGATAGGGTAGGATGCTCGAGTGTTCTCTGCAAAAGTTGCAAGGGAAAACAATATAAACATCAGATTTTTTTCACTTGAGTGTGATCAGAAGAAATGTTCAAATCCATGATCTTTCATTCACCTGTAACGGATTTATCAGCATAATCCACCTCTCGAGTGTGCTCCTCGAACACCACGTTTTCCAGCACTGCCATGCACAATCAGTTGCATCAGTTCAGACGTTTAAAACATGCCAAAAAATAAGATCTTCAGGTTCAAACCAATTGATATAGATCATTTTGTATTTCCTCCTACTTGAGTTAATGGAATTTAAAGAAGATTTAGAATGCTACCAGTTCCAAACTTGATGGCATTCCAGATTTCAGGCTCCTTCTCCCTTGAGAGATCAATGCATTTGGCATAGCATCCGCCTTCAATATTTGACACTCCGGTCTCAGTCCAGCAATGCTCGTCATCTCCAATTAGATATCTGTTTGGATCAGTAGACAGAGTTGTCTTCCCGGTACCTAATACAAGAATCATCAAAATTCATAGGACTCATCAATAACATAGCAAATGATAAGAAAAAGAAATGGGCATAAATATAGGCCAGATATATGCTTATTAAAACAAAGATATAAAGGGGTTAAGCATGCAAAAAGTAAGTTTTAGGCACGTATCATTTTTGCAGGCATGGCACCATGTCGCGACCAGGTGACATGGTGATACTATACCTGACAGTCCAAAGAAGAGGGCAACATCTCCATCTTTTCCCATATTGCAGCCAGAATGTAAGGAGAGGATTCGACGCTTAGGCATGAGATAATGCATTACACTGAACAGACCCTTCTTCATTTCCCCGGCGTACTGTGTGCCGAGGATGACCATTTCCCTTCTAGCAAGGTTCAGATCTATACTAGTAGAGGATGTCATGTAGTGTGTATAACGATTACATGGGAACTGGCCTGCATTGTATATAGTGAAGTCCGGAGTACCGAAATCCTCCAGCTCTTCAGGAGTGGGCCGGATACACCTGCCACCCACCCAGTTATCCAATTGAACACACTTAGCTCATTACATCATGCGCATTTTTTCTTACCACTTTCCTCCATTGTATGGGAGTAATAATATCCAGCACAGTATATCATATTTAACATTTTGTCAACGATAAAAGAGACTTATCTGGCAGGCTTAGGGCTTTGTTGGGGGAGAGACAGAAACAGACAAATATATTCCTGCTAAAAACGTTAAGAAATCATCCACTTTTACTTACATGTTGTGCATGAAGAGTGAATGGTAGGCTCTGGCAGAAACAATCCGGACTTTGATTCTGTTCTCAGGGTCCCAGTTCAAGAATTGATCGTTCACAAAGACCTGAAAATTTTGAAGTCCAAACCATCAGAATTCACCATTCAATCCCAAATTAATCAACAGGGAAAATGCAATGAACTGCACGAGGGCATGCCCGTGGCAGCCAATGGTCCACCGTACATGCATTCAAAACAAGAGTCCATGTATTGATGTATTCGTACAGCACGGTAGTCAATAATGTACAAACCCACCAATAAGGTAGGTACCGTATACTTGTGAAACACGACTTGAAAATAACTTGATATTTGACTTATAATTTAATTTCAGACAAAGTTTAAAAAAATATAAAAATTGATTCCACCAAACCCAAAATCTTAATGAATCAACTCATAATTCAATCAAAACTAATTTAATTTTAAAAAATAATAATATTATTATTATTTTAACTTTCTATATATCATTAATGACTCGTATAACGACAAAATTGCTACTCCCAAGGGATTAGAAAACTACATGGAGAAAAGGACAATAAAGATACTAAGACAAATATCGCTATCATCCGAAAAAACGTCAGAATTGCGCACATCAAGAATTCACAGAAACGAAGGTATAGAGTAAAGCTTAAACAGAAACATTTATGTACAAGACACGCAAAGACATAGCCCAAAGAAAAGAAAAAAAGGACACGAAATTAAAGAAAAATAATAAAAAAATCACGTACCTTGTCCAGAGAATTCAAGTAATCAACAGCTCTTTCTCTGTTAACCATGAAGGTATGCTCGTCCATTTCAATGTTGGGTGAACCCCTGGGGTTAACGAAGTAAATTACTTGACGGGCAAGTAAAAACGAGGCAGAGATAAAAAAAAATATTATCCCCCCTCTTGTTTTAAAAATTAATTAACTTGTTTCTTGATTTATTCTAAAACAACGTATTCTTTTGTTATCAATCTTTTTATAATATTATTTTTTATTTTTAACTAAAAAAATTAAAAATATATGGAAATGATGGAAACGACTTATTAATTACATTTTAAAACTAAAATAATATTTATTTTATTTTATAAAACTAGCAGAGAGGACTAATTTATTATAAACAAGGAGGTGGCCTGCTGCCAGGTACTTACTTTCCCCACCAAAGCTCTTCTCCGGTAACATCATCCTTGACAACACGTTTATCTCTCGGAGCCCGACCAGTTTTGGCACCGGAAAGGGTAGCCAATGCACCAGTTGATGTTATGAAGGACCCTTTCTCATAGTGTATGGCCTGCTCATAAAGCTCTGCACGATATATATACTTGGATGAATTAATTTATCACAGTGACAATCCACTAATTCATTTGCAAAAGAAATAAATCAACCAATATGCTGGCTGGTCAAGCAAAAAGAGATGAAGTTTAAGGGAAAGTTTGGGAACGCGGTTGCGGCTGCATTCTCAAAAAATTTGAAAATTTTATTTTACTAAAATTAAATATAGTTTGTATGTTTTGGATCGTTTTGATGTCAAAAATAATTTTTAAAAATAAAAAAATATTATTGGCATGCATTTTGACACGAAAAATTATTTAAAAAGCACCCACAACCACACTGCCAAGCACACTCTAAGTCGTCATTTGTCAGCAAGAATTCTTTAGTTGCTCGGTAAGGATAAGATTATGTTCTTCATTAATTAATCCTAAGAACATACCTTTGTATCCATCTTATTCTTTCAGATAATTTTTCTCGATAAGACACTGAGATTTTGTGGGTGTTTGGCTATTGATGATTTCTGTTTTTTAGTGTTTTTTAAAAGTGTATTTTAAGAGTGTGTTTCATTTAAAAATAAAATAAATTAATTGTTTTTTTAATTTTTTTTATAGTTTTAATGTGTTATATCAAAAATATAAAAAAATTATTTTAAAATTTTTTAAGTAAATAATATTTGCACCATAACACTAAACACTCAAACAATTTTAAAAATTAAAAAAATAAAACAAATCTTCTCCATCGTATTAGTCTCTAAGAGAGTTGATGGCATGCACATAATTTTATATTTATCTTATTCATGTGTGTTTGTAATGTTTGGAATTGTGGTAATTTTATATTATTTTACATTTTAAAAGTGTAATTCATTTAAAAAAACTAAGTCAATGTTTTTTTTAATATTTTTAATAGTTTTGATGTGATGGTATCAAATATAAAAAAAATATTTTAATAAAAAATATTTTAATTTATTTTTAAATAAAAAAATATTTTTACTATAACACCACTCGCACACAAACAATTAAAAAAATTGAAAAACATAAAGCGAATCTCTTTAACCATCGTATTCGTCTCTAGAACTGTTGGCACGATAAGGTAAAACCGACAATTATGAGAAATTTTGACTTCAGAGGTCATAATAAACCGTTCATTGTGGCTACACGTCATTGATTTTTAGAATAAGAAAAGTGATGAATTTTCTACCTAATTTCCCATTAAGGTACGCAACTCATTGGCTAATGGCTACGCTCGTGTGTGTTTCCATTTATTGATAAAAAAATATTAATAATAAAATAGAGACTAAATTAACCTTCTCAATTAATAAGAATAAATAATACTAGATATATCTTAAGAACTCTATAATCCTAAGTTGGTATGTTGTAAAGTAAATTAAATTAATAGTTTTATTATTAATTCGAAGATATCATTACCGGCAGGGGAGAGGTTGTAGAGGACGTGAGTGAACTTCAAGGAGCTGTCGCTGGCGCTGATGGCGGGTTCAGCTACATGTTGCTGGTGAACCCTTGGGCTGGTCTGGCTCTTGCTAGCAGGGTCTCCTCTCACCACTTTCGGTCCTGTTTCTCTCGTCAACGATGCCAAAGATGCACTGTCGTTCCATTGTTACATAAACACAAAACAGACATCAGTTTTCCTATACATATTATTTTTTTTTCAGTTTAAATACAATTTTATAAAAATATTTACACAATATTAACAAACACATGGTGCTACAGATTAATTTTACATGCCTTTATATTTGTTTGGTATTGTCTTGTGGTTGCATTTTAAAAATAAAATAAAAAGTTATAAATTTATATTTTTCTCAAACTATAATTTTTTATAACCAAATTAATAACTTTAAAAATTGTACTGAGAATATAAGCATTTACAGTCACAATCAACGACCTTAGCCTCTCTTTTTGTCCACGAAATTTCCTGGAAAAACCATACTCTCCACTATGCCGGTCTCGTCGTTTGATTTTTTCAATTTAAGTAAATTATAAATCAGTCCATCTAGTTTTAAGAAACGAATTTTAGATTTATTTTTGGTTTTTTAATAGAAAAAGGAAAATAATAAAAATTATGCAAAGATTATAATGAGAAATAAATTTGGGTCAGAATAACATCAAATTATATGTGTTAAACCCTGATTAAGGACATGCTAATTAGGCTTTAAAACTAAAAGAATTATTATTTTTTTATATAAAACTACAAAAACGAACCTTTAGGAAAACTCGCATTTCGTGCAGGGGCATTTAAGTAATTAACTGTCTGTTTACAGCTGCATCCGATTCCCGTTCCTTGGAACGTTTTCAAGGGTTGCAAAATCCAAGCACTTTCCTTTCTTTCACCATCACCACCATCAGATTTTATGATATCAGAAGGCAATCCCATTCTGGGCCCCACTTACCGTGTTCATCTATTTATTTACTATTCTTCCGTTGAAATTGTTTTACTTTTTTATTAATATAAAAAATACTTCTATTTTTATATCATTTCAGAAGTATTATTGATACGTAAAAAGATTAAAATTTACATTTCCTGTTTTAAAAAAAGAAATTCTTTATAAACATAAAGAATTTGAGGTCCTCCTGGCCTATAAAATTAAATTTATATTTTTTTAGCTCAAGAATGATGAAAAGGGGATAATTATTTTTATAATGATATAGCGTGCGTAGAGGCTATGAACCAAAAAAATAAATAACCTGATGGACTGGAGCTGCTGTTTCTGGCGTTCTTCTTCGGAGAGAGCAGCAAAGGTACTCTGAAACCCTTTAATGGGAGTAGTGGGTGCTGATTTCTTCTTTTGAAGAGAGTGGAGCTCGTCAATTGTCTGGGCCTTCACGGTTGGTGCGCTCATATCATGGCAGACATCATGATGCTTGTCACTTGTGGTGATACTTGGCAGGAGTCCCTTCGGTTTTCTTGCCGTTGCAGCTCCTTTCCCATTCATCGCCATCTCTCCGTTCCCGTTTGCTGCCATCTCTCTGTCATTATCAAGACAATTAGAACACCATTAAAACGATGAAGGACATGGAAACCCTTGCAGCGAGCATGATACAATGGAAAATCTAAAGATTTCTAGCGAGGAAATCAAAGAACTTACCAGATAAAAAAGCCTAAAGGAGCTGAAAATGAACTTAATTATAGAAGACCATCAACTAGAGGATTTATTCGGAGAAAGAAAAGATAACAGAAGTGATGATATAATGGAGGAAACGAGGGGTCCTTTTATAGTGTTCATGGCCACCTTGTTAACCGGAGTTCCGGATATATCGATAACCATGGTTAGATTTTATCCCGAGAAATGAGTCAGACTCCAGAAATGGAGAGCAGATCCTTTAATAAATTTAAAAAACAAATAAACCGTGAGTCAAGAAAACCACTCGAACGAACGTAATCTTGTGGAACCCACGCCAATACTGGCTCCTCGGGTTTTCTTGCCAACTTAGTAGTAGTAATAATAATAAATAAATAAATAAAAACTGGCTTCAAGAAGAATATTTTGTAAATTTAATGGAAACAGAATAGAATACCCCTGGATTGATGGTCTTCGTAAAAAGAATTTGTAGATGAATATTTATTATATATAGATGTAATTATTTTTTAGTGTCGTCCGCGTTACATACGTGTGAACTGTGAACTTTTTTATTTTTTTTAAAATAGTATTTTGCTTAATGTAAATTCACGAATAATGAATAATATTAAGGAAAAAACACGACAGGTTCTTTTTGAAAGATAAATGATTAATAAATTTTATGGTATTTCTGTTAGACCATTAAGCTTGGTTTTCAAGTTTTTCTTTTCAAATGAGTTTATGTCTACTTATATTTTCTTACAAGATTCTTAATTAAAATGCATTTGAAGATTTATTATTTGTATTTTTTTCTTAATTCTTTTTTTATATTTTTTTCCTGAAATACTTTTTATAGTTTTTTGTTAGAAAGCTATCATATTTATATTTTTTTTGCTTAAAAATTACTTTGCAGCAATTTATATTATGTACTTTCTTGATTCATTTTTTTTGGATTTTTTCCCTATAATACTTTTTATAATCTTTTTTAAAAAAATTATCATTGTATAATTTTTTTTCTATTTAATTATTATGATTCTTATAAGATATTTAGAGCGCCTCTTTATGTTGTTAATGATCATTAAACTTTTTATTTTAAAAATCAGATTTAAAAATATGAAGAATTATGTTTTCTACTACTTTTACCATAGAATGTAGTCAAGATTTACAATAAGGTAATATTAAAAAAAATGCAATTATAAAGTATTTTACAAGTGAGAGAAATTGGACATTTCAAAAAATTATTATGAAGGATTTTAAGAAAAATAAAAAGGAAAAAGGAAAAATCTGTCAATTGGTGATTTTTAAGTATACGAAGAGGGTAACACAGGCAGCGTAATTAAATACAAAGTTTTTTTTAAAAAAAAAATAAACTATATACAAGTGAACTTGTTCGTTTTAAAATATTAGCGTAGAACTTAATTATTAGTAACTTGTCTTTCAAACCCTGCCCCCGACGAAAGTACTGAGTCAATTTACCTCTTATAGACGAAGGAAGATTTGTCATGGAGGTGGAACCCAGGGGTGAATGTCCCATTCACCTTCGTCATCTTCAGTGTTAATTAAAAATATATTAAAAAAAATTATTTTTAATATTACTATATTAAAATCATTAAAAAAACACATAAAATATATTAATTTTATCTTTTTAAATGAAAAATTAAATTAGTGTTAATATCATGATCATGTGAGAATGCCAAAATCACCCATCTAGATTATAGCTGCAGATACTTGTTTGGAAGTGTAGTTATGGTTATTTTTCAAATTATTTTTCGTACCGAAATGCATTATAATGATATTTTTTTATTTTTAAAAAATTATTTTTTAGATTAGTGCATCAAAACGATTCAAAACACATAAAAAAAAATAATTTTTAGCAAAAATAAATAAATAAATTTTAGGGGAAGTATGATTACCAAATTAACTTGTATAAAAATACCATCTACTAGATCCATGTGTAGTAAAATTCACTTATTCATTGCATGGGATTTTTTTAAAAAATGAGTATTATCGAAAATTAGCGTTACTCGTTGTAAATCATTGTTATCAATCAATCTGAAAAATAGCATCATAAATTTTAATTCTCCATCGTATTGTTTTCTTAAATTAAAAAAAAATATCAAAGAGATTTTAAGGCAACTAGTGTTTTTTCTAGACAGAGAAGAGTGGGTATTTAGGCTACTGTTTTTTTAATTTAAAACCAGTTTTTTTAAAAATAATTAAAATAATGATATTAAATTTCATGTCCAAAATTTAAAATTGATCAGATAGTTATAAAATTGAAATATTATTTTTAATATTTTATAATATTATTTATTTAACTATGTTGGAGAATTAAAATTATAATGCTGAATTTTGAAGTTATTTCTTTAATTTTAAAATTAATTTTATAAAATATTAAAAATAATTAATTAGGTTGAAGATTTTTAAAACTAAAATATAGTTTAATATTATCTTTTTAAAATTAAAACGCAAACTGATTCTCAAGTATTTATCTTTTTTCGCGTGTTTAGCCATAATTTAATTGTCGTAATTAATAGTTAATGGAGCAACCTAAAGCAAAACAAACTTTTGACTAGTAACGGAACACGTTCTAACAGGAATCAAACTCGAGCTACTTGTGTCAATGTTTGACAGCTTCTAAATCATCGCATTCGTATCAACCGCTAATCGTCCAAACCAGGATTTAATTGCGGCAACCGAATCTAGTGCGCCACGTTATGGTGTCTTTGGTATTACGCAAGTATTATTTTTAAAAGTATTTTTTATATATATTAAAATATATTTTTTAATTTTTTAAAATTTATTTTTGATATTAGATTATTAAAAATTATATAAATAATATATTTTTTAAAAAAAACAATCCACCCATAATCTCAAATACTATCCTTGATGACCACGTCATCATGGAAAGAAGTAAAATTGAACATATAAAACCACGAGAGGTATATTTTAATTGATCAAACTCTGGGTTTGCTCTCAAGAAATCACTAGTTCGAGTGTCACAAACCTCATAGTCATTTGAGGTTTATGTGGTTGCTGACTTCAGGATTTCGTGGGATTAGTCGAGATACATGTAAGCTGGCTCGAAGACCCTCAATTACAAAAAAAAAAAAAAAATTAAACATATTACCATAGAAATCAAGTCAATTTTTTTATGTTTAATCTTGGAAAAAAAAATTGAACATATCACCATAGAGATCAAGTCAATATTTCTTTTTAAAAAATTATCTTTAAAAACTTTGTTAAATATTTTTATTACTATATATTATCAAGTAAGCA
Source organism: Populus trichocarpa (assembly GCF_000002775.5). NCBI lineage: Eukaryota > Viridiplantae > Streptophyta > Magnoliopsida > Malpighiales > Salicaceae > Populus > Populus trichocarpa. Next base: position 876,774 of record NC_037291.2, on the reverse strand, counting down.
ACATGATGATTCACTTAAGATCTTAAACAATTCTATTAGATATATTCTCACTTTTAAATATATTCATGATACGTTGATGGTAAAGAAAAAAATAATCAATCAAGAGTTATATTATTTTTACCAAATTAACTTGTATAGTAAAATTCACTTATTCATTGCATGAGATTTTTTTTAAAAAAACGAGTATTATAAAAAATCAGCGTTACTCATCATTAATCATTGTTCTCAATCAATCTAAAAAATAGCATCGTAAATTTTAATTCTCCATCATATTGTTTTTTTAAATTAAAAAAAAGGAATATCAAAGAGATTTTAAGGCTACTAGTGTTTTTTCTAGACAGATAAGAATGGGTATTTGAGCTACTGTTTTTTTAATTTAAAACCAGCTTTTTTTAAAATAATTAAATCATGATATTAAATTTTATGCTCAAAATTAAAAATTAACTCTATATAAAAAAATTAAAATTGATCAGATAGTTATAACATTGAAATATTATTTTTAATATTTTACAAGCTTACTTATTTTACCATGTTGGAGAATTAAAATCATGATGCTAAATTTTGAAGTTATTGATTTAATTTTCAAAATTTAAAATTAATTTTATAAAATATTAAAAATAATTAACTAGGTTGAAGATTTTTAAAACTAAAATATAGTTTAGTATTATCTTTTTTAGATTAAAACGCAAATTGATTCTCAAGTATTTATCTTTTTTCGCATGTTTAGCCATAATTAATAATTAATGGAGCCACCTAATGCAAAACAAACTTTTGACTGGTTTAATATTAAAACGAACAACTTCTTACAGGAATCAAACTCGGGCTACTTGTGTCAATGTTTGACAGCTTCTACATCATCGCATTCGTATCAAACGTTAATCGTCCAACAGGAATTTAATTGCGGCAACCGAATCTGTTGCCACGTTATAGTGTGGTTGGTATAACATTTTTTTAAAGTTTTTTTTTTATTTTGAAATATATTAAAAAAATTAAAATTTATTTAATTTATTTTTTATATTAATATATTAAAACAGTAAAAAATTTTAAAATAAATTTTAAATTAACAAAAAATAATTTTTTAAAAAAAAAACAATCCTTCTACAATCTTATATATCATTTTTAATTAATTATAAGATATGTAGTTTAACTGGTTAAATTCTGGACATTCATGATTATATATATAACCATAGAGGCAGAGGTCACGGTCAATTTTTTAATGTTTAATTTTAGTAAAAGGTAGGTTAGCCTAGCGGTAAAGTTGGAACTTCTCTTGTCTGAACGTCAGAGATTTACTACGCTTGACTTCTGGGATGATTACCTATTCAACCATGGATACAAGTCACCCAGTCAATGAACTCGTGCAAGGTCTCAATGGGTCAGGTGAATAAAGATCTGAGTTTATTGATTTTTTTATAGTAAAAAGTTGTTGTATTGGATTATTTAAAAAAAAATTGATATCTTTAGACTAAATTTTTTTAAAAAAAAATTAAACAATTAAGTTTGTTCAGGTCAATTAAACTTAAATTAAATTAAATTTAATAATTATAATTTTGAGTGGTGGGTTATGTCGCTGGATCCAAGGAATTGCGAAGTCTATAATATAAAAAACAGGTTAACTAACTTTCTAGTAGGTGGTCCAGTTGTAAAAGCTTGAGATCAAGGAATTTATTCTCCCTGTAATTTCAGATTCAAGTCATGTGGTTGCTAATATGATGGTCATTAGAGGTTTAGATGATCGTTAATTTTAGGACCCGTGAAATTAGTTAAGGTACAAACAAACTGACCCAAACACCCATATCAATCAATAAAAAAAGAAGTCAGCTTCATTCATCGTCATTGATTTTCAAATCTTAGACTAGAGCACCATGGATGGAAAAGGACTATTGACTGCAGAAACCACGTGAAAGGAAGCTTCGCCGTTTTTTTTTTTTTTTTTTAAAAAAAAAGGAACACCTTTCCAGAATGCGCTCGGTAATTGGTAAATTGGAGAGGTGTGTAATTGAAGCAGGCAGCAGGGAGGTATATCTGGTAGAGGCTCAACCAATGCCTTTATATCTCGGGGAGGATAGGTGGGATATGGTATGGCCACAGATTTGTCTGGTTCAGGGGGAGGTGGTCCTGGGCACGCTTTGATTTCTTGGGAAAATAAACGCAAAAGGATGACGGTTATCAGGGAGTTCCAAGCACAGAGGACATTGAAAAATACGCTCTCGGAAAACTTACTAAAATAGCTCGACATTGACAAGTGCGATTTTATTGTTTATATAAATAGTAAAATTTTTATTCTTTTTTTTTCTCTCATGCCTTTTTTGTTTGTCTTTATAGAAAGTGTATTTTTTTATGTTTCAAAATTTTATAGAAAATAAGTTTAAAAAATAGTTTTTATATATCATGAAAAAAAAACTAGAAAATCATTAATTAATGTTATAATTTTTTTAAAATTTATCAAACATATATAAAATATTAGATATAATTATCCGACCACTTACTGTAAAAAGAATATAAAAAATGTAATGGTGGGGAAAAATTTACTATATCATATATTTATATATAGTTTATTTTATAAAATGTAACTATAAATATAATATTATAGACATGTAACTTGTTAAATATTTTTGAGTCAGATCTATTAATATATTTTTTTTAATTTAAAAATCTTGTTAAATATTTTTTAAATAGAATCTATTAATATGTTTAGTCGTGTAATGAAAAATAAATTGTGAATTATTTCCTCGTATTTGGACATGTTTTGTATTCGAATATATATTTTAGCAATATTATCTAAATTAAAGTATTATATGCATAATATATCAAATTAATGTATTTTATATTGTATATTAGTATATCCTAATATACTATTTCCTATATAAATATATTAGTAATTTTTTATATCAATATTATATTTTAAAGTATTTTATTATTATTACTATTATATATATATATTGTGTCCCTTTAGTTTCTTGACCCTCCATGGAAAGTGTTGTACGATCTTGTACACTGAAAAAACACTTTTTTCCATCTAAAACTTGTGTTTTTCTTTAACTAAAAAATGAATTTTGTTCACCAGTTTTCCATGATGTAAACAAGTATGAGAAGGTCAGGAAAATATTTTTCAAAATTTCCTTTTCTCATCAAACAAAAAAGGCTTTAATCAAACCTTTATATAGCCTAATTAGAAAGAATTGGGCTCGAAATTATGGTAAAAATAAAAATAAATAAAGGAGTAAAATGTAAAACAAGAAGAAATATATGGTTAACCCCGTATTAATCGGTAATTTTTGTTTTAATCTTTTTTTTTTTTCATTTTTCAGTATTTGGTTAGAGAAATGAGAGACCAAAAAATTATGAAAAGAAAGAAAGTGGTTAGTTCAATCATTTATCGGTTAATAAACTCGTCACTCTTGGTGACGAAGAGTTTAATTAAACGAGAAAAGTTCGATTTGTTGTAAGTTTTATTCATAAACATGCTCGAAAAGGAAGATAAAGTTTCATTTTGATTTTTTCGATCCCATTGATTTTTGATATTTTAGGTGATTCTATAGCATTTTGAGGTTGTTAAACGGTTTAGGATGGTTTGTATGGTGTTTCGAGGTAAAAATAGATCAAAAAATAAGTTTTTAGCCAAAAAAATTCAGCCTCTGAATTTGCTGAACACCACAGTGATGGTTGGATTTTGAGCAATAATAGACGACGTGTTGCATGCTATCAATAGCATTCATGATAAAAAACAAATACCCGAAAAACTTATTAGCAAAATAACTGAAAATAGATAAGTGTGATTCTACTACTTGTGTAAATAGTGAAATAATTAATCTTTTTACTTCGTTTGCTTTTCAAGTTATTGTTCTAAAGGTGAATGTGGTTTTTTTTGGTGTCGTTGTGCAGCTTGTCGCTGTGGATATAAAACCGTCTTGGTGAGTGTTTTTAGCGGTGGAGCGGTATCCAAGACATAACAACTATGAGTATTTTCTTAAATATGATATTGTCGATTTATTTTTCATAATTAATTATTATTATTTTTCATTTTAATTACCATATAAATTATTTTTTAATTATATTATTAAACCAATTAATTTTATTGGATCCGGTCAAGTAAATGAGCGATGTATTATATCTTTCTTGTTTATTTAAAAATATAGTATCACCTGAAATTTTTTTATTTTTACATTAAAAAAAATTAACCTAGCTGGCCCCGATCTAGTGTAACACTAAAAAGATGTAACATGAGATTGAAAGATATAAACCTTATTCTTTGGAGTGGACAATCCTCTCGATGAACTGACCATGCTGGGGTGTGCTTGAGAGAGCCATGTTGAAGGAACTCGGCGAAATGACCCTTCGTGTGTCTTCGACTGATTGCTGGCATCGGATCTTAGGCCCTCTGGGTCACTGAGTGGCGTATCCCAGGCTGAGCCCATTTTACAAGTTCGGAAACAAATTGCTTGCAGACTGGGCATCGGGAATTCTCCTTTTGCCCGATTCGTGGTGGGTTTATATCTAACCATGCGTTTAATTTCCTTCTTAGTTAAATAGTGCTAATCAGCATTTGGAGATGCCTTTTTCCGTTTTTTTCCAGCTAGTTTCCATTTCATGACATTCAACCATTTTCATTACAGAGGAATTATTTATTGTGCTCCTGAAATACCTAGGCATAATTAAACACAGCATTGAATTAACTCTTAATTCAAACAAAATCAAATAAAACTTGATAATAAATCATCAATGCGCTTGAATCACTTGTTGGAACATGATCGGAAAGCTATCTTTTACTATCAAGGGCCACATTGTAGTTTTTAAAAAAATTTAAGGATCAAATTGTATTTTTACAGGACTGATGGACTAAACTAAAAATTTCATAAATCAGTGTCCAAACTGAAAATTCATCACCTTTAGAGCGTGTTTGGCAGTGTGGTTGCGGGTGCTTTTCAAATAGCTTTTCGTGCCGAAATACATGCCAATGATGTTTTTTCATTTTTTAAAAATTATTTTTGACATCAACACATCAAAACGATCCAAAAGGTACAAACCACACTCAATTTTAGCAAAAAAAAAAAATCAAAATTTGATGAAACGCAATTACAAACGCAATGCCAAACAGTGTCTTAATCTCAGCAAAGGTTTTTCACAATCTCCTAGGATTTCTTACAAATAATACATAAATTAAACAAATCAAATCTTAAATCATTATTCCTATAATATAGATTAAGGGTATTACAATGATGAACCTTCTTTATTTTAAAAAGTTCTTGACTATATGTGAGATGAATATAGATTAACAATACATATATGAATAAATGTTTTATAAATATTTTTTAATTAATATCGCCTTCTTTGGTATTGTTTTTGTTTGTCCCAGATAGAAAAAGACAATAACCAAGGATAACCTAAAACAAATTAATTAAGGTTCAATTTAATGATTTGACAATTCTGATGCTATTTAATTATTTTTTTATTTTACCACTTTGTGTTTGTTATTGGCTTGTTTCGAGTCTATTTAGAGACTTGATAGTCAAATAAAATACTAATATAGCCTGTGATGTTTATCCACTTAAAATGTCATTTTTTAAAATTTAAGAGGAGATTTCCAAGGAAGTGAAAAAGACCTTCGCAAAAAAAAAAAAAAAAAAAAAAAAAAAAACTATATGAAATGACCAACCACGAGCTAGAAAGGTAAAGGAAATGACTGGCCACGTAAACAAGCCAAGTATATAACGAAAACAGAAACATAGTAAAATGGTCCACGTGCCACAAGGCAAGAGCGTGCTTTGCTTTAAAATTTGTTTGGTTGGCTGACATTTCAGACAGTGAAACATGATCGATATCTCAGGGGAATAATGTCTGAATAGCTGTCATTTATGAAATATTTTTTAATCGATTTTAGTATAAATGATGAAACAATAATCCTTTACTTGTCTCAGAAGAATACGGAGGGCATTATTATTTATACTAAAAATAAATCATTCACTTGTTGGATGATCATCATGGATAATTAATAGTTATTCATTTTATAAATCAATTAAAAAAAAGAAATTAAGCATCGCTTCTCGAGATCAATCATTAAAGATAGCCAGGCTTAATGGTTTTAAATTCAAAATTCAATTAAGTTCCATGTAGGATATAAATCTTTACCAGATAACTTATTCAAAATTCAAAAAAACTATGATCAATCATATATATATATAATTTATTTCAATAATTTATTCATAGTTTTTTTGCTAGAAAAAAAAAACAAATCAATTAAAAGATTCATGATTGATCATAACGAACTACCATCAAAATTATTTGTCATATCAATCCATTAAAATGAAAGTTAAGATAATTTAAGCAATAAAATATTTTTCTTTCCATTGAGTAATTTGATATTATAAAAGAAAGAATACTTGTTATTTGGAAGAACAATTATTATAAGAATAGAAAACAATTAGAAAACAAAAGTTACATTTTAAAAATATTATTCTCTCATATCATACTTGAATAATATCTTTTGATATATTGATGATGTAAAACTTTTAACTTTGATAATTCTATTTGTTTTTTTAGAGTGTGGTTATGGTTACTTTTCAAAATAATTTTCGTGTTGAAATGTATTAAAATGATATATTTTTATTTTTTTAAAATTATTTTTGATATCAGCATATCAAAACGATTCAAAACATAAAAAAATATTGTTTTTTAGCAAAGCTTTTTTTTGAATTTTTAGAAAACACGGTACAACGCTTTCATAACTTCATTGCTTTTGTTTTTTGCATTCGTGTTATATATTATTTTTCTAACCCATGAATTTTAAGTATATATTTCATTAATCAATACATATAGCTTAATTTAAATGAATAGAGCATGAAAAAATAATTATCAAAAAAATAAAAAACCCATGATTGTTTTTATAGTAAATCCAATATTTTAATATTTTTTTCGCGAAGGAGAACGCACGTTTTTGTTGTTTTATTTTATTTTATTTAAAAAAATCGGGGCTTACAGCCCAAATTAAACGCACGTATTTGTTGCGCGGAAAAAAAAAAGGTTTTCAAGGCCTGAGATTCTCCTCTTATTCGTATATATATAATATATTATTCTTCCACTCTCTGTTTTTTGCTTTTCTTTTATTTTTTTAAAAAATGCACGAAACTCTATTTTTCTGAAGTGGTATTTTTCATTTGGGGAATATGCTTGAAATTCCGTAGTCCTCCTCCTCCTCCTCCTCCCCCCCCTTTTTTTTTCCCAAGAAAAAATCAATCTTAACTTCGGAATTTTTGAGGCAACAAAATGGCTATTTCTGGTTCCTTGCAATTTTCCCATGATTTGGGGTTTTGCAAGAACCAGCCCTCAAACAACAATCATAATCAATTTTTTAAGGTGCTCTTTCTTTTCCTTTCCTTTCCTTTCTTCTTACCTTTGTTGTTGTTGTTGTTTCATCTTCTTCTTTCTTCTTTCAGAGTATATTATTAGGGAAGGGCAAGGTTCCTTTATTAAGCAACACCTCCCTCAAGGTAATTATTTCTTAATCTATTCTTTTTATTGATGCTGTTGCTAATTTTAGGGTTTTTTTTTGGATATTGGATGATTTTTTTTTTGCTGCTGTAGTTTCGGCTCCACGATTGTCGTCAACTGTTGCAAAGGCCAATCTATTCTGTATCATTAAATAGAAGTAATAATAAGAAAACTTTTAGATGCCGTTCTTTTTTGGTGCCACGCCAAGCCCTTGAACTTCCTGCTGTGAAGGCTGCTTCCGTGACGTTGACGAGGTAGTCTTCTTTCTTTCAGTGGCTTATGCGTTGAGCTGATATCTTTGTTGATACTCTGTGTGTTATTATGCAGGTCCTTTAATGCTTTACAAACTAGTCCTCTCGTTTTTAAGTTAGCTCCAGCAGTTGGTATTATTGTATTTGCTGTATGGGGTCTGGGGCCGCTAATGCGTCAGAGCAGAAACTTGCTATTTCACGTATGTTTACCCTGTTTAAGTTTATAGCATTGTTTTGAGGTTCTTGTTGTTCTGCGATTTTATTTTTGGTGTTTGCGTAATTATCTTGCAGAAAAGCGACAATAGTTGGAAAAAGAGTGGAACTTATTATGTGATGGCCTCATATATTCAGCCTTTGATGCTGTGGACTGGTGCGATACTTGTTTGCAGGTTTAACTAACTACCATCACCTTGTTAAAGTTGCAAGAAAAGTTGTGGATGTTCAGTCTTAAATGCACAACCTATTTTCCAATTATTGAACGTTGTAATTGATTACAATTTGGTTTCTTGCAGGGCCCTGGATCCTGTTGTTTTGCCCACAGAAGCTAGTGAGGTTGTCAAGCAAAGGCTTTTGAATTTTGTAAGATCATTGTCGACAGTGCTCGCATTTGCTTATTGTTTATCAAGGTGACTATCATTCCCTTTTCCTTGCTATTCTTTTTTATATTGTTGGACAAGATCATCTCTCAACGTTGACTCAATAAACTGAAACCATGGAGGTCTTCACTTTATGGATTTGTTCTCATTTTTCTTTTACCAGGGTGACCTTTTACTTTCCACAGTTACAATAATTCTTCCATTATTGTAATCTAATCTGCTTTATATGACTAATTCATCTTGTTCTTCAGAGCTTTGTGATTTTCAAAGTGAAAATGTTTTGGTTCTTATTTGGGGCTAGTGTTTCCTAGCTAGATTGCTTATTGACAGTAGCACGAAAACTAAACATCAGCAAAAATTTCTTTGCAGCATGATTCAACAAGCTCAAAAGTTCTTCATGGTGTCCCCACAGCCTAGTGATGCAAGAACTGTATGTTTTGCATGCTAAAATATAGTTTTTTCTTTTTTCTTTTCTCTTTCATCTCTGAAATTTTATCATTATTGCTCTTTTGAATGGTCATCACTGGTTCATGGCTTTCTATGAGCAGATATCATTTTTTTCCTGATCTTTATGCCTCTCGAGTTATATTTCTGTAGATCTTGTCCTCAATTTTGGATTGTTATTGGCTTTCATTTTACTGCATACCTTATGGAGTAGGTTAAGCAATATTATAGTCTGGTTACATTATTTGTGATATGATATGGATTGCATTACCCTCAAGATGCAGGACAGCTTTAAGGGCTGTTCTGGATCTGACTTTCAGAGGCTGTTCAGGGCTGTGAACAGTGGCATGGACAGTAATTATAGGGTTCAAGTTGATCTTTAGATGGTTAATAACTATAGAATTGATGGGGCTAGGATGTGTGGACTTTTGGGAATTCAATGGAGGCTTTTTGATGGTTGAAATATAGAATTTTTGTTGAACTATTAGAAGTCACACTAATAGGGTTTTTAGGAGTCACACCTAGTGATAGAAAACTCAATGTTTCACACCTAGGGTTATTAGGAGTCTCGCATAAGGGAGATTGAGTCTTACAATCAAAAGCAAAATGCTGGAATTTTATTAATAAACTGATTCTCTATTGAACATTGCATAACCTTTATATAGAGTTTATAGTACTCTTTAAGTCGAACGAGGACTAATTTTTCTATATAAGAAAATACTAATAGTCTATCTAGAATAAAAAAACCTGCAAGGAGAAAACTCAGACCTCGAAGTTTAGTGTCATTGTAAAAACCACACCTTCCACACCTCATCTCATAGCTTGAAGCCACTCCCTTGACTTGATACCACTACTCTATGCCATAAGTTTTACAGCGAGGAAAGCATGATGCTTTTCTCTATAATCAAATCACCAAACTTGTGGAAGAAGGAAGTCAATGTGATTGACATGTACAATTCGCTCATCTCTGTCTTGAGCATTCTTGATGCTGTGCTCTTGTTCCTTCATGGTGTCTACTGTCTTTGGCATGTCAATCTCTTACACCTTCCTAATGGTGTCCCCTGAATTTCTTTCCTACATAGTGATTTTCAGTTTCTATTTGCCGAACCCTCTCATCAGACCTTCCTGCATTCCTTTATACTGTTTCTACCTTCTTTTCATGGCCCTGAGGTTGCTGGAATTGTTCTTCATGTTGTTGTTCAGGCTGAATAGTTGGCTTCACAGGTTTTGCTTCCAAAAGTTTCTGACTTTTTATGCTAGGGCTTTCTTTCTCAGCATGCAGTTCCATCTTTATTGTTGGTTATACTGGCTGCTCCACTTGTTGGTTTAGCCTTTCAACTCTCAGATTTGATTTTTGTGTAGGATTTATAACATCCATGGTTTGTTCTTAGTATTACCGTACATTCTCAAAAGTCAAAACACTAAGAGTCGAATAAATGTAATATCCAACTTCCAACCTTCAACCATTACTGTAGCCACAGCGTCCTTGGAGCGAAGCTCTAGCTATCATAGCATTTTTATAATACCTAAAATTAGTGAATGCTAACGCTTCAAATATGATTATAAAGTCCACACAGCCATACTGATTGAATACTTGACTTAGCTCCTCTCTATAATATGATACAACATGTGAGATTGTCTAATCAGCAAAAGTGAGCTCAACTCATTATTAGCCTCTAGTACTTCTCTCTTAATCGAGTCATAAGGATTTCTGTATGTCCAATAAGTATAGGATACATATTCTCTCCTCCAAAACTTCTGTTGGGAAACAAAATAGCTTCTCTTGAATATAACCAAACCAAACTACAGGTTAACTTCAACAAGAAAACAACCAGTTTCAGCAATATAAACCTGGGAACAATGATGAAAAAAACAGATGTATAACTTCAGCAAATTGAACAATGTCTACATAGCGATCAAGGGATTAGGATGCAGGAAAACTCCTTTCCACTCAATTCTAAAATTGCAGGCAGAGAATTGAATCGAATCGAAATATCAATTGAGGTGTGCAGTGGGGTTTGAGGTTTTGCTTTGATACCAGCTGATGTAGGACTGCTTGGGGGCTGCTATGGATCTGACTTTCTGAGACTGTTTAGGAACGTGAACAGTAATTTTAGGGTTTGAGTTGGTCTTTAGATGGTTAATAGCCATAGGATTGATGGGGATTAAAAGTGTGGACACCATACATAAAGGGAGATCGAGTCACACAATCAAAAGCAAATTGTTGGATTTTATTCACAAACTAATTCTATTGAACATTGCATAACACCTTTATATGGAGTTGCTAGTATCCCAAGTTCGATGAGGACTTATTTTCTTATATATATATATAAAATACTAATAGTCTATTTAGAACATGAAAAACCTAATAAAGCTAATAACTCTTTATGACTACTAAATACAAAATAGAAAATAAAACCTAGACTTAGACAATTATTCTGGATTTTCCAGCAAATCTTGAAATTACAGATACTTTTATCTGCAAAATGACAAATTTTGCTTCCTGTCTGCACCACCTAAGTGTTCATAGGTACATAATATCCTTCTTATTGGCAAATTGACATTCTTCAAAAGTGCTTAGCATTGTTGATTGCACAAAGTAGAGCCATGCAAAAAATTTCTACTTGTTTATTCACACTGATCATATAACCTTCTGATCTTCTTTCAATTGGATGTCAATTAGATCAGGCATCCATATCTACAATTTCCCCACCTAGTTAATAAGCACTTTTGAATATGTATTCATCCTCAGTTTTCTTTTTCATTAGATCTTTATTTTCTTTCTGGCCAGACAACTGAACTGTTACATACACATATTTCTTAGCGAGTTCTTGTTTACAAGTAAAGATATGTTTGCATTTTGGACAGATGGGTTTCCAATTTGCTGGGAGAGCTGTATACTCTGCAGTGTGGGTAGCTGCTGTTTCACTATTCATGGAGTTGCTGGGTTTCTCTACCCAGAAGTGGCTCACTGCTGGAGGTCTTGGGACAGTATTGCTGACTCTTGCTGGTCGTGAGGTGCGATGAAGAGTTCGTCCTTTTTATTCATCCTGTCTTTTAATGTTTCTGGACTTCAAGTTAATTCATTTCTCTGTGTATAGCCTCTGGCAGCAACCTCGTTTTTTCTCTCCTTATTTTAACAAATTTTATTTTTATTCATGCTGTAGCTAAATAGCATGCAGGTTCATTTTCTTCAAGGTCTGACTTTTATATTGTTCATTGTTCCAGATATTCACAAATTTCCTCTCCAGTGCAATGATTCATGCAACTCGGCCTTTTGTTGTGAATGAGTGGATTCAAACAAAAATTGAAGGCTATGAAGTTTCTGGCACTGTTGAGGTTTGTACATGAGAACACATCTCTTTGAAGTTTGAAGAAGCTGCAAGAAAGTAAAATGAAAAAATAACATGTAAATTTGGGATATTGTGCTTCAAATCTGTAAATGGACCCCTAGGTGCACGTTATTTCGAACAATATAAAAATATTAGTATAGGTCTTTTTCTTTTTTTGCCAGACAACTGAGAATCTAGTATTGCTTTGACATTGCTAATGATGGCAATGCCTTATGTGCTCCTTCCCCTTTCTCATTCTCTGCAGCATGTGGGTTGGTGGTCACCAACAATTGTCAGAGGTGAAGATCGTGAAGCAGTTCATATTCCAAATCACAAGTTCACAGTGAACGTTGTTAGAAATCTCAGTCAAAAGACTCATTGGCGTATTAAAACCCACCTGGCCATTAGTCATTTGGATGCTCATAAGATTAATGTGAGGAGAACATTATCTTTTCATCCATAATGACTTTTACCCTTTCAACCATTTAAATTCTATTTGACATTCCTCTGTAGCAACTTTGTTCAGTGCTTCTCTCTGTGCAGAATATTGTTGCTGATATGCGCAAAGTCCTGGCCAAGAATCCTCAAGTTGAGCAGCAGAGGTTGCATAGAAGAATATTTTTGGACAATATCAATCCTGAAAATCAGGCTCTCCTGGTTAGTGCTTTATCTTACAAAGGGATGCTTATAAAAATCCAACTCCCATCTTGCTTTAATTACGGTTCATTTTTCAAATTTAGGTATGGCCCCAAGTTATTGGCCATGTCATGCATCAAAATGTTAATTTTGCATGTTTAATTTGAATATCCTATATCTCAATCCTATTTACATGTGAAAAAGAATTTAACTTTTAAAAAAGGTCAACCAATTAAGGACAGTTATTGCACTTTCATAAAAGATGCATTTGTCAAAGGAACTATCTTAAAGGGGCATGTAGGCCAGGTCATGTATTTTTGCTAGTTTAAGGAATTTTGCTTTGAGAGCAGTAAAAGTGTCCAGTTAATCAGTTTTTTATTTTCTGTATTCTGATTTATAGGTAATTGATATATCTCTGCTTATGTTGCTGATATTTTACTGTCTGTGCAGTATTTTTTTGAGTTTTTCATTTCCAAAAAAATTATGAATGCAGTTGATCTGTTAAGTTATCAAAACATGCAGAGATTTGAGGCATTTAATGACTATGAATTGCCAAGTGTCATTTTTCCTCCCTGCAGTATCTGTGCTAGGAAAATGCATGTGCATCCAAAAAGCAGCCTAAAGCCCAATTTTAATGCATGGTTCATTCCAGATTGGTAATATTGAGGAAAAAGTTTAAAGAATAAGTCATTGTTTTGAGCATAATGGAAGTTGACACAATTCCTTGAATTTTTTTCATTCTCAATATTTGACTATAAATCTTTGAGGTAAAGATGCTAGGGAAATAATTATGTTTCGTGGAGTGAAATTTAGGAATGTAAATGAGAGGCCATTTTCTTGCCTTGACAGTTCTTGGGCTGCTTGTATGCGTTGAGTATTGAGGCCATTTGTTTCTTTTTCATTTTTCTAAATACAGAATGATAGCAGTGATAAAAAAAATTATAAAAGACAATATGTTGGCTTCATGCTTTTTATCATTTGCACTGGAAAAATGATGAGAAATTTACAGTTGTACTTGGGAAACAAGACTTAGGCTCAAATTTCCCCATGCTAGTTCATGAATATGTGCAGCATGCTTTTTTTTTTGTTTGTTTTTGAGGGGGGTGGGTGAATGCACCATATGCACTCAATAATTGTCAGTATTATGAATGCTTTAATTGAACAACTGAATGATTTAATGCAGGTTTCGTATATGCTTATCTGTGTCTGATCTTTGTGTTGTATTTTACAGATCTTAGTGTCCTGTTTTGTGAAGACCTCACATCATGAAGAATACCTTTGTGTGAAGGTAAAGGTTTTATACTTTCCCCCCTAGCACTACCCTATCTTGATTAGTATAGCCCACAGTAAACTTTGCTATGTAGATACGTTATGAAATAATAATGGTACTGATGTCGTGCATTTTGTATGTTTTTGTATATGAAGAGGTAGAAAACCACCCTCCACGAAAAAAAAAAGAAAAAAAAAAGGAGCTCTCCCAGACTTCTTTATGCTTTCTGTCACAAATCCTTTTCCAGACTTTCTGGATAAAGCCTTGGAAGACCTTTTTGGCCTGTGATACTGTGGAAAACCATTCATATCATGCTTGCTTTGTGTTGATGCACTGTTGGTTGGGTATTTTCAGTCATCCAACCTGAACCTGTTGGTGTCTTGTTTGTGTGCTTGGCGCAACATGAGAGACTAATGTTGCCACACAATCATCCATTCTCTCCACCCTTTTAACAACAGCAAACGAGGAAAATGCATGCTAACTTCTTCTCACGAAATTTGTCATAATTCCTTTTATTTCAATTTTTAATCTTCCATAGAAATATAGTTACACGGACTTGTAAATATGCTTGATATGATAACCTTGTACAGGCTGATGTGCATGCAGGTGTTAGCATAAATATGTGAATATATCCAGATATTTAGAAGTCATCATGTCCAACAATAGAACTTAGATTTTGTAATTATATTTGAGAAAGCTCGTATATGGAACTTCAAAGATTTATGCGGAAGCTCCCTAAATAAGGACACTTCTATTAAAAAATTATCTAGTCATCATTCTACTGAACTTCCCATATTAAAAGCATGGGCTATAAGATGCCAATGAACTGTAGCTCAATCGGCATCTTTTGACTCCTTTTGCTGCTTTTTGATTGACTTTCCTCAACTTTGTTAAAGAAAAGAAAGCAAGGCAGGAAAAAAAAAAACAAAGAAAACGAAGCTCACTGTCCTCTACAAAGTTTGGGTTCAAGTCTCCCCATGATCAATAAAAGCTTCATTTCATTCATTTTCATGGGCTGGAAGGAGCTCCATCATTTTTAATCAAATGCAGATCTGCACCTCTGGTTTTTTTTGGGTAGATAATGCATGTCTTATCTGAATTTTGCATATGGAAGACAAGGCTTATCTTAAATGCAATGTTCACTGCAACAGGAAGCTATACTTATGGATTTACTAAGGGTTATCAGCCATCATAGGGCCCGACTCGCTACGCCAATCCGTACAATACAGAAAATATACAGTGACACCAGTGACACCGATATAGAAAATGTTCCTTTCACAGATTCCATCTATAACCATGGAGGAGTGGCATCAAAACGTCCTTTACTACTGATTGAACCTTCTTATAGAATCAATGGAGAAGATAAAGCAAAATCACAAGCTCGTTCGGGCCGTGTAACTGGAGAGAAAGACAGTAAGACCATATCAAGGCTTACAAGTGACACCAAAGCAGGAACAAACACGAAGTCTGACTCGAGGGCAAAAGAAACACCAAAATCTGACTCAAAGGGAGATGCAAATAGCGGTGAAACACCAAATTCAGATGCCAAGGTGCACACAAAGTCTACAACAGTATCCGTATCTCATTCCAGGGTCGATGACAAAATGACAGTGAAATCCCCACCAACTTCTGTCCTTAAGACAAATTCAAATGCTACAGAAGCATCAGGTTTGGGATCCAAAGCAGCAGGATCAGTCTCTGACAATTTGAATAAAAATAAGACAACATCAGATGCGAAATCTAAGACTACTAGTCCTGCAAATGTAAGCCAGAATAGCAAGGTAACTGCAGTTAACTCACAGGAAGCTAGTACTGAAAAAGCAGGTGGATTGAAGGAATCTTCCCAGTCAAAACAGGAGAAAAGGTCAGTTTCTCAGCCATCATCATCTAGATCTGCATTGGAGGAAAATATAGTTCTTGGTGTTGCTTTGGAGGGTTCAAAGAGAACACTTCCTATCGATGAAGACATAGCCTCTCATCCAACTCCACCAGAAGAAAAGGAGATGGCTGCTGCATCACAAAATGGAACCGGATCTCCAACCACTGTGAAGGATAGGAGAGATGGTCCACCCCCAACTCCAACATCCGGGGATCAGTAAGATCATCTTTGTTGATCTCTGCGGATGTCCTAACTTTTGCTCCTTCGAACTGCACACTTTGGCCAGGAAACCCCATATCAAGTCGTGGCATCTATGAAAGCTCTCGGGGCATCGTACATGTGCTTTAACATTCTTCATAATAAGTGCGGTCCGATTATACTGCCTGGTTCGCTTCACAACAAAATTAGGCGATGTAGATTTGTATATTTTCATAGCTTTGACTAGTTGTCAAAATTGATCCAGTTTGACTCCAAATCATTTGAGGCTGTCCTGTTACATTTGTTGCTATATCAATCAATTGGTACTCAGAGTCGGTTCTCGTTCTCGTGTGCCTGTCTTGTTTCCTTTAAATTCACCAAGATTGACTGAAATACAGTACCACGCCCGCTGTATTCAATTGGACCTAACATTATTGTTTTAGTTGTTAAGTGCTAGCTACTGTACCACGATGTGCAGACAAGATCAGCTTGTTAGGGACCAGCAAGAATGGTCTCCGGCGTGAAATCTGAATCCAGCCATAAAGAAAGAAATCCGAACCAGGACATGGTCTCTGCAAATGTAATAATATTTCACTAAGACAAGTTTTTTTTCGAATGGATGCGGAGTGAATACAGCTGTTAACAATTGAATGATGGATAGAAACACTTCTGGTCCAGATATCCCTATCCAGAAACCAGAACCAGCCGAGAATCTGACAAAAACATAGTTCTCTGAATCCACTTCCATTTTAATACAATCCATTTCCACTCACGAATATGCTACAAGGGTACTAAAATTCATTGGAGAAAAAAGAAATTCATGTTTATTTATGGTGTCAATACTACAGGGCACAAGCCACAAACAATAGTTGCGGTGATAAATCAATAGAACACACATGGTTTGATATCCTTCACATAATCACATCAAGCATAGCACATGCAATCAGGAGCAGGATAAGTATAAATAGATTGCTTTGGTTTTCTTAGCCTGATCTGCCCTTGTCTGTTTTCATGCCCTTCAACGACCGCTTGCTGGAAGTCTGTCCAACTAATGGTTTTGTTAAGGAACAGTTGGCCTAACAAAGCCATATTTGGCCTTATGGTCTTCAAGTTTTTATAAGTCCGGTGTCCAACCTGTTGGCATCACAAAATTTTTCATTATGTAAACTTTCGCAGAAGAATTTTACTGGCATGCGATCAAGCTGCAATTGATTAATACAATAAAGAACCCCTTTCAACTTTTATCTTTTTTTCATAAAAATGTAATCAGTCAGTAGCGGGCGAGGATAGGTAGGATTTACATCGGAGAAATAAATCTATTCTCCCATATCTATTTATTAGTTCAACTCATGTCTGTTATCATATTGTAAACAAGGAAGATGAAAGACAGACATCGAAACAAAACTAAACTCCTCCTAACTACTAATATCTTTTGATAGCTTAACTGTTACCTCATAGGTGTTCAAAGTGTTTTGAGTTATTCTCATATCTAAATGAATGTGAAACGAGTTTCTATTGTTTTAGTTCTTAGCAGTGGGTGCAGAGCAAAAATACTAGTCCTAACCTGGAGTATCAAAAAGAGTTCAACCAAATAGGATTTGGTTAGGCAACATTACTCGTTGAATAATGCTAGCACCCAGACACACTAACACCTTTATTAATACTTCCACTAACTGACGTGCCAGTTTGTGATAAATGCTAGATTAATTCATTTATTTCAATAATGGCAAGCATCACATTAAACATTAAGAAAGAAAAAAACTTGGATTATGGAGGCCACGTCCATAGTATTACTCCTCATTTTGGTTCAAGATTAAACTAGAGCAGTGAGGTGCAGAGCACAAAACATTAGCTCAACTCAATGTTTAGAAGTCTAGCCATGCTGTAGGATGCGCTGTAAAATTAACGTGCACAAACCAGCTAGGAAGACTCACCAGAGCATTGTGCATATTTCCTGGAGAAGCAGAGACGAAGATGTCACTGTGCAAGCCAACATAGTAGTCAACTGCAGCTAACAGAGAAGCCTTTCCTTTGATCTGTGATCGTTCCTCTGAAGAGGCAAGACTTTTTTTGTCTTCCATTAGTGGAAACAATTTTCGTAAAGTTGAAATCCTAGCTTCTCCACCATAAACCTGAGAAAACAGGGCCATTCACAGAATCATAAATATCCTTTTCAATGTCTACATAGGAGTGCTATCAAATCCAAACTAGTAAATCTAAAAGACCTTATGGGAAGCTAGATATAGACGAGTGCTATTGTCAAAGCCCAAAGCTGCTAGCAGCAACCCGATCTCTTCTGGAGTCAATGGACAGCGCCCCTGACTCCTCAACTCTTCATCAGTGAATTGGGAGTTAAGGACTCTTCCCTGCCAAATCACTTGTCGGTACTTGGCCAGAGCCAACTTTTCAGCTTTTCCCCCACCAAAATCACAGGCTGAATGAGCAGCCATATCCTGCCAAGTAATAAGGTTAGCCAGGGGTACATAAACAAAGGGATGCATGCACCCAAACAAAAACATTCTAAATTGATATTGCTAAAATGTGATGGGTCAATAACATTTAGAGAGTTACAAAAGCACAAACTTAACTTCAGCTGGTTTATATCAGAATTCGGTCATACCTTGTCAAAACGAAGATGTAGCACAACAAACTTCCCTGCACTATCTTTATCAATCACATCAGTGGATTCCTGTAGGTAGCTGGCACCAGGTGCTCCATTCTTGTAAGGATGTCTGAGGCGACTGACAAGAGCATCTCCAAGTGCTCGAATATGTGGAACAAAAACTAGTGCTTGAAAATTGACTTTACAACGTAGACGCTGGATGTCCATAGGCAAGTTATCAAAGGACAGGCGGTGAGAGAATGGGGAAACCGCAGCAATCCCATAACTGGAACACACATGGCAGATCACTGATTATAGTTTTGTGAAGTCAAAGAAAGAAGAATTCGTAGACTTGTGCTACTCAAGAAAAGGCATAGTTCGAGTCACTGTTGCAAAAATCCACCCTGTGAAATTATTGGGAACACATGTATGTGGACTGGATAAAGGAAGTTTCGGCTACCAATATACATGTAGATGCACATGTTTCACCACTAAAAATGAATGTTTTATACTCTAAACTCCATTTTCATTTGAAGAAGCCATTGCTTGGTGCACATGGTAACAGATATGGTTTGCAACTGCAATGAAGTGTGGTTAAGTCTAGGGAGCAGCACTTCCATGCAAAAATGCCGAAGTAACTGTTACCATCTCCTCATGTTCTCAGGTCAGTAAGAACATGTATATAGGGAGCTGGCTTGCTTCTTAAAAAGTGTGAGAGATATTAGACAGATAGTAGCATGTTGAGACCAGAAATCCTGGATGAAAAATGTAAAGAACAACTTAAATGTACACTTAAAGAAAAAGGTACAGGTATACCAACCTCTGCAGCACAGGCGAGACATTCTCTAGATACCAGTTAGCTGAAGCATGGACAGGTGCCATCTTAATTCGGGTAGCTCGAATAGCTATGGCATAATACTCCCTCGTGCTCCAGGAGAATTCATCAGGTAGTTCTTTAACTATAGAAATGTCATCCTTTAAGACATTAATAAAGTGATCCACATCAAATATATCCATGAAAGAGCTGCATAGAAAAGTATGCAACTTCAGAATAATGCCTTGTTGATCCGTGGTATAAAGAAACTCATACAAGCAAGAGTGTAAAACAATACCTTGAATCTTGCCAAACAGGATTGACTTCAAAATGTGGGATGACAAGTGTCGCATTGAGTATTTTAGCAACAGCAACCGCATCACATATCTATTGATAGTAGATTCATATTATGACTAACTGTACAAGCAGAAGCAAGAAAGCAAAACTAAACGGAGAAGAAAGGAGCACCTACCCCCATTCTTTGCTGGTTCAACCCTCCATCAAGAAACACTTGAAGATATCCCTCAGATTTCTCAGGTAACGCTGCTCAAAATAATGGACAAGTCAGCCAATCAAAATACAAACACGAAACACAAATCCCATGGGAGGAATTAATAGAATTACACAAATAAAACTCAAAGGGCTCTATGGGTCATCGATACTCACAAGGGGGGGAGTTTGTGGACTCAGCACAAGGTCTCCATCCTTGATCATCCAAAGGAGTCCAGAGATCAGACTGCTTTTCATTTGACTACATAAAGGACATGTATGTGCATATATTTAGTAAAGTTAAAGACCCCTATATATAACTTATAACCAAGAAAAAAAATGACAGTTAACTGTTTGTTATTACAGTTGGAAGCTGCAAGGCACTCTTCAGCAGAGGTAGGTGCCTAGGTTTAGGAGCATTCCATTCCTGCAGTAAAGAGAATCAAAGGTAATAACCAAACTTGAATACGAATAGGTGTTAATCACGGTCAATAAAACAAGAAAAGATACCCACCGACAGGACAGAAGGAGAGGCATGAGCGAATGGAGAATAAAAGGCAGGAAAAATCAACAGCAAGAGGGCAGCAAGAACTCCCTTTGGTTGCAGCAGAAGCTTCATCGTCCCTATCTCCCACCTCAAGCTTCACCTCTCAGATCTCAAAACTGGGTTGTCTTTGCTTTCTGCTTATCTTGGTCCTATCCCTCGTTGATATTGAATGATCAAAACACTTAATGGTGGAGAGCAGAGGTAGCGCCCATTATCACAAGTAGAAGTAAGGAGTGCTACTTTGAGGTCTGTGCAAGGAATAAAGAAAGGAAAAGGCAAAACAATGAGAGTTAAGGCATCTCTCTCTCTCTCTCTCTCTCTCTCTCTCTCTCTCACATGGATATTAGACACCTATACAACTACAAAGCTAGCTTTGGCTTGATTACAGACAAATGTCCTTCTCGTGGGCTCCACGCATATGAAAGGATAAATCACTTGTGTTCATTCACTGTTTCTTACAAACACTTTAATGGTCAATAAGATTTATGATTTGAGTTCTAACTTTGTAGTTAACACTCTAATTTAATTTAATTTAAGTTGGTGTTAAGATGTGTATTGACTGTGTTTTTGCATATATTTACTTTTTTTAGTTTTAAATCAAATTTTTATGTATTTTTTCTTATTTTAATATCCTAATATCATAAATAATTTTTAAAAAAAATAAATATTATTTTTATATATTTTCAAATAAAAAACACTATAAAAAAAAAATCTATCACAATCTCCAACATGCTCTTAGAAGGTGTTTGGAATTATGGTTGGATCATATTTTTTAACTAATGTTTTTGTTTTTTACGATGCTAAAACTAAATTTTAAAAAATAAAAATAAATATTATTTTAATATATTTTCAAGCAAAAATAACTTTAAAATATAATATTTATCACACTTTCAAATAAGCACTCATTAATCTACTGATCAACCACATTTTAATTTTTTGACCAACCGCATTTTAAATTACAATTATAATAAAAAGCATTATTTTTTAAGTTTTTATATTATAGATAATAATTTAAGATATGATTAACAGTATAAACGAACAAGCATTAAATACAATAAATAAAAAGCTTTTATTTTAATTTTCATGAAGTTATCAGGTTAAACCTGATTTATTTTTTTATCTAAAAAACGAGTTATACATTACATGTATACATGCTTTTGAAATAACCAAAGTTTTATATTACATGCGGAAATCAAATCATGTTTTTCATTCTGTCCTCTTTATTTTTATTTTTATTTTCCAATTCTTTTACTCTAAAGACTGGCTTTTGAGGTTACTTACTGGTATTGGAAAGTGATCAGATTGGACCGTTGGGATTATTCAACCTTTTCCATCGATTAGTATATTCATAATTACTATACTTAAAAAAAATATTTCATATTCAATTTGCTTTCTTGTGAAAGGGAGCACCGACACCCTTATATGGTTGCGTGGTGGATTGCAGTGAAGGCAACTGGTGAGGTCATTCATTGATCTGGGCCCCATATATTTAGGATACCTTAGCAGTTAGCACCTCGCAGCTGGCTGCATCATGATATCTGTGATTGAAAGACCCACCCAGATCTAGACGGGTCAAGTTGGTGATCTTGGACCAAAAATAAAATAGGATCTTTTCTCGAAAAACAAAAAAAAAACGAATGGAGGGTAGATCATGAATTAGCCCGTCTAGTTTTTCAAAATGGATTAATTTTTTTTTAAGTTTTAAAAATAATTAATTAATTCCTTGTCTATTTCATATCCTTTTTCAAAAAAAAAAATTATTTAAGAAAAGGAAAAGGTAAGAAATAGATGTTGTGAAAACTGAAAAGATCGATGAGAAAAAGAAGATGTTTAATAAATTAAGTAACACTAGTTAATTAATTTTTAAAATAAAAAAATATTATTTAATTCTTTTTGTTATGGGAGGATCTACCACCAAGATAATGTGGTCTTCTTTTTAAGATTTTCCAATTTTTTTTCATTATTAATATAGTAGCCACTTTTTATATATATATATATATATATATCACCGACAAACTATGTTATATAGATTTTTCCACAACAAATTAACCTATTTACTATTCCAATGCTATATACCATTATTTAGTCGGTGCATTTTACTAATTGCCATAAACAATATCAAATATGATATTTAAATAAAATCCTTAGCCCAAATATTAAAATAATTCCAAAATCAATCCCTCTTTACGAATTTTGTAATTTAATTCACATGCTTATAATTTATATCAATTAATTAAGATTTTCATATCACTTATTATTTTCTACATTTAAAGGTCCTTTCCTCGTCCATGGCCATGGTGGCCTGACTTCTTCACACCTCATCATCAAATTTTCAGTATCAACGAGTATGCCATGGCAAAATAGCTACGGCAATGCAAGGGCGAACAGCCATGTCAACATCTAATAATTATAAACCTTACTGGCTTTCGAGTTTTAATCCTCCAATTATTGGTTCATCGCCAGACCCTTGTCCCCATGATTCATTTAGGCTATGATTGTCACGAGGAATGGATGGAAGAGATAAAATGGAGGTGTAGAAATGTGATTATAATTGCCTTTTAAAATTATTTATGGTCATAAATATATTAAAATAATATTTTTTATTTTTTAAAATCAACCCATTAAAACAATCTAAAATCATAAAAAATAATTAAATTAAATTTCAACGGACCTCCATTTGAGCTGCAAAGTATAAGGACATAAAAGTTACTGTGTATCTAATCAGTTTAGACGATAAGAAAGGAGAATAATGAGTCAATCCATCCAATTAAGAGCAATGAGATCACCAAAAAAGGTGATGATGGAAGGGAGGAATCTGAAGATGCAAGTGTGGAAGGATCAGAATAAAATGAATTGCCACCCCACCCCCTCCATCCTCCCACCATCTCTTTAACCCTGTTCACAGCTGACCATCCTGAAACACTGGCGAGGGAAATTTGCAGCAAGAGTTTTGGGAAAGTAGAGAGCAGTTTTCTTATAATTCTAAATTACATGGAATAACCTTCCATGTAATTTTTGCCAGAGACAAACATTCTAGAGAAAGAAGGGGAAAAAAAGGACAAAAAAACAAAGTTCCCAATAGAATTCCAAACTGAACTGACATAATAGTGGTAAATCACATGCATAATGTTGGACCATTTTGCAGCCATGCTACAATTTCTACTCCCTTTTTGATTTAGAGAGAGCTTTCTTTCTCTGCCCAAGCATATAGCTGTACATGTGAGGGCTGCCTGCAACAAACCATGGCGTCCAGTAAGTTAATTGTCAACAACGGTAAAATGACAAGCCAAAGCCAATACTTGGGGGAAAATCTGCTATGCTAGGTTCTTGCCTGGGATGTAAATTCCAAGCACAAGAATTGCAGCGTAGAAGTTGTCAAAAGAAAAGTTCCATTTGTTGGGCATCCTTAAACAATATTTTTCAGATCCCTGCAAAAACATCGCACGCGGAGCGTGTCATATTTCAGATAAATACTTCTGTTAACAATCTCCACTGTTTATGAAAAACTATTAATGACAGGGGGTTCATATGTAAGATACGAAACACACAAAACTTAACATGGTAAATTCACAATATAACAACAAACACTTGTAAATTTTCATGTGCCACGCCTTGTTTCTTTCTTTTGTTTCCTCTCATATCCATGAAAAAATTAGATAAGGGTGTGCAATTCTGCACCCTCAGAAACTAAAACATCTGTTGAAAAGAGATTGTGGTAAGATTAGTAATAAATAATCATATGGTTGCTGCCAAACATTATAAAATATGATCTATCTTTGATTAAGTGGTTTGCCATGCCTCCCACCACGTCAATTACCTTCCATCAAACTTTCAATATACTTCTAAGCAACAAGACAATCCTAAACTTAATACATCTTCTACAAACCTAAACAAGACATTTTTGTGAACATGACTGGTGAATATTCCCAACACATATACCGATATACGGATCTATAACAACTTGCATAAGATCATTGAATAACAAAGGGTACCTTAATGTATGGCAAGGCGAAATATACTAGACCAACCTCACTGCTGATACCAGTTGGATACAACAGCAAAAAGGTGCTGTACCTGAACAGCAGAGTTGGATATCAATGAAATAGCCATGTATAACTCAACCACTTCCAACTGATGAGTACAGATCCAAGTTATTATACCTGAGCCACATGAGCCATGAAGGTGCAAAACCAAGTACCTCCTTCACGCCAAAGAAAGAATACCGAATAATCTGCACAGTCAAGAATGAAAAAAACTTTTAAATTGGCCTATGGAAATTTGAATTTCTTTTCCATACCAGTCACTAAGAGAATACAAAACATCAGGCAAAAAGTATCTTGCAATTATAGCATATGCCATGAAAAAGGTTGGAATTGGTCAAGTACAAGAAACTTGCGTTGAAGCAAAAGATCTTAATATCTTGTTTTTCCTGCCTAAATATTCTTAGCAATGATTTATGTATTTTAAATAGGGCTTCTGTTAGCATCTTGGGTTTTCCTTTTCTGCATTCAAGTCAAGTTCCAAGCAAATATGTTATGTAGAACCATTTGATGGAGGAAAACATATACAAAGAGAACCAATCTCTGAAAACCCAATACTTCTAACAGTATCCATACCCTGTCTTGAACATCTAACGAGGCTGCTACATAGAGGAACCAAAGCTATTACTGGATCGGGAAACCTAAATTCAAGAATACTACTCATAACAAAAACCATATAAAACATGAAATAAATGGTTGGCTTCTGCTAAATAGGAAGCCCCTAATTAAGTAAGATTACTGAAACCTTTATTCTACATCGATTTGGGAGATCGGATGTTTCAAAATTAAGACCTAGTGGGAGAACTAATACATGGTGGGAACAAACAAAATGAGCAGTGAGAACAAAAAGAAAAGGAATATATATCAAGTGATCAGTTTCTCCACTAGATCACTGTAATTCTCTCATATACATGGTGCTCGTCCTGTTCACGACCAACTGCCACAGATTCGTTCTGATCTACATTTCTAATTGCTTAATTTTTTAAATCAAACAATCAAAATCATAGAACTGATGACACAAGTCACTTTGGACATGATACTTGCCTCTGTGATTGACCAGCTAATGACCAAAGAAGTAACAAGAAAGTGGGACCGAATCTGCAAATTAATCGAAACATAAGCATTTTCAGTTCAAAATTCTTCCCAATTACATCAATATTTGTAGTTTAAAAGGAAGAATAATTCCAACCTCAGGGAAACTATATAAGATGATCCATGTTAGATACAGTCTTGAACCAATCTGGGGCAGTGTTGCTGTTATTGGAGACCTCACCAACCCTTCATCATTGCACAAAACCAAACAAATTTTGAAAACACCAAGAAAATAATAATAACAAACAAAAAGGAAAGAAATTTGAGAAGGAGAAAATGTATCCACCTACTAGACCATGAAGAATCTACGCTCCAGAAAGAAATTGAAAGCAGCCCAGAAAAGAAAGGGTGCAAATTTAGACACTTCAATGGAGGGGGGAAAAAAACGAAGTGAAATGAAGTTGCATGCAGTTTCAGTTATGGAATACCTCCAAAACAGCAGCAGTTTGAGCGAGCTGAAGAGGCTTCTCGACAGCATTGTAGACATGTTCATGGCCCGAATCTTTTAACGTTTTCACAGCAAGAAACAACACCTGAGACCTGAAACAAGAACATCATAGTTCTTTTTACTGTCTACTTCACTGATAAGATCTAAGGGAAGAGTTGTGGCAAAATATGAAACTTACCAGCCTAGGAAGACTGCCCAGTTATAGACCGTCAGGTACAGGCGCCTGAGGAGTGACAAAATCCTCGCCATTAATGAAAAACAAGGCTAGACAGGGATTTGGAGCTGTACTACGAAGAGGGCCAAAACTAGATCAGGGGATAAGAAATAAATATAACAGAGGCTGGCTACTGAAATTGAAGAGATGCAGGTGGGTTTGTTGAGCTGCTCAACTAATTTCAAGATATTAAATGCATTCCCAAAACTTTTGGGGTCAGCTCGTAATAATCAATGTTAATAATTATGGTTTGTTTGCTGAAAATTAATTTTAAAAAGTAATTTTTTAAAAAGTAAATTTTAAAAAAATATTTTTTAATATTTAGTAGTGTAGTGGAAAATAAGTTGAAAAACAATTTTCAGTATCTGGTTATGTCATGAAAAATGAGCTGGAAAAATAACTTATTAATGTTTTATTTTTTTCAAGTTTATTAAAATAATAAGGAACAAATCTTACAAATTAAAAAGTTGAATGAGAATTAAATTGAAGAAAAAATATAATTTCATAAATTATCTCAAATAAAATAAATAATAATCAAAATAATAGAGATCGAATAAAAAATTAAAAGATTAAAAGATGAAAAAATTAAAATAATAATAATTAACATTTTATAAATTATTTCAAATAAAATAAGTAACAATTAAAAGAATGAAGACCAAATTTGATAGATAAAAAATTTCAATTAAAAAATGATAAGGGAAGAGCAAAATAAAAATGAGGATCAAAGTTAATATAAAAATTAAATTCTAAGGGATGAAATTGAAAAATAAATATTCAAAACAAAAAAAAAATATATATATATATATATATATAGCAATCAAAAGTTTGAGGATCAAATTTGATATAATTGACAAATAATATGACATTTTAAAATTTTTCACAATTTTCGGAAAGTGTTTTCCTCCCAAAATAAAAGAAAACACTTTCCTGGAAATCAAGCCAAATTTTTCTTTGACTGGAAAGTGTTTTTTGTTGACCGGAAAGTGTTTTCCGTTGACCAACTTTCCTAATAACAAATAAACACAGGAAAGTGGTTTCCCGAAAATCACTTTCCGGGAACACAAACGCTCCCAAAAGCTACTTTTGTATTGCGTTTCACGGGGTGAACAAATATTGATTTTTTTTATTTAATTTTTTTACATATATTAACATCATGTATTAATATTAAAAATAATTTAAAAAAATAAAAAATATTATTTTAATTTATTTCAAAATAAAAAATACTTTAAAAAATACCTATTGTCACACTTTCTAGATTATTAGAGTTTATTTTTCAAACTGTTTTTTATTTAAAAATATATTAAAATAATAATATTATTTTTATATTAGGATGTTAAAATGATACAAAAACATAAAAAAATTAAAATTTCATAAAAAATCAATGCAACCATAAACCCAAATAAGATTTAAATTAACTCGAGATTCAATACAACTTGATCCGATTAAATTTAAATAAACAAGTATATTAACTTGTGACTAAGTTAAAATAATTAAAATTTGATTTAATTTTAAAAAATAAAATTATTTTATTTTATTTTATTTTATTTTAAAAAATACAAACATTAAAACAATATCATTTTATATTTTTACCCAGCTGGATCGGGACTGGATCATGGCCGGAAGTGTCTATTAACTTGGTTAGTAACAGTGCAAGGAACATTACTGACTTTGTTGAGTATTAATTATGTGCTGTGTTTTCTCACGTGCCTGTACAAGAGTCAATGGACACCTAACTTGGTGGTTTATCTCAATTTATGGCGTGTTAAGAAGAGTAGCTGTGGTTATATTTTAAAATATTTTTTATTTAAAAATATATTAAAATAATACTTTTTTATTTTTAAAAAATTATTTTTGATATTAAAATATCAAAATAATTAAAAAACATAAAAAATTAATTTTTTAAAAAAATATATTTCATACACAAAAATAAATACGGCTCTAGGTCCATGACATCGATGCTGCCACGAATTTAATACACAATTGGAATGATTATTTAGTTTTTGCTAACATTTTCATTATAAAGATGTGTTTGATAGGAAGCTCCACCGTGGATAAGAAGCTCCAAGGCTTTTTTCAGCATGGAAACCACATGGGTCTATAAAGAGTTAACTAAACAGTTGTGGGTGTGTTTCAGGCTCAAAAACCCCAGAAGCCCACAACACTCATTTCCTCAAACGGGCCTTGGAAAACCCCAGAAGCCCACAACACTCATTTCCTCAAACGGGCCTTGGAAAACCCCAGAAGCCCACAACACTCATTTCCTCAAACGGGCCTTAGAAAACCAGAAGCCCACAAAACTCATTCCTCAAATGGGCCTTAGAACTGTGGATCTGTTTGATTCGCGGTTGTAAAACAACAGGCCAAGTTGGGAATCACGAATTAAAAGATCACTTAATTTAAAAATATTATTAAATTAATATTTTTAGGTGTTTTTTTATAATTTTAACATGCTTATATTAAAATTTAAAAAAATAATTTTTTAAAAAGTAACATGCAGTATAGTATCAATACCAAACACGTGGGTTGTGAATTTATTTTTTCTGCTTTTTTCTTCTTTTTGTGAATTTGATAAATGTACTAGCTTAAATTTGGGATTTTAATTGGCTGTTTTGGTTTTGCAATCCCATTTCTCTCTTCATTAATTTTAAAGTATTGGATACATTTTCAAATTTAATTTAAGATCGTTTTGGAAAAGAATTTAATATCAATTGATATACAAACTACTGATATAAAAATCCTTACTATAAAAAAAATAATAAAGTTTCAAATTTAAATACGGCCCACCATGGCAATGCGAGTGTAGCACACCATAAACCCCTGTGGTATTGATTTTTATCAAAGACACCATTATCATTTCAATTTGAGCAATTAAGTCTTTATAATTTGGTTCATTAGGTAGCAAAAGTCCCTATACTTTGGTCCGTCGACAATGGTGGTAAATAAATAAAAAATGTTTAATCAGTTTTTTGGTTTTAGTTTTTTTTTTTTTTTGAATTTTTAATCAAATTTTTTTTCTAAAATCTAAACCAAAAAAAATATATAACGTGTATGCCCTGTTTTTTTTTAAAAAAAGAAGATATAAACTAGGAAAAAATTGGTTTGGTCATTTATGAGGTGACTTTTCTAATATAATGGATTAAACTAATTACCAATTTTCTTTTAAAAAAAAAACTAAAATATTTATTTTCTTTCCTTTTAAAACTCCTCTCGCAAGACAACTGTTCATTGGGGGTAATGCTCCTTTTACTCCCTCCGGTCCTTTAATTATTTTATTTTTTTTATCTCTTTTAAGATTGTGTTTATTATAACTTGGTCTTCATTATTTATTTATTTTTGTTTTTTATGAGACTATTATAATCTTAAAAAAATATCACACCATTAAATTGGCTCTTGATTTTGCAAAAATCTATTTGATTTTATTGTTTGCATGAAATTAAAAGTTACAATATCAAAATTGAAAAAGATAAAAAAGCATGCATCTTTGTAATAAAAAAATTGTCCTGCACTATTTTGCTAAATTTTTCATCGGGGTTTTATCAAGATTTCTTTTTGACCATTTTAGTTTGGAGATCGAACATTTTAGTCCATAACTTTATTTGTTCCCGTTTGGTCCCTAACTTGAAAGAGGAAATATAGAATCTTCATAAAACGGTGAAAGAAAAAGAAAGTTATTAGTTTACCAAGATTTCGACCATGAAAAGCATCATTAATGGTGTCAACAAGTTCCTTTTAATGAGACAAGTAAAAGGCAATTTGAGGCTCGAGAACTTTTTTTAAATTTGGTTGGTTTTTATAGTTTTTTCAGGGTGTTTTGGGTTGAGAATAAGTATATTGAGATTTTTATGGTGTTTTCGATGTATTTTCAGGTGAAAACAAGTCCAAATTTAGGTTTTTAAAGTCTAAGAACTCGGACCATAATCATGCAATGTGATCAAATAAGAGACAATAAGGCGACAAGTCATATGTTATTAAAAGAATGAGGAGTGGACGATGCTTCGTCGACTCCTAAAAAAACAAAAAACTAGTCAAGCTAGCACATTGACTCATCTGTGATTGGTCAAGCGTGTTGGGGTTACCCTAACCCAATCATTTGGCATATCTTTGTTATTTAGGTTTTTTAATCTAAATTTATTTTTCTATAATTAATTAATTTAAAATGTTATAAATATACTAATCTATTAAATTTCTAAACTTGTTAAGAATATATTTTGGATGTTGTTATGTTAAATATTATTAATTTTCTAGTTTGTTTTTGCTTAGGATTATAACAGTCTTTTTATAATACTAGCAAGTTTTTTTTTAAGCCTATTATTATTTTTAAATTTTAGCTGGTTGTTTTTTTGATAATGTATATTTTTATTATCATATAGTTAGATAAAAATCATGTTCATAAAAAATGATGTTATTAATCAACTGGAACCATGAACTAAGCGACAAGTTTGATGGGCTGGCCTAAGTCAATCGAAGACGTTGTTGTCTCGGTGCTTGATAAAAAAAAATACCATATATGCTTCAAATTTTGAATTAATAATCAAAATTTTACTTAAAAATATAAACGATATCATCAATGCCTAAACAAATTCTTTTTACATTCAAAATAGATTTTGGTTATGTACATAACAAGCTGTGTCAATTAACTATATAGAACTATATAGATAAACTAGGTTTCAGCTCACACTATGTTGTGGGTTGGATTAAAACCCAACAACTAGATTACAAAGATATAAGTGTCGTTGTTTTTGTTTGCTTGCGATAAAATATTTGAAAAGAAGATTAAAAACTTGCCCAATATATGAGACAAAGTTAATTGACCATCATATATGTTAATAAATGAAAAAAATCAGGTGCATCTTGTTCAACTTAGTGGCTAAGAGTGACCTAGTTATCACGTGTCAAATAGTGACATGGTTTAGAAAAAGGTAAACAAAAAATGAAGAAACATGGGTGAATCTTTTAAACCATGGTTAATCATCTAAATCCGCAACCCATGAAATCGTAGACCTGAGTTCAATAAATAAACTCAATTCCTAGCCAATTTTACGTTAGGGGATGGAATTGTAAAAAAAACTAAAATTAAAAAAATTACCAAAGAAAAAACAACCAAAAAAAAAAAAGGATTGGAGCGCATAGGAAAATTATTTGAGGACGAAATTGTAAGAAAAACTTCAATTCTAAAAATCATTTTAAACAAAACTAATAGAAATTTAAAGAAAAATGACAAGATATGATCGATAAATTATTAAAAGAAGATGAAGTTAAAAAATAAATAAAATAAATAAATATTAAAGGATGAAACTGAAAAAACAATAGCTTCAAAAAAGGAAATCATAAAAAAATAAAATAAAAAAACATGCTAAAGCAAAAAAGAACTATAAAAAAATAAGATGAGCGAGGATCAAATCACATAGAAAAAAGAATTGTAAAAATCTAAAGGAATATGGAATCGGAAAAAAATTCAATTCTATTAACCATTTCAAATAAAAAAAATAGTTATTAAAATAACATGGATCAAATATGAATATAAAACAAATTGAATGGTTGATTTGAAACTTTGAAGTGCAATGCGCGGAAACCAACTTGGAGAGAGATAAAAAAAAAGATTTACCGGTGCCAAACAAGAGCTCAGAAAGCTACAAGTGCCGGCATAAGAGAGATGGTTGTTGAGACGAACCTAACTACACAAAAAACGTTCACCATTGATTGCTAGAAGTTGTGGACGTGTCACTTGAAGATGATTAAGTCCATGACGCGTTGGTGCATGCTATGCATGCATAATCAATCCTTTTTTATATATTTTTTATCCACTAAAAGATAAAATTGACCTTAAGAAAGTGCGTGCGCGCATAAATATATAAACCAAATTAAAAAGACAAAATATCCTTGGATGATAGTTTATAATTTTTTTTTGTTTTTCAAGGGTATAATTGTTACTGTATTACTCAGATAAGAATAAAAGGATAAAAATATCCCTAGATTACGACTTAATATTTTTTTTCTTTTTAAAGGTGGTTCAATAATTTCACTGTGCTAAAAAGTGAAAAGATTTGGTTATTCCCGGTCAATTTTATAATGACTAATAGACCAAGTGCAAAGACTGCATTACCTTTAAAGGCAAGTTTATTGATTTTTTTAGAAGTGCAAAAACATCATTACACTGCAGTGGTGAATATTAAATTGATTTTATAGCCACAATGTTTTTGCTTTTCGCATGCGAGTGTTGAAGCACGTGGTTTGTGTGTTTTATTTAAAAAAACATTAAATTAAGAGTTCATTTACTTTGCATAAAATGTTTTTCAGTAGGATATTTGACATGTAAAATGTCTTCCCGTAAAATACTCTACATGTCAATTATTTTTTAATATTTAGCTTGAAAAATATTTATATGTAAAGTATAAATATACATATAAATATTTTTATACTCTACATATAAATATTTTTCAGCGGTGATCGTGATGGAAAAGGTAATGGTGGTGGTGACATGACAATGATAGTAGAGGGAGGTGGTAAAGGTGATTGTGGGGGATGAGGTGGTGTTGACGTGGTGGTGATGGTGAAGAAGTTGGTGGTGGTGGTGAGATGAATGTGGTGATTGAAATAACTGGATGATATTGAAGGTGAATTATTATTTATAAAATATTTTATAGAACTTAACAAGTTAAAAATATTTTTCAGCTAATGAACTAAGTTTGATGGTTGACTATAAAATATTTTACATTAATCAACTTTTCTGTAAAATATTTTATGGGAAACAAATATAGAAAAACATTTTCAAAAAAAATATTTTTTAGGAAACAAATATAGAAAAACTTGGAAAGTATTTTTATGTAAAATATTTGACTTGAAATAATCTGTCCTTAATATTTTTTTCAATGATTTTAATGTGTTGATATAAAATAATTTTTTAAAATTTAATATTTTTTAAATAAAAAATTATTAAAAAAAAACATTTTATACCATGAATGATAGATATTTAAGTTGTTTTGTTATGTCATATCTTTGTCAACAAAATAAAATAAAAATGTCGATATCACGCGGTACTTTACTATCGCTTTTAAAACCGAGAAATGCATATTTGAGGGAATTTTCGCTGCATGCGAAGACAAAAACTGGACTGGCCTTCGTATGATGACCCAGGCTTACGTTACCTCTGGCAGCAACTTGATTACTAAATTCCAAAGCCAAAGAAAAGAGAAGAGAGGCGCAGACACAGGCCACACCCTGCTTCACTATTTTAAAGATTTTAGTTTTTCCTGTCTTCTCACTCTTCCCATTGTTATTGGTTGCTTTCTACTTTCTCTGAAGTTTCTCTCTCAACAAAGAACAAAACAAGGAAGCACCAAAACCAACAACTACAAGCAAGTACTACTACTACTACTAATTAATAACTGGAGCAGTGCTTGTCAATTGACACAGCACAGCCAAGCCAACCCAAACCCGTCTCTGTTACTACTTTCCTTGACCTGTAACTGGTGGGTGTTTCCTTTTCTCTTTCCTTTCTTTGGATCTGAAAAAGAATTCTCTAACTAGGGTTTGTCACAGGTTCCTCTCTAAATTTAGCAAAATGCCGCCTGTTTTACTCCACTCATGAGTGTCTTGGTTTTCTTTTATGCAGCACTAACCCAGTTCTTCTCTTTGTATGTTGGTTTATTCTCTGTAGCTATCCCTTTTCTTTTCCTGTTTTCTTAGCTTAAAATGGCAAGAGAGAGGATTCAGATAAAAAAGATCGATAACGCCACCGCTAGGCAAGTCACGTTTTCAAAACGAAGAAGAGGGCTTTTCAAGAAAGCTGAGGAGCTTTCAGTTCTCTGTGATGCTGATGTTGCTCTCATCATCTTCTCCTCCACTGGCAAGCTCTTTGAGTTCTCCAGCTCAAGGTCTTTCTCTCTCTTGTGTCGTCTCTGGTTGGATTAAAATTACTTTGTGTGACCTGATATAACTGTTGCTAGAGATCGGAGAGTTTGATGTTCTGATCTTCGACAAGTGGGGATTTCTAGGCTATTTTTGTCTCTTTGTTTTAGTGTTATAAGGTGCGAAAACATTAAAATAAGATAGGGTGGTGTTGGAGTTAGAAATTGTGGTTATTAGTTTTCTAGATTTGTGCGAAAACTTTAACCATTTTTCTGTCTTGTTTTGCTAATGTAACTAATACCAACACACACATGCATGCATACATGATGATACTAATCATCACATGTATATTGAAATGGTGCACTGCGATTAAGGATGCCCTTTAAGGAAAACAAACTTGAGTTTCTATGGTCGATTTGTCAATGATCGTTAAACATGTGCAAAATAGCCGAAGCTATGATAGAAGATGGAAGAAGACAGCAACCTCATGGCTCAACTTGTAAGCTGTATTGATTTTACATGGACGGAGATGAAACCAAGGAAGTTAGC
This sequence comes from Populus trichocarpa, assembly GCF_000002775.5. Lineage (NCBI taxonomy): Eukaryota > Viridiplantae > Streptophyta > Magnoliopsida > Malpighiales > Salicaceae > Populus > Populus trichocarpa. The sequence goes on along the minus strand of NC_037291.2, from coordinate 842,037 downwards.
TAAAGAGTTCAGATTTTTTCTTTCTTTCTTTTTGTAGATTAGCCTCTTGGATCTTATAATAATTTCGCAGCCCCTCTTGCTAAGTTCTTTTTTTATCATCCAACTGACTTGGGAAAATGGCAATTACGTAGGACATTTCCTTAACTTGATGACAAATGCATCGCACATGTTGCTATTCTTACTATAATTAATACCACAAAGACTGCCGTTTTGTATTGGAACACTGGTTTACAAGCCTCATCAGCTGTATTTAATATGGTTTTGATTGGTGCTGTATAGGAAGCCACATGGAGAAATATTCTGTGTGCCGCCCTACCAAACATTTAGAGAAATTTATTGGAGTTGGAACTAGAAACATAGGTTTAGAGTTTGTAGAAAACCTCTAAAATGTGTTCTAATTGATGATAATGATGATTATAAGAACATGTCTGAAAAGTAAGTTAGGCAGCTGTTCTAGACCTAAATTCTTTTCTTTATAAGAACTATAACTCCTAAACTAGATATAGGAAAACTAAAATAAAAACGGCTCCTGTGTCAAAATTTGGAGCTGATATAGTTAAATATTGATAATTAATGGAAAACAGGTTTTGTGCCAAACTGCATTTCTTAACAAGACAGGTGCATTCGCATGTGCAAATCCGCTTGAATGTTGCCTTTTCCATAGTCTTCTAAGATAACATTTTTTAATACATTGTTATAACGATTAGCCATTTGCAAATACATTGATTGTGATTAATTTTTGAATACTTCAGACATTTCTATATATGTTCTTTTCTTTGTTTTTGTGGCTTGATACTTTCATGGATACTTGCATGGAACTTCTATATCTTGTTACTCGGCGGAGAAGACATGGCATATGAACTAATGATTTGTAGTATAAACTCAGTCACACATACTTGATTTGAGAGGAAAAGTCAACAAACTACCTTGTGATATTGTAGGAAAAACACTGTAATTAAATTGGAAGTTGAAAAACAAAGGATGATATCGTGCCTAATAGCATGACTGGGACAATTTTAGAGGTCAAAACTACGGCTGTACTCTGTAAGGTCAAATACAACATCAAAGCCATAAAAAACGCTGTGCAAGCCTGGACATGGTTGAATGTCATGCCTTGGAAACAAGTGGTAAAAAAGGGAAGAAATGATTGGTAAAGGCCATGGTAAAATTTACTACGACAATAATCTCACTGTTAGTAAGAAATATATAGAGGCTGATCTTTTTAATATTTTGTATATAATAAAGAATTAAAGGGTGATTCGCTTGAATTCAAGAGCAAGACAACACTTATAAAATTGAATTATGGAATTTGTTGGTTATGAAAATCTATGATAGAAATATAATTTCACTGTGATGTTTGATATTGCAAAAATAATTTAGTTACATTGGATTTACTCTCCCATGAAGTTTTCAAGTACTTGTCACTATGCGCGTTTGCAACTATACATATGTTGATTTTAATTTTCAAGCACTGAGTGGGAAGAAAACTTGATATAAATCTTTCAAGATTCACTAGAAGATTGAAAAACAAAGTTTCTTTGTTGTATTTACGTGGGAAATCACAGCTTTTGATCAAATTAGAGTTAGTTTGGAGTTTCATTGTAATGTTGTCTCTATAATTTTCTTGGAAAACCAAATGAGGCAAAGGGCTGCATTCCTGAGTCAATTTCACTATATCATTGAATCTTAATCTTGCTTGATTCTTAAAATAACTAGCAAAGATCAGTTAAACTTTCAAACTTCCAGGCCTTCTTAGGAAATGACTTTACTGTGCTTTTGTTTTTTCAAGCATGAAGGAAATACTGGAAAGGCATAATTTGCACTCGAAGAATCTTGAGAAGCTGGAGCAACCATCTCTTGAGTTGCAGGTTGGTCTTTTGTTCTTTGCACTCGATTTGTTATTAGATTCATATATTAATGATTTGGTGGAGAGTGTTTAAGACAGTGCAAAGATTTGAAATATGGGATGATGTATAGAATATGTTCCCCCCTTGACGACATGAATAAACCCCCCTGATTAATTCACAACTATGAAGTCTTTTACTGTTTAAACTCGCATGTTTACGACGCCTGGCCTCTCCAAAAACATAGATGAAGCTAAACCGTTCTTAATTTAATATAAGATGGCTGGCAATTGAAAATACAAACCTTGGAATTCTGTAATCGAGTTCTCAGAGTTTCTTATTGTTGGAAATGTCGAGGGGAGAAAGTAGGAAGGAACTCATGTTACGTTAGTCTCGAATGAGAGGAAGTTGACCTATAGACTTGGACTTGAATACAATACTCTGAACACATATATTTATGTTAGTCTAGGATAATTCATCAAGTCCTTCCCATTTTCTCATTTTCTAGCGCATTTACTCTGTTGCTTCCTGACTTCTTTTACATTAGCTGTGGATTATATAAATCATGTAGCTCTATCTTCCTTCATTTAAAATCTTTGCTTGCTAAAAGAGTGATAATATTTGCATCATAGCTGGTAGAAGACAGCACCTGCTCCAGGTTGAGTAAGGAAGTTGCGGAGAAAAGCCATCAGCTGAGGTATGTCTGAGGTAGTTAGCTTCTAGCAGCTCTATGCCTAATTTCCATTAATTAAACCCAATGTAAAACAGGCAAATGAGAGGGGAAGATCTGCGAGGATTGGATATAGACGAATTGCTGCAGCTAGAGAAGTCTCTTGAGGCTGGATTGAGCTGTGTGATAGAGAAGAAGGTCCACAAACACCTTGTTCTGTGAATTGTTCTGTGAATTGTGGTTTGATTATAGACTCGCATCACTTAATTATAATGACCACTGACCATCTTCGTTTTTTCACCTGATTTCAGGGTGAGAAGATTATGAACGAGATCACTGATCTTCAAAGAAAGGTCAGCTTCTGTGCTTGATAATGTTTTTGACATGATTCCTTGGCAGACATTAACTGGATGGGACCATCCCATTGTTGTGCATCCATTAGAGATTTCTACGTTCAATAATGTCTGAGAAAGGCGTGCTTAATTTTGAGCATCTATGTGTTCCTTCCAGTGATGATATTTTATAGGTTAAACGTTGAATTTAATGCATTAGATGGTAGTATTCAAGTATTCATCAGTAAAGTTTTGCATGTTTTCGATATATCAATGGTAACATACATTTCAGATTGACCCTTGAAATGTCCTTGCAACTTGTTGTAAATCTGGTATCATATCATTATGCTGTTTTAGAGAGAGAAATGATGATTATAGAAGGAATTCGACTTTTCCATGATTTTTATGGAGAAGAGTAGGATGGACTGTGAACAAATAAGATAATATCAATGTGTATAGTTTACGTTTCTTCTTGCCTTTCATAGTACTCTTTCCCCCCTGATATTGCTTTGAAATTGATGAAAATGTAGGGAATGCAATTGATGGAAGAGAATGAGAGACTCAAACAGCAAGTAGATCCCTTCCTCCCATGCGTGCTGTGTATGCACACAATACACATGCTCGTCGCTCTATTTATTTATTTTTGGCAGTGATATATGGATTTTTCTAACTTTTTGCTTATACACTGAAAATGTTCAACTGAAGGTGGTGGAGATATCTAATGGCCGAAAGCATGTTACAGCTGATTCAGAGAATGTTGGTTACGAGGAAGGGCAGTCATCAGAGTCCGTAACCAATGTCTGCAACTCAAATGGCCCTCTACATGATTATGAAAGCTCTGATACATCCCTCAAGTTGGGGTTAGTTCAGCACATACAAAGAGGATTTTATACTTCTGTCTCTGTGTGTTTGTCTGCTGTTACTTGAGTAAAAAATAGATAAATTATTTTTCCCCATGCAAATTGAGGCTGACTGGCTTGTATTGCATGAAAGGTTTAAAATGTCTGTCAAAACCTTCATCTTTCTTTACAGCTAGAAATTGCCCCTGCTGTAATTATGATTTGCTTGGGAATGCAAGTAAATTTTATTTTGGCAATCATTGCTTGCATGAGATAATTGCAGTTTTAGCTAGTAACGAATAGGCAATTAATTGAATCATAGAAATGGAGTTCTGTTGATAGTTGATACCATTATTTAAATACAAATGGTTTGGAAAATCACTAGAGTAATGTTTGGTTCCTGTTCTGGGACAAAAATTACCGAGACAACTGAGAGTCTTTTGTACTTCCTGTTTTAAAAGTATATAAATTCATTTATAAACTATCCCATAAACAGGTTTATTTTATGTTTCTATCTCGTCTCTCCAATCAAACACGTTTATGTGCTATTATCTTCGTCTTTTCTATGTAGTTTGTTTTTTTTTCCTTTGCTTTTAACTCAAGTCCATACAAGGAGCATGAAAAGATGCTTATTGTTAATTTTTGTTTTTCATGAACTGCTATAATTCCTTGAAAATAGGGTTTGAATTAGTGACATTTATTTGGAGGAAGTGGTATTTATGAACTTGTTGAGGTTTGCTTGAATAAACTAATGTATTCTTCTCCCCCGTAGGTTGCCATTTTCAAACTGAATGGGAGATCGCAGGGAGATTTCTTCACCAGCAAATGCGGACACAAATAATTGCTTGTATATATAAATAGAACAGGAACATAACTCAGGCACATAGTACTTGTGTACCTTGGACAAGTGCGGGGAAACATTTCTGTTTCCTTTACCGGATGCTACTCATGGAGTTTCTCTTATTGTGTGCACAAGGGTTTGCAGCCCATTTTGTTGCATAAGGAAGAAGAACAGAAAAAAACCAAATGCGCTTATTGTTTTTGCACCTGGTGGATTTGCTGCACCAAGAGTGCAAAACCTCGAGACCTTCGTGGTGAGGACATTTTTAGATTCTGAAACATGGGAGGGTCTGTGGAGAGTCTTGTTAGAGGGAATTCCGAATATGATTTATGAGTCTAACAAGCTCCTAGCAGGCATGTGTTTCTTAGAGACCAGCTATATACAACGTTTTGTGAAAACATTTCGGTCTGGCTAAATAATCCCAAAGTAGTTTAATCACTAGAGCTATGGCAAAGAAGTTGAATGCTGCCTTTAATGGGCTTGTGCAATACACATAGGCCACACATAGGCCAGTGTGGACTATAAAAGAGCAACAACTCAATAAAAATAAGCCTTCATAAATCTGTTTCATGTTCAAGATAAGCTTAAGGACCATGGGTTTCAGTCAATGAAGTAATTCAACATCATTGGGCTTGTTTTGTCAAGTATTTTGTGTTTCTTATTCCAACAAAGAGACCGTGAATTATTTAGCCAGAGAGAAGTATAATCTGTTAAGGACATCATGAATTATCTTTGCAAAGAAAATATAATCTATCAAGGAGTTTAATCTACCAAAAAGATTTAATTGAAAAAAAATATTCTACTCTATTTTTTTTTTAGTTTAACGTGGATGTTCGGGCCAACTTGCGTGCACCTCGACTAATCTCACATGCCCTGAAGTTAACGACCATGTAAACCTCAAGTAGCCATCATATGAGCAACCACATGGCTCGAACCTGAGACCACAGAGGGAGCAAACCTTTTAGTCCCAAGCTCTTACCACTGGACCACTACTTCTACCTTAAACATTAAAGGTGACGGCATCATGTGATAAAAAAATTAGATTTTTTAATTTATTTTCAAGTTAATTAGTTAGTTTTTGGTCATTTTGAGCCTAATTTCAAATTGAATTAAGTGAATTTATTAAGTTATCTTGGATGTTTATTTCCAAGAGTATAGATACTCTTTTATAAGACTTAATTTTTATATTGAAAATATACATTAATTGTTGCGTATAAAAAAAAAATATTTTTTATTGGTTTAAAAAAATAACTAATTTTTATATTTTTCACACATAAAAAAATGATATATGTTTTTCATAGAAAAACTTGTGTCGGTGTAGAAAAATTGTGTACATGCAAAATTTGTACGCGCACTGCACAGATTGATGCGGTCCCACAAGTTTATAATGATTTTCTAGACTGAAATCTCCAACCGTTTGCTTTGCCAACAATTAATTTTCTTTTGTTTTTAAATTGTGTACTATCACTAGGCTTTTCAGTTTTTTTTTTCGGTGACTGTAATGCATTTTCACTAAAAAAGTGACGGAAAAACATAAAGAAAAAACATGAATGGATAACGCTAAATATACTTGAGTTTTTTTTTATTAAAATACTTCACCAAGTGATATGTCAGCAAGCAACTAGTTTTTTTTTTAATTTATTTTATCAACCATTTAATTTTATAATTATAATTATATCTGTCAACATTTCATGATTTAAAATTATTTTTTATAATAGATACCACACAATTCAATAAAAAAAACTTAATGATAAAATAAATACCCCTAACAAAATCAATATAAATATACGATGATAATTGAGATAATGATAGTAATAATTATTTTTTTAAAGTATTTTTTATTTTAAAATATATTAGATAATATTTTTTTAAATTTATTTTTGATATCAGTATATTAAAATAATTTAAAATTATTCAAAAATAATTTAAAAGAAAAAACTTAAAAATTTCCAAAAATATTTTTAAATAAAAAAATAAACACAATAATGCATGACAGTAAAAAATTCTCTAAAGAGCACTTAGCTCAGTAAATTAGTGGAGCTGAATCATTGAACCCAAATAGTTAAGGGCCCTACCTAGAGCAAAGGATCCAACCAGAGATTGCCAGCACGACAAACGAGATACAAAAGCTGAAGAAACAAAGAAGTAAAAAAAAAGATTTGGATGCTTTGTCACGTGAACCACAAGGTCATTTCCCTTATCTACAGAAATCGAAACGACAAGTCCTGAGAGCGCAACGTAAACAAATAAAAACCAACCAAGCTCAACCCTCGAGCACGAGTAAAGTATAAAGTACTCCCTCTAGTTTTATAAAATGAATTAAATAGTCATTGTAGTTTTAATAATTAATTGGTCCTTCGTGTTTGCTTTAATATTATTTCAAAAATGTTTTCTTTTCTCCTCGACATCTTCACACTATTCATTTTTTATATATTTTATATTTTTAGAATAAAAAATAAAATAAAAAAAAAGAACATAAAATTAATACAAGTAAAATTATTAAAAGTAGAAATGTCAACAAATCAAGTTAGGGTTAGGGACAAGTGAAGCCCATCACCTACCTTGACATCAAACTCCGATCAAATCAGGTCAATTTTTGCCTGTCTCTAGTATGATTATAAGAATCCGATCGGGGTGCTTAATGTATTTGGTGAAATTACTATCCTACACAAAAGAGACTAATTAATTTGTTTTTATGACTTCAGGGATTGCTTAATCTATTGTTAAAACATAAAGGGACTAATTTATAATTTACTAGAGCAAACACACATCTATTAAACGATATCGTTTCATGAATTAGATTATTAGAGGGAAAGGAAATCGAAAAGAGAAATGAAATGAAAACCACAAGCAGAAAGAAAGAGTGGTAATGCGAAGAAGAAAAGGTAGAGAACAAAATTGGTTGTTGAGTGATTAATGGCGGAGCAGAGAAATATGTGGAACTGGGAGGTGGCTGGCTTCGAGCCAAGGCCGGTGGAGGTGGAGCAGCCGATCGTACGGCGGTACTCGATCTCGACGACGCGAGAGAATTCGGAGTTCTCGAAGCAGGCTCTCGCCTCCAAAGTTCACCGATTGAAAGATAAAATCAAGGTTCTAATTTTTATTTTATTTTTTGAAATATAGTATAAAAGAACAAGCACTGATTGTTTTTAGTAAATTTATTATTATTATTATTTTTTAAAATGAACTAAACAGCTTGCAAAAGAGGATTACTTGGAGTTGAGACAAGAAGCAAGTGATTTACAGGAATATTCTAATGCGAAACTTGATCGAGTTACTCGTTATCTTGGAGTCCTTGCTGAAAAAACTCGTAAGCTAGGTATTACTTCTATCATGTTCCTTTAATTTTTCATGCATTTTTCACTTTATAAGATAATTTTTATGCGTTTTTCACTCTAGAAGATGCGGATGCAGAGACAATACTTGTGGTGTAGTTCAAGAATTAATGTTGAATAATTGGAAAGAGAAAAAAAAATGATAATATTGAAAAAAAAACTAGTAGTTCGTGGTGGAGTATTTTAGTGATTTATTCAATTTTTATATGCTTCATACCGGCTTTGCTTCTTTTCCTCAAGGTTTTTTGTTGGTGGGTTCTGTTGACGGATTTGAACTTTATCTAAATATAAATGCCAGATCAAGTTGCCCTTGAAACCGAGGCTAGAATATCTCCACTCATCAATGAGAAGAAAAGATTGTTCAATGACTTGTTAACAGCCAAAGGTACTTACTTATCTTTCCGAGCTTTGGTTTGCTCTCTCTTTCTCTCGCACCGCTCACATTGACATTTATTTTCATTATGGATTATTATTCTTCACTGAGCTTAAACAATTCCTGAGCACTCATTTAGTTTGGCAACTCCTTTTATTTTCAGGAAGCATAAAGGTGTTTTGTCGTGTACGACCATTATTTGAAGATGAAAGTCCTTCTGTTGTTGAATTTCCTGATGATTGCACAATCCGCGTCAATACTGGCTCTGATACCATCTCCAATCCCAAAAAAGATTTTGAATTTGACAGAGTTTATGGACCTCATGTGGGACAAGGTTTGCATTAAAAAGTGTCATTTTTCATTGTTTTATTCTACCTGAAATGGTTATACATTTGTTCATTATTATCCAAAAAGCGCCATTAAAAAAAGGTGTACATCCTCTGGTAATACATCCATGTATATACTTGTGTGATGTACTTTGTTAGTTTGTTGTTTAGGCAAAGCTTTAATGTTTAATCTTCTTTGTGCAGCTGAGTTGTTCACAGATGTTCAACCATTTGTGCAGTCTGCTTTGGATGGATATAATGTTTCTATGTTTGCTTATGGACAAACTCACTCTGGAAAGACACACACTATGGTCTCTCTCTCTCTCTCTATATATATATATATATATCCCCATATTTATAAGCATGAACAATTACCTATGCATGATATACACATGCACATATAGGTTCATACATATGCATATGTGTCTATGTGTGCATGCATGTGTATATCTAATTACATTTGTGGATTATCTATCTTGTTCATGCTTATAAAAGCATGGAACAATGCCTGCTCTTTATAGACTAATATAGAAGTTCTACTATGAAAGGTTGAATGGTAAGATTTGGTGTGGTGTTTTCTGATGTTCTTGGGAAAACTAGCATGATTGATGATTGCACTAGTTAAATTAGTGATTCTTTAACTGTGTAGTCTGATTTTTCTTTGCATGACGGAAGTTTCTCTGCGTCCTCTTTTCACTGCTCATGTTGGTCCTTACTAGTTGTGGGGCCTTATCATGGCAGTTTTATGCTTTTTTATGAATTCTTTGGCATTTTGATCGTCCGCTTGCTATGTGTGTGTGTGTGTGGATATACTAATGCAATGCCATAATCTCTGGTCTAATATGTTCTTTGTTGACATAATTTGACTTTTCAGGAAGGATCTAGCTATGATCGTGGTTTATATGCTCGTTGTTTTGAAGAGTTGTTTGATTTGGCTAACTCAGATTCAACTTCTACTTCTCAGTTCAATTTCTCTGTTACGGTTTTTGAGCTATACAATGAACAGGTTTTGCATTGTTCATGGCATTTTCTTTTTCAATATATTCTTTGGGAGGAGGCAGGAAGAGGGTGGGGTTTTTAGGCAGTAGTGTAAATGATAATTTGGTACTTTAATCTTAACTCCTTTCTTGCTTTTGTAGATAACTGATTTGCTGTCAGAGTCCGAGAGTACTTTGCAGAAGATCTGCATGGGATCACTGGAATCTTTTATAGAGCTTCAACAAGAAAAAGTCGATAACCCATTGGACTTTTCTAGAATCTTGAAAGCTGCATTTCAGAGACGGGAAAATAACATATCAAAGTTGAATGTTTCTCACTTGTATGGCCTACATCCTTTATAGTCAAAGACTTTCTTTCTCTAACTCTCGTATGGTGTTCTGTTTAAATACTATCATGCTTTTAGAAGTATATAAAGGCCATATTTTCAATGTTGAAAGATTCCTAATAATGTTGATACTCAATCAAAGACTTTTAGAATATTTCTGAAAATTTCAATAATTATTTGCCCTTGCTGCAGGATTAGATAATTTTCTGACTTATATTTTGTGTACAGCTTTAGGGACTTCTAGAGGAGTCTCCTTAGTTGACAGACCCATGGACTAGGGCACCTACATTTTGTTTGGAGTCTCCTAACTGTTACATTTGTTCCATTCTAATGAAGCATTTTTCTAGTAGAAAAAAATAATTCTAAGGTCCTACTATCACCAAACATGTGATTATGGTAGTGATAATGATTGAAATATGTAACTTAAAATAGTATCCATATGTAAAAGAAAAAGTGAACTATAGGACAAATTTATGTATGCCATAAATGTTTTGTGTTTCTATGTTCTGCTCTCTAATTATTTGTGATTTCTTGTTTTTGCTATTCTCAGGATTGTAACAGTGCACATATATTATAACAATGTGATCAGTGGAGAGAACTTGTATAGCAAGCTTTCTCTTGTTGACCTGGCTGGAAGTGAAGGTCTAATAGCAGAAGATGATAGCAGTGAGCGTGTGACAGACATGCTACATGTGATGAAATCACTCTCAGCGTATGTTACATTAGCACACTGTTTGCTAACTACTTTTCTCGGTGCTGCTGTGGTTAAATAACTGGGTTTTGGACTTGGTCATGAAACAGAGGTTCTGTTTTTTCTTTGCAATTAAGTGTATATATATTCTTACAAGCCAATCCCCTAAACTTGGGTTATAGATTTCCTGCATTATGTTTTATGTTGAGAAGTTTGAGACACTTGATGGACTGGGATAAGCATATTTTCTGTCTATTTAACTTATTAGGAATTATGGCTGCAATAATTTTGGCACACAGGCTCTCATGTTTTTGAAGGCCACTCTTGTCATTTGGTGCCATTATCTTATTGTATTTTATGCTGTATATGTAGGTTGGGGGATGTCTTGTCTTCTTTAACTTCAAGGAAGGATGTTGTTCCTTATGAAAATTCAATGCTGACAAAAGTTCTTGCTGACTCCTTAGGTACTGCCATTTTACACCTTGAATGTGTGAAGATTTTTTGACATTTTGTTGTGATTAGAATTGGAGCATCTAGAAGTAGTTATTCTGAAAACAGAATGAATAAATTCTTTTTTGTTTTTGAATGTGAAAATGATTTATTGAAAGGAAGAGAGTTACATGGTGAAAGGAAATATATCATTTGAAGAAGAAAAAACTTTCATTTAATTGCGTGCTAATGTTAATGCATTTTATTCTTGTTATTTTATTTTATTTTGCTTGTGTTATTCGCATATAGCTGCCTCTTAATTGTTCTAGGCACAATAAAAAACGTGATGGTAAATGTGCTGAAAGCAAACTTATAGGCTTTACACGCATTTTGGATTTAAATAAATTTAAATTTGAAGCTACTTAGTGCAAAAATATAGATATGCTCAGTTGATAGAATTTGTCTGATCTCCAACCAAATTTGATTCTGTCACGCTAGACATTGCTATGCATCAATCTTGGATGTAGTTGTAGTTGTTCTTTAAAAAATGTAACGAGTTCACTCATTTTCTTATATTGTTTCAATTTTTCTTCCAATATCAATAGGCTGATTGTTTCTTTCCATGTTGAGATTAATTTTTGAATCATTACTTATTTTTTCTCCACAACTAATTTTCTTTCTGCAGGGAGGGATTCAAAAACTTTGATGATACTTAATGTGTGTCCAAATATTGCAAATTTGTCTGAGACATTATCGTCTCTCAGCTTCTGTTCTAGGGCTAGAAATGCTACACTAAGCCTCGGAAATCGAGATACAATTAAGAAGTGGAGAGATGTTGTAAGTTCTTGTTTCTTGATGATGATTCTTTACTGTTTGGCAATCTTTCCTCTTTGAATGTGCTCTTTTTCATCAATGGGTCCCTCATATTTGCCAGGCAAGTGATGTAGGACATGTTTGAGCTTTTCTCCTGCACGTATTTTATGGTGGGCTAGGATTCAAAAACTGGGAATTTCAGTTAGATTGAAGAAGAAAACGGATTCACAATCTGTAAATTGAATTGCTGGTGCATGAAAAAGACTAATGCATCACAACACCATTAGTAAAGGTTCTAGGAACCGCACCTAGAAAAAGAAAAATAAACAGCTAGTTCTTAAAGTTATACCTAAGATTGATTGCATCACAAAATCTCAGGTGCGTAATTGCTGAAATCTTTATGGAGAAGAAAGGAAAATTTATCTTGACAAAATTATGTAATATTTTGCTTAAAAAAACTAGGTTATATCTTTGTTTTGTTTTCAGAATAATATTTTTTCACAATTTTTGTATATAATAATTATTCATTTTTCTTTACTAGTTTGTTTATAACTAAAGTTTCAATTAAAAATAAATTCAAGCAATTTATTTTAATCTTACAATCAAAATCTTGTTTTAAAATTGTTTCCTTGATAGTAATTTAAATTCAAAATAGCACAACGATGGATTACCAATTAATCAATTGATTTTGCTCACAACACAACACAACAATTCATTAACAAACAGCGTATATATTCCTTCATTTCATATTACAACACCGAAAAACAGTCACACCATGACACTGCACAACATGGTATAGCTGGGCCAACAGGCTGAGTTATTAGTACTTCTAATTTGTTAATGGCTCAGATCTCTAACTAAGAAAACACAAATATTTAAGGACTAATTAATTAGAAGGCACAAAAGAGCACATACACACTTCTTTTTGTTGGCTATATTGCAAGTCTAGGCAAAGATACCTGGGTAAGAAAGTTTGGATGGCCTCAATTTGATCATCAGGATAAAATGTCAAAATACAAAAATGCTGCAGTGGGCTTGTGACAAGTAGCAAGGCCCTTGTATTGTTGAAATTTATAGATTCAGTCTTTATGAAAAAGAATTAGACAGCGTTAACATATAGCTGGAATGGGTTTGAGGTGCCTTTTCTTCTTATGAATAATTTAATGTTTCACTCTTCCACATAATATCATCATTCTAGCATGTTGCAAATGTTAAGGTCTGTGATGTTAATTCATTTGCTGAAACAGTCATGGAACATGCCAATCCTATAGTTTGTAATGTTTTTGTAGGCTAATGATGCACGCAAGGAGTTGTATGAAAAGGAAAAGGAAATTCAAGATCTGAAACAAGAGGTTTTGGAATTGACGCAAGCACTCAAAGATGCAAATGACCAGTGTGTCTTGCTCTTCAATGAAGTTCAGAAGGCGTGGAAAGTTTCTTTCACCCTGCAATCGGATTTAAAGGTTTTGTAATTTCACGAGTTTGATATTTTCCCATTCTATCACGGACTGCATGCTACCTGACTGTTTAGAATAATTTTGGTTTTTCAATTTGTTGCTCGAATCTTTTTTAGCCATTAGCCAATTCTCCCCCCCCCCCCTGAAAACTTGTACTTAGTATGGGAATGCAAAATTTTCAATTTTGAGAAAAAATTAAATGTATGCTTCTATACTTTGCTGAGCCATCTGATTGTATGCATAAGGGACACATGTGCTTCTGTATTTAACATTGAATTTTGTACTTTTTAACTGTCCATATCTGGTCAAAACTTTTGTTTTGTTGCCTCTAAACCTGAAATTAAGCTGTTTCATTACTCTCATTGATGCAGTCAGAGAATATTATGATTGCTGACAAGCATAAGGTGGAAAAGGAACAAAATGCTCAGCTTAGAAATCAAGTTGCTCAACTGCTACACACGGAACAGGATCAAAAAATGATAATGCAACAAAAAGATTCCACAATTCAGACACTCCAGGTTTGTTTTATATTCTGCTTCTCTTTCCTGCTTCTTGGGCTTCGTGCCTTGTATATATACTGGTTCGAAATGTAGTTTATGTTCCTATATGCAGTGATAGCTCGTGACAATTTCTTAACTATTTCTTACCTGGCTCTGTCTAGGAGTCATTGGTAGTTTCTCATCTTTGAGTAATCTGAACATCTTTTCAGCATGCAATTATGTATTAAGTTTGTATTTGCATTGATCATAGAGCCCATGCACTTTTATTAACAAATAAATGTGATACTTTAGCTTATCACAGAAGAGAAAAGGTCACGACTAGCAATCAAAATAAACATACATACTTTTTCCTTTTGTGTTCTTTTTTGGGTCTTTTTGTAGGCAAAGGAAGTGTATTTCTAAGTTTGTCTTTGGAGGGTGAAGTCGTTAATCAGATTTGTGCTTTTTATGAACCCTAATGACAGGGGAAAATAAGATTTCTTCTCTCTCAATTCTTTTAGTTTTTCTCTCAGACAAGAAAAAAGATATTGGAGTTTGGAGAGGTTTGGTAAATTTGTCACTCTTTTATTTTCGCCACCTATCAGGACTCCATGTCTATCTTATTTCTCCCTAGATAATTGTAATCAGAAAGCTAAAATCTAAGGTGCCTTATCTGCATAGTGGTTCTCCTTGAGATGAATACCAATAACCCGTTGCAGGTTAGGGGGGGGGTTCATGAAGCCCTTTCTCGTGTTGATTGTGTTATGTGTTTTGATAGTGGGAGTTGGACACCTTTTCTCACTTCATTATGTGGCATGGGCACTGTGGAATAGATCTATTGTTTTATGGGATTCATTGGGTGTTCTGGGATCAGTGGAGGTCCCCCTCTTAATTTTTTCAGATGGTTATGGGAAGAGGAAGGATAGCAAGATCAAGCAAAATTTTGGAATCTTCAGTGACTGTCATCTCTCAAGGCAACTTTTGAGGGACAAAATAGTTTTTCTCACCTCTTTATGGTCTATTGGGTGCCACCTACTTCCTTTCTCTGTCTCTGATTGATAGCAATTCCTCTCTCCCTCTAAGTGGGCATCTGGAAGTATCTTTGCACTAGAAGCTATAGAATCATCACATTAGAAGAACAAAGAGAATATAGGAGGTATCCAACTCCAACTACTACTGGAAAGGCCCCCCTCTCATGAATCAATTCGATGGATCTTCCTCTTTTGGAAGTTGGAAGTTCTGCCAACCAGTGGCTCTAGGCAAGTCATACTGGGAATGTTGTTCCACACATTAGCTCAATTCTACCTTACACATCCCCACTACTCTTATGTTTTGGTGTCTGGCTATGCCCCTTTTAAACAGATGAGACGGATGAAAACTATATATAGATATTCTGGAAATCCATTGAAATCACCTGGTTTTGTTAAAAAACTTAAACTAACTTACCTGGCTAGAAAAGGCCGGGGTTTAGTTCACTCATGAAAGACCCAGTTGTTGTTGAAGCTAGGCCATTGGTCTTAAGAAAGTCTCAAGATTTCATTCTATGTTGATCATGAATCCATTAGAGTTCTAGTATGTGGTAACGTTCTGAACCCAATCTTCACTAGAAGAGGCAATGTCAATTGTATTTGTGCTCCATTTGGCATTAGCCTTCCTACCTAAATAGATAGACCATTTGTAGAACAAATCTATCCATAGCTCTTTCCCTCCCTCTTCTTCCCATTCGGGTTGGGTTTACCCAGAAGTAAAGAAAGAAGCTTCAGTGATTGTCATCTCTCAAGGTAACTTTTGTGGGGCAAAATAGTTTTTCTCACTTCTTTATGGTCATCAGCAAATGGGGTCATCGAAGGTGTTTCTTTAGCTGTTATTAAAATCCCTAGTATGATAGAGTTCCTTTTTGTTTCAGCTCATGTTCCCATTTAAAGGATGGCTCATGGCCTTTCGTTCTGTACTTGTGCTGTAGCTCCTTTTCTGATAGGATTACTTCTTTTATGAAAGAAAAAATCAATTTTTGTTGCTGTTCTTCTGTTCTGCTGCTCACATATATTTTCTGTAAATGGTTGTATCATAATGGGAAAATTCACTTTTGGATTTAGGCCCAAATTAAAAGCATGGAGTCACAGCTCAATGAAGCTCTCCGTTTGAGGGAAGCTCAGTCAACATTTGGCTCAGAATCAGGGCCTGTGATTTCATCAATCTCTAAGGCAACCGGGGATGGCATGGATTCTTCAGCAGTAACCAAGAAACTTGAAGAAGAGCTAAGAAAGCGTGATGCTTTGATTGAGGTCTGCAATAATTTCCATAAATGTACTTGAAATTGAGAACTATTTGAATAAGTATGGATTTCTAACTGCTCTACTTCTCCTCTAATTATAAATAACATTGAGCTGTATGGAAGAGTGAGCTCTGGTTCATGTAATTATATGTTTTCATTTGTTTACCATACAAATGGTATGGAAAAAAAGGAAGGGAGAGAAAATACCTAGGGAAGAAAAATACAAGGCCCGGAAATGCATATTAGATATAGGTGTCTTTTAGTGAAAGGAGAGGCATAGTTTTCCTATTTCATGAATCCATTTTTCCTTGCACCAATTTTGGACTTGCTTCCTCAGGTGTAGTTTGTCTTACTGGAGTTCATTATTTGTTTGATTATGCAGAGGTTGCATGAAGAAAATGAGAAACTGTTCGATAGATTAACAGAAAAAGCCTCTTTAGCTGGATCACCCCAGGTAGTTTTTTTATTTTATCTGATGTTGATGTAATCACTTCTTTTTTATATAATTTTAAATATAGTTTATTTTCCCAAAATTTGCAATCTGCCTGATTGTTACATTCTCTTGTTATACTTTGTACTTGTTGCTTCCATTATTTTCCTTGTTGTGAAAGGATACAAGTTTTAGATTTTATTAGACCATCTATTAGACCATCTACCTGCGTGATGCTGCTGATAAATTTTGAAAGGCAATTTTTTTCAATTAGCACTCTGAGAATATGTTTAAGCTTTCTAATTCAATAAATTTAAATATTATTAGTGTGATTTTAGGTTGTTAATATTTAATAGTGTATGTGTACTTTTAGAAAGTTTTGGTATAATTTATGAGTGTGTTTGATTTTTTTTTTAAAAAATTCTCTATGATTATGTTTTGTGTATTTTAGAAAAGAAAAAAGAATCACATAAAAAATCAAATGAATAGAATAGAGAGAGAAGTGTGCAAGATACACACTTCACGTCATCTGCCCTTAAGACAGCCTTGTCACCCAGACCCATTTTTGCAGGTCTGTGCCTTTTCTACTCAATTCTTCGCCAACCAGGCTTTCATTATCTACAACCTTCATGCTTAAAAACACCAAACACAATAAAAAAAATCCACAAGCACTATTTCAACACCCAAACATCCCCTTTTTAATGTAAGATTGAACCCATTGAACAACTCAAATATCGAGCCCAACTACAAATGACTCGTTAAAAAAAGAAGAAGCTTATATTAATTGAGTTTAAAATAATAAATAATAAATGATGAAATTGTGATATTTGATCAATAATAAGGACAACAAAGTATATTGGTTGCTAGAGTAAAACATCCTAAACCATATAGTATTATTATAATTATGGTGTTTATGTCAAAGATTTGAAGTTTCCAGGCCGGGTTCTTTCACTTCAGATACTTTAATTCATGAAAATGTCAGTTTTTGAGGTGAAGGTTCTGCAGTTTTGCTTCTTTATTTCCAAGATGGTGAAATAGGTGCTCTTCCTTTCAACCTATCAAATCCTGCATGCATATATAGAGGGCAGGTTCAAAGAACATTGTAATTGAGTTCTGGTATATGACAATGACACCAATACATCTTATTGATTCTAATTAGTTAAAAAAGAATAATATTTCTGCGTAGAATTGATGAAGATTTTTTTTTTGTCATTTTTAGTGTTCACATAATTGGTTTCAACAGCCTGTTTCTTTTTACAATTCTTTGTATTCAGATAGACATGTCACTCTATTAAGAATCAAGTTGTCAAAGCATCTATTCTGTTCTGGTGTTGTGGCAGTTTCTATATGCCCACTATTCTTTAAAAAAAAAAAACAGAAAACTTGCAATCTATTTAATATTTCCTCGCATTGCCAGGCAGGCACCTTTTGTAGGGTGATAATGTATGCATGTTACTTTGGGTGACAATTCTTCTATTGCCTGTCAACCAAATGCATCCAGATTTCTAACTTTGGTATATTCCTTTTCAGGTGTCTAGTCCATTGTCCAAAGGAACTGTGAATGTTAAGTCTCAGGAGCTGGGAAGGTGTTTGCTCATATTTGATTTTAGTAGTGATTGCTTTGTCTTTTTACTTTCTTCATATGTGCATAGCTCTATAGTGAACTTCTTTGTAATTCTTTACACAGAAATGAGAACAATAAAGGACGTTCAATGGATGTTGCTCCATCACCATTGGGTGCAGATAAGACTGATGGAACCGTTGCCTTGGTTAAATCAGGATCTGAGAAAGTTAAATCCACTCCGGCAGGAGAATATCTTACAGCTGCACTAAATGACTTTGATCCTGAACAATATGACAGCCTTGCTGCCATTTCAGATGGTGCAAACAAGCTTTTGATGTTGGTATGCTTTGTGACTGCCTGTTCCATCTGGATTGAAAATTTACAGTCTAATTTCAATGTGTATCTTGTTCAAGTGAACATTTATATCAGCCTGATCTTCAGTTCTCCAATTTGAAATGGGGATAGAATGGTCCTTCTAATGTTGACCTTAGGGAAACTAGATCTACCAAGTGGTTCCTTCATCATTGACTGCCTGTATTTAAGTTTCATCTTTGAACAGTGGTTTAGTTCCAAAATATTTGTTAGAAAACTTAAGTGACCGGAAGTGTTTAACTCTAGCCATCTTTGTTATGATTTATAGGTGTGTTTATGCCTCAGAACTGAGTACTCTGGTAATCTTCATTTGCTGTGATTTGATATAGAGAATAGTTTTCCTTAAAATGTCTTTTAACTTCCCCAGCATTTGTCTTAGGTTTAGACATGGTGCTCTTCGATTGTTTCACTGAATTTATTTTGGCATAGTACTTTTCACTTTTTAATTTTAGTAATGCTTGGATTACTAACCATTTTGGTAATAATCGTTTAGTGGGATTTAATTATATAGGAAAATCTTTTAAAATCAAGGTTACATGGTTATTATTAGCACATTCACTTTATATATATTATAAGCTGATACATCATTTAGTAAAATTGAGTTATTCCCAAGATAAATAAATTATATTTTATAAATAAAAATACTTATGATTGAATATTTCTGCTGCTATGGCTGAAAAGTTTTCATTGCATAGCTTCTTATATTCCATCCACTGGGAATTTTATGCTTGTATTAATAAGACCTTGCATGGTGACTTCCAATATTTTGCAGGTTCTGGCAGCAGTCATTAAAGCAGGTGCTTCTAGAGAGCATGAAATACTTGCTGAAATCAGAGATGCTGTTTTCTCTTTTATCCGCAAAATGGAACCAAAGAGGGTAATGGATACCATGCTTGTTTCCCGTGTCAGAATTTTGTACATAAGATCTTTGCTTGCCAGGTCTCCGGAGCTGCAGTCCATCAAGGTAACAGTGTATTTGATGCTCGTTTCATTCATTTCTCTTGCTGAACATGTATGCAATCATCTGTTTCTTTATTGAATTACTGTGTCTATTCTCTTTTTTTACTTCATTTTGTAGGTTCCTCCTGTTGAGTGCTTTTTGGAGAGGGCTAATACTGGACGAAGTAGAAGCTCCAGCCGAGCCAATAGTCCTGGAAGATCCCCTGTGCACTTTGTGGAGGAGCAGATCCAAGGCTTTAAAGTGAACATAAAGCTGGAGAAGAAGTCTAAGCTGTCATCAGTTGTTTTGAGAATGAGAGGAATTGATCAGGTTGCTGCCATTTGCTGTCCTTTTCTCTTTCTTTTGTTTTTCTTTCCCTTTTCTCCTGCCAACTTTCTAGATTAACATTCTGCCCTGTGCCATCTATTTTCTGCTATTTTCCCAGCCAAACGTGCAATAAAAGTAATTTCATGTAGTGTGCACAAGAACACAAATAATCCAAAGCTAGCCCAACAGGAAAAGGACAAGAGTTCTCTTCTTTGAATGAAAAATATTGAGAATCTTGAAATGTTGTCACTAGTCTTGTGAAATGCTGTGTTATAATCTCTTGCTGATGTGCTTATTAAGATTATTATGTACTCCCAAATCTCGTTGTATGGGTCATAGTGTTCTGCTAGATATACTTTTTTCATGTTGCTAATTGACTCCAATAATTTTGTTTGTCATACCTGTAGGATGCATGGAGGCAGCAGGTAACTGGTGGAAAACTGAGGGAAATTCAAGAGGAAGCAAAAAGTTTTGCAATAGGAAACAAAGCTCTTGCTGCTCTCTTTGTTCATACTCCAGCTGGCGAGCTGCAGAGGCAAATTAGGTCCTGGCTTGCGGAGAATTTTGAGTTTCTTTCTGTTACTGGAGATGATGCATCGGGTGGGATCACTGGTCAATTAGAACTCCTTTCGACTGCAATTATGGATGGCTGGATGGCTGGATTGGGTGCTGCATTGCCTCCCAGTACAGATGCTCTTGGCCAGCTTCTATCCGAGTATGCAAAACGGGTTTTTACTTCTCAATTGCAACACTTAAAGGTACGCCTCTTCATTAGCTGAGATTTACTCTTATTTTGCTCCTTCTTACATTAAATGTGTACTATAGATGCCCGGGCACGGACCTGGCAGTCATCTTCTCTGCATGGTTTAGTTACTCACACTAGAGTATATACACAGTGCAGTTGCTTGTCTTTTGTGTAGAGTTGCTGTTATATTTGAGAACCTGAGTTCTTCATGGGATTCCTGTGACTATCTGTTTTCCTAACAAACATGCTACTTTGATCTTATTGCATTATTTCTTCTAGAAAAGCTTTTCTTGGCAAGGTCACTGATGGTTTTGATCAAAACATGAGAATGTATCATTAGTTAAATTTAGCTCGGGGTTTTTTTCTTGTGAGGAATTTGTTGGTGTTGGAGAGGAGCCATGCTCCATCGTTTGAAAAGAGAGCATGATTTTGATCAGGGCATTAGTGGTGGGTGGACTGTACCATTTATGCTGTCCCTGAAGATAGAGATGCTTGGGAACTTGTCATAAAAAGATGACTGTGGAATTTGGCAAGTAAAATATGAGATCCAGAAAACCTTGTGCAAAAAAAGAATTCAACATTTCTGATTTTATTTAAGAGAAATTGGAGATGAATATGTTGGTCCCAGAGAGAGTCATGTCCCATTATGTAGGCAAAGTGCAGTTAATGTGGTTTTGGTCTGTGCAAGATGCTCATGTTGATGGAGTTTCAGCTTGTCTGCTGTCATGGGAAGACAGGAATGCTTTATTACTTTCTTGTAAAATTCTGGGGGTGAAGTTAATTGGCATCCATAACCTTTTTCTAACAAGATAGTTTAATATTTTGTTTATGGAGACAAAAATTTGACAATTAGGGGGCGTTTGTTCTAGAAAATAACCCTCATAAATATATTCATATGTTTGGTGAGCTTTGGAAAAGTTGGTCAACATAAAATGAAATAATTTACAGTCAAACTTAAAACACCCTTAAAAAACTTTGAAAAATGACTTAGGGTTCTCAGAAAAGGAAAACATTTTACAAGGGACCCACATCAATAAACAAGTAAATAAATACAACCATCACATACGAACACTCGATTGGAACCAACATCAATAAACAAGTTAAAACAAAAAACACTATTTGGCAAAAAGTGTTTGGCTCTTTGCATAAATGATTTTCTTTTTTCCATGCACAACAAACAAATAATTTTCATTTAAAACACCCAAATAATGGAAAATCACTAATTTTCCAGGAAAATGTTTTCCTTGAATGCAGATTATTTTCCAGAAACAAATGCCCCCTAGGATGAGAGAGATAATTTTGGATACAAAAAACTTATGTAGCTCTTCTTTTGTTGCACATCCTTTTTTGTACTAATCTGTTCTTGAACCCAATACTCTGCCCTGTCAAGAACAGCAGTATCCAAATTCTCATGACATAAATGCATAATCTCCTAGGACTCATGTTTCCTCTTCCTATGAATTAATTCATGCTGACCAATCCATCTAAAGAAGAGTGTTGCGCATATCTGAGTAACTGCACTCCTTGAGTACAAATTCTCCAGTAAGGATCCTTTTCTTTTTTTGATGAAATGCCTGTAGCCTCTAAGTAATTTTTCGCTCCATGGTCTTCAAACAGAGCTAATTTCACAGTGATTAGTGAAAGAACATTGGGGATTAGAATAAACCTAGCTAATTGGAAAACCAAAAATTTATATTTCCTTAGTTCATTTGAAGCAACTGTTTGGCAATGAGCAGACAGAAGGTGTATGTTTCAAGATTTTATTTACAGATGCACTATGCTGTCATGTTCATTTTCAGGACTCTTAATGCTCACATTCATAAGCTCTGTCACTTCATCCTCGAGAGAATTTGAAAATCTTTGTCTCTTCTGCTCGAGAGAGTTTCTGTCTTTGTCTGGTTCTTTCCTACAAGCACCCTCGATGAATCATCTAAATCATGAAGCCATGAGATTAATGTTTGGTTTCAGACAGCTGCACATCCTTCATTATGTTGGAGCTTTTTGATTTTTTACTCTTATCAGGCATCAACTCTTAAGAGTTTTTTCAAAATAAACTGGAAATTCAAATAGCAAAACTTTGAGGGAAAAAAAGTCATTTGTTTACTTTAGGCATTGAACTTAATTGAAGGTGTGAATAGTCCATATTATTCTATATACAGTGCTTTTTTACTTTATTTTCCAGCATATAACCATAGTGTGCCGAGATATTTTCCGAGATATATTTGCTGTGGTGCATATGATCTTACTTCAGTAAACAAATTGTGTTCTCTCTCTCTCTCTCTATTTTGAATCTGTTCTAGTTTCTCATGAGGATGTGTTTACAACCATGAGCACCATTTGAACATTGCCTTAATCTCTCCATTTTTATTTATCAGGATATTGCTGGGACCTTAGCATCAGAAGAGGCAGAAGATGCAGCACAAGTAGCGAAACTGCGTTCAGCTCTAGAGTCTGTTGATCACAAAAGAAGAAAGGTAGTTATTTTCAGCTGACCAGCATGTTTTGTCTCTATCCTTAAATATCTTACAGTTACCTTTCTTCACTGAATTATTAGATTGCATTTCAAAGTCAAAGGTTGTAAACGTGTACATCTTAAGTGGATTCTTTTCATGCTTAGTGGAGTCTTTTAAATGCTGATGAATAATTTTGATGTGACTAGAAATTGCGTATGCTGTGCATAAATTTGTATTAAATGTCAAAATTAGGAGAAGTTGATTCATCAATTGGAATTTCCAACCCTCCTTTTTTTAACCATTATCACTTGAAGGGTAAAAGCGTCATGCAGGTAAAAAAAGTCATGTCTTTAGGTAAAAAAAGTCAATGTCTTTAAGCAATCATTGATATCACGTGGAGATGGTGTTTGGATTTAAAATCATGTCCAGAAGAAGAAAAAACAAAGAGTTTCAACATCGCAAAACACTTGGTATGAATGGTGGGTGTATAGCAATTTTTTTAGTCATGATAGGAACTCAAGTAGAGGAGCTAGATGCCACTTCAAATTTCTGGTTCTGAAAATGATGGCTAGATGTTGATGTTTACTAACAAGATATGAGCACCTACGACAGTCTTAAAGCTGAGTAAACTAGAGATGGGAATTAGTACCTAAAGGTCTGTTATATTCCATATATTTTTATCATTTGCAGAGTATTTTCCCAAAATTTTTATAGCATGGCTAGATAATTTTTAAGCTTATGTAACTAAGATAACGATTGATCAGTTTTGTTTTCTGGAATAGGATAATACTGTTGGGGATTTTGAATTGAACGCCCTTGGTCATCTTCATGATTGCAAGTCAATAGTGAATTGTGGATGTTCTTATTTCTTAAAAATATTCAATGGATGGTCATCTTCATCTGCAATTATTGAATTCAGAAATTTGTGCTGTTGTCAATCTTTTCACCTCTTGATATTAAAATGTTAATTGAGCTGATGCTATAAAGGTTACTGGGCCTTCTATGGTGTATGGTTCTTTGGACTTGGAAAGATTTTTCTTTTCTATTTTCTATTTGTTTATTTGTTTCATTTATGTTTTTAGTTGAGCGGTATTAAATTCTTTCTTTATCCATTCATTTCTTGCCCTGAGTAATAGATTGTATTTAGTGCACTTGTGCTATGACAATTGTGTTTCCTTTTCCTTTTCTTTTTTGGTAATGGCGTGACAATTATGCTACATTATCTTATCCTTCCACCCATTTTTCTTGGGTTTAAAAAATACATTCTTTGCATGTCTTGATGTTATTATTTGTTATCCTTAGATTTTGCAACAAATGAGAAGTGATGCAGCCTTATTAACATTGGAAGATGGTGGTTTGCCTGTTCAAAATCCTTCCACTGCTGCTGAAGATGCACGATTAGCATCTCTGATTTCTCTTGATGGCATATTGAAGCAAGTCAAGGTTTTATTCCTCTCTTATGAAATTATTGTTTATTTGCATAATGAAGCCATTCTGATTATTTACATGATCACTGAGTTAAAGCGGAATCAGTAACAACCGATTTTTAAACAGGATATATTGAGACAATCCTCAGTGAACACCTTGAGTAAATCTAAGAAGAAAACGCTGCTTGTTTCTCTGGATGAACTTGGGGAAAGGATGCCTTCCCTCCTCAATATTGATCACCCATGTGCCCAAAGGCAAATTGCAGAAGCTCGTCGCATGGTTGAGGTATGTACATGTGTGTGTGTGTGTGCGTGTGTCTGGTGGTGGTAGTAAAGAGTAAAAACAGTAAAAGCATGGCTAAAAGCTGAACAGAAATTGAAGGGAGAACAGTAAACAGAACAATGCAAATATGGCTAAAAAATTGAGAAGAAATTGAAGTTGGAGCTAGAGATTAAGATATAGAGTTTGTAGGAATCATCTAACTTAAATAAATTATTAATAAAACAAAGCTTGTGTTGTAAAATAGCTCTACTAGCCTATTTATACTAGTTCAAAGGCTTGACCCTTGTAGGAAAGAAATAAAGTAACATGCCACCTACATGATCGATAGAAAATCCAAATAACATAAAGATTCCTAATAAATTAACAAAAAGAAAAGGAAAAGAAAAGAAAAGAAAGAAGGAAATCATAATCAGCTAGGAAACTTAGAAGCTCCTATGTCATACTATTAGTTGTGGTGGTATAGGTAGGCACATTACACAAGTAAATGATAGAGGGTGCAAGAAAATCTAGAAATCAAGTTTGTTGTACATAAAAATGGAGGATTGCCAACAGAAGCCTGAGAACGCCAAAGTGAATAGTTTCTCCTTTTTCCTTTCATTGAAACACTATTTCTATATTGGTATCATAAAAAATTGTTCCATCATGGTAGTTTTAATGTTTTATTGTATCTCGTTATATGGAATTGAAAAACAATTAGAGGATCATTAATGTAATTAAACAATTGAAAATATTAATGTTAAATAAGAAAAAAAAAGACCGATACTCTATTGCTTTCTCTTGCATTGTTATATCCGTGCACATGCTCGTTTTTATTTAAAAGATGATCACATTAATTAGAGAAGAAAAGGAACAAAAAAAGGCAATTTACACAACAGTGAGGATAAGCTATTATATATGTATAGCCTAGCTCCAAGAATAGAACTTGATACCTTCGAGTTAGAAGTCCTGAAAAATTTCTTGGTTAACCCTGGAATAATACTGGATGAAGTTCTCTGATCTGAGGGAGAGGGAAGTGACTCAAGCTCGTGACCCCTTGGAACTTTTAACATTTCCTGCTAGCTGCCGAATTGAATGACCCTTTAAGTATAAAATGAGATGCCATACCTTTTACTTTAAATAACAATTGAGATGCTGGTATTTCTTGGATCTTCATGCGCATGTGGATTGTGAACGATTTTGCTTTCTATTATAATTTTGTAACCTTCCCTCACCTAATTGTTTCAATCTCCTGTGAACTACTGCAGTCAATTCCTGAACAAGATGACCCCCTTCATGAGTTGGCACATGCTCGAAAATCTACTGCTGATTTGGGGTCTGGTACAGAAACTGATGTGGCACAGTGGAACGTTTTGCAATTCAATACAGGCTCTACTACCCCGTTTATCATCAAGTGTGGAGCAAACTCAAACTCAGAACTGGTGATTAAGGCTGATGGGCGTGTTCAGGAACCTAAAGGTGGTGAAATCATGAGGGTCGTTCCAAGACCATCAGTTTTGGAAAATATGAGCATGGATGAAATGAAACATGTATTCTCTCAACTACCTGAAGCTTTAAGCTTGCTTGCCCTTGCAAGGACTGCAGATGGTACCCGAGCTAGGTATTCTAGACTTTATAGAACTTTAGCTATGAAAGTTCCCTCATTGAGGGACCTTGTTGGTGAGCTTGAGAAGGGTGGAGTGCTGAAAGATGTGAAGTCTTGAATTTAAAGAATGTTGAGAACTCAGAGCATGCAGTGTATGATATGATTGGTTGTGCTTGCCGCGGTGTTCATATTATTATTATTATTATTATTATTATTTATTCCTGTTACGATTTTTTGCTGGGAGAGTGCATGGTTGAATTGTTTTTGGTTGAAACAAGTTGCAGCTTAATTATGATTAGTTTGCCAAAGAAAGCCATTGTGTTCAAGACTTGTATTACAGTTATAACGTATCATATCAGATAATCCTCTGAAATTATTGCTGATATTAACGAGCAATTTAGTGTAACTAGTTATTTTTTGGAGTGTGATTAGCTTTCTCTATCTTAACATGGATAATGAAACATGTTGTAGTATGGTTTTCTCGTGTATATTGAATTTCCAAAATATTTGGCAGCAGTTTTTCCCACCAGTTTTGGCTAGTGTTTCTTCAATAATCCCAGATCTAGCATCCAAGCTAATTGATTTCATGTTTTTGTTTATATATATATATATATATTAGATTCGTTAGTTTATTTGGCTGATCCACTCATTTTTTTAGGTTTCTTGTTGCTGTTTGTTCTATGCATAGTTATGAAGCTTGACCTGAGAATTGGCTCAAATTGTCATGTCGATTTTGTTTGATTTTTTCTTTTTTTAAAAAAGTTTTGACGTCAATTTTATGATGTATTTTTGTACTCGGTTCAAGGGATGGTTCGAACAGGTCCTGGATTAGCCTGATAGGCAAGGCTGGCTTGCTCTATGCCTCTCAATCAGTGGTGGAATGCTAGAAATGAAAAGGCAACCACGTTAGTAATCCCTTTCTTTTGCATTATAGATTTGGAAAATTTGCTTCTTGAAGGGTTTGGCTTTTCTTGCATCGAATTTTTTAATGCTTTGGGACGTCTTTTATTGACATCTAAACCGTTTATAATGCTCTTCTATAACGGTTTCATTCAATTCATGAAGAAGCTTTTTTCGTTTTTCATATCGATATAAATGATATCTTTGGAAAAAAACTGAGAAATTTAATTTGCTCTGTGATGATTTACTGGGCGTCTCAATTTAACTTTAAAAGTTTGGTTTGTATCAATTATTCTCCATAATTTTCATGGTAGTTTCAACTAGTTTCTCGCCCGCATTTCCTTACAGGTTGTATCTGAATGTTGGAATGTAACAAATTAATATCATTAAATTTGATATAATAATTTAAATTCAAAAAATTCTAATTTGATTTTTTAAATAACATGAGTTTTAAATCAACTTGTGCGGGAATTTTCTCGAGTTTGACAAAAAAAAAATCAAAGAAAAAAGACAGGTTCATCCTAGTTAATATGTCAAACTTGTGACCCGAGTTATGAATTTTATTAAATTAAATTAATTTATTTTATTTTATTATATGATAAAAAATAAAAAAAAATTAATTTATGATCAATTAAATATTAAATAAAATTAAGTAAAAACTCAACATAAAAAAAGATAAAAATAAAACCTAAAAAAATATTTACAACAACCATGAAATAATTTTAAAAAGCTTAAAATATTTAAATTTAAAAATAAATAAAAACTAGAAAGCACACGAAACCTTGAAAAAAAAAAAAACTAAAGGACTAAACAATTAATACAATCAGAAAACCTTATATATACAAATAGATCTCTAACAATGAAATAATTTTTACAAATATGGTTTTTCCAGATTTTTATTTTAAAAGCCACTCTTTCACTAGAAAATGCATAATGAATATTTGTTATACATCTTTTTAAAGGAACCAAGTCAAGGCATACCAGAACTATTAAACCCATCTCTGTTTATTATAATTGGATGTACTCATAACTCATATTCAATTTAATTTAACTTAATGGATCATAATTAATCCGTATGATTAGTCGAGATTAATATTAATTAGTATTCGTGGTAATTATTTTTTTAAAATTTTTTATTTTAAATTAAATTAAAATAATATTTTTTATTTTTTAAAATTTATTTTTAATATCAATAAATTATCTAAAATTATATAAAAATATTTGTAACAAATAAAAAAAATATTTTTTTTTATAAATTTTTCAAAAATATTTTTAAAGCACAGGCTTTAAACGCACGAACACCCCTGAGAATTTGTTAGGATGTTCGAAGAGGCAGAGCAGCCATATAACAAAATCAGTTGAACTTGTTGCTTCCCTTTGTTGCTGAATCCAACTAACCAACCAAATTATTCTAATAAAAATGAAATTATCAATCATAATTACAGTAATAATATCCGCAGTTATCCTTCAAATTATCGGTCTCTCACTCTTCATCTTCGGCTTCTTCCCCGTCAAACCAGCTCTCTCCGGCGTCAGGTCGCTCTCTCTCCCTCTCTCCCTCTCTCCCTTCCTTCTCTCCTTCCTTTTCCGATTTCTTCCTCAATCAACCTATACTGATAATTTTAAGTAACAATGCCAGTGGTCCTGAGAGCTTTTATTACGACGATGGCGGCGGCAGCGATTCCGTTGCAAATCACACGCGGGCGTCTATGCCTCCTCATCTCCTCAAATCTCTCTATCAGGTTTTTTTAATAAATAAATAAAAATCTAGTTTCAAATTTCAAATAATTCTGATTATATATATCTTTTTAGGAGCTCTCCGGAATCCATCCTTCTTTTGAACGTCTGATTTTGATGGTAAGTAAATGATGATAAAGCATGTGATGTGATGTGATGAAGCTTGTGACGTGATGTGATAAAGCTTGTGATGTGATGTGATGTGATGAGAGTTTAGGTTATTGATGGTCTTCCAGCGGAATTTGTTCTCGGAAAGGATGGGCAGCCTCCACGGGAGGATTTCAGGGAAGCCATGCCGTATACTCAGGCATTGCTTTCTAATGGAATGGCAACTGGATACCATGCGAAGGCTGCACCTCCTACTGTTACCATGCCTCGTTTGAAGGTTTATCTATTATGGCTATTAATTTTGTGTTTGATGCTTATTGCTTTATTATTATTATATTATTATTATTATTATTATTATTGTGTTATCATGTCACCATTGATACTTGCAGGCCATGGTTTCCGGTGCGATAGGGGGCTTCTTGGATGTGGCTTTCAATTTTCATACACAAGCTATGTTAGATGATAATCTTCTTGGTTAGTTGCGAGAGAGAATCATTCTTTAATTCACTACTGCTTCTCGTGGACGCTTGTTCTAAATTTTGGTTTGCAGGTCAATTTTTTAGGATTGGTTGGAAAATGGTGATGCTTGGTGATGAAACCTGGCTCAAGTTGTTTCCGGGATTATTCACAAGACATGATGGAGTTAGCAGTTTTTATGTAGGTCAACTTTGTGTTTTCCCTGACCAGTATAGTTTGATATTTCTTTGCCTTTTTCGTCCCTTCTGTATCCCCCGACTGTCACACACACAAACACTCAGAGCCGGTGCGTGGGGGCTATTCAGCTGTGAAGGGTTTCTAGTCCAACTTTCTTCTTCTATTCAAGTTCCCTTCTCTATACAGGTTAAAGACACAGTACAGGTAGATCAAAATGTTTCTCGACATTTGGAGAACGAGCTTAACAGAGATGACTGGAATCTTTTGGTGAGTTGTTTTATTTCTTGTCAATAATTTAATTCTCCTTGATTCAAGTTTGGGTGTGGCTGGTTGTAATTGCTTCCCCTTTTCCTTTGTTTCCAGAAATTCTATTACATTGTTCTTTGGAATGTTCATATTAGCTGATTTATCATGAATACTCTAGAATTTATGGACTTTTTTGGGTTTGGATTACATCTGCTTTGGTTTTTGAAGTTGAGGATTTTAGAGATGCATTCAGTATTGCATACAAAGTTGTTTTATTATGTTATGATTTCTATGTTTGTTGTTCTTTTTAGATTCTTCATTATCTGGGTTTGGATCATGTTGGGCATATTGGTGGACGTAACAGGTATTTCCTTTTTCAGATGCACCGGTAATTCTGTAGATATATTTTTCCTCTTATTTCTGGATCTTTACTTATCCTTTTCAACTTTAGTATTTTGATGGCTCCAAAACTTAAGGAGATGGATGAAGTGGTGAAGATGATTCATTTGAGCACTATCCAGACTCGAGATAATGATCAAGGAAAGACACTTCTGGTTTGTGCTACCTCATTTCTACTTTTTAGCAGTCAACTGTTTATAGACAACCATTTAGAATATTGGATCCCTTCTACCAAGGGAACATGAGCTGAGTTTCATAGATCACAGGGGTCATTTTTTTATTGGATTGTGTATGATATTGCATTGGAAAATGAGGCCATCAGTATGTGATCTAACCTTACTGAAACTCTTGACTCATCAAAAGAGAGTAATTACTAGCATTAGTACTTTGGATACGCCTGCAATATCCCAATAACTATTATTAATAAAACTTTCAAGTATCTAAATCTGTGGCAAATTTTGATCAACTTTCTGCAAATACAGTGACAAGGGAACACATGCTTGAGCACTGAGCAACCTTACCTTTGAATGGTCATTTGGTGTGTACTGTGCCCAACCTTAATTGGTACAGTACAGGAATCAAATTTAAGTCCTATACATGCATCAAGGATTCCTAATGATTAGCAATTGGCTTTTAGAAATTTACTATTAATTGAAGTTCTTTTTCTTGTTTGTAGGAGAAAATATTCAGCCTGTTTATTAATGAAGTTCATGCCCTTGATCAAGGACATCTACATAATACCATGTTTTGTATTGTAGAGTACCTTTATAAGGCAATGGCATCGTGTAATTATTTTGAAAGCAGCCTTTTTATGCTAGCATCTGTAACCACCTCCATCCTTAGTTTGTACTAAGATAGCTACTTGAAGCATATAATATCACGACATTCACCACTAGATTTTTTTCCAGAGACAATGATATACAATTTGCACACTAATTAAATTTTGATGGATGGTTAGTATTTCCATGCCCTAGGTGTCTCCTGCTCTATCTTTGCTTGCTGATGTCAACACCTTCATTTCTTAGATCCATAATACTATGTCCTTCAGATGTTTACCATTGTTTTCAAGATGTTTGTCTCTATGATACGTATTTGTCATTTGTTCTGTGTGCCATATGTAGGTTGTAGTAAGCGATCATGGCATGACTGAGAATGGTAATCATGGGGGCTCTTCGTATGAAGAAACCGACTCGTTAGCTCTCTTTGTTGGCCTCAAAAATGATCTCTCTGATTATGCAGCATCCTCTTGTGACTCTATTTACCAGGTAATTAAAGTGTACAACTTCTATCCCTTTGCACTCTGCCAAAAACTTTTTGTAGTTCATTGGTGTAAATTGCATCTGCATCTGGCATGATATTAATGACAATCTACAGATGCCATTGCCTTTAAGACTTTAAATTTTTCAAATTTATTTTCCTATATGAGCTTTGGATAGCTATAAGTTTTGTTAAAGGGAGTCCTTTTCTCCTCCATGCCCACCCATCAAAATACTTTTAATTCTTTGTGAGTTTGTCTCTTGACACAAAATACTTTTGTGTCGACAAACTATCGAAAGAACTAGTTGGCTTCTTACAACAGCAGCATATTCCTGCTTTCCAAGTTGTTTCCCCCTTTCCCATTTGATACTGCAACAATTTTCTATTTTAATTGCTCTTCAAATATAACCTAACTATCAGGAATTTTTGCTTCAAAAATCCCTTGACTATTAATGATTTTATATATGGTCCAGGTTGACATTGCTCCAACGTTAGCTCTTCTATTTGGTGTGCCGATTCCTAAGAACAATGTTGGTGTCCTGATTTCAGAAGCATTTGATTTATTGACAGGTCAGTTCTCACTATCTTTGTCTGTGTCATTTGTGTATGCATGCTCCGGTACCTGATTGTATGGGATGGAAATATTATAAAATTAAAGAGATCAAACAAATATAGATAAAAAAAAGTACAGAATCAAGTTTATGAATTTTAAATGCTGACCTTTTTACAAATGACAAATTAGTAAATAGCACTAAAACCATTTTCTATGGAAATTAGAAGGGATGAAGTATTTCTCTGCAAGAATGGTTTGGAGCCTATGAAATAGTAAGGATGGTCATCTCTGTAACAGGAAGACAATTTTATACAACTGGGACGTAGTAGTGTCTATCCTTGTTAGAGCTAAAAATCTACATGTTGGTCTTTAGGGGGTATCTGCATGCCTGCCCATGGGGCATGCTAGTGCTCATGGGTCCTACCGTGGTAGCTTTGTGTGTGGTGCCTTGGCACCTGGCCTTGATGGTGTCTGGTTGCTGGAGCCAGTGAACTTTTCCAGCCATCGCTGAAAATACTTTACTTTCTGTGCATATTAACCCTATGCTTACATATAATTTCATAAAAAATGGCATTTTAAAAGGCATTTGTGTCACAAACCTGATGTTCATTTATAACCTGATGAATTTCCATGTAATTTATAGTTTATTATGTGCATATCAATCTCCTGATTATTCCCATACAACTAAAGAAACGACCATGGAGAGTAGTGGGTGATTCTTTAGTGTTGACAATATACTTACTTTTTATGAAGGGATCCATAATACATCTATAATAAATCAATAGCTGCATGAAAGAAAAGTTAGAATAGAAAGTATGCTTTCTTGTCCCAAAGTTTGAGCTGACATGTATTATCCAGTCCTGGTTGAAACTTATTATGCAAATTCATTGAAAAACATATGCTAATTGCTAAGTACATCCTAGAGTACAGTCGGTGCTTATTTATATAAAAAATTGCTATAGAATTTTCTGCATTATTCTATCTTGGATCCTTTGGAATTGGATGTAGAACATGTGGATGAGATGCATTCAATATTTTGGCCATTTTTAGACTTTCAGCCATCTGCTCGTAGTTTAGGATGCACTTTATCACTTGTTATTAAACTCTCTCCCTCTCTATTATGCTTTGATTTATCATGGCTGGGGAGATTGTTGGCTTCTCACTTGTTTCATATGCTTGGTCTAGTTTATTATATGCTTCATGTGGATTTTTTGTTAAATATTGCTGTAGAACATAGTAATATTGGCATTTCTGAATATTTTTCATGCTAACTACACCTTGACCAATGACCTGGCCATATGGTATTTACTGGATATGGGAATAATTTATAACTCCCTGTTTTTATGTATTTGTACATTTGTAATCCCAATCATGCACCAAGGTGCTTGGCTCATGGTAGCTTAATCTAGACCATTGAAAACTTAATTGTTTCTATAAAAAGATAACATTTATATGGACCTGATTGAAAATTTGTGGATAGATTGAAATGGTATTTTTTCATTTTTTTATGCCATGGCATTGGAAATTATTTTACCTTTGATGTTTTTAAATTGTTTGATGTTTTATCTTATAATTTTCCTTGTGACTGATTAATTCAGATG
This sequence comes from Populus trichocarpa, assembly GCF_000002775.5. Classification (NCBI taxonomy): domain Eukaryota; kingdom Viridiplantae; phylum Streptophyta; class Magnoliopsida; order Malpighiales; family Salicaceae; genus Populus; species Populus trichocarpa. The sequence continues at coordinate 808,431 of NC_037291.2, read as the reverse complement.
ATAAACAACTGAGAGTGTTGGAATTGAATTCCTGGCAGCTGCTCCGATTAATCCAAGCACAATTACCCGGTTTATCATGCCGAAACTTGCCAAGCCACGATGGCTTTACAGATGGTCTTGCATCTACAACTGTAGAATGCTCTGGTAGTATGGAGAAGATGTTGTGTTGCCTATATATGAACGCTATAAATCTTCACAGTTCCTGGAAGTCAAAGTCCCTCTCCAGGTGCGTTTTGTGTGTGGAACAGTCTGATATTATACCATGAAACAAAATTCTATGGGAACCATTCCTGATACCTCTGTTGCTTTCAGTATAATTTATAGTAATACCTGTGTTCCTTTCTTTGTAATTTCTGTAAATAGGTCTAAAAGTAGGGATGATTACAGCTGCACTGTTGCAGCATATCATCAGTTTCTGAAAACTGCAAGTGAGTGGTTATCACGCAGAGTGACTGATGTATGTATACTCATTGATAACAGCTACCAATTTGGAAAAATATCTTACTCAATGTAGAAATAAACTGTGATTTGCAATTTTTTGTAAAGGGTGTAACAATATGAATTGTTTCTTTTTCTTTTTTGGTATTCCCTTTTCTTTTTTCTTTTATTTATTTGTTTATTTATTTTTGGCAGAAACCTGTTGGCTTACTTGCTTTTGGGATTGTGGCAATGGCCATATCATCTCTAACATTATTAGGCCTCATGATTTGCATGAGTACAGAGGATCAACCTGGAGAGAACCAACGCCTTTGTAACTCAATTACTGGTTTGCACAAGTGGTCTGTAAATGAAATCTTTCTATTGGGTGTCATGTTAATTCTTGTTATGAGTATGGCTTCGAGTTCTATGGTAGAGGAAGAGCAATATATTTGGCATTTTGTTTTATCAACATCATATGTGCTATTTCTTCGAAAAGCAGTTCAGCCTCTTGCACCAGGAAGTGCAAAGAGCTTTTTCAAATTGATGAAGGGACAGACAGAAAGACTTGATTTTCGCATATCTTCCATCATTTTGCTTCTTATTTCTGGAAGAATTTTGAGAAGCTGGCACCAAGGTGGTGTAAACTGGACGTATCTTCCAGACATTTCAAAGTGGCTTGAACAGGCTGGGGTTAACCATGTGAGATCAATTCAGCTAGCATCGGGTCTGCTAGTGATCAGTTTAAGCATATTTGCTTTGTTTTTGTTTGGATCTAGGAGAAAAATCACTCAATTAGTTGGATTTTGCTTTCTCATATGTGGATTCTTGGTTTTATGGCACCTGTATCACAACAATGCATTTGTGTCAGCCAGTTGTGATGCTGCAATACAGGCACAGATAATATATGCAATTCTTGGTATTGCCACAATTGGCACTTTTGTAGCATTACCATGGTTCATACCTCTTTGGTTCCCTGGTACATGTTCAAAGCCTAATGTGAAATCAACTTTGGTTACTTTTGACGGTCAATGCATATTTTCATTGGTGGAATTCAGAGACTCTTCATATCTGATTGGGTTAGCATATATAATATGTTGGTGTCTTCTGCAGCTGTTGCTTCAACAGCCAATCAATTCAATGCCCATCCTTTTGCTTCTCATGCAGATCCTCTCTAGCATGCTCTACTTTTCTTGTAGTGGGCTACAGCATATTGAAGTGGAGGTTAGTTCCTATATCATTTCTTCTTATAACTACCGACTGGACAGTCCAGCATGCAAGAATCAGTTGACTATCACTAAAATATATCACATAGTATAGTCAAACATCTGGAGAACCAGGTAATGATGCTTTTAATCAACCTGAAGCTCAGATGTGAATTTCAGCATTATTGACTCTTAACACAGAAAATAATTGAGAAATTCTTAACTTGCAATTAGGTGATTCACAAGTTAAATCAGCAAGTGAAAATATCATGCAGTTTAGACCCTCACCTTGACTGCTCTGTTAGTTAATCAAGGTCTTTCCTAGGTTTACCTTCTGTTCTTTTCTCTGAATCTATGACCAAGGATCACTCCGTTCCATTCTTTTTACCATTATAGTTAGGATCCAAGGGCTATGCCTATTCTTGAGAACATGTTAAATACACTATTTTCTGTTATCAATCAATGTGTATTCATTTCTGGGAAATTTAGATTTAAAGAGATAAGGCTTGTTCTGAGCTTTTCTGTAAGTCATAAATTCCAGTTTCTGTATAGTTGTTTTAGTTTTTTATTGTCTTACTCTGTATTAATTTCTGATTTTTGTTTCATCGAAACAAATATCACAGAAATGAGAAACAGGTTGGCAGCTATAAATTAGTAAAATGCAAATATAAAAAGTTATGAGCACCTGTCTTTGATATCTTAATCTGGAAAGGTGAAAGAAGATTTCTGTTTTCAACTGAAGTCAAAGAATTTTTTCCGTGGTGTGTTTCATTTAATACTTGTTAGTAATTTCATTTCCTTCAAGGCTAACCGCATTTCCTAGTGCTAATGCTGGGCACCCATTTTTTTTTTCTCTTAGGTTGCTTTGTTGTACTATATGGGAATGGCAGGCCATTTTGCTCTCGGGAACAGCAATACTCTTGCCACAATAGATGTTGCTGGAGCTTTTATTGTAAGTACTCTTACCTTTCTAGTGTAGTTGATATATAGTTTCTATTTCACGACATATAGTTTGTTACATAGACGTTGCTCTCTGTACTATATTTTAGATTCAGGGAGCCACGTTCAGTGTAATCTCAAACATTGTTTTACTCCTTGTCAGGGCCTGTCAAGTCACTCAATGTTTCTTTCTGGCATTTTGATGTTCATCATTACCTACGCGTCCCCAATGTTATTTCTTCTTAGCATGCTGATGTACATCTCCGTGAAGTGCACAAGCTATCTTGCAAATCACCAAAATGTAGATTCGGGGCATCTTGCAAAGATGATTCTTGGATTTCCTTGTCTGGTTCCAGTGGGCTTGAATTCAATTCTACTGACTTCCTACACCATTGTCTTGCTGTTAATGAGGAACCATTTGTTTGTTTGGAGTGTCTTCTCCCCGAAGTAAGTCTTTCTCTGAATAGCTTTGCAAAACATGAAAACTTAGCTAAATTTCCCCAGCTTTAGTGACGTGCTTAACAAATTATAACCCTTGGAAGGTGAATGATCTGTGGTTTAAGAGAGTGGTAGAACACAATGTACAATGCTTCATGTTGTTTATCATAGACTAATGGTGTGTTTCATTACAGGTACTTGTATGTTTGTGCTACAACTGTTTGCATCTACGTTGGGGTCTTTGTAGTGGCTGCCACTGAGATTTATACATGTTGGGTGCTGGCACTGCGGAGAAAGAAGCAGATTTCAATCCGATAGGAGCTTTGCATGCCAAGATGGCCGGCATCGTGACCTCTTTCAGACCAACTAGCACTCTGGCCATTTATGCATCTGTTTTCAATATTCACCGATCAATTTTCTTTCGGAGCACAGTCTATTATTATTTTTTCAATCTAGGATGAGCAGCTAGGATCTTTGCGCAACAAGAAAAAAAAAAAACAAAAGGGCTATTAGCAATGTAGCATTCATTCTCTTCCTCTCAAGCATCAAAAGGGCTATTATTATTTTTCTCAGATTCTTGCCCCAGGTAGTTATTCGCAAAATAATTAGTTAATCCTTTAGGCTTACAAATCTTAATGCTAAATCCTTATATTTTCATATTTGTTTTAACTTAGTCCGGTTTTCATAATAATTCAATTATTCTTTTTTTCCCCTAAAATGTCCTTCATTTCTAATTAAACCTTACAAGCTCAGCTCACCCTCTGCAGACAATTCTTTTAAAAAAAATGCATTTAAAAACTGTAATTTAGAAATTTCTAAAAGAATTTACATTCAACTTTAGTCAATAAACTAACTAGTGATTTTTCAAAACCACAGGGACTAACTCGTAAAATCATAAAAAACTGCAGTGATTAGATTATAACTTTTTTTTTTAAAAAAAAAAAAACAGTAAGAGGGCATCAGATTACAAGATCTTGGAATTGAATCAGACAATAAATTGAGGGAGGGTTTTTCGATTGTGTTGATTATAAGGTTTGATACCCCTTTTCATTGCAACGGTCATGCATATCCCATCTTACAGATATGCTTTAAAATGCAATTAACCAATAATTACTTCATACATATTTGCCTGCCTATATAAACCGAGCAGGGTTACCATCTTTTCTTTTCACACTGGAATACAAATCATCCGTCTCGACTTCTCTTGCCTGGGAATAACTTCAACATCAGGCCAACCTGTGTTAGCTTCATGGCCTTGCAACAGGTACCTCTCTTTGTTTTGTGCTATGTAATTGATTTCCTTGCTCTTCTTAAGATAGTTTACTTCTTTGCATAGCAGATGCATGATGTGCAACCTCTTTCAAGTCACAGTAATTCAGCAGGACCATGTTCAAATCAAGATGATTTTCGGCAAGCATTACTAAACTCTATCAATGAAACAACATATAACAATTCAATGGCCAAACAATTAATATCAGAGGAGGAATCTAAACTAGTTGCTGCCAAGAAACACAGCATGGCTGAGAGTAACCGCCGGAGTCGAATCAATACCCAGTTCACTACCCTTCGTACCATTCTCCCCAACTTGATAAAAGTATGCAACACACAGTATGCATTTCAATTCAAATATTCACACACGCGCCAGCAAGCGCGCACAGAGAAGTCCTCCATTTATATGCTAATGCATCAATATTCCATTTGTGCTTTGCTATAAACAGGTGAACAAAGCATCAGTGCTTGAAGAGACAATCAGGTGCGTGAAAGAGCTGACAAATACAGTGTCAGAATTGAAAGAAATATATGGTGGTGGTAGATTGGAATGTGTATTTCCTGGCGGGGCTGACAAGTTAAGAATCGGTTCCTGTGAGGGGAAAGGTCAGGAGGTTGTGAAAGTAGTATTCAGCTGTGATGATAAAAGGAAGCTATTGTCTGATGTTGCAAGGGCAGTGAGATCAGTGAAAGGAAAGGTAGTGAGGGCAGAGATGGTGACAATGGGTGGAAGGACCAAGTGTGTTTTGTGGGTACAAGGAATAAATGGGAATGAGGAGTTAGAGATGCTAAGGAGAGTTCTAAATGCTCTCACCGAGAAGCCAAATATGGCGAGGACATGTAACAGGCCAAAGCTTACTCTGTTGTGATAATTTGTGGTGTAAAATTTCATGGAGGCTGTTATTTAGTGTAAATTTTATTTTATAAATGGTTGATAGACAGCAGGATGAATGCATTCTACTCTTAGATTGTAAACTTAGAATAGAGAACTAGTTAGTGTATATGTAATGTTTCACAAGGTTTTACTTTTATTTATTAAACCCAACAACAAGGATCAGAGAAAAAAGGCCTGATGCTTGATTCTGAAGAGATCTTCTATCCCTCCTATCAGCTGTCTACCAAATTATAATTTTTCAAGCACAAGAAATTTCATCTAGCCTTTTATGCCTCTTAATTAGATCAGACTGCAAGCATGTATGTCTAAATGGCGTTAAATAAAAACTCAAAGAGGATACAATATGGTTAATAATGAGATGGATTTTCTCAATTCCAACCAACTCAAACATTATAGGATAGCTTTCAAAAATACATTTTTCCCTGTACATTGCTTGTGTCTAAGCTTATCACTTCAATGGACATATATAGTCGATGAGGACTGAAGTGAATCAATCAGTTCTTCTCCATTATATGCTGCTTTCCTCCAACACAGTTCTCAAACAAATATCTCCATACTGAAAAAAAAAAAGGTAGCTTTCTTTGTTCGAATAAGGCTTCTTTTGAACTTTTTTATTTTAACTGTGGAGTCTTTTTTTCTTCTTTTGTAATTGCAAGTTGTCTTTAATTGTTCTATTACCATTTTCCATGAATCGATGCGAACCTGGCAGCTTGACAGGTTTTTTGGATACACTAGCAGCTTCACCACCACCAATCCACCATGACTGCTGGAACTAGCTAGTTCCACCTCCACCAAAGGCCACATTGCCTTCTCTGTCAACACTGCTGAAGACCATCTTTATTGCCATCATTGTCGTCAACTGCCTTCCACATACTGCCAACTTAACCAACTATGCTTTACTGCCTCCTTTCAAAAGCACCTAAATCCCATCTTTGACAAATTATCCTTCCTGCCTACAGTGCCCACAGTCACAAGGGTGACATTACCACTTCCATCAACTCCACTCCTCATCCCTAAGCTTCAACTATTCCAACAACTACTAGATGGTTCAGGCACCTAACCGACACGCCATGGTTATACGTTGGAGGGTTTACTTTTATTTTCTACTCAGAGGTTTGTGTATACTTTGTCCTCCATTTTTCACTTTTTCACTTTAAGCATATTCAGTTTCATTATTTACTGGTGACAGATAAGAGTAGCTATTGTTATTCTTGTCATACCATACTTCCGCAATAAGTATTTGGATGAATATGGTTTCTTATGAGTTACTATACACATGATATTATAATGATTAAATCTATGGTATTAAATCTATGTGAGTTTTTTTTTTTTTTTTTTTTTTTGAAAATCACATTTTATGGCTCAACATTCTAACACCTTAAAAGATGCTCATATGTAAATGACAAAAGACCAGATTAAGGATCTTGCTTATAACTGATTATTCCTAAGAAATTTATGAAAAAATAAATTTATATATTTAAAGAAAAGGGATCAGGCAGGATAGAGAAAGTGTGAGGATTCACTCAGCATATCTAATGGTATTGTTAGTGCGCTTGATACTGATATTGCATCAGTTGGCCTCTGTATGATGGGGCAAGAGACTATAGCCAGCATTAGTATGACATAAATCAATTGCATGCAAAATATTATGTTCCCAGTAATCCAAAATGAGAATAAGAAATCAAAATAGAGCCTGATTTCCACGCGGACTTCAATTTCTATCCAAGACAACTCCGTTTTAGTTCAGATTTATTCAACAGTAAAAGAACATTAGGGTAATTGTATGCTTGTCAGAGGGCATATGAGATAATGAAGGATATACAATTATATTTAGCTTCAAAAATGTATAAATATCCCTCAGTATCAGGTCAACCAACAGCCAACTTCTTAGCATAACTCAATCTTTATTTTTATAGACACCAAGAATCCATTATAAGAATTGTACAAACCCTACAAGAGTTGCAGGGGTGAAGATTTATACTCTACATAGTGAAAGAATACACTTACCGGTGCTGAAACTGTTTTCCACGTGATGGAGTTGGTATGGGACATTGTCATACGCATGTATGAATATCATCAAAGTCTGTGTCACTGTTTATAAAACACAAGTTGTCGGCTACAATTTGCTTTGACAGCATTCTCCAATTTCTCAACCTGGTCAAAATCAACTTTGAAAGAGATCATGGCAAAACCATCTTTACCAGTCTCATAATCCTGCTTGATGTCCTCAACTTGAAAATGCTGTAGCTGTAACAACCGAGTACAAGATCAATATACATGCGACCATTCCCATTTCGATCAGTAGAATAACATGTAGGCATGCCAAGAAAATCTGGCACAAAGGGAAAACGACAGTGAATCCTAATTTATGACAAATGTTCACTGATGAAATAAACCACTATAGCTCACATACTAAATTTCATCATCTCTTTTATTTATTTTGATGTCTAGTGATGGTGATACATCAGATTAAAGAAATCTACATGTGTGTGTGTGTGTGTAGTAATTAATAATACATAACCTGCCTACCTGATGTTGCACGAGTCCTAAGAGATCAAAGGGAACCTCCACGGCCATAGGGACCTAAAGAAAGAAATTAAGAAATGGTGACTGGTGTTGAAAATTAAAGTGGGAAATCAAAGAAAAGCAAAAAGAAACCTTAGATTTGACGAGACAAGTAGGGGCATTTCTCAAGCATTCAGATGTAACCCCACCATAAGCCCTAACCAGTCCACCAGTTCCTAGTTTGATACCTCCAAAATAGCTGAATTTATGAATATAATATTCATTAAAATCATCATATTTTATTAGGATAGGAAAAGGATTGTAATAACTCAAGTGAAATAAAAAGAAAAAGAAAGGGATGATGTTATGGTACCGGATGACAACGACCATGACTCTGTCGATATGAGAAGAAAGAATAGCAGATTGAATAGGTTTGCCAGCAGTCCCAGATGGTTCACCATCATCATTACAACGGCTGTGCTGTCCTACCTTAAAAGCCCAGCAATTATGAGTGGCACGTGGATCTCTCACCTCGGAGAGGAAGGAGAAGGCGGATTCTTCATCAGAGATGGGAGCAGCTATGGCTATGAATTTGCTCTTTTTTATTTCTTTTTCCAAACTCACTCTCTCCGCAATGCTCCTGTACTCACCATGATTAATGCTGCTACTAGCCGTGATGGTGGCGGAGGCGGCGTTGGTTACCATCTTCTTGAAACTGGTGGAGACAGCTACAGAGGCAGATAGACCATTCTTATTCTTCAGAATCAGGTGATGATAATAGCAGCTAGAGACTCTTGTTATACCTGCTGCCATTAGAGTATTAGGCTAAAGGTCCTATTTTATTACAAGTATTTGAGATGATAATCGCATCTCGTAACTATGTCATGTCCATTAGGCGCCAGGTCTCCTCACTTAGCTTTTTTTTTATGGCCACTCCAGCACAAAGCCCAGCATTTATAATGGGCTTTCAACATATCTCCTTATGCTTTATATTTATTTTAAGATTATTTTTATCTCTTCCTTTTTATATTTTTAATAAAAAAATATGTTTCTGTCTTCTGTATATCTACCCCTTTTATTTTAGAATAATAACTAAAAATATTTTAATTAATAACTGATGGAAAATATTTTCTAAGAAACAATTTCCACAAATAAATAAATATCTTATGATACTAATCAAAATATTAAAAATAAAACTGTTATGATATTATATATTTTAATATTTTTTTTCCTCAATTTCTCAACTTAATTTTTAATTGGTGTTAAGAATTTTTTTAATATGTATAATTTTCAATTTATTTTATTAAACAAACATTAATATTTCAATTAACATTTAAAATTCTTCTTGATAATAAAAAAATAATTAAAAATATCTATGATTGTTGTGTTAAAAAAAACTCTCATGTCCACCAAGCCCAACATTACAATGGGATTTTCACAATTACTTTTATCAAATTTCAGCTTATAAAAAAAATGTTAGCGAAATATTATTAATTGAAAAGTATTTTCCATGAAACAATTTGTACGACCAAGCACAGAATATTTTTGGACAAAACTCAACTCAACAAACACACCCAAACAAAAGCTGATGAAGTAGTGAAAAGGTACAAGGCTTTGATTCCAAGATGCCGCCCTCTTGTCGCTCTACCCGTCTAACCTCTATTCAACTCTAACTGAATCTCATATTGTATTATTAGCCCCTCTAGCTTTACAAATTATATTACATAATCCTTCTATTTTTAAAAACTATTAATTAGCCTCTTAAACGTTGTTAACCGTACTTAACTTGATATTAATTTATTCAATAAAATTTGTTTTTCTATTTAATATATTCATATTTTATAATTATTAATAAAAAATAAATGAGAAAAAGAACATGAAATGGATGAAAAGGATTTAGTTACATATAGATTTAAAAAATTAAGGAGTAATTAATTATTTTTTAATATGAGGGATTTGTTTATTCTTGTTGAACTAAATAAGGACTAAAGTATACTTTACCACTTGTTAGAAAAGCAAAGAAACATTAAAGAGGTGCGGAATCCGCTCTGGGCAGCTAAAACAGAGGAAAACAGAGCATAGAAATCTCCGTCCTGTTTCAAAGGCGATGGACTCTGTGTCGCATGCCGCCGTGATCAGCAGCTCCAAGCTCAGTTATGGTGGTCGCGTCTCTTTCAACAAGGACAAAAACCCACTACTACGCTCAAGTGTTGTGTCTTTACGAAACTGGAGGGCCCCATCAAGAAATCTTGGCGTTTTGGCAGCACAGATTGGGAACAAAGAGATTGATTTCAGCGATCCGGATTGGAAAACAAATTACCAAAGAGATTTTGAGAGACGGTTTAACATTCCTCATATCACTGATATCTTTCCTGATGCAGACCCAATTCCCTCTACGTTTTGTCTAAAGATGAGGACTCCAGTCATGGAAGATTTCGCTGGTGGATATCCATCTGATGAGGAATGGCATGGATACATAAATAAAAATGACAGGGTGCTTCTTAAGGTAAATGAGAAAAAAGTTTGGTCAGCTCATTATGGGATTCCAAAGTCTAACGATGTTTTCTTTTGTTGTGTTTTTTTCAGGTCATACATTACTCATCACCTACCTCTGCTGGAGCTGAGTGCATTGATCCCAATTGTACTTGGGTCGAACAATGGTAAACTCCTTTATGAGTCTTTGCAAATGGTAAAGCTTGCATTTTTTGCCAAGAACTTGAAAAATTACAGAAACGAAGGAGGGTTTTGCTTTTCTTTTCCATACAAAATTCTGTTTTTTGTGCGATAAATTATTTTGATGCTTATTTCCATCCCATCCAAGTATAATTGACACGAACTTTACTGAATGCATGGAGCATCCACATGTTGTATAAGATTTTAGTATCAGAGTTATGAATTATAAGGAGAAATTACATCTGAGCAAGAAAGAACATTGGAGTGCCCTCTACACATGCCTGAGAAGTTAGAATGCATGCTTGTATGGTGATGAAGTGTGGTTTTAGAACGTGTAATTGAGTTTCCATTGCAAGTTTTTGCAATTTGTGGAGTGACATTTTTCCGTTCACTGCTTCAGCTACCAAAAGTGATTCTGTATTCAGCCTCCTAGGTGTTTTATGAGGGCGTCATGCTTTGCGTTCCCTTGTTCACATAACCTATTTTCATCAAATAGCATATTACTTCCTTACAAACAGTGTCTGATTTCTGTTATCTGCACTTCTTTTAAACAGTAGATAAGAAATTAACGAAACTTGATACGCATTAGTACTTCTTCTCTAATTTCATTTATCTTGTTATGTAATATAATTGTGGTAGTTGTAGATCATTATCATGTCCGTCTGGCATAGGAAATATCATCCATCACTGTGAAGTTATAATATTATGTGGGTGATATGATGTTGAAATCTTCATAGGGTCCATAGAGCTGGGCCTCGGGAAAAAATATACTTCAAACCAGAAGAAGTAAAGGCAGCAATTGTTACTTGTGGTGGCTTATGCCCTGGTCTCAATGATGTCATCCGACAGGTTAGTATCATGTACATGTCAATCTGCTTATAATCCTCCTCCACATGAAGGATGTATCCTTTTCATATATATATATATATATATATATATAGCCTTATTGCTGTCGAAGCTTGGCAAGTTCCAGGAAAATTACATTTTGTTTTCAAATTTTCTTTCCGACACATAGAATGTTACCATCTGCTACTCTTGGAACCCTCTAGACTAAAATAACATTTTCTCTGGAAATTTATATGCTATGTTTAATGGTTGGGGTTAGTTCTACCATACATTCTTATATTATATACCTGTTAGCAGATTGTCATCACACTTGAAATCTATGGTGTCAAAAAGATAGTTGGTATCCCCTTTGGTTATCGTGGATTTTCTGATGAAGGCCTGAGTGAAATGCCGGTAAATTATCATTTCTTTTCTGTTGAAGTTTCAAATATAGCAATGTAACAGCTTTTCTTCTCATTTATGTCTAATTTTAGAGATTCCAATTACTCTGTATGAATTTTGCTTTTATCATCAGCTATCCAGGAAAGTGGTGCAGAATGTTCACCTTTCTGGTGGAAGCTTGTTAGGAGTTTCACGCGGCGGACCCAGTGTTAGTGACATTGTGGACAGCATGGAGGTACTCAGTCAGCCTTCAAGTTCTGTATTCTTGCATAAATTGCTAATATCAAAAAGACCCGTGATGTTTGGTATGTAGTGTTCTCATATACTTTTCCATGACAACACCAGGAAAGAGGGATCAACATGCTCTTTGTGTTAGGTGGGAATGGTACCCATGCTGGAGCCAATGCAATACATAATGAGGTTTGTTAAGCCTGTAGCCTTGCACTGTTTTCTGCTTTATTTTTTCAAGTAACTTTCCCAAGCATTCTCTAGTAAGTTTTTCCGAGAACAAATTACTCATAGAATCTGCAACACAGAATATAATATTTATCACACACGCACACACACAGTTAATTCCCAAACTCTGAAGTTGAAGTTGTAGCTCGTGTTTTTCTTTATAATATTATATATGTATATATATATGTATATGTATATGTGTGTGTGTGTATATATATATATTCATTAAATTATAAATGGCATGACAGTAAATTCCATGTATCACACAAGTAGGGATTTTGTAGGACTCTACTCGCAGTCTACCTCTCTATATCTAAAACTGTGCATGGTTGCTCCATATCTTTCTCTTGGTCATTTCCTAGTATTTATCTCTTTAGTTAATTTTGGTTTTAGTGCCGTAGACGAAGGATGAGGGTGGCTGTAGTTGGCGTGCCAAAAACCATAGACAATGATATTTTGATGATGGACAAAACTTTTGGTTTTGACACTGCTGTTGAAGAAGCGCAGAGAGCAATAAATTCTGCCTACATTGAGGTAAAAAACAGTTATATTATTACTTCAAATATATGGCAATGTGAACATTTGCCTTTGTTTCTACATGTCTTTCCTGGTACTTATTTACACATGCTTAACTGGTATTTTCCCTCAATTTTATGACAGGCACATAGTGCTTATCATGGTATTGGCATAGTGAAATTGATGGGTCGTAACAGTGGATTTATAGCAATGCATGCATCGCTAGCTAGTGGACAAATCGACATATGTTTGATTCCAGAGGTATTTATACTTGACTCAATTTACGTATTGTTTTGACTTTTGAACCCCTGTTAATTTAATATTTTCAATTTGAAAGGTACCTTTTCATTTACATGGACCTCTTGGTGTTTTGAGGCATCTCAAATTCCTAATTGAGACAAAGGGATCGGCTGTCTTATGTGTAGCAGAAGGAGCTGGACAGGTGTGTTATACCACTATGTTTTCATATCAAAAGCATGATGGTCCATCTTTGAATTATCCATTTGTCCAGCTTGATAGGAGTCCTGATTTAGACAGCATGCTAATCCATATGGGATGGTCAATGCTTCTGCATGGGTGCTTGGAAACTATTAAGCCCATGGTGATTGATTGCAAGCTTCGTGCCACATGTTGATGAAACGTGTTGCACATTGTTCTTGGTTTTTAAGAAGATTTTTAGATTGTGGTATCAATGCAATCAAGAAAGTGGATAATTAAAAAATCTATGGTTATATTATTAGTTTTATAATTTTGTTATTATTTAGGAACATTTGGGGTTTAGGAATATCTACTAGTTTGTTTAAATAGGGATTTTTCTTCCTTTTTAAGACCATTTGGGGTTTTTGCTGTTTATAAGCACACTATTCTATTGATTTTGAGGGCCTTTTTGATGAAACTGAAGTTTAGTTTCCAAAGTTCTTTGTTGAAAAAAGAGAAGAAAAGGTCTTTGTTCTTGTGGAATTGAGAGTGGAGTTTATTGTGGATTTAGGAAGGGACCGTTGTAGAATCAAGGGTTTAGCCAAGTGGCTTAATAGTTTCTAAGTTTTCTTTCCTTTTTCCTCAATCCCTTCACCTGTTCTACATAGGTATAATCATAAAAGCACCTTAATTGCAGAGAAGCCATTCTTGACATGCCTAATTAAACTGTATCAACAATGGTGCCAACACCCTGGAATCAATCATCATTAGACCACCACTTTGCCAGAGAGGCAGCGTTTTTACTCTTTTTTCTTCTTCAGTTCCGTGTCTCTTTTTAAAGTTCTTCACCACCACTTTGCCATAGTATTTATTTTTCTTGCCTGTGTTCTTTGAAATTCTGGCTTTTGACTGCTCTCATTCTTTTATGACTTCTGTTTCTTTTATATTTTCTAAATTGGATTCTTCTTACTCATTTACTGCAACCCTTCTCTTCATGCTAGAATTTAATGATTTGGATACTGCTTTTGCTCCTAGACCTGAGTGATTTAATTTTGATTTGTTGACTGTGATCTCTAACTTCTCTGCAAAATAAGTCTTTTAAACTAAAAAAGTTATCTTCAACACTTGAGACATATCTTTTCAAGTCAACATCAGGCCATGGGCAGGTGTTGAGGTTCCGGAAAGGATAAATCACGTACATTGGAAGGCCGTGTTTCTCTTTCTGAACCTGGAAATTACCAAAAGAGGAATTCCATCACTAGCATTTTTCTCTTTAAAATTTGTTTTATCATATCTTTTATATATTTGGGGGGGAAGGCTAATTTATGATTTTCTATGAAATAATGATTGTGATTTGTTCTTGAAAGAAATATGTTCATGATGCAGAATTTTCTTGGGAGAACTAATGCTACTGATGCATCTGGAAACACTGTACTCGGAGACTTTGGTGTGCATATTCAACAGGAGGTCAGTGATTGTTTATATAGTGGCTCCTCATGAATGGAACTCATGGTAATTAAGTTACATGGATCGTATGGAAAATGCATGATTTTTTTTTTAAGGACAACAATTGCATGACTGATTGAACATCTAAATTTTAACCATCTTAGTGGTGTTACATGAATATGACTAAAGTCTGTTTTGGCTTATAATTGTCACTTGCCAGGTTATGAGAATTCTTCGGCCTTCTTTGATTGAACCCTACTGTTTACTACATGGAATATGCATACAACAATAACCAAGCCTCAATCCCAAACTAGTTAAGGTCAACTTTATGGATCCTCGCATCATTCTGTGCGATCATATGCTAAATCCACCTCAGCATCAATAGATCTTAGATCCTTTGATTTGATTTCCGTCTATGTTAGCTTAGGTCTCCCTCTTCACCTTCCCTCCCTACTACTGCCAACTTGTCAATTCTCTGAACTAGGGCGCCTGATGTCCTTTGTTGGACAGGTTTAATTCTGGCTATCAACCGACAGCAACCATCTCCCTTTAACAGGGCTTGGGACTGGCTATTCCAACCTGAGCTAGCATAGGCAGAGTTACATGGAATATGCTTACTGTTTCATTATTTCACTTGTCTTAACCTCAAGTGCTTATTTATAAGCATCAAGCGAAATAGAAATGGAAAACCAAATGTATGAAAATCAAAACATAGAAAGACCAGTTCCTGAGATAGTAAACCTACTAATTAGAAATAAAGTAGACTGCTTTTAAAACCTATTTTACTGTTAAGTGGTACATTATAATTCTCCTAAATGGTAAAAATACTGAATAACCATAGAAAATTATAGTTCCTATTTAGTCAAACAGTAATTCTCATTTTTGTTTTTCTTCATTTCCCATCATTAATCTTCCTTTTGCCAGGAAATGCCATATTTTGATAGATCTCGATTAATCAACAAACAACTCGTGTTTTCTTTTATTTTTTTGGGAGACTATTTCCTTCATGGATCTCAATTATTATGCATTTGTAAATGGAATCTTGATTGTTATACATTTGCAAAAGGTTTTGGGTTGATCTGGTATGACAGTGTTACTAATTCAATGCCTTTTTTTTTTTGCCAGACAAAAAAATATTTTAAGGAGATTGGCGTTCATGCTGATGTAAAGTATATTGACCCAACATACATGATACGTGCATGCCGTGCAAATGCATCAGATGGAATTTTATGTACTGTTCTCGGACAAAATGCAGTGAGTCTCCCTCTATCCCTCAATTTGAGCATTTCCTTTATTTCATAATTGATAAATAAGACAGAAGATAGATATTTTGTTTTCCATAAAATAAACTAGCATTGATTATTCTTCTTGGAACACTATCAAAGATGCAAAGACGCATAAAAATCTTAGTGGTTGCAGTGGTATGGTAAAAACTTCTTGATGTACTTGCCATTTAAGCTAAACAATTTTCCACTTTGTGCATTGCATGTGGAATAATCAACTTGATTAATTTTGCATCTTGTCGAGACAGTAACTGAAATCATTGAATCATGTTTTCAGCTCTATCAAATTTGTATCACCGATACAACTTGGCATTGCAATTTTTCTAATTATATTTTCTCTCTCTGATTCTAACTTTTGGAACTTTATTTTTCATAAAAACTACTGGAGCATTACATCAAAACTGAATATCCAAGGAAAATTATCCGTGTATCGTTTCCACTATATGTCGTATGCATGTAAATTATTTTATCTACATGTTACCATGACTTGGTACCTCTAATATTTGCAAAATCAGCATGAAGACCCTCAATACTACCCACGCGCCACCGATAATTTTTCACTTCATTAATACGTGGCTGATATGGATGTATGGTTATGGCAGGTTCATGGTGCATTTGCTGGATATAGTGGAATCACTGTAGGAATATGCAACACTCATTATGTTTACTTCCCCATCCCCGAAGTCATTTCTTATCCCAGGGCTGTGGATCCTAACAGCCGCATGTGGCATCGTTGCTTAACTTCAACCGGCCAGCCTGACTTTGTCTAAATTAGTCAGCCCTCCAGCCTTATACAGCTGAATTGAGAAATTTGAAGTTTGCAAGGTTCACCAAAGGAACAGAACGCAAGCCAGAGAAGATTCTTGGTTAGCTTGTATGTTCATTTTAAGCTACCAAAATAATACAAACTCCAAAAGAGAATCAGGTAGTGTAAAGCATTCCTGCGCCAGTTTACATAATCACAAGGCGTGCTTGTAATAAATTTACAAGGATTCAGCCTAGCAATTCTTGCTTGCTTCCCAGGGCATCTGTAACTTGTTTTGTAGCGATAGATTATTTGTTGATTTCATAAACTCGGCCATAATTTACCCACCAGCATTGCAAGTGGTGGAATAAATTTATTTTCCAAGAATTTCTCTTTGCAACAATGCCATATCCAAGAAGTTTGCAATCTGTTATGATATAAAGTGGAAACAGGGGCATATATAAACATAAGCTTGTGGTGTATTAGATAGCTTCCAATGAGTATGCTTGTAAACCTCTCCTCAAATATTATTAACATCAACCCTCTCCGCTGCGTGCTTGAATTCATGATTGGGTGAGGCCATAAGGGTGGTTCATCTGGTGTGAGATGAGATATGAACTGGTAGCTGTATTCATGACATTCAAGTAGGAAAACTCACAAATATAAGAAAGAAATGTATAAAGTCATAGGTGGACGACTAGCATAGGCGTCGGTGCTCACCAACCCATGCCACAACATGGTGCTCATGGTTAATGCTGTAGGCACCGCTGATTTGGTGGCACATTTTTGTGAGCACCAATTCTTCCACAGGGGTTGATGCTCTAAGTGAAAGGTTCATGTTTTTCCTCTTTATCTTTCTTGGGGTATAGTAACTTGTCCTAGTAACCCGTAAGTTCCTAAACATCTATGATCTTACAAGTCTGGTCATGGTAGGAGGATTGTTACGATTTATTTTTTAAAGTATTTTTTTAAAATAAATAAATAAATATATATATATATATAAACAATATTTTTTAAAAAATAAATATTAATAAATAAATAAATAAATAATGAATGATGTGAAAACTTTACCGAACTTGCATTTCTTCTTGGCAGTTGAGTTTAGGTAGGGTAAAAGAATGATTAGAAAATTTTCTGACCTTTAGGTAGAGGATAACAATGATGTGACAACTTGCAGCCATCAAGTCCATCAAACCACAGTTCAGCGGGCAACTTTGACTTTCAGGTTTTTAAAAAAGTATTAATATTAAAAATAAATTTTAAAAAATATAAATAAATATTATTTTAACATATTTTCAAGTAAAAAACATTTTAAAAAATAATTTCTATTATTTTTAGTGTATTTTATATTTTGGCATGAAATATTTTTTAAAATTATTTTTTGATTGGAAATATTTTTATTTTTTATTTTTTTTACTTTAGCTTATTAAAATTAATAATATTCTTTAGAGGATTGGAATTTCTTGTACGGTTTAGTAGAATCTAGAATTTCTTCTTTCCATACATGCAGTCAGTGACTGCCGAACCACATTTAATATTATGCTCTTTGTAGTTTCTTTTTTATTTTAATATTTGTCAATAATTGTTATAGATTGTTCACGAGAAGTCTCTTTGGAAAAGCCTATTAACTCGAGCACAAGTCTGGGCCAGGTTTTTTTTTGGACCAGAAATAATACTCATAATAATATATCATTATGGTTATTTCTTTAAATTTAAAATACATATATAGAGCACCATAATAACCAAAGAAATGAAGTCTTGACTGCCAAGTTAGAACTCAAGAGCGCCGTCGGGACCTATGCATCGAGATCCCTTGAAACAAGCTGATGATGTACTCGATCGTCTAAAATTAATTACTTCCGTCTTTAGATTGCTTCTGACCACTTCAATACATGCTGGCTTGCTTTCTCTGCCTGCAAACGTCAACGAAGTAGAATAAATCAAACTACTAAACAATGGCGAGAGAGATCATCGATCAGTACTGCTGTACAGTAGAAAGAAGTAGAAGAAAAACAATTGCTAGTCTTCATTGAAAAACTACCTCCTTTTCCCAGTCGCATCGAATAGTAATGATGGCCAGTATTAGTGTTTGAACTGCTGTCCCTCCGAAAATCATCCCAGCCCAAATTCCCTGATCGATCATGTGTTTTCAGTTCACAGACAATGGTAGAATTAATATCACTGATGGTTTTTTTGGTAATAGTCGAAAGAATATCACTGATGGTTAGATGCCCATGACTAGTCTTATGCATTGTGGTTAGGGACGTAAGCCAGGTCAGGTTTTAATAAAAATAGAGAAGGATTGATACAGTGATCCAATCATTTATGACCCGATCAACACTAAAAAAAACTAGGTCAAAACTTGACTTTCTGAAAAAAAATTCTAAAATGCTATTATTTTCAGTTTTTTATAAAATAAAAAAATTAATCCATCTCAATCGATCATCAAATTAGATTTAAAAATGAATGATAATGGGTTGAATATGAATGGTGGGACATCCGATCAAGCCTAGTTTGATAAATTAATATCCATTCATGGGGGTTGGGGGATAGGCTAGAAAGTCTATGTAGAAGGTATTTGGTTTGGAGATGTGGTTAATTTTTTATTTTTTTATTTATATAAAAAGCATGTATTTTTTATTTTTATAATATATGATTTGTGTTTTAAAATGGTTTTTTAAAACAAAACATTCACTACACCTCCAAACCAAACACGTACATAACTTCTTTGTATTTTTGTGTAAATTTTGAGAACAACATTAATTCCATTGTGATTGGTATTATGATGTTATGTATGTGTTTAGCATTTTAATATAAAATATATTTTTAAAAATATATTAAAATGATTTTTATTATTTTTTATTTTAATATGAATATATTAAAATTATTAAAATAATATTAATTTAATAATTTTTCAAGTAAAAGGAATATTTAAATTCTTTTAAATACGTTAGGTCAATGCAGAGAATGTATTTTGAAAAAGGATTCAGTTCCGATCGATGTACAAGATATTCCGAGGATACTATTATCACTGTGTATATATATGATGAACAAGCAAGTTGTTGATTTTCTCCTATGGCCTGTGGGTGTCGAAAGACAGCATAGACATAGCAACGTGAACGTACCATAACTCCTTGGTGAAAGAACCATCCCATTAGGAATCCAAGAGGAACTCCAATAGCATAGTAGCAACCTAGGTTTATGTATGCCACGTACTTTTGCCATCCTGAGCCAACAGCAACCCCTGCAGGAAATTAACAAGTTAAAGCATGGTGATAGAACACAGCTATAATTAATTAAATTATGAACCAGGGAAAAAATCAGATAAAAATTGTGATTAAAGCATGCATGGATGCAAGTAAACCTGAGAGAACTGGCTGAACACTGTTGAGCAAGACTGTGAATGCTAAGAGGATTGAGAGCTTGTTAACTGCTTCAAGAACAGGTTCGCTTGAAGTAAATATCCAGGTTAACTTGTCGTGGAAGAACATTATAAGTAGCCAGAAGACAAGGCCAATGATAACTGATGTTGTCACTGACACAATTGTAGCAAACTTGGCACCCTTCCCATTCCCAGCTCCAAGCTCATTTGCAACCCTTACTCTGCAATTTAATTAAACGGGTAAATCATAGTTTAATTCGGTTTGCAAGTCAGCAGTTCCTTTGTTTTGAATGACACAAGTTTGTCTGAAGGATATATATATACTTTATATAAAAGAACAATTTAATTGCGAAAAAAAAAACCATCTCCTCAAGTAGGATTAAGGGCCGACCGCTATACCACTGTTCTTGGAGCATGTTTTAAGATTGTAGTAAAGATTATTTGTTAAAATGATTTTTATTTTAAATAATATATCAGAAAAATTCAAAAAAAAAAAAAAAACACTGGCTAACCCCACAAGCAAAACACCGCTGCCTAGTCTTTGATTTTCACCCGTTTGTTGGCGGGGAGTTTTGATTAGTGGGAGAACATCTTTCATACGGGAGAAAAAAGCTAGGTAGAGAAAATAAGGCAGCCAAAGCTTGAATAGTGATGCTTTTGGATTTAGACAACTTTTCAATGACCTATTTTGTCGCGAGCACAATTCAATCGCCAATTTTCTCTAGCTTTTTGGCAACCTCTTACAGTGTATGAGTTTTTGTCCATTGATACATCAAAGAAATTAATGTCATTATGTGAATGAAAACGGTATAATTATTTGATTTCTATTTGAATGATTGGATTCTTTTCCAAAATAAACCATGACCACAGAGGATATAGGTGGACAGAAACACGGCTCCAATAGGAAAATTTGATATGAACAAGAGAAAAATCACCATGACATGGAGCCACCAATCGAGACCCTTCTACTTCTGTGCTTGATCTTAGTCAAATCATCTACCTCGTATTCTCAAAAGATATTCTCCAAAGAAATTGCTTTTTTTACGTTAAAAATTTATTAAAATTTTACATCTGTATATCTTAACATATTTGTTTAGCATTGTGTTTTAAAAATATTTTGAAAAAAATATTTTTAATTAATATATTTTTAATATTTTTAAATTATTTTAATATATTCTCAAAAATAATTTTTAAAAAATAAAAAAATATTATTAACATACAATTCTAAATCAAAAATATTTTAAAAAGCAACCGCAACCACACACATTAATATTTTAATATCAAACGATCAGCTCTTATTATACAATTCATGCAGATTATGTTTTGTTATAATTATAAATTTAAAAGTACTGATTTATAATTTACAAATATTTTATAACTCTTTTAAATTAAAAACAAATTAAAATTTATAAAAAAAAAAATCTACTTTTTCAGTCAACGACGCATGCTTATCACTACTTGTTTAAAATAGAGTTTATCATATTCATATCATTAATCTCATGTCATGAAAGTTACATGTGAGAAGTAAAATAATGAGTTCAAAGAAAATATGAAGACGCTTCTCTAAAAATGGTGGGTCCCAATTCAAAAACTTTTTCTATATAAATTATTAAGTGGGAATATAATAAAAAAAACTAACGCTGAAAACAAAATAATATTCATTTTCATTCGTGTTCAAGAGATTTTGCTTATATATCTTTTTCAATTTTTCAAGTTTAAATCATGGAATTAACACGTAAAGATTTAATTACCCGGTTCCTGCAAAGAAAGCAAGAGGAATCATCATCTCCCAGCCATTTATGGTCATGCTGCCAAAAAAAACCCTCATACTGGTTAAATATATATTAATACTTGATAAAATTGAACATTTAAAATAAATTATACAAAAAATAAATGATAATACCATATAGACAAAGCATCCACAGCAATTTCTGCATTTTTTAGATTCCCAGTCATTAAGATGAGGATTCTATAATACCAATTCTCCAAGCTGGTTAATAGCAAAAACAAAAGGCCATATGTGAGATCCAACAAGAAAAATATATATTTAATTAGAAAAATATATATTTAATTAACAGGCACACGTATGGCTAGAGATGAGGGAGGTGAGTCACCAGAGCATGACCCCAGAAGCAGCGGAGAGTTTGGTGAATTCCCAAAGGCCAGAAAAGGCTTCGGTGGAGAAACCAGTCCATGTAAGAGGACAGCCACCACAAATGGTGTAGCCTAGAAGACCAAAAACCAAAACCCACCAAGAAAAATTCAAAGTCATGGCTGTCCCAGCAACTCCAAGCTGAAGCTTATACACAAGAAGCCAACTGACAAAGATATGAACCACCAGAGCTACAAAAGACACCCATGCAATTACCATGTTCTTAAGCTGGCTCTGCAAGAATCTCTGCAAGGGAAACTGAAAGGCAAAGCTAAAGTGAAGTGGTATCATCCACACAGCAGCTTTCCCTGAAAGTTCTGCTATATCATTAGGTTGGCCAAGTAGCTTCAAGACTGGAGAGGCAAAGAGGTAGAGGGGCAAAAGCAAAATACAACATAAGAACAATACAATCCATGAACGTTGCATGTATACTCCCAACATATAGTACTTTTTTGCTCCAAAAGCTTGCCCACAGAGTGTCTCTAACGCACTTGCCATCCCCAACTGTGATATCATAATTAAACAAAATCACCCATCATTAATATTAATTCAGTCAGGTAAATTAAGAACAAGAAACAACAACAGAAGAAAGTAAACAAAGAATTTCAGAGAAATAGAGAGCAAGTCTAGCATACCAAGAGGCCAAAGTCGAAGCCAACAATTACATTATTGGCAATGGAGATACCAGCAAGCTCAAGGTCACCCAAATGACCGGCAAAAGCTTGGGTGATGACAAGCATGGAGTAAGAGGTGAGACGGCTAAAGATTGCTGGACCTACTATATGCCATAGCTTCTTTGATTCAACCCCAACCCTGCATGCAAGATCTTGAACAACAATATCATCATCTCGTTTAGTTTTCTCCTCTAACAAGGGAACCTTTGCTTCCAGGTAATCCAGGACGGCACCGTTACTAGACATCTCCTTCTATCTTCTTGGAAGTGTTTTTGCTAATTCAGGATAGCTGATAGCAATTAATGCAGAGAGGGAGAGACAGAGAGAGATCCTCGTAAGAGCGTGAAGCCTATCCCTTCGGCTGGCTACAAGTTTTTCCAAGCTTTCAAGGAACTTGGACTATCAAATAATACATGGATTTGGCTTCTTTCTTGATCCATACATAATATTATTATTAACTCTAAACTGGATGGTTTGTATTTTTTTTATATACAGAACAGACATAATCATATATAGTAAAATAGAAAAAAATATATTTATTTTTTTTCGTAAGGAAAAACAAAAACCACAGACTCCATTTTTTTAATCAATTCTATTTGATTTAAATAATATTTTGATAATTAACTATTGATATTTTATATTAGGAAAAAAAACAAGTATTTTTGGTTTTTATAAACAAAAATGGAAAACAGAAAATACTATATAAACAAGCTCTAAGATATTCAAGCAAAGTACTCCACGTCTTTCGCTGTCACAGGAGGCCAACCCCTTCTCATTTCTGCAGATAATATTTATGTGGGGCTGGTTTCTCTACAATCGAGAGAATCAAAATAATCATACAGATGTTTAGGTCATTGCACACCGCAGCACTTTCTTTTGGAATTATTTGATTCCACCATACATATTGATCAGATCACTTCAGACCAGATGGGCTTGGGTGTGATTATTCACGAGACCACCACGTTGTGTTTTTTTTTAAAATAATAATAATTTATATTGTTTTAATTTGTTAGTATTAAAAATAATTTTAAAAAATATATTATGTATTTTTAAACAAAAAAATATTTTAAAAAATAATAACTATCTCAGTAGAATATGACTCTTCATTCATAGTGTATACACGTCATGTTGTAATTAATAACTTCATTAGAAGATTATTATATTCGAAAATTAAAAAACATTGCATCTATAGTCATACAAATACGTTTAACCATACAGGTTGATCAGATCAGATGGACTGTCTCTGTAAGATTCTTGAAGAATATGACTCTTCAGTCCCTACACGTTATATTATAATAAATCCATTAAAAGATTATTATATTCCAAAAATTAAAAAATATTACATCCATACATTTGCATTCCTCTCTCTGATCAGAATTTACATCTATCCGTGTACAGAGCCTGAGCGTCTACTATGGCAAGCTGTCCGCTTTTAAGCTGATACCAAATATAAGAAAAGTGAGGTGGCCTATTATATTTGGTATCATAGGGTTGCCAATTTTCTTAAGAGGGTGGATTGTCATATTCCATAACAGGTGAGAGGTTGGTAATTAACAGAGTATTGGTTGCTAATTTATTATATTTATTTTGATGCGTCAAACTCAGATGTGAGCTCGCGCTATCAGGAACAAAACCATAAAAAAAATAAGGCTCAAAATAAATAATATATGACAAGTTAGGCCGGGCTGTTTCATTCCTACCAAGCTTTTTGCTGTGTTTTTGGGCTGCAATCATTGGAGCCCAGCACTGACATACGTCACCTTTGAAAATGTTTTTCTAGTTTTAAAAATATTTTTAAAAAAATAATTTGATTTTTTTATTTTGAATTTTTTATGGTATTTTTAAATTGTTTTGATAAGTTAATATAAAAAATAATTTTAAAAAAATAAAAAATATATTATTTTAATATATTTCCAAACAAAAACATTTTGAAAAGCAACTAATACTATATTTTCAAGTACCATCTAAAACAGTTTGTATAATACCCTATTTTTCTACGTTTATACACGAATGTGCTACTTTAATTGTTTTTAAAAATATATTTTACTTGAAAATATATATATATATATATATATATATATATATATAATTTAAAATTTATTTTTAATATCAAATAACAAAATAATTTAAAATATTTATTAAAAAAAAAAACACGGTACCTCTCCTAATTTGATTATCTTGCTGGAATTTGAGCCACTGACTCCAAGGCAGCTCCTTGCACAAACTTTGATTTATTGCGTGGATCAATCCCACGGGACAAGTTGGAAGAAGATTATGTATAGACCCTCAGAAATGGTCTGAGAAAGGTTTGCCCGTCTTCGTATCATGGAACGGCCCTGTGTGTACTCTGTATGATCTGGTGAACAACTTTACTTTCTGTGGTGCTAGTAAGGAGATTACAACATATTGGACGCCAAATTCTTCCATTCTTGTTGGTTTATTGAAGGCCTTATTATGCAAACCCTAATTTTCAACTTAGTTCGAACGGAGAAAATCCCTTTCATTCAGGAGATATCGTCATTGCCCGTAATCTGTTCAACGGTTGTGAACTCTGCCATTGGAATAGCAGTTCCTTTTACAGTGATCGGAGAAATCATGGGATTCACAGACTTTCCATTATCACACTTTGGGTTTTTGGTTGTGCTTTTTATAGGGTATTTCACAGTTGGCCAAGTGGTCAAGAGAGTGTATATTTTAATATACAAAAAATGGCTGTAGAGAACAAGCAAAGGAGTGATATTATTCAGAACGAGAACACTTTGTAGCTTCCATATTTTTACAGGACCGTCCACATTTCCTGTGGAAACTCTTTGGTCTTACAGTATTAATGACCTTGCAAATTGGCATAACAAATGAATGAATATTGACAAAATCTGGGAAAAACTCAATGACAAAAAAAGCAGCCGCCTATGGATCTTCCTCTTTCGATTCTTCTGTTATCCATTATAGTATACAAAGCAGAAAGATCCAGACAGAAATCAATCCAAGCAATACTAACTTGTCATAAATTTTCCTGGTAGTTGAATTACCTACACCAGATAGTTCAGAACTTCAGATGCTGTCAGGAATGATTTGTACTCAAGATAGGTGCACCTGTATGCTCGTGTGTGCAAGGGGAGAACAGAAGTATGTCGTTCTTCTATCTATAACATAAGAGAAGAAAACAGAGGTGGAGGCAGAATACAGAACAAAAATGAACTAATTTTACCCAGTTGGAGATAATTGTTCCTAATGTTCCATTCAAAATCCCAGTGCTTTCTGTCATTTTTGAGAGTCCAATATGCCCATCCAAAGGAAGCTGCATTATAAACCTCAAGTTGTGCTCTACCAAAATCTTGATAATCTGTCTGAGATGCAGTTGTCACGCTCCACTCATTCACCCATTCCCCTGAAACCAACACAATTCAAAATCACCTAATTAGGTTCCAAAATTCAAATGTATCATTTGTGTTTAAAAAAAAACAGTGGCTTCAATAAATCTATTTGATGTTTACCCAATATAAATAATTCTTATCTATGTTTTGATATTTATACTCGACTCATTCCAACTGTTTTTCTTTTTCTTTCCTTTCTTTCTACAAGGGGAACAGGATGGAGATCTTGCCTTACCAACAAAAACAAGCGGGCCATTTGCACTGTTCAGAGCCTGTAATTGAGCTGCCCTGCTCTTGTATACAAAATCTATGTTATCCATAGTGCTCATATTAACAAAGTAAGAATCAAAAAGATTGTAAAAATGCAAATCCACAACTAAATTATGAGAGCTTATATTCGCCTGGTAAAGTTCTATCGGATCTGCATTGCCAATTCTTTGGCAAATTATTACATAAGCCGTAGAGGAGTATTTTCGAACAATTTCATAGCCTTGCTTGTAATATGGAACTAAAACTTCCATGGGAACCAAGGAGGCAGATGGTTCATTTAAAAGCTCAATTCCCAGCAAAGCAGGATGTCTTCCATATCTGCAATTCAAGTCAATCATTGTGAGGGTTTCATTTAGACGAAGAACTTCATGATAGCATTACTCATGTAAGATAGTTAGTGGAGAAAGAGGAATTCAGATGACCAATCAAAGCACAAATATGCATGATACACGGACATCAAACAGTTCAATCTGTGTAATATCATCTTGTATGCATAGGACTAATTGTGGATTAATGTAAGGAGTCATAATAAATTCCTACATTCATGGGACTTATATCATGATTGCTTTTATTCAATCTTCCCTTAATTAACATCAATATTATGTAAAAGAAAAGATTGATTATAATTGGAGAACAAGAGTTCTCCAAGAACGAAGTGAGCCGAGTTCATTCAAATCACATATGATGTGTGGCACAAAACATGCAGCAAGGAATACGTGAATGAGATATTCATGTTCGAAGAGCTAGCTTTTTTCCAATTCAAATCTCAAAGATAAGCTACTCTAGCTAAAGTTCAGATTCATGGTGCCTGTGTTTATGGATATTCAATGCAAATAAGTTCCAAAAGTTCAAATGCACTGCAATAATGTGTGTTTTGTTGATACTATCTACCCTTCAAAACAAGTCAAATAGTATATAGTCAAGCTCCTTTGAAAAATTACAGTCACTATAGACCCAAATGTAACGACATCTTTTCATAGACCAACTAAAGAAGATGGAAGAAGTAACAGAAAAGGGGCGAAGGGGATCTTGCTAAACATAATAAAGCATGTAGCAGAAAGGGTAAAATCTGTTATGGCATTCAAGAGTAAACAAGATAACAAGCTTGTGAAGCAAAGCACGAAATAATGCAACAAGTAACTTCAAATCTAGTAACCCTCAAAGTGGAAGAGCAGGAAAACTGATACATAATGTAAAATGAGTTGATGGATGCAAATAACAATGACATCATAGCGAGCCTGTGAGATAAAATTGAGATTGTGAAGGAACAACATGAGAACCATTTTGAGAATAGAGTTGAAACAACGGAACTTGTACAAAAAAGTTTTTAACACTCATAAATTGAAGATTCCACCATTCAAGAGTCTAAAGAAGAGGTCAATTACATTGACTTCATTGTGCCCTCTAAATTCAGTATTATAATTGAGAAGATATCATATTTCCTAAATTGTTGTCAAAGAGTAAAAGGTATCAATCACATAAATGTTACTTCTAGTTGTGCATGTCATTCAAGTTCATGTAGCGTTTGCTACAACTACTTCAACACATCCAAACTCACAATCAAGGTACCCAAGGAAGAATGATGGAGATTGAAGAAAGAAATAATAGGAATAGTATTTTAAAGTTATATGATTATTCATGGTTTTTAGCATTACTAAGTAATATTACTATTTGTCATTTAATAGTTAAAGTTGGAAAATAGTTTGTACTTATTTAGTAGGATTTCCTATTCTTATTAGCATGTTTACCAACATCTATCAGGACCTAATGTTCGGTGCCAATAAATAATCACTTTAGTTAAACATTCAATGATTTTATCTAATAAATGTTAAGCATTGAATGTTACGACGATATGAATATTGATTGATCAAGTAAATTGAGTTTTTTCAGAGAAATGGTTCCCTTGAGTGTTTGTCCTTGTATTCATTAATTGGTTCTGCATCACATTCACGCACCCTCTCTCTAACCTCACACTCTGTCTCAAGCATTGTAACTTACTATGCTTGTGGCAACATCCCCTCCTTGGGAATAACTCTTCTATCATTCTTGAACACGACAACTCAAAATTGCATATTATATCATGTTTCTTAGCTGTCCAAACTAAGCACACCAATTTAAATGCCGCTTAAAGACAACATATTTATGGACATTGACCAACAGCCATCAAAAGTTTATTGATTTATTTAAAGCTTGTACAATTGAAAACCTGGTAGGCAGTGGATAATAAACAGCATGTCTGGAAATGTACCTGGAAGCTAAAAAGTCAATAACATCCAATGTCTTTGAGACATAATCTGGAGAGGAAGGCCAGCCTGTTGTACCATCTCTACTAGCACTATGTTCCGCCCCATTTTGGGAGCCAGGAGCCGCATGAAGGTCAATTACACATTTTATATTATAGGCTCTGCACCACAGTTTTCAGGCACATATTAGACAGAAACGCGTTCAAGTTGCTAATCTTGCAAACAGAAATAAAGAAAAGCTACACCTGCTGTGCCCATGAGAAAGCATTATCTAGAGCTTCCAAACATCCCCCAATAAAAGGAGCAGGTGGATCAGGATCGAAAGCAATCCACCAGCCAACAGGAATCCTCACAGTATTTATCCCACGTCTATATAGAAAACTGAAATCGTCCATAGTAATAAAACTATTTCTGTGTTTCTGCATCCAAAAGAAAAACCTATTACATAAACAAAATTAAACCTCATGGCACTATCAATTAGTATCCATTAATTTTTCAAAGCCAAAACTCACTTTACAAAAACATACACTGTGTGACAATTAAATGTTAGATAATTGTTTATCATCGACCAAAAGAAAAATAAATAAATAAAAATTGAATTATACACTGACATAGAAAAAGAAACAATACACCTTAAGAACCTCCTTGGCCTGATGACGTCCATATCCATTTGCAAGCTGGTAATCTCCGTGCAAGTCATTTGCCACTATCATCATTTCGAATGTAGCTGCATTATCATCCCATCCTGGTTTCCCTGGATAGTCTGCTGTCAGCAGATTTCCTACTGTAACCTAAAAGAGAAATATATGCTATCACGAAATAGCATTAAAACATTCATATATCAAGGAAATTGTGCACAGCAATCTAGAATTTCATTTAGCTTCATCCTTTTGCACTTTCATAGGCATAATAGACATGAATAAGGTTTTTAGGTGGTCATGTATTGTAGGAGTGATGCTAAGCATTAAGAAAAAACTTCAAGAATACACATGAGCCATTAGACTAGTGGGAACCACCATTGGGTCCCACAATAAGATCACGATGCAATGGCTCAAATGTATATACTTGCAGATAAGCCCCGGTAATAAGTTTTATGTGAACTTGATTGTTATTATTCCTTTCAATATAAAATATTTCCCCTTCTGAAGGTGAGTTTGCTGTGGCAGAAATGGAGCATCCTTCACCATAACATGCTAGAAAATAGCCTTGAGAGGTGCGAAGCTGAAATTCAGATGCAGAAACTCTCCACAACTGCAGGCATAGTCTCCACATCAGAAAAAAGTTAATGCTTCAAAACCATCAAGCATTGATCTGCAAGCTAAACATCAGAATATGAACTTAAACTAGATAAATAAAAGTGAGATTGCACAAGAAAAAGTTGTGCGCAGCTTGCATAAAACTTAAGAACTTCAAGATCTAAAATTCAAATCATGAAACCAGTAAATTGTTATAATGCCTAGCAACACTTTCCATTCAGTGGATTTGATACAATGTTAAAAAACAAAAAGGCATGCCCACATTTAATGATATATCATTAAATAAACTTTGGGAATAAATTTTAACAAATTGCAACCACAAATCCTAATCAACTAGCCATAAATTATATCTGTGATTTATATAAAAGCAGATCTTAACATGCTAAAAAAAACTTGATATTGTGTGCCATTGATAATACCACACATTGGAAGGAATTCAAGGGAATGGTAAATAAAATGAAGAGGTGTTCACTAGATGTACAGAGCAAAGTTATCCATTAAAGTAAGCATAAACAATTTGGTTTGGCATTTCACCTTAAAAGTTTCCCACGAAAAAGCAACATCTCTATACACTGTAACACCCATACCACCTCCATTCTCTGCACTCACATACTTGTGCGACGACACTGACATGAAACGAACCCCAGTACCATCCTACACTTAACACATTGGCAAAGAGATGCATTGACAGGCAACCCAGAAAAAGAAAAATATATGTATATATATACAAATCCAAAACTTTGAAAAAAAGCTCACAAGCATGTCTCCGTTGGGAATGGCATCAAAGAGTGATGGCTTGATCCAACCTTCAATCACCAGCCAACCTCCCAAGTTCACTCCCCGGACTTTAGAATTGCCTCTTAATCCCTCCACTTTTATCAAGCAAGGAATTAAAAAGTAAGAAATTCAACAATTAGCAAGCTCAAAACAAAACAGGCTCACCTGAGTATGCTCTGGAAAACAGCAGCCATGAAGAAAGTGCAAACGCAAGAACCCATTTGCTAAAACCAAGCTCCATCAAGAATGGAATGTAGGTCCATGCCAGAATCAATAAGGCCAAAATATAGTGTCCATCTAGTCTGGAACATGAAAAGGAATAACCCACTTAAGAGAATCTTACTTATCCCTTCCTTATCACTCAATTAATACCAAATTCAAAATTGTAAACAAGCATCATGCACATGATAAGTTTTCCCTTTTCATTATCTTTCAAAATTCGTTAAGAAAAAAGAAGAATGATTCTGGATTTCAAAACAACAAAAAGGGATGCGTGCCAACGGAAAGGAAGAGAAAAGAACATGGAGATACTTTCAGCTTGGTTGTGTTGGAATGTGTACAGTTTGTTTATTGGTGATGATGCTAAGGGAGTGGTCACAAGAAAGAAAATGGATAAAGTAACTTTTCCTGGAACATTGTACAAGCCTAGTACTAGGCCTGTCAAAGGTAAATAGAGGTGCTGGTATCCCGAGCCAGTTGAACTTGGCTTGTGAATAAAAATATTAATTTAGTTCGAATTCGATGAATATTATCGAAATTAATTAAAAATAAAATATAAATAGTTGTAATTTATATTAGATATAGATTTCGTCTGTTTACGTGGTGTGGAAAGTGTTTTTTTTAATTTGATTTTTTTATTTTAAATTATTTTTATATGTTTTTAAATTTTTTTGAAGTGTTGATAGTAAAAATAAATTTTAAAAAAATAAAAATATATTATTTTAATGTATTTTTAAATAAAAAGCATTTTGAAAAATTATCGCTGCCACAATGTCAAATAATCTCATAAACTAGTTATTAAACCATACTATACTTTGTAACATGTTAGATAATTTTCTTTAAAAGAAAATAAATAGGTAAGCTTTTTCAAAGTATTTTTTAACATAAAAAATCATAATTATAAATCAAAAAATTTATGCATAGATTCAATTAAATAAATTAAAAATTATCTGTACCAGTACATGCAAAAAAAAATATTAATGATAACAAGAGACTAAATTGGAAAAATTGTGATGGATGCAGATCAAGATATTTGACCTGGCAGATATATATCTGGTTGTGTTTAATCAAAAAATCAAAATCAAGTATGAGGTACCAAATCAAAAAACTACAAACCTAAAACAACCTATATGTTCATGCAATATGGATTTAAGATTGGTTTTATAAACCTATTTTGTACATGAATAAGCCTAACAAACTCATAATAAACACTCATGTTTTAACATGCATAGCTCAAGCTAAACAAAAACTAAAATAACGTTATATATGTAAAAAAACTTAAACAATAACTTTAATATATCAAAATCATAAAAGGACTTCAAAAAAATATCATTGAATAAAAAATACAATAACAAAAAAGTAAATGCAACATCACTTATTAAGCATTTGAAACCTCTTTTCTATACTTGTAAACATAAATATAAAACAAAACAAATAAAAAACAATAAAAGCATACCACAAAATACCTCATTTTAGATCAGAAAGGTATACCTAAAATATCCACTCTTTTTTGGCTTTTCTTTAGAAAAATTTGCCTCTTACAAACTTGTAAAGTTTAAGAAAACTTTTGATTAGGCTTTTGGATCTTTAAATTAAATTTTCTTTGCCAATAAGGCTTTTATTTGTTGAAAATATACTGTTAAATTTTCTAATCTTATATATTTTAATCTTCCTCAACTAGTCTTTGACAATTTCCAAGGCATTCTGGTGCATTCTTTTCACTGATATAATTTTTATTTTCTTCAAATATTTTTTGTATTGTTTTTTGTTTATGTGGGGGCCTAAAAATGGGTAACAACATAAAACATAAAAAAAAAATTATAGATGAATAAGAATAACATCTTAAAAAAAGTAAATACATGCAAAATAATTTAATAAAAGCCTTTATTCAAAAAAGGCTAAACAAACAAAATAAAAAATCACAAAGGAGGGATATTAAGTGAAATATAAATTAAACAAAAAAATAAAAAAAAGGTATCAATTAAATGAAAACCAAAACTAGAAGAAAAAAAACAATAGTTTAGGCACAACAAGCGTGTTTTAAAAAAATAAGAAGAACAAATGACTCGGGTTATAGTCTCAATCAAGTTTAATAAGTTTGTTTTATTTTAATTATATGATAAAAATTAGAGAAAGATAGTAAACAAATAAATTTTTTAAAAAATATCACGATAAGTTGAAAAAATTAAAATTGGAACATGAAATTGGATAAAAATTAACAAAAAAATCAGCTAAAGTTAATTTGAAGTAGCGTGACAGACATGTAACTTGGATAGTAAGAGGTGAGTCAACTCGGGTTAACTCGCAAAATTCACACCGCGGGTCACAAAACCAAGATAACTTAGTAGAAAAGTAATTAAAGAAAACCACAAAGCCAATATTTTTTTTAAAAAAATAATTAATGTCGAATAATGAAATAAAAAAGAAAATAAGCATAAAAAAGATGTTGGCTCAAATTAAATTTTCAAACCCATGAACCAGGTTATTAGACCGAGAGCAAATCAAATATTGAAGGATGAGATCAAGATAAAAAATCAATTACATGAAAAAATATAAAAAGTTAACAACTAAAAGAACGAGGTGAAAATTAAAATAAAAAATAAATTAGAGGTTAAATTGAAAAGAAAAACAAATCTGAAAAAAAAAAATCAAAAGAATAAGGATCAAATCGAAAAAAAATAATACATAATAAACTTAAATTGAATAATAAAATTGAAAATCAATAAATTTTTTATAAAATTAATAGAAAAAAATAGAAATAAAATGAATAACGACTGAATTAAAAAAAAATACATATTAAATTGAATTTTAATGACTAAATTAAAAACAAATAATATTTTTATAAAAAAATTTAAAAAATAAATAAATAAAAATTGAATATTATGTTATTGCTTGGTAAACTTGAAATAATTGTATAACACATTGAAATAATCACTTCAAGTCTCGAAGTGATAATTTTCGGTTCGGTTCGATTTTTATCAAAAAAAGTAATCAAGCCAGTTTTTTTTTAAAAAAACAGAAACCGAATCATAACCGATTCAAATCAATTAGTTTTGGTTCAGTTATTATAGAGAAAAAACTGATTCATACTGGTTTGACTCGTGTTTTTTCGGTTTGAGTTTGGTTCGGTTCAGTTTTTTCGGTTTCATACTTATAAAACCGAAACTGAACTGCTCCTGTCGATTTTTTAAAAACTCTAATCGGTTTAATCTATTTTTTTTTATAATTTGATTTTTTCAGTTATTTTTTTTTAATTTTTTTAATTTCATCGGTTTTTCGATTTTTTTTACCATCCGTGCCTTGAATAACTCGAATGTTGACTTGCTAATAATTTTACTGCGAAACCTAGAACATTGGAGAAAATGACATCGAAGTCCTGCTATTCATTAATTACTATTAATTAAATAAAATGAAAACATATAGTCGAAGCCAAATTGACACCAACAAAAAGCAAAAGCCCTCACTGCTTCTCCTGCAAAACCCTAACACCAAAAAGCTAATCAATGGAATTCGACGAGATTGAGTATCTGGAGAAAACCGTAGAGGAAGCGGAAGATCGAGACGATACGAGGAAGAAGAACAGCAGTAGTAGCAAAAAGAGAAATGGAACCGAGAGAAGTTACAGGAAGCGAGACGTCGATGATGAAGATATCGACAACGACGAGGACCGAAAGGCAAAGAAATTGAAAGCTGAGGACGAGAATGGTCGCGATCGCCACCACCGGAGAGACCGAGATTTAGATAGAGATAGAAGTAGCAGACAGAAAGATAGAGAGAGAGAGAGGAGAGAGAAAGATAAGGAGAAGGAGAGAGAGAGGAGAGAGAAGGAGAAGGAGAGGGAGAGGAGAGAGAAGGAGAAGGAGAGGGAAAAGAGAGAGAGGGGGGGAGAGGAGGAGAGAGAGGAGAGAGAGAAAGATAAGGAGAAGGAGATAGAGAGGAGAGAGAGGGAGAGGGAAAGGAGAGAGAGAGGGGGAGAGGAGGAGAGAGAGAAAGATAAGGAGAAGGAGATAGAGAGGAGAGAGAAGGAGAGGGAGAGGGAGAGGGAAAGGAGAGAGAGGGGGGGAGAGGAGGAGAGAGAGAGGAGAGAGCGCAGCAGGAGCAGGTCGAGGAGGTATGAAAGTGATAATCGTGAGAGGGAGAGGGAGAGAGAGATTGATACGAGAGAAAGCAGGTGATGATTTTTTTTTTCTTTTTCCTTTTTAATTTTCTTTATAGCTTAGATCATGGGATTCGATGCTGTTATTTTTAATTTTTTATCGTATGGTTCTAAGCGTTAATTAATGTTTTGTCCTCTAGAAACTGAATTTTGAAGTCTAATGGGAGAAGCAAATAGTTTATGACAAGGATTTGGTTTTGAGATGGATTGTTAATTGATGTTATTGTCCCCTGTAAATCCAAGGCGGGTTGGATACTTTCTCGAGGTTTTTGATGAAAAATCTGCTGCTTCCTATGAGATTTCTTTTCTTCCTCCTTTGCATTCCATGTGAAAGGGGTGTGAATTGAATTTGGAACATTTTATCACATGGAGTAAGAACTGAGGTTCTAAAATTTTCATTGAAGCTTTGTTCCAAATTTGACCAAAGTTTTGTTTGATTTGTTGCATGGAGTTTAGTTGTTACTCTGTGATGAATGATCTTGTTGTTTGTCTGTAAGTATGCCTTGGTAACCTTTAAAGAGAGTAAGATGTTAATCTGTTGACTTTGACAAAAAGTTGAAATACATATGCTATATCAAATGAAATAAGAACTGGGGTTTTTAAATTTTAATTGAAGCTTTGTTCCAAATTTGAATAAAGTTTTGTTTGATTTTGTTTGCATGGAAATTGGTTGTTGCTTTGTGTTGAATGATCTTGCTGTACCTATATTAGTATATAACTATCCTTGTTAGAAATAATATGGAAAAAAGGCTGGCATTTTGGTGTCACTATAGGTCGTCCTCTATGAAATTACTATGGAATTAGCTAGAAATTTGTATTTTTTTCTGACATCATAGCACTGTTTTTTCTTTTCAGTTATAAGAATGTCGATGCTTGTTTATTAATCTCATGAATTTTCATCTTTTATAAAAATTGAAACTTTGAAAGTGTTTCGGGTGCCAGGAGATTTAAAGAAAAGAAAGAAGTGGTGGAGCCTGAAGCTGATCCAGAAAGGGACCAAAGAACTGTTTTTGTGTACCAGGTTCATGGTTTGCTCTGCTGTTTTATGATTATTAGTCATGGAATCATAGATATATTGTGGTTCCATTGTTTTCTCACCTTGTTGCTGCTCTGT
This sequence comes from Populus trichocarpa, assembly GCF_000002775.5. NCBI lineage: Eukaryota > Viridiplantae > Streptophyta > Magnoliopsida > Malpighiales > Salicaceae > Populus > Populus trichocarpa. The sequence goes on along the minus strand of NC_037291.2, from coordinate 772,383 downwards.
TCTCATGGATTTTGTGATGACAGATGCCTTTGAAGGCGACAGAGAGAGATGTGTATGAATTCTTCTCGAAAGCAGGCAAGGTCAGTGGCATTTTTTTTTATATATGTATAACACAAGAATAGTTGTATATTTCTGGATTTTATAAAATCTGTACGTAACCTCATTGTGGTCTTTTCAAGTTTAGTTATTGACTTTTTTTTGGATTAAATTTCACAACCCATCCTATGTTTTGGATCTAATTTCACTTTGCCTCCTATACTTTGAATAATTTTACATTCTATCCTTGACTCAGTTAGTTAGTCTGTTAATTTTTTTCTAATTACCCTGGTTGCCAGTGTTTATAACCGCTAGGCATTTTATCAGGTCTCTCTCTCTCTCTCTCTCTCTCTCTCTCTGTACACACACACACACACACACACACACATCTTAATGAACACATTTCTATCTCTCATTTCTCTTTTCCTTCAATTTAAAAAACTCACAAATTCATCTGTCGATTACCAATAAACAATATTCCTTTGGTAGGGACAAACACAAAAACAGTAAGCCCAATTTTAGCATGTAAGTTGATTATTCTTGTTAATTCCTTTCTCTCTTTCCACTTAAAGTCTTGAAATTGGATTCTATTTGGTTTGTTGGTTTTGAATGTTGATATTTCTATCTCGCCTTTTTTTTCCTGTATCGATTTAACAAAACACAATCAATATATTTTTGTACAAATGGATCATAACATGAATGAGTTATCTAGCAACACAATGATTTGAGTTTTAAAAGCCAACCATGGATTAATTTGAACAGGTTGTCATATAGTAGTACTTGGAGGGCCAACTTAAACAAATTTTCAATGATTCAGCACATCAAGATTTAAGCACACTTGCATCCTTAGGTACCTTGTATACTCTCATCGATGCTATGAGCTTGCTCATTAAGAGTAGCTTGAGGAAAATGCTCCTAATGAATATAGTCCAAATCAATTCCAGAAAAAAAAACCCCACAAGATATATTTTCCCAAACTATATCATGAGTTTCCAAACCCTGATTGCATTTGCTTTTGGTGGTGGTAATAACACAATATACTCCAAAAACATCCTGGTTAATTTAATCTAATTTGCTTAAAATTAAACTTTTTAACACTTGACTAACAGCTCTTGGATGGAGGATGCAAAGTGCAATTAAATTGAAATTACAGGATGACAAATGCAAAGTTCCTAAATAACAGATAGTACAGTGAAACTGCCTTCAAAATGCAGGATGATTTGCGAAATTTACTCCTTTTTGTTTCTTCCGGTGTATGAAAATTATATGGATTTGTTGCCTGATAAATTGCTGAGAAGAATAGGAATGTATGTTAATGAAATGCCTTTGCGTTTTTCAGCTTCAGTTACAAGTAGTGTAATGACTTTCTTGTCTCATCTAGATGTGGGATGAGTTAAAAGGTGTGCATGCATTAAGTGAATTATCTTGGTATTAAGGAGTGGTGTCGTCCCATATGCTTGTGTATTTTTGGAAATTCAAACAAGATGCTCCAGATACCATCATAATTGTAGAACTATATTTTTCTGTCAGCGATTCATAATTCAAATGAATGCAAAACTTCGCGTTCAACTTATTCCTCTTTCATTTCAGCAACTTCTTCCTCAGTTGCCGGACCCTTAATTTCTTGGCCACCATTTTTTCTCTATCAAACTCAAACACCAACAACTAGATTACCTCGTAGGATACAAAAGTAGTTTACATGATTAGACTAATCTTAGTAATGCAATTGCCTTCTGATAGGTGTTTTGTTATGTAGTTTGAATTTCTGAAATTTCTTTGCACACTGCAAATTTTGCTCTGTATTAAAATTTGATTTGAAATTAGTTTTCCTTGATTTTTCAGGTCAGGGATGTTCGATTGATAATGGACCGAAATTCAAGGCGGTCAAAAGGAGTTGGGTATGTGTGCCTTTCTGTTTAAACATCAAGATGCTTATGCACTTCTTCTAAAGTAACTGTTAGCATATTTATTCCAAGAATCAAGTTTAACTGTATTCTTAAATGCAATAGCAATGCGATAATGATGAGGGATGATGGGAATACCTTGCACTCATGTTTAATCAATTCATTCAGCGCACTCAAGGTAGATGACATAAACCTAATTTTGTTTTATACTTTTCCAATTTTCTTCTTCTGAATATTTTGTAAGTAAAGGGACCTGATTATGAGCCATGTATAATTAGTCCTGGATTTCAATATTGGTGCTCCCATTCTGGTTTAATGTTGATCCTTTATGTCTGGATAGTTTGGTTTTGGCGGCCATCTTTCTTAAGAAATTATGTTAACAAAAACTTGGTTTTTTTAAAAACATCTAAATTCTTTATTGATGAGCCATTGGTTGGAGCATTGATTGATGTTTGTTTGTTTATGATTTTGGGGCTCTTGTGCACAAACATGTATCAAAGTGGAGACCACTGCTAACTTTTTTTTTTTTTCATTCTAAGTCATCTCTTCTCTCCTTGATCCTCATGATACACAATGTGTTCTGGTTTTGTATATTTATTCCGATGAGTTGACATATTTTATTACATGGGACATCAGATTCACTGAAAGAAACTCAGCTTGAGTTCTCTGCGCACAGTTTTTGTTTTCCTTCATCTATTTGCTGTATGCTTTGTTAGTTTTTCTTCTTCCATTTCGTTTGTTCTGACTAGTTATCTGCACTGGCATAACTGCAGGTATGTTGAATTCTATGATGCAATGTCTGTGCCAATGGCAATAACTCTTTCAGGTCAACTGCTTCTTGGACAACCTGTAATGGTTAAGCCTTCTGAGGCTGAAAAGAACCTCGTTCAGCCTAGTGCTTCAGGCGGTGGCACAGGTGGTGTTACTGGACCATTTGGAGCAGTTGACAGAAAACTGTATGTTGGGAATTTGCATTTTAACATGACAGAAATGCAGCTTAGACAGGTAATATGATTGGAGAGTTCATTTGGTTTATTGTTCATTAAGACAAACAAGTTCACTTTTGTTTTTGTAATAATCAATTTTGTTTATTAACTAGGATAAGCTGTAACATAATAATTATGCACAGAGGCGTTTATGCCATTAAATCAGAGAAATTGCCATTCCAACCACAACAATTTAAATGAAAATTAATTTTTTGGCATCACTTTCTTTGAACTACACAAGAAATCATTTAAGATCAGAAGTAACTTTCTTAGTTTCCCTTCAAATCAACCACTAAACTTTGGGCACATTGAACTTTATCTTTCCAATGTTCTTAAAGATCCGTTCTGAATTGTGTCATTGGTGTTTGCAAGTCTTTAGCTAAGCTTGTGCTGAATTGGAAAAGGAAGTTTAGGATGCCTGTAGAAGAAATTTGAGAAGCTTTTGGTCAACAACCTCTTGCTGTATAGACTTGGACTCACTACAGATTCATGAACTCTAGGAGGATCATTACTGATGCTGCTGAAGGAAGTGTTACTTGTTATCAGCCCTTGATGTTGAATTAACAGTCAATGACTCCCTTAGCTTTTATGGTTTGTTTTGCATGAATTTTGAAGTGCACAGGTCTTGTATTATGCCTTGTTAGTTTCCTGGACACAGATTGAGTTTTTTTTTTGTAATTGTTAGACAACTAGTACTTCCAATTATTAAACCATCCTCTTTCTTTCACAAATTTGATCCAGCTACATAACATAATGTCTTACTTTCGTGTTACTCAGCTTTTTGAACCATTTGGTATTGTGGAGCTTGTGCAACTGCCTCTTGACCTTGAGACAGGACAATGCAAAGGTTTCGGATTTGTTCAAGTCGGTGATGACTTCTTGTTGGTTGCAATATATATTTGTACTATTTAATCATTCACATTTGTTGATTGATTAATTCATCCACTCTCCTACAGTTTACTCAACTTGAAAATGCTAAGGCTGCACAAAGTGCTTTGAATGGAAAACTGGAGATTGCGGGTCGAACTATTAAGGTATGCCTAAGTTTTTGTAGCTCAGACTAGGTTTCTCTTCATATGTTTTATTTGTAACAGCGGTTTTTGTCAGTCAACTATTTGTCTTTGCTGCCTTAACCATAAATGAGTTTGACAATGTTGGGGTCTGTAATGAATTGTTTGTGTACGTATAGGTTTCATCTGTTACAGAACATGGCGGACAGCAAGACAGTGGAGTAAAATCTGCTGACTTCGACGATGATGATGGGGGTGGATTGGTGAGTTAAATGTTGCTATCTATTGTATGAGTGAACTTGAACTTGCATGATCATTGGCAAAGAATGACTTTATTTATTTATTCTTAGGGGGCGGGGAGGGGGTTGTAATCCCCTATTATTTATCAAGGATGATGGTTTACATTAATTTCATGAATTTACAATCCTGTAAATCAAATAATGAAAAAAAATGCACATGAAAATTATAGAGTAAATTACCCAGAATAATTTTCGACTAGGCCATGGGATTTTTTTTTGGGGGGGGGGGGGCAAGAGAAACAAGGTATTGTGAAAGAAGGGAATAGGAAAAAGCCAAAAGACCTGGTTTTACTAATGGAACTGTTGAAACTTCATATAGGATTTCAATGTTATAAATCATGGCTGGTTTGCTCTTTGTATTGGGTTTTGTTCCTAAGCTTTATTGTTGTGTTATGTTGATTTGTGATTGGGGTGAAAGAAGGGAATAGGAAAAAGCCAAAAGACCTGGTTTTACTAATGGAACTGTTGAAACTTCATATAGGATTTCAATGTTATAAATCATGGCTGGTATTCTCTTTGTATTGGGTTTTGTTCCTAAGCTTTATTGTTGTGTTATGTTGATTTGTGATTTGGTGGGGGGGGGGGGGGGTTGGGGGATTTGATATGGTATGTGGTCAAGGGGGATATTTTTTACATTCCTTGAGAGGTGATGATCTTATTTTTTGAAGTAATGGACTGTTTTTCACTTTTGTATGGTACACTTTGTTATTATGATATTATGACTAAAGCTGGCACAACATGATACTATTAGGATGGTGATTAGTTTAAAACCTTTTTCATGGAACCGAAGTTCTGTGATGTGGACAACAAAGGAAGCAAGAATTTTCTTTTCATAGACAATGGGTATTTCTGTAATTTCTAGGAATTCTGGAAATTTGTCAGAGATTTTCTATTTGGTATTTTATTGGTCCTGATTAATTAGCTTATTAGTTTTTTCCCATTCTACATAGACTTATTATTTTCTTACTTAGGAATCCAAGTCTTTATTGGATTTGAACTACTAGAACTCTATAAATAAGCACGTAGTCTTTCAATATTTTAATGGAGTGTGTGGATAAAATTCTAGCAATTTGATTTTGATTGGGTGACTCAATCTCCTCTAGGTGTGAAGCGTAAGTTTTTCTATCCTCTAGGTGTGACTCCTAGAGGCCCTATTAGTGTCACTTTAATAGTTTCTACAATTCCCAGCAGAAATCCAGTTCAATACATCTCTAAACAGCCTCCAAAAGTCAGATACAGAACAGCTCCTAAGCTGTCCTGCATCAGGATGTTTTCTGTAACCTTTTGCGGTTTTTGCATCTATTGAAGATGTGTAAGATAAATGGGAAAGAGCAGGTGTATATATGTACAGTTAGTGATGTACTAACATGGAGATGAATCAAATTTGGTCACTATTGTGATGGATGTTGAGACAGACTGTTAAACTTGCCTTACTGTCATGCAATCCTGTTATCTTGTAAGCATCGACGTTTACAGTTTGCATCTTACTGTTTTGTTACCACTACTTAATGGATGTGATGGCTTTCACAGGGCTGTAACCCCTGCAATAAAATATCTCAACTGTTTTAATGTTTTTCCTAATCATCATCATTTTACAATCACATACTATATGTGTGTACATTAAATTTCACAACTATAACATCTTGGGTGGTTAGGTTTTCATAGCTCTCCATGTTTTTCTTTTCCCAAAATGGAATTAACTTGTTAGTAATTTTACTGGTTATTCTATCACCTGAATGAGGTATAGATTTTCATGAACACAATGGTGTTCATTGATTTACACATCATAAGGTTAAGTATCGTTACTTTAGGGTGATTTTTTTTAAAATATGTAGATCAGAGAGACTTTGCTAAAATTGGTTAAAAATTCATGTCCTCTGTGGTCGTGATAGTTATGTAACATAGACAAAATGCTAGCAACCTTATATGAGTATGATTTAAATCATGCTAGCTGTCTCATTTTATGCACAAGGATTTGAGATAATTTGTAATCCAAGTGGGTGTTTGTTTTGCATAAAATATTTTACAAGAAAATGTTTTCTTGATTTTTCTGTGTTTTCATAAAATATTTCAAAGTCAACCTATAAACTTAGTTTATTTGTCAGCTCATGAAATTCCATAAAATAATTTAAAGACAATAATCAGATCACAATATTATCAAATTATTTCAGTCACCATCAACACCCCAGTCCACCACTCCCATCACCATCATTATTCCACTACTATATTGTTACACCATACTTACCAAATATCATAAATTTGTTTTGTGTAAAGGGTTTTATGTTTAAACATTTTACATTTTTTATGCAAAACAAATGCCCCCTGAGTTAATGCTTTTATTTTCCAGGTTCCCCATCTGAAACTGTCAAATGAATTCTGAATTGACAGAATGAGAAAACTTGTAATAGTAACTGGAGACTCTAGTTTGTACAACAATTTTAAGACACTAAGGTTAATCAAATATGCCAATGCCAATTTGAAAATTTTACTTGCTGGAAATTTTATTTTTCGTGCAACAAAGTTTGATGATTCAGTTATTGTTTTGCTGAGGTCGAAGTTCTTGATGTTATTATTTGAGGGTATGAGGACTAACTTGCATAGGAAAGAGTGTCAATAGTTGTACTGTTTCTTTTTCTGGCATTTTTAATTTCTCCAAAATCCAGCTGATGAAATGAATTCACTTTTCCCATTCAGGCTTTGAATGCTCAATCAAGAGCATTGCTTATGCAGAAGCTGGATAGGACTGGCACTGCCACAAGGTTTGTCTATCTTGTTTAATTTTGTTTTTTCTATTTAAATATCAGTTCCATAGCCTTAAATCTAGTTCTGTTTCCAGTATTGCAGGCTCTCTTGGAGTACCTTTGCTAAATGGATCAGCTCCAAATCAACAAGCCATTAGCTTGCCTGTCAATGGGCAAACTAATATTGGAGCAGCAGCATTTCCGGCACTAGTTTTACCTTCCCCTGCTTATGAATCTATTGGGCAACCCAGCGAGTGTCTATTGCTGAAGAATATGTTTGATCCAGCCACTGAGGTTTTTTTTTTTTTTTTTTTTTTTTTTCAGTTCTCCATTGAGCAGTACTGATTCTCATAAAAATGTTGCAGACGGAACCAGATTTTGATTTGGATATTAAAGAGGATGTAGAAGAAGAATGTTCAAGATACGGTCAGGTGAAACATATTTGGGTGGACAAGTAAGTGTACAACACATTGCACTTTATCTATATTGTTTTTTATAGGTGCTCTGATGGAGAACGAATGGAAGATTTCAACATATTTGTTTTAGGAAAATTAGATATTTTATTTTATTGCTTTTGTTTTTCATTCAGAACGTCTTGTTATTTTAGGTTATTATGACATATGGCAGGTTAGCTTTAATTAGGAGTTTTATTTTGTTTAGAACCATATTCTTTTTGCTTCTTTGTTTTAGGGTTTCATTAGAGTTTTGGTGCCTATATGAGGGTGCTAATATACTTATTGAATGATTATTGTCTTACGACTGGTTACTCTTGACTTCCTGTAAAATTCTGGTGACATGGAACTTTCGTTGAGATCTTGTACATACATCATCACTCACTCTCTCCACTAGAACTCTAATTGCAGGCACTACCAATAGAGTGTATTGCTTACTCAAAGTCACAACCAATTGAGGTTACTGAACTTGACTGCATCTGAAGCTATTTTTAAGGGAAAAAAGAGAGTGAATATTGGCCTTTCAATGTATCACATTGCCATGTTGTCTACATGTACCCAATCAACTACCCTTTTTTAGAATGCCATATTTATGGGAATTTTATTTTAAATTGAACTGTGTGTCTGCAATCTTTGTACACAGTTTTAGGCTTGCAACTACAGGGTGCTGGTTTGAGTTGAGATGGCCGTACATTTCCATTCTTAGCTGTTTATTTGACCTGCAGGAATAGTGCTGGGCACGTGTATCTACAGTTCGACAGCATGGAAGCAGCAGCAAGAGCTCAGCGTGCAATGCATATGAGATGGTTTGCGCGCAGGTCAATTTTAGCAATTTTCATGGTAATAATTTTCAACTATGCACGATTCTTCTGATTGTCTCTTGTGACTCTTTAATCAAGATAAAAGATTTTGAAAATACATCATATTCATCTGGGAGGCTGAGAGGTTTTGAAAAACCTGCTTTGAATAGAACTTCGAGGTTCCCAGTTCATACCCCTGTACTGGCACTGAGATTTTATCTTTGAGCTCTGTAGGCTTCAACTTTTGGACTGGGTAATAAGTCCTTCAACAAGGCTGCTCGAATGTTGTTTTCAACTTCTTGTTGTCCTTGGCATATGCATTTCCATAGCAAGAGCAGATTTGCTGAGTATGCCCAAGGTTGCTTTACAGGCAACTCTGCAATACAAATAGAATTCTAAACTGTTCCATTAAGTTTTAAGGAACATCCTTTTCTTCTCCGGAGTGAGAAGTGGTTTTCTTTCCTCGGGAATAACTTCACTGTAGGCCGTGATCAGAGAAATTACCGTGGTTAGAACGTGTTGGCTTTTCATTTTTTTCTGCTGGCCCGCATTATTCATGGTTTGCAGCAACATGTTCTTTTCTTGTACTTGGAAGAAGAATGGAATGCTTAACTGATACTCTTTAACTTACAAGGAAGTTGGCTTTCTTCTTCCGAGTAGGAAGGGGTTTGCTGCCCTAAGAATTGCGGAAACCACCAAAGCAACTGTTATCTTTTCATCTTTCCCTGTGTGCCCTCGCTGTTTTTTGTCTGCAGCATCATGTCTTTCCATTTTCTCAAAGAATTTGTACTTGTCTGCAGCCAACCCGTGAATATGAAGCAAGATTCCAAAATGGAGCTTGAAGGGACAGGTCAGGATTCTTGTAACAGAATTCAGCATAGTTGTCTTGATATTCTTCTTTCCTGGGATGACAATTTATGCACCCGCATTTTTTGTATACAAAGCTCACATGATATTTGTAAACCCTCCTGTCTGTCTTCCTAAGTTTTCTGACGAAAGTGCAAAATTGATTCTTTACCTGTCTGTCTTCCCAAGTTTTCTTACAAAAAGAGCAAAATTGATTTAATATGCAACTGAAGCATCTCTATCAAATGTAAAGATGGAATGCAGAATTATGCATATGCTTGAGAAATTTTATGGTGTTTGGATGATATCCTTTTAATTATTCTCTTTTGTACACTTTGAAGAAAGATATAGATATAAATATTAAAAAAAAAAAAGAAATTTTAGGCTGAGATTTTTTTGTCATTTTTGTTGGTTATGAATTTTATTATACCTTTTCTCTTTTTCTTCAAAGTGAATATCATGATATAATTAATAGAATATCATTAATTAGTTATTTTTTGTGCATTATAAAATTTAATTTTCCGCTCTAACTAAAACGGCCTTAGGCTCCATTGGAATAGATGGAGCAACACATGCTCGACACGTCATCATTATATTAGAAAACTGTAATACCTATAGTTTTTAAACCCAACCTGGTGGTTGACCCGGTATCATGAGCGGGTTACGGGTCAGATGGGTTGACCCGGGTCAGCCCGGGTCAACCCAAAAAAAAAATACTCTGCTTTTTGATAGGTTTCTCTCTTTCCATATTTTCCACTCTCCGTTTGCTATGTATGTGCTGTTCATTGGCGATCTACACATCTGGGCAAAGTAATATAAAAAAAGACTTGTATTTTCCCCTTCGATCCCTCTTTCTTCGTCTTCTTCTTCTCACAAATTCTCACTTTAGCTATGACTGCAGAGTTCACTTTAAGGCATTGTGTTTCTGATTTAGATGGGTTTTGTTTTCTATGGCCTTTACTTCTTGTAAAGCAACAGGATTACTCTCTTAAACAAAAACTAAGTTGTTCTTTTTCTATGAGAAAGAGGATTACTCTCAAAACCTTAGCACCTCTCTCTAAAGCTTCAGGATCAAACCCAGCAGTGTTGTTCGTGGGTGACCATTCCTAGGAGCTCTAGATTACCCGCCGCCGTTGATTGAGGCAAAGTGGATGGCTGAGATTGTACAGAAGAAGAAGACGAAGAAGATTGAGGGGAAGGAGAAGGGTTTGAAGGAGAGAAAGGAGAGAAACTAAAAGATCCATTAGCAAAAAAAACAAAATTTGATTGAGAAAAGGAAAAGGAGGCTGCTATTGCTGATATTAACCCTCCAATTTCACTTGTTTTTCCCACTTTTTTCTTTTACTGTGTAGAGAAATAAAATGATACAGTGTATAGAGAAACCTTGGGCAAGACAGTTGCCATGGAAAGAGAGACGAAGAGCAAGACAGTTGCCAAAGAAAATAAGGTCGGGTCTCAGCCGGGTTTACCCGGGTCGCCCGGGTTCCGGGTCGACCCGCTGGGTCGACCGGGTTTCACCGGGCCAACTCCCGAGCGAGTTTTTGCCTCCACCCGGACGGGTCCCAGGCCCGGGTCGGCTGGGTCTCGGGTCGACCTGTCAGGCCGGTCCGGGTTTTAAAACACTGGTAATACCTTGTGTCCCCAAATTTTTAATTTTGCAAAAGGTTAGTTTAAAAGCATGTTGTGGTTTTATAACAAAGGGGGTTTCTATAAATTATTAAAATGATGCGTCTGTGTTTTATGACCTAGTTTACTTTTTATTAGTTTTTGACCTTAACAATCTCATAAAAAAATATAGATACATGTCGAACAAGTTTAAGAAATTATAAATCATTTAATATAAATAAATATATTTATTAAATTATTTTTAGCATGTTATAAATCTCTTTGATTTGTTTATATTATAGTTATCAGACTCGGTTCAATCTCACAGATTGACTTGAGACATGACCTCAGGTCTACAGAAAACTGGAGTTACGATTGGGACCACCGGATTAACCTAACAAAGACCTTATCTTTATATATATATATATATATAATCAAATTTAAAATATCTACTTGTTAAGTGGTGGAGCCAATGTTTTTTTTTTTTTTTAGTGATTGTTCCCAAAAACAAAGTAAAAGTAAATTAATGTACAAATATTTTTTGCGAGAGGGTGCTTTTATTTTTTTGCCTATTAAGCCAAAAAATCGATGTTAGCCTCCTATATTTTGTGGGATGGGTGCTTCCCAAAACAAAGCATCTAACATGGAGTGGTTTTATTGTAAGGGTAAAATACAAGGTACTACCGAAGACAAATAGGAGGCATTGCCTTGTGGAGGGCCCACCATTTTTTTCTTATATATTAAAAGAAAATTTTGTTTTTTTAATGTTGGATTAAAACCTATTAATTCATAAATTTTATATTCACTTGAGGAAAACTGTGTTAAATTATGTTTTTTTAATATAACATAAAAAAAATTTGGTTAAAATATTTTAACTTAAAAGAAAAGAATATTATATTTTAAAAATATATAAAAAAAATTAAATAATATTTTAAACTTTATTATTTATATAACATATACTCATATAAATTATTTTTTAATTTTTTTATGTGACATATTAAACTTCAAATATTTTGTTTAATTTTTCTAAGTTGACTCGATTCAATTCTTTATGACCTGAAACTTTATTCTTTAACCAAGTCAACTTACAGGTTAAGTTTAATAACTATAGTTTATATTTCAAAAATATTATTTATCTACTTTGATAATTTATAAGCATAACATAATAAATAATTATCATATATTTTTTTCACCTTATAGTACAAACAATAGCATAACATCGTAGTTATAGCATAAAAATACCAAACAAATCCTTAAAAATTGTGTTTTATTGTACAATCTTTGCTTTGAAATATAAAAAAAACACTTTAAATGGAAATCATATTTTTATTTTAAAATAAAATAAGAAACCCAGCTTTTAGCCAAAAGCACAATTATTGGATTTTTTATATTAATAACAACTTCTCTGTTATTGTTTTTTTTAAAAAAAAAATCTACATAGGATACCAATGTTCAATATGATTTTAATTGAAAATCTTGTTTTTTTATATATATATAGCATTGATCTTGATGAAATGATATGTTTGTATATATTACCACTCTTAGTTTTTTAAACTTAAGAATTTTTCTCATAAAAATAATATACACAAATGTTGATACTAAGAGGTTTTTATTTTTGGAAAACAATTATTTTATTTTTTTATTTTTTATTATTATGCTTTTCTAGTTTTTGTTTTCCATTTAAAGTCAATAGTTTTCTTATTTCATTTTTTATTTATTATTGTTAGAGTTTTCTGGTTTTTTTCCATGTAAAGTATTGTTATAGTATTTTTACAAGTGAAGACACGAGAGTCTTCTAGTTATTCTAGTGTTAGTTTTATTATAGTGTTCTTAGTCTAGGAGGTTTAACAAACCTTATTCGCAAGTCAGATCTGATTTTGATTTTAAAATATTTGTTGACCAGTTTTGCGAGATTGGATATATCTTCAAAACTGTATATCGGAACGAGTTGAAATTTTACAGGGAGATATTACACACATAGAACTATATTTTGATAAACTTTCAGGTCAAATAAAGTTCAATAACATATTATTTTAAAGAGTCAAAGTTACTAGACAGATATTATCAAATCTTTCAGACTAGACATTTGTGTACTGTTTGGGACATATATGAAGCTACATGTGGCATGCTACATGTGGCATCTTGTTACGATTCAAGTTGAGCTGAAATTTAGACATCTCAAGCTTTCCAGTCATATATAGTAGGCGCAATAATTCATATAGACAAGAAAGGATAACATGTTCGAAGTTAGGACTAAACATTTGCTAAAAATATACGGAAAATAGATATTCCAGCTATATAGAGGAATTTTAGTATGAAGACTTTGTTTTCATTATCATATTTTATTTATTTATTTAATGTTGAATGATTATTTTTAAATTGGGTTTGTTATGACCTATTAGATATTGTTTAATGATTTATTTTATTATTGAACTTATGTTGGTTGATTATTAGTTTATGCTCATTAGCTTGCAATCCAAAATGGATCCATTAGGATTAGTTATAAGAAAATATATTATGTTTTTTTAGCTGGAAAATTTAGCAGCAAGTTAGGGAATAAATGTGAGTTTTCCTTTTGGTTTGTCTGTTCCAAAACAACCTTTATTTATGAGAACAAATATCATACACTGACTTATTAAATATTAATTGGTTTTGTGGTGTCATTCACATACTTAGAGTTCTTAGATATAAGGTTATATTTTGGGTTCAAGCCCTTTCTAATACCTTCGATTTTTTGTTTCCTAGGTCCTTAACTACTTCATTAGGGGTTGCTTAATTACGTGATTAAGAGGTCCGCATCGAAACTCCTTATCATTTACTCCCATTTGCATTAGTTGGCATTAAAGCCTAACAATTTTATTGTGGTTTTGGTTAAAGATCGTAAAGGACATGTATTAGAGTTTAACATTTTATAGTGGTTAGTTGTTGTATGTTGTGAACAACCATGGCTTGAAGAAGTTGCAAAACAAAATGTGCTTGTGTATAAGAAGATTAGGTGGTTCTCCGTTATGAAAAAGACATCAAAGAACCAACGTGTTGTTCATATTTGCATTATAGGATGACTTGCATAAAAGTGTCTGGGACCATAATGGAGTGGATCACACATAAAAGGATATTCATGGTGGATGACGGTCAGTGATTGATATATGAATTGTAGTTTTAAAACCCAACCAAAGGCAAAGCTCAAGTCACAGGTAAGAGTGTCGACCTTGGATTTTTTTTTTTTAAAAAAAAGTCAGTAGGTTGATAGCTGGGGTTTGACTAAATTAGGTCAGAGTTGACCATGTCGTTAAGTTAACGTGAATTTTTGACTTGTTAAACTATATTTTTTAATTTTTAATTTTTTTTCAACACATACTTTTTTATTTCTCGGGTTGACTCAGTAGAGCGGGCTAGGTTTGAAAATAATGGTTTGAAGTCGAGAACGAGTTGCCTCAAATCGAGAGAGATTGATGCAATATTTTTTTTAGAGAAATAAATATTTTTTCTAATTAATTTTATTTTTTTCTATTATGTATTATCATGTTTTTTGTTTTTTTTCCTATTTGAAATGATTAGCTTTTGTTTTATATCTAGAGAAATAAATAAATAGTTTTTTTTTCTATGTAGTATTATTAGAGTTTTTATTTTTTTTCTATATAAAGAATTATATAAAGGATTGTAATAATATCTTAGCAAATAAAAATAAAAATAAAAATAAAATAAATAAATATTTTTACATCACATCACATCACATGATTTATACACGTAAATTGATTCGAAAATATCTCTAACCAAATACGAGTGAAATAATCTTAATTTACACGTAAATCGATCCGAATTAATCTCCAAGCTGTCAAATAAAGAAAATATGAGTGAATAAAATGTTATAAATTTAGCCCAAAAGAAACTTTATCAAGTACCAAGAAACCACATAAGTAAACGTTTAGCCCAAAAGGAAAGAGAAACCGCAAAATTGGGATGGGGTGCGCATCACACTACATGGCGCATGTTAGTGAAAGTCCCCTCTATGTCCCTGGATCCTTCCGGTTCCACTTCTTTATCCCCGAAGACCTAATGAACCCACAAGCCCTCTCTTTCTCTCTCTCGAACGCTTGTGTGCAATATATAGATCCAAGAGGTCTTTTGACTCTCTTCTTTCAATCGGACTTGTCCGGTTCTCGGTCGTTCTCTGCCTCTGCTTTCGCGATCACAAATAGCGCTGTTTCGATCTTTTTCTCGTGAAAATTTAAGGTAATTCCTGTTATTTTTCTTGTCGATTTCAGTTTTTTTTCTTAATGTATTTTTAAGACCGGTCTCTTTTTTTGCATGGATTTGGCTCCTATTTCATCGATTCTCGCGTTCTTTTTTCAATTGTGTTTCACTGTAATAATTTTTTGTGTGAAATTAATAATTAAAAAAACCAGTTAAAGATGTGTATAGATCTGATCTATCTTCCATGTTTTGTGGTTGAATATTTCGTAAGTATGTCAAATCTGGTGGTTTTGGAGGTAATTATCTTATGCGTGTTAAATCTTGTTTGTTTTCGGAGCTGATTGAAGTGATCTGGTTTTTGTGAATTTTGATTGTTGAATTTTGATTCTATGAAATTCTTGACCTTTTAAAAGCTCTAAGACAATGTAACGAGTAGCCACGCCTTGGTTATGAGAGAATTTTGGCTTCTTATTGAGCCCGTATTTTTTTCTCTCCCAATTTTTGTGTATTTTCAGCAACAATTGGTTTTGATTAGAGCAACTTTCCGTTGATCAAATCGAAGATTTTAAGCGACAATGCGAGGATATGATAGAGAGGTAAACCGTTTTTTCTAGGTTCGATATCAAAGTTTTTATTTCTGAATATAGACATTTTTTTCCCCATTAATTAGTGCCATGTTCATGCAGGAAGATGAATATTATGATGAATATGAGGAGGAAGGTGAAGAGCAAGCGGAGGAGGAGTATGAAGAGGAAGAAGAACGAAAGCCCACTGTAGAGGAAGTGGAATATCTTGAATTAAGGGAGCGGATTAAAGAACAAATTAGAAAGAAGATGCGGAAGGAAAGTGGTTCTACTCTTTCCAAATCCCAAGAGAAGAAAAAACTCCCGTCTGATAAGTGAGTGATGTGTTCTTTTTTCTTAATGCATTCAAACTTGTTTCTTTTTGTTATCACGGGGAAATGAGCTGCTTTTTTAATCTAAAAATGAATGTCGACACTGAATGTTGTAGACCTTTTGTAAATGCCAAACCTCTGGTGAACATAGACATGCATGCCCACACTTGAACACAATACTTCATGTGAGACAGTTGGATGTTTACAGCTCAATTTGTAATTATTTGTGTATATTTCAGTCATAATTACATGCGAGAATCACGTGTCATAGGCATCACGAGAGTCAGGGAATTAAGTGATCGATATGAACAAGCCTTGCCTGTTCTACAGTATTATCATGTTGATAACTTCACTGGTTTATTCCAGCTGCCAAGTCATCAAAGCCTAATCTAACATGAATCTTTTGGTGCCAAAAGATCAGCCAAACATGTCCTTGTGAGTATAGTTAGGGTGATGGCATGATTGGTTTCTTATAAAATTTGTAAAAGACGTAGACCACTAATTCAGGGTCTAAAACTACTTAAGTGTGGCCTCACATCTGGAACATCTCACTAAAAACTTGACCAGGCAAGTTTTATTTTTTGTCGCTTCATTTAAGTTCATCCTGTGAAACTAACTTCAACAGTCTGAAATTATGTTTAGGTGTAGGAATTGTAGAATTCGTGCATGTTTGCTCATGCTTATTTTTCTTAATGGTTTGTTTCACATCACCGGCTTTATTTTTCTGCAGTTATGGTTCATTCTTTGGCCCTTCTCAACCAGTTATTTCTCAAAGAGTAATTCAAGAAAGCAAGTCAATACTAGAAAACCAACATTTGGCTCTCAGAGTTCCAAACGCCCAACATACTGTATGTATCATAAACTTTTTGTTTTTTCCAAATCATGTGAGAAGTGCATGCAGCAGATTATCTTTTTACAAAGCATTTTTGTACATGCATTCTTGTAGAGCACTGTTACATTGATTTAAAATTTGCGAAATTATAGGTGCCTAATTTTTCTAATTCTTATCGTGGTTGCTTTAATTTTTGCAATTTACAAATAGATAATTTTCCTTCTGGTGGAGTATGCTACTCCCAAAGGGAGCCATGTGGAACTACTTTAATGTGAAAAAGGCAGCTCTGATACTTGAAATTTAGTATATTACTACATTGTCATTTCCTAAACCAGTTCAGTCACTATAATACCATAAGTTTTCTAGGGGTGTCAATTTCGGTTTTTACCTTTTTTTTGTAAATGGAATGGCATACTTGCAACTTGAAATGGACCTTTGTATTGAGTGAAATCATTATTTTGACATAAATTTCGTAGCCTTGGTAGTATAGGTGTGATCTAGTCTTTACTCTGTATTGGTTCTATAGCTTCTTCGTTGTGGGTTTTGTTGATTTTGGACTGCTTTACTTCAGTGATCTGCAACTGCAAATGCTGTTATGAATATGACTTGTTGCCATGTTGGAATGAAGATTCTGCAAACATCTGCTAGTATATATCAGATGGAGATCTTACATTCACAATCTTGTTTGCTTTTGCAGAACAAAAAGAGCTCCTCGTCAACGGCTACAGGTTTAAAAAACAGAGTACATGGACTTGTACCGAAAGTAAAGAATGAGGTATTCTGAGCAGCTCTTTTCATTTCTTCTTCCTTTTGTAGTGATCAATGGCATTGATTTTCACTTAATGTGCAGGTAAAAACAAAAGTCCAAAAACTCAAGGATACGAGAGATTATTCTTTTTTGTTAACGGATGATGCAGAGCTCCCAGCTCCTACAAAAGAGCCTGCCCCCCGAAATGTCTCTGCTCCTAATTCTGGTAACTGCTTTTGTTCATGATCTGGTTATTCAGGATTAGTTTACATGCTATTTTTATTGAGGAAACTTATACAGGTTTTTTGCTGATGTTCAAGAGGCGAGATCTGCTCAAGTTCCACAAAAGATCAAACAAGCTTCCAGCAATAGTGGCAGAAATATTCATGGCATTCGTGAAGAAAGGAAGCCAGTTTTCAGGAATGGCCAAATGCATTCTAAAGTAGGGTCACAAAAGCCAACATCTGCTAATAAACCTGATGCAACATCGATAAACTCCAAAAGGCAGCTAGGTAGCAACAATGGGACTGGGCCTGGCCGGCCTGCAGGGCCAAAATTCTTGCCTTCAAAGACACCTGCTTCCTCCATCATGCAGAAGAAGGCTTCATCACCAAGTGCTAAGAAAATCCTGCCTGCCATGCACAAATCTCTACCTTCAAACCCTTCAAAGTCATCTGTTCCAAAGCAACACTGGGAACAGAGAAAAGGATTACAAGAACCCAATAAGGCTAGACCGATACCAAAACAGCCACTGTCATCTTTAAAATCTCAGGTTTGAGCCCATTCTTTATATTTTAATGGTTACGACAACATAATCTTTGTTAAATGTTTCTTTATCTCTCACTTCCTGCCTGGAACATTAGCAGATAAATAAGCCAATCAAGCAAGTTTCGTCTCATGCATCGTTACAAGATAACCGCCCCAAGAAAAAGCCTGTCAGACCGTTTCCTGATGCAGGCTCTGATGATGAGGATGCTTTCAGTATGCTCAGAAAATTAATTGGGTAAAGCTGCTACTGCTGCTTCTGCCCTTTCACATACTATGTTTCATTTCCCTCTTCAAAAACTTTCTTGCTGTTATTTTGTTGAACAATCAATCTGCCTGATTCATATTTTTCTCAAGTAATGATCTCTTGACTTAGAGAGCTTCTCAGTCAATATCATGCCCTCTAATTTATCAGTTGTGTTGTAAGAATTATCAAGCTGTGATATGGTTTTGGGTGACCTACTTTTGGATTCACAATTAAATTGGATTTGATTTGTCAACTTGTGTGCCTGGATTTTTGTTGATGCTTTTATGTGATCTTGATAGATGGTTTGAGGTAATTTCTTTTTTATAAGCTACTGCTGTTTCTTTGCAGAAATAAAAACCGTGGTAACTATGATGATGATGATGATGATAGTGACATGGAGGCAAATTTCGATGACATCATGAAGGAAGAGAGGAGAAGGTTAGTATCATTAAATAATCGTAGACGAGAATGTTATTGAATGTTGTTATCCACTGTTTTCTGTATTGACTCTTGATTTTGTTCTCAACTTGCTTTTTCTGTTTTTTAACATCCCCATCGCAGCTCTTAATCAACTTGCCTCTCTTTTTTCCCCCTTTTTTTTTAACATCCCTGTCAACTTTTTTAATCAAGATCTTTATTTGTTCCTTTTCCTTGAGCATGTTTTGGTTAAAATATATTTCACAAGTATGCTTTGATTTGAGTGGCTGGCGAGGAAATCACAAAGGAGAATGGAGATGATGTGCTGCTCCATCACACCCAACTCAGGGATATGTTTTGGATCACATCCTACTTGTAGTTATTTGATTGATTCATGTATGTGCATGGTGATGCAGTGCTCGAATCGCACGAGAGGAGGATGAAGAGCAACTCCGATTGATAGAAGAGGAGGAGCGGCGAGAACGGGAGAGAAAGCTGGCAAAGAAGCGCAAGCTAAGTAATCGATGAGAAGATGTCCTTATGACGTGTTCCTGCTCTTAGTTTGGATTCTTGTTGTCACTGTTTCCGAATATGCTCAGTGTTGTTGATGCTGTCAGTAATTTATCAATAATAGTGAAGGATAATTGAAAGTCAAGGAAAAAAAAAAGATTAGAATTAAGGGAGACCAGCAAAATGTTTGGATTACAGAAATTAAATCTTTTGTTTGTGCCTCGATTGAATTCCTGCTTTTGTTTGCATTCCCTTATTTCTTCTAAAGAAATTTCGAAGATAGGGTTCATAAAACCCAAGTTGCTATTCCTCGTAGGCTTTTGAATGCCCGTTTGGTTTGGTAGCGTGGGAAGGTGGTTGAAACTGTTTTTTTTATTTATTAAAATATTATAATCTTGAAAGTATTTGGTTTATCATTATGAACTTTTTATTAAAAAATATTATAATTTGTAAATCACTGCCGTAAAAAGCTACTATAATACCAAATGGTTGGCTTGAATCGGTTGAAGATTGAAAAAGAGATTGGGGAGAGGTTTTTGTTTTGTAATTGTATTGTTCCTGGGGGCTGTTATCCGGGTCAAACGAACGGATTCGTTCTCCTTCAGCGGACCGGAGGTTGAAGATTGTAAAGATTCATGTTAGTCACTCTTTGTTTTATGTTTTGCAATTATATCCCTCTGTTCAGTAGCTGATTTTCCTAGTTATTCTTGTTTGTATGTATTTTCATTTATTCTTGTTTGAATAGCTGTCATAAAGTCAATTCACCACCCAACCTTGCATTCTCACCCTCTAATATTTATTTACCTGTCTCGAATTAGTCCTCGATTTTATAAATGAGAAGATTTTATTTTAATTACAAATTGGATTATAGAAGCAGTCAAACGAACTTCAATTGTCTACATATAGTGGGAATCTCATACAATTATATTCAAAATATTTTTCCATGCTTTATATTGTATGGACAAATATAAAAATATAATCAATATCCTTTTAATTTTCACAGGAGTTTGATATTTAACCTACGCCTAATGAATAGGTAAAGAAACTATTATCAATCAGGACCACGCATTGAAACCTAGAATTAATTAAAAAAAATAAGTTTTAAAGGAAAACTTTTATAATATCATAAAATTTTTATCAACATATTATATCTAATTGATTTTTACACAAAACATAATTACATCTTGCAAGTAATTTGTATCAAAAACACATTAACTATAATTAAATCTGGTTTAAAATCTAGTTTATATGTATATCGATTTAATTTATTTTTATTATTTTTGAGTTGATTTTAAAAAAAAACATGATTTCGGCCCAAGAGTTTTTGATTCATCGGTTAAGTCGGACTAAGTTTTATAATTATGTTTAATAAACTAGCTTGAACTGAGTTGAAGGCTTGAAGCCAGTGATGAGAGTAGGTGCTCTAGTCACATGTTTCATGCCTGCTACCTCCTTTTGTTTTGTCCTCGTAAAATGGCCCTTGCCTAGGGCGGAGCATCGGGGGTTAGTGACTCAAACGAATAAATAAACTGTAAATGAAAATGGAGTCTGTAATAAACTCTACCATCCTCTCACTCGCTTGCTTCCCAAAATCCAACCCATCAATCCACCACCAAAAAACCGTCAAAGCTCGACGAACAGTTTGCTGCTCCCTCAGGTAATTAATTAATACCAATTCTGTTTTCAAATTTCAAATGAGTTATTTGATAATCTTGTCTCGTCTGCAGCAGCAGCAGCAGCAGCAGCAGCAAGAATAGTAACAGTGAAGGAGACGCTAATGGCTTACTTAAAGAAGAGGAGGAAGAGAAATATAATGACATTTGGCTGCTTTTTAAAGAAGCTCAGCAGAGTAAGTAATACATTTTTTTTCTATTTATTTTGTTTATAAATAAATGAGTAATTAATGATTTTCGTTTTAGATATTCTTTACTTAAACAAACTACGCCTTGTGGCTGTTGAAGAGCTCAATAAAGCAAACAGAGAGAAGCAGTTGTTGCTTGATAAAATCCAGCAATTGGAGGCTGTCAACAAATTAGGTTTGGTGATTGAATTTTTGTTTTTTTTTGTGGTTAAATTATTTAATAAATAATTGATTACAAATTTATTTATTTTAATGACTGCGCTTTCTGAAGGAAATGAGCAATCATTGTGGCGGGAATTGCTGCTTCGGATTGACTCAATGGTCCTAACTGGCTTGATTGATTCTGCTGAGGCTTCTGGTATGAGAAAAGCAGTCATGGGTAACAAGTTTAGTGTAGCTCTTGTTTTCTTCGACATCCGGCAGAAAACTGATGCTGAGCTTCTGGCACAACTCCGTCACTTCTCCGTTGGAAGCAGAAAGTAATGATTACTTCATCTAAAAGTGTTTTTTTTTGGACTGAAAAGGCATCTATAGGTGTTTTTGATGTTTTCAGCATCATCAATTATTTTGATGTTTTTTCAGCCTAAACGCACTTTGAAAAACACTTTCAAACGCATGTGTGAATTGAATTGCTACTAGTTTTTTTTAAACCTGCTTTGAAAAGCACTTTCAAACGCCTGTGTGCGCTTTTGCAAAAGTGCCTTTTGAACTGAAAAAGCATCAATTGGTGTTTTGTGATACTTTTAGCATCATTATATAAAAACCATTCAAAAAAACCTAAAAATGCATTAATTATTTTGATGCTTTTTCAATCCAAACGCACTTTCAAATGCATGTGTGAGCATGTGTTTGGTAATGTGGTGTAGATTCTTTATTGAAAAAGCTTTGATAGGTGTTTTTTGATGTTTATATCAAAACTATCTAGAAACACATAAAATCAATTATTTTGTTGCTTTTTTCAGCCCAAATGCATTTTGAAAAGCACTTTCAAATGCATGTGTGCGTGTTGACTTGCTACAATTTTTTTTTATTTTTTATATATTCTCAATGTATAAACTTACATGAGTTGGTGTACTGGATCTTGATGCTTTTTATCACATTCACACTGTAAATTATTTTGATGCTAATTAATTATAATTTAAATTCAGGAATGGTTTTCACATAATCCAAATTTGCACTGAAATGGAACCACTGGTATCGGTTGGATCCTTGTCATCATATGTGACAGGCTTATCAAAGGCACTGCAGAAAAAAGGACACATAGTGGAGGTTATTTTGCCAAAGTAATTGATGTACCTCATCTTTTGTGTTTTATATTTATTTCAATCTCTTGTTAGGGACATTTTTGTATAAAGATGCGTGTTCACTAGAACTGTTTAACTTACAGTTTGTCCAAGTGTGTTCATCTTAATTATTGTATTTTTTTTTAAGAGAGGGAGGGGGTGCTCTAGCAGTACAGCCATGAGTACGCTAAAATGTTTCTATCAGATTATGATAATCAAATTCCTCTCACATTGGGTTCTATGTCTTCCCAATTTTGATTCTGCACTGCAAGGTGTCACCACCTCTTTTGAGCGTGCTATTATTATATACCACTGATTTGGAATTTCTAAACCGGAATAGTCTAGAGGTGTGTACGAAAATGAGAAGTTAACCATGCATCCTCCAAGTTTGTAGGACATTAGCACTCTTTGTTTATTGATATAGTTGAGTTGCACCGAGGACAAAAACCCTTGGGACTGTGAGGGAACATAGGGCTTCTTTCACACAATCAAACTTTGTATGAGATGCCAAATATTGGTAGAAAATGTACCGGGCCACGTGCCGTGATATAATTGTTACAGACTCCGCCCCCCCCTCCCCATATCTGAACTTTACTTAGTTATTGAATTAAGAAAACGAGTTTATCTGTAGTAGGAAGTGAACTTGAACTTGTTTGTCATTTTATAATTGACGGCAGCATGAAAAGATTTCATTGAATGTTTGCTGTTCCAGGTATTTTTTTTATTATACACTAGAATCTAGATTGCAAGCCTGAAAATTTTATGTCATCTCCCTGAAGGTATGCATGTCTGGACCTCACTGAAATGCAAGGACTGCGAGAAATTGAGGCAGAGTTGTATTCATATTTTAATGGTCAATTGCATGGAAACAGAATTTGGACTGGGTGAGTTTCGGCTGTTTCCTTGATACAGGAAGATTATGCTGTTATTTTCATGATTAACCTCCATTTCAGTCGATTGTTACCCAGGAAATTTTTTTTCAACAAGCAACTGAGATATTGCCTTTGCATTGCCTTTGTTGTTTAAGCTCTTTACCTCGATCTTATTGTTAATGCTGTTTGTTCAGCATCGTCCATGGCATTGGAGTCACTCTCATTCAACCTTTGTACTATTCATCCTTTTTCGATCGTGAAAGGGTATATGGCTACTCAGATGACTTTGAACGGTTGGTAAAAATTATTCCTGTTACTGTTTATTTTACAAATTACTTATTTAACGCTTTTCAAATTCTCTTCACTTGTGATAATATGTATATCCTATAGGGTTGTAGGAAATCCCCATGTTCAACATAAGTAATGGATGGTGTAAAGAAAGTGTTTAATGCATGTGCCAATGACTTTTAGATTCATTAACCATTACTCTAGTACTGGTGTGGCACCTTTCCAACCCAATGACATTGGAAAGAAATTCCTATTTCAATTCTTGTTGATATAGGTATCTGTAGGGAGAGGTGTTTTCATTTAGTACAGAAAGGAGTTATATTACAACTTCCAGTCAACTGCAAAGTTGATGAATCTTGTGGTCAAAAGACAGTAGAGAGAGAATGTTGTTTGGATGAGTTTCAAAATGATCTTCTTTGGTGTGAAAAGATTTATGTCTATCCAACAGTTCCTTAGTCCCAGTCTCTCTTCTAATAGCCATCCATACCCTTAACTAAAAGCTGTGCTGTTAGTAGCCTCCAAGTAGTTCTCAGTCTTTAAGCATCCTGATCATTTAACAACTGCACTGCATCTCTCAACCTGCACACCAGTCAAATTTCTGTATGTAAAAATCAGCCATCCATCATAGTTCAAAAATAAATTAGTTGACATGTGCATTCTCTTTGAAACTGAAACATGCAATTTATGCTGAGCTGGTAGTAGATTTGTTTAGTGATATGGATCCTGCCTTTTGAGTTCTGGTCAATTTCTGTCAAATTAAATAATTTTTGAAATAATGTTGAAGAATTTAATAGTGATATTAACTTATGATTTTCACAAGGAAACCCTATACTCTTATACAATGATATTTTTTTTTATGAAGACTGAAAGACTGGCTTGTACATCTTTTTCTGAGGGAATAAAGCATATATAAACAGATATTTTCAAATCAGTAATGAGAGAATGAGCAGTTGGCAGTTTGAATTATTTTACATTTCAGAATGTTGTGTGAGACCTTTTCTCATATGATTCTATTTTGAACTGTGCACAAAAGAACTAACATATTTTTAGTTTCCTTATGCTATTTCTTTCAACTTGTTCCTTGCTTGTTTGTTATAATCAGTAGATAACAATTTGTTTTGTTGGGTCTTTTTTTTTTGTTTGATGCTTTCAGATTTACCTATTTCTCTCGTGCTTCATTGGATTATATAGCAAAATCTGGAAAGCAGCCTGATGTGTTGCATATACACAATTGGGAAACTGCTATCGTCGGGCCACTCTTTTGGGATATTTTTGTTAAACAGGTGCAACTTGATCGGCTTTCTTTTCAGCTTAATGATTTATTTGATTTGGCGTGCAGATGTTTGCCTCATGACACTTGTCATTTCTCGATCTTTCTTTCTACGTGCATATTCATGAAAAGAAGCAAAGTACGTTGAAACTTCAAAGTTTCTACTGGCCTTTGAGTCAGATGGTATCTCCTGTCCATATAAGAATAGAGGTGGAGGATGAGGAAGTTGGCTGAATCTCTATTGTGTGCATGAGTGTACTTGCCTAGAAAGAAAGGTTCATGCATCTTAAAACAGTAATTTGCTACTGTTAATATTTAAGACATAATATTGGACATCTTGTTCAAAATAACCATCAAGCAACTTGGAGTATGAACGAGAGAGATAAAGATGAGACGTGGCCATATCCTTTACTATTGTTGATTTGTATTACTGAGCATGGATTTCATTGTTAAGCCTGAGAGATCCAGTGGACTTATGGACGGACTAGAGGTAGAACTAAGTGGAGTGTTTGGAATTTGCATCAAATAACCCCAGGGTTCAGACCATGGAACTTTGATTTCATTACACTATAAGTAATTTCTGTGCACCTTCTCCTTTTCTTCAGGATGCGAAAGGCCAGACTTGGCTATAAGCATTCTTCTTCTGACCTGGAATTTTTAAATGTCACCTTGTATTCCTGTTTTACTTTATCCCTTTTTCCAGTACTTATTGCAGTTGAAGAGGGAACGTAAACATTATTCTGTTAAAATCTGTGCCATCATAGCTTTTGTTTGTCATACCCACAGGGGCTTGGAGGTACCAGAGTATTGTTGACATGCCATGGCTTTGACTCACAAGTAGGTTCTTACATCTCTTCCATTCTGGCTTTACTGGTTCTGGCTGGGACCTTTTACTCTGTACATAATATTATGTCGCTGTTATAATGTTTTAGTGCCTTGAGCAACCTGATAAGCTAGCACTATGCGGACTTGATCCTGCTAGACTTCACCGTCCTGACCGTTTACAAGATCACACTATGACACATCTTGTCAATATTCTGAAGGTAAATAATTTTGTCTCTCAATTTTTTTCCCTTCTGAATGTCTCTCTTTTTAGTAGAAAATTTCTTTAATAGCTATGTAGCTAAAACGTTTTTCTATAGTTACTTGCAGTCTTGTACTATCTTTTGCTCCTTTTCTTATACATGCTTGGTAAGTTATCTTCTTGGATCTTCACTTACAGAAATTAGCCACAAAAAGAATCATTAGATCTGCAAGCCAAACTAGCATGTGATTGGCTATCTTTCAAGGATTCATTTTGTTTCTTCTTTATTATTAACTTTTTGCATCGAAGAAACCATTGAAAGTTGTTGCTTATTTGCTACATGTCAGTGAATGAGAATGTACCGAGTCACATGATAATCAACAGAATAATTGTAGTAGAATCCTATGTCGAAAAACCCCCATATTGATTATATATGATGGTTGATATGCAGTTTATGAGTGATACATTGTTTTGACCTTGTTGTGCTTGTAAAAATAGCAACCCCCTTAGATGATTAAAGGGGAAGACATGCTTATCTCTTAATCAGCTTTTACCTTTTTTTCAGAGACAGTCTGCCTGCTTTTTTTTTAAATGCAAGTTCTATACCAAACTCTTCTACTTTTAAAGGCCAAACGCTTCTACTATTAAAATTTGGACCAAATCTGCTTAATTTATAATCACAATAAGGTCAAACAGAGCCGCTATCTACTAGCTTAAACTTCTGGATTGGATGCTTTTATACACAGTACCAAAGCTTGCCACTGTTTGGTGTATTTATATCAAAGCCAGGTACTGCTGTATCAGAGAGGAGTTATCTCTCTGTTGTTCTTGATAGCTGGACTAAAATTGATTTAGTGATTTGCATTATTTACCTTTTGGGCCTAGACATGAGAGGGGATCCTAGTATGAGTAAATCCCACTTCAGGGAAGTTTGGACCTTCTGATGTTTTATAAGGTATAGTGGCCTCGCCAATTACGAACTTAAGCTTTGGGTTGGATGCTCTAACACTGTGAATACTGAATATGGGTTTATTTGTAGTCTTTTAGTTGCATTCTGAATCATTTTTGTTCAATGGTAATAGAATCCCTCCTAGATTGCAAATTTTCTCCTTTAGTTGCAAGAAGTAACTTCTTATTGTCACGTCAACTAATTAGTATGATGCTGAAGCGGTGAAGTTGACCAAGTTCCTCTTTTGTCAAATTCTGTGGATATTTAGAAATTGAGAAAAAAATATGAAATAAAAAAAAGATCTTTCATTATACCATGATTTCACATGATTAATCTAATGTTAGGGAAGGTCAAGTTGCAAAATTTTAGACACTTGATAAATACCTGCTAATCTAAAACATATGAACTGTCTCTCATGTATTGAAGTTCTAGCTTCTTTTTCCATCTTCCATTACCTGAATATTTTATCTGTTACTAATATGCAGGGTGGACTTGTGTACTCAAATAAAGTTGTTATGGTGCAATCTATTTATTCAAAAGAAAGGATCATTAATAGTTTCAGTCACGGATTAGAACCGACCTTAGCGATTCACAAGTAAGTTACATGGCGTTTCCAGCTTTTAGATTCCATTCTTGCTGCAACTCATTAATTTGTTGGCAATGTTGTTATTTTAATACCTCACTGGGTAGCCTTTTTCAGAAACTTCCCATAACAGGACATGCTTTTTTTTTTTCCTTTTTTTTTGTGTGATAAAATAAATTTCCTGGTACATTCTTGGTTTTAGGGACAAGTTGCTTGTTTCTCCTTGTGGGTTTGATAACTCCACCTGGGATCCTTCAAAGGACAAATTTCTTCCAAAAAATTATAGTGCAGATGACCTAAAGGGGAAATCCATTTGCAAAGTTGCATTGCAGCAGCAGCTGGGGTTATCCAAAAATTCATCAACTGTTCTTGTAAGTGTTGCATATAGGACCTTGAAATAATGATTTCGATGTGTCCTTCATGTTATGACATATCAAATGAATCTAAATTTTTAATTATGTTATCCGGCTGTGTTGGGAAAGGTACTGTCAAGAGAATCTGTATTTTTAACCTTATTATGTGATTTACTCTCTTACAATCTGGACGCATTTGATTGGTGAGATGAGGCATGTTATATGTTTACCAATGAATGGGAGCAGTCAAAGTAAAGACCTTAGGGAAACATTAGGAACTGGATGAAGTGAGCAATAGAGATCAGGCACAATGGTTGTGTGGATGTGTACCCAGGAATGGATAATGGTGTTGAACCCTAAACTTACATCACCACCATAGACCTAACTATCAAAGTGAGCCTTTTGATTGTATCATTACTCATTAGTATCCTTCAAATACAACCTTTATAGTGGGGAACCTGGGTGTCCTGCCTAAAAGGGTGTCCATGTTTTTGGTGTGAGTTGTAGTTTGTAGGGAAGATATTGTAATATTGCGCAATGGGACAGTGCCAAGGAGACACATGGTGGCTGTTGATTAGAAAGCCTGCAATACATACAGGCACTAGTCATTACATGAAGCTCATGTATGCAGGTAGAGCTTTGTTGATGCACGCAAAAAGTCAAAATAAGAAGAATGTAGAATTATTCATTAGGTTTATTTTCTTCCAAGTGTGAAAAATCCTAATTAGGATTTTTCTTTGTTTATATTGGTCATGTTTAATGTAGATATTTTATATATTTCCTATTGAATGTATTGTAGTATAGAGGAATCTATGCAGCAGCTAGGGATGGTGGAGAGTTGTGAGGATTAGATCGAAAAAGTGGTAAAAGCAAGTAATACTTTAGAACCTGAGTTTGACTCTCAAACCATAATTTTCAAAACTCTCCACCATCCCTAACTCTCCTGCATAGATACTTCTATACTAAAGTATATACAGTAGGAAATATAGAAAATAGGATATTCTATACTATTTAGGACCAATCTAAACATAGAAAATCCTAGTTAGAATCTTTTATACTAACAAAGAAAATAAATCTACTGAATAAAATCCTAGTAAGAATCATTTGCATATTAAACCATTTGGACTTGCCAGTATGTATTGTCAAAATGCACCCTTTTCTACTCATTTTGATGTGAAAAATCAGAAAGCCAAATGCTTTCAAGGATCCATTTAAAAAAAGGGCTAACAGCTAAGTGTTCAAAATGTGGTAGCTTTGTGTTGTGCACTTAGCACAGGTTCCACATATGGTTCCTAGGTCAATATTTTGTACCTAGGGGCATGTTTTAGCTCTTAAGCTTCTTGTTCCCTGGCTTA
This sequence comes from Populus trichocarpa, assembly GCF_000002775.5. Lineage (NCBI taxonomy): Eukaryota > Viridiplantae > Streptophyta > Magnoliopsida > Malpighiales > Salicaceae > Populus > Populus trichocarpa. The sequence goes on along the minus strand of NC_037291.2, from coordinate 743,258 downwards.
AAATTATTCTGCACATTTTGATTCTTAACTTTAGCATCTCCAATATATGTATGATAACAATTAAAATATCCTGGAGCAGGTGCATTTATTTTCATAATAAGTGATTCTAAGGTGCATGAAACATAATAAACTTCTCAGGATATATTAGACCATCAAACTGAAAAGTTCAAATGCTTTCTAATCAGGTAGGATGCATCTCCACAGAATCTTTGGATTTTGATCTGAATAACCAGAAGGCAGTTTGGAATGCTACACCAAAGAGTGTCCAGGTTTGTACATGTTTTTGGGATCTTTATTTCTTTGAAGAGAATACAGGGCTTAGTGCTGAATATCGGAGAAACTCCTTACTAGCTGGTGAAATGAGGGTACTTAAGAAAGTGACAAGAACAGTGATTCTCAATTTTCCTTGGCAGCCGCATGAATCAGTAAAAACTACTGTTGTCATTTTTCATTTTTAGTCTTATACAGAAATATACATGAATTTGATTTGTTTAGTTGTTTCCCACTCAGTTCATCTTCATGGGAAGCAAAGCGACGAGTGCAGATGGAGCACTGGAATATCTTAAGAAAGAACTAAAGGTAGAGGGTACAATCATAGCTACTGTTGTGTTTGGTAATGTGGTGTGGGTGCTTTTGCAAGTGTGTTTGGACTGAAAAAACACCAAATCAAAGTTTTTCAAGTGTTTTTTTTTCAAAATCATCTTAAAGCACCTAAAAAGCATCAAATTGATGCTTTTACAATCCAAACGCAGTATAAACTCAGTACCAAACACTTTGTTGTGTGTGCATATGAGGGCATTCTGAGCCGATGAAGAACAAAAAAAAAACCTCCAACAAGGTATATATTGTGGTAATGCTTTGGGATATTCTATCATCTCATGCAATCTTTCTCTGCATGCTCTTTCACTCAAAAGTTTCTCTGTCTGTGAAGAAGTATCTATCACGCTACTTTGTACCCTATCCCCAACTTTCCTCATTGTTATCTGCTGAGGCTCTAATCTTTGGTTTCTGTTCTCCAATGTCCACAGGATGAAACTGTGAGATTCATAAACAAATATGATGAGGCTCTATTGCATCTGATCTTTGCAGGTTCAGACATAATCTTGTGCCAATCTTTTCATGATCCTCTACTCCAAGTGCCTGTAAGTAGAGAATTATTTTCATCAAAACAAAATCTCCAGTGCATCTGCTTCTTGTCTGGAAGATCTGAAATCCAAGTCATCACCTACACGAAGTAAAACCTGGGAAGGCCTAAAGAGATCAATCACACATACATTTGTTTGCAGAAACACTCCATACAAGCCCACCTGTGTCTAATAAGTGTTGAATTGCATAAACTGCTTCTGACCCTGCATCAAGCTGCTGGAATTTGCTAGTCCATCCTTTTTAGCTCTGTATTCCTGAGGGTCCATGGTGCTTATAATTGAATGAAAAGTTCTTTTCTTTATACTGATTTCCACTCTTGTTCTTTTACCGATCTTTTTCCTTTCAGTGTCGCTAACTTCATATGATTCATATGGGCTTGGGGGGCATGGGCTAAAATGTCTTGGTCACCTTTGTACATTTCATCAAATTTGCTTCATCTCTTAAGTTCCCCTTCCGTTTCTTTCCTCGTGTTGCTGCTCAATGAACATATATTTATATGCGTACGCGTGTGTCTGTATCAAAAGCTGTTCCATTGACTTAGCATTATCTGTGTAATATGAAATTTGTAGCTGAAAGCTTTGAAATATGGAGCAGCTCCGGTTGCAGTAACATCCAATGAGAACAAATTCAGGTAATCTATTCTGTAGAAAATTTTAAGCAACTTCACATCTGTACGTTTTGTTCTCCCTTTTTCCACTCCTCCCTCATAAAGCAAGAATGACTCTCTTTAGCTCTTTTACAGACATTTTGTAGATCGTGAACAAGAGACCACTAGATTTTCACGGTTCATTAGCTCTACCTTTGGATATTTGTCTTTGAGCCAGGCTGTAGATGAAATTGTGAGTACTTGCATGGTCACGGAATTCTTCTTCTATTTTTATTATTATTTTTTAATTTATTTTAATGATGCCATGCTTTTCTGCAGAAGAACAGCCCATCAAAATGGAAGCAGAAGATGGTAGATGCCATGGCTAAGGACTTCTCATGGAATGCAGAGTGCTGTGACGTTCATGTTTCTGCATACACGGCCCTAAAAAGCTTGTGAAGTTAGTTGTACTTCTGTAAGTACACTTCTAACGCCCACCCGCATTTAGGTAATGATTTGGAGGAGAGCAATATCAGCTTTGGTAGAACGTTATGTGTTGAGGCTTGAGTATCAAGGGGGCTCAGATCATCATCTGCATAGCATTCACACATCTTCATGTCCTTTGTTGGCAGTTTTGTATGTATACTACTGTGAATATGAATAATCTCCTATACCTGTAATTTCCTCCAAACAAATCAAATTTATGCAAACAAACCCCAAAAAAGCTTAATCTAAGAAATGAATTTTTAATTAATTTAATGAAATAAATTTTATTATTATTGAACAGAAAATGACGGTGGTGGAATAAAGAAATTGTATTAAGAAGTTTGAAGATATGAGACAAACCCTCTCCATATTTACGAAAATATTATAGAAACCCGTTTTGTACTCATAATGCTCTTAATTCAAAGCCTCTCGTTGCATTTTTTCATGTGGTATCGGCTGTTTAAGAGTAGTTGTTTTTTAAAATGTATTTTATTTAAAAATATATTAAAATAATTTTTTTTATTTTTTTAAATTATTTTTGATATCAACACATTAAAATGATCTGAAAACACTAAAAAAATAAAAATAAATTTAATCTTTTAAAAAAATATTTATGAAATGTAAAAACAAACATGGTAAAAGTGTGTCGGTGGAGGGGTGGAAATTGAGCTTTAGCATGTTTTTTTCTTCCCTCTCCATAATTGTATTGGCCTCCTAAAATTAAGAGTTCTATTTTTATTTTATTTTTATCAAATTGATTGTTATATATTTTGTTTTATTTTTTTAAATTTCATTATTAGGTATTTTGTTTCATTTTATTTTTATGTCAGATTTGGTTCTTATTCTTTTTATTGCTATTTTGTTTTTAATCTTTTTTAATTGATTTTTTTTTAATTTCATCCCTAAACATTTTGTTTCATTTTATTTTTATATCAAACTTAGTCTTTATTCTTTTAAATGTTATTTGTTTTTTATTGAATTTATTTTTAATTTCACCCCTTGGTTTTTTTATTGATTAGGAATTTGACTTCGTGATTTTTTTGGGTTTGTCTTCCATAGATTTAGTCTCAACCTCATGACCCATAACATGGATTTTGAAGATTAGCTTGAGTTGTTTTTGGTGCTCGAGTTAACTTCAGTCATTTTTAGGTTCTTTTTTACTATTTTTTCTTAATTTTACTATTTAATATTAGGTTTGTTGGGGATTGAGTTTCATGATTGTTTTTTCATTTTTTTTTCCTGTGGAGTTATCTCAATCTCATATCCTGGGTTGCGAGTTTAGCGCGTTAACCCATGTTAACTTGGATATTTTGTTATTGGTTTTTTTTAGATTAGATTGTTTGAAAATTGAGTTTCGTTGTTTTATTTAATTTGTTTTCTACAAGATTATCCTTATCTCACAATCATGTTGTGTATTTGACAAATTGACTTGGGTGGATAAGTTTGTTTTTTTTTTTTAATTTCATCTTTCCATAAAATTATATGTTTATTTTGAGGTTTTGAATTTCAAAAGCAACAACTTGTGGGATTAAGTGTATATTTAGCCTTTTTTATTTTTTAAAAAATATATTTTAAAATATTTATAATTAAAAATACTTTTAAAAAATATTATACATCTCATTAACAATCACATAGTAAAAGTAATTGAAAATCCAAGGCTAGATACTAAATACTCAGGAAAGACTGGGATGCCTCTTTTCTTCACGATATATATCTTAGGAAAATCCTCATTTTCTATTAGCATTGCGATGGTTCAAATGAAGAAAAAAAAGTTGTTCCGAACCAGGACATGCATTATTTAATATAAAGTAAATTGAGAAAGTGAGTTTCTCTCTCGAATATGAAATCTTTTTTTTATTGTGGATTTATTTATTTTTTCCCTATAATCTTTTATGCATTAACTGTAGCTTTTACTGTGATTGATTGCAATCATGACTTCTTTAATATTTAAAGGTCAAAATTAGATGTTTCTTTTAAGAGAAAAATATTTTCCATTCACAAGAATTATTCAAATTTGTAATGTTTGATTATCAAACCAATTATTTTAGTAGAAAACTACTCATGAATTTTTAAGAAACTCCATGGCGATCCCCACAGACTGAACATACTTATTCATAATAATTAGATCTCCTCATGAAATAAGAGAGCCCCAAATTTTTTTAAAAAACTTTTTACTATTGATTGATATATAAAAAATATATATTTGCCACATTTACATTTTTATTCTAATTATTGAACTCAAATTTTTTAATAAGTATCTCAATTTATTAACCTCAATTAGTAACATGGTCTTTCATTTATTTATTTATTTATTTTTAATATCAATATATTAAAATCATTCAAAAACATTTAAAAATATCAATATAATATTTTTTTTAATGCAAAAACAATGTTAAAAACACTAAACAAGTCGTACCGAAGAAACAAACCCTCGCTAAAATGGAATTGATTGTAATTGACCCAATGATAATATCAATAACACAAACCTTTTTCGGATAAATCGTCAAGTATGGTCAAAATAGGGCGCAACCATTTACCGGTTGGTTAGTAATAAAACGTGAGTCCTCCCTCTGTTCCCAAATCATCCCTCGTCTCTGTCGTAAACGTCTGTCCCTCACTCTCTTCCCTTACCAGGTAAAGCCCTAAACCCTTTCAAGAGAAAAACCCTCTCAACAATAAAAACAAAATGCCAGACCCAATTGAGTCCTACAAACCCTACACCCTAACCCAAACCCTACAAGGCCACAAATCCTCCATCTCCTCCGTCAAATTCTCCTCCGACGGCCGTTTCCTCGGCTCTTCCTCCGCTGACAAAACCATCAAAACCTATTCCCTCTCCCCCTCTAGTCCTCCCACTTCCCCAATCACTCCTCTCCATGACTTCCACGGCCACGAACAAGGCGTCTCCGACCTTGCCTTCTCCTCTGATTCCCGCTTCATTGTCTCTGCCTCCGACGACAAAACCCTCCGCCTCTGGGACGTCACAACTGGGTCCACCATCAAAACCCTTCACGGGCACACCAATTATGTGTTTTGCGTCAGCTTTAACCCAAATTCCAGTATGATTGTTTCGGGTTCTTTTGATGAGACTGTTAGAATTTGGGATGTGAAGAGTGGAAAGTGTTTGAAGGTGTTGCCTGCCCATTCTGATCCAGTTACATGTGTTGATTTTAATAGAGATGGTTCGCTTATTGTATCCAGCAGTTATGATGGCTTGTGTAGGATCTGGGATTCTGGGACTGGTCATTGCATCAAGACTTTGATTGATGATGAAAATCCACCCGTTTCCTTTGTTAAGTTCTCGCCTAATGGAAATTTTATTCTTGTTGGCACTTTGGATAACAATTTGGTATGTCAAAATTCTTCCTTTTTCGTTGTTCTAATATAATAACTGTTGCTTTTGGAACTTGGGAGATTAGTCTTTGTTTTGGAAATTTCAAACATTTGATTAGTAGTAGCTGTTTTCTTCCGAATGATATGTCAATGTCACGAGCTTATACTAGAATTTTCTGCTAATTAGCAGGCTTTCATTTTATGATATAGAGCCTACTTTTCCCTTCTTTTATGTTTTATCAATCCATATTGATGAATTCATGTTAGTTTCTGTCTAAATGATTTCTCATGGTGGAGCATTTAGCCGGTTTTCATATAGTTCCTTGCAAATGCAGTTGAAATTGTTGTAAGCATTGTTTTATTTATTCTTTTGTATGGCTGCAGTTCTGCTATCTTGAATAACAGTGTGCAGATAATATATAGCATTGTCATCCTTAACTTTTCACCTCACTTTCTCGTTGTTTTTCCATGTTCTGTGTGCTTCAAATGGAATTTTTTGATGTTACGAAGTTGTCCACATCTTGGGATAGGTTCTAGCTTCCGGAGGCTTTGTAAATAATTTTATATGGAAAATATGCTGAGTAAAAATCACATTAAACTGGGCTCAGTGGTTTTTTTTTTAATTAAAAATAAATCTCATAGATGATTCCTGTTCTTCGCTGAATTCGTATTTGCACATATACCTCGTGTACATTTATTGTTTTACATAGAAGGAAGAATAGTTAGCACATATAAATTTCATTTGATAGCTTATTGTTCTAGAGAATTCATCATTGTAATTTTATTTTTGAGGGTCCAGTCTTTCTATATCTGGTGGTTTTCATTTCTCTGAGATGGTCTGGTCTTCTCACCTGGATTTGCTATATGATACACTTGCAGAGGCTTTGGAATTTTTCAACTGGGAAATTTCTGAAGACATACACTGGGCATGCCAATACAAAATACTGTATTTCGCCCGCCTTTTCCATAACAAATGGAATGTACATTGTTGGCGGTTCTGAGGATAATTGTATGTACTTGTGGGAGCTTCAAAGCAGGAAAATAGTACAGAAATTGGAAGGTCACACTGATACAGTTATATCAGTAGCATGCCATCCCACCCAGAACATGATCGCATCCGGTGCAATAGGCAGTGACAAGACTGTGAAGATCTGGACTCAGGAAAAATGAGGATTTTTTTTCCTCCGCTAGCAGCTGAGGGAAATGTTTTGCTCGATGGCTGAAGCTTCTGCATTTTCCCAGATCCTTATCCTATTGACATGCTTGTAGTTTTGATTCATTTAACTACTGTTCATGTACTCCGAGTATTTGATGGAACTCAGTTGTCAAAACTTTTTATTTATGTAATTATTGTTAATTCCCTCGATTGTTATCACCTGTGAATTTCAATTGTGAGATATAAGCCCACAGCAGGTCAAATTGAGATCCGCTGACCCGGGGCTTTCCCAGGCCGGGTCAGTGTTAATGGACAGGGTCGGATGACTTCGTTGCAGGGTAGTAATCATTTCTTTCATGTGGAGCCAACAGCAGATGGGATATGCTCCGATAACCCTTTGAACATCAGAGCTGTTGAACACGCTCATGCTTAATATTTTATTATTATGGAAGAGAGAGTGTTTTACATCATCTGAGGAGCTGACCGGATTCCGAGTCATCCAAGGCCCCAACATACATCGATCCGAAGTCCCGTCCTGTTAACCATTTCATTACAAGTATATATAAATATTCTATTAAATTTTTATCAATATATTAGGCCATAAATCTTCAATTCCAGTATAATTTTTTTATTTTCAATATAACATTTCAAAATCTTCAAAAAAAATAATTTAAAAACTTCAATTCAGGCGGCAAACACTTACTCAGCACCTAGCAAAGATAAAAGGAGGATCTGTTTCTTCCTTCCTGGGGTACTCAAAAGAAGACAAAAACCGTGAGTTGCTTCGGTGGAAACCTTGGTGGGCCCATTCGCGAGAGCTGAAAGGGTCCCATGTAACCAAAATTTGGTATTTAATTTTATACAAATTAGAACCTAAAGATTCGGATCCAAAGTATTAAATCTTGATTTACATGATTTTGGGAGGTTTGATTGGAACATTTCAACCAGTTGACGCATACGGTATCCGCATGATATATCTGATTATGAAACCTATTAACAATAGGCGATTGATTACCTTGCCAAATGAATTCATCCCGTACACCCGCAATTGTATGATCTACGGACATAGATACATTATAAAAACGTGAAATTATACGAATACAATGACATTACAGTTTTTAAATAATTAGAATATAAATAGTTTACATGACGGGTGCTACACGGTGCAATATTGCAGGTCGAATCAAGGTTTTCTTTAAATATAACAACAGTAAAAAAAAATATTTGATAATAAAATTGATAAAAATATCTCTTGATTTATTTTTTATCTAGTTTAAATTTAAAATAAAACTATATAAAAATTATTATAATATAATTCAATCAATTCATCGATCCAAATACAATCTAGATGATTCTTAAAATATATAAAGAAGAAATAAATTGAAGAAAAAGGAATTAAAAAAAATAAATAGCCTCGCTGTTTATACTACCAATGAAGCTACGTTGACTTTCCTTGGATTTTTAGCATATTAAGGCAACATGTGAGGGGAATTTTATTTTTTTAATTGTTGTATATATTATATAGGAAATTTTATTTTAAAAGTAAATAAAAATCAATTTAATGAATTGTACGTGAAAATATATGAAAGTATAAAATAGAAAAATAAAGATTGTGTTATTTATATTTTTTTACAATTATGAATAAATTTGATTGTTAAAAAATTAAATTATCTGTAAAATGATTATGAAAGGATCAATCCTAATTTCATTTTTTATTTTCAAATTTGAATAGTTCTACTCATATTTTTTTAATATATTATTTATTTTAAATAATAAATAATTTTTAATCTAGAAATATAGAAATAAAAAAAAAGTTATTATGCTTACATTTTTACTTCAAATAACTCTTAAATAAAATATGATAATATCATCAATCATAATATTGCATTAATTTTCACGCATTACTATAAAAAATAATAAATTTGAAATGATTATTGAAAAAAAAAATTGAAGTACGTTATGTTCCGTTAAATGTTTGATTTTCTTAATTCATAAAATTTTAAATTATATTTGGGTATATTTTTTCAATTAAATAAATCAATAACTATTTATACAATAAAAAAAATATAAAACTCGATTCTTATTCATTCGAAATTAACCAGTTAAATTCATGATCTGAATCATGAACTCAATTAAATTTAATAAAAATTATGAGGTGCATTGAGAATTTCAGAAAATAAATTTTAAAAAATATCAGGTTACATAAGATCGGGTTACGTATCTAGTGGATGCTCGATGGGTGAAGTAGATCCTTCACCCAACCCACCCTAATCAGACACAGATGATGATTATGAAGGTGTTGGGTCAGTGCGGGCGCACCCTAACCCGATCCATTATCATCTCTAGTTATTAGTGTGTTCGTATAAAACCTAGCTTTCATCCATCATGGTTATACAAGATAGCACCTTGTCTCCATAAACAGAACGCCTGGTTTAACTTTTACCTCCCAAGTGCAGAAAACGATTGTTCAAGGCAAGGACTCATATTGACAGCTCTCTCTCTCTCTCTATATATGTATATATATTAACAAAAAAATAAATAAAGACCCACGGAAGCATTATGTCAAAGGAATTGAAAATTTTCGATAGATGGATTGGATGTCTAATTCAATAAATTAAGTTTATAGCTTTGGGTTGGCAGAGGTGGACAGGAAATATAATCTTTCTTTTCTAATTCCTGTAGATACGATATCTCAACCAATGATCAACTTGGTTTTTGTTAATATAATTTAAGCATCTCCCTCGTCAACAAGATTAGTAGAAGACTGTGTGTAGGCTTCATTTGATTTGAGAAAGCAGATGAGGACAAAATTCTCAGGCCTCGGTTTCTTCTTCTAATACCCTCCCCCCTTCTTTCTAGTGGAAGCGTGCAGATTAGGTTCATTTCTCAGCTTTTTCAAGCCTTCTGGACTAAGCCTTGATCAGGTGACTAACCCACATCAGATTTTTCTTGTTCTGAAACATCTTCATCTTTGTTTACCACTCTCTCCTTCTCATTTTGATGTGTGTACCACTCTTTCTTAAATGTTTTTATGGCTGTTCAAGTCGTTGGACTATAAAGGCTTGACGAACTTGTGTTTTTTGGGCAAGACTTGTGCAGCTCTGTACATTTTTGTGGAGTAAGAAGCTACCCTTATGGATATAGCAGCAGGGAAATGGCTTAGTGAGATGGTATGTCATGATCAATGTTAATGCAAGGATATAAACCCCTTGCTGGCTAGCTACAGCTAAAACCTAGAGAAATCATTAATTCTAATAGTCGTAGTGCTTGAATTTTCTATTATTTCATGACTTAATTGACAATTACTATTTCATTGATCTGAAGATTTTTGTTTGATTGAGTTATCTGTATGTTGTAGGGCATGGATGATTACAAATTCATCCATCAATGCAATATCAACTCTCTTGCCGAGTTCACCGCACAAAACATGGCAACTACTCTACTGGGAGAAAACCTCCAACGATCTTTCTCTTCCGAGAGTTTCTCCTCGAAACCCAGTTTAATGATGACCAGAAACACCACGATCACCAGTACTTCAAATGGTTCCTCCTCTGAAACGTCTCAGACCAGCATTGAAACACCTGGAAAACAGCAGAGAACTAACAGCTGGAACTCTAGCATCTCCACCCTGCACCAATCGCCAAAACCACCTTCTCCTATTCCTGAAAGTTTTTCTTTCAACAACTCAGCTCCACCACCTACGGCCAGTTCCCAGCAGTTTTACGGAAATCTTGGCCGCTTGATCAAGTCTAAGGATGAGGCTGCATCTCCAATAAACATGCACTTTCAAACTTCAATTTCAAAAGCTGCTTGTGAGAGATCAGAAAGTTATGCCCCAGAGGCTAAGCAAGGGATCAAGAGGCCTTACTCAATGACTAGAAGTGCTATGCATGTTCAAGATCACATAATGGCTGAGAGAAAGCGCAGAGAAAAGCTTAGCCAGCAGTTCATAGCTCTTTCAGCCCTTGTTCCAGGTCTTAAAAAGGTGAATGAAAGTTTCAAATTGATAGATAGTACCACAAATACATGCCTTTATTTCTTCGAAGGGAAAATCTAGGATAAGTTAATTGTGAAATATTATAAATCTCGAACCTTGATGGTCAATCTTTAACCAAGACTGATATACTTCCAATACTTTAGATGGACAAGGCTTCTGTCCTTGATGGCGCTATGAAGTACATGAAACAACTCCAAGAACAACTGAAACAACTCCAGGATCAGACCAAGACAAAAACCATGGAATCCGTGGTTCTGCTGAAGAAGTCTAAGCTCTCTGTTGATGATGAATGTACTTCATCTGATGAGAACTTTGATGGCCTCCCTGGCTCACCGCTCCCAGAAATTGAAGCAAGAACAACTGATAAGGATGTACTGATTCGGATCCATTGCAAGAACCAGCAAGGAGTTGGGATTAAAATACTAAGCGAGATAGAGAATCTTCATCTATCAGTAGTCAATAGCAGTGTATTGGTATTTGGGAATTCCACTCTTGACGTAACAGTAATTGCCCAGGTAATTTTAAATATATAGCATCTCCCTCTGATTTAAACAATCAACTTGCAAAATGAACTGTATATTTTTGTGTTTTAAAAGTAATTTTAAAAAATAATAATTTTTATTTATTTATTTTTGTTTTAAATTAATATTTTTTTGATATTTTTAGATTATTTTAATGCGTTAATATTGAAAATAAATTTAAAAAAATAAAAAAATATTATTTTAATATATTTTCAAGTAAAAAATACTTTAAAAAATAACTATAACCAAACTCTTAAATATATATATATATATATATATATATATATATATATATATATATTTAATGAACTTGGTTGTCGTTTTCTTGATACAATAAATGATAGCTTTGGACAAGTAAGATATCCACATTCTTGTGCAATAACCATGTGGTTGGTCGCCTTCCAAACGGCTTCTTAGTACAAGTGAGTTCCTCGTAGAAAGCTCGTTATAAAATGACGAGTTTGAGTCAATCTTACCACAATTTAGACTTAGTGACATACTTACATCATCATACATGACTGTAACTATTGTCGGAAAGATTTTAAACTCCCACACCGATACAAGTATGGTAAAGTCCTTTCAAATAATAAATAAATAAATAAAATGATGTAATGTGCATAGCTTAGGATTAAGGTTATATTCAAGAATATGATTTTTTTTTTATATGTTTTTCATTGTTTTGACCTGATGTGATAAATGAATTTTAAAAAATAAAAAAAATATTATTTTGATATATTTCAAATAAAAAATACTTTAAAAAATAATTATTACCACAGTAACAAATACGCTCTAAAACTTGTAGAACATAACCTATTACTATCTTTATTTTTCTTATAAAAAAACAAAAAAAAAAAAAACATTCTAATTATTATATAGAGACACTCCTTACACCCCATAATTTATAACTAAGTACACTGTTTTCTCTTTTTCTTATTATTATCAATACAAAAAACCATTCTAATTATTATATGGAGACACTCCTTACACTCCATATCTTGTGCAGATGGACAATGATTTCTCATTGACAATGAAGGATCTTGTCAAAAAACTAAGACTGGCTTGTTTGAAGCTCTCATGTGCTATAATACCAAGCTCGTGCGTTCAAGCCTGAAGATTTGCCCAGGCCCTCCATTTTTTTCCAAATCTTCTCGGAGAAGCACTGATCCACAAATCTCCCATCCCCTTCAATAGATCGATTTGTATTGTGAATTATAAGGTTGCTATGCCATGGAGGTTCGATTCGCAGCAGGATTCTTCTTGTTGTTTTTGCGTGCTGACCACGTTGAATTACCCACATGCTGTGCAAAGAATCCACACGGCCATTAATTGGTTTATGTAACCAATTTTATAATCACTTCTGCCTCTCTGTATCCTGCCGAGAAATTGGTTTATGTAATTGTGGTTATGTCTTGGAAACCTCAATTTTATTTTAAATCTTTTTGATTTTATCAATTTTGGACATTACACAGCGTATCACTCTCAAATAAACTCTTTTTAGTTAAATTGTTTTTGAATAATTGGAATTGCTATATTGTTGTAATTTATAAATTATGGTTTTGATTTCTCATTAAAAAATAGTTAAATTTTCAATGTATTTCTATTTTTTTTTACATATAGACATACTTTTCTAATTTTTATCAAAAACTAGAAACTAAAAATGGAGAAGAAAAAGAGATAGGATGTTCTTTCTGTTATTGAATGACCTCTTGTTTTGCATAAAGTATTTTTCAAGAAATAAACATTTTAAAATTTGATCAATAAAATATAGTATTTTTACTATTATATTTTGCTAACGTAACTATTAAAATAATTAATATTTTATTATTATTATTGCCATCACCACTTCACCATCATCACACCTTGTTATTAATATAATTGTCATCGTAGCTACCATCATTATCACTATACAACTATCATTCAGCATAACGGTATCATATCATAACTATCAATGTTAAAATAAAGATTATTATTGCTATCATTATTATCATTACTCTATTATTTCTAGTGTCAATATTATTGTAACTATATTCTCTTGTCTTGTTATCACCACTGGATGATTATCAATGGAAAATATCTATTTTATTTTTATAAAATTTATTATTTGTTTTGAACTAACATGTTTTTATTTAAAATCAATGTTAAATAAAGATTATCATTGTTGTCATTGCTACTATCACCCTACTATTTCTATCGTCAATATTATTGTTATTATATTCTCTTATTATCACCGCTTCACGATTATCAATGGAAAATAACTATTTTATTTTTATAAAATTTATTATTTATATAGTATATACATAACTAACCGTACACTTCATGTTCACTACTAGTTTAATCGATTTAATAATATACTCTTAACAAATTGAATGCCACACATCAAATTATAAACATTTTTTCCAATTTTTTCCCTTCTCCTTTTAAGGATTGTAAAATGACTGAACTTTTTGGTTGATTCACTAAGAATGGCCCAAATCCATCACGAGGCATGCACCAAGGAAATGTGGATTAGACTCAGCAAGAAATCCCACTAAACACATTCAGTGAACTTGGGCTTCAGCCGTAAAAAGGAATGTATAGCAACAACAAAAAATCTCTCAGTCGCTGTAATCATCCACGTTACTCGTTCCTCCCTGCATGAAAAACGGATTGCAGTTAATTCTTGATGCTGTTCCCATCCTCGTGAAACGAAGCTGTCACGAAGCCAACCCTGTAGATTCAATCTGACGAAAATAAAACGTTTTTGAAAGACAATCGAGGAGAAATGAGGAAGGAAGCGGTGGTGTTGGCAACAGTGACAACAGTGGCAGTCGTAGCTGTATTGGTGAGGCAATACTCATTAAAAAAACAAAGACAATGGAAGCAAACACAGCGCATTTTGCGTAAATTTGCAAGGGAATCTGCCACTCCTGTACCCAAACTTTGGGAAGTGGCTAATGCATTGGTTTCTGACATGCAAGCATCTCTTGTTTCTCAGGAGGAAACTAGTACCCTCAACATGCTTGTTTCGTATGCTGCCTCACTACCAAAAGGGTACAGGCAATTTTCTTCTCTCCTTCTTCTTTTGGGTTTACTTCCTCGATCTTATTACACGATATTGTTGACGTTGTTAACATTGTTTTGATGAAATCTTGTGCTAAGGGATGAGAAGGGGCTGTATTATGGGTTGAATTTGCGAGGAACCAATTTTTTAATTTTATGTGCTCGACTTGGAGGGAGAAATGAGCCTATTTCTGATTTATATAGGAAGGAAATTTCCATACCCCCCAATGTGTTGTCTGGTACCTCTCAGGTATGCTTAAGCTTTGGAATGATAGATGTATTCATGCTTTGATTTAAAAGCAATTTCCAAAAAGTATATTCCTTCCACCTTTCGTTTTGTTTTAGAGTAGTTGTGTCTACATTGGAAACTTAAAACATGGATATGGATACTCAAAACACTTCATCAATTATATATATATAAAAAATATTAAGAAATAAACACTTCCAATTTTTTAAGATGAAAAACAGTTTAATAATCTATTGCAGTTGCTTCCACAATCTTGAAACCTGTTGAACAATGAGCTTTCTTGTCCTATAGGAGTTATTCGACTACATTGCTGTGGAGCTAGCAAAGTTCGTTTCAGAGCATCCCCCAGATGATACTCTTGATGCGCCAGAAAGGGAAAAGAAACTGGGCTTCACTGTGTCATATCCGGTGGATCAAGCTGCAGCTAGTTCCGGCTCTGCTATTAAATGGAAGAGCTTCTCAGCTAATGACACAGTTGAGTTTGCCTATCCCTTTTTCGCCAAGTAATTTCATTTGATAAGCCAAATGCAAACACTTTGTTTTCTTTTCTCCCTATAAAATGTAACATCTGAAATCTTAACAGCCGGTTCATGATGATGAACTCTTCTATTTTAATCAGACAAATGAAAAAAAAAATGAAGGTAGGGAATAAGTTATGATATTTCAAATTTAGAGACCATGAGTGTCTACTACTAGGTTAAGTTTGGATAGAAAAGACACAGAAACCTGTAATAACTTTGGTGGAGTGAGTTTTTATTCTTTCAAAACAAAAAATACAAGGAGACATATCCTCTCGGTCTCCATTATTTCCGGGGGTTTTTTTTCTCGAGACAGTTACTCCCTTAAATATAATCATATGCTACAACTAAACTATTGTCTAGGGATTGATAAAGTCCACATTATGTCATCTTATTAAGAGGGATTTTTAACTAATTTTCCAGTTCGAGGGATGTTATGTCAGTGGTCTTTTTGTTAATTTTATCAATATCTCGGATTTATGTATGAACTCAGGTTGAGAAAGCATTGATCAATGATATCAATAGAGCTTTGGAGAAACATGGTCTCAAGTTCCGTGTTTTTTCACTGGTATGCTGCTATATACGTAGCTTTATCAGTTCAAAGTAAGAATAATTGTTCAAAATTAAGGATATTTCTCATCTCTTCTTGAGCAGGTTGATGATACTGTAGGAAATTTGGCTGGAGGTAGATACTATAACAACGGCATTGTGGCTTCAGTTACTCTAGCCATGGGTTCAAATGCTGCTTATGTTGAACCAAATGAAGCAGTTCCTAAATGGCAAGGGCCAATGCCATCATCCAATTCGGGCGAGTTGGCAAGTATTAAATTAAGATTATCGATACTAATTTATGTAAGTAAAATGCAAACTTGAGGTGAGTGTGCTTAATTTTCACAGGTTATCAACACGGAATGGGGAAACTTCAATTGCTCAAACCTTCCAGTGACTGAATTTGATTCTAGTTTAGATTCAGAAAGCTCAAACCCTGGTTGCAGGGTATGGTAACTCATGTATTTCATGTCTCCATATAAAAGTAAATAGTTAAGATAAGGTAGTTAACATTTGTTTCCAAGTCTTCTTATGTCTCAGATCTTCGAAAAGCTTACTTCAGCCATGTACCTGGGAGAAATTGTTAGAAGAGTCTTGCTGAAGATGGCCCAGGAAACAGCACTCTTCGGAGACGTCGTCCCTCCAAAACTAGCTACTCCATACCAACTAAGGTATGGAAGCAATATTTAGAACCTATCTAAATGTACTCAGTTTGTAAGCAACTGCATCAAATTGCTGTCTTATTGAACTTCTCTTACTCTTGTCAGTCTAAGAACAATGATAACACTCTAGGTAAAGTTATATATAGCCCCTTTAAAATTGAGATTCTGGGGCAGGAAGCTTGGTTTCAATCCTACACTTCAAAATCTTGCTTCGACTGCTCTCAAGATTTGTCTACAACATTATTGATCCATTCCTTTCACAACTGCATGGTTTTGCTATATAGTAAAAATACATATATATTGAACAGGTCACCTGACATGGCTGCCATGCATCAAGATACATCAGAGGATCATGGTGTGGTTGGTGAGAAGCTGAAGGAAAATCTTGGGGTAAGGTTCCTTTAACATGTCCATCTAACATCAAACATTGAAACAAAGCTTAAGCCTGTTGCCTTTCTTCCTTTCGAACTCTGGAGCATGAATTCAGAATCAAAGTCCTGCCTTCGGAAGTTTACTGTACCAATAATATCTCACCATTTAACCATTGGTTTTCCTCTTACTTAAAGCTTTGAATCCAAGTAGAAACATGCTAATTATGCAATGATACGAAATACATACTTCCTAATCGTTGCTGTATATTTCACTTCAAGGTTAGAAGCTGTACACTAATTAGCATCAGTATTTTCTTGATAGCAGATCACAAATTCTACTCCAATGGTAAGGGAGGTAGTGGCTGAGGTTTGTGACATCGTTGCGGAACGCGGTGCCCGTCTTGCTGGAGCAGGTATTGTGGGAATCATAAAAAAGCTTGGAAGGATTGAAAGCAGAAAAAGTGTAGTAACTGTGGAAGGTGGACTTTATGAGCATTATAGAGTCTTTAGAAACTATCTCCATAGCAGTGTCTGGGAGATGCTGGGCAGTGACCATTCAGATAATGTAGTAATTGAACATTCTCATGGTGGTTCTGGAGCTGGAGCTGTCTTCTTAGCTGCTTGCCAAAACACAAAATCTTTTTGATTCCTAGCTCATACCTGGATTTACGAAATTACAAGGTGTTCTGGATTGTCCGTACGTACTTTCAGTTTTTATAATTTCCAATTAAGTTAATTATATATTTGAATCCATCATTATTACATCTTTACTTACGAAATTTAATTTCTAATATGGTCGGTCTAACAAGTTCCTTCAATTTTACCATTAATTCTCAGCTAGTGGTGTATAGTAAGAATCACGTATTCGAATATGAAATATGTATATTATGATACGGATACCTTGATTTGTCAAAAAAATTAAAAAAAAATAAGCTGTTAAAATATAATTTTAATATTTATTATTATCTGAAAATAAATAAATTTTAAATAATAATAAGAATAACTACTTAATAAAAATTAAAAAGGAATACAATCAGTCAATTTTTAAGAAATAGTAAAATTACTACTTAGTTAGAAAAATAACAATGATAAGAATGTTAAAATCACTCATTTTGAATTTTTTTTAAATAACATTCATCAATTATAAGTGTGTAATTGAATTTATGTAAATAAAGTATTCATAAGTATTAAATATGCACTAACCTTGGTGCCGACATTTCATCGCGGGGTCAAAGTGTTTTGTTTTTTAAAATAAAAATTAATATTTAAATACCTAAATGAGGTAAAAAAAAAAAGAAGATAAAAAATTGGTCATGACAAATCTATAATCACGGTGATTAGGGCTGAGATAACCCAAGATATCCCGCCAAATCCTTGGCTCAAATCATGAGATTGAAATAACTCGATAAAAAATACAGAGAATTATAAAGCAATTTTTTTAAAAAAAATGTATTAACTTTTCAAACCCGTGACCTGGATCAATAGATTTAAAGCACTCACTATGGACAAACCATAGAGTTCAATTTTCAATCAATCAGATATTGAATGATGAAATTGAAAAAAAAAAATTAATTATACAAAAGGATTACAAAAATAGTAATTAAAATAATGAGGATCGAAATTAAAATACAAAATAAATGTGATATTTGATTGAAAGATAAAATTGAAAATAAAAATCAATTTAATAAAAGGACAAAAAATAATCAAAGGAATGAGGGCCAAAATTGACATAAAAAATAAAATCAATGTTTTGATTGAAGGGTAAAATTGAAAAGAATAATAAATTTTATAAAAGGACCAAGAAAGAAATTAGAAATCAAAACAATGAGGACCAAATTAGAAAATATAATGCCATCAATTTGAATTGAATGATGAAATTGAAAATCAATAAAACTTTTACAAATGAGTCAAGGTAAAAAAGTAGAAATCCAAATGAGAACCAAATTAGAGAATATAATATATGGTAAATTGAGATTGAATGATGAAATTGAAAACAAATAAAACTTCTATAAAATGGACATGACCAAAAATTGAAAATAAAAAAATAAAGACTGAAGTTGAAACACCAACAACCAAGAGGGTTGAGTTGGAATTTTCAGGGAAGAAGAGAGAAAAGAAGGGAAAAAAATAAAGATTCACTGGCGATAAACTAAACTATCATCAGATACACGCGTTGCACCGACATGAAGAAGATAACGAGACTTACAACGACATGGTGAAAGGGTTTTTTAGGACATTATGAGGCGTTGCACGCACTGTCCTAAGAGCGTTGGCACCGCTGAATGTGTCACACATAAACGTCTTTTTTTGTTTTTTTATTTAGCTATATATTAAATTGTCTCTAAGATGACTTTATAATTACAAAAAAAAAATCATTCTAAAAATACCAAGAAGCCTCTTGGCATCAAGTTTAAGATTTTTTATTCTAATAGTATTTTCATCATTTTATTATGTATTTTAATTTTTTATTTTAATTTTTTTTGCTTTCAGATATAATTTAGTTGTTTCACGGTACAATCAAATTGTAAAAAATTCTTATTTGTCTCCATTTTATTTGATAATAATAAATAGTCATTTCAAAAGACTTTGATACTCTTGAAAGCCATTATTGAGATTTTTGAATGAAGAGGCAAAAACACGTTTGCATCACTCTGGTAAATAATGACAATAAATCCGGAACTATAATAATTTCTTAAAGAGATTTTAGCTCTTTTCAATAAAAACTTATTCTCCAAGCATCTCAACTATTCATATTTTATTTATTTATTAATCTAGAACGTGTTTAAGAAATATCAAGGTTTTGTTTTGCATTGTATTGCGGTAAAGTTAGAGATGTTTGTTTAGCTCATTATAATTTTAAAATTATTTGATTTTCATTTTAAATTATAGAAAAAACTTGAATTTAAATATATATATATAGAGAGAGAGAGAGAGTTTTTTTCATAATATTTTTTAAAAGAAATACAATCGAAAAGGTTATAAGAATTTCAAACATAAACCAATAGCAATAGCAATACGTGGAGGTTTTTGGAGTATATGTGCTAAATATATATATATATAAGTGGGTCTGACATATCAAATCCGTGAAGGGGACGTGTCAAAACTTCTTTATATGGACAGACTGAGACAAGGCAAGTTGAAAATGACTTGCGCTGGATGGAGGAAAAAAACATGACGAACACTGTCTTTTTCTTTGTCCAATATCCTCCCATCAAAGCAATGTCCAGCTCCATTTAGATAAATAGAATACATTTTACTGCCCTGCTTCTCTTCTCTTCTTTTCTTTTCTTTTCTTTTCTTTTAATGAATGCGGTAGATTAAAGTATTTTTTAGTTTAAAATAATTTTATTTTTATTTTTTTTATTTTTTATATCCAAAAATTATAAATTATAAAAAAATATAATTAGACCGCGATGCAAAACAATTTATATATATACAATTTCTTTTATGGGGTATAAAATCCAGGTAATTAGAGCTAAAAATATAGTTATATTCCGTGTAAGAAATAATTTAGATTATAAAAATTATCTCGAGTCAAGAAATGTAAGAACAAAATATATAATAACAAAAGCAATTATTTGAAATGGTGATTGTTTACCCGAATTATTCGAATACCCACCCTTGTCTAGGAATGGCAAGTATACCTTCTACTGCAGCCCTTTCAATTACAGATACTTGTTTCTTCAGCAGCTCTTTCGTCCTCGCTGGCCCAAGACGGGGAAGGATAATCCTTTGGTCCCCCACCGTGTAGGGCCGTAAGCCAACTCTCTACCCCATCTGTTCATGGACCACCATGATCGCTTCCCTCGCTGCCAATGCATTGCGTTTCAGTGTCCCCCTTCTTGACATTGGCGTCATGTCATTACCCAAACCTTGTTTGGCGCGATTCAAGGAACAGATCACGTGCACCTACACGCCTCTTCGCTTTCATGTAGAAAAATAACACTAGTTTTCACTGTTCTGCGTTTTATTTGCTTTAATGGAGTCGCATGTGATAATTGACAATCACAGTAAAGTTGATATCATTTTCAAAAATCGAAACAATGTATGAAAAAAATAATTTATGTTTTCAAAAGGCAGTGAAAAAGGCATCCCTATGAGAGAAAAGGTAAAAAAATAAAGGGAAAAAGGAAGGGCATTTAACCCATTTAATTTCCATCTTTTATCCATCAAACATCATGGATGTCCCCTCCATTTCCAACCATGAAAACCATGATTTGGAATTTGTGGGGATATATATATATATATATATATATATATATATATATATATATATATATATATATATATATATATATATAGAGAGAGAGATTTGTATGTTAATAAAAAAAATCATTTTTTTTTTTAATTAATATATATAGGAGGAGAGGCATTTGTGTTACTAACAACAATCAATTCTCTTTTTAATTAATTAATACAACATATATAAATTAAGTTTAATTTTAAGAGGATGATAAGACTCTACCCACCCAAACTCCATCTTATTTCAATATCCTCAATTTCAGCCACAATACAAGACTTCAATTTTATTTTTGTTTTTGTTTTTGTTTTTATTTTTGTTCAAGTTTCGCTTTAATCCTTTATAACTTTAGCATAAAAGATATTATTATTTATGGTTTTTATCCTTTTTTTTCGTTTAAAGGCATTTATCATGAATCCATTTCTTTGAAAATCTTATTTAACCTCCTACGATATTTCATCGGTTTCATTTACTATCCATTAATAGTATTTTTATTTATTATTAAGTTTATTTATGTAGAAATTAAAACAAATCATCATAGTATGTTCTTAATGTCGTATTTTATAATAGTAATTACTAGATTTGTTGACCGCTCTTTGCCACGGGCCGGATTTTTTTTTCAATGTAAAAAGAGAATGCTAGTGTAAAAAAATATGAGACTCAAGTTATTGGTTCAATTGGTAATTTAA
The DNA here is from genome assembly GCF_000002775.5 of Populus trichocarpa. Taxonomy (NCBI): domain Eukaryota; kingdom Viridiplantae; phylum Streptophyta; class Magnoliopsida; order Malpighiales; family Salicaceae; genus Populus; species Populus trichocarpa. The sequence goes on along the minus strand of NC_037291.2, from coordinate 721,718 downwards.
ATAATATAAACAAAAAAATACAACAATAATAAAAATAAACTGATAAAAAAGACAATAAAAAGAGATTAAAAAAATAGACGTGAGTCCATTTGGATTACCAAACAATCCAGTGTTGAAAGGTGAAAGTGTAAAAAAACAAAAAAAAAAAGCCTTTCTGAACTAGGTAAACTCGCAAACTCTGTGATCATGGGTATAAGGTTGAGATAATCTCATAGAAAAAAAATTTGAAAGATGAAATTGAAATAAATCAATTTAAAAAAAACAAAAAAAAAATCAACTTGCATTAACCTTTAAAATCAGTAATCTTTGTTATGAGTCCGAAACTAACTCATAGAAAGCAATTAATAAAAAATAAAAATAACTTATCTAACTTTAATTATTTTAGAAGAGATAATTATATCAACATTACCCTGAAACCTAGTTTAAAGATTTTATGGGTTAAGGGCATCATTAAATTATAGTAAATTCTTTAAGAGAATTAGTTTTTTTGTTTTTTACAATTAAAGCATCAAATTGCGTTTATCACTTAATGTAGTTGCAAAAACTAGTAAGAAGATAGTAAATTCCTTGTCTTTATCTGCATGATTTTAAGAATTTCCTACTAAAATGTACTTCTGCGTTTGCGTGTAAGTAATGTGTACAATTTGCAGACAAAACAAACGGGCTTTTGCAGGCTTGTGTGCTTCGTGCTTGGAATCGTCCTTTCATGTAATCTGACCCGACATAGTAATATTCTATATTGTTTTTTTTTATGTTTTAAGAATATTTAAAAAAAATAAAAAAAATATTTTTTTTATTTTAAATTAATATTTTTTTGCTTTCAAATCTTTTGATGTGCTGATATAAAAAAAATTTTTAAAAAATAAAAAAAATTTATTTTAATATTTTTTCGAGTAAAAAACATTTTAAAAAGCAACCGCTACCATATTTTCAAACATCCATTACCATTTGTCATGGACTAGGCATTTTGGTTCACCGTGTTAACAAACTTATACAACTTTACCCAATTTTTTTTTCATAATTTTGAAAAATAAATCCTTTCTTTTAAAGTTTCTTATAACATTTTGTAGAATTGCATTCTAATAAATTTGTGCAACGAATCTCATGTATCCAATAATTTTATTTTCTAAGTTATGACTATATAGTTTAATGATTTTAAAAAAAAAACATTTATATATTTTTATGATCATTTCCAAATATTTTTTTAAGAGTATAAATATGTTTATTTTTAAAATATAAATTGCCACAAAGTTCTGTGATATCTTTTTTAGTTCAATTTTCACATTTTCTTTTAAATAAGTTCATGAATTCTTAAATTTTCCAACAAAATCCTCGCAATGCATTTTAAAAAAATATATATTTATGTTTTTTTCTTAGAAAATACTTTACAACAAGTTTCGTATGTGACTTTTATTTATTTATTTATTTTACGATTATTTTTACTAAACAGATTTTTTTTTATTTTTTAAATTAAAGATTTATTATTGTAAAACTTTATTCCTTTGTTAACTACTGTAATTCTTAGGAAAGGTTAATTTAAAGCATCTCATTTTTCTAATTATCATTAAACTTGTGTTTCTAAAAATAAGATTTACAAATATGAAGAAGTATATTTCTATTTTACTATCATAATTTGATTTGAACACAATCAAGATCGACTTACAATCATGGTAATATAAAAAAAAATATAATTACAAACTAATAAATATGAATGTTCTTAGAATATAAAATATAAACGTGTTTTTTTTCCTTTAAATATTAGCATATAACTTACTGATAATTTGAATGTAAAAAATAAAGCCATGAATGTACTTTTTCCAACCTTCTTTTATTGATTAATTCATTCTTACGCGAGATAATATATATATATATATATATATATATATATATATATATATATATACTGATCATCAAAATAAATGTGCACATAAGCAAATATCTATGGCTTAGATGATAACTGAGGCAATGCAACTTTCTTAGTTTTAGATAAGCTTCTTTTCTTTTCTTTTCTTTTTTACGACGAGGACCTTGGACAGATTAACATGTAGATATTTCGATATGATCATCAATTGAAACGTCCATATTTTTATAATTAAACAGCTAGCGAACAAGCATGTAGATAGCTTGATACGGCTGACAATGGAAACCGAACTCATGATCCCGGCCGGCTGGTAGCCCGGAAGGATGGGGAAAGGAGATTCTTGCATGCATATTCGTCAGTAGGGTATGGAACTTGAGCCATAGCCTCACAGGTCTTTGTCCCATCTCCTAACCAACGAGCTATGAGCTCAGCTACCCTTGTGGGTTATTTTAGATAAGCTATATATGAATATATCATTATAGATAATTTTTGTTTCTTCAGCTGGGATTAGAAACGAAGGAAGGAAGTTTGTATGCACCAAATCATGCACATATTGACATGAACAAGTTGCATTATTCTAATCATACAATATAGTAAGTGTATCGCTGTCGAATGCATGTTGATTTCTAGCTAGCAGCAGCTGAGGCCATCACAGTGGAGGAAGAAACAGTAGATGTGGGAGAATAACGGAGAAGTGGAGTCCAAAGGTGAGGGGACAAGAGGAACACCATCCAAGACTTCAAATTAGCAGGAACTCATACAACGTGTTTTCTGGGATGGAAACGCTTTGGGCTTAGGGTTTTTTTAAATAAAAAACAAGTATTTTTATCCGAGCCCAGAAAAGTTTTCTAGTTCCAAGCGAAAGAGTTTGAAAAATAACCAAAAAAAAAAAACCATCGAATCTCTCTAGGTCTCAGCCCACTCTCCCTGCATTTTAATTTGTATTCCCAATAAACAAAAAACAATCATGTCTCGACAATCAAGGACCAAAGACCCTCCTTTCCCTCCACTACTTGTTGCTTTAGAGAATTCGTATGTTCTTGACATTGCATTTTAATCATAAAAGTAGGCTTCATGACATTAAAGAACGCACCCATGTGTGCAATCAATTTGGTCGATCGATCCATATGGGATCTAAGCTCGAGATTTGGAAACCATTACAATATTAACGTGTAATAATGTTAAGGAAATACAGAATGAAGGCAGTTTTTGAAGTGTCTCCGTAGAGAAACTCCTATGGCTTCACATTTACCGTATTGCACTGTCTCCGTGGTTCGTGTTTGATGGTTCATGGTGGTTGTCGGTAGTGGTATTGGATATAGATAATTAGATACGACAATAAAGAGGCATTTGAGGGGTAATTTAGTAATTTAATATATATAAAATATTATTTTAAAAAAAGTTGGCGCGTGCAGGGAAGACGTCAGCGTGTTGAAGTCTTGTAACGGCTAAACGGTGGCTTCCAGTGCGATGATCGTATCATCCAAGTGTCTTTTTTTTCTTTTTTTCTCTCTCGTTAATTTTCACACCCGATTTTCTAATTTTTCAAAACAACCTTTTAGTTTGTCTCTTTTTTAAATTTAATACATGTTTTTTTTATTATTGTTTATTTTATCTGAGATAATTTATAAAATTGAATTTTGTTTTCAATTTCATCATTCTTTATTTTTTATTTGTTAGATTAAGTCTTCGTGCTTTTTATTACTATTTTTTTTTATTTAAAATAATCTTTAAAGTTAAATTTTTTTTATAATTTCATCATCCTTCATTTTCTTATATCAGTTTTGATTGTTATTTTTTTTTACTTTGAATTTCTTTTAAATTGATATTTTTTTATTACATTCTTCAATGTTAAATTGGTTAAAAATTGAGAGATCCGCTCGGGGTTTTTTTTTCTTCTCTTTTTTAAACCCGTGTTCAATTTCATCATTCAATACTTATTTAGTTGGAGATTATACTTTGTTTTTTTATTTTATTTTTTTTCTATAGAATTTTTCACTGATTTAAAAAATAACTAGAGTAATTGCAGGTCTTTTGATTTATCATTTTTTGTTAGATTTAGTTTTTTAAAAGAATATTTATTTATGAATTAAATAAAATGAATCGATTAAATATAAGTATGTGGTGTTCACTTCTTGATATTTTGTTTGGTTTGCTTTTCTGGATCATTGCTCTAATAACATGTGTCGTCTTTTTCGTTGTCGTCGTGCAACATTTCATAGTGATGTTGAAACAATTTCAATGTGTTCTTTATGGTGGTGAAGCGGTGTCCATGGTATAGTAATAATAAGTCTCCAACGGGTTTTCTTTATTCCCCAAAGTATGATATTAGCTATTCATTTTTTTTAATTAATTATTACCCTTTTTTATTCACTTTATTTGTTGTTGATGTCTTTTTAATTATATTATATTATCAAATTAATCAAACTTATTAGACATAGTCGAGTTAATTAATCAAATCTCAAAAATAATTTAAAAAAAAAACATCGATGTCATTTGAATATCTTAATTTCACATTAAAAAAATCTAACTCGCTAACAACGTAGTTGCGAACCACCTATTTAGTCTTAAACTAAGCAGGAGGATATGGATAGAGGTTGTTAAGAATATTTTAATGACACGACACGGAAAACACAATGTAAATTCGGATCGTAAAATCATAAATAAATGTTTTTAACTAGTTATATACTGACAAGTCCAGTCAAGTAGTAAATAACAATATAACACATTCAAAACAAAAGTGAAATAAATAATAGAAAAGTTCAAGCACCTTAAAATATATAAAAGTTGAAAATAACATGGTAACAAGTCAACGGGTTATTTATACATAACCAATAAATCATCTATCTTATACTTCTTATGAACTTGTAAACTTTGTTCGATTTTACCCATTTTACTGATTTTACATGGGTCAAGTTTGATTTTATTGGTTTTCAAGTTTTTAATTTGATTTTTCATGTTACACGACACATAAAACACAGTGTAAACTCGAATTATAAAATCATTTATATTTTTGTAGCTAGTTATATATTGATAATTTCAGCCAAGTAGTAAATAACTTTACAACACAATTAAAACAGAAATGAAATAAACAATAAAAAAGTTCAACCATTTTAAAATATATAGAAAACTAAAAAGAGTAGGGTAACTAGTCAATCGGATTTTAGAAAAATTAGAACCGATTATTCATGTAAAACCAAGAAAACTATTCCTCTTATATTTTTTATAAACTCGTAAACTCGATCTGATTTTATCTATTTTATTGATTTTACATGAGTCAAATTTAATTTTACTAATTTTTAAAATTTTAATTTATTTTTACATATTAAATATAATTAACTTATAAAATTATATAGTTTTATGATTACCTCATATTTTATCCACAATAATTTGGATAGTTAACAACGTTAAATTCCTGGCTTTGAATCTTTGATCAACCTTGGGCAAACACACACACTGGCGCCAAAAACCATGATGCGTTCCAGATAACAACCTTGATAGCTGTATTCTTTCCTAATTACGGTAATAACCTTCTAACACACAAAAGCGATTTTAGAGTGTTTGTTATCATGATGTAAGGTATTTTTAAAAATATATTAAAATATTTTTTTAATTTTTAATATCAACACAATAAAAATACTAAAAATACTATATATTTTTAAAATAAAAATACGTTTTTAAAATACCTAAAAATAAAAACAAAAACCATACCAAATATTCTTTTAATCTGTTAACTCTGAAAGAGACAGTTGCCTGAAAGTCACTATAAAATACCAACCGAGGCCAGAGGGTGGTATAGTCACATCACAATCAAAGAAAGAAAACACCCTACTCCCAAGCGAGTAGATATATATAATTCAGACCTTGTAGTTGTTTTGCAGAATGAATTGAATAATTATTTTTTTTATTTTCAAAATTTAACAAATTAATAAATCAATCGAAATCGACTGTGCTTAATTTTAGTGGAAATGACTTTACGTATCTTTATATCTTAGAAATTTTATCCAATCTTTATTTATTAAATTATATATATTCTTAATTAAAAAGTGTTTGTTTCTAATCTATCTTTTTATTTGATTTTTATTAGTAAAACTAATAGAAATAGATTGTGCAACCTACACATGACCACGCTAAGAGATAAAGAAGAAAAGAAGAAAATTAGAAAATTTAGGATTTTAATTGGATTCAATAAATTAAGATTTAATACTCAATTTTGATAAGTTGCACGATATTCCATATATGACAAGTCTTTTTTAAAGAAATTATGGCATTTCTTTTTAAAAAAATAGTAAAAACTAGTTTAGATATATAAAATCTGAATTTGGTTAGAACATATTAAAAACATGATAATTTATTAAACATAGTTTAGATATAATTAAATATATAAAGCTATATTTGATGCCATTACTAACTATAGAAGAACATATTAAAAACATGATTAATTAACTTTTAAAATTAGATAAATTATTTAAAAGGATTTGTCATTACGTTCAGGTCAGAATATCGTAAGTTGAAAATTTAAATTTTTTTATTTAAATTTTTTTAAAATATTAATATCAAAAATAAAATTTTAAAAATTACAAAAATATTTTAAAAAACAATATTTGGATAAATATTCTTTGGCTTTGCAAAATTAAATGTACTAATTTATAATTTACTCCCTCCCAGCATCATCGAGGGGGGTGAAAGGACTGTTTCGTCATTTCATGTTACAGAAGCAACAGAGGTACTGCTAGCTAGTTTCATGCCCTTTCTTTTGTGGGGGTCTTTGGGACCATCCCGTTGTGGGCCCTCTGACTCACTGTCGTTTTGTCTGGGCTCGTCCTAGTTGGACCAGAGAGGGTGTGATTTTGACCATCGTTTGAGGGCAAATTAGTAAATTAACCTAAAGGAACCTCGAATAATTATGGTATATTGCAAAGAGATGACTGATGAGAGATTATGAAAACAACACATCACTTCTCGTGTCTCTCCATGTCAGTCAACAAGATTTGACCCATTTTCTTACATAAATATTTTACCCCCTCCAACAAAATTATTACCGTTTAATCATTGTAAATCATTCATCTCCTTTCTCCCATTTTTCTTACCACCTTTTATCTATGTTTTTCACGTATTTCCATCTAAGATACTTCGAGACAAACAATATAAAAGAAATTAATAAAAAATTATTAGTGTTGAGATGATAAACGGATATGATATACTTACACGTGTGAAGAAAAAAATCATTTGAGTCTGGAATAAAATTTTCATTATATTAGTATTGTTTAGATAATCGCTTTATCCGGTAGATAATATAAAGAGTATATATATTATTAAATTTTATCAAACCTGATCTGAAATAAATAGATATATTTATAAAATATTCATATTTCTTAATACAATATGATATAAACATAAATCAATATTAACATAAAACAAACATATATAATAAATGTTTTATTTTTTACTTAATAATAAATAACAGTTAGATAATAAATATTTATGTAGATACTCGTAATCTAATAATTAATTTAAAAATTTCTAAATTTTTTTTTAGATAAGATATGAACATCAGAAAATCCAACCAATAAACATATGATGGTCATATGAAAAATATAATATTTTTATTAACTGTATTAAATGTATATTGTGTAATGGATAAATATTTAAAACTCAATCCGGTATCCAAAATCTATATTCACAAAATAACAAATCAAAAATAGAAAATAGATTGCTTCTTGAGGGTGTTTAAAAATATAATAATTATTATTTAAATTTTATATTTGTTTATTTATTTTAAAATATTTTGGATATTAATATATTAAAATAATATAAAAACATCGTTTGGGACATGTTTTCAAAAAAAGCAACTGGATGATGGATAGGAATAATATCAAAATTCAACGGTGAATATCTATAATCGCAGTTGTATTGGAGAGAGAATCTCGAGAAGTAAGGATGATGATGCTTTCTTTCTTTTCCCTATTACGGTCATCACTCAAACACAGACTAGAGGACCCCACATTGTACCGCCCATCCATTTTTGTGTGTCCTGCTGCTGTTCTTTCTTTCCTTGCATCAACGACAAACTTCAGCTATTTTGTGGAGCCTATTTTTCTAGAATATAAAAATATTAAATTAATTTAATATTTCTTTATGTGAAAAGAATTTTATAAAGTATTTTAAAAAACAGAGCCATCACAGTATTTTGTCGAGCCTTTTGTTTTTTAATTTTCAATTTCAGATTTTAAAATTATTATATATTTTTTATATCAGATTGATATAAAAAAATGCTTCTTTATAATTATTTTAAAAAATCTTAATATCGATTGTCATGTAAATTAATGTAAAATATCTTTTATCACTTAGTTAAAATAAATATAAAAAAGCCAATAATACATACATTACTTTTTTTCAAAAAAATTGAACCTGTTTTAAATTGTGGTTGTGATTATTTTTCAAAATATTTTTCATTCCAAAATATATTAAAATAATATTTTTTATTTTTAAAAAATTATTTTTAACATCAACACATTAAAATAATTTGAAAATATAAAAAATATTAATTTAAAACAAAAATATATATAAAAACTTTTAATTTTTTCAAAAATATATAAGCCGGGAGTGTTAAAAATACTTGATAGGAGATAAGAAAAAACACTACCGATCCTCTTCGTAATAAATATGAATAAAATCAAAATTTAATTAAACGTGGTTATAAAATAATAATATAATATATATTTGTGAAAATGAAATGAGAAGGGAAAACTGTTAAAATAATAATAATAATAATAATGTGAAGTGATGGCATGACCTTTATAATTTGTAGGTGAGTTGTGGGTTTGTGGTACTATACTAGATATAGTTTTTTTATAAGGTTCTTGGAAGTTTGTTAGTAGTTTTTTTTTAAATTTATTTTTTATTTAAAAATATATACAAATAACATTTTATTATTATTATATAAAAATTAATTTTCATATCATCTGAAAATATAAAAAAATTAATTTAAAGTAAATAAAAAATAAAACTTTCTAAATTTTTTTCAAAAGTATTTTTAAATGGCAAAAATAAACGGGTCTTGATCACCGAAAACATGCCAAACAGGGTCTTTGACTGCGGCACCGAACCCTACCGACTCTCTTTATCTCCTTTTACTTTGAAAAAACAAAACCTTTCCCTACATCAAAAAAGAAAAAAAAGCTCTCCTTCTTTTGAGCTTCGAAAGGATCCAAGGATTACACAATTGACGGCCATACATGCGTTTGGCTGCCATGGTAATAATAAAAGGAAGTGGTGATAGCGTTTACAAATTAATTTTTTTAAAATAAATGTAGGTGTTCGGACCAGTTTATGTATATCTTGACTAATCTCACATATCTTGAAGTTAATAATCACGTAAGCCTTCAATGACCCTAAAATTTGTAGAACTCGAACTGATAATTTCTGGGAAGCAAACCCAAAACCTAATCAATTAAATTTTACCTCTAAAGTTTTTTGTTTTTGTTTTTCTTTTATGATTAATCAGTTGATAGGCATCTTTTGTGTGTATTTTTTTTCATACATGGCCTAACCAATCCTTAATTTTTATAATTCTCAATGGCTTCACACTAGTATGGTATATTAAGAAGAATAATTAATAAAATTTTACCCTGAAATTTGAATTTTAAAATTTTAAAAATACTAAAAAAATATTACTTTAATATTTTATCGAGAAAAATAAAGTTTGCGTCGGCTACAAAATCAACTGATATGAATAATAAAGGATATTCTTAAAAAGAAAACAAAAAGGGACTTGAAAGTGCAATTGCATTTATTGCAGGGCAGAAGGTACCTGAGGAGAAAAATTAAATTAATTTAGGAACCATTATTGATTGTTATATTGGTTGCTTCCATCTATCATTATCCTTATCTCTCCAGCAAAATACTTTATAATATTAAGCATGTCCACTTCCATGATTCCAAAAGAGGAATAAAAATAACAAACTCCCATCATCGAAACTATTACTTCCATTTACAATAAATAAATAAATAAATAACCCATCTTCATAGCCTGATTGACAAGCAAAATTCAACGACTTCTGCTCAGTTTTGACCGGCTAATTGTTATTATTTATTTACTTTCTCAAAATAAATACCCACCCATACCAAACCTAATCTCAATAAAAACCCTCCTTATTGTTTTTCTTAATCTTTATTATTACTTGTTTAATCTATTAAATGACCACGTATTTTAATTAAAAAAAATGAGATTGTTAATTGATTAATAAAACGTATGCATAAAGTTGGTGATGAAGTTGAACTAGAACTTCTATTTTAATCGTGTTCTATTAAATTTTAACTAATCAGTTCTTGGTAATATCATGTAGCTTTGAAGTGTTGATTTCACCATGAAGAACTGATTTTATTTCTTTGAGGCTTGGTTTATCATTTCGCTTTAGGTGGGTAAATAAAAAATATATAGAGGAAATAAATCCCAGTTGTATTTTCAACTGCCAAGCAAAACAATTATATATATAAGAGAAAGAAATTCCAATTTATTAAAAAAAACTTTTTTTTATTTAATAATAAAGGTACTATTGGGTCAAAGGTTATCAAAATCACGAGTTAACTCGTAAAATCATAAGATTATACGAGTCAACATGTATCTAATGTGTTAAATCGTACTAAAAACTTTTTACCAGTAAAATCGGACTTAATTCGTGCAAAATCGGTAAACTCGCCAAACTCGGCCCGATTTTATGAGTTTACTAAATTTGTGATATGAACCAGGTCATATTCAAATTTGGCCTTAAAATATCTGTTAACTAGCTTTGCGAGATTGAACATGTATTTTAAACCGTATATTGGATAAAGCTGAAATTTTACAGGGAAATATTACATACATAAAAATATATTGTGATAAATTTTCATGTCAAATGGAGTTATGAAACATAATATCTCAGAGGGTCAAAGTTAGTAAACTAATATTGTCAAATATGTCAAACAAAACATTCATGTATTGTTTTGGATATATTTGAAGCTACCGGTGAAATTTTACTTCGATTAAAGTTGGGATAAAAACTAGACATTTAAAACTTTACAACAATATATAATAGGTCCAATAATTCATCCAAACGAGATAGAACGACATGTTTGAAATCATGACTCAAATCTGCCAAGAATATGCAAAAATTGGAGATTCAGACTACATGAATAACATGAAGACTTTTTTATTATTATATTATTTTTATTTATTTAATTTTAAATAATTATTTTTAATTTGAATTTTTTATAGCGCATTGGACATTGTTTAGGAGTTTATTTCATTATTGAATTTATGTTAGTCAATTACTAATTTAAACTCATTAGCTTGTAGCCCAAAAGAGGTCTATCAAGATTTATTGTGATGGGAACAACCAGGTTGTCACTGTGTTTATTTGTGCTTCCTACCTTTCAACGATTCCTCTGCATCGAGAAATTTTGTTCCGAGACTTTTTATTTCTCCATGTTATTAATTTATTGATTCATACTATCTATCTTTCTTATTTTATTTAGATCACTCATTGATTATACTATTGTTGACTTATTTTATCAGATTTTAATGTAATTTAATTTATTGGTAAGAATTATCAATATATAATTAATTAAAAAAATTACATACGATTTTACGATTTAAGTTTGCGATACGAGTTTATAATATATTTTCCGTGTCGTATAAAAAAAAGGGCTTTTAATAACTTTGATTGGGACAATTTATACGTCGAAGATGAATACATCTTTCTAAATTAATTTTAAGAATATAATTTCTTTTATTTGGATGAAATTAAATGATCAACTTATCCATTAGTATATTGATGACTAATGAGATTTTTTTGTTGGTTTTTTTTTTAAGATTTATATTTTGAAGTGAGCTCGTAGATAATTTTTTTTTTCATGAATACATTAAACTATAAAGAATGTATATCCTTAAGATTATTAAAAAAAATATCTACATAAAAAACTAAACCATGAAAAAAAATCATCAATGAAAGATAAAATTATTATTTTCTATGAATTACTTTAGCTATAAAGAACGTATATCTATAAGATTATTAAAAAACATTTACATAAAAAACTAATTTGATGAAAAGAAAAAAAATCAACGAAAGACAATAAACTCCCAAAACAAAACAAAAGGACAAATGCATAATCGTGGCCAAGGCCAATATATCCTTTCAGACACTAAAAGATTATTTTACAACGCTGCTTGTTTCCCATTCACCAAACAATAAGAGTCCAAAACAAAAATAAATGAACCTTTTTGGCAATTATTATGATCTGAAATATTTATTCGGTACCCCTCAAGTCTCAGTCCACAACAAGGAATATATTTTATGGTATGCTCGTATGGAAAATTATAAAAACTTGAAAAAAAAATTATTTTAATATATTTTTAAATAAAAAATATTTTTTTAATGCATTGTATTAACTTTTATAATTGTGATAAAAAAAACAGATCTAAAAAATACACTTATAATTAAGTTTTTAAAAATATATATTTAGTTAAAACTGCTATAAAATAATTTTTGTAAGTAGAAAAAATAAAAAAATAGATCTTTAGCTTTTATAAAAAAAAGTTTGAAATATAATTATATTGAGGGCTTGGTAATAACATAAAATTTAACTAACTAAATAATTTTTTTTAATGTAATTAAAAAAAAAACTTATATATTACGAGTATTTTATTGATTAAGAGGGTGTTTGGTGCTGCGATTGAATTATGTTTTTGAAGTATTTTGAATTTATTTTTTTAAAAATTAATTTTTAAATATATTGATATTATAATTAATATTAAAAAATAAAAAAAATATTTTTTTATATTTATAATAAAAAAACAATTTTATCATCTTCCAAGCACTACTGAATACAAAAATATTTCCTTATCACCATCTAATAAAATAAAATGAAAAAAAGCATGTAATCACTGCCTAGTAGCAGTTGTGGTATTATTATTTTAAAATCTAGTCTCAAAAACAACACCCTCTCATCTTTCTTCAACACCACTCCCCCTCCTCTACCCCCATCCACCACCACCACCCCCTCCCCCTCTTTCTAAACTTTAACACAGAAAACCCAAGAAAAGAAAAATGAGACTCCTCCTTCTTCTTCTCCTTCTCCTTCTCCTTCTCCACCTTCAAATCTATGCACCCACCACCACTGCACGCACTGTATCAGAATATGAAGCTCTCCTCTCCATAAAATCCTCCATCACCGACGACCCTCAATCATTTCTCTCCGCATGGAACTCCACAACCCCACTTTGCTCCTGGACTGGCATCACCTGTGACCACACTGGCCGTCGAGTGACCTCCTTAGACCTCTCCGGTCTCAACCTCTCGGGCACTCTCTCCTCTGACGTAGCCCACCTTCGTTACCTTCAAAATCTCTCCCTGGCTGTCAACCAGTTTTCCGGCCCAATCCCTGCCTCACTCTCCGCCGTCACTTCCCTTCGCTCCCTTAACCTCTCCAACAACATCTTCAACTCCACATTCCCTCCACAGCTCTCTTCCCTCAAGAACCTTCAAGTTCTTGACCTTTACAACAACAACATGACAGGTGGGTTGCCACTAACCGTAGTGGAAATGCCAAATCTCCGGCATTTACACCTCGGCGGTAACTATTACTCCGGGAAAATCCCATCAGAATATGGAAAATGGGGGTTTCTTGAATATCTTGCCATCTCCGGTAACGAGCTTGAAGGTAGCATTCCTGTTGAGTTAGGTAACTTGACTAAATTGCGTGAACTCTACATCGGGTATTTCAATACTTACGAAGGTGGTTTACCGCCTGAGATCGGTAATTTATCCAGCTTGGTTCGTTTTGACGCTGCAAACTGTGGGTTATCCGGCCAAATACCGCCGGAAATTGGCAGGTTACAGAAGCTGGACACATTGTTTCTTCAGGTTAACGGGCTTTCGGGTTCGTTAACTCCAGAGCTTGGGAGCTTGAAGAGCTTAAAATCCATGGATTTGTCGAATAATATGTTCACGGGGGAGATTCCTACTAGTTTTGCAGAGTTAAAGAACTTGACCCTTTTGAATCTGTTTAGAAACAAGCTGTACGGAGCAATCCCGGAGTTCATCGCCGAGTTGCCGGAGCTTCAGGTGTTGCAGCTGTGGGAGAATAATTTCACTTCAACTATTCCACAGGCCTTGGGTCAAAATGGGAAGCTTGAGATTTTAGATCTTTCATCCAATAAGCTTACTGGGACTTTGCCTCCTAATATGTGCTTGGGTAATAATCTGCAAACTTTGATCACTCTTAGCAATTTCTTGTTTGGTCCCATTCCTGAATCGCTTGGACAATGTCAGTCCTTGAGTAGAATTCGAATGGGAGAGAATTTTCTCAATGGCTCAATTCCTAAAGGGCTTTTTGATTTGCCAAACTTGAGTCAAGTTGAGTTGCAAGATAATCTTCTAGCTGGGGAGTTTCCTGTGATTGGTACATTGGCTGTGAATCTTGGCCAGCTTAGTCTCTCAAATAATCGCCTCACAGGGTCTTTGCCTCCTAGTGTCGGTAACTTTTCTGGTGTTCAAAAGTTTCTCCTTGATGGGAACAAGTTCAGTGGTTCAATCCCACCTGAGATTGGAAGGTTGCAGCAACTTACCAAGATGGATTTTAGCCACAACAAGTTTTCAGGTCCCATTGCTCCAGAGATTAGTCAATGCAAGCTGTTAACGTTTGTTGATCTCAGTAGAAACGAGCTTTCAGGTGAGATTCCTACTGAGATTACAGGTATGAGGATCTTGAATTACCTGAATCTCTCAAGAAATCATCTTGTTGGTAGCATTCCTGCTCCTATAGCCACTATGCAGAGCTTAACTTCTGTTGATTTTTCTTACAACAATCTTTCTGGTTTGGTCCCTGGTACTGGTCAGTTTAGTTATTTCAATTACACTTCGTTTTTGGGTAATCCTGGTCTTTGCGGTCCCTATTTGGGCCCCTGCAAAGATGGGGATGTAAATGGAACTCACCAGCCACGAGTTAAGGGGCCGCTCTCTTCTTCTCTGAAGCTCTTGCTTGTTATTGGCTTGCTTGTTTGCTCCATTGCGTTTGCGGTCGCGGCTATAATTAAGGCTAGGTCGTTGAAAAAGGCCAGTGAGGCTCGTGCTTGGAAATTGACTGCTTTCCAGCGCTTGGACTTTACTGTTGATGATGTTTTGGATTGCTTGAAAGAAGACAATATTATTGGTAAAGGTGGTGCGGGGATTGTTTACAAGGGTGCAATGCCAAATGGTGATCATGTTGCTGTGAAAAGACTACCGGTAATGAGCCGTGGATCTTCTCATGATCATGGATTCAATGCTGAGATTCAGACCTTGGGGAGGATTAGGCACCGACACATTGTTAGATTGTTGGGGTTCTGTTCTAACCACGAGACTAATCTCTTGGTCTATGAGTACATGCCCAATGGGAGCTTAGGAGAGGTTCTTCATGGCAAGAAAGGAGGTCATTTGCACTGGGATACCAGGTATAAGATTGCTGTTGAGGCTGCAAAGGGCCTTTGCTACCTTCATCATGATTGCTCCCCATTGATTGTTCACCGTGATGTGAAATCGAACAACATCCTTCTTGACACCAGTTTTGAAGCTCATGTTGCAGACTTTGGCCTTGCCAAGTTCTTGCAAGATTCTGGCACATCAGAGTGCATGTCTGCAATTGCTGGATCTTATGGATACATAGCTCCAGGTAAGTTTGGATCTTGGAATTTGGTTTGCTTATGTTTTCTACACAGGTCCTGTTTGTCTAGAGATATACTCATTTCAATTTTTTTTCCTGAAGTCTTGATTTTGCCGAATGAACTTTAACTCATCCTCTATAAGATGGGTTCGGATTATGCATTAATTTCTATCCGATTTTTCTGTCCATGGATCTATTCTGACTTCAGAGTTCTTGAAACATGGCGTGCAATTTAATCTTTAGTTTGTTTTTGGAGGAAGTTTGCTTTACTTTATCTTTTGTGCAGTCTACTCGAGTTTGGTCATAGAAAATTAAATGTTAGTTGGGTTTGAAAGTACACGAATCTAATGATTTCTTAACTGTTACTCCTCTAAAGGATAAAACTCTTATCTGATCATGATGAGCCCTGCCAATCAAAAGTTCGTATCTTAGCTTGTTTGATATGGCCTTATTACAGGGATTTAGATCTTGGCAAAAGTTAAAAGCATCTGCCTCAAATTCTGTATGCAATGCAATTCTCTTGGTAAAGCTTTTGACTGATAAAACATCCAATGATCTGTTGCAGAATATGCCTACACACTGAAGGTTGATGAAAAGAGTGACGTGTACAGCTTTGGTGTAGTTCTCTTAGAACTCGTTACTGGTAGAAAACCGGTTGGAGAATTCGGTGATGGTGTGGATATAGTTCAATGGGTTCGAAAAATGACAGACTCAATCAAGGAAGGAGTTTTGAAAGTCCTGGACCCAAGACTCCCATCAGTTCCGCTTCATGAGGTGATGCATGTGTTCTATGTTGCAATGCTTTGCGTGGAAGAACAGGCTGTCGAACGCCCAACAATGCGAGAAGTTGTTCAGATTCTAACAGAGCTTCCGAAGTCACCAAGCTCAAAACAAGGAGACTCAGTAATCACAGAGCCCTCGCCACATTCAGCCGCCACCGCAGCGCTCGACTCTCCTAGTTCAACAGCTAAAGACGTCCCAAAAGACCATCAGCAGCCACCACCTGCCGATCTTCTTAGCATTTGAAGCATGTTGAATGGGGGGTTGCTGTTTGTTACCTAAAATTCCAGGAATTGTGTTAGTTTCTGTCCGTCTTTGTGTTCCTTTTCATTTTTCTGGGGGGGATTTTCTCTAATGTTTGCAAGTATTTTCTTTTTCTTTTTTGTTGTACAGTAGGTTTTGGGGGAAGGGAGGTATTTTATTTTCTTAAATTATAAGACTTGACTTCATCCATGTAGTAAGTACTTACTGCCTGCTGTTGCTGACTTGCTGGGCTCTGGCTACCTTGTTTATGGCACAGCTGTTCAGTGTTCAACAACACTGTTGCAGCCTGTAGGTAAGCATTAAAGGGGGGAAGTCCTTTTCTTTTTAGCTCTGGGGCGTTGTGACTTTTGCGAGAGGGAAAGGTTGAAAGAGACACCAATGGGGTTGGGTAGGGCAAGTAGAAAGATGCGTATGCAATTCACAAAATATTCATTTGCCCAGAGGCCTTGGTGCTTGTCTCAGAGAGAGCAGAAGGCTGTGGGGTTTCTCTGGCCCCTTGACCAGGCACTTACAGGGAATTGAACTGAGAACTCGAGCAAGCATGAGTGAAGTGAGCGCAGAGCCAGCTAGCCAGCCATTATAAAAGAAGCCAAGCAACTTTGGAAAACTCCATGGGTCTACTTGGGGACTTCAATCAATGGACTGTGCATCGACATGGGGTTCAACCCTTGTGTCGGGCAACGGGAGAATGTCACATGACTCTGCACGTTATTTGTGCGTTATATAAAACTACGAGTAAATTATTATTTATTTTTCTATATTATTACTGTATTAAAAAATCTAATGTTAGTTTCTAGGTTCTTCTGTTTGTTTTCCCGTCACAACTAAATTCTTCTTTTTTCAACTTAAAATTTAAAAAAACACTGTTTTCATTGCGTTTCTAAATTAGACCTTTAGTAATCGAAATCTTATAATATAAAATTAAAGGTGGATTTAAACAAAAAACGTAATTAATAAATCTTAAAAAATAATACACTTGCGATTTTAAGAAGCATGTATTAATTTATAATTTGTTTTAAAAAAAAGACTATAAAAATAGAGTTAGTGAGATTGTCCTGTGGATGGTTGAGCATAGAATCAACAAGTAGCAGGAGCTTCTCGAGCCACAATGTCAGGAATGCCCATGTCATAAACGCCGTTCCTATGGTTAAGAGTGGGGTATTTATGTCCTTTTCTTGAAATCATTTTGTTATCATGATCTTCGGGTTGGTGAGTATTAAGTACGCAGAAGAGGACGTCCTATCTTCTATCTCATTTCGTACTCAAAAATATTTTTTAATTAATTTGCATGTAAATAAAAATAAAAGATTTTATTTAAAAAAGAATTTGTACTTCAACTTGATTTATTTAAAGGAAGAAATTTAATAAATTTATGATGATGACCTTAAAGATTTAATAAAAAAATAATATATGCTCTTGAGAAGATGCAAAAGAGAGCATGCTAGGACAAGATGCCCACGCCTACGTAGTTACCTTTCTTGTTTTTTCTTCTGTAGGTCTTCAATCGTAGGGTCGTACGCGCACACACGTATACATATACATTTATACACATTTATATGTTGAGAAACTCCAACTATATTTGAGATTCGAAAAAAAATAATAACGAGAATAAAAATTATTAGCTTCAAGCACCTCCGATGAAATTTAAAATATCTAGTACGTACTATTTTTTTAATAAATATATTATTAATAAATAATTACGATATATGTGAATTCACAGTGATAAAATAAAATTTTTTATTTAGATATTGTGATAGTTTTTGTGTTTTACCTAACTATAGAAAAAAAATGGCTAATTAGTTATATAGCTTATGCTTTTTTTTCCGGAGCTTGTTTTTCATAAAGATCTATTTTTTATTTATTTTACATGCAACAATTATCTCATAATAATTTTAATAAAATATATATTGGTTTAAAACCGCAACTAAAAATATTTTTCTTAAACCCGTCTTTTATAAACCCTAACAAAAAAAGCTATTGCAATGAGAGACATATATTTAGACTAGGATACTTGTGTGTGTATTGCACTGTGATGCAAACTATTTTTTAAAAATATTTTTTTTTAATTAAAAATATATTAAAATAGTTTTTTTAAATTTATTTTTAATTCTTGATATTAATACATTAAAATCATACAAAAAAAAATATGTCAAATTAATATATTTTTTAAAGTAAAATATACTTTTAAAAAATATTCTAAAACAAAAGTTACAAGGTCTGTTTCGAGAAGCTTCTTAACACTATTGACAAGTACGTATGTACGTAACGTACATACATACAATCATACATCCGTGTGTGTGTGTGTGTGTGTGTGTGTGTGTGTGTAAGTGCGTGTGTGGGGCTTGGATGCCACGTTGGTGTTTGTTTCTGAAATCTGATTTGACAGCCCAAAGATCTCAGCATTTGCATGGAACAATTTATCACAGCGTGGTATTGTCCCATCTCTGACGTATGGTTGAATTTTACTGTTTTAGGCAGCAATTGTTTTACTCTTTGTACTTGATTGAATGATTGATGGATGGATGGATGGATGGATGGGTGTATTTACATTTATCCATCCCTCGAAATTAATTGCGGTGAAGCTCAATGGAGCATGCTATATGGTTAATTAGCGTCACCCTTTTATTATTAGTTCACTTTAATTATAAGATATAAATATTCATGTATTGAAAGATGATATTTAATAGGATAATGTTCAGTTTGTGATTTCTTGAAAAGTTGATATGATTTATTTTTTTATATTTTATTTTTCATTATTTTATTCATAATTACAGATTTAAAAGAAATTAAAAGAGGTACCTATTTTACTATAACATTTTTAGTGTAGTTATAGACTCCTCTGTATCAAGAATTGAAATAGTAAGATTATAATTTTGCCCTTAACAACAAAACACAACTAATCTTGACAACGGGCTAAAATGGCTAATATATCATTTGAGATTAAAAAAAAAAAAATGTGCTGGCGAGCACGAGTGTTTTTGAGTTTTTTGTTAGGAAAATAACCACAATGCCCTTGATTTCCAATTGTCTTCAATCTGGGTCAAGGGATTCTTTAGTCTTTTCCTTATAACTTTTCTGTTATTATAAAGTCTAATTACGAGGAATTTTATATTTTCACATAAACAAAAATATTGTTTAATGTTAAAAGGTGGGTTTTGCGTGTAAAATACGTGGACGCGCGTGAGAACATTCACCCAAGATATAGTCCAACTACCAAACACTGGCTTCTACGATGACGTTTTAATCCTCACGCATCACCTCCATTTCTGGACGGCGTGCGTGTCAAAAAATATCAGGTTTTATGCCGACGATCATTTTTGTTTTTTTTTCATGCCTTCTTTCCTCTCTTACCCTCGATTTAACGCCTTCCCCAACACATTTTTAAAGTAGCCATTCGATTTGTTTTTCTTTCAGATCCGGTCCCTGATATTTTAATTGCTATTTATTTTATTTTAAACAATCCATATAATTAGTATTTTCTTTTAATTTAATTCTCCTTTGATTTTTTATTTACCTTTCAAATTTGGTATTCATTCTTTCGATTGTGAATTTTTGTTTTGTTTTTAATCATTCTCATAATTTGATTGTCTTTCCAATTGCATCCCTCAATATTCTATATCATTTTCTTAATTGAATTATTTTTTCAATTGCATCCCCTAATATTTTATTTTATTTTATTTTATGTTAGATTTTATCCTTATTTTTTTAATTGCTATTTGTTTAGCTTTTTTATCCTTTTTTTAGAACTTTCCTTTTCAATTCCATCCATTGGTATGTTATTGATTGGGATTTTATCAATATAAAATTTGACTTCATAATTTTTTTAGGTTTGCATTCTATGAGATGATTTCGGCCTCAGAACCTGAGTCACGAGTTTGAAAGGTTGGACCGAGTTGACTTAAATCTTTTCTAGGTCATTTTTTACAATTGATTCTTTTCTAATTCCATCCTTCTATGGGGGTTATCTCGATCTCATATGTCAGGTTGCGAGTTTTGAGTTAACCCAGCTTGAACTCGACCAATTTTGGTTTTTTATTTTTAATTTATCTGTTGTTGCTTTTTTTTCTTATCATATTATCAAATTAACCGAGGTTATTGAATCCAATAAAGCCAATAACTCGACTCTCAAATTCCCTTACTTTTTTCACATTAAAAAAAATTTAGTCCGACACGCAGCATGGTGCATACCACCAATCTAGTGATGTAATATAATGTAATGTTATGCTAGAATTTACCTTATGTATGTGCTAACATTTCATCAAATATGATTTTTATTTAGTTATTGTTTTAAATCATATTTACCAAATAGAATTTACATTTATTTTCTAGGACTCTGTTGACCTTTAGGTCACACATTTATGTTTTTATATATTTTAATATTAACAATAATATGAAAATTGGATTAATAATATATTTAATTGAAAATAAATTATACATAGATTTTATACGAAGATCATATCAACAAGTATGAATAATCTCATAAATGAATTAATCAAGAAGTTCAGGAAGAAGCAAAGTGAAGACTTAATTTAGATATTCATTTTAGTATTATATTATAAATATTTATATCTTATCTTGATAGCACAAGTAAAATGAACTCACAGATTTTACTATATTTAAAGGATTGATAATTAATCTGATATAATCTTAAGATAGACTGTTCTAAGAACTCACCTTGGTTAAATTGATAAATTTGGTATTCTGTATGAATCACTCGATTGTTTGGTATGGCTAAATGAACCGGTCAACTACTTATTCATTAGTTATGAACACCTGAAAATTTTACAGGAACCGATTGACTGATTGACTTAACAAATTGAATCGGTCGACCGTTTTAGTTGTCAGTGGGATAATTATGGCTATAAACGACTAGTGTTTTTTTTAAACATACATATGGTTGTCTAATTGCAAAATTAAAAAGAGATTTTGAACACACATCATATACAAGCTATTCTAAGTGCAAAAACATCAATCCTTAATTATACTCAAATTTATGCAAGCAATTTTAGTTGTCAGTGGTATAATTATGGCTATAAACGACTAGTGTGTTTTTTAAACATACATATGGTTGTCTAATTGCAAAATTAAAAAGAGATTTTGAACACACATGATATACAAGCTATTCTAAGTGCAAAAACATCAATCCTTAATTATACTCAAATTTATGCAAGCAAATCTTCATAATCTAGCACAAGAGTATGCAATCTTATTCTCACTACACTTAAACACTTTCTAATCCTATAAATGCTATTTTGTGAGATATTGAGATACTAGAAATTTCAATTGTAATATCCAATCTATTAAGAGAGTAAATTGTGATAACAAAAATCACACTTGTAAACCTTTGAGAGTCAGTAAAAAACTCTTGGTTTTGGTGAGGTGTTTTCACAAAGAAAAAAATCTTGAAGATGACACATCATAAAGAAATAATAAACTCAATAATCACTAGAATTTAGGCCTAATTAATCAAAAATAATAATTTAAATCACTTCCTAGATAATAATCCTAAATTAAACAAAACCTCCCAAGCTTCGAAATCAAGCCATGCATGATTGATTTGGCTGCCAAATTCAGATAAATTTATGGTATTTAAAGAAGTAGATAAGTAATAAAAAAGAAAATTAAATTCTATACCCACTAAAAATAATAAAAATATTTGTACTTAGACAGAAAAATAGTTTTCATTGTATTTCTCTTTTGGCTCTCTTCTTCTTAAGTTTATTTATATCTAGTCACTTACTGAAGTTCATGGTAAATTCTTCCACATGTAACACAATTTATCTTCAGTTTGTCTTGCTTGGTCCCTGTTTTTCCTTAAGTATCTTTTTTAGTCCTTATTGTTACTTGGAAAAAACTTAGCCCTTGTTTATTTGCCCAAGAAAGACGAAGGAACATCAATATACGACCTTTGAGCTTCTAAATATATATATTTGTGTGTGTGGACGCGCGCTCTCTCTCACGGGTTTCTTTTTTTTAAAAAAAATATATTTTAAAAAAAATTAAAAAAAATATGTTTCAAATTAATTTTTTTTTATGTTTTTAGATCATTTTATGTATTGATGTTAAAAATAATTTTTTAAAAAAATATTATTTTAATATATTTCTAAATAAAATATATTTTAAAAACAATCTCTTTACAATACTAAAGAACTTATATAGCATTAAAAGAGGCAAATAGTACTTCCTCTCGTGCTTATAGGAACACTCTAAAATGACTCTTGAGATAGCTTTGGCTAACACATCACAAGCCATGCAAGGTAAGGTTGGAGATCTATGACCACTAATTTTCGACTGTCCTAAAATATCAAGAGTTAATTATCATCTTTGGTATCTTCATTTAAATACCTTAAGACAGGTTTTGAATGGTAGATGCTTTGTTTTTTTTTTTTTTAATGTGAGTATTCGGGTCAGCTTATACATACCTCAACTAATCTCACATGTCCTAAAATTAACGATCACATAAATATCTACGCTTCGTTTTATATGAGGTGCAAGTTGCAATGGCTGCTGGGCTTTATTCCTCCTGTAACTGTACATATTCTTCTTAAATTTATAATCTTTAATCTTTAGATTCTGCAAATATATGCACTGCATCGCCTTCAAGACTTTATCCCCTTAATATCCATGCTAACTTAAGCATGGAAGGGTCCTCTAAACACGAGAAAGAGCTTATTTAATTCGAAGGTGCCGGTCATTTTCTTCAATCTTTTAGGCGCCCATTTCCCATCCCTTGGAGATGAAGGTCTTGATTCTGCGAGGCTTCCTCTTGCAAAAGCTTGATGAAGATGTGGAATGCAATTCACGATGATCTGTGACAGTAAACTAGTGTCAAAATTGAATTAGAAAGCGGGATGGACGCTGGCATAAAGGATCAATCAATTATCTTTTTTTTTTTTTTTTTTTTTTTTTTTTTTTTTTTTGCTTTTAAAAGTGATTGATTAAAGCACTATTAACGCAATGGAGAAGGGGGGCAGTTGAGATGATGTTGGAAAAGCAAAAGGAGACATGACAATGGCTTTCATGTTCATCTCTTTTGAAAATTCAATACAACAAAGTGGTAGGGCACTGCTGAGAAAAGGATCTGTAAAAGACGGCAAAATTTTTGCACTAAGTTGGACTTTTTGGCCCTTTGTTGTCTGGTAATCTTTGGCATAAAGTAGAGCATGTGTGATGAGAAGAAAAATGTGGGGATAAAGCAATTTTATCTCATACATAAATAATAATTAATTTGGACGCCAACAATCATATTCCATTAAAGCAACCTTTAACCTAATTCCACTCCCACGTCTTAATTTTTGTTTTTATATCATCTGTGTCCGCTCCCATGTATCTCTATAATATATGTATATATTATCTACGTCAATAATTTAGGAAAAAGACAAGGGGTATCATGGATTTGCTCTTTAGAATCACCAGTTCGAGTTCCACGAAAATTAGGGTTACTGGAAATTTACATGGTCGTTAATTTTAGGGCATGTGAAATTAGTCGAGACACGTGCAAGCTGACCCGGACACCCATGTTAATAATAAAAAAAAAGAACAAGACAAGGAGTGTTAACTCATAATAGTTTATGCTGCCCTTTTCTTGTAAGAAGATCATGGTAATGACATAAAAATAATAATTAAAATGATCCTTTACACACCAAAAAGTTTACAGATTTTATTGTTGTGTTGCCAATAAAATCTTATTTTTTTTTTATTAATTGAAAGTAAACCGGAAGAAAAGACAATAACTTCTCAGTCGAGCAAGACGTGCTTCCAACGGCAGCTGAACTATGAGCAAATATATAGCAAGGTTTTCTAGCCAGAAGCATAATAAACTACATGAGTTTATAGTAGAGAGTAACTATAGAAAATTAAGAAAATATTAAAGCTCAGAAAAGAAGCATTAAATAAATTTATGAATAAAGCATTAAATAAATATGAAATAAAATTGCTAAGAAAAACTCTGAAATAAGTTAAAACGTTGAGCTCGTGAGAAAATTGTTTTACATTGAAACCTTAGCTGGGCAATTGATGATAACTAGCTTCTGTTTTTAGAAATATATTTGTTTTGAAAAAAGTAAAAAATAAATTAATATGTTTTAGTATTTTTTTTTATGATTTTAATATATTAATGTAAAATATAATAATTAAAAAAAAAATCCTGAAAATCACTTTACGATGTAACTACAAAAATGCACTCAATCATTCATGAGTCTCCGTGAGTCAGTCCTGGTAAAAGATTCTAAAATAGACTATAACCGAAAGGTAGATTACTAGAGTAGAAAACTAGGACATGCTTGATTTAATTTGCGGTGTTTCATGCTTGTCTAACACCCAATAAAACAGTTGTTGTACCTTATACATCGGAAAAAAAAAAATAGAGCTTCATTGTTTAAATAAACATTGAAGCTCCTCCTTTTTCTTTTTTTTTCGACTCAGCCCATCATATTTTCCATCCACTTCTTATTTTTTTTATTACATTTTTTTTAATTTTATTCTTAATTTTTTTAATAATTATTCGAGTTGCTTTTGGACCGACTAAGTCAACTGGATCATATCAAGACAACTCCTACATGATTTAATTTTAAACCCGTGCTAAGTAAAGAGAAGAATCAAGAGGTTTTTTTCTTGTCAATTTCATCTTTTTTCATAGGTCAACCATGTTGTTTTTTGATCGATCAAGGCAACTGGGTCATGTTAAGACAACTTTCACACAGTCTGATTTTAAACACTCACCAAACAAGAAGTTAGGCTGAGAAATTTTTTCATGCTAATTTCATTATTTTTCAATTAGCTTCTCTTGAAGTCGTTCAATGCCTCATGGTCTCCAAAGAAGTGTTTACTTTGGGTGTCATAATGGCCCCTTCATGTTGTTTTATTGGAACCCTACATAAGATAATAAAACGACAGCAAAATACCGAAAATGTAAGAGTTAAGTAGTTAGTGATATTAATTTTGTTATTCATATGGTAACACATACTTTCATTTGATCTTATACATATACATATACATACATGCATATACATATACATACATGCATATATATATTAAAAAAATATAGTCTTGTCTTGCATATAAGCCGTTGGATATTGGACTGTATCTGTAAGATTTCATAGTGAAGGAATTATGTCAAGAACATGAAGAAACAAACACAGAGCTTGTGGAGCCTCGAGAGAAAGGCAGGCCTGGCCTGGGAAATGGAAGGATAAGAAAAGAATGCAGCAGCAGCAGCTTCTTTAATTATGAAATGTTTCACAGGCTCTCTCCCTCTTCATCATTGCTCAACCCATTTAACCTTTGCTTGCTTGATTCTGTAGTGTTTTTGCCTGTGAACATGATGAGTTGAAAGTAAAAGTAAAACTTTCGTTTGTGTTTGATAATGTAATTAAAATATATTTTTTATTACTCATCTATAGAAATATTAAATTAATACTCGTTTGCACCTAATATCAAAAGTAAGAATCTTACAAAAAAAAAAAAAACAAAAAAAAAACACCATTTCAATCCAAACATAATTTTAAAAAACATTAAAATTGCAATACTTCAAGTACTAGTTATTAAAGCCGATCCAGGGTCAATTTAGTTCAAGGATCGGGTAGTCGAATGAGTTGACCCGAGTTAATTTAAAAATACTTTTTAAAAAAGTCAAATATACATGAATTTTCATGTTATGATTCATTGAATTTTTTGTATTGGTTTTATGTATGGGTTTAGAGTTGATTTATTTTATACTTTTATGATTCATGTATAGGGATATAATTTTTTTTTAATATTAAGTTTATTTTTATAAAAAAATTGATCTAAGACAATAAAGAATTCGGATCAGGTCGAGTACCTTCTAAGTAAAAAAAATCCTCTACTCGACTCGACGGAATCGAACCGAAGTAAGAGACAAGTAATAGATTTGGATAGAGATGCAGGTGAAGCAGAGTTCGGCTTAATATGAGATCCCTACTATGATTTGAAATCCATCTATAACTTAATTATTTCGTCCATTCCTTTTCTTTATTTCTTTTTCTCAATGACATTTTTAAAAATTAAATACTAATCGATTAACCATGATGTCAAATAACTGTTTAATGATTTTTTATACCACGAGAATTGATTAATTTTTTTTTAATAAACTAAAGGACTAAGTTATAATTAACTCTTAACATATAAGATTAACATTACTCTTCTGGATAAAGCTGGTAAAGACAATCTCAGACAATAAGATCTCCAAGGATTTAGAGATGTTTGGTATCTATTTGGTATTTCAACGGTAGTGATTTTAAAAAATAAATTTAAAAAAAATATTTTTAGATATGTCTGATTAAAATTATTATGGGAAGAATATTTATAAGAAAAATAGATAAAAAACAAGTTTATAATTTAAAAACAAATTATTGTAGCTCCTATCAAGCAATGTGACTGAGCAAACGAAAGTTTTTCTGCAAGTTGAACAAAAACAAAGACTACCAATGTTTCCGAGCAGAACCAATCATTCAGGCCCGATTCACAAAGCCAGTGGGAGGAAGGAAGAAACAGTTCAGGTGACCGGCGAAGAATGAATCTCGGAAGCTATCTAGCTGGATGCCACGAAGAGGAACTGACATCGTGACAGCATCCAAGAGGTTTTTCAATGCAGCACGCTTTTTGGCACATCTGACAGACTATCCTGTTCAGTTCTGTCTTTGTGTATCACTTCTCCTATTTCTATGTTTGTCCCTTCAATTATTTCTGCACTCACTCAGACAGTCACTACTAATAGCCTGACTCTTCATCTTTTATTTATTTAAAAGTGTATTAAGTAATATATTTTTTATTTTTTTAGATTTTATTTTTAACATCAATACATAAAAATAATTTAAAAATATTAAAAAAATTCAATTTATTTTAAAAATATAATTAAATTGCAAAAACAAACACAATCTAGACACTTTTTAAGAATAAACCGGATCAATCCAAAACTTAATCCATCTTAAGATAAAAATAAAAATTAATCCAATCAAGCTAATATAAATCATCAACCCAATTAAAATCTTATGCCTTTTTAAAAATTACTAAGACAACATTTAACTTAAAAAAACTAAAAAAATCAATTTTTATTGAAGTAAGCCAACCTATTAACCCATTATCCAAAATATTTTTTTATTTAAAAATATATCAAAATATATATTTTAAATTTTTTAATATTAATATGTTAAAAAATATAAAAATACTAAAAAAAATTAATTTAAAATAAAAAAATAAAAAAATTTAAATTTTTTTAAAATTATTTTTAAATAGAAAAACAATTAGGTTCTTGGATCGGATCATGAAGTGGGCTAAGCTGGGCTGCGTTTAGCATCTTTAGAATTATGTCCTTGAAAAAGAAATCAAACCTTTGCACTAGCAAGTATTCTCTGGAATAGTTCAGAGGTTATAATTATTATTATTTTTCTATCTATTCATTACATGAATCTCACCAGAGCCCTGTGCACGAAACCTCATTTTTATTATAAGATTCGAGCTCTCTTACTCTCAGCTAAAACAAAGAATTTAAACTTATTTCGAGGAACAAGTATCTTGAGGACACCCGGTACTAAAAAGAACCACAAATGGCAGAAAACCATCACCGAAATATATCAATGGCATAACTCATTTCTTTACAAAGGAAACCCCCTTCTGAATGCTTCCTGCTAGCTCTTTCTTTGCTTTCTCCAAACCAGCCCTGTTGATAAACAGATATGATTCTGTTCTCTTAAATTTGTATTGAATTTAACCAGGTTTTTCATCAAGAGAGTATAAAGCAAATAGTTACAGACCTTTCATAATCATTGAGGGGTCCAAGTGGGTAAATCTCCTCTACTCCGTTACGGCCGAGCCGTACCTTGGATGCGAAGAAAGGCAGTTCGGTCACCTATAAAATGTAGCATGTGAGTTTCATACAAGCCCCCTAGACTCACTAAATGCTCAAATGTAGAAAAACAAATGATTTAAAAGATGGTTCACTAAAAAAGGACACTGGAAGCACACCGCAGAAGCTACATATGCACAATGGACAACAGCAGCGTCTCCTCTCAAGGCCCGGAGGCAAGCATCTGCAAATTTAACAGCAGCATATGCCTGCAAATATTGTTTTATATCTTTAGTCACATTACTTCGACCAGTTCAAATTGACAAGTAGAATAGTAAGGATTAAAAAAAAATTGTAAAAGTAAATGTAACCAACCATTGATAGTGTCGCAGAACCAGCTCCAGCCTTTGCCTGCAAAATGCATCCAAATGCTGACTCAAACATAATTGAAGAACACAACACCATGGCAATAGAATGGCACTAAATCTATAGGGAGATGTCAGCAAAATAATCAATATGTATAATTCAAGCCAACAGCTGCAACAACTTGGCAATTGATATCAAATCCTTGTCAATAATTTCTACAGCTAATGCAGTGGCAGTCGGGTACTACAATAAAGGGGACAATTCCTTCTTCAAAAAGCTGAACTAAAGTTTTACTATGAACTCGGCCAAAAATCAGAAAATTATAACAGCAGCAGAACAGAGATCCAGGAATCATACAGGCATTGTAAAGTCCTTAAGGGTTCAGGAAGCTATCTACTAAAGTAACACATTCCTTCCAAGGAGAAATTGTTTTCTCGAGGTAAGAAATTTTCATTATGTCCCTCCTGCATACTTACTCCCACGCACTATATCAGCCAAAGCAGCTTGGTCTTCTGCCATTTGTAACAGTTGTTACAAAAACTTGCACAACTCTGTTTTTCTCTCTTTCTTTGTTTTTTCTTTCAATCAGTCTACATATATGATTCCAATGTATTTGATTTTTTTAAAAGGAAACAAAGTTGACATGGAAGATAATTATTCTGATCTTAGTAAGACAAAAACCATAACTTGACATCATTCTTTCGGGATACATTATTTATATGTAGTGGTGACATTCAGGGACTCTTTCTTACAAGACAGAGAATAACAAAAACAATGAAACGTCATGCATAGAACTTGTGTAAAAAGTTTGAAATCTGCATCCCAAGGTTTGAAAAGGTAGATTTATGATATCTTCTATAAGCAACATCATGCAAATAACAAGTATTAAAATTTTAAAGCCTTGTGTCCCTAGATGTTACAAAAAGATTTATCATGTATCGTTTGTTATTAATAGCAATCTTTGGATGTGTTCTAAACATGCAATTCTGGATAGGCTTTGCAGCATTGAATTGCCAGTCATATCTTTACTACAATGATCCCCGTGCAACAAATTAAGCATATGAACCATCAGAAAGCATTTATTAAGAGAACCAAAAAGATTGACATCAACTTAAGCAAGACTCCAATGGCCATCAGTTGAGGCTACATGATACCGCAAGTATGAAGTTTAACATGATCCCTATTAGCCCCTCCAAAACAACAGTTGTTTTTGTTCGAAAATAACATGAAAAAACATGGCACAAGTATCTCTTACCTCAACAACTTCTGTTCCGCCATTTTGAATACGATCTGTCAAGTAGTCTATTTCTTTCTGTGTGAATGAGCACAAAGGTTTTACCTACACAACGGAGAACAAAGGACAGAATAAGTGATACAAGAGCTACAATACAACATACATACAGTTCCCAAGTTTAAATGAAGTTAAACCTGTGATAGAAGAGGTAATATAGTAACCCCAGCATGACCCCCGACAACTGGAACATCAACCTCCCTAGGATCAAGACCCATAATTTCTGCCTGTGGTGTAAACAGAATTACGAAAATAACACATACATTATTCCAGAATGGAAGTGAATGATAGTAAAAACACTAAAATAGAACAAGAAGTTACAAGAAGCAAACAATTGTATAAAACATGGAGCACTGAGCTACGCTATTTTAAATTCTCTATGCCATGGTAGATTAAAAGCAACATAAGCAATTAACAGTATAAATACTGGCATCATAGTTTATGTAACATCGATTATTGAATCACATTGCTTGTCTCGAAAATTCATAAAACTAGCAATATCTTCCTCATAGAAAATAATTTCCAGGCTCAATTTATTGCAAAAGAAGCCACCTCACAACAGCTTTACTGAATATCGTTTCAGTCAGTAACAAGTATGGGATGCATTAGATTTTTCTTTCTATCATGAATGAAAATGAGGGAAACAGATTCCAACAATTAACAAAGACTCAAACTTCCAACAAGAAGATCATATCCTTCACCTGTACATTGTCACAACCAATGCATTGATCCATCATAATTGACTTCAAAGCATATAATAAAGTTATAAAGGAGTGGAAAAGATGCAAGCAATTTGGTCATTTAACAGCAGATAGCCAGCCATTAGCAACTCATTGATATATCAGCAGTAAAATGAAGCAAAGATTATCCCAAATGAGTCAACAGTGGTTCGTAGTTATTACCACAAAAGTATTGGCTCTGACAACATCAAGCATCGTGACTCCCAAAACTCGTTTCGGATCAAAGACACCAGCTTTCTTGAAGACTTCAGCTGCAATTGGAACTGTGGAATTAACAGGATTGCTAATTATGTTGACAATAGCTTTTGGGCAGCATTTAGCAATTGCTTCACAAAGAGTCTTAACAATTCCAGCATTGATGTTGAAGAGATCATCCCTCGTCATTCCTGGTTTTCTAGGAACACCAGCGGGAATGATTACAAGATCCATCCCTATTAGAGCATCCTCTAATTGCTGCTGCCCCAAGAACCCACGAACCTACAAATCACAAAATAGCTTAAGTTCTTTTGCACAAATTCAGGAAACTGCTTACTTATTTGAAGTTTCAAGCTGTCAACCACGAAAAGTTAAGGACGAACCAAGTCTCAAAGGATTTGAGCAATCACTAATCTAAAAAAAACCCTTCATCCAATCATCAAATCAGATAAATAGCTCCAGATTTTGAAACCCCAAACGCCCCAAAACACATCACAACATAGCCAACCAAACCCAGATTCCGAATTACTATAAAAACAGATATTAAACCAAAAGGGAAATAAAATAAAACATCATGAGAAAAAAATTGAACCGCAAAAATAAAAATAAAAAAAGAAAAGAAAAGAGAAAAAGAAAGAAGTAATTACCACAGCAGAAGTGTCCATGTGACTAATATCAGCAGTGACACCAGGAGCATTGACGACATCATACAAGTGAAGAAGAGAAACCAATGGGTTCATCTTCATTAACATAGCCAGTGGCTGCCCTATGCCTCCTGCAGCTCCCAGTATAGCAACCTTGAACCCAGATGATGCTCCTTTGGCTCGGCAATTCACCCGCTCCAGACCCAAATCCTCCTCCACCATCTTTGTTAAAAAAACAGTTTTTATCATTTCCCTTGATTCAATTAATTAAAAGAAACAAAGAAAGCAAGCAAACAAATAACTAAATAAAAAAGATAGAGAAACCTGGAGATTTGGAGGATTAATATGGGCTGCAATTCTTGCAACGCGTAGATTGGATTGCTGCATCGTTTCGTTTCTTGAAAGGGAAAAAGAGAAGAGAGAGAGAGAGAGATGCGTTGTTGAAATCTACTCTACGTTTAAACTTGTTGTGCAATAGAAGAAGAAGATGAAGAAGAAGACGCCTTCGTACAGGAACATGAGAATTGAGATGTATGTTCTGCACTGTACTGATGACGTCAAACGTTGAATTTAGCAAAAACTAATTGCATCGGGAAACGTGGAAAGCATCAAAATTCATCTTATCTGCGTTAAGTTTGCTTTCCATGTTACCATTCATTTCCGAATTTCTACAGTAAATTATAAATTGTTTTTTTTAGTATTAAAAATTATACGATTTGTTATTTGAATATTGTTGGGTTCTATTTAACTTAATATTATTTTTATATTAGAAAATGTTTTATTTCTCTTTCAATCTTTCTGAACTATTTACTCTCTTCTCTTCGTTTCGTTTTATAGTTTCTCCCATTTTCAAAAGAATAAAGCAAAGGTTTTCTAATATGATCACAATTTTTTTTTAAAAAAATTAAATTATCTTGATTTCATATATAAATTTTCATTTATATATAATCTTTGAAAAATTATTCGTAAAATTCAACCAAAACCCTGATTTTTTATTTTTGATGATCAAGTTTGTCTAAAAACGATCTATCATTATAAAAAAAAAAAGTAAAAGAAGAAGAGGAGGAGCATCGTATCCGGATCTCGGTTGTGTCCAAAATCGTGGTCGTTGAATGCTCTCTTTATTTTTGGTGGCATCGGGCGTCAACGATCAATCGATTATAACCTACTATCATTAAATTAATTAGTCCTCTTAGTTTTGAGAATCATACGTTTTTAGTCCCTCCTCAGTTGTTTCTTCCTTTCTGATTTTTTTCTTCAAAAATAAACAAAAGAAAATAAGAAATAGGTGATATGAAAAAAATCAATTAGAAAAATAGGTGTGTATATATATATATATATATATATATAAAAGATACTATATTGATTAAATATTTAATTTTAAATTGGAATTGGCTATTTCATTAAAATACCTAACACATCTCAGGTGACAAAAGTTACATTTCACAGCACTCAATGAGCATCAATCTTCTATGGAATCCTTCAAGTATCATTAGTTAACATGAAATATAGGCGTGGATTTCATTAAAAGTTTTTATTTTTTTGGTTTTATATAAATGAACTTTACTTCTCAAAATAAAAAATATTTATTTTTAAATAATATTTATAATATATTTAGCTTTATATAATATATTTTTTAGGGTGTGAGTTTATCAATTAGTTTCATTTCTGTTTCTATTTCTATTATTTTTTATTAATTTAAATAAATAAGTTCAGTAAATATAACCAAATAAATATCTTATTCTACTGTGTGATTGAATACCTTGATTCACATTTGTTTATTAATTTTTCTTTTAGTTATTGTCAATTATTTGTTTCTGTTTATTTACATAGATAATTATTTATTTATTTAATTACATATCTGTATAGGCTTTTTAATTTATATTTTAATTTTTTTATATAAAAAATACATTGAAATAACTTAAATACCTGATGTTTGTTTTTTTAAAAAATTATAATCCATAACAATAAACAAGTTAAATAACTACTAAATATTAGGCTTAATGGCTCAAATTGTCATTATATAGATTCATATATCTTTAATTAGTATTAAATCATTATTTTTGAGAAATATAGCCATCGTAAGGGTTTTCTTTTCTACTTTTTTCTCTGTATTGTGTAAATTTTTTTTTCAATTAATAATAACATGCAGCGCAAAGGTTTCCTTATTTTTGTTATACGAAATGTTAGTTCTTTATACGAGAAATGATTCTATAGATGAAAAAACAAGAAATAAAAATCTTGTTATTTCTTTTTTATTTATTTCTTTTTTGTTGATTAATCTTGAAACTAGCTTCGACTGTGTAATATGTATATCTGATGATGAGCAGAGCAGTCAACAAAACCAATCCAATTTGGCAATGGCTAGCAGGGATGATAGTCCATTCTGCGACCCTGCAACTTTTTGGGATCGGCAATACCATTCAATTCCTCGAAATATTGTGGAACAGCCTTCCTCAAGTTCAAAGCGACATGTACTGGCACAATCACCACTACCTGTTGCCATGAGCCAGTGGGAACAATTGCTGAACCTGCAATTGCTTCACCATCATGTCCAGCAGAGCCATCTACTGTCACAATCAACCATACCCTTTTGTCTACCCCATCTCTATGGTTACCAGGTACCAGGAGTGAATGCACCTGGTGTTCCTCGACCATTCACTCCCATTGGAACAATTGATGGTAGCTGGCATTTTGCTGTGGTGGGTGGAGGTGGAACTTCTTTGAAAAACCATCCTCAGGTTTCCAACCTGGGCTACCAATTTGTCTGCCCATATCCATTCTTTCCAGGTAATGTAGGCTACTTATGTAAATCAGGATGCTATGTACTGAAAAATAGAATTTGTGTGTGTGTGTGTGTGTCTTGAACTACTTTAATTGTCGCCTCTATGGATAAAATGTGTACTCAGTTGGCAGGATTAATATTAGTATAATGATGCAGCAGGGAACTCTCAAGTGCCTTTTCTTCTGGGCATTATTATGACCTGAAGCTTTTCTTGTTAGCAGGGCCTTGGGATACCTCATCTTGGTGGCAATTATGCTCTCCTTGCACCTATACTGTTCCAGGATTATGTGGCTATGTCCGTTCACAACCTCCAAATATGCCTGGTTCCGCAACATCCCTTCTAGAATCTTTTCAAAGAGGCATCATTAGGACACCAGAAAAACTTTCTCAAAAGCACCAACAACTATGGGATGCACGTACTTTCTTTAACTCTTCTGTTATTGTTTACTGTGATCTTATTATGTTATGGTTGTCAGTCAATATAAAGTGAATTTTTGGTTTACGTTGTTGGTTTTGTGTGAGGATGAAGTCAACAGAGAATGTTCAGCTTTGGTCTGTAATTGGTCTGTTGCAATCAGAAATAACTGATTACAAGAGCCGTATAATGAAGCTTCAAGCAGAAATTCCACCTGTGAAGCAAGCAGTGGAAGATCCCATTGCTCATGTTGCTGAAAGTGCTGTATCTAGAAAAGCATCAAAGAGAGGAAGACCAAAGAAATTAGCTGCTTCAGTTGATGCTCCACCTTCACTTGACAAGCCTCAACTCCAAGCTCAAGCTAGAAAATCAGAACCATGCAAGGTTCAACCTGAAGCCAGAGCACACATTTTTGAGGAAGTTGTCCTAAACAAGGTAGAAAACAAAGAAGAAGAACAATAAAATCCCATCGTCACTGCCAATCAAGATAGAATAAGAAGAATTCAAAGATGCTCCCAGACAGTAATGTTAGCATGGAAGTTGATGGAGGAGAACTGAATGCCTTCATTTCACAGTCAAGTTCACCAACAAATGCTGGGAGTACAAATGTGTGCAGTTGGCCATGATTCCTCACTAGACATGAAAAGTAATGATTACATGGCTGGAGATCCAAGCATTTCTATAAAAGTCTTTTCTCAAGAAGCTAACAATATTGACAATAAAGGTGCTTTGGCTACTTGTTTGGGAGAAATGAACAAGAGTAACCTTGCATGGCCTTACACGGTCTCCTCTAAAGACAGTGGAAAACATGTGCTGAATATGAGTTCGGAAACCTCTTACAATAATGGCAGTGTTATCCAACAAGTTGAAAAGTTCATTCCAGGATGGAGTTTTATGAATGGAGAGGATGCCTCCAATGAGTTTGTAGATGGTTTAGCGGCATTGTCCAAGGACAAAAATGAGGAAGAAATGAGAGATGATGCCTGCGAGATAGGTCAAGGTTCACCTCATATCAGTAACTGCTGATGGATTTTTCTTCTGGGGAGCTGCACTTCACTCTGGAAAGTAAATCAAGTATTTTGCTTTTAGGACCAACAGTAGATGAAGTTGATGATAAGAACTCTGCTCAACTGGGCCAACGTTTTGTGTACGTGATAAAGGTTTGCCCAAAATTTTGTAGGAGAGCAGATTTCACATTCATGGCGACTACTACTTCTGTCAATATGTACGTGTAAGAATTTGTTCAAAGTGCAGCTGTGTGAATGCGCGCGCGCATGTGCATTGAGCCTAGATGTTGAAAACTTCTGCATGGGCAACTAGCTCAATCCAGTCCAAGTGAAAATTTCCAAACCCAGATCCATTGAACTGCCAAGTTAGGCCACCCTGAAACTTAGGATGGACTGTATATTTTTTTTTTTTTTGTATAAGACTGGTTTGTCTTTGGACTTTGACTATTTCCTTTTTATTTAAAATTGAACCGAAATAAAAATACTTATATAAAAAAAAAACAAATTGTTAAAGGGTATATTTATTTGTTTGTATGATAGTTGTTTTTCAAAGTATTTTTTATTTAAAAATATATTGATATAATATTTTTTTATTTTTAAAAATTTTTTTTTAATATATGCTTACCAACAAAAAAACCTATGATAACGGTTGTTTTTCAAAATATTTTTTATTTTTTTAATATTTTTAAATTTATTTTTAATATTTTTAGATTAAAATAATCTAAAAATATATAAAAAAATCAAATTTTCTTAAAATTACTTTGAAAAAAAAAAAAACAAAATGACTCTGAGAGATAATGTATCACAGCATCGCATTGTACTAGTATTCTGTAAAACCTAGAAGGCCTAACAATATTAAATGTGATTAAACATTGCTTGGCATCCTAACGTTTCTTTTTTTTTTTTTTTACTTGAAAATACATTGAAATAATATTTTTTTTATTTTTTTAAATTTATTTTTAATACTTTTAGATTAAAAATAATCTAAAAATATATAAAAAAAATCAAATTTTCTTAAAATTACTCTGAAACAAAAAAGAACAAAACAAAATAACTCTGAGAGATAATGTATCACAACATCGCACTGTACTAGTACTCTATAAAACCAAGAAGGCCTAACAATATTAAATGTGATTAAACATTGCTTGGCATGCTAACTTCTCTTCTCTCCTTTTCTTATCTATTTTCAAGTAAAAATAATTTTAATTTTAAAATACATTAAAATAATATTTTTTATTTTTTAAAATTTATTTTTAATATTTTTAGACTAAAATAATCTAAAAATATATAAAAAAATTAAATTTTCTTAAAATTACTCTGAAATAAAAAAAAAAAAAACAAAACGACTCTAAAAAATAATATATCACAACATCGCACTGTACTAGTGTAAAACCGTGAAGGAACTAACAATATTAAATGTGATTAAACATTGCTTGGCATGCTAACTTCTCTTCTCTCGTTTCCTTTTCTACCCAGTTGGCCTACAAGAGAATTTCTATTTGGTTGGGCCATTAATGGGATTAACAAGCTGTCTAGCTACCCAGTTTAGCACCTGTTTTACCCCGCAGTCGTGACCGAACAACAACTATCCCGTCTAGGGCAAGCCATAGCTCTGATAGTCCATGCCCAGCAGCTATCCGGTCAAGCAATTCAGATAATTATTCTAAATCAACATCAATCTTAGTTTTTTATGCTCCGTCCACCGCACATGGCCCCTTGAAACCTTTGTCCGAATCAATAGGAAGTAATTTGTTTTTTTTTATTAATGTATATGTTTGGACCAGCTTGTATGTATTTTAATTAATTTTATAAATTTTAAAATTAATAACTATATAAAACTTCAATAACTCTCAATAACTCTCGGATTTATATAACTTAAACGGGGTGAATTCTAAAAGTAATTCTAATAATTCTTTATTCTTAGGTCATGATGTTGTCCTTTTGTCTATCTCGACTTGAGCCATGTCATTTGGTCAAGATTAGTCACATAACCCGCGCGATGCCGCGGGTTAATTTTTTATATAAAAAATACAAAAAAAAAACTAAGATCTAAAAGTGTTAGGTCTTTCTGTAAAGCTATATCCAAGAATCTTGGGTTTGGTTATAATGTCTGACCTAAAAGTAATATTTATAATAATAATAATAATAATATTAAACTTGCATGACCCAGTAGGTTTAGGTCTCGCTCTAATACCAGACCTAATAGCCTTGGATGTGGATCTGGTTGCAAAGTCATGTCATAAAAGTATGATAATTAAATAAATTAATTAAAAAGGAAAAAACCAATAGAAAGAAAAAAACTAATGAAGAAAAAGAAAAAAAATCTGAATTAACTGGGTTAACCCGTCAAACCTTGGATTCGCGTCGTGAAAGTTTGATAACTAAATAGAAAAAAAAATTGACGGGTTAACCCAAAATTAACCGGGCTAACCCGTCAAACCAGGTTACCTGTCAAACCCGGGATCCGTGTCATGAAAGTCTGATAACTAAATAGAAAAAAATTAAACATTAACAACCTAAACTAAACGAAAAAAATTAATTAAAAATAATAAAAAACAAAAAAAAAACAAAAGACATAAGCCTGTTACTAATGAGGAAAAAGAAAAAAAATCTGAATCAACTGAGTTAACCTGTCAAATCAGGTTAACCTGTCAAACCTGAGATTCGCGTCATGAAAGTTTAATAACTAAATAGAAAAAAAAATCGACGGGTGAAACGAAAAAAATTGATTAAAAAGGAAAAAAACAAAAAAAAATTCAGGTTAACTCGTCAAACCAGAGATCCGTGTAATAAAAATATGATAACTAAATAAAAAAAAATTCATATTAACAAACTAAATTAAACAAAAAAATTCATTAAAGAAAAAAAACACAGAAAAAAAACCCATAGATGAAAAAACAAAAACAAAAAAGAAAAAGTCAAGTGTTTCACTGTGCACTGTATGCACAGTGATACATTACATGTAAAAAACATAAGAAACAAAAGAAAAAAAAAAAAAACTGCTACTACAGGGAAAAACCCACGCGTTTTAAAGTTTTTTAATAATTTTGCACTAATGACAACTTGCACGTTCAAGCTCTGGATTAGGATATTGCATCACGGGAAGCCATTTGACAGTATCAGACGCGAAACCACAAGCAAAATGAAGTCACCCAATTGTCGTCATTCCTCACAGCCTAATCAGATTCTAAGACCAGATTTCCATGCCATATGGCGAGTGCATGCTAGAACTCTCGGCGCAATATATTCCACGACGCTAGAAACCTTACAATATTCATAGAGATCGATTGATGGTTAATGTGGTCCTATTCTAGCATGATTTCAGGATATTACGATGTGTTTGCTTCCCAATTAAATAGATTGGACGAGTCGGAGCCGAGGCACGATACAGATTTTTAATACACTATAAATTTAAATTAAACAAGGCAGAGGCTAGCTGCAGGGATCCAAGGTCGTGATTAATTATGTGTTTTTATTAAATGACAAGATATATTTTATAGATAGTTTGTACATCAATCAATATATATATTATTATTTTTAATGGTTTTAATTAAAAATGTATTTTCTATGATTTTTTTTTAAATAATAAATTCTTATAATTGTTAGTGCTGAGATTTAAATTCAAAATTAAAAAAAGAGCATGGCCCATTAACTACTCGATCAACCTTTTCAGTCAATTGTTATATATCTTAATTGTTATATGATGGGATAATAGACTCACGTGTCTATATTTAAATTTTTGTTATGTAAAGCTGGATCTCATTAATACAACTGCTCTGTAGACTAACGAGGTGTTTGATATAATTTTTGTTTTTATATTTTAAAAAAAATATTTTTGATTTGAAAAAATAATAAAATTGATATTTTTTTAGTGTTTTGTAAATATTTTAATGTGCTGATATTAAAAGAACTGAAAAAAATTATTTTAAAGTACTTTTAAGTAAAAAACTATTTTGAAAGATACACCACACACACACTGTATATATACCCTTAATTAATTAATTAAAAACTAAAGGAAAAACAAAATTGTTCTTCCTCAATTTCATTTTAATAAAATCTTTAACAAAAAACCTTTTTCTTGGCGATAATTCTTGGTTTTTATTTGTTATTCATCTTTCCCATCTCTAACATGAACAAAATATAATTTTTTTCAGCCATATATCCATTTTGTATTTGTTGAAATTATCCAACTCCATGACAACAGTTAATTTATTTTTTCTTATAGTAAATCAAATTACGGAGTAAGGCAATTTGAAGTAAAAAAAATAATTTCTTCATGTTTAGTATTAGTAATAATGTAGTAATAAATAATGCATGTTGCACTATAAAATTGATAACCAACCTAATTATAACAAGAGATAACATAAATTAATTTGAATCCTTGATATGCATCCGATCATGCTTAAAATCCAATTATTAATTTGGAATACAATAATAAAGTTGAGGTAAAAGAAATAAAACGAAAAAAAGTCAAGCAATTATTATTTTTAAATTTCTATCATATATTAAATTATATTAATTTAATTTAAACTCTCTAACGAGTATGGCGGTGATATTTCAGTCACCTTCAATTTTTTTCCTGCTCAAGGCAACCCGACCCCTCCCAAGGCAACTTCATTCTGGCCGTTGGCAGTCATGAGGTGTTACGTTAGCTTTTCTCCTTCTCCTTCTCCTTCTCCTTCTCCTTCTCCTCGTATACTAATCCAAGTCAAACTCGTGTCTCTCTCATACCCATACGGATCTTAACTCCTTGGAGACTTCTTCGCATCCTGGCTACCTCCACAAACCATACACTCTCCTCCTCCTCCTCCTCCAAACTCGCTCTTCCTCGTAACAGATTAAACCACAATAATATATGATCCGTCCTGCACAAACACAAACCCTGATTTCTTACTATTATCTTCAATATTTTGTTACTTCTTCTCATCTCATCCCTCTCTATATATATTTCAATATAGTCTTCTTCTTCATCATTCATTTCTATATATATACGTATATATGGCAGCAACAAAACAGAACACAGTACTAGTATGTTTCTCCTTTGCTGCCTATGCCAAGACCTTATTAGACCACCTCAAATCACTCAACATCCCAATCCTCCCTGGCCTCACAGACTCTGAATTCACCTCTATCGAATCCACCTTCCACTTCACTTTCCCACCTGACCTTCGGTCCATTCTCCAAGAAGGACTCCCCATTGGACCTCACTTCCCTAACTGGCGTTCCTCCTCTTTACAACAACTCCAAATCCTCTTAAACCTTCCTTCCTTGAACCTCTGTAAGAATATCTCTCTAAACAACTTCTGGGTTGATTCTTGGGGTCGTAGACCTCAAGATACTAACAAAGCCCTAGATTTTGCAAAACAGTTCTTGGATAAAGCACCAGTTCTTGTGCCCATTTATAGAAACTGTTATATTCCTTCTTCCCCTAACGTGTCCGGTAACCCCGTCTTTCACGTTGATGATGAACAAGTGTGTGTTTTGAGCTTTGATGTTACTAGGTTTTTTCAACAAGTTGATTTCTTGCAAGTGGGGTTTCCTATACGTTCGTCAAGAAACGAAAATGTATCCATGAATGTGCCTGCGTGGGCAGCGACAGAGGCCCGGAAGATAGAATTTTGGACGGAGGTGGCGGAGAGAGGGAGGAGAGTGGTGGCGCGTGGAGATACTCCTCGGTGGTGGAAAGATGTTGGTGGGGGTTCAGATCATTTTGAGTTAAGGGAATGTTTGGAAGAGGTGTTTTGGAGGTTGAGGGATGGAGGGTGGAGAGAAGAGGAGGTGAGAGAGATGATGAACGGCTGCGATCAAGGGATCAGAGAGAATGGTGGTGGTTGTGGGACCACAAAGTTTGATAAAGAGGATGTGTTCTGGCACGGTAGGATGTGGTCAATTGTGTTGTTGCGTGCGGGACGGAGCATGGAAGATGTTGTGCACTTGCTTGATCTTGAAGAATTACAACTTCCAAACAGCTGTTCCAGAGAGGATGATGATCATAAAAAAAACAGTATCAAGCAGTTAATGAAGCTGAGGTCTCTTGAAGTTTGATCATGATTTCGAGGGTCCCACGTTCCTGAGATGCCTGCAATTTTGATAATTTGTTTTCTATATTTTTAGCTCAGAGTTTCAAGTCCTCCATGTAATTATTAGTTGCTAATACATTCTTGATAGTAAAATTATTATTTTTTGTATCAAACTTTACTTTAAAGTTGTATAGATGTAAAAATATTTTGATTGGTTTTTTTTTTTGGATAAAACATAAATTTTATAATTAAACATGAAAATATTATTTTTAGATTAAAATATTATTTTTTTTTGTCGTGAATGAAATTATCATCATTTTTCATATTATTATAATCATTTTCAAGATAATATAATTTTTAGGCATCCAAATTTAGCTATAATTATAAAGAAAATATAAATAATATGATCTTTGTTTTTTATTTGTATCACAATTCTTAAAATTAAAATCTATTTATATTTTATATAAAATACAATAAAAATTAATCTCTTATATTCATTATGATAGTTAAGGTTTTCTTCTTCTTCTCCACACATCGATAATTACTCAGTGATTATGTTTTCTGTCGGTGTAGTAGAATTTTAAACTCTAAACTAGTATTAAGTGAATTTTAAAAAATAAATTTTAAAAAATTAAAAATATTATTTCAAAAAAAATTAAAAAGTAACCACTAATATAATATCAAATGCTATCTTAATATATATTAAATGATAATTAATTGAAAATGTATTAAAATAATATTTTTTAAAAAA
Organism: Populus trichocarpa; assembly: GCF_000002775.5. Taxonomy (NCBI): domain Eukaryota; kingdom Viridiplantae; phylum Streptophyta; class Magnoliopsida; order Malpighiales; family Salicaceae; genus Populus; species Populus trichocarpa. The sequence continues at coordinate 679,116 of NC_037291.2, read as the reverse complement.
TATTTTTAATATTAATATATTAAAATTATTATAAAATCTTCAAAAAAAACAACCTTTTAATATCTTTTCATATAAAAATCAAAGTGAAATGCAAGTTCAACCAATCTCTCTAGAAGGTGGCACCAAGTAAGATATTTACAATGCCACGTCACCAAGTGAGATATTTACAATGCACGTCTTTAATAGATTGTTGTTGCTAGCTATTGTTGATGAAAAGTCAAGAGGAGGCATCGGTAATATTTGTTTTTTTTTTGGTTTGAAGTTGTATTTTAAAAATATATTTGATTTGAAAAATATTAAATTAATTTTTTAAGTGTTTTAAAATGAGTTTAATATACCGATAAAAAATATAAAAAAATTATTTTAATATATTTTAAAATAAAAAACAATTTTAAAAATACTTTGCATTACAATACCAAACACATGGTAATTTGAGTAATCGATAAGACAGAGTATGATTAATATAATTACAATATGGTCTCCAATCATAGCAATACTTCGTCCAAGATTAGAATATTTTATTTGACAACAATTTCAATCCTGAATGACAATATTGTCATCTTTCAGCTCAAGGAAATAAAAATGCCGACCAAATGTGTGAGCCCCGGATCAAGTTCGAGTGCAATTTTTCTTCATGATCCATCCTTTTCGTCGGAGGTTATTATTGGTAATTGGAGTGCTTGAATCAATTGTCCAAAATTAAGATCACGAGAGATTAGTGTAGAGATCCAATCTTTCAAAAAGTGCTGCAAAAATGTCAACAAACAAGACTTTCCTGCGAACATCACCATCCATATGGTCTAAAATATATTACTTCCAAGAAGATCAAATTATTGGCATCTTGACTTGTTCTTTCAAAGCCTGCGTTGTGCCCTGCGTTTGAGTTTGGAGATTGGACTTGTGGGAACGCAGATAAAAGGCCTGACGACACTGTTATTTCTCAATTTTTCTCAGGGCTAGTTTGTGGCCAAGAATGTGGTTTTGTGGCTCATGTGATGGATGGACAAGAACTGCAGGGGGAAAAGGAGAGTAATATGCCGCTCCATCACGGATCCTAGACCTTTATATAAAAAACATGAGAAATATACTATATATTTTTGTGGATATAGATTTATTTTAATGTGGATTACATTATAGATATATAGTATTTTGCACCGTAAATAATACTGTAAAATCATGAGAGCATTCTCTTTGCTATTTTTTTTAGTTAAATAGTATTGTTAGGGCATTGTTTTTTTTATTTTTTATGTCAAAAGTTGTTGGGTTTGTCTATCAAATCAAACTCAAATCGCTTTCAACAGGTGTTGGGTCTGACTTGACAGCCAAACTCACCGCTATTGGGTCTGGCTCGCAGCTAGACCCAAGGCTACTGGGTCCGACTTTCAGCTAGACCTAAATATGTTCAATTTTATTTTTTTGTCTCTTTAGATTTTTTTTCTTTTCTTTTATGTAATTATTTTTTATACGGTAAAGAAGAAATAAATTGATGAGACTTTTTTTATATTGTACAAAAGTTAGGTGATGATAATTTTTTTTTTCATTTGAGGTTGGGTTGGTTGAATTTTTTTCTCCTAATAAAGTTGGGTTGCTGCTAGACCCAAGACATTTAATATATTCTCTATACTCTTCATATTTTTTTTTTACTTTTAAATTTTTTTGTTATTGACCCGTTGCGGAGTGCGAACTAATATGCTAGTTTAATTTATAACTTGTTTAAGCTTTTTACAAATAATAAAATTTGTTACAAGTCAAAACTTAATCAAAACACCATAATAGAAAATATCCAATTTTTATCTATTAAAAATTTTATTAAAAATTTCACTTATCAAAATGAAATTGCAATATTTTATATAAAATATATAAAGCCCTATTAATATAGAATAAGAAAATTAAAAAACAATTCCCTTTAAATAAAAAACCTAGAAAAATATAACATAAAAATAAAAATAAAAACAATACAATTTCTAAACTAAAAAAATAATTAATATTTTTTTTCTTTCAAAAATCTCCTAAATGCCATCTCTTTTATAAAAATTATCATTGAGGTCGCTTTGCCCCATCATTGTTGCTTACAGTCTCTTATTTTTGGAGGAAATTATAAATTTGTCCTTCTAGGTTTGCAAAATAAATTTAAAAAGTCCCTTTAGTTTTAAAAACTAATTAATTAGTTCCTATAATCTTAAAATTATCTGTAACTTAATAATTTTCATCCATTTCATTTAAAAAAAAAGATAAAAAAAAGATAATATAAAAATATTGAAGAGAAAATAAAATATTTTCCAGTAAAGTAATATTAAATTAAACGTAATCAAAAGAGTATAATTAATTAATTTTTGAAACTAAAAAAAGTTATTTAATTCATTTTATAAAATTAAAGAAAATAATTCATAATTTACCTTGCCAAAGCCCTACCTGCTGATTATTAGAGAGAGCCAGCCAGCCAGGGGTAGGGTTGCTCAAAATTGAAAGCAAGAAAAAGAAAGAGAAGAAGAAATGGCGATTTCTATGATGCGATCTGCTCTACTTCGAAACTCTCTTCGCAGCGCCTCCAAACCCTCTGCTCCTACTAGACGAGGCTTTTCATCCTCTGCCCATCACGACGATGCTTGTGTGTATTGTTCTCTGTTTTTCATTCTATTTATCAGAATCAGGATCTTGATTTCGATTTTTTTTCTGGGTTTTTATGGATTTTAATTAGACGAGGCTGCGAAGTGGGAGAAGATAGCGTACTTGGGTGCTGCGACCTGCACTATTTTGGCCATTTATAACTTATCAAAGGGTCATCCTCACTACGAAACCCCTCCTGTGAGCTTTCCTTTTCTTTTGATTCATCTCTTCAATACATTTTTAGTCTGTCCATCTGATTGATTTATGCTTAAGATTTGTGTTTCAATTCGATGTGCAGGAGTACCCATATTTGCACATTCGCAACAAGGAGTTTCCATGGGGTATGTTTTTTTTTTGTTGGATCTCGAGTTTCCTTAACTGGGAAAATCTTTCTGGTTTGTTATTGAGCTTATATGGTTTATTTTGGCCAATTATATTGAAATTATCATAGTGGTTTGTTTTTGTGATTTTGCATTTTGTTGATTTTGCGTTTTCTGGTAGACTTGGATTTTGATCTGGGGATGTTTAGATGGTTTGAATCGAGGCTTTTAGCTTGTCCATAGAGAATGGTGGTTTCTGTGTAATTGTGCTCTTGCTATCAGAATTGGCTGGTGAATATATGATGCCCATATCAAATATTGCCCAAAGTTGCACGGTGTTTTTTTTTTGTTTTCTTGGTGTGTGTGGAGATTAATAGCCTGAGCCAGTTTCAATACTTCAAACCTGTTCTTGGTTCAGTTCATATGTTTCTTGAAGTCTTTGATGCTTAGTTTCTTCAGTATACATATTTTGTGGATGTCGGGGGCAGTTCCTTTTCATGCATTTCCAAAGGACACTCTTCACAAATTGTATTGAATAGTTGCAAATGTGTAATTCATCATTAACCTTTGCTCACCACTGCCGCCACTACCTCGACTATCCTTTCTATTTGTACACACACATACATGCATGTTCATACACAGACATGTACACATTTATATGTTGCAGTGGCACGAGAAACTTTTTGATATGGCACGATTAGCAATAAGTCTGTATGATTGGTTGAAAGCTATCAGATCTGGGGACGTTTTTATGTCATTTAATTTTTAAGGGAACCCATGCCTGCATTATGCCTAAACATTAAGAAATTTGCCACTGATCGCTATATGTGTTTGTAGTTCACACATTTAGTCCAGCCATTATGTGATATTCCTAGAGAATTGTCCATTTCTTAATCAACTTTAAATTGAAGATTTGAGCACTTGGTGCCATAGCCTTTTTCTTTATCCTGCTTATTGCAATACTTTTTTAGTATTTATGGAGGTTTATCTAAGTAAAGGTAGAGTGCATTTTTCAAACCAACAGGTGTTTGACCCAGTGGTACTGTCCTGATGGAGGGGGTAATAGATTGAGTTTTGTTTGTTAGTGTCTTTAAGTTTGGTTGGGTATGAAGGTAGGGGGTGTTAAGGGACTAATGGAGATTGTTTAAAGGGATTGGAGATGAATGTAAAAATGCTAGAGTTGCATTAGGAAGGTTTTTTAGGAGTCACACCTAGAAGATAGAAAAACCTAAGTTTCACACCAAGGGTTCATAAGAGTCAATACCTAAGGGAAGATTGGGCCACACAATGAAAAGCATAGTTGTTGAAATTTTACTAGTAAACTGATTCCTTTTCTGTATGGAACAATTACAAAACCTTTATGTAGAGTTTCTAGGACTCATCTTCCAATATAAGAAAATGCTAATAGTTCTATTTAGAATAGGAAAAACCTAATAAAGCTAATTACTTTAGAACTAATACTGAATAGAAAATAAAATCAATACTCGGATGATTTTTCAGATTTTCCAGAAAATCTAAAAATTACGGAAATACCCTTGTCTACTTTTGTTGTCTGCATCGTACGGTGCTTCTATTATTATAGGAAATGTTGCCGTAAGTATCCTGGTAGATATCACACAGGGTCCAACTTACTGCCCAGGCTTTGATCCTGCATCACCAAGGCTAAACTACATTGTGACCTGTGCCTGGTGCAATTCATTTTGTATATTGAAGGCTTTGATGGATAGTTTTTCAAATTTTCTGGTACTCATGCTGGTGTGGTTAGTATATGGTGTGCCTAATGATTCCATGCACTGAAAGTGCCTAATGTTTCCATGCACGGAAACTTTAATGGCATTTCCAGTGGATAGTTGGTTTGTAGAGGCAATTAACAAACCAGAAATGATAAAAATTATAAGATTATAGTTGCCAATATGTTTATGATATGATGCTAATAGTTTGTATTATATAACGACATGTAGTGTTGAGCTTGTAACAAAGAGCAAGTTAGGGTTGCACTTAGCAGTATGCAGATTGCAATTGTTTTGCTTTTGGATGCAATATCCTACAAGTTTAGTCTCAAGTTCAGCATAATGCAGATTCCAACGTGAAAATGCAGCAATCCATGGGCATTAGTTGGTTGGATTATTTAGTTTGTAATGTTGTATTATATTTGCCACAAACAAGGTTAGCCCATAACTGTGCCGAAGCAACGCACCCATCTTGTGCCAAATTCAGTGAAAGTGCTTTTTCAAGTGTAATATCTATCAGTATTCGTGATTGTTTGAATCTGATATGCCTTCGATCTTCTTCTTTTTTTGTGTCATGCAGGACCAAATGGACTCTTTGAGGTCAAGGAGGACCATCACTGAGACTTTTGTATTGGATGGAAGTATCCGAAAGTACTTTTGTTTATGACATTCCTACCATTTTCTCAGAAAGATCGAAGAGACAACCCTTGGATCTTTGAATTTGATGTTAGCACTTCAGTTTTATGGCTTTGCATGTTGGAATTTCTTTTCTGTCCCATTGTCTGTTACCTGTTAAGTGCTCTCAGCAAAATAAAATAAATGAATGATTTGAAATAATATCCTTCTATCTTTAATAATTTGCAATTTATATAGTTAATCTTTCCCAGTACGGAATGGATAGTGTTTTGGAGTACAGCTTTTGAACTTGAGTGTGAGCTGCACCTACAATGAATGCTGAATGTTTTAGAGTGAACAGGACATGTTTCTGTCATTTTAAAACAGGACATGTCTCTGCCATCTCTGTCTCTTCTACCATCTACCGCTATCTCTGTATTTTCTATCTTTAAGACAACAAAAAAGCTACCTTGCTGATTCACATAATCAAGCACGTGCTGAACGTTTTTCAGGTCTAGTGATCCGATTTAGAGGGCAGGAAATGGATAAGGATGAATGGTGGTGGTTTTTTCGTTCTTTCAATTTTTTAGATGACTAGTAAACTCTACAGAAGCATATAACTAGCTCTAAGCGACAGCGATGGGATATCCCTGAACGCCGCTAGTGGCTCACAAGGATGGGAGAAGGGGTTCTTGCATGTCTATAAGAGGTGGAACTTCACCATAATCTTACAAGTTTTTATCCGACCCCTAAACCAATGAGTCACCCTCGTAGGTTTATCATCAAAAGAGTATGAGCCAGCTTGGGATTTTGGTGGGGAGGCTTTTGACCCGACAACACCAGAAGAAAAAAGATGCTTGCCTAACTAAAGCATCATGCTAGGGGTGGGCATTATAAAAAAAACCTGAATTATCCATGAATTATCCAAGTTATCTGAATTGATTCGGATAATTGTTTTTAGAAATATATCAAAAAACAAGTAATTCAGAGAAGGTGATGGGTAAATAATCCGAACTACCCAAATTATTTGATCAACTAAAAGAAAAAAAATCCAAAGTAATTATCTGAAAGAACAATTTTTTTTATCCGAAAATATCCGAATGCTCATCTCGAAGTCATGAGGGAACTACAAGGAACACTTGCAACTAGGGAAAGTGTTGGCTCATATGGTGTCTGCACTTTTAACTTTGTTGAAGCACTAATCACAACAAACACAGGGATTCTGCTTTAACCTTATTGAAGCCTCTGATACAACAAATCTTCAATACTCTTGTCAACTTGTTCACGTCGAAAATCAACGTAAAATATTCTTTAGATAGTATAATTGCAATAAAGCACAACCTTGCACATTTCCTGATCATCAAGGGAGAAGGGGAAAAAAATCCAAAATCTTAATGACAAGAATAATGGTTCAAGTAAACACTGTAACCTAATAGAAACTTCACTCCGTAGCTGCATCTCCACCACTGGCTCCTTTGGTTCCAGAACCAGGCAAAGTTCCCAAGTCCGTTCGAGCCTCCTTTTCTTCTTGAGAAATGGAAGAATCAACAGAACCATTCTGCTTCACATCGATGCTGCTACTAGTGTTTGTGGATACATCTCCCTCTTCTCGAGACTTTGAAGAATCAGAAGATTCAACTTGCTCGTTTTGGTTTGCATCTGTGTTTTCATTGGCATTGCCATTGTAGTTTGAGTGGCTGTTCTGGTCAGCATTGCCATTGTTAGGATCAACCTGTTCTTTTTGGCTTGCATCAGTGTAGACATTTTCATTGTTGTTGTTGTTTGCATTGCTGGTAGCAGAACTCTGGTCAGCACCATCATTGTTACTACTGATTGATAACTTATCTTTCTCTTGAGAGCTCCAATTGTTACCTTGTTGCTCTTGGCCAGTATTAGCATCGTTATTTGTGTTTGAGGATGTGTCTTTCTGTTCAGAGTGCAGAGAATCACCATGTCCGGTTTGCCCAGCATCAGCACTTTCATTTGTGCTTGATGGTAGAACAATTTCCGTACTCCCTTCAACACTAGAACTACTGTTGGACTTGTCAATCTGAGCTGCATCACCATTTTGGCTTGTCAACAAAGGTGTAATGGAGTTGGTCTGTCCATTTGACGCAACAGATTCAGAATTGCTAGAGCCCATTGATTCTACATTTGTTGAATCTCCATTATTGGTTGTACTAGAATGTGTTGAGTTTGAATCTGATTGCTGGTTGCTAGCAACTGATTCAGGTTTCTCAGTTTGCTCTAGCACAACATTATTCATGGTTGACTCCTCTTCTTTTGATACTACGTTATCTGCAGTAACTGGAATGGAGTTAGAATCTTCATGCTGCTGTTCATTCACTGTTGCTACTGTGGAAGTATCATGGGAACCTTCCTCCGAGTCTTGCTTATTATTTTCATTAGTACCCTCTTCACTTGTTTTTGCATTTGTGGAATCATCATTTTCTCCCGAGTCAGATTCTTTCACCTTTGGAACTTCATTTTGATTGAAGTCAACCACTTCAGTGTTATTTGTTCTATTTTCAAACTCTAACTGATTCTTCTCTTTGTTTTCCACTGGCTCTCCCTCACCAGATTTCTTCAAATCACCGTGCTCCTCTTCAGGCGTATCATTCTGAATTTGATGGACTACTGCACTGGATGCATCATCCCCCTTGTAATGTTCCTCTCTTGCCTCCTCACTATGTGCATTATTTCCATCATTAACTTGATCCTCCATTGTAACTTTACTCTCTAACTCTTTTTCTTTATTTTCTTCCTCATTGCTTTGTTCCACAACCTCTTTATTTTCCTTCTGCTGACTCTCTTCCACCCTTTCCTTTTCTTCACTTGCATTTTCTTTATTCTCATTTGCAGTCTCTTCGCTCATTTCGTGCTCCTTGCTGTCTTCAGTCTCTCTGTGCTCACTTTCACTTTCTTTTCTCTCTTCATTCTCCTTGCTGTCTTCACTCTCTCTGTGTTCGCTTTCACTTTCTTTGCTCTCTTCATTCACCTTCCTCTCTTCACTTTCTCTGTGCTCGCTTTCACTTTCTTTGCTCTCTTCATTCTCCTTGCTGTCTTCACTCCCTCTGTGTTCGCTTTCACTTTCTTTGCTCTCTTCACTCTCCTTCCTCTCTCTCTCTCTGTGCTCGCTTTCACCTTCTTTGCCCTCTTCATTCTCCTTGCTTTCTTCAGTCTCTCTGTTTATGCTTTCACTTTCTTTGCTCTCTTCAATTTCAATCTCTTTTCCCTCTACATTCTCCTTATCCTCACCATCACTCCTTTTGCTCTCTTCAGTCTCCTTATCCTCACTATAATTCTCCCTGATCTCTCCCTTCTCTCTGTCATCATTAACATTATCCCTTGTACCCTCCCTCTCCATCCCTTCACTGACGTTCTCATTTCTCACTTCCCTTTCCTTCTCTCCATCTACAGAATCCTCTCTATGCTCAACTCCCTCTTCAGTCTTATCCTCTGCTTCCTTCTCCCCATCTATAGAATCTTCTCTACGCTCAGCTCCTTCTTCTGTCTTATCATGAAAATGATCATGAATCTCATCATCGCCACCCTCTGTTCCTGTGTTATCATCAGGTTTGCTTTCTTCTTCGCTCTTGCTCTCTTCCTCTTCCTCCTCCTTGTGCCTCTCATCTCCAATGAAATTTTCTTTAACTTCAGGCTGGAGGTCCTTTCTCCCTAATTTTACAACATCATTCTCTGTTTTCACACTTTTCTCATATGCTGCTTTCTTATCATGAGAGTGCTTGACTTGGTAAAGTAGCCAGCCACAAACACCGATCAGAAGACATATTTGCAGAGCATGCTTGACCTTAAAACCTTTTGATCTCTGGTTCCTACGAGGTGATAACCGGGACATGTTGAATACGCCTCAACCACAGCAAATACTTCTCCTTTTGAAATCTACTAAAAAGTTAAACTCATATCATTTCCATGCTCCTGCTAAGAGATATCAAACTAATCCAAAATGTATAATAAAACAAAAGGGGCTACAGAAAACGACCTCAGCTATCAAATTTATCAAGCCTAAAGAATTTCAATTACTGAAATGATTGGCAATTAACAAATTTAATTATCTGTGCCTCATTGTTACAAATTTTCATTACTGTCAGCACTACCAATTTGTCCAAATCAATCTGCTAACTACGAAATGCAAAACTGAGAATCCAAACTCAAATCCCATCAATACAAGACAAAAGCGACCCCAACATGCATGCCATTGTCATGAAACTGAAATTGTATCACTCTCCATGAAAATACAAGATCTGATCTACAGAGCTTCCGGCCGACACAAACGATCACTCGAATATAACAAAATAAAGAAACGGATCAAAGCTCTAGTGCACACATGATAGTGATCCCAGTGCATCAATTAATGAGAAAAGATCTATAACACTTCCATATCGGAAACATGAAGCAACCAAGTTCCCTTATAATAGAATCAATCCAAAACCAACCAAATCCATAAAAAAAAAAGTACAAAATGTAAAAGCAGAGCATTTTGATGATCTAAAAACAAACCCACTTTCATAAAAAGCGATGAAGGAAAAAGGAAACTTACCCGCAAAAACAAGGCCCTTAGATTCTGTAATGGCGATAAAAAGTGTAGTAGCCTTTTTTGCAACTACCCTTCAGGAGACTGGAGTAATTAAATGCGTTATGTATATGCAAGATTTGGATTGTTTTTTTTTTTTTGTTCTTGAGTTCGAATGCTTCAAAGACAAAAGTTTTACTGGATATGAGTTTCACTTGGATGATTGGATCTAAATCAAGGACAGGTAAGACTTGACAAGAGAGGGAGAGACAGAAACTTAGGGAACCACGTAAGAGTCTTCCTTAATCCTTGGTATCGTATAGCCTTGGATTTTACTTTTGAGTACATTTAACCTGCCCAGTTGGGCACCTTAATATTCTACCTTTTTTTACTTGACCACAAAATAATATTGATTTTGTTGATCTAACGCATCTATCTTTCACCACAAAGTAATATTTATCATATGGCATACTCAATAATAATACAAAATAAATTTTTTATTTACTGATAATCATGTAAATCCTAACTAAACTATACCACTTGGTCAATTTAACTTGTCAAAGACTCCCGTTCGAAGTAGGATTGGACCTTTTGGTCATTCATGTGAATTTAAAATCCTATAATTTATTGCTTTGCTTTGGTCAATGATGATTCCTGATCATTTGGGCAACTAATTTCTCGTTCCCTTGATCAATTTGTAATATTTAAACTTGATCGATTTCACTGTTCATAATCAATTTCAACTTCTTTATTTTGTTTAAACATGAGCAATTAATGTTCTCATTTGATTGTCATGTTAATGTTTATTTTTTTATATAAACAAATACCATGTATTCCTTTATTTCTTAAAAGAAAAAAAATATTCCCCCATCATATTTTAACTAAAATTAATCGATTGAATTGATCACCACTGACATGATAAGTGTCACTATTCATCCAAAAGTATCGACCATGTTCTTAAATGTGCTAACATGTCAATTAATTTATTGTTTTCAAAAAATTATGCATGCTCTGGCCTTAGACACAACATTTAGGTTTTTACTAAAACCATCTTCCTCCACAACCCCCCCCCCAAGTTCTTCTTAGAAATTAAAAAAAAAAAAGGATTAAGAACCTTAGACCTCCTTTATTTTTAAACACTAAAATGGCATCAACAATTTTTATTCCTTGAAATTCCACACTCATCTATCGCTTTCAAAACTATGCATATTGCTTACCTCATATCAATTGGTCCACAAATAGTTTTGCATAAGAAAACATGAATAAAGAATATATTGACCCATTTTACAAAAAAAAAAAAGTACCATAAGAAGAAGTTCTCCACTTTTCTCTGGATATTGAAAGAGAAAGAATTTCTTTACAAGACAATCATGTAAATCTTAATACAAAGAAGAAGTCAATTCTAACATCGCCAATCATCACTCTTGCAAGTTATATTAGATGACTAGGTGGGATGCAACAAAGCTTTAATGAATTATGGCCATGAAATGATCATACTTGTTAAACTTACCCATAACTAGAAAGATGACTTTCTTACCAACTGATTTAGGCAAAACCTCTATAAAATCAATGCTAATGTTATTGAATGGTGTTTGGAGAATAGGTAGAGGTTGGAATATTTTAGGGGTTAACACATTCTCTATTTTGTTTTTTTAACAAGTTGGACATTCCCAAACAATTTGCCTTTTATATGCTTATACTATTTTTTCCAATAGAAAATACTCTCCACCCCCTTTGCAGTTACTGTAATGCCATAATATCCTCCTATAACAGAGTTATGATGTATAACTATCAATTTAGCTTACAATATAAGATCACATCCCACCATTATTTCCCTTTTCCTATGTAAATGACTATTCATCCATTTATAGTGGAGGTGAGAATTAAGATCCTTGAGTAGTTCATGTATAATACTTTACATAGTAGCATCCTTCTCTCATTACCTTTTAACTTCATCCATAATATTAGTAGAGATAATTGATACCACCGTACATATATTTCTCCATTAAAGATTGTTCTTGCCCTTTCTATACTTAATTTTATAATAAAAATCTAGTAGTTTAGCTAGCCATAATTGTTAGGAAGGACAAGTTACCTTTTGATCAAGTAGATACTTAAGGCTGATATGGTTTATCCTAATCTTGAATTGTTTGCCTCAGAGGTGGTGCCTCTATTTCACCATAGCTTAAAGGATGACCAATATTTATCTTTCATAAATAGATGATGATTGTTGCCTTTGACCAGGCAACTTGATAATAAGAGTTATAGGATGCCCTTCTTGCATCAATATTGCTTCTATACCCATAACCGATGCATCACTCTCCACCACAAATATCTTATTCAAATCTAGTAGTACTATAACAAGTGGCTTGGTCATGACTTTATTAAGGAGTTTCAAGGCAGCTGTAGCCTCATCATCTCTTTCAAAAACATCTTTTTTTAGTAATTTGTTTAAGGGCTTATATATAGAACCATAACCCTTTATAAACTTTCTATAATACCCAACCCAATAAAGCCTTTTAACTGATTGATGTTGTTGGGAATAAACCAATCCATTATAGCTTGCATTTTTTATGGATTAATAGTCACCTATGTCTTCAAAATGATATAGCTAGCTTAAGTATTACATTGTGTCATTGCAGAAGACATATTTACTATTTTTAGTAACCAATTGATGAGAAATCAAGAGTTCAAACACAATCTATAAATGTCTTAAGTAGTCAATAAAAGTATGACTGTAGATTATGATGTCATCAAAGAACACAAGAATAAACTTTATGAGGCGCACACAAAACACTTCATTCATTAAGCTCTAAAATATGGTTAAAGGTTTGGTTAAGTCAAAAGGCATGATCAAAAACTCATAATGGTCATTATAAGTCCTAGATACAATATTGTATATGTCTCCATGACTCATTCTATTATGATAATAACCTGCCCTCGAGTTAGTCTTGGAGAAGATTATTACACCCACTAGTTCCTCTAACAACTCATTAATCAATGATATATGGAGTTTTCTTTTACTATAAGCTTGCTAAGTTCCTTGTAGTCTATATAAAGTCTTCATAAGTTAATTTTCTTTTTCATTAAGACTACCAGAGAAGTAAAAGAACGATGATTATGTTATATGACACCAGACTAGCATTTCAGAAAACACTATCTCCATAATATCCTTTTGTAATCCAAAATGCTTGTAAGGCATTGGGCTAATAAGTTGAGCTCCATTCTTTAGAGGTATAAAATTTTTATGAGGTCTTGGTGAAGGTAAGCCTTTAGGTTCCCTGAATATATCTTGATATGATTCCAACAATGACTTTAAAACAAGACTCCTTTCAACCTTAGGTGAGAGAGTAGCAACATTAAATGTATCTCATTGCTAGCTTTTTAAATTAGCCTTAGACTATCACTACCAGAAAATCAATAAATACAAACGGAAATATCGATGAAATATTTTTGTTGGTAAATTTTCAATGGAAATATTTCCTCGGTATATATCAAGGGAATTACAGTGGGAAAGAAATAATTAAGGTGAGATTTTTTCTTCTTCTTTTTTCGTGTTTTTTTTCACTATATTTGTTTTTTATTTTATTTTTAATTGTTTTTGTTCTTGATTGTATGAATATTGTTGTAGGATATTTTTTTTCATATGTAATCAATTTTTAGTTGATTTATTTATAGGATTTTTAAATTTTTAGCAATCACAACTTCATTTTTTTCATATGAATTTTTTTAGTTGAATTTATTTTTTCGTGTTATTTACTTGTTGTAAATTTGTTTGAGTTGATTTTCTTCTTCTTTTTTCCAAGTGTTTTGAGTATTATAGAGTGCTCATTTATATTAATTTAATTATTTTATAGTTTTGTAAAATGGATTTATTTAAAAATATTTTTAAATAATTACCGACGGAATTACATACGGTATTTTTCCGAGGGAAATACTGATGAAATGAAGCGGGTAATTTTTTTAAACGCCTTTTCCATCAGTAAATCCATCGATAATAAAAAATTTTATTATCGATGAAAGATTCACCGACGAAGCATTTTCGTCAGTGATTTCATTGGTAAATTAATTACTAACGGAATGATAGTACAAATACCAACGGAAAATTTCATCGGTAAATATAAAGTTTGTGGAGGTGTATACACACTGACCTCTGCTACTTAAGTTGGGTCGTCTAACAGACTATTGATTTACTCAAACATGATGGTTTGTACCTAATATGATTCTCTCCCCTATGTATCATTTCCTGATTATGCCACTCAAAAGACATCCAAAACTTTTTATAATTTGACATAATATTGCCGAACATGGCTAACCATTATATACCTAGCATCATATCATAATTATTGAAATCTATAATGAACACATCAACCACAAAACTAATCCCTTGTATTTTTTATTTGAGTTTCTGCACATAGTTATGCAAATCATTAGTTCCCTATTTATTGATTCCATTCTTAATGGCTTTATAACTGTGAGGTTACACTATAATTTATTGTCCATTTGAATGTTGATAAAATCATGAGTACTGCTAGAGCCCATCATAATTAAAAAAAAAAAATGGATGTTTATCTATCATTCTAGTAACCCTTAGAGTGTGGAAGCTAATGACTCATTATAAGGCATTAATTGAGATATATAGGGTAATTTTCTCATGAATGAATTCCTCTCTCTCAACCCCATCACCATCCTCCACTTCCTCATCTCTATCCTCCACTATACACAAAGAGTATAGTTTTTTATTTTTATATCTATGGCCTGGTACAAATTTATCATTGCACCAAAAACACAATCTCTTGGCCTTTTTTTCACCTAGCACTTTATTCCTTACATATTTGGTAAGTTTCATGGTTGGTTTGTAATGAAGTTTTGGTAGGAGTAGGTAAGAAGTTATTTTAGAAGGTCTTTGGTTGTTCATGGTTAATGAAGATGGAACTTTGTAAGGTGTTTAATTGTTGATGGTTTTAGGTTGGATTGTTTGGTTGGTGGTTTATGAAGGGAGTTTAAAATGATTCTGGTAGGATCTTTTGTAAGTTAAGGTGTTTTCTTTTAGGCATGCCAATTTGTAAGCTTGTTTTAAAGTTTTAGGTTCAAACATTTTCATAAGATTTTTTATTTCTACCTTTAAACCTCCTGTGAAAAACATTAAAGTTTGCTTCTTATTAATTTTTGTCTTGTTCCATGTATATCAAAGTCTTTAATATAAGTCTCTAGATCCTTTATTTACTTGAGATCTTTAAGTTTTTCTAGTGGATCTTTCTGCCCAAATCTGAAATATATTGCTTCCACATATTCACCCCAAATCACCACTTGGCTACCTTTACTTCTTATGAAGTCTCGGTGCTAGTAAGGGATCATTCCATCAAAATAATGTGAGTCTAGCTTAGCTTCCTAGAATCAATAACTTTTTTTATATCAAAATATTAGGTGCACATGTATAACTATTTGTGTACTTCCTCACCATTAAAATTAAAAAAGTTTTATTTAGGTTTATGTAACTTGTAAGGGTAGTAGCTTCCTTCACAGGTCCAACATCATTTTACAGCATATTCCACTGAATTAGAGGTTTGGTGGTAATGGTAATGGTTTCATCAGAGTATAGTTGTAGCTTCCGTAGAATAAAGCTTTGTTGGTAGGATTGTCAAAGAATCATCTCAACCCAAAAGTTTAACATGTTAGGTGAGGTCCCATGATATGATTTATATTATTCTCTAGCACACCCCTTCAAGTGAAAGCTATTTGGGCTTGGAACTTGCACAGACCCACATTACCTTGTGCTTAATTTTTATCAAATAAATAGGGGATGATGAGATTCGAACTCGTGACCGCTTGGTCATTAAGGCTCTGATACTATGTCAAAGAACCATCTTAATTCAAAAGTTTAAGTTGTTAGGTGACGTCCCATGATATAATTTATATTATTCTCTAACAAGAATAACCATTGATAAGCTCCCCAAGCTCCTCACACTTGGTTTCATGGGTGGATTTAGTATTTTCTTATTGCTGACCATACACCTCTAATATTTTCATAACTTGTTCATACTTCTGTGATTGTTCCTTCTTGCAGGTCCAAAGAATTCTTCCATTTTTTAAAGATTTTAGGATCAAGTGTCAGGAGTCATAGCAAGCATCCAAAAATTAATGACTCTGATATCACTTGAAGGAAGTAAGATTTCAAGGGAGCGTCTCTAAAGGTCAATATGGCATTCAACGGAGCAAATAATGCAAGGTATGAGAATGTGTTAATGGTAGAGAGAGAGAGATCATTTTTACTCATTCTTTGGCAATTAAGTTACAGGTTATATAATAGGATATTCCTTGTACAAGACAAGACTCTCTTACAAAGCTACGTGTGACATTTTATTTACTAAGTGAGACGTTGCATATGGACTAAGTGAAACGCTACGTATAATGATCAACAGCTATATACCAATGGTCATATTTATTCAAAAGATCTAACCTAACTCTCTGCTCTTCACTGGTTTGCTTCGCCTCCTCCAGCAATTAATCTCATTGACAAAACACTGCTAAAGTATTACTTTATCAATATACCCAGATTGATTAATCATCTCAGCATAAGATCTTACAACATTATGATTTATTGAGCAAGGATCTTTTTTCCAATATGACTGTAAATGTATCCCAGCTAGGTCTTCTACTTTTTCTAGAGTTTATAAAAAGATAGTACACAGCATTCTTTTCAGAAGAGTGCTCAAGTTAAGAGAGGAAATTGTGCAAACCAAGAAGCTTGGAAACGACGTTGGAGCTTTTTTGATACTCAGAAAGATTGATAAGGACCAGCTAGAAGATAAGCTACTGGAGAAACATCCCCTCTTAGTTTCTGAGCAGGCATCCAGTCCCCAAGCTACCTGGCTTGCCTGTAGAAGAACCATCGAACATCCCATTTAGGTGAGACATCGGTGGGAGATATCCATGCTGCAACTGGCCAAATACTAATTTGGCATTGGACCGTTGTTGAATTTTTATAAAACTATTATAGTCGTTGAAAAGAAAGGCTATCAAAGACATGCTTTTGATGTATCTTAAGTAGACATACGCATGATTGAAAAATGAAATATTAGATGAAAAGCACATGAATGACAAGAAGAAAGCAAAAAAAAGTCCAAAGCCTCCAAAGGGCTGCCAAATACATGCTTCTCAAATATAAATCTATATGGACAGTACAAATAAAACGGAGATTTGAGATGAAAGCCGCAGTAATGGCCATTTAACAAGTGAAAACTACAAACTAGAATCTATTTTCAAGTTCGTGTTTAGTATTGGTAATTAAGTTGGAAGGATTGACGAAAAAATATCCAAGGCATCCTAGCCATCGCGAAGAAAAGCCATCAAAATGGTTTTTTTTTTTTTTTTTGGTCAAGAGTGGTAATAGTCGAATCAAACAGAGAACAACATTTTCTCAAACGTGATAGTGAAGGGATAAATTGACAAAATTAATAGTATATATAGAACTCGATGTTTCACAATCCCAATAGTTTAGAGGTCAAAAGTTGTCATTAAGCCGTTTTAGATGCATAAAAGTTAACATGATGATACTTTTACCACTAAAAAAAAGTCCAAATTGTAAGATACCATCTGAGCTTAAGCGAAGAAACAAATATCTCGCCGAACTAAAAAAAAATATTTTTCATCTTTTGAATTTGCCTCTTTTGATAGGGTTCTATTAAAAATATTGACAAAAAAACCTATAGAATCTTTCTAATTCCTCTCTCTTTCTCTAATATATATATAGGAAAGAAGTATTTAAATCTCTTCTGTAATTACTTGAACATCATCAACAACTATTTAATCGATTCAATCTAAATAAAAAAATTAAACTGAAAATTAATCTTTGAAATGTAAATTCATACATAGAATCCTCATTCAAAACACAAATTAACCAAGAAAGAAGATGGGTTTTTTATGGCTTTTTAGAATTGAAAATCTTTCAAATTGGGGTTTTTAGAGATAAATCTAATTGGGATTTTTAATTTTATGTTTCTTTTAGGGCTTCATGGAACTTTCTTTAATTTTTCTCCTTTATATATATATATATAGCTTACAAGCTTAGATTCAGGTGTTAGAAGAGAAAAGAAAAAAGAAGATGAATATGAGTTAGTTTTTCTTCTGTATTATGAGTTGCTAAGAAAGAAAAGGGGAATTAAGAGAATTTTTATGGGCTTTTCCATCAATTTTTTCTTAATTTTATTGCTTGGAAAATCATAAAATTTAGAATGCTTATTTTATTTAGAAAGATATTTGTTAACAACAACAACAATAATTATTATTATTATTTGTGCTGCTTACTTGATGAAAATAAGTGAGGTGGTTACTGTGTTCACATCAGTATAATGGCACAGAAGTGATTGACCAGCCAGCTACAGCCTTGGTAATATATTAACGAATATTTGATCATCTTGCTAATCCATGAGGTGATGAGCATGTAGGGTGCCTATGCTTAATTATGTCTCTCTAGATGAAGATTAAACAAGATGCATGTTTCCCTAGCTATGACAAATACTTTTAAATTAAGCTCCATAAATTGCAAAATGGCCCCCCCCCCCACCCCCAATTTCTTCCATGTATTGTAGATAAGGTCGTTGAATTATTTCTTCTTCTTTTTTTTTCAATTTGGTACACAGAGACATGAAAGGGGAGGAAAACCAAACGAATTAGGTCGATACAATCTCTTCGACTGTGTGCGTCTACATCCATGCATTTAGCACTGCTCAGTGGCCGATGCTGACATGATACCGGATGTTGAATTTACATGGATACTTTTTAATCATCCAAGTTTTGGTTTCTCCTAATGTTATGGCATTGTGGTGCTATAAAAATTCGGTTCAGGCGGTGTGTTATGATTTGCGTTTTGTTTTAACTACATATTTAAAATTGTTTATTTAGTTAATATGAATTTAATTTATTGAAAAATCTCTGTTGAAACTTTAGTTAAAAAAATTACAATTTATAGTTTATTTTAAATCTTTTTTTTTCAAACTGTAATAGTAGAAATTATGGCCATTCCCAACTCAAACTTACCAGATGCTGCAATGATTCTTGAAAAGGGAGGATTTGGGGTATTAGCAAAGGTAGAGGGTGATGATGATTGTGGGCTGCTATCTATATCAGTGATGTCCAAAGATAGAATAAACGAGACATGCTAAGAAAGTTTAAAGTTAAAATGAATCTCCTAGAACTATCAAAAAGTCTTCAAATGAAATAATGAATGAGCTATTTATACATTTTAATTGGATTGAAATCATGTTTTCAAGAGAAAACATAGTTTTAGATTACATTGGTTTCGTATAAAATATTTTTTAATGTTTAATTTGAAAAACATTTTATGTAAAATATACAAATATTTTTCAATGGTAGCGATTATGACATGAAGATGATGATAGAAAAGAAATTGATGGTGGTAAAAAAAAGTGGTTATCATGGTGTGACAGTAATGGAATGGTAAAGAAAGAGATTGTAGTGGTGATGAAAGGGAATGTAATGATAAGATGGAGATATAATTGAAATAGTTAGATAATCTTATAAGTGAATTATTATTTGTAAAATATTTTATATAATTTTTTGAGCTGAAAATATTTTCCAGCAAATAAATTAAATTTAAAAATTAGTTGTAAAATTTAATCATTTTTCTTATAAAATATTTTTGAAGAAAAAATATTTTTAAAATAGTTTCCAAGTCCAGAAAACATATTCCTTTAAAATATCTAACGGAATCTAATATATATAAAGAAAGGTTAAGGGAAATTTGGATGAATATTAATGGAGACTACTTCCATCCCATCAAACCAAGTCTTCCATGGCCTGAAAACCCACCACAAGTCCTACCATTAATGAAGTTACTCCAATCCCATCAAATCAAGTCTTCGGATGGCCTGGAAACTTATCACGACTTGTCCTTTGATTGGCCTCTGTTCCTACCATTTATTGACGACCTTTGTCCATATCGCTCTCCAGTTCGAGAGTCTCTCAAAATTCATACAAGAAGAGAGTGTTATTGCACATTACTTACAATGACGTGACTGGCAAGCTTGAATATCCATATCATGGAATAGCCAGAAATCTGGAATTAAAACGATTTTCTTAGTTATAAATAAAAGACTTTTAGAAGAAGAAAAAATATTATCAATTGAGTTGCAATTAATTTGTTGATTGGAACTAATATATATATATATATATATATATTGAGATTTATAAATAAACAAAGTGGTTAATTCTCGTTTATTTTGATTATGTGTAGTTCTATCCAATTTTACATTCGTTCAAGATAACGTCATTAATTTTGAGTTAATAGATAAAAGAAATACAATATATGGAGCTTTGACCAACTTTTTGGTATATATACATGAATCTAGCCTATGAAATATTTCTTCCATAATTGTATCAGTAGAAATGTTTTTTATATACCAAATAATGACTGCAAAAATAAGAATAAAGAATATTGAATTATTAGCTTGTTGCTATTTGAAGATATTTATGGAAATAACATTTTTAGAATATGAATTAAATGTTATTTGAAATATTATTTTTCTTGATAGTGTTTAGTTACTGTCTCGTGATAAAAGATGCAGAAACAATTTATATATATAAAAAATATGTCTTTTTATACTTTTTATTTTGAAAGTACAAAATTTACTCCAAAACTATTCCAAGATTATCTTATTTATCTTATATTTTCAGCTATGTCTCTTTAAATAAATATATTTTTATATTTTTTTATATCTTATTTTTATATATAATTAAAAAATACAAACAAAACATAATTTTTTTTACGAGAATTCTTGTTGAACTAAGAGTGCGTTTAGTAAAATGGTTTAATCTGTTTTTTTTTAATGTTTTTTAAGATATTTTTTTGCCTGAAAAATATTAAATAAATGTTTTTATGTGTTTTTTTAATAGTTTTTATCAAAAATAAATAAAAATAATAATATTTTTTTAATTAAAAAATATGATGCAATAATAATAAATCTTGGGTGGCCCAGCTCTTTCAAGTTATAAGAGGATTATTTTTCTCAGACCAATCAGTGTTAAACACGAGTCCATGTAGCTAGCACATATACATCACTCTTGTTGGTCCGACAAGTACAATAAAAAATCTGGCCTACTGCTTTATGACCACAGTATGATTCTCCTATCCAACTCACCTCTCTTCCAATAATATTGTGCCACGAGGGATGGAACATAAGCTCCAGCTCAGTTGTTGGGGCGCTACAATCCAAGCAAAACGTGGGCAAGTTTCCATATGACTACGTGGCTTTCTCTAATTTGTTGCACGGATGATTCTTTCCATTTCAATCATGTAAATAAAAAAGTGATCTCTTTGTCGTTTAGCTTGACGTGTATTTGTTATATATTTATGGTGCAACTCAATAACGTTTGATTTGCCTAAAATATTTTTTCTGCAAAATATACATTGTTAGTAGAAGCTTTTTTTATATATAATTTTTAATTATATAAGAAATAGAATGATAATAATATATTTATGAAGATAAAATAATATATTTATGAGGATAATAATTAGAAAGGTATTGTAGTGGTGATAATAAAAAGAAGAGTGGGATGAATAAATAGTTATAATGATTAAAATTTAGTGATGGAAGCCAAAACAATAATAAATGTGGTTGGATCATAGTGATTATTGAAATAATTAGATAAAATTATTAAGTGATTTATAAAACAATTTATAGAATTACATTGAATAGTTTTTTTATTAAAAAAATGCTTTCCAAGAAAAATACACAAAAATAAAAATGAATACTTTCTTTTAAAAAAAATCTACCCAAAACAAACTATTCTTTGTTGATTTCCTGAAAATTGTTTATTAAAAAAGAATATTAATACTATCATCATTACCATTATTGTCTCATATTCATTATCATGACTATATAACTATTTTTTTATTATTATTATCACCCTTTCTTTGTTATTGCTACCGTCGTTATTTTTATATCTATAAAACATTATTTGATCAAAATCGCACCCATTATCTCCGCCAGTGATATTATTGACAACATGTTTTCATATTTTTATTAAGAAATAACTCAATTTAAAGATTATAATGATGCAAATAAAAATTCAATTTAATTCATGTATTGTAATGAATGCTTCAATAATTTAAGGGGCCTATGTCCTAAAAACAAATACACCATGTATATCTTGTCATGAAATATTGAGCATCTTGTGACAAAAAAATTTCCACACACGCACATATTCAAGTATATGTATATGTAGGGTAATTCGAACACACCGCAGTTATTCTACCACTGGCAATTAAGTCAAGTCCTTCAATCAATATTCAAGCTGGCCAATCTAATGTGGGAGCAAGACCAAGGTCTAATCGTTGCCCCATACACCACTGTATACCCAATCTTTCCCCAATCTCATGACTAAAAACTAAATTATCCTCAAAATTGTATCATATATATATATATATATATATATATGAATGTAATAATATTTGAAAAAAATCCAATTTTTTGAGTAGATATGTAATATCGATGTCTACACAATTTGTCTTATAAAATTAATAAGTTACTAAAATCAAGGACTTAATTGTAATTTACTGCACAGAAAACTACGAAGCTTGAAGAAGTTGAGATGGGCCCGAGAAAGTCCAAACCTAGTCGATACAGCCTACTTAATAATGGGCTCCACATTAGAGGTTTCTATCAATCGGCAGATCAAAATCAATCTCTGTCTATGGGCTGGCCACGGATATAAGAATAAATGAATTGTTATTATTGCAAGAAATGGAAGCACAGCCTTTTAACTTGGGGCTGTTTGACCAGAATTCGGGGCTGTTTGGTATTTTGCTGACTTGTGATTGTGCTCTGTACCTTGTTTTGTGTTGGATTTTTTTTGTTTTTTTTTTTATTTTTAAAAAAGTTTGTTTTTTACTTAATTCTTTTTTATTAAGAATTGTTAAATTTAACATTGAATCTCATGAAGGGCCATTAAATTTGGAGAGTTTATCTGATTGGATCAAACCTATGCTCCATCCTTTTCACAGCGATTGCTATCCAAGACAACTAGCTAGCTATTACGGTTTTGGGGGTATTAGCTGGGAAGCTCCAAGTTTTTCTAGCCTCCACACAATAATATCTTCTTCATTTTTCCTCTTTTTTTTTTTTAATGATTTCAAAGGTGCATTCCCCGTCTCAGTTCGATATATTCGGAGGGATTTAATGAGATTTCTTTGACGCGAACTTTTTTTTTTTTGTGTGGTAATTGTAGGTGTTGGGTCAGTTTGTGTGCATCTTAACTAATCTCTCGAGGCCCTAAAGTTAATGAACAGGTAATCTTCCAGTGACCCTGAGATTTGTAGCACTCAAATTGGTAATATTTAGAGAACAAATTCAGAGTCTGACCAGTTAAGCTACACCCTTGAGATTTCTTGGACGCTAACTTGAAAAGTCAAGAAATGGATTACAGGTCCTTGTAATTTCGGGCAATAATACATAGGAAGATAAAGTGTATCAAAATGTAGACTGGTAGTTCTACGTATTGCGTCTGGGAAATTAAGAATGAGTTGAAGAAAATTATGAGGTGGAGGATAAGACGGAACAAGGGTCGAAGCAAAATAAGCACACACGGACACAGTTGGGAGTAGGGCCTATTGACGGCATGCCATTAGCTAGATTTGAAAGCAAAACTGCAGTGTTGTTTTTCACTTGAATGCTGCAGTCAACATCATGTATCTTACAACTGGTGTCTGTGTGTATATATAGCAAGAGCCCTTAACCTCTCTAAATCACACGGTCTAACAATACTCTTAATATCACTTTTTGTAACACAAAACTCTAATGATCATGACCATGTTTCTTCAATCTCTCTCCCTGAGAAAGGCTAGTGTCTTTCTTTTCTTTTCCTTCCTTGCATTTCCTCTCCACGTCTCGGCTCGACCGGCAACTTTTCTTCAAGACTTTAGAGTCACATGGTCCGATTCCCATATCAGGCAAATCGATGGAGGGAGGGCTATCCAACTCGTTCTAGACCAATATTCAGGTCACACTTTTCGTGGGGTCACTAGCTAATTACAATAATTGGAAATCTTGACAAATGATCTAATTACAATAATGTTCGACAAACTAAGACTTGTTACAATATTTCAGGATGTGGGTTTGCATCCAAGGCCAAGTACTTGTTCGGCCGTGTTAGCATGAGGATCAAGCTCATCCCTGGAGACTCTGCTGGGACTGTCACTGCCTTTTATGTGTGTAGTCCATGTTTTGAATTCATGATTTCATATACTACACTTGCATGCTCATTCAAACGTTGAAGTTTCATTATTTCATTTGATTTTTGTTTTTGTAGATGAATTCGGACACCGATGCCGTTCGAGATGAGCTTGATTTTGAATTTCTGGGGAATAGGACAGGGCAGCCTTACACGGTTCAAACAAATATCTTTGCTCATGGAAAGGGTGATAGAGAACAGAGAGTTAACCTGTGGTTTGATCCTGCTGCAGACTTCCACCTCTACACAATTTTCTGGAACCATCAACATATTGTGTAAGTTCATAGCAAAATACCCATTATTAACTTTTTTATCGGTGACAGAGCAACAGGGCAGCCATTTTTTTATGTTCAAGTGTTGAAGTTTTCAACCTTCAATCATTAATTTTGTAATTGGGAGACTATACAGAGTAATTGCACTGTTAATGGTATTATTGCTGGTGGGGATTGCAGGTTCTTCGTAGATGATGTGCCTATCAGGGTTTACAAGAACAATGAGGCGAAAGGAATTCCATTTCCAAAGCTCCAGCCTATGGGGGTATATTCAACACTGTGGGAGGCCGACGATTGGGCAACAAGAGGTGGCCTAGAAAAGATTAATTGGAGCAAAGCCCCTTTCTATGCATACTACAAGGACTTCGACATCGAGGGATGTCCGGTTCCAGGACCAGCAACCTGTGCTTCAAATCGTGGAAACTGGTGGGAAGGTGCTACTTACCAAGCCCTCAACGCCATGGAAGCTAGGAAATATAGATGGGTCCGTATGAACCACATGATTTATGATTACTGTGCCGACAAATCCCGTTATCCGACTACACCACCAGAGTGCGTTGCCGGTATCTAGTTTGCGACAATCAACCAATCCATCAAGCAAACCAGTACATAGACATTGATATCGTATACTTGAATGTCTTTCCTACGCCATTTACGTACAAGTCGTTGTCCCGGTACTCTCCTATATTGTGCGACAAGAGCCATGCATGTAAAAAGGGTAATAAATCATTCCTGTGTGCCTATGTGGACCACCAGTTCTAAGTTTATTCTTGGAGAGGGGCAAAAAAACAAATAAAAAAAAGTCGATATCTACCTTGTAATCAAGCGTGTCTGTATATGATGCACAATATTTTGTGCCTATAAAAAAAGCTTGTCTATTATTGTGCGCAAGGGTTTTGATTTTCAAAGGTGGAGCAAGAAAAATCTTGCCACTGTCTACTTTTTTTAAAAAAACCAAAGGACATGGTAGGTTCATTAAACGTTCAATCATGATACAAGCCGACAGAGGAAGAAAGAATGGAAAGGAAATGGCCGAAGGTGGAGTACGGCAATCCTTTTGAATTTTTTCTGGCTCTTATTACTCCTACACGAATAGGTCCCCATCTTTTTGAGACCCTCTTGTATGATCTACAACAACATGATTCACATGGCCCATGAGTAACCCAGAGAGTAGGTGGGGTGCTTTACGACGTAGCATGAACATTACTACTCCACTCAAGCATGAAAGCCTGAAATGCTTCCTCTTGAGAGTAGACTGGATCTTGTCAGAAGAATCGATTCATGGATTGAGGTCTATTGCTTTTGTCCCCTCTAATTTTCTTTCTATCAAGGCCTCAACGCTAAATCCACGTTATTTCGAGGGATTTAAAAATTGGATTCATACGTGAAATATGTGCCCCTCCATTCAAATGCCTGTAACGTGCATGTTTCTCAACTAGCCTTGTTCCCTTTAAATGGTAAGGTTATAGTGAAGGAAGCAAAAGCTAGACAGGTCAATATGAAAGCGATCAGGGGAACCCTTCCCCTCTTCGTGCCCCCCCGAGACACACAAAGCTGGTAGAACTATGGACTATTCTTTGAAACTGTGGCCAATTTAATCGAAAGCCAAGTGTAAACTAGTTCAATATGGCGTATCTACAAACTTTAAGCATAGGTGCCAATCAACTGTTGTTGTAAGAATGCGGTTCCTTGGGTTCAACAAAAACAAAAAACTAAAAAGTCTACCTGTCAGTGCCTATAGACTGCAGCAAGAAGCAAGGCATATATATCCAAAGTGGCAGATCAATCATCGACAAGAAATTAAGATGCTAGGTTTAGAGAAAATTGGATCACTTGGCAGCTTTCAATCAAGCAGTGAAAACTTGTGATCAATAATCAACAGGCCAAGAGATAAGGTCAAGGACAGGAAATAATGAATTGAAAGTTGCATATCATTGCTGTATCGCAGGTCACATTAAATGAAATTGTGGAATATATAAATGAGTAACAAAAGTGGTCCCTGAAATCACCATAGTTTCTCACTTTAAGAGTTGATTTTTCAAGAATTGGCAGATTTACTAGGACTTGCGGGAATGGAGTGTTCAGCTGAGGAATTCGTTGTCTAACAAAGCAATGAGATCATGTTTAACAAGAATGCTTCCTTTTATCGTTCAGTTCAACAACAATGCCTACGGAATAAAATCCAGTTAGAAAAGGAAATCCAATTAGAGACTCTTTTGTTTGAGACGAAGAACATCAAGTCAATAGACAAATAAGGGCAATCAAAGAGAACGGATCCCATTGAACCTCCGTCTTTCTTGGCCTTGATGCTTTGAAGACCTAGACATGCTTCTTTTTATCGTTCAATTTGACTGCAACAGGCTCGGAACAGTACGGGCAATTACCAAACAGGACATCAAACGATCTGCAATGAAAAGATGCAAGAATCCACAAATCATTTAAACCCCAGTATTTAAAACAATCAGAGAAAATAATAGGTCGGTGTGGATCTTCTCTATGCAACTTAATTAAGAGGAACAAAAACAAAAACTAATTATCAATGCTTTTAATGACCCTATCATTTCCTGCGGTGCAGATGTTCTGTTAAATTTCCCCTAATAGAGCAATTAAAGTTGAGATTTACCTTAAATGAGGCCACCACAAATTGTAAGTAGTAACCATCATCACCAGTGTCGGCAACAAATTATGCTGTATCTTGTTCACTGAATCTAATATTTACTCTTAACCATCAACCGTGGTGATAGGTCAATTATTTCATAGTACTTTTTGAAGAACTACCGATAATGAAGTGATGCAGAAACGTCAAGAAGATTACCAATAAGAGAGACACTCGATATTGAAGAAAGTAACATAAAAAAGATATACTCAATCTTGAAGAAAACTCAATTTATTTTATTCAAAAACTCAACCATTCAATAACCATGTTAAGTGCTTATTTATATATACCAGACAAAAAAAAAATAGAAAAAACCTAATAAATACTAATTCCATACGGAAATTAGAATCCTAATTTAAGGGTTAATTTTATTTTATCCCCTAAAGGATATGGATTCTATCAATTTCTTCTCAAAAATTTGTTCTTTATCAATTATCTTATGATATTTCATCCCTTTATCTATAAGGTCCTTTCATCTATAAAGAGTAATTGATTAAACAACTTAGGAGTGTAATCGATTGAGAATATATTTTTGAGAAGAAATTGATATAACTCATATATTTCAGGAAGTAAAATGAAATTGACCCTTAAATTTAACTACTAAATTATAAATACTAATATTTTTAAATAATAATAAAATCTAGAATGATCATTACTATTAAAATTTCTAATAAACAAATACCAATTCCATTCGTTACTCACTTGCCCTTCATCCCCATTCATTTTCCCTTGATTGGAAATAAGATAGACTTAGACTTCTTAACAACAATACAGAAGGAAGAACAAAGTCATTGTGATTAACCTTTTCTTTAAACTCTTCAAGGATAGAATTTTCAATTTGTGGTACTTCCAAACCTTTCTTGTACAAGATCCATTGCATTAAATTCTTCATCCTCCATGTCTTACACATCATGTATCTACATGATCTTAATCTCCTCTAAAAATTTCTCTCCGACGCGATTTATCTACTTGTTTTACAAATTCTGCTTACTTCATAAAATGCCCAACATAGACTGTGAACCAGTCAAATTTATCGCTCAGGTTCTGCCTTAAATTTACTGTAGTTGGTTTGCATAGTTTAGACTTGAGTCGCAAGAAAAAAATAACTTAAATAATTTTGGAGATCTAAGTGTTTACAATCAAAAGAGCTTATTAACCGAACGTTGTGACAATTAAACTTTTCGTTTCGAATGATAGATGATATTTAAGGCTCCCATTATCATAATACATTGGTAACTTTCTATATCTGTGAATAGGATACCCACCTTACAACAATTTTCATAAAAACAAATGTCATTAACCTTAAATAAATCTGGAATAGCATGTCTCATTTATTGAAATTGAACGAAAGGCAACTCCTCAAACATAAATATATTCTCCAAATAACCACAGTCATAAAATATTTCATGTGATACAATCACTTTGATACGATTAAAATATGTGAAAATCTAACCAAAAACGTTAAACTTGGCTCACTTTGTTCCTGAAGTCTACTTCTCCGATCATAATTCTATTGGTTATGAAGATGGTACTTGGAAGGTTGATCCGCCATAATCAAATTGATTATTAACCAAAAAAAGAAGAAAAGAAAAAAAGAAAAAAAGAATAGTATTGTTTAGTATGTTTTACTAGAATAGTATTGTTTTTCATTCTTTTGGCATTTTTATATACATAATTTTTTTTCTTCAATTTCATCTTTGATATTAGATTTATTAAGAATTGAACTTCTAAATTTTTTACAATTTACTTTTTATAAGGTTATTCTAATCTCATAACCCGGGCCGCAAGTTTTAGGGTTAACTTGGTTGATTTAAGTTTTTTTTTTCCTTTTTCTCATTGACTTTTTTTTTTTCAATTTCATCCTTCAACATTGGATTGATTGGTAATTAAGCTTTGTGATTTATTTCGGTTTATTTTCTATGAGGTTATCCCCTCATATGACTCACATCACGAGTTTGGTGAGTTAACTCAGGTTGACTCGAGTTGGGTTTTGTGTTTTTTTAATCAATTTTTCAATATCAATTTCATCCTTAACATTAAGTTTATTGAGATTGAGTTTCATAATTTTTTTCAATTTACCTTTTATAAGGTTATTTCAATCTCATGATCCAGACCGCGAGTTTAACGAGTTAACCTAGTTAACTCGAGTTTTTTTTTCTAATTTATTTTTTTCTCAATTTTATCCTTCAATGTTAGATTAATTGAAAATTAAGCTTCGTAATTTAATTCGGTTTACTTTCTATGAGGTTGTTCTCGTCTCATGACTCGAGTCAGGGTTTGACGGATTAACCCAGGTTGACTCGAGTCATTTTTTTATCCTTTTTTAATCATTTTTTTTTCAATTTCATCTTTCAACATTTGATTAATTAAGAATTAAACTTTATAATTTGTTTTCTAATGGGTTATCCCGGTCTCATGACCTAGGTCGAGGGTTTGGCAGATTATCTTGGTCTGACTCAAGTCATTTTTTTAATTGATTTTTTTTTTCAATTTTATCCTTCAACATTGGATTTATTGAAAATTGAACTTCATAATTGTTTTGATTTATTTTATATAGAGTTATCATAGTTTCACGATCCGGCATGTGGATTAGCAGGTTAACCTGAATCAATCCAATATGTTGTCATTTCGATATTTATAAAAAAATATTATCTTGAATATTTATTTTGAGTCAAACTATATTTTTACTAGTAGTCCGTGCTATTTTTGAACCTGTCAAGTTAACCGAGTCATATTAAATTAATCCCAACACGGTAAAAAAAATTTCCTACTATAAAAAAAAAATTAGCAAATTGTATCCACAAAAGTAGACTATGAAGATTGCTATTAATTGTTTTCGATCAAATAAAAATGACCTTAATGACTCATATGATGACAACATTAAAAAAAAAAAAAAGAATTGATTGAAAACGAGAAATAGAGAAAGTAAGAGAATTGGTAATGAAAAGTACATGTAAATTTGATTTTCTATTAAATTCATTTGTACTTTTCTTCAATCTAAAAAATTCTGCATGGTTAGCAAGTTGAACTTCTGTTTTTATTTTTCAAAAAAACAATTTAATGGGCTATATGTATACATTTTTCTTATTCGACTTTTAAGTGAATTTGGCTTTATATTTTATTTTATTTTTAAATTTTTTCCGAATTTATTGTATTTTTTTATGTCTATTCGAAGCGAATTTCCTTTCAAAGTCAAATTATATATAAATATTTCGAATGAATCAAGTGAACTTTTCTCAGAGAATTAATTGATAAACTAACTGCACTTTTGAAGGAAAATTGAAGTTTATAAAATATAAAGGCATTTTCTATAATTCTTAGATGGATGAAAGAATCTTCTTGATAAGAGAATGAAATGTCACCGGAGAAAATTGATAAAGAACACACTTTTAAAAAGAAACTGATAGAACCCATATATTTTAAGGAGATAAAATGAAATTATGATAGAACTAGAAAAAAGCAATTGTAGGAAGAAAATATATGAAGAAAAAATTTCAAGATCAAGAAAGACAAAATTATAGTGGAATAGTTATAATACCAAATTGATGTATTCAATAATCCAACCATTTCGTAACAGATGTTTAGATGCTTATTTATATGCACCAAACCAAATAAAATATGAAAACCTAATAAGTTTTAATTCCATAAGAAAACTAAAATCTTAATTTAACTACTAAACAATAAATAATAACATTTATAAATAATAATAAAATATAGAATAATCATATGATTTTGAAATTTCTAAATAAACAGATATCAGTTCTTGTCGTTATCCTTCATTCCTCATCATAAAGTACAAGAAAATTGGAGGATCTATTATTGAAAGGACTCTAAAATAGACCTCTAAAACTTCTCACTGAATCTTGTGGCATCGTCATATTTTAAAAGTTGTTTTAATTGTGTAATTTCAAAGGTTCGTAAACCTGGATAGCTGGTCCTACCAATTTACCTACCCATTTACATGTGCAAAAATGTACTAGAAAAGGTACCGAAGGATTTGGAAACAATCCATGATAGAGTGAGCCAACGCAGAAAGTTTCTTTTTTCTTTTAAAAATCAAAGTAGATGGTTAAGATATGAACATTTGGTGAAGTATTAGCTATGGAAAAAGGGCAAAAAGTGCAGCAAAGCAATCTCAACTTAAAATCACTCTTCAAAATGCAGTGAATGGGGACTAAAACCATGCTTATCTTATGCGAGACAGGTAAAAGCAAAGCCAGAGATACTAAAAAGTCAACGTATTGCCTAGTTGTTGTGATAGAGCGCAACCAGTGAGACATGAACATTTAGTGGAGACGTGTTAGATATGGAAAATGAGCAGAAAATGCAGCAAAGCAATCTCAACTTAAACCACTCTTCAAAATGCAGTGAATGAGAACTAAAACCATACTTATCTTATGTGAGCCAAATAAAATCCAGAGATACTAAAAAGTCAACGTACTGCCTAGTTGTGGTGATAGAGCGCAGCCAGTCCACCAGACAAACAGTATGGAAAGCCCTGCCACAACTGGTATTATCACATGTATGGTCAGTTCCAGCACCACTCCTAGATCCAAGCTCCTCATCTACATGAACATTTACAGGTCAATGATAAATGAACTAATTCAAAAATATAAACACTTCTACTTAGTATAGCATTACCGATGGGAAGGTATTGGGCATAACAGATTCCACATTCAACTTGCTGATCATTCTCCAGGACATGTGATGGTCTTGGTAGTTCAGTCTCCAGAATAAATGCAAGATTTTCAGGAAGTGTTTTATCCTTCATCCTGTAAAAATTAATCCAAGTGCGCATGTGTATGGAGTATTCACTGATTGGTACAGTTGACAATGAAGTCACTCTTTTTCCAAAATGAATGATAATACTATCACTACTTCAAACAATGGATGGAAAATTTAGGGAAAATAGCGAACAGGCTACCCCTCCTTCCCTTTTCCCTATTGGAATGCATTTTACTTATTTGAAAAACACAAAAGAAAATCTCAACAATTGTACCCTGGTTATAATACTAACAGGTAATTGAACTCAAAATGCTAATCATAAACTGAGCAGACTCAAGATCGTACCATCGTTTGTTGTTTCTTAGCCATAACTTTCTCACAGGGTTCACCACTGGACCAGAGCCCATAAAGCGACACCTATTCAAACTTAAGAAATTCATTAGAGAATGGAAAGCCAAGACTGGCTAGACAATAACATCGATTTGACAAGAAAACTTACTCTGGCAAAGATCTAGGATCTCTGGCATTTATAGACAACATTATCGAACAATCATTTCCTGGGGAAAGGTCAGGAAAAGGGGAGGAGGTTTTAATTACAACAAACAGGATTCTGTGTTACACTATTCACAAATTGTTCGATAGATACTGAATGGACAAAAAATATAATCATATAGCTAACCTCAGCTGGCAAAGCACATGTATTTCAGTTGATCAACAACAGAAGACAAAAATGCGTGACCAAATAAATACCTATATCAATTTGGCGACAAGTTGTGGCGCGAGACAACTTTTTCTTGTTAGTGACACAAAGAGAATGATCAATATCCTCCAAGGTAGACCAAAACTCCTGAAGCTCTTCCAAATGCTGTTATATTTAGAAAGAACAATCTCGGTTGACACCCTTTTTAGATGTAACATTACAGAGTTATTACAAAGATCATGTCCCCAGAAGTCACATGAAAACTAAAATTTTCGTAATTGAAAACACAAGAAAAGAACCTGTGAAAGCATACCTCTCGGAACTGTTGCACCAAATCTTTTAATCTTGATTTTACTGACCATTTAACATTGAATATATATGGTACCTCCTGCAATAGTTTAAAAATGAAGAAAGTTTCAGCCTTGAAATGAAAGAATTCAAATAGCAAACAGATTATTAGGACCAACCGCAGAAACTGAAGGTGGCTTTTGCGGATAGGTTTTATCCAACTGAATTTCCATGATATGAACTCTTCCCTTCTTATCACTGATACTCAAATACACAACAGGTTAGTCCACTACATGTTTAAGTAAACTTGAAGGAGAACCAAAATAAATTATAATGCAAAACGAGATAGATAGTAATTGGATATTAAGAACTTATTCTATCCTTACGTAATACGAAAACTAAGGAACTCTAAATCTCCACCGAAACGAACCAGACGCTCCC
The DNA here is from genome assembly GCF_000002775.5 of Populus trichocarpa. Classification (NCBI taxonomy): domain Eukaryota; kingdom Viridiplantae; phylum Streptophyta; class Magnoliopsida; order Malpighiales; family Salicaceae; genus Populus; species Populus trichocarpa. The sequence continues at coordinate 645,978 of NC_037291.2, read as the reverse complement.
ATCCAACTTCTTCTATCTGTCATACAAGAACAACGAAAACATTATCGACTCAACGCAACCTGAAAGCAAAGAAAAGAAAAGAAAAAACACAATCAGGAAATAATTCATTGACGTTAAAGTCAACCTCTGAGTAGACCAAGCGGTAAAATGAAGATGGATTGGCCAGCTCTTTGTGTCTTTTCTGCTCAATAAAATCCTGTAAGCCAAAACAAAATATTCGTTTGGGAATTTTATCAAACAGCTGGTGGGCTGACTTTATTTTGTTTACGGTAATAGAAACTGATCACTAGAAGAAATGGACGAACCATTCTAAAAGGGTTGATAGAGAACTCTACAGCATCAAATTATCAGACAGCTGGTGGGCTAGCTGATTTTTAGGGAGCAATAACCAGTCCTCGAATCCTCTATAAATCTCACGATTCGATCCCTTAAAGTGATACGGGTGGTCCGGTGCTTCTATCATTTCTGTGAACGAACTATTATCTAGTCCTTATAGTTTAACGAGACTAATTAAGTAGTCCTTGTAGTGTCAAAAACTATGTATTTAAAATACAAATTATAACTTAGTCCTTCCAAAAAAAAATTAAGTATTACTCTTCATGAGTTTTTTACTATGCAAGACTCTACTGTTCATCATCTCATATATCATTGTGGATGATGGGCTATGCAAAATTTTATGTTTTTTTTAATTTGAGACTCAAACTTTTTTTTCCGACAATTTAGTCATAATTGAAGACCAATTAATTTTGATTTCTTATAAAAATGTGTGATTGAAAGAAAAGGGACCAGAATGAAAAAGAAGTCAAACATGGATGGCTTGCCATAAGTCTTGCAAAATATGCACTTTGATCATTAAACTTTAAAAATCACATTAATTATACAATTCTAGTACCTCAATATTTTTCCAACTTAATTTTGGTACAAAAACTCATTTTTATTAGTTTTTAGTCTCTGGTTGAGAGAGCAGAGAGAAAGGTCGCCAGATTTCAGTGGTAGAGAAAAAAAAGTGTTGTTGACCTCGATTTAGATCACTAAAACGGATGATATTTGTGTCAAATAGTTACATTTGATGAGAGAATTTCATATTAAATGTTTATTTATCTTTAAAGTTCATGAAAAAACAAATCTGAACTTTGGTTAATTTTTTTATTCGAGTTGATTTTGGTTTTTAGGGTGGTTTATTAGTTTTTTTAGGTCATAAATAGGTTTTTTTTCATAGTTCCTAAAATGTTTTATAGGTGTTTTGGGTAATAAATGGGTTGAAAAATGGGCTTTTGAGTAAAAAAAACTTAACCCTTGATTTTTCAGCCACCACAGTGAACGGATCAGGGCAAATTAAACGATGCGTCATTTAATTATTTTTCAAAAATATTTAGGGTGGTAGTTACAAACAAAAAAATAGCAAGAGCTCAATCACGCGAGCCCTGACAAATGGTTCAGGTGGATTAACTGTCTTGCTAAGCCAAACAACATCTAGCATTTGCTCTCTTTTTTTCTAATTATTTTTTTAAATTAATGGTTTTTTATGGTTTTTTCTCTAAATTTTTTAATTTATATTTAAGTTAGTTTTTTTTTTGTTTATAGAGTTTCTTTTAAATTATAATAATTTTTTTTAGTTATATATTTAAAAACATTTCTATTAGGAAGAAAGAATGAAGTGTGAGCGGGGTAGCATCATTTATTAATAAAAGGCTTGTTTAGTAGTATGAAATTAGTTATTTTTTAAAATATATTTTATTTAAAAGTATATTAATTTTTTTAAAAAAAATTATTTTTAATATCATCATATTAAAATTATATAAAAATATTAATTTTAAATAAAAATATTATTTTACACGTCAAAAACAAACATTGCTAAACCAATTTTAAATGAGAACATGATCAGTCCTAGACTACCAATCCATTCACAGAAAACTGTGAATATACACAATTAGAGTAGGATGTGATTGCAAGAATCAAAGTTGTATGTGATTAATCGGTGGAAATACTGTTCATAAAAATAATATTATTTTTCCTGCCTTTTATTTTTACTATTTATCTTTTTTTTAATTCAATTTTTTTAATTAATATTAAATTTATTTGTGATTGAATTTTATAATTTATTTTTTATAAAATTATTTTAACACGACTCGAACCATGAATTTAACGAGTTAACTCGATTAACTCGAGTTTTATTTTATTTTTTTAATTAAGTTTTTTCTCTTTTAATTTTATCTTTTAACATTGAGTTAATTAAAAATAAGGTTTAACGATTTGTTTTAGCTTGTATTATATAAGATTATCCTTATCTCATGACTTAGACCATGAGTTTTGTAGGTTAACTCGGGTTGACTCAAATTATTTTTTCGTATCCTTTTTAATTTATTTTTTAATTTTAATTTTATTATTCAACATGAGATTTATTGGAGATTGAACTTCATATTTTTTTTTAAAAAAAATCATGTTTCATGAGGTTATCTCATTCTCATGACCTGTACTACGAGTTTAACAATTTAACTCGGTTGACTCTATTGAGAGTTAACCTGGGTTAACCCAGGTAATTTATTTTTTTATTTTATTTTTTATAATTTATTTTAATTTATTTTTTATAATGTTATCATAATCTCATAACACAGCATGCAAATTAGCAGATCAATCCAAATAAACCTAAATTTATTTAATATATTATCATTTTAATATTTATAATAAAAATATATCATTTTTAATTAAACTATTTTTTTATTAATTATGCAAATTATTTTTAAACTTTTCATGTAACATTAAAACAATGATTTAAGAAAAAGATTTGGAGGAAAAAATAATAGTGATTCCTAGATATTTTTTTTTATATTAAAAGAAATTAATTAGACTAGCATTAGATTCCAGACCTACGTGTTGATGATTTGACTTGCAGGTATAGCCAGGCCTTCTGTCCACTTTTTTCTTGGGGGGTGAAAGAAGGGGCCAAACGGCCCAAGAAAAACAGCTTACTTTATGTCAACAAAAAATCTACTGAAAATTGCATTATAGATTTCCCTGGTGGGCGATGTCGCCCATGTCTTCCATGTGCTTCCTCATGTTATGTGTCCAAGTACAGTCTTGATAGATATTACAACACCTGTGACCCACTTTACGTCACGGGCTTATCAATTTTTTTTTAATATTTAATATAGATACTTAGGTAATGATTGTATTTTTTAAAAAAATTAATATTCATATCATTAACTTGAATTTAAATAATATCAAGTAATATAATAGTCTGATTTAAATTATAGATAATGATAGCAAACAAAACGTACAAAAAATATCTAATAATAATTAATTAAAACAAATAAGTTGTCAGCATCATACTAGAAAGGAAAAGAAAGCAAAAATTATTGTAGACTCGTCTTCATTCCACTATGGATAATATCCATCACTAAAAGACCTTGTTAAGATGGTCTAAACCTCACTATAAAAAAGTGCATGATGACATTAAAAGAAACCGGGGAGTGATCGTCCGCCTATATTCAACAAATCAATTATATTTAACTCAAAAATAAAATTTATCTATAAAAATAAACTTAAGAAATTATAATAAATAAAAAGACATGAGAGAACCCAATCAAATAAAAAAAATGATAAAACAAAGGACACTGAAAGTTGGAAAAAAAAATAGAGCCCAATCCCCAATTAAATCAATACCAAATGATGAAACTGAAAAAACATTGAATTCAAAAAATATAAAATAAAACAAATAAATCTCGAGCGAACACCCTAAAGTTGTGTTAATTTTCAAAACTTGCAACCTGTAAAATCCAAGACACATGTTTAACCAATAAGCTAAAATCCAAACAAATTAAAAGTTGAAGGATGAAATTGAGTAAAAAAACAACAATCAAAAGAATGAAGATGAAATCTAATAGGAAAAGAAATAATGAAGGGTGAAATCATAAAAAAAAATCAAATAAAAAATTATATTAGATTCTATAAATAGCAATTAAAAAATAGAGACCAAATTTGAAAAAACAAGAACTTGAATGAGGATGAAATTAAAATTGAAATAAGATTTTAATTTCATAAATTATTTAAAATAAAGCAACCAATAACAAAAAAACATGGACTAAATTAAAAAAAAAGAGTTTAATAGCTTATCTGAAAAATTACAGGGTAGGAACAAAGATCGAGGAAGGGAGAGGTAAGAAAAGAGAAGAAAAAAGGAATAGTCGTCGGGGACAAACCGACAAACTTATCTATACACGTGTTGTTTTTTTCATAATTGAGATGCAACAGAAGCAACCCCATAACAATAATTTTGATCTCATGAAGCAACCCTCGGTAAATTTATTTTTTCTATAAAAATATAAAAGTAATCCTTAGTAGAAGCTAAAATTTATTTTTTCTAAGAGTAGCGATGTAAATTTACTATACAATTTAAATACAAAATATTTGTTTTGCCCCTAATCAATTTTTGAACTTAGAAATTGTTCTAATGCAAAGACTATTTTACCCATAAACAATTGGCTGAGAGTTTTTTTAAAAGGCCTTGAAGGAGAAAATACTATTCCTGTGTCTAGGATAATAGTGTCTTCTCCTTCTCTTTTAGTTTTATTTTTCATAACTATCGTCACTTTGAATTTTTCCAGCATTATATGTTTCCCAAATTTGTATGCTTAACTATGTCGGATAGTAGCTCACTGCTTCTTGATTATGAGAAAGCAATTCTAATAAATGGTGATTAGTGGTATTAGCCTCATGTAAATTGGTTTCCCATGTATTATAATTTCGTTTTTCATGTATTCTTCTTCCATACCATCTCATTTCATTCCCGCACAAGTGCTATTTCATCATATATTTCTCAGCAACATGTTGATTAAATAATCCATCCATTTGTATAAATTGTTTGCTCCTCGAAAAATAAATATATGAACGATCGAGGATCCAAAAGCACCAAAAGAAGAGAGGAGTTGTGCATTATCCGGCCTCCAAGGATGGACAGGCGCCAACCCCTCCCTCCTTAGGAGCAGGATCGCACCTACGCCAGTCTTCATGGTGGCAAATGGCAACTGCGCAACAAGTCTCTTCAAGTTGTCTTCATGCATTTGCACACAAGACACAACGACCTAATATTATTATCGTATCTATCTTGTGACTTGCAAGTATCACCAATAAACCCAAAGCAGGTGTGAAGGTTTGTTTGTGAATTACTTAAAAGAACTTCACTAGCTAAATGAAGAATGCTACACTATTTGCAAAGGAGAAATGATGGCTCCAGGGCATTTCCTTCAGTGGGGTTAGCGCTAGTAATAAAGCTGAGGCAGAGAACGCTCAATCTGAAAGGGATTTAATGAGGAAAACTTGGCATAAAACTAGTTGCGTTGAAGAGATCTAGTTCATGTTCGGCAACAAGGTAACGAGGAAAACAAGTGACATTTGAAAACAAGAACCTAACCTAGTCTTAATTATCTCAAAGAAAATAACCAATGCTAGTCTAGGTTTTCTCCTTTCCGGACCTCCTCACCAAATTTTACGTTGTTTTCACTTCATTATTTTGCCATGTTTTTCAAGTTTCCCATAATTAGTCTAAACACAGTCAGAAGGTTTTGCACCAAAACAAATAGTAATAAAAGACAAGTGTGCGAAAAGAAGTGGTCCAGAGGCTCTACTAGCTACCTTCATAGTATTGGCTTTTCATAGATGCCCAATGAGACAATTTGAATTCAAAAGTGGCTTAATTATAAAAAAGAAATTCGGTCTTAATTATGATGTGCAAGAAGTTGCCAAAAATAAATTATGATGTACAAGAAATAAGTTAAACAATTCCCCCACATACGCATTTAGGCAAAAGAATATCATTGATGACACTCATTTGATCCTTGACTATAAGAGAGCAAGTTGGATTTTTAAGTTACAATCTTTACTACGATACAAGAACTAGCAACTATAACCAAGTATATACGGCATTTGTACATAGTTATAATGATTATCAATAATATTTACGCAATAAATCTACATCACATTAAATTGAGAAAAAAATAAAAATAAAAAATTATATCCAGTCTTATCAAATATAATAACAATATTTTCATTTACATTTAAAGATTCTCTCTTATTTTTCTCTTTACACTAATTTTTTTTGGAAAACACCAACATAATATTATGTCGATGTACAAGCAAGATTTTGTTGGTGTTTTACATGGAGACAAAATACTGTAATAAAAAACAAACTTGTCGTGTTTTTTATTCTGTTAATAATTTTCAATACCGACAGAATCGTCGATTGAATATCCATGCCTAGAATTAGCTTTTACCGCTAATTTTTCATCGAGAAATCCATCGGAATTGGAAATTGTCGACGAAATAAAAAGTTTTTTAAAAAATTGGAAACCCAAAGTTTCTACAATTCTATAATTTTTGTCCAAAGTTACAGAATGTATACAAACATTCTGGTGGAACTTCTTATATAAATACCAACGAAATGTTCTTTTCGTCGAAGATTTTTTTTTTTTATAAGCCAATCATGATTTTAACACTATATATCCTTACAACACAAGTTATTGCACTATAAAACATAGTTCTTAAACAGCAAGACACTGTAGTGTCTTCAACAACTATCCAAGATAAACATTTCTTTCAAACATTTCATTCACCTTAACATCTTAATAATTTAGGTGCCTCTTTATAACCCTTCCATGGATTCACAACATGATCATCAACACTACTACTTGATGAAGTGGGAGCGCTTTTATTGAACTTGGACTTGAACTTCCTTTTTCTTAAAAATATAGTACTTGGAAGGAAATAATGAATACAAATTAGAAAAACATACAGTAAAATTATTGATGATGATTAAGTCGGAGTTGCCCATACGATGATGATGTTGGAGTTGCTCCGATGAAGTCTCGAAAGTGAGTAACTCAGTCATCGATGACCACATTTCTCTCAAGATCAAAAGGCCATAAATGAGCTCCTTGGTCTCCAAGTTTGGAAAAACCATCAAAATCTCTAAAACCAAATTTGTTGCAAAACCACCATTGTAAAACCAGTATAGATACAAAGATCACAACTATAAACGTACCTAAAACTCTCATTTTGATCAGAAAGCTAAGCTTTGAGGAAGGAGGATCAGTGTTTCATTAAATCCATAAAAATCCTAGTTTGAAACATTATAAATATCCCTTGAAAAATCAAAGCAGAAGGGAAAGAAAGGAGATAAAGGAACTCTAAACTATGAAGGTTTAAGAGCCTAACACAAGGATTTTCTCAACTTTGAGAGAAAGTAACAAACTTGGAAAAGAAGAAACTAATGGGTAGCAACCATTGTTTGAGCTCGGAATTACATTATATTGCTTTTAACTTTGATTTTGATTAAAACACATAATGTTAATTTTTTTTATTTGTTTGATCCTGTTTGGAGTTGCATGTTGATGTTGCTGGATGTTTAGATTAAATGAAATAAAGTGATTCGAAATCTGGTAGTAGGGTTATTGCTGCTTTTTTTTTATTTGTTAGTGTGTGTTCTTGGTTCTTAAGCATGGTGTGAAATTTGGAACTAGTAACTTACAATTACCAAAATGATAATAAAGCATTCCAATAACAAATCCAACCTTATTAAAAATAAATCATAATTAAACTACACAAACCAACTAATAATTCACAATAACAACTTAGTAACCCATCATTTCTTAAATTTTAAAGTAACTCAATTCCCTCAATATAGAAGAATGTAATTCATAATTCAATAATTATCAATCACTTTATAAGTTGAAACATAATTAACTCTAATCATTATCAATTCCATAAAAATTTAATTTTTTTAAAATTCTAAACGAAACCATAAAGTTGGGAAAAAATAATGATACCAACTTACATATACCCATTTGCTATTCAATCCAGTAATAAATAACAACAATTAATACCCTGATTATTATCAATTACACATTAATTTAATTTTGCCTAAATTTTTTTAAAAAAAAACCTTAAATTGACTAAAATTTATTGGGATTCAATTAATTATCCATCATTTCTTTAACTCAAACTTATTCAACCCAAATTAACCTTTAATTATTATCAATTCCATACAAATTCAAGTTTCTTCAAACTTTCAACTTAACCATAAAATTGACAAAAAAAAATAATTAGTACCCATTAAATCACTACTAGAAAATTGATAAATACAAATAGAAATATCGAGAGAATATTTTCGTTGGTAAATTGCCGATGGATTTTACGGACAGAAATATTCCTTCGGTATTTACTGAGAGAATTACAGTGGGAAAAAAAATAATTAAAACAAAGCAAAAAAACAATGACGTGTCATTTTTACCAGAAAAAATTTCATCGGTAAATCCGTTGGTAAACTGTGAACACTATTCATCATATTAATTACAAAGAAATCACCAACATAAAATTTCATCGGTATTTTCAGAGAGCTCTGGAACTTTTCACTTTTCAAATGCACTGTTCTTTACAGATAAAATCACCGACATATTGAAAAGTCGTCAGTGTTATTTTGCGGTTTTCTGAAAAATTTCGATTAAATTAAAATTTTAAATTAAATATTACAGACGGAATCACCAACAGATTTAAAAGTCGTCGGTGATATTTGACGGTTTCTGAAAATTTTTGATTAAATTGAAAATTTAAATTAAATATTACAGACGGAATCACTAACGAAATGATTAAAAATATTAATATTTAATTATCCATCGGTAAAACACTCAATAAAAAGCCTAGAATCCGTAATTTCACAACAGAGGGGCTCTTTTCTTCTTCTTCTTCTTCTTCTTCTTCCCCATATGTAAAAAAACATCAATATCCATTTCTTTCTCTTCTCTTCTCTCCTCAACTCCTTCTCTTCTCCTCCATGCTTAGGTATGTATTCTTCTCCTTTCTTCATTTTTCTTCTCAGTTTTTTTTAATTAATATATTTTATGAATTTTTATTTTTCTTTCTCTTCTTAGCTTCACTTGCAACCACAATAAGGTAAGATTTTTCTTTTTTCTTCTTTTTTCGTGTTTTTTTTCACTATATTTGTTATTTTATTTTATTTTTAATTGTTTTTGTTCTTAATAATTGTATGAATATTGTTGTAGGATTTTTTTTTCATATGATTTTCTTCTTCTTTTTTCCAAGCGTTTTAAGTATTATAGAGTGTTGATTTATATTAATTTAATTATTTTGTAGTTTTGTAAAATGGATTTTTTAAAAAATATTTTTAAATAATTACCGACGAAATTACATACGGTATTTTCCGAGGGAAATACTGATGGAATGAAGCAGATAATTTTTTTTGCGCACCTTTTCCGACAGTAAATCCATCGGTAATAATATTTTTTTATTACCAACAGACTTACCGACGAACAAAAGATTCACCGACGGAGCATTTTCGTCGATGATTTCGTTAGTAAATTAATTACCAACAGAATGATAGTACAAATACCGACGAAAAATTCCGTCAGTAAATCTAAAGACTGTGGTAGTGAATTACCCATCATTTCTTCAATTTTAACACACCTAAATTACAAAATCACAATCAATTTCATCAAGCGAAAAATAAAATCCATTATACTCAAATCCCAAACAAACTCTAAAATACAAATCCTACATTAATAACTAAAGTTTGAATTATATAAGTAAAACACTTAAATTTACAAGCAAATTATAAATACTACAAACAAGTTTTAATAAATTAACTCAAATTTAAAACATAAATAGGTGGTTTATTTACTTGATGGAGTGAAGTTTGACAACAAAAAAAAAAAAACCAAAAGAGAGAAACTCGGGCCTTAAAAGAGTTGCTGCGCCGGCACCATCAAGTTATTGTGGTTAAATTAATGGAGGTGTTACAAGATGTTTTGATCTTGATCATGATTTTCCCACCTAAAAAGAAAAAGGATTCTACTCTTTATGGCCGGTTATTTCTCTTACATTATTTAAATATTTTTTAATTTTCATCATGTTTATTTCTGTTGCATTGTTTAATCATCGATAGTTATTTATCGAATCGTATAAAGTTTCTTGAGCTGGTGTGGCAATTGATGATTGATGCTTTTCGAGACATTTATCTACTATGTAAATGATGTATAAAATCAATAAATCAAATGTTATAATATTCGGAAGATTTTTCTCACCGAATTTCTAAATGTATAGTCTACTCAATTATATATATATATATATATTGCGTACTCTCAGCTACAAAATTTGGTGATAAAGTTCGCCGACAAGTTGTCTACTTTATCAAATGTGGTGATAAAGAAAACTTATCGTGTCTAAAGGAAATCCTACATGATCACGTGCTTGTAATACATTTTCCTCTAGCCATCATATATATTTGATTTGTAGGCGTTATGGTTGAAGCAACATGGACCTTCTTCTACGGGCCCTTGCTATCTACTTTCGGCAAGATTTGTTTTTTTTTTTGGTTTTTGTAATAGTTAAATAGATGCATTTTTTTTTTATTTCTTAGGTTTAGATTTTAAAATTAATATTTAGAAAGATTAATTAAGTTTTTCTGAATACAACGGACTGATATATGAGATATGCACCTCAAATATCATTTTAAAAATGAACTTAATTTTAATTAATATATAAACCGATCTTGAAAATCCCTTCTAATCAATACTATTGTTTTTTATTTAAATATTTGATTTGTAATTTTTTTTATCATAATTCAATAATAAATAAAGTATAATAAATATATTTAGATAATACTTAAAGGAACTATTTTAAAGTACACTAGTTAGTTTTCGCTACCAAATATTTGTATTTCCATTTTGTAGAGGACACGAGAAGGGTTTTTTTTTTTATCAAAATTAACCTCTGAACTTTTTAAAATTCCAAGAATTTTCACATCCCGTCCTTTCAGAACTATTTCCTTTCCTTCCAGGAAACCACCCTTGTTACTAGTCATGACTACCAGCCAAGAAAAAAAAAACCCTACTAGCTTTCTCGAGTCCACTCTCAAGCTTCTTAATCCTAAATATAATTATTGCACTCTTCATTAGTAGAGTGGGGAATTGTAATTCATCTAGCTTGAAATTGGAGGGTAGTTGAAAGAAACTTGTATATTTAAAATGAGGGGATTAGTTTGATTCTCAAGGAGTTTTGTTTTATTTTTTAAATTCAAGGATTTAAATTAATATTCAAGCAAATATATTAAGAACATACATGATGTTTGATTAAAAAAACATAGATAAATACATAATATAAATTTGTTTCAAAAATAGTTTTAAGATGGATTTTTATAATCGTTATATTTTCACTATTTCTATTTTTTCCATTTGAAAATAATAATCAAACGTTATTTAAAATTAACATATAAATACTGAATTTCAATTTACGTGTAATTAAGCAATACCATAATACTTTAATTATATAAAAAAACCTTATCTGTTGGAAGTACTGAATAGTATGCGTATAATCCAAATCCATGATTATCATGGTACAAAACTCGACAGGCCGACAATTTAGCCAACAGAAGACATATGTTCTTCTTTTATTTCAATATTATTACGTGAGTGCACACGTAAACCGTAAACTAAATCTGTGATATTTTAAGAGGAGATTTTTGTCCTAAGCTTATACGTGACTTTTGAACAGAATGTTGTTTTTTTCCGTGAAGAATTCAGAGCAACTTGTTGAACTTTCTACCCCTAGTTTTGCTCGTTTCATTACGAATTATTAATAAGATGTTTTATTTATTTATTCTGTTTTCTCTTAGTAATTAAGATTTTCAATTTCCGCCATGAGCAAAGAAAGGATTAGTCCATTCAACCTCTCAGTAAATATATAAATAGATTATAAGATAAATCATCTTAATTACTTGACTCTTGATTAACAATATATTCTGTTCATTCAATTAGAAAAATAAAACAATAGAATTACTTTCATATTTTACCGTTATAATATATATGTAATTTTGCATGCGTGAATACACACACAAAAAAGAGAAAAGCGGTTTGACAAGTTTATTATCTGTTAAATTATTTATTTTTTTATAAAAAAATGTGATATTTTGTGACCAACAGTCAATATATTTTCTATTTCTTTAATTAAATTGCGATGGACTTTACAATGATGTTGTCGGTTACCTACCGTAATGAATCATAGAACGTATAGGATCATGGCACAGATTTGTAAGGAAGTTTGTGGCAAAACTAGTTAAAATTGTTTTTGTAATATTTTTTTTAATTTGCAGTTGCATGCAAAATTTGATGTGATCCCCAACTTTTTTTTTAAGAAATATTTTTAGATTAAAGTACATATTAAAAAATAAGTTAATATGAAGAATTTTTTGATCACTTCTATTCAATTTTAAAAAATATTTTTTAACCTTACAAGGAAATTTTTTTTTTCTTCGTTCTATAAACTCATCAATCAAAATTAACAATATAATCACTATCACATGATAACAACCAATATCAACTTTTATTGTAACTATCATCTTATTATTAATATAATTTTCATTTTATCATCATCTCATCATAACTCTTTAACACTTTTATTACCTTTCCGATAACAACCAATACTTTTCACTAACACCATCATCACTAATATATCATCAGTTGATATTAGTGTACCAATCACTTCATCATTATTTTTGTTATCTTCATTGTCAATACCATAATAATAATCACCATCATTAACAGTTACCGTCAATATTGATATTCTTATCACTATCATCACAATAACCATCATCCTTAGACATACCATAATAATAATCACCGTCATTAACAGTTACTGTCACTATTGATATTCTTATCACTATAATCACAATAACCATCATCCTTAGACTTCATCATTGTTTTTGTTATCTTCATAGTCAATACCATAATAATAATCACCGTCATTAACAGTTACCGTCATTATTGATATTCTTATCACTATCATCACAAAAACCATCATCCCTAGACTATAACTACTATTAACATTGTCATAGATACTATTATCATAACCATAATCAATATATTATTATCACTATTTTTATCACAAATGTTACAATTTTTCTTATTTTTTCTTATTATTATTTAAAAACCCAACAAAAACTTTTTATCACAAACATAACAACTTCTTCAAGGATTTGAATATGGATAAACTTGGTTATATACTGAAACTATCATGTACAGTGCATTTAAACTTTTTTTTTTTTTTTACTCAAATGGACATTTTTTATTGACTTAAACGGGTATTCTCATCGATTTATATTGAAAATATTGTATGTTGTCCATGTGACGATTAATTTTAACATAAATAATTGATCGGTGGATATATTAGGGAATTGAAATAAATTAAAGGTTACGACTGATATTGATTTATTTTTTTTGTAAAAGGGTAGCATTAATAAATGGTAGGATATATATATGTATATTGAGTCGGGTAAAAAAATAAGCTCTTTAGATAAAACTACTTAAACTTGCTAGAAAATACTATAGGAAGTAACAATTAGTCTTGTTTTAGTAAATTATATTCATCAGGGTACACCAAATTAATTAAAAGAAACTAAAAGAGGTAGTTGTTTTATTATTTAATTTTTATTGTAGCTATAAACTTATTAATATTGTGGATTGAAACAATAAAATGATATTTTTATCCCTATTAACACTACACAAATAACCTTTGTAGCGGGGCATAGTAATTTTTTTCTTGTTTATTGAATAGTAAAATAACTAATATATTTGCGCCGGTGGATAGGGTTAGTCAAGAATTTTTTATTTTATTTGCATGGTAAAATTACTACAAGGCCCTTGAATGAAAATTGTCCTTGCCTTGGGTTAGGGGGTGTTTTTGTCATTTCATTTTGTCATTTTTTTTTGTAGCCATTGAACATGGTCAGGGGTAATTTAGTATTTTTGCATAAATAAATTATTGTTTAATTTGAAAAAGGTGGTTGTGCGTGGGGCCGATACGAGCGTGCACAAGTTTTCTTGTGGTTTTTGTCCAGCGACCAAACTCTAACTTTTACAACAATGTTTTAATTCTCTCGGTGTCACCTTCATTCCTGGGCAGTGCATGTGGCACAAATATGTCGGGTTTGTGATGGTGGCTGTTTTTTTTCCTTCTTTTTTTTCTCTCTCTTTCTCGGTTTCAAAACTAACCATTACAAATTTTCAAAGTTACCCTTCAATTTATTTTTCTTTCAAATTTGATCATTATTCTTCTTTATTGCTATTTGTTTTATTTTAGATTATCCATAGAATTAAAAATTTCTTTCAATTTAATCCTCCTTTGGTTTTTTTAACTTTCAAATCCGGTCCCCATTTTTTTGATTTTATTTTTTTTAAAAATATTATCTTAGTAGAATTATCTTTTCAATTGTATCCCTCAATATTGTATTATATCATTCTTTTAATTAGATATATTTTTTTAAATTGTATCCTTCAATATTTTATATTATTCTCTTAATTGAGTTATTTTTTTAATTGCATCATTCGATATTTTATTTCTTTTTATTTTATGTTAAATATGGTTTATATTTTTTTTATTTTTATTTATTTTGTTTTTAATTTTTTTTATTAGAATTGCTTTTTCAATCTCTTCCCTCATCATTTTATTAATAGGAATTGGATAATGTGTTTGAAAAATTGGACAGCTTAGATTTTTCTTTTCAGGTACATTTTAACAACAATAATATGGATAAGTATATAAAATTAATTAAAATAATGAATTAGTTTTAAGATAAAAATAAGCAAATAATCTCTAGAGCGAGAGTTGGGATTCGAGGAGTTCATAAAAATACAGAATCCAATGGAATGAATTTTTTTTACAAATGCCACCAGTCATTAGTTACTATTGTTAAAGAAAAAGGGAGCCGAGCTTAATACTCGTCAAATTAAAGGATTAACCTGGTGAGCACAGCAAGGAAGAGGACAACTTTATAATCTTTTTGCACGTGTCGTAATCAAGTAACTAAATGCTAAAAACTAAACCCTTAACATCTTGACAGATATCATTACCAATAATCTCATTGGTTAGGTTTGGTAATCAAGGGAGATAATTATTTAATTAAAAAAATGGACTCTTAAGAGTTAAGATTGCTTAGAGAGAGAAATTGAGAGTTAAGTAAAGAGTAAACTAATGCTGTCCATAGATACCTTAAGTGTCAAGCGTGGGGAGAGGGGGGAATGACGTCACTACTGATGCGCCAAATGGCGGTCGGTGATTCAATGATAGTGATACAGATGGGTGGTGAGAGTGACGAGGGGGGAGTGAGTTTCCTGGAAAGGCCCCTCTTCGACGGGAAAGTCACCTCGTCATTCATTGGTCCACGCCACACCATGATTTCAGGCATCTAATTATCGAAGAGAACCCTCTCGTCAATTCAATGGGCAATGTCCCACACCAATCATGATATTTTTTTCTGTCAAGAACCCCGTTAATCTGGACCGTCCAGATAGTAAGCCCTGGCCTCAGATCAAGTGGAGTATCTAACTTTTTGGATGGGGTTTGGGATTTGAACCGGCCCTACATAACAGAAGAGTCTAATAACACGAGATTCATTGCAGAATCCCATGATGAAAATGGTAGATAAAAGGAGCAAGGTGCCATGGGTACATCACGTGCTATGTGGCCCCACTGGTACCCTCGGAGATGTAGCTACCTCAAGATGACGACGACGATGACGATGACGAGATCGAGTTCAGAGATGAGGTGCAGTAGCTTTTGTTTGTTTATGCTATTTAAATGAATGTTTATCTTTAAAATATATCAAATTAATATTATTTTAATATTTTTAAATAATTTGATTTTGATATTAAGTTAAAATAAAAAAATTAATTTGTTTTCAAGTAAAATAAATATTTGAAAAACATCATCCATACTTTGTTACTTGGCTCGCACGGCATAACGAGTTAACCCGCGACCTGAGATCTTAGCCATGTATTAAATAAAAAGAACTTGGCTTGTAATTAGGTGGGTCAAACTCGTAACTTAGGTGAGACCTGATTTTTTCAATTTCTTTTTAATAAACCAAAAAAATATAAAATTAATTTATGAATACTTAGCTCCACGTATTTTTTTTATAACATACATTTAAATTTTTGATGTGAAATAACTTTATATATAGTCTAAATCAACATTGAATATTTAGATGTTGGATAATTATATACATAGCTTACTCATATCCATATTAAATGTTTCTTAACTTTTTGATATATGCTAGCTGTATACATCGCTTACATCTACTTAAAATGTTTTTTAACTTTTTCATGTTAGATGTTAAAGCCTCGGATTTTTATTTTTATTTTTCCGGATTGACCCAAAATCCAACCATGCAGTCGGGTCAACCCGTAGGTGGTATAATAATCGTGCATAATACCAAACACGGACATCAAGAACGTACGAGGACATTTGATGCTTTTTTAAAATGTTATGTGATCTTGAATTTCTTGGAATGAATCATCCATTCCTTTCTTTGTCTACACGCCTCTCGCCACCACCCATTCTCTTGACGACTCCCTTTTCTCGCTTTCTAACACGAACTGAATATATTAGAGACAGGTACACGTGAGCTAACCGCCCATATCCCCACCTCTCTTATCTTCCTGTTGCTCCCACACACATGACCAGTAATGTCTAATCCTAATCATCAAATGATTTATCATTATCCTCATTTAATATTTCTTTCTTCTTGCTTTGAGACACCACACCACAGATTGCCCAGCAAACTGCCGAAACCAAAGTGTTTTTATATATATATAAAAAGAAGAAGCAAGGTTGTGGGGCATGCATGACTCATTACTGTGGCATGACTCGTTGCTCTCTTCCTTGGTAATTTATTGTTGTTGTTATTGGGTTATTCAATTATATATCAGATTGCTTGAAAAGGATTGATATAGAATTAATTTGTCTACTTGTATAATTCAGGAAGAGTTTGTACATGTTCTGTAGAAAAGTTCAATTTGAACTCAATTTTATGGTGTTTCTCTCTCTCTCTCTCTCTCTCTCTCTCTCAAAAATATAAAAAAGGCACAAAAATATGACTTTGAGAGTGACTTTGATCAGAGGATGATAGAAACTTGTGAGATTATAATTCCAGTTCCAATTTATTAGCATGTGATGATTCAATGGGAATGATCATGTGTTTGTTCGAAATTCATATAGGCTGCACCAAAAAATATTTACTAAATTTCGTAAAAATAAAACAAAAAATTCAATGGATCATGCAGAAATTTGATGGTTTTGGCATCATGTCATGACTGCCCGTCCTATAATCGAACCTGGCGAAATTGACGGAGAACAGAGGAGGAATACATTGGTAAGAGAGGAACTCATAAATATCAAAAAACAATAGTCATCCCTTCATAGAATTTTTTTTTTGTTTTAAATTTGCTTCACGATATACAAACATGTAATGAATTGAAAAAAAGGGAAAAAGAGGACTGATCGGTAACTACTATTTTCTACAAAATAATTAATTACACTAATTAATCTTTTACTACAAACTCTTAACAAAAAAATTAGAGGGATTGTAGGGTTGGACTATATATATTCTATTTTTATTTGTCTTCTATATATCCTGAACCTTCATTAACATGCTGCCGAAGGATTAGTGAAGGAATTATAGAAGTGAGGCTTTGTAGCCATTGAAAACGGGCTCTTTGAAGCCCCTTCACCAACCCCACCAATTCTTTCACAAGATGGACACATGGTAAGAGTAGCTGCTGGCATGTGCATGTAAAAGGGCTGTGCCATTTTCAGTGATTTAAGGTCTTGTAGCTCCTTCTGTAGCCTCCTATTCTCATCTGTTAGTGTTTCACAGCACTTCTTCAAGAATTCACAGTCCATTTCAGTTTGCTTCAGTTTTGTCCTGCACATGATCACTAGCCATCATTAACTACGGCCCCTTGTATACAATTTGATCTATAATTTAAAAAATAATAATTCTTTTCAGGGATAGGAAACTTCTTTTATGGGGCTTTTGGATTGCTATGGATATCATGGCATCGTTTTGTGGAGATGATTTTGATGGCTTATATAAGTCTTTACACGGTTAAATTAGATGATATTGATTACCTGGCTCTCCTGTTTTGGAACCACACTTCAACTTGTCTCGGACGTAGATTCAACTGCCTTGCTAAAGCTTGCTTTTGCTTCTGTTCATTTATTAAAGAAAGATCAGAACTCTAATCACCAGAACAGACACATAAATACAAAATCAGATATCAAATTGAAACAGAGATCAAGAGACTAATTACTTACAGGATTGAGGGTGCTGTGTTGTTTGAAGCTTTCCTCCAAAAGGGCAGATTGCTCTTTGGTGAGTCTAAGTTTCTTTCTTGCATTAGAACCATCTTCATCTTCGTCACTTACTCTTGAAGAAACCCTCTCTACCTCTATATCTTCACTGCTAAGGTCTCTTTCCCTCTTAACCCTACCACTAGAGAAAGAAGAAACAGCACTATGAGGAGAAGCTTGACGATACAACTGATCATGAGCACCAATAGACTCCTCACAGCCTTTTTTTCCATCCACAAGGCTATAAGTTTCCGCAGAAAGACCCAAACTAAGTGAAGGCTCAAAACCTGTCATTAGTGGCTTAATCTGAGGCTTTATAAGCCGCTTGTTGTTATCAGCTGGCCTAGATGTATTCTCTAGGTTTGTTGTTGTGAAGCCTAGCCCAAGAACAAGGCCAGTGTTGCACCCATCATCAAGGCACCCCATTAGAGTTACAAACAAGAACAGCGCTCTTACTAAGACGAAGGGAATACAAAAGGAAGAGGGAATGATGAATTAGGGGAGAGCAAGTTTGAGAGGAATGGGGAGACAAAGGGTCTTATTAAAAGGAAGAGAATGAGGAAGACTTTTTATTTGTGTTTAAGGGGGGGAGTTGGGTGGGTAGGTAGGTGGCTATGATAATTAATCAAAGGAATGAATTGAGTAGAGGAACGAATCTTAGGGCATGGAAAGTATGCAACACCATATCTCTCTCTATACAAAGGTTGACCATTTGGACGAACCCCACTACTACCATTATCTTTCACATTATCGTAGCAAACAAACAAGGGAAATTGCTTCTCTCCCTCTCCCTCTCTAGAATAGTATGCAGCTCACATGCTAGTGGGCGACACATCAAGAGAATGATTCGCTTGGACCTTCGCCACCCATTAACGTACCAAGATTAACCATTACCACTTACTTTTCCAATGCTTTTTGGCATATGTAGTTTCCCTTTACATTTCTCAATTATTAGCCAAGTTATGTGCTTTGTTTACGCCTATGATCCTATTATGTGCCCGGCAGCCTTGCTATTTTGCTTTGCTTTACTACTTTTCTGTTCCTTAATTTCTCCACTAACAAACAAAAGCCATGTCGAAGATTGCTTTAAAATAATGAGGGTTAAAAAAGAAATGCTATATAATGTGTCCACGGGAAAGGTCAATAGTTAAAGTTTTGATATTTCTTTTCGTGCTAAAACTAACTTGAGAAAAGTAGCTAAAATTAGCTTCAGAAAAGTAGAGGGTTCGGTTGCATGCGGTTGATGCTATTTTTAAAATATTTTTTTATTTAAAAATATATTAAAATAATATTATTTTATTTATAAAATAATATTAACGTTAGCATATTAAAATGATACACATTACAAAAAAATTTAAAATTTATTGAAATTCCAGTACAAACAAAGCTCCAAACAAGCACTTAATTATAGATAATGAAGGTGGGCTATCCTATTATATAAAAAGTTTATAACGAAGTCTTTCTTGTTATAATCCAATTATTAGGAGATAAAAAAATCAAGGGGTGTTTTTTTTTATTTAAGAATCTATTTTTCAAATCATTTTTGTCTAAAAAATATATAATTTGTTTTTGTTTTTTTGCTATTAGAAGAAAAAAAATATTATGTTTCCTAATACCATTACATAAGAAAATGACATGTTTTTATATGATTGATTTATTCATAATCTAAATTGATGATGAATCAAGTCGGGAGCCCATCACGGGCCATTAATTAATGATCTCCTTTTTTTAAACACAGCACATGAAATGTCTCCCACTCCAAGCCTGGTTCTAATTACTAGCTAGAGATGGGCATCATGCATGTAATGTTGCTTGCTAGAACAGCTTTCTTTTTAATTTTAATTAATGGGGATGGTGGGTGGTTACCTAGTTGCTAATTGTGAAGGTAGAAAACGATGTGCACTATCTCTATAGTTATGTGATATTCACGAGCGGGGTGTTGAAGCCTTGTTTGTTTCAAAGTTTGCTGTGTACTGTGAAAAAGAAAAAAAACAATCAACAGGGGAAAAAAAGCAAATAAAGTAGGTCCTTAGGCACATAATTGGAGCTTCATAGAGTTATAATGGAGGCAGAATATGATTCATCAACAAGAATCCGGATCTTTGCTTAACTAGAAAGTTGATCTGTGCGTCTTGGGGACCTACTTGCTATGTATACATGGACACGCACTTCCAATAATGCACTGTCGGCTATCCTGATGAGAAGAATTAAGTTAGGTCACCCATAAAACATGATAAATCTTAAAAACAAATGAATAAAATATTTATATATCTTCAACTACAAAGACATCTTTGAGTTAATATATAAAAAAAAACTATGCATTAAGGATTTATAACGGGCTGGATAAAATCTTTATTAATAACAAGACATGATCTGGAGTTTATTATATTTGAAAGGAAATATGATCATAGATTATATTATAAAATCTTATTAATTATTGATCTTGAAGAAATTGTGCCATCAAACCCGTGTCCATCAAAAAGTTTAACGAGCATGGCCAGACATGAAACAAAATAAGATGAGATGAGAAACTTATACAGAAACAATTTAAGTGAAAGAATCAACAGCAACAGTAACTACAATAAGCATTTGCTGGCTAAATTATTCGTAAATTGTTCTTTATAATATTTTATGGACGATCATCCCCTGGACCATTCATCTTTCAGGGAGGTGTGGTACGTCCGTTTCCACAAAACATAATGGCCACCTTCGATTGCTAGACATAATATATATTTAGCAGCCGTTCAAGTTTGAAACTGGATCAGTAAAATGGTTCAGAAAATGAATGCTGCCTAATAATTATAAGCAGTGGGTGATCATTAATTTTCTGTCTTCTATGAGAGTATTTTTATATCGTGGAAATGCGTTATGACTCGTTAGGATATCTCCAATGCTTTGTGGCCATATTTTTGGTTGATGCATGGAACCAGACGGTTTTGTGCTCTGATAAGAAGACTTTCCTTTGCCCTTTCTCTTTTTGCTCTCGATTTCATGAAAATGATTACAAATTAGAGATTATAGAAATTAATTAAGATTTTGTCTTTTAATTTATTTATTTTTATAAAGAAAATAATAGAACTTTCTTACAAGAATATGATACCATAAATATGATTTTGATTTCTACTATACTTATAAACATGTATATGAGAGCAAAGTTAAATATTTTCTGTGATTATTATTTTTAAAAGTTCTTAATTATCACACATATATGCCAATCTTAGAGTTTAATTAATCCAATATATATACACAGGTCTCTCCGCTGTTTCCATTCCTATTTCATGCGAAGAAAACATGTTAATATCACAGAGCATTGGAGTTCTGGAAAGGCATTTTAAAGAAATGAATTATTCAAAGCTTTTGGACGTGTAGCAGCAGAAAGCAAGTAGATAAGCCACTACTCTGGACCCGAGTGGATATACATTGACTTTGAAACAGTCGACACAATACAAAGAGAAGTAGTATAAAAACAAAATGTATGCCATGTACCCCAAATTTCACTTTCTGAAGGAATATATTGCAATAATTACAAGGGGAAAAAGGGAGCATAAGACGCAAGTATGATCAGAATAATTACGTGAATCATTAAGTTAATCTTCTCCTTTAATTAATCAAGCCTCCAAATCTAATCCACTCATTAAAAGTGACATGAATGAGGAATAAACTAGTGGTGCTTTTCTTGCCGCTCTCTCCGTTTTTCAACAAAACACGACAGTGAAAAGAGTAAAATGTGCAGAGATTGTGTGTCAGTGGGTAGACAAAATGAGCCCACCAATGATTTGGGATGATGAGCATTTGATTCTGTGGGGGTTTGATGATTATGGAGCGTAGAAGTTGGCAGAGATGGAGGAGAGAATTCTTTTAGGATAAGGTTTTGTGAAACCTTTCGTGACTTTGGCTAGTTATTAAGAATTCTGGGAAATTTCCTTGGATTGTTATTATTCTTTTACTCGTGTGATGGATCTCTTTTATGTCAAGTGGAAGAATACGTATCAGCTCAGCACAGGTTTATTTTTATTTTAAATGGTGTCTTGAATATTGTTGTGAAGATTTCATGCATAATTTAAAACAATTTATTTGTTTTAAGGTTCATTTTTATACAATCAATAACTTTTTTAAAAAAAATTCACGAATATATTTAATTATAATCTAAATTGGTTTTTACTTGTATTGAATTTGTTTTGTATAGTATTTATCCAACCCAGCACAAATATATTGATTAATTTGTTCAGCTTAATTAACTATTTGTGTGTTTTTTTTATTAATTCAAATTGAATAAAAAAAAGTCCTTATAAATAAAAAAAGAAAACTTATAAGAAAGTGATATATACATATATATATATACATATATATATATATATGGGGTATTTTATATACTGTATGCATATTCATCTAGAATTCTTAATTGCCCTCAACTTTAGGGTAAGATAATAAGTTTTTTTTTTGAAGTGGAGCATTAAAAAATATAAGAATAAAAAAGCGTGTTGTCACGAAGAATTTTTTATCACCGCTCAACAAATCAACTTGAAGATCAATCGGACAATAATTCATAACTTCGTCTGAATGAAAACATCAAGATTTTTTTTAAATATTAAGATAATAATTTCTTAGGTCAAAATAAATTAACCCGAGTTAACTTGTCAAGTTTATAATTTAGATCATAAACCCAACTGAGTTTAATAGCTTTATTATTTTAAAATTATTTTTTATTTAATTATATGAGAATAAAAATAAACACTCGCACTAACGTAACTGAATAAAATATATAAAAAATAATTATGATGAGTTGTACAAAAATAACACTTGCTGATATTAAAAAATACTTTCATACCATTATTTGAAAACTTAGTTAATTTTGAATGGTATTACATAAAATAATGTGTATTTAATTAATTAATTTTAAAGAAGTTACATCCAAAATGTTGACCATATGCTCGAGAGCCTTGGCCCTTTTTATTTTTTTCAAATAAAAAAATTAAGGCTGAACCTCAGTTTGAACAATCGCAAGACAAGCCATTAATATAAAAGAACTGAATCGAAATAAACTTTTATAACCAAATGATAAAAAATAAAATAAAAAATAAAAACAAATCTATGCGCGAATCCACTATGATTTGTCCCTGCATTAACAATAAATTCGCGATCCCTTGTAGATTTCTTAAATTATAAAATATACGGAGGGGCACTGCCGCCTTGGCATTGATGTGCTCGTTGCTGGATAGACTAAAAGTGCATGCAGAAGCAGGAAAAAAGAAAGATGTATGAGTAGGTTATCTTCATAGAGACAAAGAGTTCATTTGCTGAAGGAGAGGAATCATTCGGCATTGGACAAAAAGAGTCTAGTTCGAAAGTAATACTATACAATCACCCTAGTTTGATTTATTTTTCAGTGAAAAGGGACGAAAGGAGAGGAGGGGAAGCATCCATCATCCACTCACTCAGATAATAAAACAAGAATATAATCTTGAAAGATGTAATTTAACTGATTAAATTTTAAATTTAATTTTTAAAAATTATTAATTTGAGTATTATAAATCTTAAAATCATTACAAATTCATTTAATTATTAATTTTAACACCTAGAAAAAATAATTTAGAAATACTAATTGATAAGGACACCGACAGTTAAAAAAATTAAAAATAAAAATAAAGCAAGAGCTAGCTAGCCTACCCCCCGCCCACTTGGACTCTTGCTCCAATGCCTGCTGGGATACAAGCATCATTGCTTGCGTTTGAAAAGTAGTGATCGGATGGAAGTTCTCTGTCAGCCCCCCAGCCACGGTGACTTTCTCAGAAACTCCACAAGCGGACCCACATGAGCTTGGACTCCTAGAGGGCTCGGAAGACGTTCACATGGCCTGGAATTGACTTGGTGGTTGGGGGCTTGGGACAAAAACAGTTGAGAGACCGAATGTGCCTGCTGTGCTGTGGCACAAAGCTATGGCAACAGGGGTCCATCTGGCGCCCATGAAAGATTGTTCTGTTTGGGTGCGTATGGCTTGTTGTCGGCGGAGGAACATGCTCGTGACTCTGCGCGCATTTAAGCAACATGGTCATGAGCATGGCTTAGCCATCTATCCACACACGTAAATGATTCGTGTGTGTGTATATATATATATATATATATATATATTTTTTTTTTAATAACCCGGGGTGTTCGGGCTAGCTTACACGTACCACGACTAATTTCTGGGTCCATTGAACACCCTGCAAGCCCAATAGACAGGTAAGGCACCGCGGGGTTGATATACGTGCACGCTGAAACTTGAATCCAGGATGCAGAGATAGGGAAACCCTATCTCTGCTAGGCTACGAGCCTCGGTGTAACTATATATTTGATATCATGGTAGATTTTATTATTAGTTTTATAAAAGAGTAAATTTTAAAAAAAAGCTATATAGAGTAGATTTTCTCAAACCACGGTTTTTATTATAATTTGCGATGGAAAACATGTTTAAATAATGAAAAGAGCTTGATAAATTTTATTATTCTTTTGAATTCTTTAACTTAAATGTTAGCATTAAAATCTTAAAAAATATTTTTAATCAAGACACAAACCAATACTTGCATAATGTTTTATTATAATAAAGGGTTAAAAATAGTGCCATGGAAGATCTTTAGTTATCTCAAATTGCGTTCCTAAGCTGAAGTGTCTCCATCTTCTTTGAGCAGGAATCCATAATTATGGGTTGGAGATTAGTCAAATCACCGTATAGGAAGGATTCTATCTCCCTCCGAGCAAGCATATATTGACTTTGGAGTTGCGAGGGATGAGGCATCCATGTGATCATGATTTCTTTTCCCTTTTCTCCGACTCGGGATTAGATTGTAATCGACACCTCCATCTGTGTATAAAACTATTCAGGAATAGTTGGAAACTTTTTATCAGCCATTATTATTTTTTTATGATGCAATATTAACATCTTAACGTATTTTTATCAAGGGACTGGAGCAAGAAAAAAATTTAAAAAAAGATTAAATTAAAAAAATTATTTTAAAAAAGTTAAAATTTCAGTTATTTTATACAAGAAAAGAGTTAGGAAAAACTTCCTTGCAAGGGCCTACCTCCACCACTGCTCATATCGAGCCCTGTGGTTGCTCATATGATGGTCACTGTAGGCTTACATGGTCGTTAACTTCAGGACCCGTGGGATTAGTCGAGGTACGCGCAAGCTGACCCGGACACCCACGTTAAACTAAATATATATATATATATATATATATATATATATATTTTAATAGAACATTTTATATAATAACTATTTAAACTTATTTATTTATAAATTATTCAAAATTATCTTTTATAGATAGGTACAAGAAAAATATAAACTAATGTGAGAAAAAAAAAGTAGTAAACAATGGATAAAAAAAGTAGTAAACTCGATTTAGTTCCAAACTTACATGCCTATTCTTAATTGAGACTTTAATCAATAAATATTATCAATTTGATCCCAAACATTTTTTTTTATAAAAAATCTCAATGAGGTCTCGTCATCAATGTTCATCAACATTTTCTTGAAATTGACTCCGGTTCAGCACATTAATATGCACATCTCAACGAAAAATATTAATGCTTATTAATTTCTCCATCTAATTTCTTCCAACCCTGGAATATTGAATACTAGACTTAAATTATTTAATAAAATCGACAATAATACTATTGAGAAATAGTAAAAAACTGTTCGAAACTTAATTGATAAACTTTATAGGTTTGTAACAATTTGAATTGAGAGTAAATAGATTTAATACTAGAATTATAGTTTTAAAATTCGATACAAGATAAGGTCCGAGATAAGGAGAGCTAATCAATTTTTTTAATAAAAAAATCAAAATAATATTATTTTAACAAAAAAATCAATGGATTAATAACTATATTTTGATTGCATCAATTAAGTTTTTCGTTTTTCTTTTATTTTTTTTAATCTGAATCGTCCGGGTTTTAAAAGAATAAGGTTTCTTTTTGGGCTTTCAACTATTCGTCATCATGCGTATGGTCCTGTATTATACAAAATCTCAGTGCATGTTAAGGAGATTGATTGGGCCGGATTTAGCCAAACATTTACACTGTTAGTTGAGCTTCTATTATTGGGCTCTAGACTTCAAAGCCCACCCCCAAAAACACCATTCCATTCTCCCTTATATAGTTATACCAAAATCCATTCCTCAAAGACATGTCGTTCATAACATGAAGTTCTTGAAAAGACGACAATGCGTAGATTCTATAGTAATGGAGTAAATTATAAATTAATCCCTCTAGTTTTATAAAACAAATCAATGATCTCCTTAGTTTTAAAAACTAATTAATTAGTCCTTAACTGGGTTAACTATACTTAATTTTATATTATTTTGTTCCAAAACATGTCTAATTTTTATTATTAAAAGAACATGAAATAGGTCAAAAATATCATTATTAAACCCATCCCCATCTTGAAAAGTGACTTGATGTAAGATGCATGTGATGAGTTAAACGAGTTAAATCGAGTTAGCTTATTTGAAAAAAATAATTAAAATTAACCTTTTTTTTAAATGCCAATAAATTTTGCCTAGGTCACCCTCGTATTTTTTTTTTTTGTGAAACCCAGCTCTGGCCAGGTCTCAATCCAATTCCGGTTTAAAAGAATCAAAAAAATATTTTTAAAAACTAAACGGACCATTTAGTTCCTTCGGAAAGTCTAAAGGGACTAATTTATATAATTGACTCGCTAGTAATGTCCAGCCCCGCCGCTCCAGCTTCCCACAACAGTCAACAGTGTCTAAAAATGGCAGCCCGTTCTCTTCTCTTCCCGATCATAATCATAATCATCACTAGCACCACCATCATCTTCACACCACCAACACTGGCATCACAGCCGTTGAATCATCTCTCCTCCAAACGGGCCCCACGTTTCCTTTCCAAACACTCGTACCCAATCAAAACCCAACTAGAAGAACAGCAACAGTACAGATACGAGAGCAAGTACTTTTACCAACAACTAGACCACTTCAGCTTCTTAAATCTTCCGAAATTCCCGCAACGGTATCTGATAAACACCGACCACTGGGCGGGTCCAGAGCGGCGGGGTCCCATCTTCCTCTACTGTGGAAATGAAGGGGACATCGAATGGTTCGCTGTTAATACTGGGTTTGTCTGGGAAATTGCTCCTCTGTTCGGAGCCATGGTTCTTTTTCCGGAGCACCGGTATTATGGGGAGTCGATGCCGTACGGAAGTAGAGAGGAGGCGTATAAGAATGCTTCTACATTGTCTTATTTAACGGCTGAGCAAGCGCTTGCTGATTTCGCTGTTTTGATTACTGACTTGAAGAGGAATTTGTCTGCTCAGGCGTGCCCTGTTGTGCTGTTCGGTGGATCTTATGGTGGAAGTAAGTCTTAGTCTTTTTTTATTCATTTATTAGAATGGTTTGAGAATAAATTGAGGTTTTGAGCGTGAACGAATCCGACAGTGTTGGCAGCATGGATGCGGCTTAAGTATCCTCACGTAGCAATTGGTGCACTTGCTTCATCCGCGCCAATTCTGCAATTCGAAGATATTGTGCCGCCCGAAACCTTTTATAACATTGTGTCCAATGATTTTAAGGTATGTCTGCTGCTGCTGCGGCTTCCGGCTGCCTGTCGACTATTTTCAGTGCCAATATAATTTGGTGTTTCATATTTGCAGCGTGAAAGCACCAGTTGCTTTAATACTATAAAAGAGTCATGGGATGCATTGCTTTCTGAGGGTCTCAAAAAGAATGGTCTTGTGCAATTAACCAAAACTTTCCACTTATGCCGGTAACAAAACATTACAGCCTCTTTATATGCTTTTAGTTAGTTCCCTATTTGGTAATTTCATTCACGATTGACAGGGAATTGAAAAGTACAGAAGATCTAGCCAACTGGTTGGATTCTGCTTATAGTTATTTGGCTATGGTGGATTACCCCTATCCGTCCTCCTTTATGATGCCTTTGCCTGGATACCCGATTGGAGAGGTTAGCAAGGATTCGTTATTCATTTGAAATTACTCATATCATGTGCTTGTTGTATACACATACATGACTTTGGTAACTTTCCTTGATCTTTACTTTTATAGCCTTCAAGTTCTTGAGCTTTGCGCATACCGTGCTTCTGTATGGTCTGGAATATCACATTCTGTGGATAATTCCTAGACAATAATGACCCGTGTTACTTTTTATTTAGTGAACTTATCTAGGTAATCAACCGCTGGCTTTCTAAGGTTAGAATGTTTCTGTCGTTGTTTTAGTCTCCTAATAATATTTTGTTGCAATTAAGTGCAGGAACATTATGGATTAATCTTACTTGGATTTTCTTACAGTTTTCTGCTTTCTTATGAGATTCTTCTTCTGTCATGAATTTGAAAATGTTGTATATATTTTTCTTTAGGTTTGCAAAAGGATTGATGGTTGTCCTGATGGGACTAGCATTTTGGAGAGGATTTTTGAAGGAATAAGCATATATTACAATTATACTGGGGAATTGCACTGCTTTGAACTGGATGATGATCCTCATGGCTTGGATGGTTGGAACTGGCAGGTCTAGAATTGTTACAAAAGTTCCTGTTTTTTTGTCCCCCCCCCCCCCCCCCCCAATTTGAGTGATGATTGAATATGCTTACATTCATTAGACTGACATGTTATTTTCTCTTTTTTTAAAATGTTAATATTTTTCATTTTCTACCATATAGGCTTGCACGGAGATGGTTATGCCAATGTCTAGCAGTCACAATGCAAGCATGTTTCCAACATATGACTTTAATTACTCATCTTACCAAGAGGGATGCTGGGAGGAATTTGGAGTTATTCCAAGGCCTAGATGGATAACAACGGAATTTGGTGGACAAGTAAGACAAATATTGGTTGCTCTTCCTTTTATATTTATCGATTCCTAATAAGCTACGGCTATCTGTTTCCTCATATTCACTGTTTTGGCCCTAAGGGATCATTCTGCTGTTTCTTCCTTGTTATTGCTTGTTTTTCTCATTGTTAAGTATCTTGTTGGTTGGGCTTGGAAACAAATGTTTCTTCGTTGGTTTTGAATTGATTATACAAAAGTATCAGCATGCTGCATGTTTGTTTAGAGAGATGTGAAATTTCTATGTATTTCATTCTTCAAATATGTGTAGGTGCATCGGAATATATACATGTTATGAATGGTATGCATGTGTGTGGAGATGTTTACTCACTCTTTTCTTTCCAAGAGCTTAGGCCCTACTTGAACTTGCTATGTCAGCAATTTCAGTAGACACATGGGGTATTTAAATGTGGCAATAGAGTATAGTTCTCTCACTAATAGAAAAAAACAAGTTATCTCATATGGTAGAGTTATTTTACTGCTTTAGGAAAGATACATGCCATAGGTGTAAAAAGGAGCATGCAAGTTCTTACTGCTAGGATGCCAATGGCACGTGTCTTTTCAACTATGATTAGACCTGTATGTACTGGCTCTTACTTGTGTCTCATTGCTTATCTTCTGAGATAGAGTTGTACCTTCAAATTAGAGAACAAGTGTCTAATTGGACCAGCCTTAACTTGAAGCAGGAACTCAGCCTCACTCTCGAGTAGTAGCAGTCCAACCTTGATGAATTTATCTCTAAGATACATTTAAATTTTCCAAGGCAAATCTTTCATTGTATGTTCTGCCACATGGATACCGTCACTAACAAATCTATAATTGTAATTGGTGGATATGATGCACTGCTATCCTGTGATGCTTTGCTCCCATATAATTTCTTCTTGTTAGGCATTAGATGGAAGGCCAGTGACATATTGCAATGTCATGATTTGTTTTCTTGTGCATAGCTTTGTCTTCTCACATATGTAATATGCACAATGCTTTGTGTCATTGTCATTCTTTTATTCTGATATGCTTTCCTTTACCGTAAAGGATATCAAAACTGCCCTGGAAACTTTTGGAAGTAACATTATTTTCTCAAATGGTCTGCTGGATCCCTGGAGTGGTGGGAGGTATGCAGCTGCTATATATGGTTTGCAATTATAGATTCAATGCTATTTTAATGGTCTTTTTATGTATTTTCGCAGTGTTCTGCAAAACATATCTGAAACTGTTGTTGCCCTTGTCACTGAAGAAGGTAATTCTTTTAACCCAAAAGTCATATTTCGATGTTGAAACAACCTTTGGCTCCATTCTCTGCCGTCCATTGGAACTATTTATTGGGGATCTTCGTATTCCTATGATAAGCAGAATAATAATTTAGTATAAGTGCGCCAATGCATCCAACATGGATAACCATTGGGCTAATATGTTGGGTGGATAAAAGATATTCAAACCCTATGTTAACTTATCTTATAAGCTCCTGGCTGGCTGATCCTATCTACCTATTCTCTTAATCCAGGAGAAAATATAAAGGGAAAAAAAAACCATGCGGATAACTACATAAAAGTACACTCAAGAAGTTTCAATTATTTGATGGACCACTTTGGTTCAGCCATGACTGAGAGACGTGCTGCAAAAACAGTTTTAGTGTTTTAGTTTTCTAGACTGTTGGTCACCTTTCTAACAACTATAGACACCTCAGATAAATTTTACGCCTTGTAGATCCTCTTTAGCAATGCTGCTTATAGGCAGTCTCTTGTGAAGTTACTTGGTATGTCATCATATCTCTAGATTCTTTTACTCGAGATCTTGTTGGCCGCCTTCTTCCACAGCTGGTTTAAGGTGCCCACCAGAATTGTTTTGGGGCTTCAAATGTCTAATTTGTCTACATGATGACATTCATAAATTTTAGACATGATCAATGCGAAAACTTGGTCTGTTGATGTTGTGATTTTAATGCTGTGAAAATCAATCTCCTTGTTCACTTGTCAGTAAGTTTTTAAAATTCGAGTTGCCAGTGCTCATTTATATCTGTAAAAAATGCATTTATGTAGAAGCTAAAAGCTATGTATGTGGTTTATGGAAGTATTATTCTAAAATTCTATACATTCTACTCGATATCAGCACAACAAGAATGCAAAGAGGTGATCATATGTTGACATTTCACTTGATCTATTATTAATCGGAAACACGTGCATCTCAGTTTTGTCAAACCATGGAGTGCGTTGTCGTGTTAAAATTAATCTAGTTTCTTTCTTTTTACCACATTTCAGGTGCCCATCACATAGACTTGCGACCTTCAACACCTGAGGATCCTGATTGGTTAGTAGAACAGAGAGAAACAGAAGTCAAGCTGATTAAAGGGTGGATAGATGGCTACCTCAAAGAAAAGAAAACAGCTTTCAGTATGTAGAGGCTGAGAAGACTGTTGGGGCTAGACCTTATCTTGTACATACACGACATGTATCTTTATAGTCTCTGCATGTTTGGGGTCTCCTCACTGTAATAATCAAATACACTGTTGGAACTTTTTAGTTCCTTCTTCGAATTCTGGAACCTTTGGTTTATTGTAGTATCAGTGCAGGCAAGGTTTGCTTCTCCGAAAAGATACCAAGCTTCAACTCCTGAATCAGCATCTTCTGGCCTTCCAACTTTTTTCAGCCCCGCTTACTTGGTTTCAGAGTTAACTAGCGTGGCTTTCGTGCGTTGGTGCTAGAGATGGCAAATGTGAATCCAGCCCATTTACATAATTAATTATCATTTTATGGAATATTATCATACGTATGTAAGGTACGACAATTATTAGTTGCGATTAATTATATATGGGATTTTTATATCTGTAGTGTTTGAAACAAAATTAATTGCGAATATTATCAACAGTTGTTTAGACATTTCAACGGGTAATTCTATAATTTGTGGCTCCTTGCATGCCTGGAAATGAGGAAACTATTGGCAAGAACCGAGTTGTGTTGACATTTCAACAGGTAATTCTGTAATTTGTGGCTCCTTGCATGCCTGGAAATGAGGAAACTATTGGCAAGAAACGAGTTGTGTTGACATTTCAACAGTTGTTTCGACAAAGTTTTCAAGCTTCACCCAGTCTTCTCAGAAGAAGAAAAAAAAAGGAAAAGAAAAAAGAAGCAGCCTTTTGTAGATAGATTCAAGCGTTAACGTGATTGACATGATCACTGCTTTTAAATTTTATGAAGACACTAACAAGACGGGAAAGATAAGAAAAAAAAATAAATATAAAATCAGCATGCATTTATTTAATATCAGATAGTCATATTCAAATATTTGTTAAATCTATTTCACATAATAAAACAGTAGTAATCTCTTCATGTCACGTTTCAAGATTCTTATCCTTCTCTGTGTGCCACGTATTATTATTATTATTATTTTTATTTATCATAATCATGAAAGTGTCACGTAGGATTGTTATTACAATCACGAAATCAATTGTATTAAGTATTAGAAACAAAACCCATAGTTTCAGGATCCAGTGCGGGTCGGCCCGGCTCAAGATTTAGCTCAAGATTTAAAAAGTTGTGGGTGGATGAGTTGATCCGTTTGATGTCGAGTCAATCCAAGCTATAATTTTTTTTTAAAAAAAACATATCTTTTCAATATTCGGTTGGAAGTTGCTAAGCCAATAAATTTGTGTATGTTTGGTATTGTATTTGTGTGTGTTTTTCAAGAAACCAAATGTCAATTTTTCAAATAACAATTCATTTGTTGTAGCTATTACCTTAAACATGACAACTCCTTCCTAAAATCTAGGTGAAATAACTCTCGAATTTGAGAAACTCGATGAACATCCTTCTAAAAAGTAAAAAATTTAACTTGAATAAATGAATGTTAATTTTTTGAAATGTGATCCAGGATTCCATCTAATGATATAAGATATTCATTTTAATCAAATAACATAAATTCATCATGCTTATTTCGAAGCCAATTCATTCCAACCCATGTGTTCAGAATATTATTTTTTAAAAAATAAGAATTATCATTATCAATTTTAAACTTCTTGGTTTAAAGTATTTTCAAGTTGACTAGAGTACTTAAATGAATGTTATATCTGTTTACTTTACTATCTTTTTGGTAAACCAACAAGACGGTTAGGATTATATATTTTTGTATCAAAGGCTTTATTAATGGGAGAAAGTTAAACAACGAGATTTATTATCCTTTGTTGGAAAGGAAAATTCACCACAAAGATATGTGGTTAAATATTATAAAGATTTAATGAATCAATCACAAAATATTCATAATTTAATAAATAAAAGAGCTTCATAAAAAATTAAAAATAATCACCTACACCTCAAATCTACAATTGATATTGTTTTATTGCTAATTTTTTAAGTATGTGTTTTTAAATATCATGATAAAAGCCATGATTCAAAAATTCAATATAATTTTACTGAAATCCTAAAGCTTATAGAAAATTATAATGATAAACTTGGTGTATTTATTCTAAAAAAAGTGCTCCCCATCAAAATATCGGATAATTATTCAGTTTATTGAAATGAAATTTAATTTTGTTTTTTACATGTATTTACGTATCTTGCCTCCTGACCTAGAATTTCCAGGTCCACCCCTGGATAGGTATGTACACGTCAGAAGTGAAGCTGATTTGGATGTATACCAAACATCTTGCCTAGTCTTTTTCCATGTTTAAATCTCACTTGTGGTTTGACTCGAGGAAGACGAAGAATAACAAAATGTTGAAACCATATACTTAGGGTTTGATAATTTTTTTTATTTGAAATTATTTTTTTATTTTTAAATTATTTTAATGTGTTGATGTAAAAAATAATTTATAAAAAATAAAAAATATATTATTTTAATATATTTCCAAACTAAAAACATTTCGAAAAATAACTGTTACTGTATTTTTAAACAATATATATTGATTGTGATACATTTTATTTTGGCTTATTTCAGCTTAAAAATCTTTAATATCAACCTTAAAATTGTATTTGTGTGTGTATATATTTCTTAAATATGCCTCAAAGCATATTTATTTATTTATTTATTTGATTTCAGTGAAATATCACTTATCCTCTTTGCAAAATACCAAAAAAAAAGAGCTAAATAAAGTTTTCTTTGCAAAATACCCGGAAAAAACCTAAAAAATAAAAAAATAAAAAGGGGGTAAGCCTTCTAGCCATAGTTATTAAACCCGGTCCGGGAATTGACCCGGCCGAGGAGCCGGGCCTCGGGTTTTATGGGTTAACCCGGATCAACCCAAATCAACTCGGAAACTCACTCATTTTTCTTTCTTTTTTAAAGCTGTTGAAAACTGCTTCAACACAAAAGTAATATTCCCATAACTTTATAATTTTACTTTCCCAGCCAAATGACTCCAAAAGGCAAAAGCTACGGGGAATGCCCCCACATTGCAATTTAATATATTTACTAGTCAACTTAAAAATTTTGAAGGGAAGATACACAAATTAAACCTAAACTTTTCCCTGTCTCTACCAAATAAAACAAGCCGCCGCCTCCCCTGTTTTTAGATTTTCTCTCCCAAAACCAGCCAAGCTTCCCTTTTTGCTTGGCCAAAACAACTATCATGCCCGACTGAGTATCAAAAATTGAAAGATAAAAGACATTCTCTTCCCTTCTTTCTTCACTCTCGTTCTAAAAGGCGTTCCATCAAGCAGCAGGAGACTAGAGAGCCACGACTTCCTTCATCCCCCTCTCAGTCACCCCCCTGGTTGGCCAAAACTAGAGAGCCCCTCCTTCTTCTTCCCTAGCCGCCTCTGTCTCTTGGCCAAACCAAAACCGCCGCCCACAGACACAGGAGACCAGCCCGACCAGCCTCTCCTTCGACCAGCCTCCAACGACAGCGTCCCTCACTCTCCTTTCCTCTCTGCTGCTGTTAACAACAACTGATTGCAGAGAAGATGATGAAATAAGAAGGGAGGCCGAAGGACATAAACCACATTTGAAAAGGGGAAAAAAAACCGGGTCTCGTCCGGGTTCGCCCGGGTCATGGGTCGACCCGCCGGGTCGACCGAGTTTTGCCGGGTTGTTGCACCAGCCGGTCTTTTAACAAACCCGAACCGGTCCAGGTCCCGGGTCGGCCGGGTCCTAGGTCGACCTGCCGGTCCGGTCCGGGTTTAATAACTATGCTTCTAGCTAGATTCAAGTGTTAATGTGATCAACATGATTACTACTTGTAGAACATTGAAAAGATGGAGAAGATAAGAATTATTTTTTTGAAAAAAACCAACATTCAACTATTCAATATAAAATATACGTAGTCAAGTCTACATATTTATTAATTAAATTCTTTCAAATGTATCAAACCAAACATATACAGAAGAATATATTATTTCTTGATAACATGATTACTACTTGTAAAATATTGAAAAGATGGAAAAGGAAATTTAAAACATACATATTGAAACATTTGTTAAGTATAAATATTTAATTAAATTCTTCTAAAAATACCAAACCACACAATATAAAAAGTATATTTTTAAAATTATATATATATATATATATATATTAATGTGGATGTCCGAGTCAGCTTGTACATACTTTGACTAATCTCACGGGGCCTGAAGATAACGACCATATAAGTTTCTAATAGCTCTGAAGTTTGTGAAACTCAAACGGGTAATCTCTATAAAATAAATTCATAACTTGACCAATTAAATATATAAATTAATAAAAAAATATACAAGTTAATCCAAAAATATTCTTCCCTTGTAAAAAGGTAGCAGTCGGAATGGATTATTGTTGAAATATATATAAAAAAACAGTTTACGTTTTATTTTAATAATATTAAATATTATAAAATTATATTACAATATTAAGAAAAAATGTTAGAGGAGGAAAAACGCGAAGAATCACACACACAATAAAGAGGAAAAAGTCCTTCACAATCACACAGTAAAAAAACAGACAAGAGAGTGAGAAAGAAACTGAAGAGAAAGAAAGAGAGGAGAATGGAGAGAAGCGCCGTCTTTGGTGGTCTGCAACCAAATTACCTTCTTTACCCCTCACCCAACTCTTCATCCCTTCCTTTCTCAGACCACCGCGCTAGACTTCCAAATTTCTCTCCTCCTCCCTCTCTGTCTCTCAAGGTAATTAGATGCCCTTCCCGTTTCCCCTTTTTTTCCCCCCTCTTGAATGCTTATCTGTTTGATTTTTTTTTGTGTGGTTTCTGGGCAGATACATAAGCAGGTTTCTTCTTGTTTTAAAGCTGTGTCTCCTTTTAAGCGTGGAGCTGCGTTTTCTGATACACACAGGTGTGTTCTGTTCTGTTGTCTTTGTTGTTGGTGTTAAGGATTTGTTTGAATATGTTGTTGTGACCAAGCCATGTTTTTGTGGTTTGTTTTGGTAGTGACACATTTGAATTAGCTGACATAGACTGGGATGACCTTGGATTTGCATACGTTCCCACTGATTATATGTATTCAATGAAATGCACTAAAGGTGGAAACTTTTCCAAAGGTGAATTACAGAGATATGGAAACATTGAACTGAACCCTTCTGCTGGCGTCTTAAATTATGGCCAGGTTTTCCTTTCCTTTATTTATTTATTTTTTAAATTGTATGTCTTAAATTGAAAGGGATCACGGATGTGGGCTGTGGGATTCCATTTAATTTCATTTTGGGTTCATTTTACATCTTATTGTGTCTC
The DNA here is from genome assembly GCF_000002775.5 of Populus trichocarpa. Classification (NCBI taxonomy): domain Eukaryota; kingdom Viridiplantae; phylum Streptophyta; class Magnoliopsida; order Malpighiales; family Salicaceae; genus Populus; species Populus trichocarpa. Next base: position 609,304 of record NC_037291.2, on the reverse strand, counting down.
CTGACTCAAGATTATCACATTGTTTTCCTTTCTTCTATTTTTCTTGACTTTAGGGATTGTTTGAAGGTCTGAAAGCCTACAGGAAAGAAGATGGTAACCTTCTTCTATTTCGTCCTGAGGAAAATGCTATGCGGATGATAATGGGTGCAGAGAGGATGTGCATGCCATCACCGACAATTGATCAGTTTGTGGATGCAGTAAAAGCAACTGTTTTAGCAAACAAACGTTGGGTAAGTTGTAAATTGAATAGTGGCACACCTTTATTTTTCTCTCCTATTGATACTTCAAGCTGGATTGTTAAAGTGTGAATGTCCCATTTCAGGTTCCTCCTCCAGGTAAAGGTTCCTTATATATCAGACCATTGCTAATGGGGAGTGGAGCTGTTCTTGGTCTTGCACCTGCTCCTGAGTATACCTTTCTCATTTATGTTTCACCGGTGGGGAACTATTTTAAGGTTGGTTTTCTTCTTGAATTGGGGTTTCTGGCACAGTGTGATCAATTCTGTTTCAGCTTCAGACAAGATATTTCTCCATTAAGTTTCGAGTTACTGTTTCACTCTCATATTTGAATATACAGGTCCATTATTTAGAATTTCTTGTCTTAAAAGTACAATCAAGTTTCTGCTTCTGAACTAAATGAGGTCATATTCTATTCAAATGAAGAAGTGCATTTTAGAAATTAGCGTTAAATCAATTAATTTTAGGTTGATGTTCAAAAAGTAATTCATGTACTGTGGTAAAAAATTCAATGACAATAAATGGTAAGCCCCACCAGTTTAGTCTTTCTGCGAGGCTGTGTTTTGCATACAAGTATATATATGGTCAAGTCTATGATTTATTGAAGATTCACTTCATTTTGTGTGAATGGTCAAAATTATCCTTTTTTGGTTTGGAGGTTGTAGGAGATGCATTCATGCTAGTGCTTTATAATGCACATATGTTGTCAAGCTTTTAGTCTATGATGATTTGTTGTTGCTTTTGAGTGGATTTATGATAATTCGCTTCCCTTTTCTCTCTCATGTTTCTCATGTTGGTGGGGATGACACATCCTTCTCCAGTGATTAATGTTATCCTATTGCATATATCTGATGCCAGGAAGGTGTGGCACCAATTCATTTAATTGTGGAGCATGAACTTCATCGAGCAACTCCTGGTGGCACTGGAGGTGTGAAGACTATAGGGAATTATGCTGCGGTAAGTGAGCCAAAAGTTTTGGTTCCTTGTCAAATTTGTTGACCTTATTGGAAGTAGTTTATTAATTTCCTACAAGTTTTATCTTTCTATAATTTTGTGTTTTTTATTGCCTGGTGCAATTTCTTTGTGCATCAATAGCCAGAAGTGTAAATTTGATTCTATTTTTTTTTGTTGAATTTGATCTGATGATTTTTTTATTGTTACCTTTTTAATCTTCAGTAACTATTTTTAGTCAATACTTATTCTTTTGTTGTCTTTATTTTCACTCGTAGGTTCTCAAGGCACAATCTGCTGCAAAAGCCAGAGGTTTTTCTGACGTTTTATATCTTGATTGTGTACATAAAAAGTATCTAGAAGAGGTTTCCTCTTGCAACATTTTTGTTGTGAAGGTATTGTGGATATGGCAGCTCTTATTTTATGTAAATCTTTCTTTTGTATTCAATAGTTGTATCATTACTTCCACCTAATTTTTTATGTGGAATGGTGTGTTATATATAGCCCAGAGAAGCCGTTTCCTGGCTGCTAATAGTGCTTTCAATCATTTATTTTTGTATGAATCATGGTTGGTGGATATGCTAAATAAACCATGCTCTACATTTCCTTTTAAGTTGTGCACAAGTGTCATGATCATTATGCCCCAGCTTCGGTAGGCGAGCTGCTTCAGCATCATAAATTAAAAGCTGTCCAATGAAACTTCTTAGCACTCAATCACTGACAAGTTGGAGAATCCCGTTCATAGTGTTCCAAACATTATTGCGTAATTATTAGAATTAGAAATCTTGGAGAAATGCCTTTTCTCAGAATAAGATTCTTTCTGATTGTTGGATTTTGATGCACACATGCTTTAGGCAATTTTTTTTATTCTCATGCATTTCTGCTTATTATAATCACCCTTGCAAACAACGATTATCTTTAGTTTGCTAGAAAATTATATCTGGTGTTAATTAAACACCATGAGTGGGTACAGTTGTAAAAGCTATCAATTAGTAGGTATTTTCATTCTGTTCCAGTTGTGTTTAGATTATAGTTCATGTGCCTTGCTGCTGGATATGATTTTGGCTGTTTGGAATATGCTAAGCATACTATGGGGCTTGGTTTCTTGTTGCAATATGCTAAGCATGTTATGTCATTGAATACGTTGTATTATTTATTTTACCATCTTTAACATTTTTGTTGGTCTGCTTTCTCTGATTTCATCTTGAATGCATCTGTTATTTGGTGAAATAATTGCATTAGAGGGTTTTTTTGGGTCTTATTTCGAGTCCATTGTTCTTAGAGGTAATAAGTGCTGATAGATTCTCACTTCTTTCTTAGGGTAACAGCATCTCCACTCCTGCAATAAAAGGGACAATCCTACCAGGAATTACAAGGAAGAGCATAATTGATGTTGCTCGAAGCCAAGGATTTCAGGTACTTGTGCTGCAGTTATGAAGATCATTACTAACTTGTGATACTAGAGGATTGATATCTTGATTTTGTTCTAGATAATGGCATCCTCCCACAACATATACAATGATAGCCAATTCTAGGTTCATTATGCTTGTAATCTATGCATTTGTTTGTTTTGTGGAGCTAGCTTGCAAGGTTTACGAAGTGTCTTATCAATTAACCCCCTTAACCAGAGTTATTAAACTTGATCCGGTTCCTAGGCGGGGAGGGTTAACCTGGGTTGACCCCGGTTGACCCATTTTCTTTTAAATAAAAGCATAAAAAAGACGTAGTTGTAAAGGTTGCATGTCAATCCGGGTTTTTGAACAAGTCAAACTGGGTCAATTCCTTCCCCATTTTTCTTTAACTAGTACCGGTCTAGGCCCCGGCCGGCCTGGTCTTAAGTCGACCCAACGGGCTTGTCCAAGTTTTATAACTATACCCTCAACTTTCATAGCATCTAAATTTTTTCCTTTCTGTCTATTCCATAAAACTAATGGAAACTAGGAAACCATACATGAGAGGTAGATACTCCCTAGCATGACTCACAAAACAAAAACAGAAACTCGTAGCCTAAAGTGTTGTCTAGTTTGTGTTCTTGTGTTACACTCTCTTATTATCTAACAATTTTTTTGTCCATTTGTTATACCTGCATGTCTAGGAATGTGTTTGTGCCATTGTAGACTAGAGAAAATTTTTCGAGTACTCTAGGAGTAACTACCAATACTTACTCCATGAGACCACTTTGAAGAGAGAGATGATGAAAGGGAATTATATCTGGACCCACCAAAAGTGACGAGTATTATTTCCATCTGGGTTCAAATATTTTTTCATTCTCATGTTTTTCTCTCCACCTTCTCTCGCTCTCTCGCTCTCTCTTGTAGAATAAGTATTGGTAGTTATTCCTGAAGTACTCTGAAATTTCTCAGATACTAGTAGTGTACTTGTATTGGTGCTTTGTCTTATTTGCATGCTTTGTTGTGTCAGCCAAATCCTGTGTATTTGCATTATAGGGGGGCACTCCTGCAAAGCTATATTCAGGGAGAAATATGTGTTTTTAGGACTATTGCCTCTGGATGAGACAGATGGTCAGAAGTAGAGGATGTGGTTGAAAACATGGGGATTGAGGGGGTTACAAAGTTTCAGGGAAGAATGGACGGCAAAGACTTGGATGATGCGCTTTAGTGAAAGATGAACATGCAGTTAATATGGTCTCCCAAATTCCCACTAACAAGGTTGTAGTGATTTGCTTGGAGCATAATGTGATTGCAAGTCAAGTAGGTTTAACTTTATCTTTTGGTGTGTTTGGAAAATGCAAAAGAAACGAGGAATCGTGTAAGCTTGATGTTGATTTAGGTGACAATTTTCATGGCAGTCCGCATATAGCTGGGAGTAAAGTGATAGGTGGAAGTCAAGTCATCAGAGGTAGTCAAGGTATAGGTGACAGTCATTTCCTTTGAGGTAATCCGGTGATAGGTGCAAGTAAAGTGGGATGTAGTAGTGAGGTACACAGTGGGAAGGGTGCATCCAATAGTAAGATTGTGGACCTGACTTTAATTAAGACTGATAAGACTCCTGATTCTGATGATGATAATATTTCTTATGAAAATGTAGATGAAAGAATGTTGGGCTGATCCTCTTAACAAAGGAGACTGGTTTGAAATGATCACCAGCTTTGGGAGTTCGAAGTTCAAAGGTTGCTGGGTGGTTTAATTTTGTCTGAGTTTTTGTAACAAACTCATGATTTAGAAATTTGGTTTTGGACTAGTGTATGATGTTTTGTCTATTTTTTTTTGTTGGGGGCGGGGATGTATTGATGTCTTTTAAGCCTATTTGAGAGTCTATGAATTCTAGTTTCACTGGCCAAAAACTTGCTGCCTAAATAGGGCTCTATTATTTTTAGGATGGGAGGGAAAATTAGTGCGATGAAAGTTGAGGAAGGTTAATTGGTACAAATTGAACTCACTTTTTGGGTGGTGTCTTGACACCCCATAAACCTGGGTGAGCGCGGGGGGGGGGGGGGGGGGGGGGGGGGTTGCGGGGGGGGGGTTGTTTCTACCCCTTTTTAGTTTGTTCAAGACTGCTTGTGATTTATTTATTCAAGCGATGGAGCTTGCTCATGAGAATATTCGATGAAATAGTCCATCCCCTTATGGTTGTTTTTTTGCTTTCTTTGTCCAGTATTTCATTGTCAATGATTTCCAGCTAGCTCGACCTTAGGTTGTGGTTGTGTGTGGGCTTGAACATTTAAGAGGGTCCAATTGCTTAGGTTGTCCAAATGGGGTTTAAAGATACTCATAGTCTGTACTATAGCCCAAGAATTAATTCTTTAAATGTGAGCGTCCTTAGTGATAGGTGCTTCTGGATGCCAAAAGTTTCATAGCTACGTTTCATGGTAAAAAGTGTGTTCTATTTCTCTCCCTCATAATGTCTTGGCAGTCTCTGAGTTTGTTCTGTTGACTTTTCCTAATCTTCTTTATCAAGTTTTACTAGGAATTTCATTTGGTTATATTTGATTCTATGAATGATTGTGCCACAATTCTTCTGTCACTGACCTCCTTCAGACCCAAACATGTTCTGCATGTTGCTATTGGTATAAACTCAGGAGTCCATTTTGTTGACAAGTCATATCAACCATGCATGACAACTGACAAGCATGTGCTGGTTAGTCCAACCTTTTGAAATTCTGTGTATTCCAATGCACTGATTTTAGTGGTGCCTAGCTTATCCCTTCACAATTCGAACTCTCCCACTTTCTCTACCTGGCACTTTACCTAATTGATAAAATTTTGTGTATCTATGCTAATAGTGCAATAATTATGCCATGAGAGGTCATGGATGCCTTACTACTCAAAAGAATTATTTGCCTTGCTAATGCTGATATGGTAAATGCAGGTTGAGGAACGGCTTGTGACAGTAGATGAATTGCTTGATGCTGATGAGGTTTTTTGTACCGGAACAGCTGTTGTTGTGTCACCTGTGGGAAGCATCACCTACAAGGGTAAAAGGTAAATCCTGTAACCTCATCAGTGATCTTGACCTTGAAACGGGGAGAAAAGTTTTTATTTTTATTTTTTGGCATTTGGTAATTGAGAGGAGACAATGTTTAAAAGTCTATCTTTGTACTGGTCTCATTGAAGTACTATCCATTTTGCATCTAGAGTTAAAATGATTATGTATATATACTGTTTTTGGACATAGAACATTAAATAGTTCAGCGATGAAGTGTATAATGGATAGGCTTATGGTTAGCATGAGCATGACTCAGTATGATTACACTATTAGTACACCAAAGGATAAACTGCAATTTCTTACACCAACTTTCACTTTTCTCAATCAAGTAATTGGATTTTATTTTATTTTATTTTTTGTTTTTGTATATACTGACTTTTTCGATTGTGTCAATCAAGTACTTCCATAAAAAGCCACTATTTTTCCCATCTAAAGATACTATTTTTCCCATCTAGTTTGCATTGACCGTAAAAGGTCATGTTTCAACAACACATGATTTTGATCAAAAACAATTTTTGCTTTATTCAACACTTTAAAGGAAAAACCAATAATAACACAAATGCACATGTATTTTGTCAATAATATATGAGGCAGTTAAGAGCACATTTGGTATCGTTGCTGTTTCTTATATGGTACCTTTGATGTGTTTGGTATACGAGTTGCCTTTTCCATTTGGAGAGAAGGGAGAAAAATGCGCAACATGTTTATGGACAACATAAAGTGGCTTTTCATATGATGTTTCAATATTTCTTTCCTTGCACAATTCTTTCTACCCTTCTCACATGCAAACTCAAAATTATCAAACACATCTGTATAAACAACCACCCTGAGACAACAAAACCCATCAATTTCCCTATGTTTTTTTTGTTCACCCCCCTCCTCTATTTCTTTAATTTGGTGACTTCAAGTGTCCAATTTTTTTAAATGACCAGCAGGTTAGATCATATATTTTAAGATTAATTGCTACTTTGAGTAGTGGAATTAAACTCAAGATTTGGTTTTGGTTCACACGCAATGATAGATGAGTTTTGATGAAAGGTGGTTTCAGCGTCATCAAGATCAACTAATTTAGGTGGCTATGGTGGTTTGGTATAAAAGCCATAGTCTAGTGAGCTTTCTTGTGCATTTGGCAAACGTTGGATGGCAATTTATGCAACTTTTCCTGTTGTGCAGGGTGTCTTATGGCGTAGAAGGTTTTGGTGCTGTCTCGCAACAACTCTATAGTGTGCTAACCAAGCTACAGATGGGCCTTATAGAGGACAAGATGAATTGGACTGTGGAGCTGAGTTAGGCGTACTGCAGTGATCGAATTGGTAGAGGTAGCACAAACCGTATCCATTTTCTGGCAGTTCAAGAGGTGTCAACTTAGTCTGCTTTTTTCTTGGTTACATGTAGATAGGTTTTCCAGATTGTTGTTTAGTACTTTTTTCCATCACAACGTGTGACAGGATAGTTGTGTCTTCAAACGTCTGGAGTTATATTCGATTGATAACTGTATTCAGGGTAATAATGAAGGTTGTCGCACCCGACATCGCGGCGGCTCTAAAAAATATTTACATGGAAAGAACAGATTTCTGGCATCTGGTTCTTTTAGGGAAAAAGGTCTTGTCTAAGGAGTCGCCACCTAGTATTATGGTCACTAGGAACCCTAACTGGTCAACAAAGATTCTATGGCTCGGGATTGATTACGTAAAAGGGAAGATATTATCACCCCTTAAACGTTCTGCCTAAGGCAGACTGCATTGCTAGTTTTGTCTTAAATTGCTAAATGTTTATTAGTTTATGCTGTGATAATTTACTTATAATATTCCTGACTCTGGTGCCAGTGAATATTCACATAAAAAAATTATTTTTTACGCATGCACATATTTTTTATTTTCTAGCTAAATAAAATAAAATATAACGAATAAAAATAATATAAACTTAAACCAGTATTTTACTCCCGACTCTGGCGTTGGTGAATAAACCGGTAAATTTATATTATTTTTATCCATGCATACACATTTTTTTTATTTTTCTATTTCTCCTATTTTCTATTTTTTTATTTTTTATTTTTTTATTTTTTATTTTTTTATTTTTTATTATTTTTGGGGTTGGGCCCAGCTCAGCCCACGTGGGCTGGGCTAAGCCCAGCCGGCCCAGCCTGGTCACTGGCCCAAGCCAGTGTCCCGGCTGGGCCACGTAAGGCACGCATGATCCAAATCACGCGTGCCTGGCCTTTACTAATTAATTCAAAACAGGCGGCGAAAGTGAATTAACGAAAGGCAGAGGAAAACAGAGCAGAAGACTTACTTGGGCTTTTTTTTTTTTTTTTGCAGAGAATTTGCGCGAGGTTGCCGAAGATGATGCTTCTGTTTTCGTATTGCCTTTTACTCCTTATGCTTGTATCTCACGTTGTATTCCTTTCCTGGATCTCTGTTTCAACTTGTTTTTTTTCGTTTCTTTACTCTGTTTTCAGCACACCGTCTCAACTCTCTCTCGGCTGATTTTCTCTCTCGTTTTTCTTAAGTCAGAATTGGTGAGGGAAGCCTGTTTGGGTTCTGGAGATGAACCTAGAAGTTCCGTGCTTTGCTTGTGTTTCTCTTCTTGCTGGTTTCTTTTTTTTCTTTTTTTTTTCTCCCTCCCTCCAACTAACCAGCCCCTGTTCTTCGGTGCTCCTCTGCTTATATAGAGCCCGGCGGGTTGGTAACGGCGGTATGTTGAGGGTTGACCACCATTAAGGCGCCCATAACTGAAACCAACGGACGATTTACTGCTACAACGTCTCTCGGCCTTTACTGTGGAAAACGGTCGCTGGTTTAAAGAAGAAGATGAACAACGTCCCTTCAAAACGACGCCGTTTGGAGATAAACAGTGGCCATTTTCACTTTGACCCATGAAGTTTCGACAAGTTTATAATTAAGCCCCTGGTTTAAACAGTAATTTTCCCTGCATTTCGGCGCCTTTTACAAGTTAGTCCTTGGACTTTAAGCTGCTGCAATCGTGTCCCCAATTAACCCCAAACTTTGCTATTTCTTCAATTAAGTTCCTGATTTCATTAATTTAATTAAATCCAAAGTCTAATTAAGTCTAAAACTTATCAATTCTCCAATTAAGCCCCTGATTGGATTAATTAAATTAATTCCAAGCTTAATTAAGTCTCAAAACTTATCAATTCTCCAATTAAACCCTTGATTGGATGAATTAAATTAATTTCAAGCTTAATTAAGTCTAAAAATTTATCAATTCTCCAATTAAACCCTTGATTGGATGAATTAAATTAATTCCAAGCTTAATTAGATTAATTTCAAATTTTAATTAAACCCCAAAACTTCCAATCATTTTGCCCTTAACCCAAATTTTAATTCATTCTTCATTTATTTTATTTTACTTGTTTTTCCATCTTTATTATTATTATTTTTTCATCATCATTTTTTTTATTTTTTTCAGTAAATAAAATAATAATAATAATTAAAATAAAATGTTCAAAAATTAGGTTATGAGAAAGGTGTTCCTGGATAGTATTGTCAGCCTGAGCTAATTTCCACCATGTTGCATGGTTAGCTCATTTCTTTAAAGAATTTTCATGCTTCTGCTGTCAATTCATGATATAGAAATCTGACTGTTTACCAAAGGAGTTTTGAGAGGAGCGATGCTCATGTTTCATGATTTTCAGGCTGTCAATATTATAATGCGTAGCACTCCACCTTCATTCCAGCAGAGTTGCAATTCATTTCCGTTTCTAGTTTTCCATCCATCCCCAGATAAAAAATATTATCTCGTGTTTTGATAGTTCTAAATTGGTGATCGAACAAAACATCAAGTTGAGAGAGGAAGACTAGTTGAAAAGGGAGAGGAGAGAGCTTTCGGCTGGCTATATTTCTAGCCATAAAACGAAGATCCAAGTGTCACTGAGTTTATCTTGTAAAAATGAGTTTAATGAAGGTGGGCTGGTAGATTGAAATTATTTTGAGTTTCTAAGTTAATTAGAGTATGTTATGGCCTTCTAAGATTTTCTTCATTAAAACATGTTGAAATTTGAGTTCGATTTTCCAATAAATAGAGATGAAAAAAATAAAATAAATTATAATGCATGGCAGTGTATTCATATATATATGCGAATGACATATCTTCTACTTTTTTTTTTTTAAGTATATATATGAACTTAATATATGTAATATTTTTTTAAAAATTGCTACTGAATATTCAATAAGAATAAATTATCTATTTTCATATTATAACTTTTTTACATATTTTTTTGCAAATTAACTATCCTTTTATATATTTTTTTTCATATATATAACCGCATAAAAATCATCAATACATAATTTTCTTTTGTTCTTTGTTTTTCTAACCAAAAGATGCACCCCGATATTTTCAATTGCAGTCAAATACCCCAGCTAGGTCTATGCGGAACTCGTCTTCTCTTTGTATTTACCATACACATCCAACCATCTCTTTCTTCTTCCAAGTAGCTTTAGACCTCATAGTGCATGGAGGATCAAAAAGCATTAAAACGCGTTCATGACTTGCTTTTTACGGCAGGTTATATATATATATATATATAATTAAGTGGAGGTGCTTTAATTATGTTGACTTGATTATTTCAGTTTCGGGAAAGCTTCTTCTCTCTGGTCGCCTAAGGCTTGGTCACCGTCATGTTCAGTGACATGCTGTGAGACAAGTAAGCTTTCACCAAAATTTGTTCACACAATCTTCTCCAAAGAAGTCTAGACAATATATATCCATGACATTTACTGACTATTTTTCTTTTTTTCTTAACCAAAACATTCATAAATTCAGTAGGTTTAAATGCATGGGATTTTCGTCGTGGCTTCAGGCCTTGTAAAGTCGAATTGGTATTAATTTATGTGCAAGTTATTCTTGGAGAAGTTCTTGGTTTCAGATAGATAAAGCATATAATTTTATATAATAATATATAACAAAAATCGCACCAACATGATGTGTTTTTGTGTAATATTAAGATTTAATCTCTAAAATAAATGAGCAGAAAATCATTAATCTACAGTTTGCCCAGCGTAAAAAAATCAGATTAAACAATAACTACTTTGTCATTAGCTAAGAGACAAAGTATAATTGAAAGAAGTAAAAGTACTGACTTTTAACTAGCACATCAAAATGGTTTTCGCTTTTAAAACAGGAAGATTTGTTCAATCCATTAATAAAGTTGGAATGATTGTATCTCCAAGACAAGGGAAGAGTGAAAAAAGAAGGGAAGTTTTACTAGCAATATTTATTTATGGACCTGAGAGCTTGAATCTAGGTCCCAACTCTCTTTCTACAGTCGAATAACTAACCTAGAGGCTAGAAGGAAACCAAGACATGTCAACTAATGTCTTTGGAAATCTTTTGGAGATCATCAAGATCCTGCCTGGTCTCTTCTAGGATATGCCCGGCCCTGAGAGGAACCATGCATGCCCAATTTGGAGAAGAGTTGCCAATATTCAAGGAGGGACAACTAAGGTTAAGTTTATTTTCGTGGTAGGTATGTATCTTGTCTTAAATATAGTTTTAAAGTGGTTGGTTAATTAATGCACAAATAATTTAGTATGGATTCCAGTGAAAACTTTCTTGAAATTCTAGTTATTTTTTTTAAATCATAACCGTAAAAATTATTATAATATCAAACACCGCAATCTTGAAAATGAGCACTATTTTCAGGGGTGAAATAAAGATTTATACTTCTTAATTAGGAAATGGACTGAAATAAATCTCAACGAGGGATCGAAACAGTAATGAGGGTTAATTGAAACAAATCAAAAGTTTTAGGTGGGATTTAGAAAGCAAAAATCTAAATTCACCCCATTACAAAGGATGACGCATGCAGAAGACAATTAAGCAAATTTAATCACAAAAGAAATGTTCTAGAAACCTGTCAATGTAAACAGCAGTAAGGTTCCACTATAAAATATTAATTAACTATAGGAATTTTCATTGACGATAGAAAAGTACCTCGAGGAGGCATCTCTAGCTAGAAAATGCCTTGAGAAGAATGGAGTTTTGAGCTCATGTGTTTGTTGGGTGAGAAAATACTGTCAGATAAGACTCTTTCAAAGTAAAAAAGGTGCAAAGATCTCTCGCACACAATTAAATAAAATGAGAGAAGGTGGCCTACCAAGAAGACCATTTCCATGCGAGTTGACAAACTTGTTCACGCAGATACAGTGAAAATTCAATCCATCAAGAAAGATCAAAATCAAGGAACTTTCCTTCTCTTTTTTTAAATAATGCCGTCATTGACATGTACCCTAGCCAGCTTGAAGCCGTTTCGTCTTGCAATTGAAATTCCGATTACTTGAATTTTAAACATATATTTAGCATGAAAAAAAAAATTAGTGTTTTTTTTATAGTATTCGTTGATAATTTTAATATGTTTATATAAAAAATAAATAATTAAAAATCTTTCGGTTTCTCATTTTCACATTAGTTTTTGATGGCACTAAGAGAAATAACTAGGTTTTTCAAGTTCTAACAATCATCGTGTCAAAGAACCATCTCAACCTAATAGTTTAAGTTGTTAGGTGAGGTTTGAAGATATAATTTATATTATTTTCTAAAACATCTCTTCATGTGAAAACCCTTTAAACTTGAAACTTGTACATGCCCACATTACCTTGTGATTAATTTTTATCAAATAAATGGGGATGGTGAGATTCGAAGTCGTGACCACTTGGTCATCAAGACTCTGATACCATATCAAATAACTATCTCAACCCAACATCTTAAGTTATTGGGTGAGGTCCCAAGATATGATTTATATTATTCTCTAACACACGGTTTTAAAAGATAGAAAAAGCCTTGGTTTGCTAAATATTGAATATTAATAATTGTTATTGAATAATCTCTTATGAGAAAAATAAACCATATATATAACAATATTCTTACTAGTTTTAGATCTAGATATTTTATAAGAGAAAGGATCCTTATTAAAAGTTACATGGCTAACAAAATTCAACTATTATTAGAATTCTTAAACTAAATAAATAAAATTCAAAATTAGTAAATAAATTCAAGAATAATTCCGAACAACTATTTCTAGATCTAATACTAACCTCGTCTAATCTAATAATAGCTTGCGGACCCAATAAAAAATTCATTTAATTTCCCCAAACTTTTTTCTTCTTGGATATGGACTTGTTGATCTGACATAAAAATTATTTATAAAAATTATTCTATGCAAAGTACTGAGATTGTTATTTTCATTGATTTTCCGGATTCAAATTTTAAGACCCACGAGTTAATTAAATTCATTTGAATGAATAAAACCAACATAGAGGATGCATATTGAAGATTATATGAGATAAAAAATAGTTTCATGAACACCCAATTTCATTTTAAAAATAATTTTTCTATCATGAATCCAAGAAATCGTATAATATGTGCAAAGAAAGTGTAAAAGACAAACGGCAAGGTCTCAATCGTGACTTAATGGATGGGACAGTGGACTTGCCTGTTCGTTATAGATATTAGTAAAATAGTAGTACCATTGCATTCATGTCATGTCTGTGATTACATTTTGGGTCCCCAATGGCATGCCTCATTGGTCCACCTTTGTATAGTTTGATTAAGTAATTAAACCCATCAATTATTGTTGTTACATTATAATTGATCTTTTTTTTTATTAAAAAATAATAAAGGTTTTTTAGATCAATATTAATTCTTTTTTTCTCTTCTAAATAATCAGAAAAATACATTTCCATGTTAATTTAATGCTTTTGAATTTAAGATTTCCTTTAGCAGCAGAAATCCAAGGCATTGATTCGAATTCCATGGCGAATTTTCTTTTTAGGTGGTTCCTCCGGTCACCAACCATCACTACATACAGTAGTTTTTGATCATATTCTAGAATGGCATTTGACTTTTTTACCTTTTTATTTAACATTTTTTCCTCTCCTCATTCAATAAGAATTTCAGAAAAAAGCTAGAAGATACCAATTGTTTTGCTATTAAATATGGATAAATTCATTTTTTAAAGATTAATAATCAATAAATTTTATAGTATTTATGTTGGATCAATAAATATAATATATATTTTTTTCTTTCAAATAAGTTTATATCTTATTATATCTTTATGTAAAATTCTTATAGTACATTTTAAATCTTTACATCAAGTCTTGTTATGTAACTTTTTTCACTTACATTTATATATATATATATATAGAGAGGTTACTTCTTAAAAATCTAGCAAATCAATGTGGAATTGTGACACATCTAGGAAGTGAATTATCAGATTACATATCATAATATAAACTTGTTCCATGAGGTACATGTGTAGAATGACAAAATTACCTCTAACTATTCATGTCACTAGAAAATAACTGGGGACCAACAATTAGGTGTAATTTGGTCACTTCAAACATAAATTAAGAATCGATTCTCTAATCTTGAGGGGTGCAGTCAACTGATCAGACTCTAAATTTGCTTATTAGAGGTCACCACTTCGAGTTTCACAAATCTCAGAGCCACTGGAGACTTACATGGTCGTTAACTTCATGGCCCGTGAGATTAATCGAGGTACACATAAGCTGATCCGGACACTCACATTAATAATAATAATAAAAAAATCAACTCTGCTAGCACAATCCCATTGTTCCAATAATAGTTATAATACCTGCATATGAATCTTGGGTCGGGAGAACTTGTTTTTTTTTAAAAAAAACAATATCAAAACAATGTTGTTTTGATATTTTTTAAAAAAATTAACAGATTTTAACATGGGTATTTTTATTGGGTTTTACCTCGCGGTGATCGGTTGCGTGTCAATTTAGTTTTATAAATCAGTTTAGGCTGAGTCAATTTCTCACAATTAATATCAGTTGCTATTGGCTGATGCTAGATCCTACGTTGCCAAAGCCAGAGGAACTATTCAACCAATGTTTTTGAGGTTTGATCTGCTCTAATTAGCATTTAGCCAGGTCCACACAATTGCAGGGTCATGATCATATGATCAAATCATATCATATCATGAGACACAATGGGTACATTAGATTTGGGTATTATATATGAGAAAGAAGAAAGTCAAGAAGAGAGATGGGTGTGAACTAGTGGGTATCTTGAATAGATTCTGGACTAATAACAAGGACAAAGAAGAAAAACCTTGCTCTACTGTTGTGCCTATTCTTAATTGAATTACCCATTATTCAATTCATAAAGTCTCCTTCTTTTTCTCATAAAGTCTTCTTTTTGAAAATCTTGACGAGTCTCCATGTTTCTCCTTGATCTCCAGCTACCATACAGTACTTATAGTTAACATTTTCTCCCACACACTTGTGTGTGTGTGTCTATGTATATATACACACACACACATATAAGTAACGTTATATATCATTACCATTCTTCCCAAGGAGATATAAGAAAGGGAAGCTAAAGCTTTAACACAAAAACAAGAGAGCAAGAATCATGGGGAGAGCTCCTTGCTGTGACAAAGCCAACGTGAAGAAAGGTCCATGGTCTCCCGAGGAAGATGCCATACTCAAGGCCTATATTGAGCAGCATGGAACGGGTGGCAATTGGATTGCCTTGCCACAGAAGATAGGTAACTGATATATATATGTACATAAATTGTTAATTTGCCTGTAATTTAGTGTATGTGATCATTAACTAACTAATTTATTTGCTATATACAAGTAGGCCTGAAAAGGTGTGGCAAGAGTTGTCGACTTAGATGGTTGAATTACCTCCGTCCAAACATTAAACATGGAGGGTTTTCAGAGGAAGAAGATAACATTATTTGCAGTCTCTATATAAGTATTGGAAGCAGGTAATATAGTTAGTGCATTTTTCATGTGCAATATGCATCTATATCCATGATCCTAACAATAATTTGTTCGTATAATTAATGATATAGGTGGTCTATCATTGCTGCTCAGTTACCTGGAAGAACCGATAATGATATAAAAAACTACTGGAACACAAGGCTTAAGAAGAAGCTCTTAGGAAAACAGCGCAAGGAACAAGCAGCCCGGCGAGCTAGTCTCAAGCAAGAAATCATGACAAAGAGAGAAATAAATGAGAGCTTCATGGTTCCTGGGGCTATCCCTCATCAACAAAGCCCTTACTGGCCAGAGGTACCAGCTCTAGTCATGAATCAAAACCAAGATTCTCATTTGATGGATCAAGAATCCATTAGGAACTTACTGATCAAACTTGGTGGAAGATTTTCTGACAATAATCAAGAGTCAGCCCTATTCACTACAATCAACAATTACCCTCTTGACGGTTCAAGCAGACAAGATCAAGTACCATACACAAACTCCATAGATGTGCTTTCTTCTTCGGCACCCATGCGATCAATGGATAGTACCTGTTGTTCTCAATTTCCTAATAGCAACTACAACGGTCCAAATATGTGTCAAGCTGGACTTGAAAACTTGTTGGTCGAGCTAGGTGGATTGGTCTGTAGCAACCCACAACGTGTAGAAGGTTTGGATAGTTTCTATGGGATGGACATGGCTGCCAGTGGCAGCACGGGGGCTAGCTCTGCAGAAAGTAACAGCTGGGGACATATAAGCTCTCTTGGTTATCCTCAGCTTGTTTCTGACTATGAAACTTGCTTGCAAAGCATGCCACAAGATTCATCTTTTGAAGATTCAAGCTTCTTTGGGCCACATTAATGACAATACTAGCTGTATAAACCAGTTTGTTCAGTTTATATATATATCTATAGGAATTTGGAGTCTGGATTTCAGGAAACCTTAAGAATTTAATTTAGTCAAGAAATTTGTTTCTGTAATTTTTTTTTTTTGTGACTTTCACTTTCATTTTCACCACTTCATCGATCATTCCGGTTCATTAATGATAAGCAGCTAATTTCTTTCCATTCAATCCTCTTGATTTCTACTGTTTTGATTGAATTGCTTCATAGCAGAATGAATTAAGAGGAACTTAATTTGACACCATTCTTTTCGTTTCTTTAGGCTTAATTAACTATTAAATTGTATGTGGAACCTGAACTCAAAAATCATATACCACTTATTAGAAAAGCATTATAAATTAATTCTGTAAATAATTTAAATATATCATTAACTCAAACCTTACTATCCTTGTTCTAGATTATGTTAAATAGTAATACTAACCTATTATTAGACCACAACCCTCACTGAGAAATTGAGTTTAAGTTTTTCGATTAAAATAGTTTTAATTTCCACGCACATTTTCATGAGTGTGGGTACCACTAGACAACATTCATTGGTAATTGGGTTAAATCCAGGTTTATATTAGTGACTCGGAGCGATAGATAAAGATCAATGGAGCTGTGGAAGACTAGTGCTGTATTATCTATCTCTTAAATGTAATGTAAAAAGTACAATAGGTGGAATTAAGTAATTGAACCTGTCACAAAGTTTGCTCAAGTTGTTCATGGAATGGCATGCAGTACTAATGAAAGCGGGAAAGATTGCTTTGACGTTTTGGCAATGATTTGCTCGGCTCTAGCTAAAGTAGGGCATCAAAAAGTGGCTGCATTCCTTTTCTTTTATCTTCATGTCTGCAACGCAACAAGAGGTTTGTGAAGGCACATGCTATGATCACTCCATGTAGTTCCAACTACAACTGCCAAATCGCCAAGCACTTTCTATATGGGACTTTACTGAATGTTATGTTACTGATTCTGTATGTGTCTTCAGATCGATTTATAATATATAATAACATAATATTGGCACTGTACGTCCTATCTCAATAAATCATATATATTCTTGAGCATCCTAGCTAGCTAGGACTTAATAATTTATTTTTTAATTCATGATGCATAATTCTCTACCTGGTATATTAACGAAAATAAATTCCTACAGATATTGATTCCAAGATTAAAACTTAGAAAACTAATTAATGAAAGAAATTAATTATAGTTTAAAAATATATAAATTGAATCCTTGTGATGTATAGAAATATGTCATATTTACTCCTCAGTGCAAACTCATCCAATTGAGACCTTATAATTTGAATTTTCGATAGCTTATAGGCATGTGCTAGCTGTGATACAAGATAGTTTGCTTGGAGTCAACATTCTTGGTTTACTTTTGGAGGGTGAGTTTTAATGCGTTAGAAACATGTCGAAAACTCATTTGTCATACATAATTAATGCCGTTTTTCAGAGACTTAATTTCATTTTAGTTGTAAAGTTTTTTTCTTAAGAAATTTATCTAGAGTGTAATTTTATTTTATTGCAATTTGGTCCCTTTTTGGGATCCTTTTGGTCCTCACATTTTTAATCTAGTCCTTATAAAAAACCTCCTTGCAATTATTGTCCATGATTCAAATAGTTTTCTTTATATTATTGTATCGATAGTGCTTGTGGTACAGATAATTTCATTTTTTCTTAAATCATTACGTGATTAAGAATTCATATTTGTTTTTAAATTAAAGGGACTAAAATGACAGTTTGACAAATTTCATATATTATTATAATTTTTATGGTTCAAATAATTAAAAAATTATTTTAAGGAGACAAAATGTATTTTTGAAGAACACATAAGGACCTAACAAATCTTGCAAATAAGAATCAAATTTTAAATAAGAAAATACAGGGACTATTTTTTTTTAAAAAATTATAGGACTGAAATGAGAATTTATTGACATTATTTTTTAATAGATAAAACAATATAATCGGATGTAACCAATGGGTTTTTCACACATGTCCGATTACCAAAATCCACCCTTCAATATATAATCACCAAAAAATTTCGACTCCAAACACACTCCCTCTTCGGGTTCTTAAATTTCAAATTCTAACATTCTAATTCGAGAGAAGTTAACAAAAGAAAAAAAAACTTGTTTACCGATGAAATTTAATAAAAAAAAAATGTGATTTTTGCAATGTAGGGTTTAGAACTACAAGAGTATCCACCACCTGACCTACCACCTTAATTAGGGTTGATGCAGAAAAATAAATTATAAACATTAACAGTGGTGGGATACTTATATTCATTATTAAAATTGTAGGGTTGAAAAGCAAACACCAAGGGAAAATACATGCATGACGTAAATTCTCTTTTTCCATGCTCATAAGTCAAAAACATAGAAAAAAGGTAAGCACTATGTATGATTGACAAAATTGACCTGGTCCCTTTGTGGCCTCGGGAAAAATTCAAGATCAAGCACTAGCTAGCAGCTTACAAGTTTCATGACATGGTTCAGCGATGAAAGTGGTATCTAATAATATTCACGAGTCTCCGGTTCAACAATTTTCACTGTCCTATCTTACAGTCACCAACTCAAAAAAAAGAAAAAAAAAAACCACTGTCTATTCATCTTGATTATCTATTAATTTATTTTTATATTTTAAAAGTGTTTTTCTAAAATAAATTTTTAATTTTTTTCAAATCAAATCATTTTAATATAATAATTTTTAAAAAATAAAAAAAATATTATTTTAATTTATTTTTAAATAATAAAAAATAATTATGACTGCACTCCAATCTACCGCTGAATGCGTGAAAAGCTTAGTTGACATCGCACAGATTCCTCGAAAAAATAAATGCGAGTCCCATATCGGTTAGACAATTGAAGTTAATTAGGGGCACTGCTCAATATCTGCTAGTAATCTACCTATGCCCTGATCTCTTGCCATTGATGTCACTGCTTACACAATACATCATACTAGCTTGTTCCAACGTTTTGAATTAGCTAGAGAGAAGTTTCCTGGGTCTTGCGCGGCACAAGGGCATGTATTTCTGTGGATTTTCATGTCTGGTTTTGGATGGTGCGCATGCTCTCTCCTCAACCATTGGATGTGCAGCATGCCAAGTTTGATCAATATATCTTGATGGCTGCGAGGCTTTGAATTTCCCTGTCAATTTCTGTTGTGACATAATAGAATTACTGCTTAATTGAGTGCAAAATTGTTAGTCATGGGTGAATGTTTGTTGTGTAGGGGATCAACTTTCTAATATTCTAATAATATAGCCATTATACCTTCCATTTGGATTTGTTGTGTAGCTGTTTGTTGAGGATGTTGAAACATTAACTCGGTCATTCATATTTGTCAACAAGCGCAGCCGTGAGAGGGAGATCAGAGTTCATGTATTAATTCTTCAACCGTTCACACAGAGAAACAAGTGTAAACATTTCCAGAAAAACGACTCCGTGGATGACAGGAGAAATTAACACACACACACACACACACACCCCTTGAGGAGCAAAGTTAATTTTCTTGTATGGTCTGGCTTGGTCCTAGGGTCAAAGAAACATGTATTTTCCAGTCTCTGAAAGGCGAAATGAGGAGCCAGCTCATTGCTAAATTGGCGAAGAAAACAAGCTCAAACTGTAAAGTGCTTCACGGTAGGTTCTCCCATCTCTTTCCTTACAAAAAAAGAAGAAAAAGGAAAGCGAAATAAATTAATATAAACGGGTAGAAAAAGATCATAGATTGATTTTTTAAGATTTATACTTCATTATCAAATTAACGTGGCCATGATAATATTAATAGAAAATTAGAAACTGTGCTCTCTCTCCTTGTTCTTAATTTGTACAAATTCATAACATATAATTGTATTTGGTTTTTTAGGTTGATATATGGTTGAATCTATCCTTATATAATAATAATAATAATAATAATAATTAATGATGTGATTCTTAATATATATATCCCTAATTGAACCAATTTCATTTTACATATTTATAATTAACCAAATTCACAGCCAGTAGTTTGATGCCATCTTTTCAATAAGACCGCTACTCCTCAACAACGATAAGATGGAAACAACTCAGCATACATACATATCGACGCAGATGATGGGCCCATAAATAACTTGTTTTAGTTAGTCTTTTAATATCTCGGGATTGATTTGAGAGATATCATGGACTTCTAAGCCAGCTTTGCATATATATATTGACAAATGCAATTGCTAGCTAGCTAGCTAGCATTTCTAATTCTTGTCAACCAAAGAATATTATACTTACTTTATAGTGCTGGTGTACATTATATCTTTGGTGCACCAAATTAAATTTGATGTAATTAAAGTCAAGATGCATAACTCTATGTGTGATCACACGAATTCTCAAAAAATTGAGTTGGTTCGTTTTTGTCCTTAATAGGTCATACCTATATTGTCTTTCTTTAACTTTCTATTTTATTTCTTTATAATATATAGTCGATTATATTATAAACAGCCTAGATGACAAAGAAAAAAAAGAAAAGCTACCATGTTGTCTTTGTTTAACTATTCTTAGATTTCTAGCTATTTAGCTGAATAGCATGCAGCAAAAGTATAATATATATTTATTTAATTCCTTCAACACGCTTCAGAGTGTGAAACCAATGAACTCTGTGTTCATTATCTTTCTTATTTTCAACTAGGCTAGATAATGTTGGCTTGATGACCAAATGAATTATCTATACAGGAAATATTTACTTGGGTTTCAAGCATGAATACGATGATCACATCGTAAAATGTTACTGTAAAAAAAAAAACATCTCAACTTTAAAACTTGAATTGCTGGACTTGAAACTTTCACATCACAGATTCACATTTGCTACTTTTATTATTAACATTTGCTACTTTTATTATTAATTAATCTTAATTAAAAGTGTGATTCAAACTCGTGATTATTTGTCAATAAATCTCTGATATTATATCAAAAAATTATCTCAATTTAAAAACTTAAAATATTATATAAAATTCTAAAATATAATTTATATTATTCTCTAATAATTATAATTCTCATAACCATAGTTTTCAGACTCGGCCCAGTAGCCGGCCCGATCCAAGGCCCGGGTTTCAGGTTTTGACCGGGTCACCATGTCGTCCGGGTCAATTATTTTTTTAAATCAAAACGACGTCGTTTTAGTTAAAAAAAAACAAAAGTCAACGGGTTGCAACCGGATTTTTGACCGGGTCATGCCGGGCCACACCAGGTTTTTCCTTCCCCTATTTTTTCTTCAACTCGGCCCGGTTCCAGCACTGGGTCGGCCGGGTCCCGGTTCGACTCACCGAGTCGGGCCAGATTTCAAAACTATGCTGCTGACAGCCTAACTTGAAAAGGGTATTTAATTTTTTTTTTGACATGATAGTTTATACACAACTTAATCACAAGATCACGATATCAATGGTGATGAAGCTTAAATCACATATTGTCGTAACTTGCAAGTGGAAAAAAGAAGAAAAGAAATAAAAAATCATTATTTAGGCCATGTTTGTTTCCCGGAATTCACTTTCCGGGAAATCACTTTCCAAACTTTCCTGTGTTTGTTTGCCTTTAGAAAAGTTGGTCAACGGGAAATACTTTCCGGTCAACGGAAAACACTTTCCAGTCAAAGAAAAATTTGGTTTGGTTTCCAGGAAAATGTTTTCCCTTTTGGCTGTGTTTATTTTCCGGAAAGTGGTTTCCGGGAAACCACTTTCCAAACTTTCCTGTGTTTGTTTGCCATTAGAAAAGTTGGTCAACGGAAAACACTTTCCAGTCAAAAGAAAATTTGGCTTGGTTTTCAGGAAAGTGTTTTCCTGAAAAATTTGGGCGAAAAACACTTTCCGGAAGTTGTGAAAAATTTAGAAATGTCATTATTTGCTGATTATATCAAATTTGATCCTCAAACTTTTGATTGCTATATATAATTTGTTTTGAATATTTATTTTTCAATCCCATCTCTTAAGATTTAATTTTTATATTAATTTTGATCCTTATTTTTATAATTGCTATTTGCTTTTTTCTTATCATTTTTTTATTGAAATTTTTTATCTATCAAATTTGGTCCTTATTTTTTTGATTGTTACTTATTTTATTTGAAATAATTTATGAAATGTTAATTATTATTATTTTAATTTATTCACCTTTCATTTTTTTTTAAATTTTTAGATTTGATCTCTATTATTTTGATTATTATTTATTTTATTTGAGATAATTTATGAAATTATATTTTTTTTCAATTTCATTCTCATTCAAATTTTTAATTTGTAAAATTTGTTCCTCATTATTTTAATAAACTTGAGAAAAATAAAACATTAATAAGTTATTTTCCAGCTCATTTTCCATGACATAACCAAAAACTGGAAAGTGTTTTCCAACTTATTTTTCATTACACTATCAAACATCGGAAAATACTTTCCCGGAATTCACTTTCTAAAAAAAAACTATTTTCCAGCAAATAAACGAGGCCTTAGAAAAAAAAAAGTTGAACTGGTAAAAGAAAGATACGTGGTCATGACCACAGTTAGTTATATCAGCCTGTATGAAAAAGGCAGAAAAATCTATGGTGATTAATTAGAACATGAGATCTCAAGTTTTACATATCTTATGATAGTACACCAGGTTTCTCGTATGTGTTTATCATTGTTTTCCATTGCTTTTAGATGGTTTAGATTAATCTGTACGTCTTTTACATTGATATATATATTCCATATTTTAGATTAATACATGGCTAATTAATAATACAAAGGTAATAACTATTTAGGTGGTGGCCTAGCGGTAAGAGTTTGAGATCAAGAGGTTTGCTCCCTCTGTGATCTTAGGTTCGAGCCATGTGGTTACTCATATGATGGCCACTGGAGGCTTACATGGTCGTTAACTTCAGGGCTCATGGGATTAGTCGAGGTGCGCGCAAGCTGGCCCGAACACCCACGTTAAACTAAAAAAAAAATATAAAGGTAATTAACATCTTATTTGTCTTTACAAAATCTTATTTTACAAATATTTTGAGGGTTGTTAATTAGATTTATAATTTTCGATATGGGATTGCGTCCTTAATAATTTAGAAAAAAAAATCTAATTTTGATTGATTTGTAAGCTCCGAGTTTATTTTTATTGTCAGTTAAAAAAAAAAGAATAATGGAAAAATGTTATACAAACAAATAAACCATATTTAATTACTTGAACGTTATAAAGACTTATGTATTAAATACAATAGAAGAGATAGACTTTGGATTCCAGGAATAGTAAATTATCACCAAAGAATAAAAACAAAACTATCATATCAATCTATTTGTTTATTTAATTATATAGCATGATAGATCACGTAAAGGAGCTCAATCTTGTAACGTTTATTTATGAAATTGATGAGAGATGTATATCGGATCCAAAGATTTGTAGCCTCGACAAGGATGACAATTAATAGGTTAAATTATGCAATTGTTTTTTTTTATTGATATGATTGTTTTTGAAGGATCTAATCATTTCAAATTTAATATATAATTTAAAGTAGCTTCACTTAAAATATAAATATTTATGTATGGCCAACAGTATAAAATCAACTTTGCACAGGTGAATTTTACTTTCAAACTAGGGTTATTTTCAATAGAGCAATCAATAAGTCTATATTGTGCAGTAGAGCAAGCGATCCTGTTGAATCCCTCGGACTTTAGATTTTTTGATTTATTAATTGTTTTTTTTAGTGAAAGATGCCTTTTCTATTCGAGCATGAAATCTCCTTTTCTTCGACATAATATAGAGTTTTTAATATGATATATCTGGATTAGGATTCCAGCTTCTCTTTGATATTCAATAGATTATAGGTTTGACTAAAATATAATGAACTCAATTTTATCTATTAATTTTATCTATACTGGTAATAATTTTATCTATAATGCATATGATATTCGGATATGAACAGGTACAAATTACTAATTTGATTGTTCTTTTATTTTATATTTCTCTTTGTTTTCTTTTATCTTTTTCTAACACATTCATTTTATTTTCATGTAAATGATTTTTTAACTTTTCAAGAGTCATTTTCTAAATGAATTCTTTTTTATTAATACACTCTATTATTATATAATAAAAAGATAATTTGATGTGTACTTAAATATTCTTTACATGAAAATGTTACTACTACCACTAAAACCAAATTAAAAAAAAAAAAAACATATTCAAGACCACATTCTGTCAACGCCGTGAGGATTACATTTATATATGCATATGTAAAAGTAAATATCAAATGAAGCCTTGATTGATGCCTTGTGGTCACCGGAGACGAGACAAAAGCCTTGCAACCTTTTCATTTTAATATTACAAAAGTAATCCTTTTTTTTTGTTTATTTATTTGATATGGACACTCACTAACATGCATAACATGCATAGTCTCATTTTCTTTCTCATCTCCCAAGTTAGCATACTTGTTTTTTTATTACATTAAACAATTCATTCATGTCTTGTTATGTTTTTTTTATGCTCGAATAAAGAGATGGAGATAGTTCACAAGATAACATTTTTAGTCAGTGTGTTTTGTTTGTTTCATTTGGACCAATTTAACCGGATTTATGATCTACCTGGCTTTCTTTTTTTATGAAAAATAAAATTTTATATTTGGTTCCCGATTAATTTTGCATTTAAATGTGTAATCCGGTATTTGAGTTAATAATCTTTTGTTTTTGTAATCCGGTACCAGCTATTAAGTTAGATGACGTGTGTATTATTTAGTGATCTATGAAAAAAAATTGGATCCCAACGTATGAAACATGTATTAGGGCCATATTTGAGTACTTCATTTTTAAATATTTTATTTATTTGAGTTAGTAGTTTTTTGTTTTTTTTGTTTTTTGTTTTACTTTTTATAGGGCACCTATTGTAATGTAAGCTTATTAAGCACTGATGTGTCCGTTATCTAATAAGAGAAGGTAAAAAAGAGGTCTAGATAGATAAAATACGGAAATCACTAATAAAGAATTTTTTAAAAATAAAAATGAAAGAAAGAATTTTTTTTACTAAATCGAAAGAAAAAAGTTAGTAACGCTTGTTGTTACTCATTTTAAGGCCCTACATAAACAAAAAATAAAGAGAAAATACAAAAAAATCAAAAGACAAATATATATATATTAGTGAGAAGAGTAAACTAGAACATCTAGAAAATTATCAAAATACACAAATTTAGAATCAAGTACCAAAATGAAAAAGATGGCCAACTTAAGGGTTGATATTTGAGTATGGAGGGGGTTACATTGCATGCAATTAAAAAGTTTTTTGTATCAATTAAGGGTGTATGTACCAAAATTGAAAGAATAAGGAAGAAATTAAAACTTTGTCAAATCCCAATTAAAAACCCTCTTTTCTAGGGTTTTAACCCAGACAACGTGTCATTCAATCTCTGTTCATTTTCTTCCTTGGCAGTTCACGAAGGTTGACACTTTCCAAGAGTTCGTACTAGAGTTCTTAACCTCCAAATAGCATGAGGTATTTTTTTACAAATGAAAAAAGAACATCCCTTTTACAACCTTATTTCCATAAAATTAGTCATTTACATCATAATATTTCCATGAAAGTCCCTGATCAGCCATTACTCAATTTTCAGATTTGGGGCTGATAAGGTTGACACCTTTAAACGAATAAATATAGAGCTACAAACCTTTAAATTGAGTAAAAATTGATCCAAATAAAAGGTGTTCATCCTCTCCACTAAATTCAGGTGGTCTTAGGTGATTATGACGTCAAAATTTCTCCGACAAAGCCTCGAAAGTGGACAGCTCAGTCAGCCTCGACAATGTAACTATTTTGCAAAAAAACGATTTGATTTTTTTGTGTTCACACTAAAGACTCCTTAATGGGTCCTTATAAAGGGTTCACAACACTCCTCTCAAGATCAAGAGCTCAAAAATGGATTCAAGACCTTCTAAAACCCTATAAATACTCCCGTCAAGCATGCTTTAGGGGCTGGACATAAAAGAGGGAAAGAAAAAAGAAAAAGAAAAAGTAGAGTAATAACAATAAAAAATAGAAGGTCAGAGGTCCAATATCAAAACCAAATTTTCTTAAACTTTATAAACTTGTGAGAGGCAAAACTTTCCAAAGAAAAGCCAAGAAAGAGTAGCTTTACGTACTAGGTATACATTGCAAACCTAAAAAATAGGTCATTTGTGGCCTGTTTTTGTTGTTTTTTTATTTGTTTTGTTTTATGTTTATAGTTACAAGCATAAAAAAGAGTTTTGAATGCTTAACAAATAATATTGCATTAACCTCTTTGTTGCTTTGATTTTTGTTTAATAAAGTTACTTTAAAGTTTTCTTTATGTTTTTAATGTATTCAGGTTGATGTTTAAGTTCTCCTTTTAATATATAAATGTTGTTTTGGCTTTGATTTAATTTAAGTTATGTATGTTAAAGCAAAAGTGTTTAGCTCTAACTTGTTGAGCCATTTCATGTACAAAAATAGGTTCAGAAAACCAATTTTGAATCTATGTTGCATGAACATGTAGGCTGTTTTATGTTAGTTTTTAGATTTGGTATCTCATGCTTCATTTTGATTTTTTGATGTTTTTTATTTGTTTTTTAGATTCAAACATGTATATGTATGATATTGTCACTTGTTGGAATAAAAAAACATGCTTTAGAAGCAAAAAATGCCATTTTCTAGGTTTAACAGTGGTTGTCTTTACTGGAAATTCTCTGGGTTTTCTGGGCATGTTCCTCATGTTCTTGGGAAGAACATTGCCTTAGCCTCTAGATTTGGACCATGTTTGGTCCATTATTTTGCACATAACCTTTCCTTATGCATGACTAACCAATAATCTAATGTTTATTTGCACAAATAACATGTTTATAATGATTTTTAATCCTAGAGTTTCAGTTTTGAACCGAAACATATTTTGGCCAAATCGTGATGATTTAATGAAAATTAAAGTGAATGAACCTTTACTTCTTGATCGTTGAATGATTTGCAACCTTTCTGTACTTTTGATTTCATGAAATCTAGTTTGGATTTGAGTTCACGTTGCTAGGTTTATTTCGGGTGTCTTAGTGTTCTTCATTTGTTTTGTGTGTTTAATTCGTATTGTTCAAGAATTTTTGAGCTTGTGTTTTTTGGGTGTTTAATCTATTTTTTACTTTAGTTTTGTTTTTGGGCTGTCTTTCAGGTCAAACCAGAATTTGTGGTTTGGTTTATAGCTGAACCAAAGATTTCGGGTTAACCCGGTCGGGTCAGGTAAAAAAAATTAAAATATAAAAATATAAAAAAAATATTTTCTTTTTTCTTACATATGGCTAAAAATCATATAGTTATTTAAGCATTTTTTTAAAAAAATCTAAAATACTTTGACATGTTTTTTTTTATAAATATTACATGGATTTTACAACAAGTTTGTAATTTTCCAAAGGATTTTGACTTACATTTCAAAAATACCAAAATTTTATTTTTGTCTCTCTTAATACACGAGTTTATGAACTTATACGAAGACATATTCTTGATATTAAATAAAAAGACAATTTATTTTTGTTATCATTAGAACAATTAGGTTTTTAATCTGATATGATAAAGATTTTCTTATTGAGAAAGACTTTTCTTAAATATTGGACAGACTAATGGTTAGAAAACAAAACTTTTTCTTAGTTTATATAAGATAAATAAACGATGCAACTTACTTCAGATAAAACGTATTAGGGGTGCTAATACCTTCTCTTTACGCAACCAGTCCCTTTTTTGAGACTCTAAGACTAGTTAGGGTTTTTAGTGACCAAAATACTAGGTGGTCACTCTTATTTTTTTATTTATTAATAAAGGACAGGAATTCCTTGTCCTTTCTATTCATATCATTCCTGACTATCTTAATCTGAGAGGACAATTGTCGTGACGCCGCATACGTGCAACAACACTGATTGAATACTAAAATGAACAACTAATTAAAACCATCATGTCTTTCCAACATGATGGTTTTGATGTGTCATCTACTCATACTTTTTTTTTAAAAAATAAATATTAGGTGACAATTTGTCTTCTATTATAGACAACCTATCACCTATTGCAATATTTTTCGGTCATCTCCGATAACTGAAAAATTGGATTCCAAGGGTTTAGAACCAAAAACTTCAATTTTGAAGTCATTTTTACATAAAGAAACCTCAAAAGCATAAACAACCAGCCAACTCCAAAACACCAAAAAATCACTAAAAAATTGACATTCAACAAAATCTAAAAAACCTAAATGGACTCCAATTTATTTTTTCAGGTAAGATGAATGCTCGAAACCATCACCATCAAATTCCTCCTATTGAATGGAACCCATGTCAAGGATAGGTGTGAGAGTATAAGATGAGTGCTGAACATGACCATTGTTAACTAGAACAATGCAATGACACTTTTACCTCTCAAAAAAAAATTAACACTAGCTATCAAGGGTATTAAGGTCTTTTTATAGGATCCATTTGTCATTACTAAATTGACCGGACACAAATAAATCTTTTTCCTTCTTGATTGCGCAACGAAACAATCAAAATACAATTGGAAGCAAAAAAAAAAAAAACCTAGTGTTAAGGGGTATTTTCACAATGGTTTTTTCATCGTTACAGGAGAAATTTGATATTTGATAAAAAAAAATGCACGATGAGACTACGAAAATACCCTATAATTTTTAACATAATAAAATAATGTGTCAATGTTATGGATGTATTTTATTGTATTATGATATATATTTTTTTAATTGAAAAACACAAAGATATTATTTATTCTTAATAAAATAAATTACGAAAGAGTTGTTAATGTTAATTAAATATTTAAACAAAAATCTAATCTTTCCCGTATGCAAATATTTAACTTGATGTTTTTTTAATCTTAGCTATTATTTTTTCTTAACAAGAATAAATGATTTTTATTTTTATAAATACATCATGTAAATAATTTTAAAAAAAAATTAAAAAGAAAAAAATTAAAGATAAATTATAATAATCTCTTTGAAACATTATAAAAATACCAAATAATTTTAAAAAATAATCAATATTTTTTAAAAAAAGTTGAACCAAAAAATAAATAAAAAATAATCAAAGAGAGATTATTAAATTAAATTTAAATAAAAACTAATGCAAAGCAAACCATACATAAAAAATACAGAGGGTACTAATTAATTTTTTTTTAAATAATAATAGTAATAACAAAGAGGTAAGGTGCTTAATGGCTAGCCCATGAGCTTGACCTTATGAAAAAGAGTCTAGGCCCGCGCTTGAGTTTTTTTAGGCTTTTTTTTTTTTAAACTAGATGATAGGGCACTTGCAGTGGAAAACGACCAATCACCTACTGTAATATTTTTCGATCACCTCTAATAATTAAGAAATCAGGGTTGATGTTTTTGGACTAAAATACCCCATTTTAAAGTCGTTATTTTTTACTTGAAAGCTCCTAAAAAACACTATAAAACCTTCATAAACAACTTACCAACCATAAAACATCCTAAAATCACTCAAAAAACTGAAATTAATTAAATTAAAAATATCCAAACAGTTCCCAATCTAAATGTTTAGGCATGTTTATAGAAAACAAATATCATCATTGAACTTTTCTC
Source organism: Populus trichocarpa (assembly GCF_000002775.5). Classification (NCBI taxonomy): domain Eukaryota; kingdom Viridiplantae; phylum Streptophyta; class Magnoliopsida; order Malpighiales; family Salicaceae; genus Populus; species Populus trichocarpa. The sequence goes on along the minus strand of NC_037291.2, from coordinate 579,484 downwards.
GTCAAATAAAACATGTTGACCCAAATATCAACTATTTTTATTGGTGGAACATGACCAATTGACAATTTTCTCTCTACTCTATTATTTTCTAGTGATTTTACCTCTCTTTTATCAAACTCAAAAACTAAAAAAAAACAAAATAAAATTTTAGATCAAAATAAATATTTTAAGAATTTTGAGATTAGCCATATATTTTTTGTGTGTTTTACATTGGAAGTCTTCTGTCTTTTAATTTTGTCTTTCTACTACAACTTCAAACTCTATCTCATGGAATTAGGCTGCAAAATGATTAAATAAAAAAAATAAAAAATTTGAGGATGAGTTTTTTTATTATAGAAGGATGAAAATAAAATAAAAAAAAAGCTATGAATAGGAAAGCAGTAGGAGAAAACCCCAGAGAAGAAGTATGAGAAAAACCTTAGTTCGTCTAGTATATTTTTTTAAACACAAACTCCTGCAACAAAGCTAAAAAAACTTTAATGTCAAGACAATTCTTTTCTTATACAAATTGATCACTGTATACTATATTCAATTACCGATTACTATTCCAATCTGATCAATTTGTTCTTCCCACTTCCTACTTTTATATATTAACAAAAACATATTAAAAAACAAGAAAAAAAAAATGGCAAATGCGAGTCATCGTCTAGCAAATACCCAAATCAAATTAAGAGAAAATCGGCCTCATGGACACTCCATATATACACTTTAGTAGGCCTAGAGGTGGAGTATATATGGTCAGAGTAGAAAACAACAAGTACTAAGGCAATGAGCCCAACTTCAAAATCCAGTATAATTCTTCTTAACTGTACCCCAGCCCGTTAAATTTGCCAATACTTGACCCAAGGTCCAGCTTCTTGAAATTACCCTAAATATTATCGTAATTTATTGATATTTTTTTTTATAGGTATTGTCATTGGTATTTAACAATTTTCTTGGTAGTGTATATAGTTGATTATATTATTATATTATTATTGTTATTATTTGTAATAACAATTTTACTGTATTATTAAAATCATTAAGAAACATATGGTGAAAGGCAACTAATTACCCAAATATAAATCCCATTATTCCGGTTTCAAGAATCTGATTTTTTCTTCTTCTTTTTATAAGGAAAGCATAAAATTGGTCTGGGATTAATAAGTGTGTAGTTGTTCGATAAGATCAAAATTAACATGTAATTTCTCAAAAACATAAATCCAATTATTGTCATGTTCAATAATTGAAGAATTAGGATTGGGAATTGATAAGGGAGCTGGGAACCATGTTCGTCTGCCTTGTTCTTAAAGTTAACCCCATTTAATTTGAAGGTGCTTGCCGGTCCACATATGGAGGCAGACATTTTGGCTAATCTTTATTTACTTCGTTATTTGAGTAAAGGGGGGGGAATATGTAGAGTGCTCCAACAGCCATGGCCCTTTACCCTAGTAGATCAGAACTAAAAAAATGGCATAAAGGCTCACTTTATCACTGGAAGATCATGGCCACAATCTTCGGGGAGGCAGAAATATTAATATGGCATTATTTATTTATTGTATTTTTCATCTACAAATTGATCGTTTATTATGTACCACAAGCATACTGAACAAGAGAGGATTTTTTTATTCAACTCAAGAAAATATTTTTCATATCCATCAAAATATTTTTAACATTTTTATAAAAGTGTTTGATTCAAAACAATTGCTTTTTTTTTTTTCATCCTATGTATCGATCGACTTTTCGAATAATTTAAAGACTTAACTATATAAACACATATATGTTGAGTTCTTGAATAATCTGAGGGATTTTCTCTCACAAATACACATAAATTCTATTCTTGAAAACCACAGACCAGTATAAGATTAATTATGCTATTTACATGAAGTCATCTAAGTAGAGAAATTTGTTCAATGTTAGGATAAGATTAAAATGTTCAAATGTACATTGACCAAAATGTAATGTTTTTCAAAACCGAGTAGGCTACAGCCCTTTCCAGTCCCTTCAAGGATCCGTATTTCTTTCTAATTATAATTATCGTAAGAGAAAAAGGTTCAAACTCGAGACTTTTTTAGAGAAGAAAATTAAAAACATCAATATCAATTGAGCTATATAGCTTTGAAAAAGGTTGACAAACAAAATGCAGCATCTCAAGATGTCTTTCCCCATTCGTAATCAGATTCTATGACTTTCTAGATGTTGAATTATACAGAGATGCCAAGATGATATTGTTTGGTGCAAAGTATACAAATCTCCTCTAAGCACAGGGCCGGATAATCGCTTAGCATACATACATATATATAAATGGAATGATCATGACTTTTTGAACAACACTTTGTTCCAACACAAAAATTAATGTTTTCCTTGGTCTGCTAGATCAATACTGTTGATCTCCTCCCTATGTAAGGCCAATTCGAGACCACGGTACGATTGGAATGCCCCACAGAAACCCCATTAAACATGACAGCATAATTAAAAAATTAATAACCTAAACTGATGCAGCTAGCTCATCTGCTTTAAGGGCAGTACTATTTTGATAATTTGATGTTCTTCAAGAAGACAAGTTATCTTTCAGATAAAAGGTTAGGTGCGAGGCGGGATATGAGGGATATACCCTCCACTTTGGAAGCAGAAAAGGAAAGGAGATTGCAAATTTACAATTGTCCAGAGGAAAAGGAGGCATCTCATGAAAGCGTGTTTGGAATAACTCAGAACCACTTTATACACTGAAATTTCTTGGAAATTTAAGAACCCAACATAAAAAGTCTTGAGATACTATAGCTAACTTCCCGCAAAAAGTATTTTACTTTATCTCTATTGTTTGCAATAATAAATATGAATGACTAATATCTTATGAAAAAAATATATATATGTTAAATGGATTCAATACTCTTTAATTTAAGCTAGATGTTCATCCTTCATGTGCATGCTCAATCAATACACATGTGAAGATAGTATTATTTTGATAAGTTAATATTTGATAAATAATATATCAATTAATTAATAAACCTTCATGCTATAATGATATTAATTAACAGAGGTTTAGCTGTATATATCATCAAAGAATCATCTCAATCCAATAGTTTAATCTGTTAGGTGAGGTTCAGGATATTGTTAATATTATTCTCTAATACATCCCCTCAAATGAAAACCTTTTGAACTTGAAACTTGCACATGTTCACTTTACCTTGTACTTAATTTTTATCAAATAAATAAGGATGGTGAAATTTGAACTCGTGACAGCTTGGTCATTAAGACTCTGATATCATTTTAAAAAATCAATTCAACCTAATTACTTAAACTGTTAAGTGAAGTTTTAAAAAATAATATATATATATATATATATATATATATATATATATATATATATATATATATATATATATATATATGATTTATATAAGCAACTCCCTCACATACAACTATCTAGATCACATCTCTTGAAGAAATACTGAAACAACTAGCTAGGGTCTTGTAGGTACCTAGCGACTAGCGAGTAATGTTGTAGATTTTCATTGTTAGCTTTGACATTGCTCCAAAAGCACTTCGTGAAATGGTTATCTTAGTTGGTAAAGCCTTAACTCTTGAAATAAATTTTCAAACCTAATCCATGACAAAAATTCAAAAAAGTTGAGTGTGAAATTTTTAAACTAGTTGGCTGCTGTCATGATCTGAGAGAAACTTTGACAGGATTTTCTTTTATTTTTGTTTTTTAGCGTGTTGTCAAACGCGTGCTAAAATTGACACATGCATAGGTAAACAATTACAGACCTTTTATACATCTGAGTAACCAGGGGTCCTTAATTTTAGAAAATATCTTTTATCAAGTAATGTGGCATTTCATTTTGTGAAAAGTCCTTCAAAATATACATCACGAATCTTATGACAATTAATGATATAATGATAATTATAAAATATATTAATTAATAAATCACAAGATGTTATGTGTTTAGTATTGTATTAGTTTTTGTAGCTGTGATTTAAAAAAAAAACAAGTCCAAGAAAATTATTTTTACTTTTGGTTTAAAAAAAAAAAATAAGTTTAGAAAAAAATATGTTTGGTTAAAACTATATTATAAAATAAAATTTTTACATGCAAAATAAATAAAAGCAAGTCTCCATGAATAAAATAACCCTTTGCGAAACTAAGGTTTGAATTATAATTACGTGTAAGCTCTAATGCAAAAAATAGAGCTATTTCGATAACCAAATAATAAAAAATAGAAACTACCATAATATCAAATAATTTCTTAATATAAAACTAAGCATTCCTAGCATTACTCTGCGAGTAATATAGAGTCGTTGCATCATGTATTATAAAGGCGTGAAGATTTAATATCATACAGCTACATACATATCTTAGAATACCAAATTCTTTTTTATAAAAATATTTATAATTTAGAATGTTACACTATATTAACTTACACTAAAAGAATTGTAGAATAAATCATTAATGGAAAACTTGTATAATATATAGTTACTTACTAGTAATTTTGAATAGACGTAAATACCATTTAAAAAAAGCTATATAAACAACCTAAATAGTATTGTATATAGATAGCCACTAGCACCCTACATAGCACTCTTCACAACTATATATATATATATATGTTTGATATTGAATACAACTAATAATTTTACTAATAATTATACTAACTGTCAATTAATTTTTAGAAAATTTGACTTACTGAAATGCAATTTAAATTATATATCTAAAAACACAATGCCTAAAACTAGATGAATGTTTGTTTCCATTTTGTATATAAATAGTTATAGTTTTTTGGACCTTTATATTGTGCACTACTAGAAAATTGAAAAATACAAACAAACACAACGACATAATATTTCCGTCAGTATATTGAGAAAAAAATTTGCGACCGAATATATCTTTGCCATATTCATCAGTAAACATCGATGAAAATATTTTCTTGGTATATATCAAGAAAATTACAGTAAGAAAAGAAAAGAAAAACCAACAAGTACAATAACGTCTCTCCCATATAGGGGCTTACTTGGTTATTATTTCTTACCAATAATCCATATGTACGTATCAAATGTTTTCTTCATTATTACAAATTGAAGCTTATAGAAATAAGCTTAAAGAAAATGTCTATATGTAAATCACATCCCATGACCATATGAAGTTGCATAATTTATGAAAACTATCCACCTAATGCCTAATGTTAATGATTGAGTTGTTCACCACATATTTTTAATGGTTGGAATTTATAACAAAATCTTAAAGAGTTTTCTTATGGTAGATTCAGTTGGGAAACTATTTTACTAGAGAGGAGCCCTATAATTTTTTTTTAAAAAAAAAACAGAGAGATAACATGTATTAATGGATCTCAAAAGAAAAAAAAGGGATAAAATGCTTTCATATGAACATATATGATAGGAGTTAATACATTTAATTACTAATCAAAATAATCCATACACTTTATTTTTCATAAAAATTGCCAACCTTAATATAACCCAAAGGAATTGAAATGCTAGTGTGAAAATAAAAACTTGTTATTCTAAGTTAAGGGTTTATTTTGCTTTCTATATTCTTCTATATTCTCTATTATACTTGTTAATGATTTTATCGCATGTCTTATCTCTTTATCTATTACATTAAATATTATTAATTAAATAATGAGATTCAATGTTAAATTCACTAATATTTTATAAGGTGAAAACGAAAAGATTCAAAAAGTATTTGATCTAAGATTAGAAAAGCAAAGAAAAATTAAGAATATCTAGAAACTTACCAATAACATGGGCACAACTATCATGAAGAGTTTGTGAAATCAAAACATTCAAACTTTTGAGAATTTCCATATAATAGATTAATGACTTCTAAAATAATCATAATCTTATAAACAATCTAAGCAAACTAGAAACAACAACAAAGTGTAAACATAACTAAGAGTTTAGTGAGGTTTATTTGGAGAACCAAATGTTGATGCTCTAAGATTTTTTTTCAAATATTAAAGGTTGCCAATAAGCATTGTTGAGATATATGCACTATTTGTGCTAACTTTTTAGTCATTTCACAAGTATTTAATATCAAGACAGTATATGTAATGAGATAAGCTAGTTGACTCATTTTATTCTCTCTTTGATAAGTTGTTTAATGTGGTGTTATCGAGTGAAGTTGATAATAAACTGATATAAAAATCCAATTCTAATGGTATTTATTAAGTTAAATCTATGTGTGGCCTTTTATTAACTCTTGATCAACCTAATTCATTTAATTCTTTTAATGGTGTATGAAAAGGATTGGTTCCTGTATTTTTTTTTTTTTTTTGCTAGATGGTTGTTCATAGTAAAATCAATACTAGAGGAGTCTTGGTTATGTGGGGTATTCTTAAAGCTAGAGATGCATACTATCCACTTTATTTGGCGTTAGAGGAATCGATGGATCACCTACTTATTCATTATAATAATCATTGGCGTATTTAGTCTAAATTTGTTGATTGGTGGGGTTTATCTTGGTGATGCCCTGAAAATATATTAGCCTTATTTCATTAATGAGGATCTTTTGTTCAAGAAAATTTCCAAAGAAAAACTTGATTTATGTTATTCTTTACAAGCTCATGATCCCCTTAACTTTGTTAAAATGAATTATTCTTTAATCCTAAGTAGCCTAAGTATGATTCTCTTTTTTCTCCTAATTCTAACCAGATTATGTGTGTGGATTAAGGGTTTATTCTCTGAATTTTCTTATTGTGCTCTTGATTTGTTAATTTCTATTGACAGTTTAGTTTGATGGTGAAATAATAAAAGTGTTAGAGCTTACATTCTGTGGTCTCCCCCTCAATCTCATATGCCGAAATGGAATCTTGATGGTTCATCCATTGGCAAACCAAGCTTTGCTAATGTTAGAGGGGTTTTTCATAATATAAAAGCTTGATGCTTGGTTTTTTATTTGCTCTTATTATGATTAAAAATTCAAATGAAGATGAGGTTCTAACTGTGATTAAAACATTTGAATTCAAATAAATTTAATCTTTGAATCTAATTCTACTATTACGGTTGACTTGACTTGATGAAGATATCATAAGTTTTTTATCCTTGCATCTAGATTTTCTTCAAAACTAGGTTACATGTCTTTCTTCCATACTATTTGCGAAGCTAACCATATGACTGATGATTTTGTAAAGCAAGGTGTGACTCAAAGTCATGACTTTGTGGCCTGACTATGATCTTCCTACCTTTTTTACTTGTATATTTGACATTTATATTGTTATAACTATTGGTTGTTTATTGTTGTTGTCTTAATTTTTGCTGGAATAGATTCCAATACCTCTTTTTTTTTTGGGCTGGTGTCATTGATGCTTGCTAGGTTGTTGGCTTACCTAATAATTACAAGGTGTCTCTCATACATAAGAATATAGCATGGTCATCAAGCTACAACTTATATTTCTATGGTGTCTTGGTTATGTAGTCTTTTTTGGATAAGAGTATCTGCTAACCTATAGCTTTCGATTCTATGGTTTCTATTATTCTATGGTTTTATTTCAATTATTTAACTTCTTAGTAAATGTTCTGCAAATTTGCTAAATTCCAATATGGGTGATCTGTTGTTCCATTTTTAGCAGATTCATTTTGTACTTCTTTGCTATTCTTTATGGTGTTTTAATGCAATCTCTTGCTTATATAAAAAAAATCATCATAATGATAGGGCAAAAAACATTTTTCCATAAGTGATTGGTGTTGATTTTTATTCAGCTCAGGCAACAATGAAATTGCTTAGGTTTATTTATGATTAGATTGATAATTTGCTAAACTTTTTCATTTTGCACTAGTTAAATGATCTTGATAACCTTTGTTGCAAGGTTTTTAGCACATTTGATAGAACCCCAACCAGAATGAAAGTAGTAAGTTAGTTGTATATAAAAAGATAATATGCTCTGCATTTACACCAATGTTATAAAGTTTATTCTGGATTTGTGGAGACGAGAGTTTGATTTATGATAAAAAAAAAAAATTTGAGGGGGGGGTTGCTGTTATATGCATAGAAAAATGAAGGAAGGAGAAGAAACGAGAGAGGGGGAGAGGATGAGAGGATGAGATCACTCGCTAGGTCATACATTAAATATTAATGATGGATTTACAAACAGATTTCATCAGCGGGTTAATTCTGTTAATAATTTGATCTATATAAATAAAATGTTATTGTATCTTTTGGATTTTTTTAATTTCTTTCTTTTCCACTATAATTATTTAGGTATATATCAAGAGAATATTTCTATCGATATTTACTAATGGATACAACAAAAAAACTATCATGTCAGTAAAGTTCACCGCAATCCACCAATAAAATTTTTCTATCAATATTTTTATTTGTATTTGCTAATTTTTTAGTAATGTTTTTTCTTATAGTGGCCCTTCAACTAATTGAAAGAAACCACCTCGAGCTACCTAGATCTAATTTAACTAATTTTGTAGATAATGTAAGGAGTGACTAATTAACTTACAAGGTTTTGTCCAATGCTGATTGATGATTGTTGATTATTTGAGTAAAACATAATGGCAAAGGCTTTCTTGTCATTGTCCCTTTAATATTGTAAATGCAGACACGAGGCGGTGGTTAATGTCTAATTGTGATGTTGGTGTCCAATTGATTGTGGACACAAGCCTTCTTAATCAATTCTTTCTATGCCTGGAGTGTTTCTAGTGGTTAATTTTCAAAACTAAAGCCAATAAATTAGCTGTTTGCTTACCTTAACCCAAGCTTTACTCAACTTTCATGCCTGTTTTTGTCAAGCTAAAAGGTGCTGATTATATAATCTTTGAAGCTACACAATATCTCAACCTAGGGAAATTTCTATTTCTTAGCTGCTATATATGCATGTTTATTTATTTATTTATTCATTCTAACATTTTTTTTAATTATATAGTAATGATATTTTTGGACTAGCTTGCATGTTAACTAGAATGTTAAGAATGCATCTCCTCCATATCATCTGATACATTTAGAGAAGTTTAATATTTTTTTCAAAATATTAACTTCAAAGATTTAAATCCAATAAAAGAATAAAGCAAATATCTTTAAGTACGAAAGCCAACCTCTTGGAATTACTAGCAAATGTTATACACAGCAACACACAACCACAGCTAAGCAACTAATACCGAATTTACTTATGATTATATCCTGAGTTTTTTTTTTTTTTTTAATTTGTACTCTTTTTTCTATTAAGCCATTTATTTAATGGCTATAACAATTAATTAATTAATTAATCTTTCGTATTTCATAAGAATATCCTCTTAAGAAACTAATATCAAATTTACTTGCATTATACACACACCATCTCCAAGATTATTTGAGCGTTTATATATATATATATATAATATAATATAATATAAAGTTTGACTGCCGAACCAAAATCTCAGACGTGCTGAAAGAAATAAAACTGATGTAACTGAAACCGCGTTAACATTTTATAATTAATAAATCTAACCAGAAAACCATAATATAATATAAAGCGTTACTGTATACCAGACCCAGCAACTCCAGTATCCTTTTTTGATTTAGTACTTCAATGATCCCAATATTAGTTAATTAATTATCCTCGAAACTAATTTATATAACTATTATTATATATAAAAATTGGAATCGAAAACCAGAAATCACATAGGGCACATGCATGTAGTCAACAAGAACATGGAAATCGACCAAAATTCTCATTTTAAAAAGAAATAATTATTAGTTAATCTGTCTTATAATATTTTTATTAGTCTCCAACGTAGTAATTAATGAGAGCTATACAAAACTCCAAATCAATGCAAGGATCATGGCAGTTTTGACAGGTATTCGCCGCATATCATGGACAAACCATAAAACTCTAATCAATGCAAATAAATTGCGAGTTACATATAAATATTTTCTAGAATAATAGATTGCATGTTCAATTATTATTGTGGAGGGTCAACCAGGGAGGCAATACTCTGTCTCGATCTCCCACACATAGCACATTCAAACAGGCCTTCTTTCTTGATATATTTAGGGGATTTAATTTAATAGTTTTTAGGTGTTAGTTTTAAGTTTTGAATCCAAAATATCAAAGAATAGAAGCAAATGTTACAAAGTAATTAGCAGAAATATATAGGATTAATTTGCAGAATATTTAAGACTAATTGGTAGTTAGATGTATTATAAGTATAAGCACATGACATCATGTTAACATGATCTTTAACTACACCATATTAAATTAATTGTCTTGAGAGGACTCTAAACTGAATATTTAAGTAACTGCGACTCCTGCATGTATTAAAAGAACAAAAAGGCTTTGAAGCAAGTATATACTTTAATTTAATATCCTTACGATGGACTTTTTTTTTCTTAGAAACAATTTTAAGAAGAATCTCATTATGAGAATATTAATGTCATAATCATATAATCTTATTGATAATTCTATATATATATAGATATTATTGATCACCAATTTGCTTCAACTAACCAAACTAGCATCACATGTCCTTCATATTTTCAGTTCACTACCATATCTCCTTAAGATTATTTTATTTTTTTTCATATCTCCTTAATTAAGATTATATCCATCATATATATATATATATATATATATATGCTAGTCGAAGCCCATGTCATAGCACCAACATAACCATATATAAAAGATATTGTGTTAGTGGTCTAACTAACTAAAGAAAAGTCTTTCATATGATTGGAGAGAGTTTCCTTATAATTTTACCCCTACATTTTTAAAATTATTTTTAAAGAAAAAAAATATCGTTTCCTTGATTGGTCCCTAGTTGATCACAGAAAGAATGAAAAATAGAGAATAAGAGAAAATGTAATCTGTATATATTTTCTTAATGAATAAAATAATAGTACAACAGAAGCTCATATATATATACATTCTAAACTAATCAGTTATGAAATATTATTACAAATATAATTTGAATTTCAATTTTGAATGCAGATTCATCAATGCAGCAGAATATATCCATCATAAACAAGAAGTTCACAGTTACAAAGTTTGAATCTTTGTAGTAACTCTCTTTTGAAACTCTCTTCTTGGTCTTCAATATCCGTTAGCTAGCTGGAGATGTAACGGTTACAAAGTTTGAATCTTTGTAACTGTAATTTTCTTCTTGATCTTTAATGTCTGTCAGTTACAAAATTTGAATCTTTGTAACTGTAAAGAGAGGTTTGTTTCCTAAAATTTGGTCACTTTGGGAGACAAATATTTTAATAAGCTGCAAAACCGCGTAGCTTTAGGAAACAGACATTTTAAAGTAAACACCTGCTAGTTAATCCTAGAAAGTTTACATCAAAAAAGGCATTGAAATGTTTGCAAGAAACTCTCCCTTTCTCTTGCTTGCGTGCACCATGCCGAGTTTTAATTAAAACAACCTAGAAAGACATTTATTTTCTTCACTTTACATGCCTTTTTGTTGAAGCTAAGAGAAGTGTGGGAGTCTTTTGAATTTGTTTTGGCTTCACTTCATATATATAAGTTAAAAAAAGATAGATAGATAGATAGACAGACATTGGAAACCCTAGCTAATACCTTCCATAAAACATATGCCCCCTTTTGAGTTTTGACTCGTTAGCCTTTTGACCCACGCAAACCCACCATACATTGTAGAATTTAATACCAATTCCCTACTCACACGGCTTAAACAACGTTTAAGATCGAGTACGTGTGTGTGTATAATGCTCAAGGTCAGTGGAGAGACAATTAATGGACGCCGACGACACCCACGCCGACCACAAACGTCATCTCTCTATCCATTAATAAGTAGGCGGCCATTACGTGTATAGTACTTGTTTATTGTTGCAAGTAATTTGCAAATGCAGTGAAAGAAACATGTATACGTACGTACAATATGAATCAACATATCATGATTATACACGAGAAGAAGAATGGAAGACGTTTTTCATAATTATGTTAAATAACCCATAATTAATCACATTAGCATATCCTTTAATTGAAGAATTTTTTGCAAGGGACACGAGGTTTTAGGAAACAAATCTAGCTTAGAGCCACTCCAAATCCCGCAGGGATCGAGTGCGCTTTCTACAATTCAAAAGAAGAATTGAGAAAAACTTATCAACCAAAAATATATTTTTGGTGTGAAAAAAATTAAATGGATAAGAACTACTCTGTTTTTAATTATGTTCACACTTGACATAATTACCAGACTATCGCTCATCAGGCTCGCGGTGATCATGATCAAACGATAGTCGGAAAACCCACTTGGTGAGGAACTTTCTTCTTGAGCTTTTCAGCATTTGGTGATGGCTTTGATTTTTCATCGACTCCACAAATGACTTCAATCGTTGGATAGCAAGGTTTAATGTTTCTTCAGACATGTTAGCGAAGCATACTCGAAACCACCCTGGCTCGGTACAATGACAGGAAGAACCAGGAGAGATATTTAGCTTAACTTCATGAACAATCTTTTTCCAAAGTTCCATTTCTTCTGTAAATGTGTTAGAACTCAAGAGATGCTTCATGTTAACCCAACAAAACAAGCCAGCATTGCTCTTCAGGCAGCTGATTCCAGCCTTTTCAAGGCCCTTCACCAGCAATTTTTGACGTTGTTTAAGCCTCTTTTGATTCTCCGAGATATAATTCCTCGTAAACTTTTTGTCAGAGAGTAGAGCAGAGAGAAGATATTGAGTTTGAGAAGACACTAAACCAAAGCTAGACATTTTGGTTGCTGCTGATACAACCATGTCATCGTTGGAGTAAATTGCACCAACTCTAAAACCAGGGAGACCAAGATCCTTTGATAGACTATAGACAATATGAACTCGATTCCAAACTTGACTATTCTCACATTTCCTATCCTTCAAAACTTCCAAGATACTTACAAATCCCGGAGAGCTAAAAACTGTACCCGAATAAATCTCATCGCTTATGAGATGAATGCCCTTCTCGGTAACAAAGCTTAAAAGAAGATTCAATTCATTACCGGTCATTGTAGTTCCCAAAGGGTTTGAGGGGTTTGTGACCAAGACACCCTTAACCCGTAGGTTTCGCTTTTGTGCTTCTTGAAAGGCTTCTTCAAGGGCTGGTGCAGTGATTTGGAAGCCATTTGAACTTGTACACTGAATTGGTACAATCTCAACCCCAGTTCTCCACTTGAGATCTCTATCAAATCTGCAAGAATAATTAATTAATAAGTAACTTAGCATTTTAGTAACAGGGAAAGTATATAGGAAGATATATACAGTATACCATATAATTAATTAACTTACCCTGGGTAGTATGGAGTGGGAAGAAGGAAGGCCTCTCCTGGCTCAGCAAGGCAGAACATGAGTGTCTCATTCGCCGAAGTTGCACCGGCAGTGAGTACTATTTTGTTTTGATCAAATCTTACTTTGTTGCCTCTTATTTCTGCCATGAATTCTACCAATGCCTGTAAGAACAAAGAAAAAAATATTGGAACACGTAAATCATTTATATATTAGTTTTATGACTTGAAAAAACAATAATGGACTTACTTTCTTGAACTCAGGAAGGCCATGATAATCTTGGAAAAGAGCAAGCTCTCTAAATATGGACTGTCCATCTTTTTTGAACCCAGCTGCGCCCGGGTTCTTAGCCAGCCATGACTCGAGAAGATCAAAGGAGAGCTGCAAATAATAGCAAAATGGAACGTAAGCTACCATGTTATTCTAACACACCCACACCCACACCCACACACATGCATGGTTTTCTGACCTGATTCTCTGCAAGACCCATCTGAATGATGCCTGTTGGATTCTTGATCTCGTCGTATGGGTTCTTCTCGTATTCCTGCCATCCTAGGAAGTAAGAGGAATCTTGCCCATGAGTATTACACGTGGCTTTCCTAGACAACAATCTCATCTTGGTATGTATTGAACAAGCTGTAAATAATGTTGTTTCGAAGCTCAAATATGCAAAAGCAAGAAATAACTATAGATATAGTCGAGGACACGATATATAGAAGAAGAATTGGAAGGAGAAGTCTTTGGTTTGAGTTTGAGTTTGAGTTGTATAAATTTTGAAGGGGAATTGAATTGTGGGTTGGTGCTGTAGTGGTGACTGCATCTCAATGTAGCTAGCATATATAAGAAAGAGAGATTGGCAAAAGACAATTTTGACCAGAGACAGGATTTCTTATGCTTAGTAATTAATTTAGAAAACCAAACTGATGTTAATTACGCGTCAATCCCACAAGACATCACACATTTCTATGCTCAAATAATTTGGTGTCAACATTCATAGTGATACCCTCTTACCATGGCGCCGATTTAGATTGATAAGTATGCTCCACCAAATACAAAATCGCCTGGGCTCTATGTGTATTAATAAATTTTTGGATATGGGAATTCATGTAGGAAGTAGAAAACAAAACAATCCTAGTGTTAATTAAGACTAAAGAGAAAAGGAAAGAGATTTGTAGTCCTGCTCATGTAACAGTAGCCTTCTTTAAAGGCCATACCGACAGGAAATATGGCTAAAAAGTGGCCCACAAGGTAACTTGAACTCTAGAGGGCGCCACCACCGAGGGTCCATATGCCTGGCCTATTACTCAATACCAAACCCATGTCGGCCACATTCTCCCTCTTTAGCCTTCAAATTGGTCCATTATGTTTCTGCTTATTTTTTTTTTTTTTTGTATATATATATATACACACACCAACCTTTTGATTTGAAGTCAAACATTTAGTCTTTAATGGAAACAAATTAGTTGGTATCATATATTCTGGGTAGGTGGCAGCACAATAAATCAAGATATTGGGGTAAAGGGGCTAGTAATGGTATCAGTAATAAGGTGGCAGCCACAACAGACAATGCTGATAGAAAAAATATTGTTGGTAAATTATAATAATATTTATCGATAGAAAATCACGTTACTATTTTTTTTGATAATAACCAACAAAAAATAATTATTTGATGTATACCAAGGGAATTACCGATTGAATTCAGAGAATAAAAAAATTGAGTAAGTATTTCCTTGTTAATTTCATCAAAAAAAAATATGAAAATTACTGATGATAATTAATCGTTGCTAGTTAATATCGAGGAATCCATTTATAATATTAAAGTTATAACTAGTAGGACGACCCCCTGTCCCCTTCCCTTATTTCTTCTTTTTTTTTCTTGCAGAAAATAATGCCCTCTCTCCTATTTTGTCACAAATATAGCTCTTGTCATCACAAATTCAGTCACCCTAACACTTAGTCTACTAATATTCTTGTCCTGGTTCTTTTTTTTAAAAGATTCGCCACATCAGGTTAGCAAACCTATCTATTTTTTTTTTGTAACCCATTTGTTTTGTGTTATTTTATGGTATTTTTGTGTAGTATATGTTATTTGTTTTTGTGTTTACTTGTTTTATAGCTTTTTTTCTAGATAAGTTTATTATATGAATGTATGATTAGTACATGTTAGAGTTTGTTTGAGATTTTGGAAAAATATATTTGTTTGTCATTTGATGCAATTGAGTTTGATTTTATAATTTAAGTTTGTTATAATGAAATAAATAATGAATTATTTAATGGGCACATTTCATAGTTTGTTAATTTTATTGTTAAGTTGAAAATTTTTATAAATTTGAAGAAATTTGAACTTTTGGAGAAAGTTGAGAAATTTGAATTTTTGAAGAAAATTGATAATGATTAAGGTGTACTATTAAAATAAATTGAATAAGTTTGAATTGAACCAATGATAACTAATTAGTTGGGTATCGATAATTTATTTAGTTCATATTATTAATTAATACATGTTGTTATTAATATTGTATATGGGTTTCATATAAATAATGAATTATTATTGTTAAATATATTGAGTTTCACCAGAAGGGTTATGCAGGATTATTGTAATGGTGCTGAGAGTTACAATGTGAATTTTTTTTTATAGGTTTTGGTTAATTGTTTATTGGTAATGAAAATTCAATTAGGAGATCATTATTATTATTATTTATTTTTAAGTGCTGGTTTGATAAGTAAATTTTAATAAATTCATGTGAAGTGCATGTTGGTGTGTAGTGTGATATTATGGAAATGGTAAGGTGAGATTGAAGAACTTGATTGTGTAGAAGAGTAATGGAACTGTGATAAAAATTGTTTTGAGTAGACTTCTGTATATGAAAGGTGCTGTAGAATTTTTTAAAATAGAATATAGTGACAATATTATTTTTTTTATCAAATTTGTTTTGGATAGACTCCCGTATATAGGAGCATTATTGGTTCTTCTGGTAGCGTATATGATGAGCATGAGCAGACAATGTCGCTAGGTGCTGACCATGATGAGGCACCTTAGGCATAGGTGCCCTCTCTTAACGCAGCTCATTGAGTGCGAGAGTGACTCATAGAGCAGGTTTCCTTTCTGAGAGGGATGTTTGCACCAGGAAGTATATTGCTTAGTGGAATCACAACCATAACATGTAAGTTTGTTTTCCTTTTCTACACGATAACAAATTAAACAAAAATGGATAATGTTTGAATAATTAATTTTAAGAAATGGATTAAAATTCAAGCTTACAAATGTTGAGGTTGTTGGCATAATAACATGGGTAATGAATCATAGATGGAAGTGTCTTTATTTCAATGGAGTTCGATTTTCAAAAATCCTGAAATGAAGCCTGTGATTTATGATTGGTTTGAAAAGTTAAAAGTTAGTATATACATAAACAATTACTTTTTCAATATTTAATTCGATTAGTTTTTTTAATTTTAATTAAATAATTATTTTATGGAATTAATGTGCAAGAATTTATTGGGAGGAGACTAACAATGGCGTGGCTAGGAGAGTGTGGGAGAATCACAACATCATTAGGTAAGATTGAATTCAAATTATGATATTTATTTTTAAAATATTAAAATTTTAATTTTAGTTATCTTATTTGATTTTTTTATGAACCAAGTTACATGATTCTTGTATGATGCCCATAAAAAAACAAAGAAATATGCAAAAGATAAAGGTCTTCAAAGTTAGGAAGATGTAGCCGTGTTGAGGGGTTTCAAACCTTCGTATATCATAGAGGGTATCTAGGACACTTATCTCCAGCACGTGATGTCAGAACGTTTCTTGAGGCAATCACATTTAAGTTCAGAGAACCAGACCAGGGAGATTCATGGTTCCATGAACATGCACACTAGCGGATCCATTCTGTTCGTTTCGCATGCAAACAGATAGTAAGGTTCTGTTTTATATGATAATTGTTTTTTTAATTGTTGTATTATATGAAAAAAAAACTAACTATAGATTTATTTTGCAGGATATGGTGTTTAGGCATGATCTAAGATCAATAAAGCTTTCTACCGAAACCCACATGTAGAAGGAGGACAGATAGAAAAGGGTGCAACAGCTCGTGGATAGTTGACTATAAAATTTTATGGTGAGTTGAATTTGAACATTTTTTTAGTTATTATTTTTCTTATATTTGATGGTTTAATGGAATATTCCGTCGGTGTTTAAAGCTTGATTACATCTGAAATAAAATTACCGGTGGAATAATATTTTGTTAGTGTTTTGCTATTTTATGGTAGTGATTGATCGTGGGTTCATTCTCTTAATTAAAGTAAAAGAAAAACTAATTGGACTCAATCTTTCAATGTAGATCAAGGCATAGTTTACGGTGGATTGGAGCAATATAATGATAATTTTACCTTTCTAAAAGTATCAATGAACTAGCTATTCGGAATAATAAAGTCTTTTTGTAAGGATTCATTAGTGATTATCATATTGATAGTGGACAAGTCGGTCTTCTAATATTTTTAAATCACAGTTAAATGACTGAATTGTTTTCAAAAGCAAATTTTCTTTAAATAGGCGTTCATGGATATTTTTATATTTTTATATTTCAAAACATAGTCAAATGACTAAATTGCTCTTAAATGCAAAAGCAAAAAAAATCTTTACTTGCGTTCAAAGGCTTTTTCATATTTTTACTATGATTTTTTTTTATTATAATCAAGTTGGATGAGGGGCAACTTTGTAATTTATTAAATTATAAATATTATTGTTTAAAAAAAGTGGGTTGTGGACGTTTCATTCGGATGGTATTTGTTGCGATGTTTGAATTGTCTCGGCTGCCTCTCCATCCTTAGACAGCGATTGTGGTGAATATACATCTGATATAACATTAACGACCTTCCTCACTTTCTTTTCTTTTTTCTCCTTGATTTCCACACTTGACCCTCTAAATTTTAAAAATACCCTTTCAATTTGTTTTTCTTTCATATTTGGTGATTGTTCTTTTGATTACTATTTTTATTTGAAATAATTTATAAAATTGGATTTTTTTTTCAATTTTATCATTCTTTAATTTTTTTTATTTGTTAGATTTAGTCCCTTTTCTTTTGATTTCTATTCATTTTACTTGGAATAATTTTTAAAATTGATTTTTTTTTACGATTCCATGCTCTAGTTTTTTTCTATCAAATTTGATCTTCTTTTTATTTCTATTTTTTTTTACTTTGGCAAATATTTTAAATTGAATTTTTTGTTTTAGTTTCATCATTTAATATTAAATTAGTTAGGAATTGAGCTTTTTGATTGAGCACAAGTTTAGGATTTCATGGCTTGTGAGTTTAGGAGATTAACTCATGTTTAGGAGATTTGCTCAGGTGTGCTTGGTTTTTCCCTTTCTTTTAAGCTCATGTTTTTTTTTAAATGATTAAGCTGATTTTGAAAATGACTCGAGTTATCTTGAGTCTTTTATATGTCATTCTTTGTTAAATTTAGCTTTTTAAAAGATTTAAAAATAATTAAATTAAATTAATTGATTAAACATAAACATGAGATACTCAATTCATGATATTTTATTTGATTTGCTTTCTGTATCGTTGACATGACAGTGTGTGTCGTCTCTTTTGATGTTATCGTGTAGTCTTTAGTATTGACGTTAGAAAAATCTCAGTAAACTTTTTCTTATCATGAGAAAGTATTCATAAAGAATGACGACAAGTCTTCAATGAATATTTTTTCGTTATTTGACCTGACTCATGACATAATACAAGTGCGGGTCACATATTTTGTTAGGACTAAATCCTAACAACAAGAGATGCGAAGAAAAGATTGCTTTATTTCCTTTATTAATCGTACGTATGGCTCATTGTTGGTTCCCAATCCCATACTCCATGACCCCACTAATTGAACCACCGTCAATTTTGAGTAAAATGCCAACATTTTTCAGGATATATATATATAGCCAAAATCTTTGCTGTTTGACAAATAAAGCGAAAGGGATAGTTAATGTGCGTGTTTTTTATGAGTTGGTATGGTAAACGCAACCAGTAATTGCCAACAACCAACCGTCGGCCCTTAGTTTTTCTGCTCCCTGATTCTGACTACCCCCCAGACCCAACTGTCAATTAATACGAATGGCAATATTTGGGTCATTATGGTCATATATATGGTACAAACTAGCTAAGAATCCGTCTGGGGCAAAAGGGAAGAATCCCAAAAGATAGTGCACCCGTTTGGTCAAGAACAATGTCCATGTGGACTCCACACTATAGAAAAGAAATAATCGCACTTTTAACAGTATATTTAATCAAATATTTTAATTACATGTTTTCTCCCCTAGTAAAAAAAACTCCACTACTCAAAAGACACGGCACTCAAAAAGCTTACACCTATTTTCAACACCCTCAGAAAAGTAATTATTAAATTACTCAAGTTTTTTTTTTAAAAAATAGTAGTAAAAATTAGGGGAATAAGGTTGTTAAGAGTTTTACTTTGTGAGTTTTGTTGTAAAGAAGCTGCGTGAATTATCAAAGGCAAAGCTAGGTAGGTGAGGTGGTGGTAATGGTAATGGTGGTGTTGCATATGGGGGCAGGCAAGCAGCTACCAGATTTAGAGGACTTTTCTTTCAGGATATGATCTTTCTTTGCTTTATTACACCATTCGATTCAAGTGAAGTGAGGTACAGCTCATCAACATATAATTAGCATTCTTAATCTTTCCTTAATTCGAGCAGCAAGGTGGGTTAGCTCGTGAGAGTTGAAACTGCTGGGAAGTAGCCTGTAGTTAAGACTCTATATAATATATGGTTGGTAATTACATGCTTAATTGGCGGGGCCATTAATTTCAATTGCGTCAATGACCATAGCTAGGTGAAGGCTTCTCTCCTTTCCCTTGATTTTTCTTCTATTTTATTTTATTTTCGGTTTAGAAGTAAGTAGGCAAAAAAAACACCGGCTGCTTTATTTTTTTTTTTATTATTATTAATATAGGTGTTCGGATTAGTTTGCACGTACCTTAACTAATTAATCATACGAGTTCTGAAATTAACGACCATGTCAGTCTCTAGTGGTCCTGAAAGGACTCAAACTCATGATCATTGAAAATTAAACCCAAGATCTGATCAATGTTAAGATATAGAGTGGAATAAAATGTCTAACTCTTGAATGTGACTAATAATAGATATGAAAGGACAACATTGTATCCAGAATAAAGGGTTAATCCAAATCAAATGATTAAAAATATAGGGTCCCCCAATTCTTACCATCCATGCAGGTCTCCCATATATATAGAATGATCTGATTGATGCAATTTATGAAGATTTAGCCTTTGACAGACACAAGCTTTGCTATGGGACGACAAGCAAAGACATGATTCGAAATCCCAAATAATGTGATGGACACACACACCCCAGATTATAGTCAGTAAAATACATGGACTGTTTCTGTTTTTAAATTTATAATCAAGAACAGGATTCTGGGTCAGGAAATTATTGGTTTGTCGATTGATAAACAAAAACTTGCAAGATTTTGGTAGCTTCAAAAGAGTACTATCCAAATTAACATTTCGGCTTGATCTTAGGATTTTTCTTGGGTTATTTAGTACAAAAGAAACAGGCCCGATTGAGTTACAAGAAGCCAGTGCAAGTTGGCACATAATTAGTTGGGTGTTTAGAGTTCAAAAACACAAGAGAAAGGGGATCGAATAATTGAAGTGGCCACGTGGTTTGTAGTAGAAAAAGGGTTGTGATCGCATGTGAAACCCTCGTTTAGTTGCCCCCACACCGCAAGCCACTAGAAACACATATAGAGCAAGAATATGGGCTCGGGGACCAATTCGTAGACTGTAGTCCTCCATTGGTGACAACTAGCATGATGCTCACGTTATTCCATTCCTCGTAGACTTCCTAGGAGACACTGTCATGGACCCTTTGCTTCCTTCACTTCAACTACGTAGGTCCCTTCCCTAATCCTCCATGAGTGCTCTCTCTCTCCCTCTCTCTCTCTCGTGCAATTGAGCAAGTTGAGGCCATTCCCTGGTAAACATTTGGAGAGGTCAACGAAAACTAAAACTCACCAACTAATTTAGTGTGCATGAAAAACGTAAATTCCAAAGGGCTAAAGTAAACCCCAAGTATATTCTTTCTTCTTCCTTAGTTTTTTTTTTCTTTTTTTAATTCTTAATTAGCATTGACTTCAATAGAAGCGTACATGAAGTGATTCCACGGTTCATAATTCAAAGTTTGATTATAAGGGTTGCATTTGGTACATAAATAATTAAGAATACAATACGTTTAATACTCTTATAAATGAAGCAATTACAATGGTTGAATTTGGTACCTAGGGGCAATACCCTTCCATAGCAGTGGAGTGAACAAAAAAGTACCTGGAAATTCGATGTTATCAATTGTCGTGCTGCAAGATTTAACTGTATATCCTCCTTGTTTATGTAGCACCCACCGTTATAAGTCTACCCTATTTGTGTCCAGTTTGATCCCATTTATCAAAGTGTGTAGTTGTTGCAGCTGTGATTGTTCTTGAGAGCATAGGGTATGGCTCCGATCCAGTTGAGGTTCCACAACCATCCCCTGTTAGTATGCTCCCCCGTTACTGCCAGACACTCTGATTTAGTTATGGAGAGTGCATAGATTAATGGAAAGCACTCTCTCAAAATACCACATGGCAATTATATGTATGTCCAAAAACATGTTGTCTCCTCATTGCCAACTTTGAAGTAGCAGCTATTTTTCAAGAAAGAAGACATTGCAGTATCTATGTTGATAATTGAACTAATAGCAGTCCATATTGGTGGTGTGGGATTTTTAAATAGTGGAAGGCCATTAATGTAAGTTGGTCGGTATAAGTTGGTGATAAGATTCTGCCAGCCTCTTTCAGCATTATTAACTAGTCTTCAAAGCCTCTTGAAAAGCATTGCCTTGTTTTTCCCTACAAAGAGCCCAATACCCAATCCACCTTTGTTTTTTCCCCCGATAATCACATGCCAAACTGCCTTGCAAACCTTTCTTTCAGTAGATACACTAGCCCATAGAATTCTTCGATGTATTGTGGTGATCAAACGAGCTACACCCTTAGGCATGAGAAAGATAAACATGTAATACAATGAAAGAGATGAAAGGACACTTTTAAGAAGACAAACTCTTCCCGCCATGCTTAGCACCCTTCCTTTCCACATTCCCAGTCTTGTACGAATCTTTTTTATTATCGGCTTCCATGTTGAGAGCCTTTTCAGATTCGCACCCAAAGAAAGTCCCATGTATTTAAATGGCAATGTGTCCTAGTTGCAGTATATATATCACATTTACCATTCCAACAATATATTCTTCATCAAGATTGATTCCTACCAGAAAGCTTTTATGAAAGTTAATTCGCAGCCCTGATGCCATTTAAAACCAACATAAGATCCTCTTAGCATTCATTAATGAGTTGTAGTTGTTTTGCACAAAAACCAAAGTATCATATGCATATTACAAATGACTGATAAATGCCCCATTCCCATAAACAATGCCCTTGAAAAAACATGAAACTGATGCCCTTTGAAACAATGGAGTGAAAGAAAAGGTACCTGAAAATGCAATGTTATCAATAGCAGTGCTGCCAGATTTGATTGTGTAATCACCTTGTTTAGTTAGCTCTCATTTTGTTAAATCAGCCCTACTTGAGTTCAAGATGACCTCATTTATCATAGAAGAAAGTTGGTGTAGCTATGGTTGTTCTAAACTTGTTACGTACCCCAAAACAACTCTTTCACAATTGATCATTAATTCATCTGTTTTTTAAATTTATTTTATTAAATATAAATAGAATCTTCGTATTTCTCAATTAAAAAAAACTTGGTACAATAAAATGCATATATAATATTTATGTATTTTTTACTATATTAAAAAATATCTTTAAATCCTAGCTCCAATGCATCGCAGGTCTTAAAGCTAGTCTCCATTCTATTATAACAGCTTGCTTAGCTCCAAAGCCCTTTTGATTTCCAAAACTTCAACTTCACTGGATTCTTTGATGCATGTAGGGGTTGAGAAAACACACAGAACCCTGCCCATATAGTCTCGCAAAACCCCACCTATACCTAACAGGCTAACCTTCTCGGCTTTCCAGGAGAGAAGCCATCAATGTTCCATTTCAAAGCTCCCACATGAGGTTCTTTCCATTCCTGATGAACTCCAATTCGAACCGGATTAAACTATCTTTGAAATCCTTCCAAGTTATGGAAAATATCATTTTTAGTTTAACAAAATGATATTCATCAAAAGATTTAGCCCAAGAAGCCACTCTGTGAAAGATTATAGTAAAAAGACTATCCTAATCCGAAGGCACATTATTAAAGACATAATAATCATTACGAGCTAACCACACTAACCATAGGACCATATATAGTCAAAGAGTCCAAACTTTTTTGCTGAATAAAACCATGGATGAAACATCCCCGCTGTTGGAGAAGGTCACTTAAAGAACCCGGCACAATCCATTGGTTACCCCACCATCTAAGAACACGGCTCCATAAAATCCAAACTTGTCGGCAGTGAAGCAGAATACGTCCTGTAGTTTTGCAATTTGGGTTGGAGAAAAGGCGAAGATTCAACTATGACCCTATACTTTAGCCGTGTTCTTGTCTCTCCGAAAAGTTTGTTTAGAATTTGCCATTACAAAGACCTGCAAGCTAGGTTTACTTCGACTATTTCAAATATCCTAGTAGATTCAATTGATTATGAGCCAATTAGTTGTTAACTTCAACAACGTACATTAATAATGGAAACTTGCAATAAAATCTTTCTTCTTTGGTATCGATGTCGTTTCTTTACTTTGCTTTTTTTTTTTCTGAGTTTTTAATTTTGAAAACAACCTATATTAGAGAATAATAGTAGAAGAACTAGCAATTGGAGATATCACAAAAACATGATAAGACGTAATATGGCTACTGAAAAGTTTCTAAAAAGAAGAATAAAACAATGATACCAAACAAGCATGAACATAGATATATTCACTTAGAAAGTACTTATAAGTAGAATATACTTTCATTCAAACTTGGTGCAATGAGATGGGACTATTCTTGTCACTACAATGATTCAAAAGACATAAACAAGTATTGAAAAGAAAATATCTCTCGGCATCAGATAATAACCCAAACCTACATATTAACAAAGTCAACTGATTAAAACTAAAAAATGTAAGAAATCTATATTGCATTGTGATGGATTAGGATTTATCAGCATTTTTTCAAATATTTTTTTGTTAGTTTAAGTCTATTTTTATGATGACCCGGATTTTGGAGAGAATTTGGAAACAAGTTTAGGCTTAGGATTATGGCTTGACCTAACTCTTGGCCTCCTAAGATTTTTTACTGAATTTAGGCCCAGAGCCCAACTCTGTTTTCTCAAGCCCCTCGTCCGGCTCCCTGCACTTGACTCCCCTTGCTCGGTCCCCCGCACCCAACACCCCTCATATGACACTTATGGGCTCAAGCACCACACTTGATGCTCGTGGGTTTAGACATCACGTATATGCTCAGGTATCAAGTAGGTGCTTGGAGCCTATAGGCTTAGGCACCACACCTAAGCCCAAATGCCAAGCACACATTTGACATCAGTGGGCTCGAGCATCATGCTTAAGTCCATCACGCCTGAACCTTGTCTTATGTCCTGGATCCAACACTTATTCTCTTGGGATTTTTTTTTATCAAACCCAATCATTTTTGCTTGGATCATACTCAATATACACCTCTAGGTGTACAAGAGTCTCTCATGGCCTACCATATTTTTATCTCATTAATATTTGTGTAATGGATATTTATCTCTCATTAATACTATCAAAGCAAATGACTTTCCAACCCTCTTCCTCAAGCAAAAAAAAAGAGGTTCATGAGGTATAAATATTCTTGAACTACTCCGGTAAGGGGTTCATAATTTTTTTCATTCTCAACATATACACACGACACCATTTTCTCTTATAGAGCATTCATTACATGTCAAAACAAGAATAGACAACCATATTCTTAGGATTTAACGCTCTTTTACATGTTTATTGCACTTCCTCTCTATAAAGATATTGACTTAAGCATCTAAAAGTTCTCAAATCCATCAAAGAAGACTGTTTTGTAGGAATATGACTTTCTACATCAAACTACCACCCACCTTAGCTAAAAAGAATGGATCAGATTGCAAGAACATGTGATTAATCCATTATTTAACCATAAAAGTCCTATTCTTAAACATCTTGGACTAGAAAAGACTTTAAGAAACAAAAAAGATTCTTCAAGTCAATTTCTTCTTTGTAAGATTTTTAAGATTACAGATGTCTACAAAACACTAAATGGCCAAATTCAGAAGTGTCAATTTATAAAGGACTAATTGGTGCAATTACCAAATGGTGATACAAGATATTAACAATCAAGTCATGTGTCCTTATTGAGGCATTATTTTTATTGCTCGAACTTGAAAAGCTCGAATCAAAAGGTGAATATAGAAATAAATCAATAACTGAACCAATGAATAATCTAGTGCTTTTTTGGTATGCTTACTAAAAATTAGATAAATTCATATTCATGTATGCTCCTAAAACTTAACATGAAATTGAAATCTAATATGTTTAGAAATAGGGTGAAAACAACGATATTCCTTTATGTCCAATTCCAAAAAAAAAACTTATATAAATGTAATTGTGGTTGTAATTTGTTATGCTTGTGAGGTTGAAAAAGAACAAAGCACATACAACCAATGAAAAGAAAAGGCTATACTTAGGAAGTATATCATAAAGTAATTCAATGGAATTCGATTAGAAAGAATGGAAGAAGGAAGTGATCAATGTAATAAATAGTGGTTAAGACAGGTTCTCTCCAGAAAGATTCAGAAAAATATATTAAATGAAGTAATACTTTTATAGAATTCAAAATATATCCAATTTTATATTCATCTCTACCATTTTGTTATTTTATTGAGAAGTACTTGGCATGATATTTGATATTTTAATGATAGTTTAATTCGAGGGTAGCAAAAAATCTAAAAACTTTATTCTATAACATTGTCAAAAATAAATACTTTATTAGACTTACAGAATTGAGTGAATATCATGGTTGAAAATTCTCAATAAACATAAGGCAATTCTTATCTATATTTTAAAAGACTTATCCGTATAAACCTAGAAAAATAATCAATAAGTACTATAAAATAACAAGATCTGGAGCCGGCACATGCCCCAGATATCTTAATGAACTAAATAAGAAAAAGAGTGTGAAAATGATTCACTATTAATAGTAAGCCTTTTGTTTTCTAAATCGATAGAAAAATCCAGTAAAATGACTCATTTATAAATAGATTTTAATGATCCTATATGACATGGAACATCTAATTGAAGAGTACATAGACCCAATTGATAAACAAATCCAACTTCAAAGAATCATCTCAACCCAATAGCTTAACCTGTTAAGTGAGGTTCCAAGATATGATTTATATTATTTTCTAACACACCCCCTCAAGTGAAAGCTCTTTGGGCTTGAAACTTGCACAGACCCACACTACCTTGTGCTTAATTTTTATCAAATAAATAGGGATGGTGATATTCGAACTCGTGACCACAATTGGTCATCAAGGCTCGGATACCATGTCAAAAAATCATCCCAACCCAATAGCTTAAATTGTTAAGTGAGGTTTCAAGATATGATTTATATTATTCTCTAACATACAACAAGTAAGCTTTAAAGGTTAAAAGAGTATTGTTGCTTTGACATATCATAACTTTTGAATTAAATGTCTAATTAAGGCAATAAGCTCAATCCGAAGATTTGATTCAAAACTCTAAAGACTTGTAATGACTAAAATGTCATCAATGTATGTTCTAAATATCAAAAACCACTCTAAAATGTCACAATTCTAGTCCTTTTTATGATTTGAATTGCATACCAAACCTAGATTGCTTCTATTTGTAATTAAAGCTTTTGATTTCTCCACTTATTTATTATTTACACATTTTTTTTTATTATTTCCAGATTTGATCTTGATTTTAATTTTCTATTTAGCCATTGGTCAACAAGGACAAACTATGCAATCAACTTTATAGGCTTTTGGTAGTTTAGTTATCAATTAATTAGATTTTTTTGAATTTTCTCTTATAGTTTTGTTGCGTTACGTACTTTCTTAAAATATTTCCTAGTGTTGTAAACTCGATTATCTTTACACTACTATACTTTACATCAAGTGGTATTAAAGAGATATTGGCATAACTATTGGATAATAGTTGTAATGCCCGTCCTAATGGCATAAGTCAAAAGATGCAGGGCATCAAAGATGTTTTCATGGATCTTTAAGAGACTCAAGGTAACTAGAAATGATAGCTAAAGGTCTAGAGTAGAGGTTTAGCCATGTGTAAACTAAGTTTCATGAGATGAAAATTTATTTTGAACAAAGTTAGATCACCCCAATAAAGAATGGAATAACGTTAGGGATATATAAAAAGATTTACTTAGCAATGCACCCGTTATGAGACCCATTTTTAAAACCAAGCCCATATTTTTACTAAGCTCCCGTGGAGAATTTTGGTAGAGAAGTAATAAGAAGGGGAAATTTTGTTGGACACCGTGGTGGAGTAGATAGAGAGAGACATGATAGGATTAATCATGACTTTAGTTAATTTTATTTAAAAATTGACATTGCCATTTTTAATTGAGATATTGGAATATAGGGTTTTATAAAATGGCTTGATTATATGTAATAGGGTGATGGAATGCACAAAACTATCAGAGAAAGAGAAGACATAGATGGTCGACATTAGATTAAAAAGGGGGGCTTCATCATGCTTTTAAAGGATACTTGACACAATAAATGCAGGAAGTTGTTAAAGAATAATATAATTTATATCTTGAGATCTCACCTAAAAGTTTAAGCTATTGGGTTAAGATGGTTCTTTGACACAGTATCAGAGCCTTGATGACCAAGCAGTCATTATTTTGAATCTCACCATCCATATTTATTTGATAAAAAATTAAGCACAAGGTAGTGTGAGCATATGCAAGTTTCAAGTCAAAAGAGTTTTCACTTGAGAGGGTGTGTTAGAGAATAATATAAATTATATCTTGGGACTTCAACTAAAAACTTAAGCTTAGGCCACATATTAAGTATTGGTTCAAACTAAGATAGTCATCGAGAGATTAATTTCTTTCCCTTGATTATGAAAAATATATATTATATGGTATCAAACATATTGCAATTATGTGTGAGTGTGAGTGTGTAAATTCTTGAAAAGTGATAATGATTCTTATCTTTTTAAATAAAACAACCACATGTCATTTAATTAAAAATAGTAGTTATTCATTTTGTGTTTTTTTAGCAAATAGCTGAGATCAATTATCAATAAAAAAGATGAAGATTCAAGTTATTTATTAATGATCAAGTCATGTTTAGAATAGGAGTATGTTGGTGAATGTTGCAGTATAATTAAAGTTCTAATTAATATATACAACTACTAGGAAAAGATAAAGGAATAGAAAGCACGAATTCTATTGGGATATTTCAAGTTATAAAATCCTTATTTGCCATTAATAAAATGATTGAAAACTGCAATGTTTATTGAATGAAGTATCAAATAAAATTTGACAAAGTTTTCTATATCAAATTAATTAACTTTCCAGTAGATTTCAATCCTATTATTAGAAACGTCTTTAACTAGACAATTATATATGAAAGAAAATGGCTTCGAGATCCTCGCTAATGACTAAATTAACAATATTAAGTTATCCTACCTAAAATTAATTTGTTGAATTTAGCATTTATTTGATAATCAAATCAATAAATGAATCCAACTCGATTCATCGAAGAGGAAAATCTAGTTGCTCTCGAAGTCAACACTACAAATTTATAAACCGATCGAGGACCCATATTTAAGCCAGTCCAAGTCTTGCATGTTATAACAAACTAGTTGAGTTTTGTCTTGTTATATCCAAGTGGGTCATTATGGGGTAACAGTCAAGCATGGAGTGTATACCGACTCGCACATCAAGTGTTCTCTCAGCTATAGAAGCTAGCCTCTTTCCAATTATTTGCAGCAATTATCCAAATCAAACAGTTCCAACCAAGCCATGTTGCATCTTCGAATGGCGACTCAGTCCAGCCTAGCTTGAATGTGATTTCAGTTCCTCGTGGCCTCCACTGACCGCAGTAATTGTTCAATACACGCGTTGGCCTTCAATGTTATTTGCATGCTAATCGTGTATTGTTTCAACTTGGATACGACTCTTGTTTCACAACTCTTACTTGACGCGCTTTCTTTATCATCTTTACCGACCAACATTAATGCACGAGCTGGTTAATTTTGACTAATATTTCTCAGAAATAAATGTATTTGGGGGGGGAAAAAGCCTCCATACGCAGTAAGTTTTTAAGGATAAATTCTGAAATACGAACATTAGACATACCAAATTAGAGACCAAAGACCCTTCTCTCTTCTTCCTCTACTCTTGGATTAGATTTTTCGTCAACCAAAGCTAAATTCATCGATTCTTAGGCTAGATCAACACAGAATCATAGCTAACTTCTTGATCGGTTCTAAAAACTGAATTTCTTGAGATCTTCACGATTCCATGTTCAGTGTCACACAAAACATGGAGGAACTTATTACATGATTAACAGTAAGTAAGTATTTATACTTGTTCCAAGTGGTGGGGTTAGCGATTGTATAAGAAGACCCAGCACAGTTTAATGGTTTATAAAGATTAAAGGCCCATAGAGTTAATGGATGATGGACCCAGAGCCAGTTAGAGTAGCAAATGCTTGTGTTGATTCTTGTCATTTTGAGTCCTGAATCGAAGTGAGGAGTTTCCTGTCTTCCAGATGAGAAAACACCAAATGAAATGGGCCAGACATGCATGTCATACTCTTACATAGCCCTTAAATCCAGTAAGAAATGGACCCCTTGTGCATATATTAGCCACCAGATCTTGAACATAGCTTCTGTTCTGCTGCCACAGGTGGGCATGTTACAGGTTTCCTGGCACTTGCTCCCGGCAGGCACCAAGGCCTCGCTACTGGGTTGTAACTTTTTTAGGCTCTCCAAGAACTGCCTTTGTAATTCCTATCGGTTAATTGATGTGCTTAACTTTAATAATACGTATTCTCTAGCATATATATTCGATCGTATATCCTTATACATCAAGTATTTGAAGCAGCAACACAACTAATAGTGTAATTATCGCTTGAAAGATAGGCTTTGGAGAAATATAGTCACCAATAGCTTCGCAAGTGTCTTGTTGAGCTATATTTCTTACTAATTTTACAATAATTGGTTCAATAGTTAATAAGTATTAATTCAAAGGTATAAAGCGTGTATATTTATAATAAAATACTGCTAAAAATTGTCTTTAAAATTTTGTATAATTTTCTTATATCACTTTGTACTAAAAAGTCTCATATATTTATTTCAAGAATTGTTTTTTAGAAAAAGGAGCATTTTTTTGTTTTCTTGCAATGCACATGGTGGGCCTTTAGGTTCTCTTAAACCCAGCACAAGAGCCCATTCAAAAAGCATCTACAACATAAAAGATTAGTGAACTCACAATCAAATACTAGATAATGATAGAAGAAAGCGAACTAGTTCATGAGATTAACAATAGTGAGCTTATAAATCCATCATTTTGCTCTTACATGCTCAAACCTAAATACCCAAATCATATAATAGAAAATCTAATAAAACCATGTTTAGTTCAAGGTTGTTTTTGGCATCAAGGTTGGGTAACGTTTTTTAAAATATATTTTTTATGTGTTTTTAGATTATATTGTTAAAAATAAATTTTAAAAATAAAAAAATATATTATTCTAATATATTTTTTAACAAAAAACATTTTAAAAATCAATATTTATCACCGTTTCAAACACTTAATAACATCACTTCGCATCATGAAGGTTAGTTTCTCCAACAATACTATAAAAGCGAAAGTTAAACAAGAAAATCCAAATTTGACATCAACTATATCACTACCGTCGGATAGACATGTTAAGAGGAAAAGAATTTCCAACTCTAATTTACAAAAATTTCCTACAACCATCAACTATTTCAAAAATCAAAACTTGTGAAGAGATATATGTTTTATACGAAAGTAAATGAAGAGAGCTTCATTGTATTGCAGTTGCTCGTGCGGGATCAAAAGAGTATTGCTGTGGAATATCTACACAGACTATAAACAGACTATAAAAAGAGGTGCTGAATATAATATTTGAAAAAATAAGGATTAATTAATTACTTTCATTAACTAAAGGGACTAAGTTATTATGTAAATAATCAGCACTATATTTTATGGTCATCCGTGTTAACTTCGAACCCACGAAGTCTAAAAAATAATGAAACAACTTCAACTCTTGCAATGATTAATTTTAAACTTAAATTAAGCAAGGAATTAGGTTAGAAAATTTTTAGGTTAACCTAGCAAATGAGATTTACTACCAATGCTAAAGAGTCCGTATGGCGGCTGCACAGTAAACTAGTTTAACACTAAAAATTGATTGAAAAGGTCCGTTTACATCCAAAGTCAAAGCAAATGGAGTATTTGCAAGATAGAACCTGAAGTATTGAGAAAGAAAAAACGGGATAGATTTCTGATCAAACATCTTCTCCCAAAAAACTCAGCACCATGAATCCATCATTCCCTTTCTTAGAGCTCAACAAACAATGCCAAGATTTATACCATTTAAGGGGACTGCAATTAGGAGAAACAGGCATTAAGAACATTTAAATGCTTCCATTAATGTATAAACCTCCTACAGCCGCATCATTGCTTCAAGGGAAATTTACACCGTCTGTCTAGCAAAACTACAACACCACACCCAAATACTGAGCGGATAAGCATGCATACCCTAGCACCCCTTCAGGAACCTATTACTCTCCTCCAAATAAAATGCACTGCTCACCACACATACGTATCTACTTCTACTTTTTGCTTCAAAATGGCTGCCTTTGCCTTGACAATCTTTGAACAAAAAGTGAGCCATCTCCATCTTTTCGATTAGGTCCCCTCCATCTGCATTTTTTCTTACCAAGCACCAAAATTTATTCAGTGGAATATAATAGAGTGCCTCCATAATCGATCATCCATGCCTTGAAAACTTTTCATCTTATTTCCGTATTACTCTTAAGGGGAATTAAAAAATGTGCATCTAACGTTATTCTTGTCACTGTTCAGCAGCTGCTATACCAGCATCCTCTGTACGTGGAGGCCTCCATTTTTTATTAAAAAAACCCCTTTCCACTACATTTTGTTCCTTGAACTTCTCATCCTGAGTCTTTAGCCTGTCATCAATGAGTTCCAGCAATTCTTGCAAGCCAACTCCTGTCATGGCAGATATTTTGAGATGTGGACCATGCTGGGCCTGACATTGTAAAAAATTTTCCATCCCCAAGTCATTTAAGGCCTCATCTCGTTGCTCATCCAGAGTCTTCAACCAGTGGTCACCTACCATCTCTTGGTCATCTCCTGACAACAGCCAGTCGCCAGAGTAATCATCTTGCTCATTGTCTATCGTCTCTTCAAAATCTCCTTCACTTCTTCCAGAGAAACCATTGATCTCATCATCTGCTCCTGATGCTACATCACCACCTTCATCACCAGACAAACTGCTAGCCTCACCATCTTCACCATCACATAGATATTCATCAGCAACCATTTCTTCCTGGTAATCAATCTGAAAGGTTGCAAAATCCAATAATGTACAGTGATCTCTGGATACACTCTTCTTCATTGACATCTTCCATTTTTATTTAATTTTTCAAGGGAAAAGGATAGAGTATAATTGTATTACCTTATTCCAGACTTCAATCATATTCTGTAATTTCTCTTCTGACACTCCTATTTGCTGAAGAGCTTGCAACACAGTTGCTCGATGCTCCTCAAGATTAGGAGCAGTAGAGTCCATCAAATGCTGCATCAGTGTTATCAAGATACATCAGATGTGCATTGACAATGCTCTCTATAGATGATGAACTATATAAAATATGTGCTGGGAGATGCATTACAAGAAAAAGAATATACACGCCAATTGACCTAGGCTTACATCAGGCATAAGTAGCAGCAGGAAGAACAAATACATGAATAAAAGCATCATACGGAAAAAAAAAATACTAGTTCTAAATATGCCTACACTCTTATCTGATATTTCATGTTTGATACCAACTTTTTTAAGCCAAAAATTGAGCATAACAAACATTAATCAACAAAAATATCTTCATAATGGCTCAATGAACTGTGTGTGTGGTAGCTTAGCTTAGGATAGATCAGGCCTGGAAAAAGGAAAGGGGTTGCAATAAGTTGATAATCAGCATAAAACTTTGTCCTGTCTCATGCATGGATCATGCCAACCTAGACATAGGCTACATCAACACCCAGGTGTAGTGTTAAATAAGCATGAGGTTCCATCGCATTGCTGCATGCTTGGGAGTTGGGACAATATATTCTTGAAATTGGAACGGATTTGCTTTAAGATTGGGCTGAAATGTGCTAAAGGATCGATATAGTTGACCTCAACTAGTTTGGGGATAAGGCTTTGCTGTTGTTGTATAGGCTAAACCGGCTTGAACAAGGATGATAATATCCAATTATCCTTGGTTAATATTTGTGTATTTGATGTCACTCATCTTATATTCATTTCCTTTTTCTTAATGATTTGCCTCTCTTTACCCGTTTTCACCATCTTCATTTCAAACTGTTGCCATTTTGGGAAGATGGGTAATAAAATTAGTGCCAAAGTCAGCAACAAAAGAATCTACCATTAGGAAAATGATAGAAAAGTTAGCAAATGGTAAGGCAAGCAACTGACTTACCACAAGGAGGTCAGCTTCCACCACTTCCTCTAGAGTTGCACGAAACGCTTGCACCAACTAAGAGAGTAATTATAATGAAGAGAGAATAATGAATATGATTAATGAATCAGCAACTGCACATACATTTCACTTACCTGCACTGGCAAATCTGATATAAATCCCACAGTATCACCAAGAAGCACTTTCCTCCTGAGAATTATAGCTCAATCAGATAAATGAAGAAAAAGAATTATTTTCAAAAACACTACATTCAAGAGCTTCACTTCATCACACCACAGAACATAATAGAAAACAAATTAGATTCAACACCAACTTCTTACCCTGAAGGAAGAACAACACTTTTTAATCTAGCATCCAGTGTTGCAAACAGTCTGCACAAACAGCAAGTCCAATTAACTACTTACAAAAAACAATACTGATATTTCAAGTACCGAAGCCTGGTTCAAATGTGGAGCTTAAATCTAGAACATTTCATCAAGGAGATGAAATACCGAGAATCACTGTAAAGATCATTCCCTGAGAGTGCACTAACTAATGTTGATTTTCCCTGCAAGGAAAAAAAATATCATTACTGAGGATATTTAGCTTATTTGCATGGTAACAATTTTGAGATTCTGATCAGATGTCAATCACTTACAGCATTTGTGTATCCTACAACAGCAACAGTGGCCAAATATTGACTATCCAATTGACAATGCCTCTTACGAGAAGCTCGCTGCAAAGCTCGAGTACGACGAACATCTTTGATTTGGGTCCGCAAAGTCTCACGCCGTTCTAATATTCTGATATTGGAGTTCCATAAAACGAACATATGAACACACATAATATCAAAAGTGCATGCCATAGAAACCAAACCATGAAGATTTATCTAGTCTATGAAAGAGGTGAGCATTCAGGTAATTCAGATGAAAAATTGTTATTTTGGGTAATTAGCCAAAAATCTTTCCCACTACCCCGCCAAAAATAAATTTTCTTTAACCCAAATTTGCTTAACCTAATCGAGTAATTCTGGTAATTTGGATAAACCGAATGTTTACCCTTATTATTATTATTATTATTATTATTATTATCTTTTTACATAAAACTAAAAATATTAAAATTAACTAGCCAACATTAGGTCCAGATAAAATCAGAAGGCCATTAGTTTCAAGAAGTTTATATAAAAAATAATATAATAAAAAAATATATAATTCATTTGGGATCTCTGAATAATGTTATTCCATTTTTAAACAGTGAATCCAATAATCCAACAAATAAAACTAGCAAATTGCCTTGGAATCAAGTAGAAATTCCACTTCCGTCAAAATGAAGTGGAAGGTAACATCAAAAGTATAATAGTTATTTATGAGTGACCTAAGCCAATCAAAACTTTTTATAGAAACAACTTTATGTGTATCATAAAACAAATAAATGAAAAGTGTTACAAAAAACTGTTTCCCAAAATATTATGTCATGAAAAACAGAGCCTTCCAATCTATTTCTAAGCAATGACAATGCAGGAAAATGTAAGAGCACATGATGGAATGAGAGGCGACTTTAAACAATGTGACAGCATAGTAAAACACTCTAACCTGACAAAAGTGTCAGGAGTTGATTAGATTCCAGAACTTTTTGAAAAACCATAAATGACAGAAAACTGGCAGTTGAGTAGCATAGAACTCTGGCAAGCATAACAGTTACAGGAAAAAGTGATCCAGATTTATTTTCTATTGAAACAATAATTTCACAAAAATGCTCAAGAATAGCTTCTAAGGGCATATTTCAGGAAAAATAAAAAATGCACTCATCATAGAAAAAAAATTCAGATTTGCATTTATTATACTCTTTTTTTTCTTCAATATTTAGTACTACAAAAATATACCAAAAGATGTCTTCATGTAGCATATTTCACACAAGACAGCCCATGTATAGTATTTGGCAACACGACATGCTTGATACCAGAAAGTTGCAAACAGAAGTAGCCTGGACATCTGGAACTCCCTCTAAAATATGTGTTATTATACTTCATGTAAGTACTGACTAGATTTTTATCATTTGAGTACCACTGACATATAATGCAGGTCATTCCTCTAAAAAAAAGCGTTTTAATGTAAAACAAAAATAGACTCGAGGAGCAAACCTTCGCCGCTGAAGCTGAAGCTCAGTTTCTCCAGCACCACTGGTAAAGCCACGCCCTCCACTTCCTCTCCTGTAAACAATTTCCATGCAAATCAACACTTTTCCTAGCAAATGATAACTGATATATGCAAACAAGCATGTGCAAGCACACTCACTCAAGTGTATATTGAGGAGGGGGGGATATAGGGGTAGTTGTCGTTGCCAAGAGTAATTATACATTCCTAAACCAAAGATCATTCAAGCTAAGCAGGTGATAAATGCCAAAACAAAATTCAAGCAAATCTCATGAAACATATTAGGAGCCAAATATCCAGGGTTTAAAGGATGAAAGCATTCAGGTACTGTGGCCACCAAAACAATAATAAGAATAAAAGTGAAACAATATAAAAGCCATCAAATATTGTCCCTCCTCAAAAAGTTATGCCTCTATGAGAACATGTGATTTCCAGTGACATAGACTATGCAGGGAGATAACCAGTTCAGGTCAGTAAGTCCTTTTGTCTGGTTGTGGTGCCTATGATGGATCGTTTAGTTGATCAATGTATTTTTCAAGAAAAATCAGGTAATGCAACTCTACCACAAATCAACATTCAAACTCAACCAAATATCAGAATTTGAAACAGGATAACTTCCTGAGCCCAATTTTCACAGAGCAGGTGCCGGTGCAAAACAATGTTTTTCCTAAGAAATTAAGCTGCATGATGAGTTTTGATTGCATGGCATGTATTGCACCCATAGAAAAAAATTTAAAGATCAATCTAATTAGCTTTGTCCATCTCAAAAAGAATACAAAAAAAGGTCAATATTATCTGTTTTTGAGCTGGAGGACATGGTTGTCAGAAACAGAACATGCTAGCCACTAATGAAGATAAACTTCCAACTATATGAAGCTCTCAAGAAAGATAAACAAATGAACAGGGTATTAGGGCAGTGTAGCTTAACCAAAAATGAGAACCATTTAATACACTTGCATTAAAAAAATTTCTTAATCAAGAACAACAAATTCACCCTCGGGCACTAACAACTTCAGCATCTCCAAATGCTCCGAAAGTCAAGCGACCATCACTACTACGTACTCGAACAAGTCTACTCTTTGCATACATTAGAGCCGCTAATTCCGCCTGGAAAAAAAAAATTACAACCAAACAGTCATTAGCCAAAACCCATGGGGACAGGACTAAATCTACACTGAAGTAAAATGTAGCGTAAATAAATCTTGTCAATAACTAAACCTGAAGTTTCGCCTCCTTTGTATGGGCATGAGCATTGAATATCTCTATTATAAGTGACACCCGGTCTAACACAGGTTTATTCCATTTCCGCTGAAATAACAATGAAAAAAAAAAAACAGCAAAATCAATATACCAAAATAATCATCATCTCCAAAAATAAAAAATAAAAATAAGAACCTGCCTCCAAATTCCGCAGTTGAATCCCACTTAAAATAGCATTCACAAACACAGCATCAACATCATCCTGTTAAAAATCACACATTATCATTGTTTTTTCTTCAAAAACAAAAGGTTTTTTTTAAGGAAAAATAAAATTCTTGCCTTTGACTCAATTGCTCTGATATGGCACAAGATATCGTCTACAGTCCCAGTCCCAAAGTAAGTATCTGCCCATACCAAATTGAATCAGATTATTAAATCAAAGAAAAGCAAAGGAATTGATTAAGTTAGGAAAGGAAAAAAAACCTGCTCGAGCTTTGGAGGAACGGAAGATGGGATTTTGAACGAGGATGTGAGGGGGCAAGGGTTTATCGAAGAAATCAGAATCGAAGTACCCATCACGCTGTTCTTCGAGGGAATTGGCGAGGCATAGAGCTTCGTTGAGCTTGGCTTGAAGGAGAGTATCGGGGCGGAGACGAGGCTGCACCACAAAGAGTCGAGGTGGGCTTGTTGGGTCTCTGTTGAAGGACGAATCCACTTGGTTTTCGTTCTTTCTTTGCCGGTTTGAAGACGACGAGTGATATGAGTATGAAGAGAGGACAGTAGTATTTTGGGGCTTCAGACACCGCCTTAACCGTACTGCCACTCCTAGCATTCCCATTCCCATGCTCTGCCCCGCTTCCCCTACACCTTTGTTTGTATAGGGCAACGGACAAGAGATGAAGCTCGATTCATTCTGGTCCCTGCAAAGCCTCATTAATTACAAATTTAGTACTTAATGGGATTTTTTTTGTATTTGAATACTTTTACTAATTTTTCTTCTATTGAAAGATCTTATTTATTGTTTTTTTATCAAACAAATACTTCTGCTATCTTTCTGTTATATATTAAAAATATAGATCACACTTTATCACGTTGAATTTAGCATTTTTTATCATGGAAATATGTGAGAAATAATCATTTTCAAGTACTGTGGAGAATACTATAAAACTTAGATTTTTATTTAAAACTATATCTTAAAATTTGTAGTTAACCCATCCTTAATAGGTTTAAACTCATTACTTTAATGAATTATATATAAGCTCTAGTGTCCAATCTTTAATTAGTGAATTTGTGATATTATTTTTTTTACTTTACATAATTAATATAAATAATCTTATTTAATAGTAAATATTTAATGATATTATATTTACAATGTTATATATCTAGATTTACTTTCATACATGTTACTTTGTGTCTTTTTTTATTGATTGATTGTTGCAATAAACACAGATTATTGGCACTAGTTTTGCGTAATATAGATATCTTTTAAGAAATTCTAAAGTCATTCAGTTTTATTTCTAACTTTATCAAAAACAATGAACTCTAATTTCATCATAAATCTTGTGATATATGTTCGCTTAGAAGATTTTCATTACACAGTTACTTAGCTGAATGTAAAAATAACTCATGGTCTAAGATGTATCTCAAACATATCTAAACACCATATCGATAGCTTTCAATTATTCATACTTGAATTACTCGTAAATTTACTCAGATAACTAACCAAGTATGTTATATTAAGTATAGTGCAATTCATAACAAACATTAAGCTTTTAATTATCCAAAAATATTTTAATTATTGTATTCTCTCACCTTTGACAATTTTTTTAAAACAAAGTACTAATAAAGAAAAAGCCCAGGTGCATAGGTTTTAAAGCCCAAACCCACGTACCCAGGCCTGCTAATTTTTTTTCTTTTATAAAGGGTTGGATATTTTTAAATAAAAAAATAGGTAAACAACACATTGGTTGATGCTCGCATGCATTCAAATTTTCCTTTATGTAATGGCCATTGAGTCTCTCCTTTTTTTTTTATTTACATGGGTGTTCAGGCCAGTTTACGCGCATCACGACTAATCCCACGGCCCACTGAACATCCTGCAAACCCAGTAAGCATGTAAGGCACCGCGGGGATGACAGACGTGCACAGTGAGGTTTAAACCTGGGTACAGAAAGGGAACAAACCCCTACCACCGCTAGGCCAATACCTCAAGTGCCATTGAGTCTCTTTTTAACTCTATGGGTTCAAACCTTTGAACATACATTCAAATTTTTTTTATTAAAATTTTAGAATTTTTTCTTATAAATATATTAAAATAATATATTTTTTATTTTTAAAAAAAAAATATTAAAAAAAAAAAAAAAACACACAATTGGAACGCATATAAAAATTCAGGGTGATGCCCGCATGCATCCGCCTTAAAGATCACACATGGTAGGAGTGGTCTCGGTTAAAAGATACCTTCGCTTCACTGTCAAATAAAAAGAAAACTTCATAATTTCTATAGGTTTTTTAATTTAAAGATCTACACTAGTTTTCTTATATTTTCCACTAAAAACCCTTACTTATCTTTAGCTTTTACCCCTAAAATCATAATAGGCGATTTAAATTTACATTTGTTTAATTGTAACCACCAGCCCCTCACAGGCGAGGTTCAACCCTGTAGAAATTTTATTGATAATAAAAGGAATAAAAGTTGGTGTTCATATTGACATCACATGAACTCAACTTCGGAAGACATTTATTCAAGAAGTTCATGCAACTTCATGATACATAAGATCAATTGCCGTCTACACACTAGTTTGCATATAGCATGCCCTCATAGTTCTTTATATATATATATATATATATATATATATATATATATATATATATCCAAACAAGCCCTTGACATTTATGAACAGGGAACTTGCAGAAACGAACTGGCTTTTGTTGACAGTAATAAAGCCTCTTTGATTCGGCACATCTGATGTATCAATCAACAGGAGGAGCTCTATAAACAGCAGGAATAGTGGCAGGGAAAAACATTTGCCTCACTCCCTCTGCTTTGATAATTGGGAAAATAATGCCTGATGCACTCTGTTTAAAAATTCCATGAAAATGGGAGAAAGCCATTAAGAATTTAATTAGAAATCACATTCCAGAATAGGATGAGCTGCTGCATTTTTTTGTTGTGCTCAGTTATGTTCCAAAAACAATATGAAAACAGAGTGAGATTTCAGTAGCATGCTGCAACCTTCGGTATGGATTCAGGGAATATGAAAAGCACCTACATTATCTCGACTGCAAGAGTTCATCACTAAACTTGCAAATCCTTTGCTCTTTTTTTATATAAAAAAAACACCATGATCAGCAATAGCTAAAAAGTAGAGAATACACACCGAAATTAATCTCGCTCCAATCCACACGCGTTTAGGCGATGGAAATGGAAGTAGCAAACGACCAACACCATATACGGCAACCGCAAAGAAATGAAGGACCAAACTCAGTGGACGAGGGTTTAGACCAGACAGTAATGCCACAGGTCCTGCTGAGAAATTACCCCCAAGGCTTAAATAGTCAAAACATGCTTCGCGCATTTCCTTCCTTGCATCATCAGAGGAAGCAGAGAACACTTTATACAAAGCACCTGCTAGAGTATTTATCGTAGATGCAACTGGCTGCAAGAAACAACCATTTAACATTACAGGTTAAAATATACTTTTCACTGATCATATTTTCACTTCTCTCATGTTCAAGCCTATTACTTCATGTCTGAGAAAAAAATAACAAAGACCTTTTTAAATTATGAGGATAACTGCTCCTTTAATGTGCAAATTATTTACAGCATGTAATTTCAAGGAATGAGTCGTCACAGCATAACATTTTTTCTTCATTACTTCCATTCATGATGCAAAGCTTAGACATAACTTCAGATGACTAAAAAGAACGTTACTTGGACATTATTCTTGGCCATAATGATATTTATGGTAGACATATTTAGCTTACCTTGCGCAAGGTGTAAAAGGATTCAAGATATTTGGTCAACGAAGCTGCATCATTAAGGTCACGAAGTGGTTTAAGAAGATCACGAAGTACAACAATATCAGACAATGCCACAGTCATCCCACCACCAGTTAATGGATGACGCATGTTGAAAGCATCACCCATCAGAAGCGCTCCAGGAGTAGGATGTGGTTCCGCTGGCATGCTTCTATTTGGCATGGTCCTGATATTACCTTTATCTATAGCAGATATGAAGGCATTGCGAAGCTCAGATGGAATCTGAAATAGAGTCTCTTAGTTAAACACAGACAAAGGCTAACGGGCAAAACATGCTTTCTTCAAACAAAAATGTGTAACAAGGATAATGTAGGGAATTCAGGGAATGCCTCTTGGTACGCTAATACAATATGGTTGCTAATCATATTTGATGATTCAAAATCATGCAATGACATCAACTGGTATCAAACTTCTTACCTTGACCGTTAAAAATGAAAATATATATACCTGTGGTGCAACCATGTTCTTTAAATAATTGGCCATTTCACCATTAGCAATGGAAGGCACTTTTCGACCTGGTACATCAACCAAACAGCGAACCTCTGTGCTGCTAATCGGATAAAACAAAATTGGTGATGGATCTGCTAGAATGACATGCCCATGATTTTCAAATGGAAGCTGACAGTTCTCCAGGATCAAACCCACGAAACACGAAGGCACATCAACCTGCCAAAAAGTCAAAATGATTATGTGTTGGTCTTACAAGAGAAGTTTGAAGCAAGAAAAGCCGATGCCAGATTGAGAGATTATAATTTTTTATTCAAAGTAAAAATTCTATGATTTGCTTCATCCTTAATGATTATTCAACACATATGTCATTCAAACTAAATAGGATCACATTCAAATTTGGCAATCATGAGATGGTGTCTTCACCTTAGGGTTGCATAGAGAGCGGCGCAGATTTGAGAAGCAGCCATCACACACAATTGTAAGAGGAGCATAAGCTTTAAGTTCTTGGCCATCCTTCGTTTTGTATTGAACACCCTTAACAGTCCCATCTTCTTCAAGCAGAGATGTGACTGTTCCTTGTTCTAGTCTTACACTGAATGACAGTGAAAAGAAAGATACAAAATCATTCGCTAACTGTTAAGTGAAATGTAAGAGCTTCAGAATGATTGAATGAATGAAAAATCTGGAACATCCATAAGGACGACTTCAAACAACGGATAAACCAGGAAAGCATTCATATGACTGAGGAAAAAACTATACTTGGGCAGGGTAGCAGCCTTTTCTCTCATCCTCTGAATGAAACGTCCATTATGGAAGCTTCTCCCAGAAACATCTGTGTGGAATTTTTCCAAAGGGTATGACAATCTAGTATTCTTCCCATCCTTGAAGAGAGCATATCCAAGCACTCGTTGGGCATCAATTTCCTCCACACAATCTGCATTCAGAGAGAATGCTTTACATTCTAACACCCAACATAAATTTCAAAAACTAGAACCTTTTAATCCAAATCCAGCTAATTCTGTATTGCATAGCAGATAGCTTGCAACATCCAAAATAATCTCTATTTTCTTTTCTTTTTACACACCATACAAAGATAATACAGAGATTGAAGTTTTTATATATACTTTAAGAATCATACCCTCAAGGCCTAATTCGATTAATTTTAGATATCCCCCGGGTTGGAGCAGTTCACCGACAATTCTGTCAGGCTCTTTCATGTCTCTTTCTATCACATGAACACGTCTTCCATCCTGTAGTTTTGGAATTGAGCTTTTAGTTCAAGGTCTTTGCCCTGATAGCAGTATATATAGTCTCAGAAAAATGTTGCAAAACTAAGGCAAATCAAAGTCTAATTGAATGGTCGTGGGGTTATATTTCTATTTCTATTAAACAAAATTACTTGAGCAATAACTTCAACTGAAAATGTCAAACCAGCAATCAAACTAGTTTGAAACTTAACCATCTCAGCAATAAAGTCAATACTTGTTATTAAAGTTGAGTTGCAAATCCACTAAACCATCTCAGCTGCATCCATAGACTCGATATCAGTCAACTTTAATGTGAGCGTAACTTTTTTGTTACAATTAAAGATTTTCAAAACCATCACTATCATCAAGAAGTAACCATGTATTCCATAAACTAATCTAACCCACAACTGCTTTTCGCAGAGAGTGCGTCATCGCACTACAAAATAGAAAGTTAATTTTACTCCAACCCAACAAGTTAGCATGATCATAAGACAAGCAAAGCACCGAACACACGATGACGTACACACACAAAAAAAAAAAAGTAAGGCGAGTGAAATTCTCAAGAACTAAAAACGCTTTTCAGTCTCCTCCTCTTTCTATGAGGTAATAAATTACTAAAATCCCGTAATAAAAGCAAATGCTAAAAGTTCAGTAAAGAAGAAAAAAAAATAATTCCCAGAGGCAGGTTCCATCATTACCAACTTTTAAAAAGCAACCGAAGCTATGAAATTAAGAGTTATGAGCACCTTGCCAAGAGTATAAGCCAAGGCAGCACCAGCAACACCAGCACCGACAACAATGACGTCATCAGCAGAGGAGAAGCCTCCTCCATTTTCATGCCTTAAGACAGACACAGCACTATCGTTTTGGATCTTCAATGTTGTTCTCTTCCTGATCTTTTCTCTTTTCCAGATATTTTGGCGCAAAATGTACAAGAAAAGAAAGGCAAAGAAAGTGCCCACGAGGACATTGTGCTTATCAATCACCACCGTCATCTTCTTTATATAATAATTATGACACTGATGCACAGAAGAAGAAGAAGAGGAAGAAGAAGAGAAAACAAAGATTGGTTCTTTAGGTTCTCTTCTCCTGTGGGGTGTTTGTGGTTTGGTGCTTCTTGAAGAGGATACGGAGAAGGCAAGGTAGATAGAGATTTTAGGGGAAGGTTTCCCTTTATGGAGAGAGACTTTTAACGTGTGGTTGTGGTGGAGCGGGAGTTGTCGTGGTACCCTGGTGAGCTCCAAATTCATAACTTTTATTGTGGGGTTATTAATGATTTGTTGGATTGTTTAACTTCTTCGACTCTTTGGTATAAACCTTTGAGAGATTTCTCTGTTCACCCCCAAACGGCAAAGGAATCACCTTGTGCTCCTCTATTTTTTCTAGTTTATTTATTCAAATGATCCCTGTGTCCTTTTCGTCTCCTCTCAAACTCTTCTTTTGGGGTGCTTGTTATTAACACAACCTAAACCCTCGTGCCCAGAGTCCTATATAATGATTAT
This sequence comes from Populus trichocarpa, assembly GCF_000002775.5. Lineage (NCBI taxonomy): Eukaryota > Viridiplantae > Streptophyta > Magnoliopsida > Malpighiales > Salicaceae > Populus > Populus trichocarpa. The sequence goes on along the minus strand of NC_037291.2, from coordinate 534,939 downwards.
AACAGTGGATTTATGTATTTACTCTTAAAAAAAAACACATTGAACTGTTCTAATGGGTATATTCTTATTTTTATATATTTTATTTATTATTGTAGAATTGTTACGGGGTATTGTTGTCCTTTTCCTTATTACATGAAGGGCGTTCCATAGACTCTCTATCGACCACACAGACAAGTTCCCAGATGTCAGAAAATCGTTTACTGTCCATGAGATGGTAGCATGTAAGGAAAAATTCTTTCATCTCTTCAAGAAGATGTCTTAAAAAAATATGTGTATTCGTGTTCCAGAATTATATGATCCTGGTACACAAGTAAAAACATGATGCAATAACGTTGCTTCATGCACTATTAACGAAGATCTAACTCTTGTAATTACTTGCATCATAAAAGATGTTAGGTACAGCTTGCTTGTCATTGGAACAGGTTTTCTCAACAACTCGGGAAGTGCATTAAATGATTTCTTTTTTTAATATAGCTATCCGGATCAGTTTGTGCATATCTTAATTAATTCTATAAGACCTGAAATTAACAACCATGTAAACCTTCTATAATCTTGAAATGATTAACTCGAGTTTGTGATTATGCAGGTTTATTATCATTTATATTACTTCAAAGATCTCCTATGTCTTGAAGATGTGCGAATCTCATAATTACATGGATGGGAATTTTGCGTATTTTAGTCACGATTGTTTTTTAAGATGTTTTTTTATTTAAAAATACATTAATATATTTAAAAATAAAAAATGCTTTAAATCATCACAACTACTAAGTTTCAAATACAAAACAAATAAAGAAAGTTAAAGACCTTTAGTAAATCAGAAGATCATAACAGACCCAGATCCTTAAGACTTTTAGTAAACCAAACGACAGATGGTGAACTAGTTAATTGTACCATGTCAAACACAAAGTCGTGGACAACTGATAAACCATATAAATTTCTCTAGCCTGTGGTCGGCCTCTAGCACTTTTATGTGAGTTGAACTATCTAGGTGGTGGCCCAGTGGTAAGAGCTTGGGACCAAGAGGTTTGCTCCCTCTGTGGTCTCAGGTTCGAGCCTTATGGTTGCTCATATGATGGCCACTGGAGGCTTACATGGTCGTTAACTTCAGGGCCTGTGCGATTAATCGAGGTGCGCGCAAGCTGGCCCGAACATCCACGTTAAACTAAAAAAAAAAAATCTCCTTGTCTCACGTGCGCAAGTGGTAGGGAGTGGTACCTAGATTTTTCTTAAAAACAAATAAAATTGAATTACCTTATTCTTACATTAAAATTTGAATTTGAAATAATTTTATCATCTATTTACCATTTAGGAGAAACATGCTACATACTCACCTTTGCTCTAGCTTGACATTTTTTTTAATCATTTGGCTGCTTGAGCCATCAAGTATACTAGATTTTTCATAATTAAAAATTTTTCGTATATTCTTTATATTTCTTAAAGGGTTTGTTAGCCATATCTTCCTATATAATCATGTTATTGTAAAGCAATTGTTATTACCCTAACATAATCATGTTTTTATTATTTTGAGCTTATAAGGACTATTTCAAATTTGAAGTTCGTGCGTTTTTTTTTAAATCCAACTTCTATTTTTTTTTTTCAACACATACAGAATGAATAGGTCAATTATAGTGCATTACTAGATAAATGGCCCTCTCTATACCACGGTCTGGATGAATATTTTTTTTACATAAAAAATATGTTTTGGTGACGCAATTGTTTTTTTAAAAAGTAGAAAATTTAAGATTTAGATCATTGACTCGACTAAATTCAATAATCTCGGTTAATTTAAAAATATGATATAGAAAAGGCACCGATAGTAAATTAAGCAATTAAAAAATTAGCAATAACTAACTATAAAAAATGAATAACCAATAACATTCTCGAGAGGAGAAAAAATAAGAGTTTGTTGGAGACTTATTGTCGCTTTATTGCGGAGAGTTCATCGAGATGGTTTTAATGCCACTTCCAAATGCTACATGATGACATTGAAAAATGTTGCACTAGCCATAAGAGTAACAACTCATAAAAAAACTAAATAAAATATCATGAAGTGAGCATCTCATGCTTATATTTAATCAATTAATTTAATTCAAAAACAAAATATCTTTTAATAAAGCTAAATCTAACAAAGAATGACAAATAAAAAGACTTGAGATAAATCGAGTCATTTTTAAAATTAGTGAAAAATCTTATAGAAAGCAAATAAAAAAAATAACAGAGCACGATGTCCAATTAAATAAATATTAAATGATGAAACTAAAAAACAATCATTTTATCCTTAATAGCTAGTTATTTGTTTTTTAGGATAAAATTGTTATTTTACTATTCTAATGCACCATAACATGTGATTTGGTGCATTGTGAATGACTAATGCCTCTTGTTTTTTTTTTAGTTTTTTAATATTGATTTAAAATATATTAAGTCACACTATTTGTATCAAATATCCTAGCACTTGAACCCTTAACCACTTTCTTATAACATTAATAATTGATCTTTTAACACTTGACCTTTACTATACAGCTGATGAAGTCCTAAAAATCCAAGTAGTTTAGGAATAGGGCTTATGGGCTAGATAGTTGGCTAATCAATTAGTCATAATAATCTCATTCATTCTTCCTAGCCAAGGTAATTGATAGCTTGTATTTGATGCTTGGTAGACCAAGATAGCTTGTGGTTAATACCTGGAAAAGATCTCATTTGATGGAGGTGAGGACTTTTTGATGCTTAAATAAGTATCCTTTTTAGAGAGAGAAAATACAATAATATTCTAGAAAAAAATGCTCTGAAAATATATGTATAGTAGAGAATAAAGATTGTCAATCTTTGTTCTGAAGGTCTCATAATGTATTTATAGCCCATGAGTTTAGTACTTTTTATGGAGAAAAAAGCTGGAGTGTAACTTCATTTTTGTGATATTTTGAGTTACATTGTGAGGTGTACTCCAATCATTTTATCCAACTAAAAGATTGAGACATGACGAGTCATGATAGACTTAAGCCCACTTGGGGCTAGGCTTGGCACCCGCCAAGCCCAATCGTGAGAGGGCTTGGCACACTGTCAAGCTCACCTGGGGCTAGGTCTAGTTAACACCAAACCCAGCGTGCCTCCACTGGGCGTGTTTAGTGCTGGCGCATCCCATCCTAACACACCCGAGAATTTAGAAAAATCATACCTGTATGTTTTTCTTGATCATGCATTTATTGGTAAATATATATTGATAAAATCTTGGTTCATCAATAGCCCCTCAGTCTTTGTGATATAATAATATTCAAAATCTTTAATTAATTTTCCAGTTCGGATAGATATATGAGTTTTTCTCATATAAAAGACGGGTGTAAGCTAGAATATGTGTGTGTGTGTGTGTGTGTGTGTATGAACTGAAAGAAATCATTTCAAACGTAAAATACCAAGAATCTGTACTTAGAAAAATTCTAAGTGATCGAGGATACCATGCCCATTATCTATACATATTCCTAAATGGTTATGTGGAACCCAATGAGACTGACTTTATACTTAGAAATTTCTAAGTGATTATAGGTTCCTTGAAGAGTAAGAGCCTATAGCATCCTAACATTTTCATAGGAGCTTAAAAGCCCTATATTAAAGATTGGTCATCGTGATCATTTTTTACGGGGCATGAGAGCCCTCCACTAAAGAGTGGTGATTAAATGATGTTGTCATTTGTATTAAGAGACTAAGTTCATCCCTTATATATTGATGCATATAGAACTTAGGAAATCAAATTCGTACCTTGGGGATCGATGCATATAGCACTAGGGAGATCACATATATCCTTTGAAGATTGGTGCATATAGAACTGGAGAGACTAAGTTCATCCCTTGGAGAGCGGTGCATATAGAACTTGGGAGATCACATACACCCCTTAAAGATTGATGCATCTAGCATTGGGGAGACTAAGTCCATCCATTAGAGAGTGGTATATATAGCATTAGGGAGATCAAGTTCGTACCTTGAAGATTGATGTATATAGCACTAAGAGATCACATTCATCCCTTGGAGAATGATGCATATAACACTAGGGAAACTGGGTTCATCCATTGAATAGTGGTGCATATAGCACTAAAAAGGCTATGTTTATCCCTTAGAGAGTGAAGCATATAATACTGAGGAGATCAAGTCCATATCTTAGAGATTGATGCATATAGCACCGGGAAGATATAGTCCGTATCTTGAAGATTAATGCATAAAACATTGGGAAGATTAAATTTATCCACTTCTAAGAGAATTGCACATTCTTAGGATAAGTGTTGAGGGGCCTTCAACCATCACCTAAAGAAGATAAAAACTCATTTTGAATAAGTCATTTATATTCAATAAACTTATATTTTTATCAAGAATTATACATCCTGAGGTGATCAAAGTGATAGGTGTCGCACCCTCGCGGCGTCGCGGCGATTCTCGATTGGTTTCGGGGTCTTTTGTTTTGATTTGTGTAAAAGGAAGTCGCCACCTAGTATTATGGTCACTAGGAAACCTAACTGGTCTTTCAGAGATTCTAAGGCAAGGGACTGGTTGCGTAAAGGGAAGGTATTAGCACCCCTAGTACGCCCTACCTAAGGTAAGTTGCTTGGTGTTTGGTTTGTCTTATAATTGCTATGGTGTTGGTGTTTTCTAATTCCATCAGTTTTTCTAAGTTTGATTCTAACTAAATTTATTAAGATAGAAATCCAAGGAGATTCCATGTGCTTTAAAAGCTCATTTTTCCCTTGGTATCTCAAGAGTTTGCGACTCGTAAATCGCAAGGAGGAGGGACAAAAATTTAGAAATCTAGGGCACTTTAAAAGCCTATTTTTGCCTTAGTGTTTTATACTCTCACGGCTCGTAAACCGTGGAGTAAAAAATTGAAATGTCCTCGATTTTAATCAAGGCTTCTTTCAAGGATGTGTGCGGATTTATTATTCCTAGAAAATTATTTTGGATATTTACCACTCCGGGTTTTTTTATCCAAATATTAACAGTGAATAATAACAAATTATTCCCAATAATATTTTGGATATTCATCCTTTAAGGATTTCTTTATCCAAACATTAGCGGTGAATAATAGATGAATTCCCCCCAAAATAAAATTTTTATATTTTTTGGAATATTGGCCAATACCCTTTGGAGTTTTACAAACATGTTGTAAAATCCAGAAATGCAAGAAAACAATTTTTGTGTGTTTAAGAAATCCATGCAAAAACACATTTTCAAAACTTCCAATATTTTTTGTATAAAAAAAAGAGCATTCAAAACATGTTAGGATATTGGCCGCATGCAACACACAAGAAAAACAAATTTTGATATATATGTATATTTGCCGCAGTTGCGTTGAAAACCGGGTATTCTAAATACGAGATTGGTATATATTTTTTTTACAACATAAAAAAAATTCAGACTTATAAAATAAATATTCCAGAAAATAAATCTCTTTCTCTTTCTTTATTTTTTCAAAAAAAGAGAGTAAGGAAGTCCGGCTGGGTCACTTGCCCAAGCAAGTGACCCGGCTGGACACAAAAAGGGGGGGTAAAGTTCAAAAAAAGCTGGCGAGCACTGTTCAAATGAATTAATTCACTTGAACAGTGCAAACACAAAACAGAAAACATGCATGCTGCGAGGTGAAGAGAAAAAAACAGACCTGGGAACGGAAGCGAAGAAGCTGCAGCGACGTTGAAAGCGTGATGTTTGATCCGGTGTTCGTCTGTTTCAAATGTTTTTCTTCTGCTCTGTATTTACGTCTGCTTCTCTGCGTCAAAGCATTCAGAACTGCAGGTCTCACTGGTTTTTTCTTCTATTTACTGCGTTTTCTTTTTACTCTGCCTCTCTTGCGTTTTTTCTTATTTTTCTCTTTGCTGTTTTTTTTTGCTCCTTTCTCTCCGGTTTTCTCCTCTTTTTTATGCTCTTTCTTTCTACGTTTTTCACCTCCTCTCCTAGGTCATTAGAAGGGCTTATATATAGTCTAACATATCTCTATTTAGGAAAGATTTAATGCATTAATTCCAGGATATAAATCCCTACTGATTTGCAATAAAAAAAACACAAAAAGAAAACTGTCATATTCTGATTTTGATGTCTGATTTCTTTTCAGTTTTTTAGAGGATGGTGTGGCTTCTTTCTATCCTTCCATAGGGCCAGCTGCTCCCTTTGAAATGAGGCAATAAAAACATGGTTGTAACTCCAAAAATCAGGCGTGATGATAAAGGAAAAACAACAAGAATTTGCAGAGAAAAAAGGAAAGAAATCAAATGGAGGGTGCAGCTGCAAAGTCTTATTTTCCTTATTTGATGTGGTAAAAATCCTGTCATTTATGATGATCCAGCCCTCCTCTACAGCTTTCAATATCCTTCTTCAATTCAATCCCTCATTTTAGCACTTTTTGATTCAGTCCTTGGTCCAAAAAAAATCCTTCGAATCAGTCCCGCGAACTTGGGCAAAAAATCCTTCTTGCGGCAGGAATCCCTACTTTCACACTAGATATTCAAATGAGAATATATTGAGCTTCTGATATCGAAATCAAGCGATTCAAAAGCCCAAATTTATCTACATGTCTAGGACTACAACTTTGATGAAGGAGTCGAAGGGAGATAAAATCGTTTTGAAGGGATTTATCCAACCTTAAAAAACAAGATAACGAAGGAACGAATTTAGCATTATGAAGACCCCTAGTCAGTCTAAGAAAACCTGATGATTTTGGCAACAAAAGGGAAGGATAAAGAGAGCAGAAAATAGCTCAAACAGGGTTTCGAAAAAAATATTTCTTTCTCTACTTTTGTCAATCCTCCAGCAAACATGAGTTAAACTCCTACACTTGATTCAAAAGAGGTATACACCATCTCCAGCACGTAGGGTCCAAAAATGAGTAACAACAATAGGTATGAAGGAGATTCTTGGGAGGAAACATGTCTTGAAGGTGGCATTAAGATGTTTGCTTCGAATACCTTGATTACTTCACTTGGAAAGTATCATGCTAGTATTTCTTATAAAAACAAGGAGGTTCATGCAGTAGCAAACTGACCTTTTCAACTCGTATATGATTTTTCATGAATTGCTTCATTTTGGATAAGCTCCTATCCGGTAAGATATAAAATTTTCTTCAAATGACTTGTTCTCTTACTCTTTTTATAAAGCTTCTAAGGCCACTAACTCAATCAATCCTTTCACCTTGAGCATCTTCTCGTTAGCACCAAACCCAACACGCCTCCATTGGAACGTGTTTGGTGTTGGCGCGTATCAGCCCAATATATCCGAGAATTCACAAAAATTATATTCATATATTTTTCTTGATCCAATATTTATTGATAAATATATAAAAATATATTGATAAAATCTTGATGGATCACAAACATAATCAGAATTTGATTAATTTGTTAGTTTTCAACCATTAAAAACCATCGATTTAACACTTTTACTCGGTTTCCACTGGGACAAACACTAAAGAAAGTGACATGTTAAACCGCTAAAAAATTAACTTAAGAACTTGTTCTGATTTTTGACCAGCAATCAACTTTTTATTTATTTATAATAATAACATGATCTTGGGGCCTGGGGGTGGAGGGACCAAGCATGATGACATGCATCCCATCTTCTAAGAACCCATTAACGCGGGGGGGAATGAGAGCTCATTTGACCATCTTTTACTTTCGGTTTGAGTTTGACTATTTGCAATCACAGCCATTTGGTTCTATTACTAACAAACTCTGATGAGACAGAGGATGTTTGTGCTGTGGGCCTTGAGTGGTCAGCATGCTCAGCCATTACCTTCCCAAAGCTTAAAAACTCGGAGCAGTAGAATTGAAGCATGGCGGCAGCAGCGACTCTTAGAACAGGATGCGCCTGAGACACTCCTCCCTTCATCCCTGAGAAAGTCCCAGTCCAAGTGGCTATCAATTCCAGGCTGTGGCAACTTTACCTTTCATATAAACGTTGGATTGCACTTTTGCGTATGACTACTCTTCAAGAATTCGTTGTGTTTCGACAATTGTTGTTGGAAAACCTCAATTTAATCCTTAATGTTTTGCGTTTATTATCAATTGAGTCCCAAACATTTTAAATATATCAACTATGCCCCGAACATAATTAAAATCAGACAATATCACCCTTTTATCTCATGTCAATGACAATTAAAAAAGAAATCATCCAATTTGCATATGATCTTGAAATCAAAGGTAACTTGTAAAGAACTTGAGAAAAATCCACGGCTAGTTCTAGCACTTGCCTAAATTTAAAACGAACCTACCAAATAAAAAGTTAATAGTTAATAATAACTTAGCCTCTTTAATTTAATTTAATAAAATTAAATAATCCAAAGTAAATGGTAAGTGATCACCAGAAAAACTGAGCAGAATGTTGGCCAAGAAGAAGCCTATCAAAATCATCGACTACATCAGCAATAATTAGGTGAAAACAAGATTATTTAAGTATAAATAGCGCGTGGTTAGTATATTGAACACAAAAGATGAAGATAATGAAAGTTATCTTTTTTTAATTTTAAAACATAGAAATCATCGTTAAAATACTTATTTTATATCATTGACTTTATCTTTTTAATTAAATATATTTTTAATTTTTTTTATTGATCATTTCTATTTTAGTGCGAAATTGTGATACATAATATTTTTTAAAAGTATTTTTTAATTAAAAATACATAAAGATATTTTTTCAAATTTCTATTTATTATTAACATTAACACATCAAAATCATAAAAAACACTAAAAAAATATTAATTTAATTTTTTTTCAAGACAAACATATTTTAAAAAAATACTCAAAAGTAAAAGATGCAACGACACTCCCAAAAATATACTCCCCAAATAGGTACTCAGAACTCTAACCCATTGCGACCTCGCCTTAGATAACTTTTTCAATATCATCTGAGAGTTCATTTATTTTTATGTTTTAAAAATATTTTTAAAAAAATTAATTTTTTTATACTTATGTCAAAAGTAATTTTTTTAAAAAAAGACAAATATTATTTTAATATATTTCTGACAAAAAAATATTTTAAAAAGCAATCATAACCACACTTCAAAACATCTCGTAAGAGTTTGTTTGTTTTTTAGTTCAAAAAATAATTTTAAATTTTTTTGATTTTTTCTTCAAATTATTTTTTTTTATTTTGAATTACTTTGATATGCTAATATAAAAAAATAAATTAAAAAAAAACATAAATTTAATAATTTTTTAAAAAAAAACAACCACTACTTTAAAATCAAATACTATTTAAATAAAATATTGATCATTAAACCAGACAATCACATTCTGCAATCCATGTGGAGGGGCTGGTCTCCTCTCAGCTCACGATAACAGAGCACTAAAAACTGAGAAGTAGATAAAAGCCCATTTTTAATAAATGCAGACACCAGCCCCAGGTCTCCCGTTCCATATTTGTTTTTATATTTTTTAAAAATTAATTTTATTTTTTTATTTTTAAATTCTTTAATATATTAATATTAAAAATAAATTTTTTAAAAAAAAATATATCATTTCAATATATTTTATAAAAAAATTAAAAAACATCTATTATCAAAATACCAAACATTATATACAGAAAAATTGCCCACTGCTATCTTCTTTTTCTGCGTATTTTTTAGCCCACTGCAGACGAAATTTCCAGGTGCAAAAACACATTCACACATACCTACATTGCATCGATACTTCCCAATTCAGATTAAACAACTGAAAGAAACTGCAGTATTTCTCCTTTGAATTAATTTATACACTGTTCATTTTGGACAAAAATAAATACTTACTACTATAAGGGAAATGTAAAGAAAAAAGGTACCAAAAGGTTTCAGGAGAAAAGGAAAGAGTGGATTGGGGGGGACAAAGATCAAAAACCCTCTAAAAATTAGTAAAATACAACTGCTAACTTTAGAAAGCAAAAAAAAGGAAATAAAATTAAGAACATGAGTTAGCCCAACCTTAGTAATAATCTTGAATTGTAATAACCTAAACAAACCTGATTAATATCAATAATCAGGCATGAGCTGGCTAATCTTGCCGTCTTCGAGTGCCATCTTTTGTTCAGTAGCCTTCAACCAAATGCAAACCCCAGTAAAACTGAGGACCAAACTTGCAAACCCACTTCCTAAACCGATCCCAACAATGGCCAAAACTGACAAACCTTTGGTCTTCATTGGAGGCAAAGGGTAGCCATAAAGATCCTTATTTCCAAGAAAAGAAGTGGCATTGAATCTTGGTAAATTACCGCTCCTATTCCCTAATGAAACAGGTATTGGCCCAGACAGCTTGTTATTGCTCACATCGAAAGCAGATAGCCTTACTAGAAGACCAAGCTGTTGTGGGATTTGACCGGAGAGGAAATTATCATGCAAATCAATAACATTTAGATAAGCACACATTGTAATCTGTGGTGGGATCTCTCCATCAAGCCGATTAGAGGAGAGATTGAGCACAGCAAGATTGACCAAGGATTGCAAATCTGCGGGGATAGGACCTGTAATTTGATTAGAGGAGAGGTCAAGTGACTGGAGATTGGTACAGTTTGCTAAATAAGGAGAGATAGAGCCTTGAAGAGAGAGGTTTGTTAGAGAAAGCTTATAGATGCGACCATTGTTGCAAGTAGCACCAGGGAGATAAGAAGTGAAACCATAACATGGGTTTGCAAAATTTGATTTTGTCCAGTTTTGAAGTGATTTTGTTGGGTCTTTTAAGGATTGAGTAAAGTGGGTTAAACACGCTTCATCACTTGGATCTGATATTGAGACAGATGCGCAGGTTAACAAAGTAAACAACACGACTGACCAAAAACCCATCTGGAGATCGATAGAGAGACAGAGACAGAGAACTTGATTCTTTCTTGGCTTACACAAGGAGACACTTTACTTGTAATTCTTTTTCTTCAGTTCTTGGCTTAGTTTCAAAGGACAGAGAATGAGTGGGTGCTCCTTTATTTATAACAAAAAAGGGGGGCCTGTTCTTGTAGTTGGACTTTTGTTTTTTTAATTGTTGGTTAATGGTTGGGTTTGAGGCTTAAGGGAAGAGAGGGGAAGACATTGGCAGTGAAGAGTAAAGAGTGAAGAGGAGGGAGAGGAAGGATGGGGCTCGGTGAGAATGAAAGAGTAGAGAGGAAAGCTAAGGTGGGGGTTTTGTGTGGGGTGGTGATCTGCACGTATGGAGTGCAAGATAGTGACAACACGTTCTTGAAGCATTGAGGTCGTTTTGGTCATTTGGTTCCAATCCTAGGGAACCAGAAGGGAGCATTGTTGTCGATCCATTGATACATTCAAGGAAAAAAAAAAAAAAAAGAGGACATGGAATTGGAATTGAATACGTGTTCAATGTTAGGGTTTTATAAAATTATTTTTGAATTGAAAGATTATATTATATAATGTGTTTTTAGCGTAAGAATAAACCCGATATGATTCATTATTTAATCTAAAATTTATAAAATGAGTTGATTCTTATGAATAAATTAAAATTATATTATTTTAAATTAAAACATGTTATTTTGAAAAACAAAAAAAAACTAATCGGATTATAAATTGATTCAATCTAATTGAGATGATTGTTTTTTTACAAAAGCAGGCTGAATTTACTGGCTTTGATATTTAGATATTCTTAATTTTTTTTTATTTTAATATATCTAAATCATCTAAAAATATTTTAAAAATATAAACACATTACTTAAATGCTTGTCCTGTGAAGAGGTGAGTTTTTAAGAGTTCATGGATATATCCGTGACCGAGGAATAATATCTATGATCTAGTTTTAATGCCCTCACATCAGTCTCACACACAGAGGAGTGAGGACTCGCTGCCACTTATCTTGCATAACTCTCTCCCATCATTTATATTAATTGACACCACTCATCACCATTCACATGATCTTCTTCTTATAATCTTCTGGTATCTCCTCTTCTTCTTCATTTTCCTGTTTCCCTTTCGTTACAGTAGTTAGCAGGTCACAAGACAAGCAGCTATAGCTGTCCAATGTCAACATTCTTTCTTGAAAAAAACAGAACCGATGGTGTGGTTTCTTCTTCAAGTTACCATGTGGGAACTTCGATTGCAGGTGGTATTTTGGTGCGGAAGTCATTGAAGGAGATGTAATCATGGTTTTCAGGGATTGATTTTTGGCTTCCTTGACCACTCATTTGAAAGTGTAATGAGAGATGAATGTTTTAAGAATGGGAGAAATTGTTAACTCATCAAAAAATAAAATAAAAATGAACCCTTTTTTTCTGTGAGAAATCATGGTAATAGGAGTGGGTCCATGTCCAGGGCAGGCGGATGCTGTAATGAACCAGTATCACATGTCTGGGCAGTGCAAATGCTTAGAAATCCTTGGAGATGTGAGGTTCATGAGCTACCAGTACTCAAAAGGACTTCCTTTTTGTGGGCTGTCTCAATAATAATGCAGAGGCACTTTGATCTTCCAGCGAAGAATTGGCATGCCTGATTTGTGAGACCTTAGACGGCGTGCTTAAGAAAGGGATTAATGCTGGTTTTAGTAATCATCACATGAGATTGATTATATTCGGCAATTTTGGAAAGGAATGCGAATTCTAAAGCAAGTTTGAACATTGCTGTTGGTGCGGTGTGTCCTCATTATTTTGCTTTACATCCCCTTTCTTTTTTTTTTTTTTTTTTTTTTTGAATTCAAGGAAACCCAAGCGCGCTTTGTGGGTCCAGATAAGCGAGTAAAATCTCGGCTGTTCCAGGCTCTTATAAGAGGTGCACGTCCTGACTCGAACTCGAGACCTGCTGTACAAATCTCAAGCTATTTGCGAATATATTTTTTATTTTTTAAAATTTATTTTTGATATATACATATTGAAACAATTAAAAAAATAAAAACAATAATTTTAAATAAAATTCTTTTAATTAATCTTTATTGAAACCACACTCGCAAACAAAATTCCAAGTCAAAGAGTAATCGTTGACGCAAACCTCACTTCAGGAGAAAATACTTTCGCAAACATATCACGTTTTGCCGATTCTTGAATGATGGGCGATGCACAAGAACGGGATAAATTAATAGTAAACCTCAATTTAGCCCTTCATGTATAATTTCATGATCAATTGAGTTCCAAACCTTTCGACTTCGTCAATTTTGTTCTATTTGTAATTAACCTTAGACTACGTCACGCCTTCGTCAATTGGATCATTATATTATCTCATATTAACTCAAATCAATTTTATTTATCAAAATGATAATACTTTGTTTTTTTCTTACAAGATATTGACATGTCTATGTTTGTATCAAATTTAACCAGGTTAATCGAGTCATTAAAATTTATTTAAATTAAATAAGTTTAATTAGATCAATATTTTATTCAATTGCACTACAAATCCAACCCTAAATCAAGTTTTTAATCTTAAAATTTCAAGATTAATCAACAACTAGATTTAGAGGATATTTGAGATTATAGTATAAGATTTTTTTTAAAATAGTTTTTCACTTGAAAATATATCAAAATAATTTTTTTAGATTTTTTTATTTTTAACATTACCACATTAAAATGTTATTTTGATATATTTTTAAGTGAATATTACCTTGAAAAACAATCGTAATTATATTTTTATTAAAAAAATATTAATTTTTTTTTAAATAAAAACATTTTAAATTTTTTTAAAAAAAAGTTGTGAAAAAAACACCCCTTTAATAGCTACAAGTCAACATTCACAGTCTAGAGGCATAGCGGTACAAGGTAGACTTCCCCACTACAGATTGGAATCTAAGGCAAAGGCTCCACTTCAGCAGCTTAATTTGGTTTTAGTGGCAATGATTTGATTGCCACCATCGGTTGTTGCTTCACTACAAGCAAAAGTCCACCAATCCCAGTATAAATACTTAGTTCAAACAATAAAAAAAAGAGCAAACTATTATTTAATTCATGTTTATAAGCAAATAATTAGTTAATCTTTTTAATTTTGTGACGTCCAAGATAAAGGATATGCGTAGAGAATCTTGTCAAGCTAATTCTTCAACAGTCATGATGATCAAGATTACAAAACTGTTTTCTTTTATAAACATTTAACATTAGGTATGATCGATATTTTGCTAGCTTCTTTGGCTTCGAAGACTTATTTGCATTGAGACTTCTAAAAGCTGCTTTTATTTTGTTCACACGTGAAAGGTTTTTTTTTTTATTATTATTATTATTATTGTACGAATCACATATGTTTTAATATATAAACATTAGAAATTTTAAGAGATTTAGTTTAACTGATCATGTCTTTAATTTGTCTTTTAGAGATTATTAGTTTGAATCTCTCAAATCTCGGGGCCACTAGAGGCTTACATGGTCATTAACTTCAGGGCCCATGAGATTAGTCGAGGTACGCGCAAGCTAACTCGGATACTCACATTAATATATATATATATACACACACACAGCAATATGCGGATTGAATAAAAAAATATATTTAAGTTATGAAAAACTCTTTAACTTTGTTATTAAACTTTATCTAATGGGTCAATTTTAAAATTTCTCGAACCAACTTTTTATCTAGCTCGGACTTCAGATTAAATCATTTATAAGGTGCCTCGATGTAACTCAATTAATTTGATGAGTCTAAAAATAATCTGGATAATCGATAAAAACATGGTTTGACTTCATAAAAAATAAATACAATATGACATTTTTTTCTTAAATATTGAGATGACGATGCATTTGATCGGCTTGGGTTCCTCAACTTACCCATTAAACCCTCGACTTGGATCTTGAATTCTACTGGGTTTAATAAAAAAAATACTTGTAAGTTATTTTTTTATTTAATTATATAATAACAAAAATAAATATTTGTAAAATTGAAAAAAACCAAATATTATGAAGTTTGTTCGAGTAAAAAATAAACCTATGAAAAACAAACCGACATAAATTATGTAATTCAATTTAAAATTAATTAAATATTGAATATTGAAATTAAAATAAAATCAAGAAAAAAATCAAGAAAATTTTAATATTAAAAAATAAAATTAATAAAAAATAAAGGGGGTGTTGTGGATTATTAAAGTGATTTACAGGAGAGAGACACATATAGATCCCACACCAGTAAAAATCTCCTTCTCACTTTCTTCCATCAAAGAACCTTAATATATTCAATAATTCATCGTAGTTCATTGATTAAAACAATTATCACTCGGTACCATCAATCATGTGGTCTGAATTGGGCCACAGTTCATCTGAATTGGAGGTGAGATTTGTTGACGACACCAACCAGAACTCTTCAAGACAGAACGAAGAAGGGTTCTTGTCACCTGAAATGTAATGCTTCCTCTCTATATAAACACTGGAGCTGGACTTTGCTGGGCTTCATTTTCAACTAGTGGTCCAATCTCCAATATCTACCCTGGGTTTTGAGGCTGAAGTTACATCAGACAGAACATGAGCGCCAACAAACCAACACATTGTTGGGGCTGCATTCTCATGCCCTCGAAGGGCAATCTTCTACTTCTATACCATGATAAGAAGTGAAAGTGAAAGGTCTTACCATGGGACTACACGGGTCCAGGAGATTTTGTGAGGTGAAAACGAGGGCCTTAACCCTCAAATCTCGAGGCCCTCTGCTTCTTTGGCTTTTCCCGCCTCCTCTCACTATTCCAATCTGTAGCCCAGTTATGGTCCCTAGCTCAGACAGCACCATGTCCTCCTCTCTACGGTCGGTCCAACTTTTCATTGCTTGCATCCAACCTCTCGTGGATATGTGCTGGACAACAATATCTTTTGCGCACGAGAACTGGATGTGACATTTGCTCTTTGGCTCTTACTAGGAGATGAAGAACCGTCGTCAGCCTAAATTATTGCAACATTATCTCTTTGTACCTCTTACGTTGGTGAGCGCAAATGCATATATAATATACAGTTTTCATTCCCTTTTATTTGCCTAGAGTTGTCGCTCCATTATCAATGAAATCATCCCGGTAACTATCCACTGCCTTCTTTTTCCTTTTTCGAACCAGTAAGTCCAGATGTTTTAACCTCTGCTGCTTCGTTGCAGCCATCGAATTCGAAGCCCAGCCCTTGACAGCAAAACGGGCCCTTTGTTCTTGGCACAACAATGTCCACGATTTGTAGAAAGCAAGGTGGGGCAAACAGACACATGTTCATTCAACTTGGTCTGATTTAGACTTTGGTGGGAAAACGTGGCAAACCATATCTTTTTCTAGGTTGTGATTTATCAGCCTAACACAAAAATATCAATTTCTGGGAATAAAGTGTAGTACTGATATGAAAGAATGTCCAAAAAGCCTAGCATAGCATGTGGTCATCATATAAAAACATTGATGTCCCGCATCCCAGCTAAATCCCAGCTAGTTTGGTATAATTGGAAGTTCAAGGCAAAAAATCACTTCTCTAACTAAATGCTAAAATAATTTATAAGGGTTAATTTAGTTAATATTTCAAGATAAAAGAGATAATAACAATAAAAATAGAAATTTATTTAGAATTTCCATGTTCTTTAAATGTCTTCCTTTTTCTTTTTTAACTCGAGAGGATAATCAAACACAACATGGAATCTAAGCTCTTGTGTTGAAAAAACGTGAACATGCTCTCAAATCAAACACTACCTACTAATATAGCTTAACACGAAAAGTTCAAACATTTGTTCCCAAGAAAGGTAGCGGCGGTTGAGTTCTGATATCTTGAACGGAGGCAGATATGGCTGATCTCAGATCAAACACCTTCTCTCTCTCGTCAGGTGATCATAGAATGATTATATATAGTGTGATGTCGTCGGCTAATAATATTATATGAAGCTCGGATTGTAATTATTGATGCACAGTGCATGGCAACATATCGTTATTATTAAAGCCTTAGGGAAACGAACAGCCCGTATTGATTGGCTGTAATGCTGTCATGAAGTGACTCCTATGATCATCTTTCAAGAAGATTGCGTCTGGTCACTCAATCTTGAGCTCTGCTTTGTTTGATTAATCATGACCATTGCTCCTCAAATTAATGATGTCGTCGGCCCTTGGAGTAGTCGGCTGCTTGTTTCGTGCTTCGCGCGCGACTCGTAAAATAACCATTTATATTCTGCAATATATTTTATTTATCAACTATTTTTATCAAGAATTAATGATCACGTGAACAATACATGATATTTTCAACATGAACAGGTAAAGATATTTCTTCAAGTTAATATATTATGACCCTTTAAGAAAAAAGAAAAACAGATTCAATATGTAACCAAGCTTAGCTATATGCAAATCTCAGCAACAACATATTCTTTTTAATTTGTAGTATATTGACTTTCATACGCATTCTTACAAATTTATATTGAAATCACTTGCTGTTATGCGTGTGATCGCAAATATTGATAAAACTAATTGATACATGGGTATATTAAAAAATATGAACAAATTAAAGACTATAATTGATTAATTTTTCTATAAAATAATATGGTTAAAAAGTATTAGAGAATAATATAAATCATATCTTAGGATCTTATCTAACAGCTTAAGCTATTGGGTTGAGATGACTTTAACATGGTATCAGAGTCTTGATGACCAAGCGGTCACGAGTTCGAATCTTACCATCCTCATTTATTTGATAAAAATTAAGCACAAGATAATGTGAGCTCGTGCAAGTTTCAAGCCCAAAGAGCTTTCACTTGATGAAGTGTGTCAGAGAATAATATAAATCATATCCTAAGACCGTACCTAATAGCTTAAATTATTTGGTTGAGATGATTCTTTGACAAAAAATAATATAATATATAACAAAAACTTGTTAATAAAAAAAGAACTTTCTCTTCGGAAACATAAAAAATATAAATGATCAAACTATATTAATTCTTTTTACTATAAAATTTTGTTCTTCATCCAACTGGATTGGAGCATGTTATATATCAATGGTGTATTTTCTTGTACATTTTAAAATATTATATATCACGAACATTTCAATTGTTTTTATATATATATATATATATATAAAACTTGAAAATGCAATATAAAGAGGATATATGATGAAGCCTCGGTCACAATTACGGGTTATCTTACATAATTTTAAGATAAATATATGAGTGCTAACATGTGAGTGTGGTATGTATTGTTTTTCAAAGTATTTTTTATTTGAAAATATATTAAAATAATATATATTTTTTTTAAAAAATTTGTTTCTCATATTAGCACAATAAAATAATTTAAAAATAAAAAAGATTAATTTTTCTAAAAATACAACTACACTAAATACTACCTTTATTACATTTGAGACCCTTCGCTTTATTAGTGTTAATCTCCCTAAACAAGTCGCTAGAAGAGCTTAACAATTCACATGATTCGGTGATTTTACCTTAGTTGATCCCTTGGAGCATGAGTGCCAGACACCATCATGGCGTATTTCCTTGACATGACATTAATTACAATTTGACGTACGCCTTTAGGCCATTAAGGACAATTATTTACACAAGTTTGGTCTTGCCCCATTACTTTTGACACCACCCATCACCATGCATGCCGCTTTTTATTATTATTTTAAAAAACATTAATATAATTTTTTAATATCAACATATAAACCATAAAAAATACTAAAAAATTAATATAGTCATTTACTTGAAATTTATTCAACACACCCCCTATTAGCTTTTTAAAATATTTTTCATGTTAGAAGGCAAACTCTAAACCCATTTATATAGTCACGGTGTATATAAAAATAATAATATGAATCATGAGTTTTATTGGAAATTAAATATGCCCCTACACACAAAACACTAACCACTCACTATTTATTTATTTATTGTAAATTATTAAATCAATTTCTCTTCAAATAAAATAATATATTAAAAATCATTCTATAATATTATATTCCTCAGATAGGATTATATTTTTTAATGTTAATATCATTGATTATTTTGCGAACGAATATATAAACCTATTGTACATACTTCCAAAAACAATTATCTCCTAAATAATCAATATTTTTTTATTAGTTATATAATTTTTAAATTAACTGTTACTTTATTTTTCCGATACAATCTTATGAAAAAAATATCGAGGCATTTTTTTTTCGTTTTTTTTTAAACCTTCTCTTTAAATTATTATAGTTCTTTATTTAAGAATTATTGCATGAAGGGAATTTAAAGGAAAGATAAGGATGAATTAATCAAATAAAAAATTAGTGGACCCACAGAGCCATCAAACTAGCTGGCTGCTAAATAAATGCTACTGAATCTTTGTCCAAAGGGCACATGAATACATGATATTTGTCAAGATTCTTTGCGTTTACAATAAGAACAATAAAGTTGGATTTCTCATTTTCTTCGATAAGATACATCAATTGTTATTGATTTAAACTATGTTGGTTTCATTTGATATCGTAAAAAAAAACATTATATTAATGAAGTATAATACATAAGGTATGAGATTTATATCTATAGAATTATTCTCAAAATAATATAGCACAATACACGCACACTTTAGGTGTATTCAAGAAATGCCCGATGCATTTTGAGAGGAACATGCATGTTTTTTTGGTCTTCCCTATAAGAATAATTTAGAAGTACCTCGAGGCCTTTCAAATTAATACAGCTACTTCTGAATTTCTGAATAACAAGAAATATAATTTAATTAGTCAAGTTATAGATTTATTTTTTTAAAATTAACAACTAAAGTATCACTGTAGATTTATATAAAACTTAAAATCAAAACACTGATAAACTAATCTAAATACTTATATTAATTAAAAAAAATATACAGCTCCTTCTGCCAGAAAAAGGGTGTCGATGAAAGTCAAAATCGGTGTGCCCAACTTGGTGGTTGAGATTTTTCTTTTGATCATTACGCTGACATGAATCTTCATGTCGTCCAAGCTGTAGAGCAACTTACAGATCAGTAATAACTGCGTCTTTGTACTCTTATAGAGCAAAGACCACGAACAGTCTTTTGCCAACTCATACATAGCCCATCCATGTCGTGTTATTTGCAAGATAATCTAGTCATGTGCTTGTTGCTGGCGATATATATAATCTTTGATCATGTAGAAGAGCCTGTTTCACCAAACTTTCGAAGCAAAATATTCGTTTTATATCTTCTGAAAATCGAATGAAATAGTGGCTTTTCCACCACTTAATTACCAACAAGTTGATGCATGAACAAACAATAAAGAAATATCACGGCTTATACATTGAAAACCTATCTCGACTCTATCTTCTTAAGCATAACCTAGAACCAGATCTGCATTCTTTAAAAGAATATAGTTTTTTTTTGTTATTTTTATTATGTAAAGGCCAAATAATAATGATACAAGAACTGTTTGAGAGGAAGGAAAAGGAGAAAATGTGAAGAAAGAAAATAATGAACATGAAAGCACGTGTGTTAACTCACACGCAATGTGAAGCACTGACTGGTCATTGAAATCTACGTACATGTGGACATGGAATTGCTTTTATGCCCGTCATCATTAGCTTGTAGTGGTGAGTAAGATGTGCTTTTGAACGAAAGAGCTTTGACGTTTTTTCTAGTGTCAAGTGCTTTTCCTTTGCGTAGCTAACATAACTAACCAGTTAAAACCCTCGAATAAGAATCAAGTTCCACCATCACAATTCACATCCCCTCCCACCTTTTCTTTTCTCTCAACTTTTGGAATTATTGGCATGCAATGTAGATTGTGGTGTCATCTTTAGAGAAAGGTTGGATGATAAAGGCGGGTGGTAATCATGATGTTGTGTGCATGGAGAGCCATAAGCGGTGATGAGATCAGAAATATTATGGTCAAAGGCTCAAAGCAAAAGAGAATGGCCATCCCATATTTGTTCTGTTCTGTACTTGAGAGAGGCAATAAAAGCAGAGCCTAATTATGAGAATGGCCATCCCATATTGCAAAAATCATTCCACAGACTTCAATCATATTGTTTTTAAAAGCTTCTCTCCCACCATTACTACTTTTCAAGATCATCGCAAGAAGGTCAAAAAAAGGATGAGTTTTAAAATTTGAAGCTCTTGTTCATGAACATTGTCCCATGCATGCATCCAAGTGTGTCCATTAACCCCCTCAATTTTCTCCATCAACTAAAGAAAATCCCAAATAAAAAAACCGAATCTAACTTTCTTTCTCGTGTTTTCTTCATGCTAAAAACCCCTGCTGCGCTTTTTACTAAAACACTAACCCTAGGCATCTGTCCAAGCAGCAAAAACTGGCGTGTGAGGCAATGAGACTGCAGCAGGCCTCAATTGGGCTGCTGCTGCTGCTGCTGCTGGGATCCAAGAATTCACATCACAAATTGGACTAGTGTACAACTTGGATGCTGCTGAGGGAGGCATTCCAAAGAGCACTGGTAGGTTTGCTCTATCAGGGCTTCCTTCTCTAGAGCTACATAAACTAGTCACCAGCGACGACGCATTTGACATGTGAGTTCCCATATTGGACGAGTCTTCTACCTGTTGCTGGTGCAGTGAGAAAATGCTATCATTTGCAATTACATTTTCAGGGGACAACGAGAAAGCCTGAGTTTTGTAATTATCCACAGCATTTGAGGCTTTGTGATCCAGTTGCTGGGAGGACTGACAGAAGACCATTTTCCAATCCGATTCGTTTTCACTCTTATGAGTAGAAGGATTGTGATTGGGAGTAGCATCATTACAAGGTCCAATGTCTTTGTTTCGCCTGGCTAATTCTCCAGCAAGAAGTGTATTGCTAGCCATGATTCGTTCCACATCATACCTTGTTATGTCAAAGTTGGTTACAGCACTAACTCCTCGAAATTTTATAGCTGCTACATCATAGGCTTCAGCTGCTTCCTCTTGGGTGCCTGGAGTTTTGGTTTGAATAAAGATCAGAACTGGCAGAAGCAATGCAATCTTACAAGCACAAGCATGCAATAAGACTTTGGTGGAAACAAGAGGCAAATAAATACATGAGCACAACCGTAGAACATTAAGACACAAATTCAATAAACAGAAACATGATTAGCCCACGAACTCACTGAATGTTCCTAGATAAAGATCCTTGTTTCCGGCAACCCTTCCAATCCGAGCTTGCCATCTTCCATGTTGATGATGTCTGCTAAAATTAAAACATGAACAGAGACTTCAGGGCCAAACAATCACTTTCTTTGTACAAAATGCAAGTGAGCAGTATTCACATGTTGCTAAGTACTCTAATGTAGGATATCAAGACCTTGTTACTCCTCGGTAAATTGAAGCTCCCCTAGAGAACCCACTACTTTTTCTGCTCAAATAAAGAGGAAAAAAATTTACAACAGTTAGATCCACAAGAGAAACCATGTGAATGCATGGATACACACTAAGGCAAAAGATGTTAAACCTTCTCAAATGAGCAACATATTCCTGTCTGGTCATGTTCTTCATTTCTTCAATTTCTTTTTGATAGTTTTCCAACTAGAAAGCAACAACAAAATTCCCTTTCAGTATGATAAAAAAAATTGGAATGAAATAAAAAAAGAGGGCAAAATCATTACAGGGGAATTGATATGAGTAGAGGGTCCCCAATACTTGAGTGCAGCTAGATCATAAGCTCTTGCAGCTTTTTCTTCCATATCGTAACCCCCTGAAATTTATATTTTGGATTTACTTCATAAATTTGACTCTATATGACAAAATTTTAAAAAATTCTGATCATTGTACATGAAAGAGGCTTACCCAGATAAACTGAGTCATCATTTGTTTGAAATGGCAAGCAAAAAACAAAAACAAAAACCAGTGATATAAATTTATTAGTCGGGTTAATTGAGAATAAAAAAGAAAGAAAAAATGCTGAAGCATTCAAAGCAAGAAAAACAATAGAGCAAATGGTTGATTATGCATTTATTTGCTAACCTTGCCTTCCTTTTCTGCTTTGACCTTCTTTCTTGCAACTGTTGTCCCATAGATGGGCTTCATATCTCCCTGTCCATCTATGCCTGATTAAACAAAATCCATTAAATAATCTGTTTTTAGGAATATAATGCAAGCAAATTGAGAGAAAAACAAAAATAAAAGAAGGGAGATCAGAGGCACAGACAAGACAGGAAAGAGCAGTGCAAAAATTAATGTGCAAAAAGACTTTGGTTATGAAAAATAGAGACTTGTTTCAAAAAAGATAAATCACATTAAATAAAAGAGCAGGATATAGAAAAGAGATTAAGGATAAAAGAAGTAGTAACCTTGTAACACCTCTATATTGGGAAGTTCTTTGCCCAAATGTATCAATGGACTTCCTATGAACAATTTGCTTCTGATCCCCCTTCCCGGGTCCTCTTTTCTTGGTTTCCATGGCTGCACAGTCAGTCACAGAAGGGGAGATTTGCTGAGAAGTACCAGTAACACAGCTTGACTGGGAGCCAGGACTCATTGACAAGCTCAAACACTGCAAATCCCCGTATGTCATTGCACTAATATTAGGCCCAGATTCACCTCCATTTTCAACCACACATCTAAGCATCTTCTGCTCCATGACATGGTTGCTTTGATGGTTTCGCGAAACCCAATTCTTCATGCCAGTTATCCCATCATCTCCCATATTTGGAAGCAGAAGATTGCAATCTGAAGCCTGAGTCATTTGCTTAGCATCCTCTCCTACTGACATCTCATTGTTCCTAAAGTTAGAGTAATATGGGTACTGTTGAACTTGAATGTGGTGATGGTGTTGCTGTCTGGGGTTCTGTTCAAGATGGTTTAGACAAATTTGGTTGTTGGGCTCATGGTCTGTGTCTTGGTGATAATACATAGTAGTACTACTGTCTAAGCTAAGAGCCATAGCTTCTCTATCATTGCTTTCATAGTGATGGGTCCCCATAGTTGCACCAACAAAGAAGTCCTCAAGTTTTGGTGTTGAAGTTGTTACCATTGTTGCTTCACATAGAAAGTCAAACAGAAGTGTCCAGAAGTTTGATAATCAACATTTACCCAAAAGCACAAAACAAAGCCAAGAAGCAAAGAATAAGTTAAGTATCAGGTGAAGTAGGCTAACCTTGAGGCTGTGTCCTGGTGAGAGCACCCATCATACAAGGCGACCCATCAGACTTCAGTGGCATAACATGCAAAGGGGAGTAAAAGCCACCATTCTCACCTTCAACACCATAGTAAAGACCACAGTTAAGGTGTGGTAATTGGGAGTGGAAAAGGTTTGTTGGGATTGCAGTAGGAACAGCAGCAGAGGCAGACCGTGTTTGTTGATGATGATCAGTACCTGATGGAACCTCCATGTTCATTTGAGGGGACAAAGAGAAGCCTAACCAGTCAGCATTATGGTTATTGTTACCATCATCATTGTTCATGGACTTCATTTCTTTTGTGCTTTCTGATGTCACTTAATTCTAACTTAATCAGAAAAGAATTTTTAGACAAGGGCAGAGGCAAGGGCAAGGGCAAACACAATGATTGGTGAAGACATATATACTACTAAGAATGTAGTAACAACATGGTATATATCCCTCCTTTTCCTTTCACTAATATTTTATGAGGGTTTTTTTTTTTTTTTTCTTTAGCTAGTTGCAGAAGTGGATATATATTGGGCTTGGACCAAATCTAACCACTCGTCTAAAGACCTGAAACAAATCCAAACTCCTGCAACTGAATCCATACCCTCTCTCTCTCTCTCTGAAAAGATTTCTAAAGAGAACAAAGCAAGACCCTTTAACCTAAAACAAAAAGAATGAGCTCCAGCAAGCAATGCCGGGCATCCTGCCTGCATTCCATAGGGATCTGTGTATGAGAAAGACCTCTTCTTTTACTTTACCCTACGCTCCCCTTGTTGCCATTCTTTTTCTTTACTTTAATTAATACCATCCCATCGAACATCCCAAGATACCATTAAAAATCCAGAACGAAAAACCTACAGTGACACCAAAGACAAAGATATTTTTAGTAGCAAGGAAACCTCATTTTCTCAAGTGGATACGTACGACTTCTGTTCAATACCCAGCAAATCCCATCAATTAATTTCGAGGACTGCTACCTTGATTGAGAAAGCCTGGCTATTTTTCCAGAAAACATCTTCTTCACGTGAGGGATACATTTTTTTTAATTATTCAATTTTGATTAACATATAAATTATTTTAAAAATAGTTTTAGATCATTGATATACATTCGAGAGAATTTTGTGAATTTCGTTGAAACAAAAAAAAAAACCATAACCCAAAAGTTATGTGTATTTTCAAATACCGTATTTTTTTAAATATTTTCCAGTTTTGATTTGAAAATATATTAAAATAATTTGATTTTTTATTTTTAATATCAGAATATTAAAAAAATTAAAAACACTTAAAATAATTATTTTAATATTTTTTTGAGAAAAACAAATTAAAAACCATTTTGAAAAAACATTATAACGAAAAAAACATACACTAACGAATCTCTCTTTAACAATGTTTAATAATGCATTTAGAAATACTTTCTAAAGTACGGTTGAGTTTTTAAATATTTTTATATGATTTGAACATTAAAAATGATAATAAAAATATAAAAAAAACCTGAGAAAACATCTTAAATTTAAACATAATTTTTATTAAAACATCTATATCTCATTACCATGCACCCAATTAATATTTCAAGAATAGCTTGGAGTATTATATAAATCTTAGTGTGTCCTTGAACTCTATTATTAATCACTACTAGCTAATAATATTTGATAAAACAAAAACCAGACCAGGTACTGCTTTTGCTTTAATGCGAGCAGCAGCAGCAGGCCAGCAGGCATCAGTAGATTTCACAGCACGGAGCAGAAAAACAAAGCGCTCCATCAAGTCATTTCAATGTGTAGTCTCTCTGGGCCTACTTTATTTCCAACTCATAGGGATAGAAGATAGATAGGTGGTAGATAGATAAAGAGGCATGAACGAGGCATCTTCTCTTCCACCTCCTCTCTCTCTCTCTCTCTCTCTCTCTCTCTCTGGGGTTGCTGCATGCAGGACAAGTGAAGTGAAGACGACGCCGTATTTTACTGACCATCAAGCTTTGCCAAGTCAAACTCTTGACTGTCCTTGCCTTGTCCCGTCGTCTCCTCTCCTGCTACAAAAGTTGTCATCGGTACAAGGGACCGGATAACCTTACAAGCTAGATGGCATGGAACCAAACAAGTAGAGGGCCTCCTTGGCTCAAAACTGGTTTGATTTTTTGTGGATTGTGATTCTGACATGTTTTGAAAAAGTTCATTTGAGGTCACTATGCATGATAGCAATGTAAAATGTCTAAATCTAATCTAATTATATTAGGAAAAGGGAACGAACTCTTAGGGTGTTGTTACATGGAGTGGAGGGTGGCGTCATGAGGATTTCCTTGTGGGTGCGGTGGACTCAAATACCGGGAAATGGTCTTTTTTCACTTATGAAAATATAAAACATCAGAATTGACAAGAAAGAATATATTTTAAAATATTAGCTAAAAGTTGAAGAAAGACAAATAAGAAAAAAAATTAGCTAAAAACTTTGAATCAGATTTTTTTTAAAAAAATATAACTTTATTTCTATATCTTTTTAACCATTTGACAGCATGAAGAATTGGAGGGAGTTTGGCATGTCGATCAAAATATCGTTTGCTAAAAATTTAAAGGTTTTTTATTCAAAATTAAATTTTTAATTATTTTAGATTGTTTTGATGTGATGATATTAAAAATAATATTTTAAAAAAATATTATTTTAATTTATTTTCAAGTAAAAAATATTTTAAAAAGCAACTACTACCAAAATATCAAATAGACTTTTAGTTAAGTGAATTTTGAATTTTTTATTTATTAAAACATTTGGGCAATTTTTTTTTATATATTACTTCTTTTACATTAAAAAAAATTGTTCTGCCCATTGTAATAACTCATTTAATAACTGGTTTAAATTATAATAAGTCAACAACAACTAATATGATCATTTGTAGAACTTGGAGAAAGAAAAACATTTAAGGTTGTTGTATTAAGAAAATCCAAAGAGACAAACAAGTCTATTGTTAAAAAATAAAAAGTACCAAAACAGTCGATACAAATAAAGAATGTTAAGACCCCCGCGACAACAATAGTTCTAACCAAAAAAACTAAATGAGCTAAGTTTTTCATTGAAGATCAGGACACAAAACATTGAAGATTTGAATAATAAAATAATTATTTTATCATTCTCGAATAAAATCAATTAATTGCAATTAAAGATCATATGGTCCTTTTCTCATGGTTTATTGTTCGGTATCATATTGATCGAGGATAACTTGGTATTCTCAAAGTTTTTAGTATAATACAATGACTAAATTACCCTTACTAACAAAATTTATTTAGCTTACATTTGGGGGCTTTTATTTTCACTCTATAAAGCACAATAAAATGATTAAATCACCCTGAAAAACATTTTTTTAACTAACATCCATGTGTTTTTTCATATCTTAACCATTGTTTTTTTTAGTTATAACCAGGTTAACTAAATAACAATTGGATCTTTTAATAAATATAAAGTATCATTTAAGAACCAAAATTGGTTAGTGTGTGCATTGAGTTGGAGGCGCTGACTCATTGTGCGCGTGAGGCATCTCCCGATAGCTAAATGATGTATTCTGCAACATTTCGTGACAACATTAGAAGCATCTCAACATCCTCTTACAGATGGTCAGGTGCATGTATACAACGACGCAACCATTGAGCTCCAATGAACTTTTTTTTCTTTTCTTCTCTTTTTTCTCTCTCCTCACCTCAGGTTTTGCCCCTGCTTTCAAAAAATTAAACATGTCTTATCAATTTTTGTTTGTTTTGTTTTTCAACTTTGTCCCTTAACATTTAATTTTTTTAGTTTTTATATTTAATTTGATCCTCATTTTTTTATTTCATTTTGTTTATCATTTTTTTTATTTTTCAATTCCATCCCTTATTATTTTATTTCATTTGATTTTAATATCAGATTTGGTCCTTATTTTTTTTATTTCTATTTATTTTTTAAAAAAACAAATTTGGATAATTGAGAATTTTGCTTTGTGATTTTTTTGTGTTCGCCTTTTATTGAGTATTTCGGTCTTATGACTTGTGTCACGAGTTTCGATTATTTGACTTTGGTTTTTTTGGGTATTTTGTTAAAATTGATTTTTTATATATAGTTTTATCCTTCGATCTTAGGTTATTGAGCCTCGAACTTCATGATTCTTTTAAAAAAAAAATTCTATTGAATTATCCTGATCTCATATACCAAGTCACGAACATGTCAAGTTAACTTTGGCTGACTTGAGTTTTTTAAAAAAAAATTAGTTTTTTTTTCCAGTTTTGCCGTTCATCATTTAGTTTGCTTGAGAGTTGATCTCTATTTTTTTATTCAATTTATTTTGTATAGAGTTATCTCGGTTTCATAACCAGGTTGTAAATTTAGCATGCTGATTCAAGTCAGGGTTTTTTATATTTTTTTAAAATTGATTTTTTCAATTCATCTTTTAGAGTTTGATTTGGTGGTAATTGAGCTTCAATTTGTTTTTTCATTTTTCTAGGTTATCCTATTTTTATTTAATTTTTTTTTTAAATAAGATTGTTAAGACCTAGCTCATGGTATAGTGTGAACCATCTTATCTAGTTTTTCTAAGTTAGAAGGATTCCTTAATAGAGGTTAGCTACCAAAAATAAAGCTTAATCAACCATGATAGATGCTAGAATTAGTCATGAATGTTGCTACTAAAAAAAATAGATCAATCGTGGCAAGGTCAATGAATTGACACAAAAAGTTTAGGAAATACCTTCTTGTAAGGTTTACTAGTGTCGTGCTTTTCATACCACCTTTCCCAAATGAGAAAACTTGCGAGGCAAAGTTGAATATATTGACACCCAATGAGAGTTCAAGATCTTTAGGCTTAAAAAGTCTCGTGAAAAAGAATAACATAAGCATCAATCACAATAAAAATATCATCAAAATTCATTGATGAGGATGATGAATTAGCTAACGATCACCATTATCTCCTAAATATGAGAAATAATATGGCAACAAGGTCGAATAACTAGGACTTAGTTTAGGAAGAAGCAACATTGAATATACAGGTGATAAAGGATAACACTAGACCATACATTTTACCAAGATAATGGGTTTTGAAAGCCAAAAAAGAGTAGTCTTATGATAGACAATTAACAAAACAAACATATGTTAGAATACTAACATGTGATGTTAATGATCAATAATATATACACGATTATTGCAAGATAAGATTTAGCCAAATCCAATACAATAATAAGCTAACCACATTGTATAATAATCAATTGGAGCAAAAAAACATGTTGACATTCCTTTATTTATTCTAAATAAAGAACTATAAAGAACATTGTTTACATTAAAAATAAACATTCAAGCAAGAAAATAACAATAGTTTGTCAAAATAAAATAAAAAAGTAAAAAAAAAACTGAAATTAATTGTGAGTAGTGAAATAGACCGAGGAAGATAACTAATTTCTCCCTTAACTACACCTTTTTATTTAGGTTAAATCGAGTTGAAAAGAAAAGGTCTCTAACCCATAGAGGAGAACAAGAAAGCATGGCAAACAAACCAGTCATATGACCGAACATAATTTGCCTTGGCGGTCTAGGGCTCAACACTTTCTTAGCTACATGTCTTGCAAATATGGTCGCATCCGTTGCCTTGCCACCTTGAGATGCCTTTGCTCGTTCTACGATAGCCTCTTTGAAGTCCTTGTATAGCTTCCAGTCATGATTTCCTAATCTCTCCACGCTAGCAGAACCAAAATTTGATCTTATTGCCCCTGGTAACACTAGCACAACATTAATTCCAAATGGTTTTAGCTCAACACGCAGGGTGTTGGACATGGCATGGACTGCTGCCTTACTAGCACAATAAGACCCTGCCCATGGTGTAGGAACCTTCCCCACAACACTCCCTATATTCACTATGGTACCGCTGCCCCGAGATGCCATGAATGGCACGACGTTTTGCACCAATCTTAATTGCCCTAGTGTGTTAATCTCCCAAGCTTTTCTTATTACATCCAATGATAACTCAGCTAAAGGACCTGTACTTCCTATCCCAGCATTGTTGATCAATACATCAACGTGACCATACTTGGATACGACTGTGCTCACTGCTGAAGATACACTTTCTTTGGATGAAACATCAAGCCCAAGAGTCTCAATATTTTCTGATTCAAGCTCCAACATTTCACTGATGCGTTGAGGAATGTCAGAAGCAACAACATGGCAATTATGCTCAGCAAATGCCTTGCAATATTCAAAGCCAATCCCACCTTTTGCACAACCAGTGACCAGCACAACCCTAGGCCCGCTCATGCTTAAATTAATTACCTTCTTGTCGGCTTTACTCATTTGCCTTTTTCTTATAGAAATTGAGAAGGTACTCGTTTTTTTATCCGCCCTGGTGTTAGTTTCTTGTTCATGGTTCAGAGTCTGGAATATGCTCCTAGCATATCCATGTCCATTTAAGATTAGCCGGCTAAAATCGAGCATCTAGCTTGTGGCCTTGCGTAAAAAAGTTCGTCAATTTTGCATTTCTTATATCTTGTATTAGCTGTTTCCAATGTATAATGTGTCTCCCATATACGGAGTAGTGCATAACTAAGTTTAATTAATTAAAAAAGTTATGTGTCTCCCATAACTAAGTTTAATTAGGAGTAGTGCATCATCCAGTTATAGCAATTTGATTTAAGATTATAAGCCTGATTTAAAGGGATGCATAGTCGGTCTGCGAAAAAAAAAATGACATGGCCAGCCCACTGAAAAAGGTGTGTCTGTGTGGCCAGTCTAAGGGATGCAAGGCCAGTCTGAGAATATTGTCTTTGTTCAATCCTGTAAATGCTCGTGTCTAATCTAGGGGGTTTTGAAGGGAAATCCAAGTTTTATCCCTTAAAACACATTAATATTCATATAACCTGGTTATTTTTATATTTTAAAAGGGTTTTTGAAAAAAATTATTTTAAATTTTTATTTTTTGTGTTTTTATATATTTTTGATGTATTAATATAAAAAATAAATTTTATACCGGTAGTAACCTCCAACCAGAACTCAGAATTCACTTATGTTGGTGTTATCAGAGAACAAAGAGTATTGTCTTTGGTGAGCCCTTTAAAGACCTCGTGTCTAATCTAATAGGTTTCGCAGAGAAACCAAATCTTATCTCTCATCACACGTTAATATTCACAGTAGCTTCCATCTGATGCTCAGAACTCACTTCTGCTGGTGTTATTAGAGAACAAAGAGTAGCAGCAATGGAAATTCAGTTGTTAGCAAACTCAATTGCCGAGATCATTGAATCATCAATAGACATTATAACTTTCCCTACCATTCGTTTCTTAGTTGCTGGTTTGACATTCTACCTGTTTTTTAATAAACATTACGGGAAGTCACAGTGAATAGCTTTAATCCATAGACAGCCTGGTGAAAACAACGAGGAACATGATTTCATAATGAGGATCTTTATTACTAAAGATCAGATTGTTCTTTATCAGCCAAATGATGGCAAAAAAAGAGCTTACGCGTCTTCTTTCAAGCCTGGATTAGCTCACAGTAGCTTACACGACCGAAACCAGATATCATTAACAAGCGCAAGCCATCTGAAGCCATCTGTTACAATTTTAAATATATTTGATTAAACAATACATATCATAATTTTATATGAATCTCATTAAGAAAAATTTAAAACTTTTTTTTTTTTATTTTGGAATGCAGTAGCTAAAACTAACACTTGCGTAGAAATAAGAAGATTGCAGAAATAGCTAAAATTGGTCAACCCTCGGAACAAATAAAGTAGAGCATGGATTTTTTTTTTTTTTGGGCTTTATGTATGCAATTATGCATGGAAATTCATAAGAGTATTTGGGGCTCTGCTTCTACTTTTAAAAAAGAAATTGCATGTGTATTTACTTGTTCCCGAAAAGAGTGATATGTCCAGCTCTTTACAGGCTCCTAAGTTAACGTCGTTACCCTCTTTTACTGCTCTCTGTCTCTATTTTTTTTATCTTTTAAAAAAAAATTATTTTTTAATATTTAATAGTATCATAAAAAATTATATTGAAAAACACTTTTAGTATTTAATTGTGTCATAAAAAATAAACTGAAAATAACTTATTAATATTTTTTTAAAATTTATTAAAATAATAAAAAACAAATTTTACAAATTAAAAAGTTGAATGAGAATGAAATTGAAAAAAAAAATCTAATTTTATAAATTATCTCAAATAAAATAAATAACAATCAAAATAATAGAGATCAAATCTAACAAATAAAAAAGTTGAAAGATGATGAAATTAAAAAATAATAACAACAATTTTATAAATTATTTCAAATAAAATAAATAACAATCAAAAGAACAAGAACCCAATCTGATAGATAAAAAATTTTAATTAAAAATATAACAAGAAAAAAACAAATAATAATCATAAAAATAAGGACCAAAGTTGATATAAAAATTAAATTAAATCAAATTCTAAAGGATGAAACTGAAAAAAAAATCAAAACAAAATATATAGCAATCAAAAGTTTGAAGATCAAATTTTATATAATCAGCAAATAATATGATATTTCTAAAAATTTCACAACTTCTGATAAGTGATTTCCATTCAAAATAAAAGAAAAATATTTTCCTAGAAATCAAACCAAATTTTTCTTTGACTGTAAAATATTTTTCGTTGACCAACTTTTCTAATAGCAAACAAATATAAAAAAAATTAGAAAGTAGTTTTCAGGAATCACTTCCATAAAATAAATGGGGCCTAAGACTAGTAGCAGCTAGCATTTTATTTTATTTTGGCAGTGTTGGAATATATGGAAATAATTGTTTTTTAAAGTATATTTTATTTAAAATATATCAAAATAATATTTTTTATTATTTTTTAAACCCTTCTAAAAAATCTCAATTTAGTCTCAAACATGTATGCTAATTTTCAATTAAATAAAAAACTTATAAACTTGATCCTAAATGTTTCAAAAATTTCTCAATGAAGTCTTTCTATTAATATTCCCTAACATTTTTGCTAGATCTTTAAATTTACACCGATTTAGTGGTAGCATGCACATTAGATCATCCCAAGTTTATAAGTTTTGGATGTAATCAAGAACGGATATAAATTAAGGCTTCTCCAAGGAAAAGTTATTTTTCAGGACAAAATGGTAGAATATTTTCTTGTGATCATCCTAGCCCTGCTGCTCAAGAAGAGAGACCCTACAAGATTGTGGGAGATGTGCAAGGAAAGCAAGCAATGGCCCAGCCCTATATTGAATATTCACTTGCCGATGCCATCGGAATGCCATTGACAGAGCTACCCCCATTCCCATGTCCCCTACATTGTATTAAAAGAGTGCAAACAGAGAAAGTTCTGCAGGGAAAAGAAGTGAATATCTAGCAAGGTGGTGTAGGTGGGGGCTTCTTTCAGAGAAGAACCCAAACTCCTAACCCATCTTTGGTGACAAAGGCCCTGGAAATATGGATTAATTTGCAACAGCACAAGGAATGACAGCAGAGAGGGATGTTTGCTCATGGCATTTGGGTGTTTTTGCCATACGTATTTGACTTTAGAAAGCTTGATTGATTAGGACACCCACCTAGCTGATTAAACTTTCCTTATTTTCATTTTTTCTTTTGAAAATCAACACATTGAAGCAGATATACATGGTAAAATACAGGCGAGCTCTGATAACTACATTCGACAGGCATTAGCCAGTGCTTCCTGATTTACAACTGAAGACCAATGTATTTTTGCCACTATTATTCCATGGTAGCAGATTAACAAAAGCAGGGCAACTAACCAGTGAAAGACTGATATTTGCTATGCAGTGAACCTTCATGCAACTGGAACAATAACTGCTTCCCTTTGAAGACAAACATTCCTCCCTGAGAACAACGGAACAGAACTTGCTGGAATTATAGTGAGGGCAGATAGTGCTGCAGATGAACCAAGTCATAAACAGTTCAGTCTTGGGATTGGCAGATAGCTTTGCAGCATGTGTATTTGATAAACGAACCAAGCTCGAGATTCATTTCAGGATATCATCGATTCACTTAGCCAAACACATATTTCCTCAAAGTTGACTTCACAGGTCCATGAACAGGTTGATAGGGAACCTAGTACTGTTAATATGTCTGCAATTTGTAATCATTTATATAAATTTTTTTGTTCTATTTATTTGTGAAGTTCATTCTTTTAATGAGTTGCTCATAACCT
Source organism: Populus trichocarpa (assembly GCF_000002775.5). Taxonomy (NCBI): domain Eukaryota; kingdom Viridiplantae; phylum Streptophyta; class Magnoliopsida; order Malpighiales; family Salicaceae; genus Populus; species Populus trichocarpa. The sequence goes on along the minus strand of NC_037291.2, from coordinate 500,913 downwards.
CTTAAAATCAAAATGAAAAGACCTACAGGTAAATTAAGATAAAAAAAAATTCCTCATCACTGGACAGTAGTCAGGAGTAGATCAAACCTGTTGCAGTACACCACTTCTATCATCTAGGGTGGCTTCGATGGTGTTGTTTTTCACAGCTTTACGCAGAGCATGAGATCTTGAAAACACCTTTAACCAAAGCATGAAAAATGAAGCATATTGCGAATACAGACAAGCTCCAAAAAGACTTCTACAGAAAGCATAAAGGGAAGCTTACGCTAGCTGGATTGAAGAATGTACGTCCAAAACCATAGTATAAGCCCAGGACATCACAAGCCTGAAATATAATGAGTGTCCTTCAGTCTCTGCCATCGTAAACTAAGATATATAACAAGTAGATGTAAGACTTGAGCATATATCATTACCTTGCGCTCAGGGCCAGCATAAAGGCAATCCATTGGAAATGGTAACTGATCAAACATCATCAGCGAGAGAAATCATTCAGTTACGACAATTGCCCAAAGAAAAATGGCCCATAACATGAAAAAACAATAACAAGTGTAGAAATGCAATGATGGCTTGGAATTTGCTAGGAAAATGGTTGATGATGGAAATTATTCAACATTCTGGCAGCATATTAAAAGCCCCTCGCATGCAAATGCGACCCACCACAATAACAATCCGTGCACCCCGTTAGTATGTGAGAGTAAAGGAGTACCTCCCAGTTTATTGAATAACTGTCCATTGATGATAAATGGCACAGTAAAGAAATGTAAGCATCTCCAGTCTTGGGAAAGATGGCTGCGGAAGATGATTTGCTGCAGCTTTGGAGCAGAAAGCAACATGCCAAATCAAACAACAAAATCACAAATATTTTTCTTTTCTTGTGTTATGATTCTTGCCATTGTTGCAAGAAAACATCATGACACAATACTACAGCATCCGAAATCGAGCAACATCGAGTGTCCAGGAATCCAAGAGAATGTTAACTTCGAATATTTCATATTTTTCAAGAAGACATGCTTTAAAGAAACACCATCAGCTTAATGAATGCTGCCTGCCAAATGATTATTCTTGAAGACATACACGAACCTAAAATCAAGTGCACAATCTAAAACACACCGGTCGGCCAGCATAGCAGCTTTATCTGGAGTAACAACACCGATTGCAATTAGCTTGACGCCAGCTGAATCAAATTTCTCAGGAAAAATGACAATGTTCAAGTCCAATCTAATTGAAAATGTTCCATGATCGTTTTAGGAAAATTGATTGCAACTTCTTTGTACACTTTCTTTACCACGAAAATTTACGAATTAAAGAGGGGCAATTGTAAACACTCAAATTTGCCTATCTTCTTCTTCTTCTTTTTTCTAAAACTATCCAAACCCCCAATAAGCATAATCCCACAACAGAAAGAAAACAACAATTGCTGCTACAGAGGTATCAATCTAGTTTTTACAGATAAATCTCTGTGATAAAAAAAAAATTCTATGAAACAAAAACAAGCTATAAAATTCCTAATTTAAACAAGACAAAATATAATTATGGGCTAAGCTAACAATCAAGTTTAGAACCACTAGTAGTTTGCTTAATTTTGTCTTGGACGGGCTTTTGTCAAGTAAAAATGAACCTCACCCCAATGTTGGGCTTCAGTTCGGATACAAACTTCAGACGCTAGAGTCGTTTATTTGGGAGATAGCTCCTCCTGCTCTGCTCCAAATGTGAAAGCGCAGTTGGTTTTTCAAATTAGATTTATTTATTTTTGTGTTTTAAAAGAATCTTTAAAAAAATTAATTTTATTTTTATTTTTATTTTAAATTAATATATTTTTGGTGTTTTTAGATCATTTTAATACACTAATATCAAAAATAATTTTTTTTTAAAAAAAATAAATTATTTTAATATATTTTTAAATAAAAAACATTTTAAAAAATAATCATAAGTACAAACATGAATTTATTCTTAATTTTTATTCTAGAAAGGAATTGTATCGATGTTGCGGTGATACAACAAGTGTCAAAACCTCAAAAAACAGCTATGTTTGTTTTTGGTTTGAAAAGGGGATTGCATCGCCTACATTTCCAAACGAGTACTTATTTCGACAAGCTTAATTGAGATGAAAAACGTTAGCCATGAAGGGAAGTGAATGAACTATTTCATGGTATTAGATTAAAAAAACCATTTTTACATATCATTTTAAATGCTGATATTGCAATGTGTTGTGGTAAAAGGCTGGATCCTGATCAGCCGGCAGCAGGGTCGGGTCTTGAAACGCTACTGTTTCCTTTTCTTCAAGAACAGGACAAAACACCAGCTCTAATCTCTTTCCCTTAAACCCTTGTTTACACGACACGAGTGAGACAAAACCACACCTTCGGTTTTAGCTGTGAACGTGTCGAATGGAAGCAAGCCCCTTTAGAGCCACCTTTAAAGTTTAAAGACATTAACTCTAGCCATTGTACAAACTCCAACGCATCAAAAGTTCAAAACAGCACAAATACACCAAGCAAACTGCTCTGCGTGGTACCTGGCTGAGATTCACTAAAACCAAACCCCTAAAAAAGCCAACTTGTTGCAGCTGTCAAAATGAATCAAATTACCCCTAAGCCCGAGACGGATAGAGGCGAATTGAAGGGTCAAGATCAGGTCCTAGAAGGTAAACGCACTGGATTCCAATAAAAAGGCTGAGAAGTTTTCCTAGTCCGTGGAGGGTTTATCAATGTTTTGGTATTATTTTCTTCATGCTAGCTATGGAAAGGTGGCAAGATTGACTTTAAAGTCTGTATTCACTTCTAGATTTTGCAATTAACTGCTTTGATTTTTCAAGCACTTCCTTTTCAGGCTCCACAACTTTATGTTCGAGGGCAACGTTTCGGATCAGCTGCTATGAAATAGTTAATGGCCGAAGGAATGAAGAGTTCCATGTCCCCCACCTTCCCCTACAAGACAATGTCTTGGTTTTTTTTTTTTTTTTGGTCTTTTGCAAGGGATGGATGATGATCTCTGTAAAAGAAGTGGAGGGTACTTAATGATTTTAAAATGGATGAAACCCAAGTCAAGTTTTCACTCGATTCATTAAATAAAAACTTGACCCAATTAAATTCAACACTGAAAAAATTTAATGTTTTTTTAAAATTATTAAAAAATACTAAAAAAAAATGGTAGAAGGGCTAATTCGGAATAAATTCTAGGAAACAACCTTGACTTAAAAATTCTCTTCTTTCTCACATAGGTTTCAATTCTATTTTTAAAAAAAATAAAAAACTATTCCAAAAAACTATTTATTTTATATCTTTATTCATATATCTCCAACTTAATTTTTTATTTTTGTTCTAAAACACTAATAAAACGCAGCTAACTAGAAGCAAAAGGTATTAAAAACGGTGAAAAAAATCTTTTAGATATGGTTCAATCACATGGGCAAGAGCTGGACCACCACAAGCCCAATATGTGCATGAAAGTGATATGTAAAAACTGGACCAGTGATATTTCTATAGTTGAGAGTATATAAAAAGAGAGAGCTGGGGAGATGGTAATGGATGCTCACATATCTTATAAAAAATTGGCAATAAAATAAATTTGACAGAGTCTAAATTTAATAACACAGCATGACTATTTGGAATTTTATATCTTTTATTTGATAGATTCTGAGTATATGATATTATAAATGAAGGAGAGAGTAGTTGAACATGAGAAAACCAAACAATTAATGATTTGACTTTTAAATAATAGATAATAATTTTGAAACTGTAGGTATTATGTAGCGGTGATAAAATTGTTAATTTTTGAATTTTTATTTTTTTATTTAGAGAAAATAAGTTAATGAAATAGTATTTTATTGTAGAATGTAGTAATTGCAATATTGTTTTATTTTTCTGCTACGTTAAAAATTAGCTTAAGATCTTATATGTTTTTATTAACGCATACATTCTTTACTATATTTTATTATATGTAATCATTCACTTTTTGATTCACGGTTATATTTTTCTACTCGAAAACGTGTTAATAAAACCTACATATTAATTATTTTGCGTTGAAAAAAATTACTCGACCCGCAGCGAGGCGAGTCGAATAGTCGTGTTAACACTTTATTTTTTGAATTTATTGACGCAAATGGTTCTCGGTGTATTTAATTAGATGCATGCATATGTTTTTTTTATAATTAAAATTTTAAAAAATCACATTTGAAAAGCTTGTATTTTTATTTATTTTTTTGCTAAAAAAATTTATCCACAACATGACAAATTAGTTGTATGTATATAAAAGATGTAAATTACTGAGTTGGTATTTCCAGTATCATAATTAACACGATATACATGAGCATGCTTCTAGAGCATTGAAGATGATGGAAATGAATTCCATGGCCTGTGTACACACCAGACATCTTCTGTCATTGACTAGCTTTGGTGTGAAGATGAAACCTGTTAAATTTCTCAGAATGGAATTTCTGGGATTTTTCCTTAGCTCATTATTTTTTCTATCTTTCTTGGAGATAGTGTATTTGTTAATTGTAAACTAGCTACGAACTTAAATTTGAAGTAATTTCTTTGTGGTTGTAGATTTATAACTTCACAATAAATATCTTTTCTACTAGGGCAATCTCTGGATATTTAGCAATATATAATAATACTATTCAATTGTCTGAATTAAATATATATATTTTTGTCCGAGTGAAGTAATTTATCAGCAGGACATTAATAGCACCGCGTCTCATACCTCAGAAAAGAGAAGAGAACTTCACAGCTCTCTTGGAGTGTCGGTTTTTTAAAAAAATAATAAGGAGAAGAAGACGAAGAACATTTCTTGGAAGGTTACGAATTTTCAAAGGCACATTAATGCAGAATTAATAGAGTAGGATTATAGGAAATGGATGCGAGACAAACATCACATTCGTTGGAGATTAATGACCCACCCACGCCTGATCATCTACAGGGAACAGCTCTAAGGCCTCAAATGCCTCCTCCTCCACTTTAATAAAGCCTAGTCTTTGGTTTCCCACGCCCTATAGCACCCAAAATAACCTAGACTCTTGCTCTTGCATTTACTAAGACCAAAGGGCTTGAATCAAGATCATTTATGGTGATCTTCAAGCTATGATCTTCACACCTGCTGCCCGAGATATTGAATAGAATCCAGCTTGTCTTGCATGAACATTAGTTGGAGCTCAATATTGTGTTGAGCATGAGAGTTCTTTACTGGTCTGATCTGGAAAAGTCAATCGAAGATTTTGGAGAGGACTTTGATGCTCTTCGGACGTATCTTTTTTCAGGAAATTTATAACAAGTCGATAGGCTAGCTAGTCCGATTCCTACTTTACACATTGCATTTCTACTTCTCTAGTTAGGATTCACGATTGTAGCTAGGGTGATTTTTTTTCCCTGGCAATATTTCTTTTTACGAGTTAATCCCCCCTCTTTTACAGGAAGATCTGCCTTATGGTACGTAGCTACAGCCATGTGTGTGGCGAACCCAATTGTTAGCTAATTATATTATGAATTGTTATAAACTCCACCCCCCTGCAAAACCAAAAAATTATAATCAAAATCTCTTAGGGCTGTTTGGAGAGCTTGGAGTTGAATTCAATTTCAAGATTTAAATTAATTTTTTAGTTTATAATATTTTTAACAGTACTATTGATTTGAATTTTAAATAGAATTTAATTGTCAAGAAATTATCAAAAACAAATAAAACCCTCTGATTTGCTGTGGTAATTTCCATTAGAATTGGCATTAAAAGTAATATTTTAAAAATACAATTAACAACACAAGACTTTATTTTTTACCAAATCCTCCATTGTCTTTTTTCCCTTCGTCTTTTTCCAACCCCCACTACCTAGTTTGGATCTTAAATTGCTCAATCATTACAAAATTGAATGTTTGTATCTCCTTCCCTCAACTGTTTCACTGCTTTACAATACATTTCTCTATTTTTTTTTTATTATATTTTTTTTGGGTGAATGATGCTTGGTTGCATTTTTATATCCAAAGTAAGTACAATGTGTTATGTTATTGTGTCAAAATAAAATAAAATAAAAACATGTTGTTGACAATTCATTCATCCTTCACTGCTATAAAATTCCTTCTTTTTTCTTTCTGTCACCATGCGTGGGGTAAAGAAGAAGTACAACATGGAGGTAAAGGAACCCATCATGTCATGGGCAAGGAAAGAAATGAAGGGAAAAAAAGAAATCATTTAAGAATAAAATAATTAATATTATTAATTCAATTCATTTCTATAGTTATTTAAAATAATATATTTCAATTCAATTATTTAATTTTTTATTTTATTTTAAATATAAATATTATAATAAGTTATGAATTGAATCCAAATTATATGTTTTTTTATTTGAAAATACATTAAAATAATATTTATTTATTTTTTATTTCAACACATCAAAATAATAAAAACATTAAAAAATATTAATATAATTTTTTTTTAAAAATAAAAATATAGAAACATGCAGTACAACCGCACTCCAATCGATTAAGAGCATGTTTGGTAGTGTGGTAGTGGTTGCTTTTCAAATAGCTTTTCGTGTCGAAATACATGCCAATGATGTTTTTTCATTTTTTAAAAATTATTTTTGACATCAGAACATCAAAACGATCCAAAAAATATAAACCGCACTCAATTTTAGCAAAAAAAAAACATTTTAAAATTTGATCAAATGCAGATTCAACCGCAGAGCCAAACATGCTTTGAAACCGGAAACCAACAACAAAATTATCTCAGATTACAACGGCTGCTGGACCCAAAAAAACGATGAAGCCAAGAAGAAGCAAAAGAGGACTATTCTTCCATTGAAAAACAATGGCAAGCATCACAAAACATTCATTTCAGACACGGATAAAGAGGTGGTGTTGTCTGAAATTACCAAGACGTTTGCTTGTAAAAGTGAAAGTGTAATGGACTTCTACACATATCTTTTCATGTTCTTGCCGCAAATCTACAGGGAGGAGGAGGAACATTCTGATCTTTCTGCAAATCTTGACCGGCAGCCTAAGCTGCCGCCTTGAACATCCTAAATTGAGCGTATAAATGACATGACAAAAAAATAGTCAGAAACAGGGTGCTGATATAAATAGTCAGAAACAACAAGGCCTTTATCGAACACTTGTTGTTCTAGATGGAACTTGATAATAGTGCAGGTCAAGTTAAAAAAAAATTAACGTAAGAAAAATTATTCAAATGTTGTAAATGTTATTTTTTTCTGGTGGAAAAAAATTCAGATCGTTTGAGGGATTACCTAATATAACCTGATTAATTTTATGGGTCTAAAAACAACACATACAACTCTTAAGAACAATATTTGACTAAACAAATTCTTAAGATGATATCTTTTTTTAATATTAAAATAACAACATATTAAATTGACATGGCTCAACCCGGGATAACGTGTTAAATTCGTGATTCAGGTTATGAGACTATGATAACTTTATAAAAAGAAAATCAAAACAAATTATAAATCTTAACTCTCAATTAACTTAATGTTGAAGGATGAAATTGAAAGAAAAAATAATTAAAAATAACCTAAAAAAAGGATATAAGTTCATATGTCAAACTTGCAAATCAGATCATAAGACCGAGATAACCCTATGAAAAACAAATTACAAATTCTAATTCCTAACCATACCAATATTAAAGGATGAGATTAAGAAAGAAAGAAATAAAAAAAAAATAACATAAAAAATAACCTGAGTCAATTCACCAAACTCATGACCTGGATCATCGAATCGAGATAACCTTATATAAAAAAATAATAAAAAAAAAACCTAATTTAACCGGGTTAACATATCAAATCTGTGACTTTGATCTTGAGATTAAAATAACCCTATAAAGAGAAAGTCAAAAACAAATAATATAGCTTGATTCTCAATCACCCATGTCGGATCTAATGTTGAACGATGAAATTTGTAAAATTTTTAATTAAAAAATAAAATAAAAAATAAGTTAAGTCAACCCTAGTTAACCATTAAGCACTATTCTTGGGTCATCAAACCAGGAAAACCTAATGAAACACAAATAGAAACAAATCATGAAACCTAATTCCCAATCAAACACAATATTAATTGATGAAATTGAAAAAAATCAATTAAAAAAGACAAAAAAAACTAACCCGAGTCAATTGGGGTTAATTCGTTAAGTATTGTTCCGGAGTTATGAGATCAGGATAACCTAATGAAAAGTAAAGAAAACAAATCATGAAATTTAATTCTCAATCAGATTAATATTAAAATATGAAATTAAACAAAATAATTAAACAAAAAAAACAAATCTGAATTAATCGGGTTAATCCGTCAAACCTAAGATCCGTATCATAAAAATATGATAACTAAATAAAAAAAAATCTAAATTAAAAAATGCAAAGCAATATTTCAATAAAATAGTGATCTGTAAGCACACGCTCTTTTAGTTAGAGTTAATAGTGTCTGTAAGAATTGTTTGTTTTTTCGTTTCCTTCTATAGATTTGGTCTTCCATGATGTGGAGAGGAATAAAATACATATTTTATTGATTTACCAAGAAGAAGCATCTTTCCATGGAGAAGCAAGATAAATCCAGCAGGACGGAAGGCTTAGGGGCCTGATTTACTAGCAATCTAGCATACACGACTGCTTTGACCACATTCCTGAGAAAATCCTTTTACATGCAGAGAATTGACTGGACACGAAAAGATGTTTAAATGTTGACAAGCTAGAAGGAGACCTTTATAACGAAAAACCTCTCTCTCCCTCCTTTCTTTTTTTTTTTAAAAAAAAACCTTTAATAGTTCGGAAACACGGTACAAATCATTTTTTTTTTTAATTTAAATATTTTTTGCTAAAATTTAAATTTAATATGTTTTATTGTTTATCTGAGTTTCTTTTGAACTTGTTAAATTAATTAGATAATATCATAATAATTTTTATATTGTTTAATTTGAAGTTTAGGCTAGATAAATAATTGGTTTGGGGGATTTCAGGGTTATTCACTTGGCTAAGTTTTCACATGGCCAATTCATTTTTTACATTAAAAAAAGACTTGGCTTAAATTTTTTATTTTTAAAGACCAAAGTTCAGGCCATATAATCTTCTAAATTATTTTAGCCCGATCATTGACTAATTCAAGTTGATATGTTATAAGTTTATGCCTATTATTTTTAAAATAAAAATATACTTATAAGAATGTTATTGGCATCTCAGGCAAGAACATAAGCACTTCGCATGTATTAATACTAATGTCCTGTTTGTTTGCTGGAAAATAATTTTTTTTTAGAAAGTGAATTATTTTCCAATGTTTGGTAGTGTAATGGAAAATAAGTTGGAAAATATTTTCCAGTGTTTGGTTATGTTATGGAAAATGAGCTGGAAAATAACTTATTAATGTTTTATTTTTTTCAAGCTTATTAAAATAATGAGGAACAAATCTTACAAATTAAAAAGTTGAATGAGAATGAAATTGAAAAAAAATATAATTTCATAAATTATCTCAAATAAAATAAATAATAATCAAAATAATAGAGATCAAATCTAACAAATAAAAAAATTGAAAGATGAAGAAATTAAAATAATAATAATTACCATTTCATAAATTATTTCAAATAAAATAAGTAACAATCAAAAAAATGATGATCAAATTTGATAAATAAAAAATTTCAATTAAAAAATGATAAGGGAAAAACAAATAACAATTATAAAAATGAGGACCAAAGTTAATATAAAAATTAAATTTTAAGGGATGAAATTGAAAAAAAATATTCAAAACAATATATATATATATATATATAGCAATTAAAAGTTTGAGGACTAAATTTGATATAATCAGCAAATAATATGACATTTCTAAATTTTTCACAACTTCCGGAAAGTGTTTTTCGCCCAAAATAAAAGAAAAACACTTTCCTGAAAACCAAGCCAAATTTTTCTTTAACTGAAAAATATTTTTCTTTGATTAATTTTTTTAATAGCAAACAAACACAAAAAAAATTTTAATTTTTTTTTAAAAAAAACTTAACTTTCCGTCAAATAAACGAGTTTAATTCTTTTAAATGTATTTGGTTAGAAGCAGACAAGGTTAAGATGCAATAACGATGCTATTATTAGTTTTAGGTAGCCTTTTTAAAAATGAATCTCTCTTAGCTTATTTGTATGTGGTTGCTACGTTTAGATAATAACATAGTTTTTGAAACCCGGCCAGGCCCGGCAGGTCAACCCGAGGTTGGAACCGGGCCGGGTTGAAGAAAAAATAAGAGAAGGAAAAACTCAGTGTGACCCAGCAAGACCCGGTCAAGACTCGGTTGCAAACTCGTTGACTTTTGTTTTTTTACTAAAACGACGTCGTTTTGATTGTTTTAAAAAAAGAACTAACCCGGCCGACCTAGTCAAAACCCGAAACCCAGGCTTTGGACTGGACCGGGTCTTAAAACTATGGATAATAGATTGCTAATGATTTGATTTGGATGTAGATATTAAGGTTTGTTTTTGTGTTTTAAAAATATTTTTTAAAAAATAAATATTTTATTTGTTTTAAATTAATATTTTTTAGTATTTTTAGATCATTTTAATATATCGATATCAAAAATAAATTTTTAAAAATAAAAAAAATATTTTAATATATTTCTAAATAAAAAATAACCACTATTACACTACTAGATACCTTTTTAATGTAAGGTTTTTGTTACCATAAATTGGAGGTTATGGTCTCTCATATGATACTCAATTATGTTCACTTGTTAAATTCTTTTTAAAATATCAAGATGACCAAAAAAAATCTCATTACTGTTAAAAAAATAATAATAATAAAAAAAATCAAATACTACAATTACAAGGACATTTAGGTAACTTGAAGTGTCCTTACTCCTTAAGATGACCAAAAAATTTCCTTTTCAGCTATAAAACAATGAATGGTAGCATGTCCGAGAAGTGGAGAGTGTGTTTGGTAGCCTTGTCTGCTCCCTCAGTTTCAAGTTTCAACTCCTTCTCCTTCTCTCTTCTCTCCAATTATTTATTTTCCTTCTCAAAGCTCAATCCTTTATTTTTTTTTCTTTTTTTTTAATCTGAAGTCTTTCTCTAGACAGTGCAAAACCCACCCTTAAGATGCGCCACTCTTTTTCTTTCCTTTTGTTTCAAGACATGAAAGTTTATTCTTCTTTTACTCTCACTTTCTTGCCATGAACTCCTGCTTTAATTTTACAGTTTTTGTAGCTTATTGCCATGGACTTTGGGGTTCTTGGTTTGGAGGGTCTTGTGGGTCCTGAAAGTAGTAGTCATGCTCCTTCTCATGTCTCACTTCCTGAGACCAAACCAAAGATTCTTGGATCTGTGTTAACTAAGCAAGAAAGATCATCTTCATCTGCATCAGCTCAGGATGATTACTGGAGGGCTTCAAAGATGCCAAAACTTGATGATTTCTCTTCCACCAAAACAATGCCACTGCACCAACCCGCTCCTTTGCTGAGACCTAATTCTATGTTTTCTAATGATTCTCGCCAACAAGAGCACATGCTAAGCTTCTCTTCTCCAAAACCAGAAGCTACTCCATTTCTCGTTAAAGATGCTGGCTTGGTTGAGAGAAACACACAAAACCACACTGCCTTGAGTTTTCCTTACTACCAGCACGCACCTCTTTCCGCTAGCAGAAGTGCAGGTAAGTACACAAGTTTTTCTTTTGTTGGGGTTGAAGTTCTCATCTTTGGGTTACAATTGGCATAAAAATTTTGTTTGATGTTTGATTTTAAGAAATGGGTTTTTGGGAAATGACAGATTTTAGTTACATTCATATCTAAAAGGTTGATTTTGCTATTATCCTCGTATGGCTTTGTTTCCATGTACTGGTGATGGTCTTTTCATGGGCATTTAGTAGAAATTTCACATTTTGAGTCTTGTCAAAGGGAAAAGTTGATTTCCCCCACCCTTATAAGCCAGGTATTTTTGCTTTGGATTTGGTTAATTTTCGGTGTTAGAACATGTTAGTTACAAAAGAGGGAAAGAGCTAGAAAAATTAGGAAAATCAACAGTACACAGACAAAACTTATGCAATAGTTTATTTTTTTCCTCTATGTCAAATTTGGAATATAATTAAGGATACATATAGCTTCTTTGAATGTTACAGGCAAGAAATGTTTAATCTAATGTTGCAGGTTATGGCACTGGAAACTTGAATGCAAGCATGCAGGGGCCTTTTACTGGGGTTAGAGGACCATTTACTCCATCTCAGTGGATGGAGCTTGAACACCAGGCCTTGATCTACAAATACATCACTGCACGTGTGCCTGTGCCTTCCAATTTAATCATTCCTCTCAAGAAATCTCTCAACCCTTATGGCTTACCTTTTTCCTCTGCTGGATCATTCCCTCCCAGTTCATGTAAGCTTCTTCTATTCCTTTGAAATAGTTAGAAGAATCAACACTGCATATCCTTTTTTAATTTTTCTTTTGTGTGTTGGAGTTTTATTTTTCTTGTTTGGTACTGAAACTAATAGCCTACTTTTTTCAATTTATTATGATCTTTGAAATGATGTCCAAATATATATGCACACGAATTATAAATATAAAATAATACTCTGTTTGAAGTGAAATAGTCTTTTTTTTTCTCCCCTTTCCTCCCCTTTTTTTGGCTGATTTATTTCATTTCTCTGATTTCCTTTTGTTTTCTTTTTCATGCATCTTTCCCAATCTACATAGTGGGATGGGGCACTTTCCACCTTGGTTACCCTGGCAACAACACTGATCAGGAGCCTGGAAGGTGTCGTCGGACTGATGGCAAGAAATGGCGGTGCTCAAGGGATGCTGTAGCTGACCAAAAATATTGTGAAAGGCACATAAACAGAGGCCGCCATCGTTCAAGAAAGCCTGTGGAAGGCCAGACTGGCCATGCTGCTACTGGGACTGCCAGTTCAAAGGTGGTGCCAATGTCTAACTCCATGCCAACCTCGATTACAACCAGTGGCGCTACCTCGAACAGCATTGTGATCACACAGCAACAGTTAAAAAATTTTCAGCCGGCTGCTGCTTCCATCTCTTCTGCAGATGCTCGTGTCAACGGGTAAAAAATGTGCATTTGAGCTTCCTTTTGCTAGTTTGTTTTATTTGCTTTTTGTTATCCATTTCAAGTTTTTATAAGATGGCATTTCTCTCTAAAAGCATGTGTATTCATACTCTCTTCCTTTTACTTTACCATAAAGTTGACCCCATTATTTCATCTTTACTTAGGTGACAGTGACTAGTCCTGGTAGTTGACACTTAGGATTCCTTTTTCAATGGGTTTCATTATAGCTTCCCCATTTGTGGTTGCATTGTACATTTGGATTGAAGGCTTTTTTGTAGAAAAATATGTATTTGTGGAGGTTATGGTTCCTGTTTACATCTTGTTGATGCATTTGACTGTAAGAAACTTTGTTCATTGTTTCACCGAATTTACTAAATTATACTCATCGGTTTGGTCTTAAGAAAAGTGAATGTCTTTTGCAGAGCACAAGATGCACGGAGGGTTTCTATGATGTCTTCCACTATCAACCGGAAATCTGACGAGTCTACTTTCTGTATTCCTAGACAAGATATCCTATTTGAACAGTGCTCTCAAACAGAGTTTGGACTTGTCTCCTATGATTCTCTCCTCAACCCATCGCAGAAGAGCTCTTACTTTAACGCTAAACCCTACGAGTCTTTTCTAAACTTTAGTGATGAAGAAAGCCATGATCAGCATCCCCTTCGTCAATTCATTGATGACTGGCCGAAGGACCAATCAAATCGTTCTGTCATTAGCTGGCCAGAAGAGTTGAAATCTGACTGTACCCAGCTCTCAATGTCAATCTCAATGGTCTCGTCAGACTTCTCGTCGTCATCATCCTCACTTCTGCGAGAGAAACTTGCCTTCTCACCATTGAGGTTATCTCGCGAGTTTGACCCTATACAAATGGGTTTAAGGGTGAGCGGTGACCATAATGAATCAAGCCAGAAGCAAGCCAACTGGATACCTATCTCTTGGGGAACTTCAATTGGCGGCCCTTTAGGAGAGGTCTTGACCACCAGCGCCAGCCATGCGGATTCCTGCAAAAGCTCATCAGCTCTTAACCTTTTAAGAGAGGGTTGGGATGGCAGCCCGCAGCTGGGATCTTCTCCAACAGGAGTCTTGCAGAAATCGACTTTTGGTTCACTTTCAAATAGCAGTTCAGGTAGCAGCCCAAGAGCAGAGAGCAAGAAAAACAATGAAAGTGCTAGTCTGTATGAGGATGTTGTTGGTTCGATAATTGCAAGTGATCCCCTATTCCATCCCTGTAATCAAGAAAATGGTTAGGATGAAACTTGTGAAGAAGAAGCTTGGAGTTATTTATCTTATTAATTTCTGCAGACTGTTTCTCCTTGTTGCTTGTTCCCCCCCCTCAAATCTAGAATGTAAAGACTTGGCAGATTCCCGATTGAATAGGTATCGGCCATTCTTGCACATATGGATCTGTAGGGATCTTTAACGTGTGAATTAAAGTAATTTTTCTCCTGCTTTGTTTGAGTTGAATGTCTTATTTTCCCATGGTTTCAGCCTTCTAAATTTGCTGCATCTCTGTGATATATATGTGTATAACCTCCATCATTCACGCAAGCTTACAATACATTATCAGATTGGGTCAGGAAGCATGTTTCAATGATAGGATATGTTGAATCGAAGAAAAATAATGGAGAAGAGGGAAACCATGGGAATGGTATATATGCAGGCAAGACATCAAAACAGTGGGGGGATAGAAGAATCAATGATGCTGATGAATCATCCTCCATAGCAACAGCAAAATATAATAATGCTTTAACTTCAAAAATACATATCGATCATTGATTCTTTGTAGGCCAGTATGTGATCTGCACTGTCCTATCCGTTCCAGATCCAGTTGGTAGGTTGCTTCAAGGATATGTACGTAAAAGAAATCACTATTGAACATTAAGATGGAGTTCCCTGGACTCCAGACAGGAGCAACTCTTGTGGCCTGCCCACCCGGCAGACCCCGCAAGTTCCTTGGGTGGTGTTTAAAAAAAACTGATTTTTTTTTTTAAAATTTTAAATCATTATTTTTATTTATTTTCAAGTTAAACTCAGCAGCTCTGGCCCAGCCACGGCCTAATTTCACAATTTCGGTCCTAGCCTCCCCCTGGCTTGACATCAGTGTAGATTTTTCGAAGGGCTGGGACCCCGATTCTGGTGAAAATTTGTTGAGACCGGACCTATGTTGAGGCTCCCGCTTGCCAAATTATTACTGCTTGGACATGAACTTAGCTGTATCAGATATGTAAAGGAAGAAAAGAAAATATTTATCAGGATATCTAGAATTAGTTGAGGGCACACAAACTCTCTGATCTAAATTTAATAATAAAAAATAAAATTATCTATCAGTTGGGATGCTGGCATTGCCTGGTGCTTGGGAAGAACACAAACAGTCGACCTCGTTTTTGAAACCCAGATCGGTGTATATCAGAAGTAATTTTCGGGTAATGGATAAGAGGGATTGATTTAAATCAATTTAATTTTGTTTATTTTATAAAATACAAAAAAATCACCTCATTTTGAAAACAGAATTCAATAGATTTTGACAGATTTTATTGGGTTTTTTCAGGGTTGACTCTGGGTTGCTCCATATTACTTAAGTTACGAGTTAACCCGCGAATTCAAATTAGTTTTTAAAGCTGTGCTTGGCGCAAAACAAGTATTCCAGTTGCTCGGTAAACTATTCACCACCAAATTCATTAGATTCAAAAAAGAAACTCTCTCGCAAAATTAAGCACAGTGCTGTCCCCTGTGCACTCATGTGCTGGAATGCACCACCCTAGGACTTCAAACTATCAAGTGATTTTAATAATTAAACTTCCAAAACTGAAGACATGTATGAATTATGATTATGTAATAAAGAAAACCGTCCAACGAGTACTACAGTTCATACCTCAACTCTTGCAAGTACAGGACAACGACACGTTGGCATGTCTTGAAGACCTTAACATGAGATATATAGTTTTTAAATTTAAATTTTTTTATTTGTTTTAAATTAATATTTTTTTTATAATTTTTAAAAAAATAAAAAAAATATTATTTTAATATATTTCTAAGTAAATTACACTTTAAAAAATAACATCAACTACACTTCCAAACACTCACGATACACTGCTGTTATGCTGGTGGCATGTATTTTTAGGTCCTTTGGTAGAGAAACGACAACCTACTCATAGCTTTGGTGAAGCTTCTCCTAGAATTTGGAAATGTGATTAAAATCATGTTTGATATAAAAAATATTTTTTTAAAAAATAAAAAAATATTATTTTAATATATTTTTAAATAAAAAATACTTTAAATCACAATTATTTTCACTCTTAAATATCCATTAATATGGTTTTTTTTATGTATTTAGTATGATGATATATGAATGTTTTTTAATTAAAAATAAATTCAAATAATATTTTTTATATATTTTTAATATTAGCACATTAAAATAAAAACAATTTAAAACAATTAATTTAATATTTTTTTAAATAAAAAATATTTTAAAAAATAAAAACTATCACAATACCAATAAATCATTTACAACATACAGGATACACTGCTCACTTCCCTTCTTAAAATCCAAAATTAAAATGGTTTGAATTGTACATCCACAGTCAAATTAAGAGGATGTTTGAGCTCATTAACCCACAAAAAAACACCATGTTTAGCCGTGGAAGTGTGTTTATTTACTAATAGACAGCATTCTTAATTGTCATATAATAATATATGATAGAGAGCTCTTCGTCTACAAGGCAAATTACATGGCTAAGGAGAATTCTTCTTGAAAAATCCCCTGCAAAATCCGGCAAAATAACTTTTTCCTAAATTATACGAGAGGATATTAATTGCGATTGATTAGTATTTTCCAATAGAAAAACTAAAATGATATAAGAATACATTAATTACTATTAAAGATTGTTTTTCTTAATTTAAATATCTCATGACATGACTATTAAATTTATCTCTATAGCTGTGAAATGTTTCAATTGTTTATTTTTTATAGAGTTATTATTTTTTATTTTAAAATATAAAGTACAAGAATTTTCATAATCCGGCTTAACCTATTGGATACTGTTCATTTTAGACCTTACTATCCTTACATATTTGTTCTTGATGACCACGCATGACCTCAAAACACGTTTTTCAAAGTAGTGCAGCACACTAACCCGCCTTCTAGTCCACCCATTTCCAGGGCTTCCACCCAGAGGACCCTCTCAGGGTTTTAAACACGCTTCACAAGTCAGCAACCAATACTACTAATAAGATTAGCTACCAATCCTTACCCGTCGATGTTGTATATTACAAGAACTCTAGATAAGTCAGGTGTTTAAAAATATAATAGTAGTTGTTTTTTAAAATAATTTGTTTATAAAAATATCAAAATAATATTTTTTATTTTTATCTTTTTTATTAACACATTAAATCGATGCAAAATAACTAAAAAAATTATTATTATTTTTTAAATTTTAACAAGGGAAAAGAAAGATTGAAACTCATAGTCAAATTCCTAGGAAAATAAGTTCCAATAAAAAACCATGTTGAATCAAGGAACTAATCAATCCAAGCTTAACATCAAAACCAACAATCGGCCCATTAATTTTTTTTCAAAAAATAAAATTTCATAAAAAACATCTTTTTAATTTTTAAAAATTGTTTTTAGAGTCACTCTCCATGCCCATAACCTACCTTGCCCTTGCAATGGGTAGACTCTACATATTGCCTGATTTTAATGTCTGATTTTAGATTTTTTTGTCTGATTTTAAAACTATGATTGAGTTTTTTTAAAATTAATTTTTAATATTTTTAAATTATTTTAATATACTATGTTAAAAATAAATTAAAATAAATAAAAATATTATATTCATATATTTTTAAATAAAAAACATTTAAAAAACAATTAACATAATCACAAACACTAACTCCATACTGTACATGATCCAAAACAAAAACAACACAAAGAACAATTTTTTGATTTTGAAGGAACGGAAATGGGAGCTCAGATTCTATGGGTGCAAGGAGTCTGTCATGCCCAATTGAGCATTATTCAGTACGAGGAATTGATCTTATTATCATTGCAACCCAAAACCAAACAGCCTTCACAATTTCAAAATCCAAAACCGATAAAAATATAGAAAAAATAAATTGAAATCAACAGAAGAAAGGCTCAGACACGCACAAATGCTGTCAACAAATGAAAAACTAGCTCTCACTTTGGTCCGTATAAGAGCTAACATGATGATATTCAGGATCGAGAAACGTAATCAGTCATCACAGCCTCAAAGTTTTATCAGACACAAAAATGAGCAATCATTCTCGAGGCAGCAGAAACTAAAGGGAAAGAGATTAAAAAATATAAGTTAAGGAGCACAAATAAATGAAGAGCAGGACGCCTGGATTTTAAAAGAGTTCAGACTCTAGAGGTGGCTGCCGCTCCTCCATGCCTTTCAAACCCTAACTCTACAGCGTTATATATACAGAGCAATCATGGAGGGCTTGAAATTACATTACCATCCTTAGTTTTTGGGCTTTTGATCACCCCGGCCCACTTATTTATTTGGATCCACAAGCTGTGATTATTTGTGATTGGGTCATATCTTGGGTCCGGCTAGCAGGTTGGCTTACATAATAGAGAAATCTTTAAAAGAGATTAGCTATATAAAGTTACTGGTAATTTTCAGGTCACTTGGCGAATTTTTTAAAGAGAAAAAAAAAAAACAGAGAAACAGAGAATCAAAATCATCAATAAACCAGTGCAATTTTTCTAGTATAAACTACTAACTACCAACAATGAAATTCTCCGGCACCTCCGATGTGATGTACAAGATATATATACTTCACACTCACATTATTGATTTGATTATATTTTAATGGTTTCTTTGATGGAATATTTCGTTAATGATTCTATTAGTATTAGAAATTATTAATGAAATTATTGATAAAATAAAAACCATGATGAGCGAGTTTATGATGACGATATTCCGTCGGCAATTTGTAATATCAACAGAATTTTCTTTAAATGCTGAGAAAGCTTTGTCTGATTTTCTAGTAGTGTTACTTAAGAGTAGAATATTATCAACAACATCGATGGATCACACATGCAATGGGTTTAAATCTCTTTTAAGTAAGAATGCAGACAGAATATAGTTTCATATATTAGTTTAAGAATTTAATTTGACTAGAGAAACTAATCCTAGTCCAATCCAAATATATTTCATCTTCCTCGAACTCTATCTCTAGGGATAGCAGGAAGATTAGCTAGCATAACCAGATTATCATCCTGAACATCACATGAATCCTTGCACGAAAAGATAAGTCTGCTCTTCCTTAGTTTAGACCTGACATTTTTCTTGCTTTCACTTGACAACTTGCCATTTCTCCCATTCTTTGTGCATTCCTTGTAAGCTGCAAGGAAAGGGTCTTCTTGCCACCATCTAAACCCTTTCACTGATTTGCTTCTTCGTGGAGGCTCTATCTTCGCGCTCACGCATGGAGGGAGAGGAATTTTTATGCCATGACTGCCTAAGACCTTGTAGGAGGTATCGGAGTCACGAGGAAACAAAATAGGGGATGTAGGGGATGATATGTTAACGGCATTTAGCCCTATATCTATTGTGTATTCTTTGTGGATGACCTTGGAGACTCCAGGTGAGTCTTCCCATGAAAAGGGTATGCTACCTTGTGAGTAAACCTTCCTATGGCTCATTGTTTGTGAAGGGATATTTTCATAAATGAAGAAAGGTTGCCCTTATATTGAGAGGGTTGCAAGAGATATTAGCATACGTTCTACACTCTCTAACAGCAAAGAAACCAAAAGGGCAAGCAAGGGAAACGTGAAAGGGAAGCTGCTATTAACTTTTAAACCAATTCAAAGAATTAGGTGATGAAGGGGAAGAAAAAGAAAATCAGGTTCATAGGTATTTGGTGGCCATAATTTAGCTAAGGAGATAAAAGAATATATGTACAAACTTAATGGCGGCCATAGATTGAAGAATAGAATTAATGGTAGGTGCGGCACCGGGAACAGCCAAGGGGAGCCTCCTGAAAAATATGGAACTAGTTTTTGTTTAACTGAGTTAGGATTCGTCTTTTGACTATTGCGAATTATGATGTATTTGCATTTGCTTAATTTGGGGTTGAATTGTATATTGAGATTTTATTTAATAATTTAAGTTATTGGGTTGAGATGATTCTTTAATATGATATCAGAATATTAATATTCAAGTGGCCACAAGTTCGAATATCACAATTTTTATTTATTTGATAAAAATTAAGCACAAGGTAATATAAATCTATACAAGTTTCAAGTCTAAAAAGCTTTTACTTGGGTTTAGATGATTTTTTGATATTAAATGTCAAGAGATTAAGTGTTTGATTTATAATGTGGTGATTTATTCTTTTCGAAAATAATTTTTAATTACAAATATATTAAAATAATACTTTTTATATCTTATATTTTAATTTTAATATTAATACATCAAAACCATAAAAAATTACGCACAAATAATATTAATTTGATTTTTTTTAAAATAATTTAGAAAGTAAAAATTAATGCAATATTAAATATGCTAAGAGGAGTGTAAAACAAGGATTGAAAAATAAAATGTTAAAAAGGGTGTAAAACCATTCAAAAGGTAATTAAAGTGTTAACAAATAATCAAGCATGTTCTTAAGTATGCAAGAACTATATATAAACTAAAATTATAATTAAATCAAAACTAAAATTAAATAAAATAGTAAATAATGTATAATGATAGGATACAATTATGGAGTGTGAGGAAAAACAAAGAAAGTGAGTGTCGAATTAAAAAAAAAATATTTAAAAAAATCTGGTAAAATACCCTATAATCCCCCATTTGTTCATATCATGGGAGAATATGCTCATGATACAAAAAAAGATTTGGTCAAAGATTACTCGTTGTTTGTAAAATTTAAATAATTTAATTTAATTAAAATAAATTATAATAAGTTGTAACATGACTACCAATTAAAATTTCAAAATATTTAAAGGAATAGATAAATTAATTTTAGAAACCAGTTTTCTTTAGAAGAAATATATTTTTATAAAATATTTATGAATAAAAAATCAAAATAACTTAGCTATTAAAACTTAAACAAAAAAAAAACAAAAAAAAAAAACCCCATCATTTAATTTCTTGAATACAGACACGGATAGATTTTGGAGGGTTTTTCCACAACCTCCAAAAATTCCACCCTTTAACCATTTCTTGCTCTACCCTCACTAAGTTAAACGTTTAATTCTTAATTTTCCCCACTTTTCTAAAATGCTCAAGAAATCAAATTACTGAATGGAGGAGTTTCGATGTTTTTGTTTATGATTGTAAACCAAGAAATCAAATAATTGAACTCTTGAAAGTCAAAGGCTTTTTTTATCAAACTATGAAAAGAACAATCTGTATTTTCTAAGCATAGCCCAGATTCTGATAGGGCTGTGTTAAACTTGTAGTCGCAGAATTCAGAATTGGGGGCATGACTACAACCACTTAACCATACAAAATTTGTTAAATATTTTCTTGGTTGATGGCTAGAGTAATGAAAGCAATTTCTTTGGAGTCGATTGCAAGGGAAAACATGATAAGTCAAGGGAATGGACATTCAATATCATGATCTGGGTAGCGTAATTCTGTCAAGTCCTATCAGAAAAAGGAAATAAAAGGCTTAACTTTCCTGTTCTTGATAACGTGGACGTTGAATAACTTGACTTTTTCGAACTCTTGTTTAATGGCAGATAACAACAAGATTTCTCGATTCCCAGCGACGATTGGATTTTCTACTGAGAACAATAACTTTCAGGTTATTCATCATCACAGTACTTAATCTTCTGATTTATTTGAGATTTTGTCCTCACTCTTAGCTAAATATTTATTGCAAATAATAATGTATACAATAATCAAGACCACAAAAATATCAATCCATCATAAAAACCCCATATCACATTTCCAGGTTATTCCCTTGAAATGTGAAGGTCTTTAGAACTTGATTGCGGTTTAATTTAATAAAATATCATTTAAATTTATAATATTAAAATATAATTAAAAAAAATCCAAGACGGAAAAGTTATTTTTAATCTTTATATTCTACTTTGATTTTGTTTTATGTTTTTTTTTTAGTTTTTTATTTTGTTCACGTTATAATTTTTGAATTTTTTTTTTTAAAATCACATGAAAATAGAAAAAATTTATCAATAAATCATATTGATAATAAAAAAATAATTTTAATAGTGATAAATTCGTATTCTCGAGATAAGTGAATAGAGATGGCAATCTCCCTATAAAATGGAGTTCGAAAGTTTGAAGGGAAGCCAAAAAGTGGTGGTTAGGTTGTCACAATAATTAGCTCTGTGCTGGGCCTGCTGGCTATATTTTCTGTCTGCCTGTCCTTCTTCTTATCTCCATGGACTATCCGAAATTTACTGACACGTAGTTTCAAGACCCAATAAACAATGAAAATTATGCAAAATCGTTATCAGTGAACAAAGGTAATTAAAACCATTGCCTGTCCTTATATCTATCATGAAACAAACATTACCAGCTATTTGTTTTTGATGAATGGCAGCTATGGCAGCAAACAGAGCTAAGCCGACACGTGACTAGCAAATGAAGAGAAAGATCCAGCTTTTCCATTGGATTGGGTCATGAGATGTTAATTATTCCATAAATTTCTTTAAATTGTTGATTTAGGAATATTCGAACCCTAGTGTGCTATTAAAAACAAAGAAAAATCGATCAGTAGATGATATTTCAAGTCAAAGCGTGGCAAATATGAGATGCCCCAGGACGTTACAATGTGCTTGTCTTTACGACTTACCAGTGAAGAAGAGAAGAGACGAGCAGAGCCAAACCTTCATAACCTCAAGTATGGCGTTTAGGGTTTTTTGAGATGGGTTATAATCAATACCTTTTCCCATTGATAATAACCCCCCACGCATGTTTATTTTGTCGGAAACTGGGAAGAGAAGGCAACTTTTTATCTAATTCAGACCTAAAGATCGGATGAAAAATATGGAGAAAGAAAATGCCAGAAACTATTATGGTATTTATGCTCATTGTAACGTCCATTTTCAAGAAAAGTTGGAGTCTCTGATTAAAAGCTTGACTCGCCTCTAGCTTACTCGAGCAAAAACTGAAAAATAACTCTGGAAAAGTTCCTTCCAACTGATCTATTATCTTTGTTCAAACCCCAACAACGACTCGGCCCAAAAAAATTGGGGGCAAATATAGTCAAGAGCCTCAACACAATCCAACATTTCTGAAAAAGCTTTTGTGTGAAGACTGAAGGGGAATTGCACCATCAGTGTAGAATGGAGTCTGTTCTTGTTCTGCAAAAAAAAAAAAAAAAAACTACCTCTATTCGATCATGTCTTTTGTTTCAATCTATTCCAATTTTTGTTGGTAATTTGGCTTAAAATTCTTCGCTCAAAGTCGGGTGTTGTAGACTCGTAGGGAATCTACTTTTCATTCCAGTGCATGCATGATAAATGTATGAACAATATTAATAAAGTAATTACAAATACTTATTCAACAGAAGTTAGATAAAAATAAGTAGCAGGGAGGGAAAAAATAAAAAATAATACTTAAATTGAGATATTTTTATTATTTTTGATAAGTTAAGGTACGTATGATTTCCTCTTTCATCTTTATGTATGTTTCTCTTTAAAATGGATCTATAATTAAATAAGTATTGATATTGATTGGTTGTTGAGTACTTTAATTTTTTTTTACCTAGCACTCAAAAGAAGCACTGTTTAATTAGTCATTGATATTATGATTGCTATCCCAAAACGTTTGCACTATAGAATTTAGTAGTAGGATACACACGCACATACATTTACAAGAGTTATAGGAGTAATTAATTGGGGGATAGAAAGGTATCGGTGCTCCATTTACTTAAAGAATTGTGAGAGGAATCCATTGCGCCTTAGCATGATTTCTTAATTAAACCATTAACAATTAACAACAAACAACAGGAGCATATAATATAGTTTTAATTTGTCCTTGAAATGAAAAGGCAACAAAATTGGAGAGTGACGAGAGCCTTTTTATTTATTTATTTAAATTTGTTGGATTGCCTCGCTTTGATGACAATTCTAGGCCCTTGATATCTTCATTTTAAATTGCAAAGCCATTAGTCACTTTTAATTAGATATTTCAAATGGCTTTCATTATCAAGAAGCATAAAAGATTGGAAGGTTGGGAAGATTTCATAATCAGGAAGTATAGACGGACCTTGGAGAAAGGGCTCCCCTCTTTCAATATATCTTCCTTTATCTGATACTTGGCAAGGTATTCATTTTGTAACCAATACAGTAGAATTCAGTTCAGCTCCAATCAGAGAAAGTATTAGATACAAAATGGACAACGAGAAAGATATCTTTTTTTTGGAATGACCGACCGATGGCTAGCTTGTGGCATTCTTAAATATCTATTCCATCGGCTTCATGTTTTGTCCCTCAATCCAGCAAGTAGACTTATTGAAATGGGGTACTGGAACAATGAAGTTTGGTCTTGGAATCTTACTTGGAAAAGACAACTAAGCACTTCTGATCTACATCAAGTCTGGCTGCTTCTTTCAAATCTGGAAGGAGCTGAATTGCATCAGCAACTTGAAGATAAAAAGGTTTGGAGCAAGGCATTTTGTGGGTTATTTGGTTGGCAAAAATTCTTTTGATTTTCTACGATGAGCAACCGGATTGGAGCTCAGTTTTTTAATTAATCTTACACCGCCTAACTCTATAATTGAAGTCCACTAATAGGATTTTTTCTTACACATGCCTAGGTTTGTTTCAAAGTTCAGAAAATTTATTGAACTGGACAAACTAGTTAAGCCACTATCACTGTATTAAAAAAAAACCCAATCATGTTAACTTTGAACTCAGCTATCAGCCTTGAGATACTTGGTTAATTAGGTTTTTATTCTTGGCGTGAACAAATATATATGTAATATTTCGTCTTTTGTTCTTGTTTCACTCCATACCAATTTGGATAGGTCGAATAGCTATTTGTCGGTCTAAGCAAACTGCTCGTATAATAAAAACAGTGAAACCATCTAGGTGGTGGCCCAGTGGTAAGAACTTGGGATCAAGAGGTTTGCTCCCTCTGTGGTCTCAGGTTCGAGCCCTGTGGTTGCTCATATGATGGTCACTGGAGGCTTACATGGTCGTTAACTTCAGGGCCAGTGGGATTAGTCGAGATGCGCGTAAACTGACCCGGACACCCACGTTTAATTAAAAAAAAAACAGTGACGGAATGCAAAATGTAGATTTTAGAAGAGAAGTTCCCAAACTATAATTCACTGAAATTAGCAAGTGTGATTTTCTTTGTATTTGTTTGAATATTGGAACAAATATATTTATATATTTTATTATAACTTAATATATGTAGTTGAGCACAAGTAATTTATATAAGTGCTCATAGTTTTAGAAACTACTTATTCAATCCCTAAAACTGGAAAAAAGGAAAAATAATCCAATAGTACGGAAAGAGAAAGAAAAGCTTTTTGAATGCCGGTCTCTTAAGAGAGTTTATGGTAGGAGTGAGTAAAAAAACTGAAAAACTGATTAAATTGACAGAACCAGAAAAAAATAAAAAAATCGAACCGTGAAAAAAAACCGATTAGAATTTTTAAAAAACCAACCGGTTCGGTTTTGATTTTATAAGTCTGAAACTGAAAAAATCGAACCGAACCCAAACCGAAAAAAACCCGAGCCAAATTGGAAAAAAAACCAAGCCAAACCGAAAACAACCGAGCCAACCGAACCAGTTGGTTTGAACTGGTTTTTGTTCTAAAATAACCGAATTGAAACCGGTCGGTTTGAACCGGTTTCGGTAAAAAAAAACGGTTTGGTTACTTTTTTGATAAAAACCGAACCGAACTAAAAATAATCACATCTAGTTTATAGGTTTTTCGCTCATGATTCGATACCAAGAGTTGCTTTCTTCGATGTAGCACTAGAAGGAGTGGTTGGACACATTTTTATTATGCAGGGGTGATAATGGTTTGGTTTAGTTCGGTTTGGTTTTAACTAGAAATTCCAACCGAACTAGGATTTGTAATTTCTAAAAAATTCAACATGGATTAAACCAAAAATTAATTCAAACTGAATTCATTCGGTTCAATTTGGATCAGG
Source organism: Populus trichocarpa (assembly GCF_000002775.5). Classification (NCBI taxonomy): domain Eukaryota; kingdom Viridiplantae; phylum Streptophyta; class Magnoliopsida; order Malpighiales; family Salicaceae; genus Populus; species Populus trichocarpa. The sequence continues at coordinate 474,790 of NC_037291.2, read as the reverse complement.
TTTATTTTCTTTGAAAATCGAAAAAAATCGATAGCTCCAAACAAGTAGAGGGAGAAGATAACTTGATCCAGTCCAAGGAATATAAGGAGAGGTAGAAGATACTAACATGAAAACAAAAATTACAGACAACTTGGTCAAATCAAACAAACACCAACACATGGCTTTGGATTACTTGGAAGTTCCCGTTATTGACAGAAGCAGAAACTCAAAGAATCAACATTTTATACTCTTAAATCTAACAATAAATATTAAATAATCACAAGCTAGACCAATTCATTAGAAACAAAAACACTTTCAAATTAATGGTTTATTAATTTAAAATTTTAAAATCAAGATGCAGGGCCTTGAATATAAATCATGCGCCATCCCCCTCCTAATAAGATCTCTTCCAATTTTGTTTTTGTTATTAAAACAAAAGGGTAAATCAGTGCACCCACCTTTTGACTTTGTAATGTAGAAGCACCTTTTCTAACTTTGCAAGAGAACAAAGAGAAGTAGAGAACAAAGGGAAAGAGAGACGAGAGAAACGAGTCACTGGAGAGAGAGAGAGAGAGAAGGGGGGGGGGGGGGGGGGGAGGGGGTTGCTGAAACAAAAATTAAAAGGGAAAAAATGTTATAGGATCAGGTTAAGCTTCTATTTATACCTGTATTTTAGTTAGTTTAAATTCATTTAATCGGTTTCAGAGTTTTGAAATCAAAACCTAGCTGAACTAGGTGATTTTTCTAGTTTTTAAATTGGTTTTTTTAGTTTTTTTTTAATAGTTATTTTGATTGAATTTTTTAATTCAATCGGTTTGTTTTTTAAACACTCCTACCATTATATACTTTCAATGGGAGCCGTTTTTTACTTTATTTCCAGCATTTTATATACTATTGGGAATGAGTCCGCGCATCCCAGAGGTTCTGATCCATCGTTTTGATCACTTCCTCCATCAATCTCTTCTCACGAAGACTTCCTTCCCCCCTTCTAATTATGACAGGGCTAGAGCTGAAACACTTGGATAAAGGTTCACGGCAAGATCCGCATTGGAGTGCCTCTTGTGATTGAGGTGTCCGGTGTTTGCTTCTGGGTTTGGAGAAGTACATATTTTCAAGAAGGAGAATTTTGTGATGTATTGCGATACCTACTTTATTGCCCCCATTGCCTTCTCATCTACGCAGGTGCTTGTTACAAATCAACCAAGAGAGAAAGGAATTCACCAATCCTTACCAAATCAATTAAACATGATCAACACCTGGTCAAAATGGTATTTAGTTATTTTTTATACTATAATAATAAATTCATTAATTTTAATAAATTAATTACAGGGACAGGGTTATAATTAATTAACTCCTTTTGTATGTAATTCAATCAAGCATTGGATGCATGCTATTTGTGAAGGCATGCGGGTGAAGAGGAGATATATATGTGTGTGTGTGAACCCAGACTAATAGATAATTATGGCATACCATAGCAATGCTTGATTAAATAAAATGGGTATAATAAAAGAAGCCAATTAATCTCCTCTTTTCTAAAGAATCTTGAAATTATACCTCTCCTTTATAATAAAAAAAACAAGCTCATTAGAAATTGGAAAGAACCTTATCCCTCAAATAACTTTGGAAGATACCAACATTAACTTTGGAAGTTGCCCATCATCACACATATGGCCGGCCGATTATGTTCTATATATATATATATATATATATATATATATATATATATATTTCATAATCTAATTAAGTGGAGCTTAAAAAGCAGTGCTAAATTTAGACTCAAAAGAACAGCAAAAGAGAGCATGATATTGCTTAAAATAATCAAACACTAGTTAACTATCCTTTTTACAAGACAACAAGCCAAGTATTTTGCCCTGGAAAACACCCTTTACCAAAAATCACCGAAAGCCCCTCCATTATGTTTTTCTTTGCTTTATAGCAGCAACTACGAATAAAGCCTCTTTTTCTTCCTGTTTTAACTGTGAATAATTTCATGATTTATTTTTATTATTAAATAGCTTATGAATAAGTGATTAATGATGGAGGTATTTATTCGGTGGCAGAAATAATATTATTGCATGGCCATGCGGACGTGAATTGTTGGAGTTGCCTCATCATCAAGATTTGGCTTGTTTCCGACAGCTTTTTTCGGAGCATACTATATTCAGACCGGAGCCAGTCGTTTTCTGTTCGTACACTGTGGCAATGGTACAAAACAATCCGCAACCGGTTCGTCAGTTCACGGTTCTCAACCCTAAGCCGGTTCACCTGGTTCCTTAGGTTGTCCATGTGCTTCTGTTTTCGCATCCGAGACCGCCTTGCCGACTCCCGGTTTGATACCATCCGCCTACGTTTCCTTTCGTCTATGACCGAAACCGGAGGGTTTGGTTCATCGGAGCCGGAGTTTGAGTTTGAATTGTCAGGGTTCTGGTCCAACAGGTTGGACTCATCCGAACCGGAACTCGAACCAAAAGGTTTTGGTGATTGAGGAGCACTTGGAAAGGGGTCGAAACAGTCCCAAGGCGTAAAACCATTCTCAAAGAACTGAAATGGGTTGTCGAGCATCGGTTCAACCAATGGGTAAGTGGCCGAAACTGTGGACAGCATGGCTATAGAAATTGCTCGATAGAGAGGGGAGGGAGGGAGGAAGGAGGAGGAAACGGAAGAATTGCAGCGTAGGGGGCTCATATTTATGGCAAAATTGGTGGAACCCACCATGGGCATGGAAAATACCTGTTCAAGGGTGTATTCGTCCATAACCGTATGTTTTATGTATAAAATACCGTATGTGTACAGGGATTGGCTTTCCAGTCAGTGGGCACTATGATGGCGTTTAAAACTTTGTTGCTTTTTTTAAAGGCAAATTGAAGCTGACATAAGCTGATGGGGTCCACGGAAACATTGGCTTTTGATTTAGCTTAGCCATGAAGAAACAAAACAATCGGCTCCACTGCTGACGCGTGTCCAATATGAATGAATCCGTGTGCAGGGAGCTAATCGTTTGAAAGGTCACTGACGTGGAGCCAAGTGTTTGGCTTGGCTATACGGCTCTTGCTAGCTAAGCCTGAGCCGCGAGAGAAATTGGGTGGCATGGCATGGATGTCATGGCTGATCAACGAGAGAGCAAGGTGGTTTTTAATTGTTTAATAATTTAATTTAGAGATATTATTATTTTATTTTTTTGATTTCTGTATATAAATCTTAGAGTTAGTATTGAGATAAATTATAAATTTTTTTAATATATTAAAATTAATGCAAAGTTGCACTAAATCATTTGAGAAAAAAAATTAATCCTAGTTTAATTAATCTATCTGAAAGTATTTTTGTTGTTAAATAAAAAAAACTTATTTAATTACTATGTTAATTCTTGAATTGATTCAAAAATACTTTTATTGTCAAATAAAAAAAGAATTGTTTAATAATGGAGTGGTAGGGGATCAGCCTCACAACTAAAGATTGAAAATTATGTCGAACGCTTTTAAGTGATGTCACATTTGCTTTCCTATATTAATTATGAACATATAATTATATCACATTAAAACTAATAGAAAATTAATGATATCATATTATTTCTTTTTATTTTGTCTTTCTAGCATTCACTCAAAGTCAGGAGACGGGATAAATTAATGTGAAAGATCTCAAATATTAAATTAAAGTATGTTAATATCAAGGTAACTTCAAAATCAAGGTACGTTTTGGGGGAGGTGGTGCCTTAGCACCATACTTTTTTATTATTATTATAATATAAATGTTGGAATCAACTTATATGTTTTTTAATAAATTTTATAAATTTTAAAATTAACTATTATATAAATATCTAAAATATATAAAACTCCAACAAATAATTTTTAAAAATCAAATTCGACAAATTAAAGTTGTTACATAAGAAACACGTAGTGTCCCCAGAAATATTTTGACATTTGGACACAACTTATATAGGAGATGATTAATCGAAAGAGAGTGACGTGCCAACTGATGATTAATACCTGCCTCTCAATTTCAATGAACTTGTCGAAGTGCTGTCTTTTCCGAAAGGCCAGAAAAGGGAACATGTAAGTTGAGGGGCAGCTACCAAATCATCTCAAAAGGTTTTTTTTTTTTTTTTTCTTTTTATCAATTGTTTTCCAAGTATCTTCGTTCATGTTTATCAACATTGTTTTTTAAATTATTGTCGTTTTGGTGCATAATAAACACATTAATTATACTAAAAATACTAATATTCATTAACTTTTCAATTAATGTTCTTCAAATTGGCACTATTTTAGTGCATGAAATATATATATATATATATTAGACTCAAACTATTAAAAGAAAGAGAGGCAAAGGGACAGAGATAAGAAATGTAGAGAATCTTTGGAACCTAAGTGATAAAATTTATAGATTTGGATAAATACAATTGAGAATAAGTATATATTGAGGGCTTCCCTTGAAAGAAATTGAAGGACCGAATTGGGGACAAATAATCTTTAGCTTTCTAGAATCATCATTAGAGTAACCAGGAAGAAACTCAATTAATTAAAGACAAGAACAGAGATTTAAAAACTAATGATCTGTCCTAGCTGAATAAATAGTAAGCATATATTGTGGCCGACGATTAAAAAAGGAAGTGGGCAAAATAATGCCTTTTTCTTGTTTTTTTCATTTGTTTCACTCGCCTTTTATATATACCACCAATATCTTAGCATTGAAGAACTTATATATATATGTATTAATTAACAGTAAATATTTTAAAATTTATAGTTTAAGTAAAATTCAGATCTCACCATAAATAAATAGAGCGTAGTTTCAGTGAAGAAAGACACAGTTGACTGTTTCTTAATTAATTTTCTTATATGCTACAAACAAATTCTAATGCTATATTCCTGTACTAGCTAGTCTAATTTTCCGGACGGGTTGAAGACGTCGTTTTGTGCAAATTTATATTATTTAGCTGCCTCCATCTTGATGAGACAAAGATCCGAGAAAATACAGGCCATGCCATCCCGAACTATGAAAACAAACATATATAGCCATATAGAGCTATAATATTGTAAATCAACTGAGATTCCAATAGTGCTGTTGGTAATGAAAATTTGTTATCAACGCCTTCAGTGATAACAAAAACTCGTTACTAATAACTATAACTATCTAGGTGATGGTCTATTGGTAAAAGTTTAGGATCAAGAGATTTGTTCCCTCTATGGTTTTAGGTTCGAGCCCTGTGGTTGCTCATATGATGGCCACTGGAGGATTACATGGTCATTAACTTCAGGGCCCGTGGAATTAGTCGAGGTGCACGCAAGCTGGCCCGGACACCCATGTTAAACTAAAAAAAAAAAAAAAACTCGTTAGTAATTAATGCTCTTAAAATAGACGTCATGAATATTTTCATTTGTACAAAAAAAAAAATTGTATACAAATTAAGTATGGGTTAGTTTATACTGGGAGAACATATATATATATATATAGAAGCGTCAGAATCATCTTGTGTCAATGTAGATGCAAGAGAACCGCTCCGGAGAAGTGAAGAAGACTCTGGCAACACCATTGGTGGCTTAACCTTGGGCTCGATAACGTGTCTCCTTCCTTTAAGAAATAAAAGAGGTATCCATTCTTTTAAAAAGGAAATTAGGTTGACAGTTTTTAAAAGGGTTTAACTAGAGGCTAAACACAAGTGGCAAATATAGTATAAATATTCTTGGCTGGAGTTGGAGGATTCTTCGAGGAAAAAGTTAGGAAAATGGGACAAAATAATCGATCTTTCTCTATCTAAGTAAATTTTGTTATTAGTTGTTGAGATACATTTCGTGTTCTTGGGGTTTTTTAAATCGTAGGTGCTACCATTCTGACATTAATTAAAAGTTCAATAAAAACAGATGATGATTTCATTTAATCATAAAACATGAAGCTCACAATAATAGCTTATAGGTTACCATCAATAATTCTGATTACTGACATATAAAAAATTATTGACATATAATTTAATTAGAGAGCATTTTTATCTATAATTATGTCGATAATAACAGAAAATTCTATTGGTAAATATAAAAATTCTGATAGTGAATATTGTAATTATCTTATATAGAGTTATTTTGTATAATATGATAATATATTATTATCTGTATATTACTCTATTCATACATAGATATAGATATAGAGAAAGGTTGCTATATTATGTTAAGCCTTCTATTTTATACAAAATACTATTCTATTTTTTTTTTTTAATTTGATATAAAGCTTCTATGCTAAGATTTGTTTTCTTTTCCTCCACAATTAATGGATCCTATTTACCAGCAAAATTCTACTACTGTTGCTGGCTCCATATCAGTTCTTCTCTTGATTCGTTTTTGTTGGTAGTGTTGCTGCCCACAACCTCATCTGTCCGTACTATTCAGCCCAACATCTCCTTGTTTTTTTCTTCCTCCAGTCTTCTTTCTTTCCTATTTATGCATCAGTTGGGCCATTAACAAGTAGCCTCGATAGAGCTTTTTAAAGGTTTTTTTTTTTTGTGCATCTTTACTTTTATATATATATATATATATTGCAAAACAAATAAATGGTGTGGCATTTTGCACTGTACACACAGACTGAATGTACTGTGGACTGTGGCAGTGCCCGGGCGATTTTGCCCTTAATGAGTCTGTGCATTTTATCTCTTCTCTGGGCCTGTTTTCGTCTCTTCCTCTCACTCTCTTCATTTCATGTCTCTGCTCGGTTCCTTCGTTTTTGGCAGAGAGAACGACGGGCTGTTTGGCTCACGGCTGCTCGGTCGGGCCAGGATGCCGGTTCGTGGGCTGGCTTCGGGTCGTTCTTGGTGTTTGATGAGGTATGCTTTCGCCCCCTTCTTTGCGCCAATTTCTGCTTTCTCTCGGTTTCTTTGCATTGGGTTCTTCGGTTCGTGTTTTTTTTTTCATTTTTTCCCCTCTTCTCACTCGATTCATCTTCTTTCTGGTGTGGGTGTTCAGTAATTGATTGTATTTTTGATTTCTCTGGTCTGGGTATTCAGCAATTGATTGGGTTTTTTGGATTGCTCATTGTCTGTGTGTTCGGTTTTCTTGGGTTCGTGCTCGGGATGCATGCGTTTGGTCGTTTGTGTGTGTTGGGGGGTGGGTTATTGGTTCAATTGGGTTCGGGTTGGGTTGATCGATGGTTTGGAGGTGGTTCAATTCTCGGGTAAACATAGTCCTTGGTTGGTTTGATTCGGGTGCTCTCGGTTTGGTTTGATTGGCTGTTATTTGTGTTGATTTGGGCTCATTGCTCTCGGTTTAGAGCTTAACATAAAATGAATTGATTGTTGAGTTGGTTTTTGCTCTCGGCTGATCACTTAAATTTTTTTTCGGTTGCTTTGCTTTCTTCGATAGTTGTTACCGTTCCAATCTGGTTTCGTTACTTCAATTACTCCTGTTGCCCCATGTCACTTCACATTAATTAATTTGTCTGTGCATTTTGTAGGGTGACATGCTTTTTTTTTTACTTCTTCTCTTATGATCTTTGCCTCGGTGGACTGCGCCGCCTTCTTTCCTCTGTTAAGTAATTTTTTCATTCTAATTGTAATGTTTATCTTTGCTTTTTCTGCTGTTTCCTCTCCTGCATATTTCTCTTGCGTTTCATTTCGTCTGGTACCTTCTTTTGCTTTCCATTTTTCTTCTCAGCTCTGCTTTGGATTTCTTGCGTAATTGATCCTATTTCTTTTACTCTTCTTTCTTGAGGTTCTGGCCTGTTGCTTCTCACAAATTGCTGCAAAGACTCACCCTTGCTGCAAAGACTCACCCTTTGTGTTGGTCATTCTACTTTTGAGGTTAGTTGGCTTTTTCTAGGACAATTTTGGACAAAAAACAGAGATCACAGAAGAGTATATGATTTCAGAAAATAATAAAGCCGCAGTAGAATTGTCTTATGAGATGAGATGTGAAAGAGAATGTTACAGTAGCTAATAAGAATAATAAATTAATTATTGTTTGCTAGGAATGAAATTGCTAGCAAGGAACCCACCGTAGCTAATAATAATAATAAATTGATTAGTTGTTGTGTTGTTTGGTAGGGAGGAACCCACCGTGTTATATTTCGTTTTATCTACAACGATGTGAATCTTTTTTAAAAACATTTGACAACATTAATGAAGTGTTGATTCTAGGTTCAAACTTTCTCTAAAAATTGTCATAGAAAAGTAATTGTTGTCTTTGCCGGGTTTCGAGTTACAGAATTCCGAGGTTTGCTGTGTTGTTTTTAATACGATAGCATCAAACCATTTTCGCCTTTGTTGCCCAATTGTAATTTTTTCTCATTCATATTTGTTACTTCTTTTTCTCTTACTTGCATTCAGGTGCAGCAAATTTAACTGGGACTGCTGCATCACTTTGGTATTTCAATCCAAATATTCCAGAAGTTCTGCCATATAAGCAATTGTAAATCCCTCTTACTCTAAAAAAATTTTCCATTTCATTTTTACTTAAGCAATAAATATTTATTATTAACTATTTGAAATTCTGTTTAATTCAGTTATAGCCAGGTGTCGCATGATGTCCATAAACTTCCTCCATCTTTGAATGCTGTTGTGTCATTGGATCAACAAATAAATGAAAACCGGAAAACAATTAAAGAGATCTTATGCATGGATCCACATCAACATAAGGTTTCACTGCTAATGCTTATGCGTATTCTTTTAACTGTATTTTTTAACTTCTATTCTCACTTCTGCTTTTATCAACGCAGAATATGCGATTCACTTGCATGGCATCTATTACTGATTATGATCTCTTTAATGGGTGGTGGTCCAAAACATGCCCAAAATGCACTAAAACACTCTCAGGACCATCAGACAACCTCAGATGCTTTGAACATGGAACTCCAGACTCTGCACCAATTCCATCGTAAAAAAATTCAATGCCCACATTATTGTTTCGTATAGATTTATTTCTTCATGAAATTAATACATTTATATTTTACTCCATTACAAATAACTATTGATGTCTTGGTGCAGGTTTAAAGTGAACTGCATTGTAACTGATGACAAAGATGTCACAAACTTCTTCTTATCTGGAAAAACTGCTGAGAACTTTTTCAACGCCTCAGCACATCATCTGGTTTATGACAAGAAATATGTTGATCCTTATACAGTCCCACCACAAATGACTGAAGTATTGAACAAGATGAAAATCTTTCAACTACGTTTCGGGGCTTATAAATCAGCAATCAACAGATGTGACATCTTTGTTACAAATGTTTTTGACGAAGGCATCAAACAGTCTTCAGAGATTCAATCAGAACAATTTGGTGCTGGGTCCTCAACCACTCCTACAACCATTACTATTGAAAACTCATCAATAGTTCAAGCGGACACGCTTACTCCAATAACACCACCTGACAGCACTCCACCATCTCAACACCAAGAAGACAGTTACCGCCTAAAGGCTAAGAAAAGTTTAGATTTCACCGATCCTCATTCAGAAAAAATGTAAGTTTCGTTTTATTACACATATATTTATATTCTCATATTCAATACTTTTAATCATTGCTGAACAATTTCATGCCTTTACTTTCATACATCACCTGCATTCCTATAAATAAACTTCCTTATAAAATAATATTCTCTGTTCCTTAATTTTGCAGTCATCTAAAACAGAAATCAATCATTCTCGATGAAGAAGATGAACCACCAACTAAAAGAAACAAAGACAACCTTTCTCCATCATCAGAGGTCGTTTTGCACACCAATTATGCATTCTTAATTTTTGTTACTTAAGACACATATGCATTCTTAGTTTTTGTTACTGAAGTTCATTCAAAATGCATGATACATTCAATATATATACTATATGATTAGCTTTGGATTTTTTGAACAATGCAACTGAGGATGCATGATTATTATTAAACTTACTTAAAAAGGCATAATACACTGATGATTGATGTTTCTTTTTCTTATAGATGCACACTGATGATTTTTTCTCTTCTGCAATTGACATTATTGCCTAAATTGTTTTTATTATTGTTAAAATTGTGTATTAATTGTTTTACTATATCTTATAACGGACTTTTGGAATGAATATAGTCCTTAACATATTCTAGATTGAATTATGCAATTGATTGTATTGAAAATGGATGTGATTATGGATGAAATGTTACTCAGATTGTGTGCAGGTTGTGTTATGAATAACTTGGGATCTCCCGATATAGGGGAAACTCTGCCAAAATTTCGTTAGAAATTTCGGCGATATGAAAAAAAAATTCTCATACTTCATCTACTCTTTTTATAAGTGGAAACATTAAACAAATTAAACACCTAGGAGAAAAATATTTAGGGTTGTTACTGATAATGATTCATTTTCTGCTATTCATTTTTTTCATCTAAATGTTTATGTTACATCTACTTGAATTGTTTTATCATTCGTCTCATTCGCTTTCTCCAAGTACATATATGTATGTATGTTTTATCTATACATCCAAGTCTTCTCTTCCTTTTTTCTAATGTCTACAATGATTTTTACAGCATATGATATTAATTTTTAATTGTTTCTTTACTGATTTGCTGCATTTATTCTTCCATAATATTTGCTTAAATTTTTGAATGCATGACTTAATTTCTTCATCATTTCATTTATTACTTTGCGAATTTTATTTTTTTCAGGAAGATTAGCAACAAAATGATATGTCTCATTTTGAAGGAGGGATTTCACTTCGTTCTGCACCTCAACATCCCTCTATTTTGCGCTGATGTACAAATTGTATAATTAGCACTCTTTTGTCATCTTTTGTGACACTATGTATATACCAAAAGATGTAACCTATGTTTACAAAATAAACTCTTTTATATTGTAGTTCTAAACTTTTATATTATAAGTTTATCGTTTTTAATGTAATTATATAATATTATATACGCAGCAATGCCCGCTGCAACGCGCGGGCATATAGCTAGTATATATATATTGATGGACTCAGTGATGGATGCCCTTTTCTTTTTATGTGTGAAGAATTCTTTTTCTCACCAAAATTATAGCTACTTCTGCTTATTAGCATGATATATTTTTTTAAAAAACTTTTAAAAAAAACACAATTTAAAAAAGAATGAGCAAAATAACATAATTTGTACATGTCGCAATTGAGAAATACAAAATTCAAGCTTATCACTGTTAAAAAACATGACATATCAAAAAAGTTTAAAATGAGCTAACACATATTACAACCAAGAAAGGAGAGAGAAATAAAAAAAATATAAGAAGTACACTGATACTTTGATTACGATACTACTGGTACCATTAAAAACCTTCAATAAGACTAATCTAATAACACCAAAAAAGATTGTCAATGACAATCCAAGTGTGTCACAATTTCCCTTTAAAAGTTGCGAGTGCCTTACTTGCCTTTGGCGATAAGTGTGGACCATTATATTTATCGTTGATGACCTTCATTGGTGTTGTTGAATTCATCTCTTTGAGATGTTTAAAATGGTATTGGTGGTGTTATAATTGGAGTTTTGATGTGTCTCTAGGTTTTTTTTTCTCGTTCCTCTCTCATCATTGTATTTTGTAAAGAGAGAGGAGAGATCAAAGAAGAAAAAAACTCTAAAGTCACATCAAAACTCTAGTTACGACACCACTAGTACGATTAAAAAGATTTCGACAAGATAAATCTAATGATATAAAAAAAGTTCACCAATGGTGAATAAAGTGAGACACACTTGCTACCAAATGCTAGTGAGCGACTTGCCATTTTTGGACGACAAATATGGTACACTTGGGTCATCATTGATGACTTTTCTTGGTGTTGTTAGATTCGTCTCATTAAGATCTTTCTGATGGTATCAATGATGTCATAATAGGAGCTTCATTGTGCCCTTTAGTCTCTTTTTTTATTTTTTTCTCTCATCTTTTTTATTGTAATTTATGCAACTCATTTCACAATTTCTTTTAAATATCATGTTTCTAAATAACAATAAACTTGAATTTCATGTTTTCCAATCACGATATATATGAATTGTATTATTTTTATGTTTTTTTTAAACCGTGTTATTTAACTATATTTTTTTAAAAATATTCTAATTTCTTGTAAGAAAACAAAAAAATATTTCATCTCTTTTTTCTCTCCTGCATATGAAAACCAAGGAAAAAGAGCGTATTCTTGGGAAAGTAAGATAGAACGGAATTATTCCCTTATTACCACATAATTGGGTCAAGTCCAATCATAGATGTCTATTTCTTTCCTTTGTTTTTTTTTTTTTGCTTGCTATCCCAGCCAAAAAGTCCAAAATAAGCAAAGTTAAGTATTGGGATCAACAAAGATCAAATGGGCCAAGGTGAGGATAACCACACCGGAATGGCCCATGCTATCTATGATCATTACCACTATTTATCCGACCACCCTTTCCCAAGGGAATGAGAAAAGACTGCTCGTCAATGCTTTTAGTTTTGAGGCCACATGACATGACTACTGGAAGGACAGCTTAGAGGACACCATGGCTTTTATGAGAATCAGTATTTGGCTTGATATCTATCCATCCTTGACATCATGGCCTGCATAAGCATGGCTTCACACTTCGTTAATAATTTGTTCCCACATCAAGAACGCTTCCATTCAAGACACGTAAGACTTCGTTTATAAATGTGGTGGGAAGCTACGTACTGACAAGTTCAGTTTCATGTCGCCATAATTCTTAATGAACATCAATAATAACTTTCTTTGATAATATTTGGAATGCCCTTTTCGCTGTTATGACTTAGCATCAAAGAAGCGTATTCTTCTTGGTTCACACTCATGTATTTGGCCCCTTTTGACCATCTTTCTGTAAAAGTTAGGCATCGATATTATCCTGTCCAAACCTCAATCAGCAACAAGTTCAAACAAATTATTGTATGGTGATTACCTAGTTGCATGGAACAGCTTCCTGACTATCCTATCATTTGATGGGCAACGTTTTGGTCACTTCAGATAGTGTTCTTGTACTCTTGTTTGATTGCAACTCCATGTCCATATTTCCACTGACAATTGCTACCTTGAAAGGCATGTGAAATGAAGGTAGAGAAACAATGCAACTTGTAAAACATATATAGGTTTTGCCCATGGCAAGAAATATTGACATAAAGCCTCACACCTTTTCATATAGTACAAACACTGTCCATGATAGACTTTGCAGCCCTAATTTGTGCTCGTATTAATTGTCATGGTGTGTAGTCAAATCCTGCTTTGGTTTCATATAACTGGAAGTCTGCAGGACAGGTTCAAAGATTTATCTTTAATTTGTGCATATAATTTCTATCATGGAGCCCACTGCCCAGGCAATTACACATGATATGGAAGACCCTATTTTCATTTTTACTTGCACCAATTAGTCAGATTAAATTCATAATTGAAGCCAGTTCTTCAGTGTACCCTACCATTCAACTTTCACAACTTCTTTAATAAAGTGTGAATAGATTGCTCATGAATTCTCAGAATGATAAAAAGACACCACATATGATCACTATGGCTATATATAGGTAATTAATTAATTTTTTTCACGTATAAGCTAACCCTTAGAAATTAATATCATTTCTAGTGATTTGTGTTAGCTAGGTTAAAATTGATCATATTTTCAGGTAATGCTCTAAATTCAATTATGGATGACCTATTTAAAATGGATTTAATCATGACATATCAATCTTGGCTAAAAAATATATTTTATATTAAAAATAAATTAAAACTACATATTCTATGGCCACAAAAAAAAATTGTATTTGTATTTGGTAAATCCCTGTCATTTTATTGCCATAAAAACAATTAAAACATTACCATCATGATTGATTATCAGTTTTATACTTTTATATCTTGTTTGGAACCAAATTTCTTATTAAATAAAATAAATTGATAAGCCGAATTAAAATAATTATGAATTTTGAAGTTCATTATACATTAAAGTAATTGAATCGAATTAGTCTATTTTTCTTAAAATAAGCTTAACTCCTTTACTATTTAGAAGGTACAAAAGTAAAACAGTGATTTGAATTAAAAAATTAAAATTAAAAAAGAAAAATTAAATTAATCCTGAGAGATGGAACAGTAAAATCCTCAAACAAATCAAACTCCTTTTAATCTTTATTTATTTTTTAAATAATATCTTTACAAATAACAGGGTATTTAACGCTAGGTAATTTTTTTTTATTTTTTTTAATAAAACTTGAAGATGAGAGCGCTCTCCTTCTCCTCCTCCTCCTCCTCCTCTTCTTCTTTAATTACACAGTGAAAATGTTCTCGGGTTAGTTACACATCAACTAAGACTAAATTCTTTTCCAACAATTTTAAAAATGTATTTTTCAAGTCTTACCAACCTTTTTTTATATATATTCTAATTAGTATTTGCAATGGATATTAAAGGAGAATATTGATCTCTAGCTAGGTGAAATTATAACCAAGCTTATAAGGACCAATTAAAGAGCTCCTAAAACTAGTAATTTTTTTCAAAATGATTCTTGTTATTCAAACAGCCTGTTAGCTGTCATGGAAATGTAGTCCAGTGATAGCCAATAGAAAAATCAAGGGGAAATTATAAGATTTGACTTTGGGAGTTTGGGTGCGAAGGAGCCTAATCCAGTATGAAACCACCAACCGAGTGGTATCAATATAATAAGGTTGAAAAGCCACTAGAATTTGTCAATGAAGCTTATTTCCTTCTTTAATTTTCTAAATTTGAATTTTAGAATCAATAATTTTGTCGAATGCACCAAATTAATATGGGAATACATTCTTCAAATCATATAAAAGAAATACAAAAAGAAGAAAAAAAAAGACTCATAATAGTTTTACCGACAAAGAATATATAAAATTAAAGAAAGAAAGAGGTTAATTATGATGATTCTATTAATTGTCTACAGTTTGACCTTTAATGGAATCCAATCCATTAAAGGATCGAAATACACAAACCCCAATTCCTATTTAACATGGAGTCGTCGATACGTTTGGGATTTTGATGAAGGAATATGCAATTTGCCTTGCTTTACCTACCGAAAGGATTTCATTTAGAAATGCTTTTGACTCCTTCAACAATGGCTTTAGCTTTCGGTTAAACCAGTTGATCTTTCTCATTAGAACACGCGATTCCTTGCCACAATATTATTCAAAGGAAAACCCTCCCTTTCTTTCTTCTTCTTCTTCTTCTTTGTTTTTTCTTCAAATATAAATGTTTAATTCTCACTAGTCAACCTCTGCAAACAAAGTTAGCGAGATCATGCATATATGTTGTCATATTGACGTATACATGTTCTAATGTGAAAAATGCAAACAGCCAGAATACAGTGTTATGAATCTTTGAATAATCTTCGTGTGTGTGTGTGTCTATATATAGTTATTTTTCTTGGTTCATTGAATTCTTTATATCACCAACCTGTACTTGCCAAGCATTTTAGTCCTTGTTAGAATTAATGGGATACGGCTTCTGATTGTGACATCGTGACCAAATGAGTTTTGATTCATGTTATTGACTGAAAATTAACTGTTGAATTGCTAATTATTTATTGATCTTAATTATGTTACAATTATATAAGATTTTGTATGTGTGTGTTGGCAAAATGTCTTGTGGAGAGTCAATAATATCACATAAATGATGGCAAAAAAAAAAAAAAAAAAAAAGGACTAAGAAGTCATTTATTAATCAAAGGAAGAAAAAATTATTAGTAGAACAATCCACACCTACTCAAAATCTAGTAGAAGATATTCTTTGCAATTTTTATTGATTTTAATTTTGTTGCCAGCGAGTGCGGAATATGAATCATTGTTTAAAGAAATTTTATTTTACTTGGGAGTAATTAATAATTAATAATTATAATTCACTTTTAATTAAGAAAGAAATTGATATATAGAAAAGAAATAAGTTTTAGGTGAAGATATTCTATCATTATTTATTTATTTATTTTTATTTTATGAGTCATGAATTTTAATTTCTTTTTTCCTTCTCTTAAATGTAGCTTAGAAAATCTTGCGATTTCTAGTTAAAAACAAGATCCGTGACCCACAAAAAAGGAAAAGGAAGATGAGAATTAAACAGAGGTCTCTCAAGTTTTTATCCACCCCTAACTAATGAACGAACCACCCTAGCTTGTGATCTTTTATTTTAATTCACAATGTGGATATTTCCGCTACCACCACCATTCCTCTTGGCTAAAGCAATAAGGTTTTGTGATCTTTTTAACCATTTGCATATCTGGATCGTGAGCACTAAGTAGCACTGATGTGCACTCTAATTTCAGAGTTGCATGCATGGAAGGGATACCGAGTAGCTAGAGACCTGAAATATATATATATATATATATATCAGTGGGCAACACATTCAATACGTGAATGGTGGTGGAATTAATGAAGTCAATATGCCATTCATCATAGTGTTAGAAGTCCACAATCAAAACAGTTATTTTGCCACTAATTGATGCTTCCTATAGAAGTGTCAACTACGTATTTCTCAAGCAAAATGGTAGCATTCAGACCATCTGTATATGTGCCTATGGTGGCTTTTATTCAAGTGTTATCAGGGAAGAAAAGAAGAAGGTGGCCTGGCCTTCCAGATGAATCTAGAATATGAATGTCAGTTGGATTTAAATATTTGTAAACAGAGTTGAGGAAACTTGAAGATCATCACTGACGTAGTGTATAGAGAAGAAAAAATATTCCAGAGACTTAAAATTAGGGTTAAACTGTAAAGATAATTATTGTTATACGTGTACGGTGTCATGGAAATCATCCTCCTGGATCAGAAATGGTATGGGAAGAAAAGATAGGGAATTCTTGTCCTTTATCAGTAGAAAAAAAGAATGAGAATCGTTACCTAGTATTTTGGTCACTAAAAATCCTAACTGGTCTCGCAGTCTAGAAAAGAGAACTAATTGTGTAAAGATAAGGTATTAGCACCTCTTATATACTTTACCTAAGGTGGGCTGCATTGTTTATCTGTCTGATATAAACTAAGGTATTGTTGTGTTTTCTAATCGTTGATCTGTCTAAAATTTTAAAAAAGTTCTTCTCAGTAAGGAGATTCTTATCTTATAATGTTAAAAACCTAACCGTTTTAATGTTAATATAAAAATAAAAAAACTATTTTTTTATTTGATATCAGGAATATGTCTTATGTATAAATTCATAATCCTAGATACTAACAGAAAACAAAATAATTTTCTTGTGTTTTTGAAATAGAGGCCAAATTCTCATGGCTTTAATAAATTGGTTATTAAATCCAAAAATACATGCAAATATATATATATTTTTAATTTTTATATGGAACTACGATATGATTTTTTTATATTTTTGAGAGACTTGACCGTATGCAAATTAAAATTAAAATTGTATTTTTGAAGGAAAGATTTTTTGATTTTTTTTAAGGAACCGATACGTTTAATATCAAAAACGTATCTCGCGTGTAAGTCACAATTCCATATATTAAATATGAAAGGGTGAAAACAAAAGTGGGGAAATATAAATTGATTGCAAAATTGTCATCGAACCTTTGAAAATTTGACTAAAGCCACGTTTGGCGAAACACAATAATATGTTTTAAATCGAACAAAATATCAATTTCAAAACAAATTATTTACTATTTGAAATCGACTCAAAAGCAAGCAAACACCAAACCTAAACATAAGCCATGAAATAAAAAAAAAAATCTCAATAAGCAATTACTCCAAAAAAATAAACACACCATCCAACATAAAATATCAAATAAAAAACACACATCAGTTCAAATCAATAATATCGAAACAGTCAAAATATTATACAAAACAATAAACCTTTGTCTCAAATTCCATAAGATTATAGCAATTTGTTAAAAAAATAATTTGAGGTCATGAATCGAACTTTTGAAGGCGTTTAAAGTATCTAAGAGTTACTAGAATCAAGTTAAAAGGGCCGTTGAAACAGTTGTGGCGTGTGTACTATGCACCGTTATTGATTGAGGGCCAAAAACTATTGGATATGAAGCGGCTCCTTCACCTCTTCCCTTCCCTGTCGGCTGTGTAGTTTTTTGTTACCTGCAAACAAAATAAATCTCAAACACACACAATCGGTTTATTCCTTTTTTTCTTACAGATTCACCTCTCTCAATATTTTTTTTTTTGGGCTCTTTAATGGTTGCTACCACATTGACCAATGGAGGAAGAGGTGGTTGACATCATGGTGAGTTGTTGTTGGCTGAGGGAGTGAGGAGAGAGAAGGGACAGATCTGGTGGTGTTGATTCCAATCACCAAATTTTTAGCACGGTCACTATGTGAAGGACGCCACTGCTGGGGGAGGAGACATCGCTACCGGGAGGAGGTCGCTGGTTTGTCATGGTTGAGTCACGATGGAGTTACTGGGGTGAGAGGAAGTCGTTAGTGAGGGACACGGTGGCTGGGTGGTTGGCTAGAACGAACTATGGTTGCTGTGGTCAACAATGAGGATGATCCAGGGAAGAGAAAAATGAGAATGAGTTTTTTTTTTTTTTTTGGGGGGGGGGGGAATGGGTCTAGTGTTCAAGGTTTTTTTTGGGTGTAGGGGTTGCTCAACAATGGCTGAGAGAGGGAGTAACCGGTTGGGGAAGGTTTGTGAGGGCTGTGGGTGGTTTAATTTAAGCAACAAAGAGGGAAGTAAATGTGCATGGCCAGATTTGTGAAGAGGAGGAGGTAGTAACACAGTTGCCAAAAAAAAATAGGGTTAGCTTTTTTTTTTATTATTATAGGTTTTTTTTTTTTTTTTTTTAGATTTCCCCTCTTTGTATGTGTGTGGACTTGGTGACTAGGTAACCCAAAAACAAATCGATCCCTCAACTTCTTTCTTTTTATATTTGGTCTCTATGTGAATTTTTTTTTTTGAAAAATAACAACTTCAATGTCAATTTTAAAAAGTGTGTTAACAACTAAACGCATAAAAAAGAAGTTGTAAGTGACACAAAAATGTCAAAAATATATTTTTTGGGTTTGTTAATTTTGAAAAACCCTGAAAACAAGAACAACGACAAAACTATAGAAAAATCCTCAAAGTTTATAATTTTTTATTCAATAATAAAAGCCAAAACATAGCTTAAATAATATGCTCTAAAAAACTAAAGGTGAAATAGAAAAGAAATTGATTATCAATAAATCCAGAAATAATCAAAACCTAAACGAATAAGGAAAAAGTAGATAGAAAACTATAATTTCTAAACAGTAATTTGGGTCTAGTCTATGAATCTGAATCATAAAAAGACCTAAAAATAGGTTTCTAAAGTGGAATTTTACTTTACAAACAAATTCTATGTTGTTGATTTTTGAATTATCGATAAAATTTACACAAATAGGAGGCATGGCAAAGAACCAATTTGCCCTTTTTCTTAGAATAGGTATAATCCTAGAATTTGCCCTTTTTGGATTATCGATAAAATAGGTATAATCTTATAATTTGTTCAAAAATCAATAAAAAATCATTAGCGAAAAAAATGAAATTTGATTAGTTTCTTTTTCTTTTAAATCGTTTTACTTTCTTCCGTTTACTTTTCAGTACCCATGGCAAGCCAACAGCCTGACTTTTCCCTGCTCTTTATGCCAAACGTCGCAGACCCAAGTCGGCCAAGTCACTGTATATAAATATACAAATCTGTGGTGATATCCTCAAACCTTTTCTTTTTCTTTTTTCTTTTTGTATTAATTCCAGTGGTCTTCCTTTAATTAACCCCACCTTTTTCTTTTTAAATTCCTTTTCTGGAAGAAGAATAATATTAAAAAATACTCTGGGTTTAATGTGCTATTTTAGAAGACTCCCACCATCACAGGTTCATACCATTACCATTACTCTTTCCTCTCTATAAATACCCACCACTCGATCTCTTGTCTTCTCAAGTCTCATAATCTCAGCTTTATCTTCTATCTTTCCCATATACTAGTATTCTTTCAAACTCAGTAAGCAAAACGATGGCCAATGTTAAGGTTACAACACTCTTCTTGATCGTATCCCTCCTCCTCTGCTCCACTCTAACCTACGCCGCCCGCCCTGAGCCAGGCTTCCCTAATGGTTCTTTGGCGAAGAACCAACAAAAGGTTGGTTGAACTTGGAACTTTATGATTTTTTTTAATTAATTGGTTTTTATGATTTGGTTAATATAAGTGGGTTTTTATAATTAATTTGTGAATTTGTTTAGGTTGTTGATGCTGAGCATGCAGAGGTGATGGAAGAGAGCTGTGAAGGAGTTGGTGAGGAAGAGTGCTTGATGAGAAGGACACTTGCTGCTCACACCGATTACATCTATACCCAGAAGCACAAACCATGAAGTAGAGCAACCATTATCGTCTTATTCTGTATGGATCATGTCATGATCGATTATACCTGTTCGTGATCATATTGCATGTTTGCTTAGCTTAAACTATAATCAATATTTGTTCAAATTAAAGAAGAATGATGGTCTATATATACATATATATAGTATTGGTGTATTACAAATGGGTTTTTATTTTTTATTTTTTATTGTCCCGTTTTGTTTGGAACATATTGGAAAGCCATTTATATATATAGGGTTTGGTTTTTCCAGAGATGATTCCCATGTGTGTAACTGAACTTAATCATAGTTAATTTATGAAATCCCATAATTATTTACTTATATATTTCAACCTTTAATTAAGCTGTTTTTTAAAATAAAAGCAGTTTCTCAAAGGGAAAAAGAAGAAGAAGAAAGAAGCTACTCTCAGAAAGCATTGATAAGACCTGAAAAAAATCCCATATAATTCTTGCTGTGCAAATGTATCCTTTCTCGTGTCATTAAGAAAAAGCTATGTCAATCATGGAGGCCTTATCAACGGAGAATATTCTGTAGGAAGTAGATGGCGTTGTATCTGACCTGACAAAAGATTCTTTTGTCGATCGAGTCACTGCAATTTCCTCTTTGACTCCACCAACTTCTATTGAGTTAGGCAAAATTAATCTGGGTACATTTCATAGTGGTCGGTTAGCTATTGTGCATGCCACCAAGGTACTGATATTATAATTAGTGACCAGTGTTATCGATAATCAGCAATTTGTTTTACCAAACATGGTTAAATAGTTAATCTAAATTCATTTGTCTAATTTGTATTAATAGTCAATAATTATGATAGTTTTTTTATTAGTTAATTAAGAGATTAGCGTTAATATATAGTTAATATTTAACAGGACAGAAAAGTCGTATTGATTAGCTTAACCTAAATTCATTTGTCTAATTATATGAACACATGCAGTAATCTCTCGAAGGTCATTTTAAAGAGAGCCTAGCTAATCCCTAAAAGCATAGGCATAATCAAGATATTCTAGCGACTAGAACAAGGATTTCTACAATAGACAACCCCCCACGACAAGAAAAGATGTATCCCTTTAGCCAGATTCATTGTTAAAAACCTCCATTTCTTAAGGTTATAGGTCGTAGGTTGTAGCCGCGTGACCATCAATCTAAATCCTAGAAGTGTAATCCTAGAAAATATGGAAAAACATAGAACATGACAAAATCCAAAAGCAATTAAAGCACAATATGTTGCATGCGATATATGTATGTGTACGTGTCTGTTCATCATGTGATCAACTGCATAATTAATGCAACGAAACTTGTAATGCTTGTGGTAGAGGACTCCAAATCCAATAAAGAGCAGTAAATGACAGCGATTAGCAGCACCAGTGCTAACGCCTAGCTAGTGGATTTATTGCATACCTAGCTGATGCCATACAAATTTATGATCTTGTTTGGAATTGAATACGAACAACCACTCTACCATGTTCAGTTGAAAAACAACAAAAAGGGCATAAATTGCTGTTGGTGAGAGTTGGCTGTTGAGTAATGAAGCCAATTTGAATATTGCAATGTGTTGTGTATTAGCCATGGCAATAAATGAAGGACTTGATTGCGATTTAATCGATCTTTAGATAAATATAACATTATTCTATGATGTAAGATCGATATCATATATAGAACTCCATTATCTATCACGAAACTGGCTTTTGAAGTTCTTAATCGAAGTAGTTTGGGCCATAAGGAATGATTTTGTTTGACTTAAAAAATATGGTGAAGAAATGTCAATTAGTATCTAGAAGAGGAGAATTGGGTGCACAAGCACAAGGATTTATATGGTGAATCCATGTGCATGGTGGACCTTGCTCTAGCTAGCTCACCATTTATATATATGGACCATGCATGATCAGTAGCTATCCTTCTTAGCTTTTGACAAAACTGTGAAGTGAACACATGATCATCGTTAATGGTCCTCGCATTGTCTCTGCTAGCTAGCTTATCTAGAAAGTGGCATCGCTAGCTACTGCATGCGAGCGATGAGATACCGTGTAAAATTAACCCATATTTCATTGATTGTTGATAAGAAGCGTGTGAAGCGAACAAAAACCCATATTTGACTTGAGACCAATCGAGGAAGTCGTAGATTCAAGTTGTAACCATTTTTTTCAATCACTATATGTGAAATTCTCTTCTTAAAAAACTATATATATGACTGGATGCAATTAATCTTGAACCTAGGAAGTACAAAATTAATGAATTTAAAGACCTCTCGATAATAAAATTAATATTTTTAAATAAAAAATATAGCAAATAAAAGGAAGAGTTTTAAATGTTAGAAACAAGAATGATTATATTGATATGTTTTTCTTTTTATTCTTTTGACAAGAAAGAAATGCTCTGTATATAATAGGGGGCCATGCCAACCCTGGTCCAAAATATTTCATGGGCTATTAATATATGAAAAGGTTAGGCCAAGCCTGGCTCACAAGGCCATACAAAATGCTTGTATTCAAGGCCAACTTGCTTTTACCTGAAATCCAAACCCTTGAAAAGAAAACCCTGAAATTGAAATTGAAGAGATGCATCCAAATGCAAGAAAGAGAGGGTCTTTAATCTCTTTGAATCCAAAATTATGTTCTTTAGAAGCAGGTTTCTCTCCTTTCCCCTGGTGATTGGAGCTGTTATGTAAGTTTTCCTTATGTTTCTTTTTCCACATACTTGTTAGTTTCTGACTTCCTGTTTATGTTGCTTGGATTTGCTGGCTTCTTTTGCTCATAAAAACAAGCATGTGCACTAAATTCAGCCCTTTAGATCAGATATTTTAGGACCCATTACCTGTTTATACTGATAGATGGAGTTGATTCAACTAAATTATAATAGGAAAAATTTGGAGAGTTGATGTGTATTTGTTTTTAACTAAGGTTTCACATTTATGCTGATTTTAAGGAATCTTTTGGAGGTCGAAGTACTTTTTATTAGATTAGTTGTTGAAGCAACCCAAATAGTCTAAACTGATTTCATAGATGTTTTAGAAATTGTGGATAATGGCAGTCAAGAGGGAAGAAACTTTCATTGCTTCTTGACTAATCGCAGCACATGATTGCCAAAATGTGACTTATCTGGTAAATGTGACTTGATATTATTGCTTCTCCTGCATTTCATCCAACTCCCTCTATATCTGTGGGGATATTGGTGTTTCTACCAAAAGTAACTGTGAAGTAAATATCATGTTTCTACGGAAACCTAGCTTGCTTCTGCCTTCAAAATATGTTCTCTGCTCCCCATTTTCTTGAAATTCTGTATCCCAAATTTCGGTGCAAAATTTGCATTTAACGCATTAAAAAAAAACATATGGTGGAAGAAAAATGAAATTGATGCGGGGGTGGTTTAACACTTGATGCAGTTGGGTGGTTTTGCTACACTGAGTGTGAAAGTTTTTTGCCATCTGTACTATGACTTTCCCTTTAATCATTATGCTTGCACTGGGATTATTATTTTTCTGAGTGGAATTCATTCAGTCACTCCATTTGATAGAAATCTCATGTTCTTTTTTTATTTTTCATTGGACAATATACCTGG
Organism: Populus trichocarpa; assembly: GCF_000002775.5. Taxonomy (NCBI): domain Eukaryota; kingdom Viridiplantae; phylum Streptophyta; class Magnoliopsida; order Malpighiales; family Salicaceae; genus Populus; species Populus trichocarpa. The sequence goes on along the minus strand of NC_037291.2, from coordinate 451,046 downwards.
TTACTTATATTTTAGTTTTTCGTAGTCGAACAGTTTGTACCATCTTTGAGGTATTGTTGAAAGAGGAGATTAATGAAGAAATGCATATCGTACTATTGGAACTGAACTATATGCATTTAGATGAGTAGCATTTCCTTTTAAGTTTCTGTTAGGCTTTTAACATACAACTTTGTGTTAAAAAAAATTCCAAACGAAAGCCAGCATGCAATGTTCTCCCCTTTTGCTTGTTCTGAGAATTTAATAGAGCTCTACTTACAGCTTCTTCTGAGTTTACTTGATTGAACTATTCTTGTGAATTTTGAGCTTCTCTGATCAGAGTTGTGTCAATTTTTGCTGAAATTTTATGTCAAAATTGGACAAAGAATTTTATCTGAAACTATTTTTGCAATAACAATATAAAGGCACAGCTTTTTGATGACCTCAATGTACCGTTAATATACCCATCAGCTACCAAGCCTCCAATCAAAATTTTCATATTATTTCATAACGTCTTTTATGCTTTGTGAATGACTTTATAAGGATTTTGCAGCATTGGAGTCGTTTCAGGGAAGGCAATATTTGGACCCCCACTTGATGAGTACTGGAAAAAGAAGCTTGATGAAGAGGCAGCAGCAAAAGAGACTGACACAAGCTCCACCTAGCAAATAATACTTGGAAAGAACTTCTGCACAACAATAGCGGAGAAATCAATTTTCCAGTTTGCTTATTCATATGTTTTATTCAATTTTTAAAATGTAGAATCTGGAGCACATGATGCTATATTTTAGATAAGGTGGGGTCCCAGCTACATCTGTGGGAGGATAAGATAAACATGGTTGGTTATGTTATCATTTTGCTTGTTTTCTGGTCAAAGGAGAAAGGCTTAAGCAACCTTTACCTCATAACTGCCCTTGAATTGCACTTCCCAATAAATAATGTTGTTGAATTTTGTTCTCATCAGGAGGCCATTGGCGGTGAAGTTTAGCATGTTATTGAACTTCTCTGAGAAGAAGACAGCTCGTGTATTCTATACTGATCCTAACTTGAGCATTGATCCCTTCTGTTCATTTCTACCTCAAGCTTCTTATAAACATTTTAACCTTTTCACCTGGGCTTTGCATCATGGTTTGAGCCTGTGCTATATATTTATGTTGCTTAAAAAGTGACACTAGTTCAACTAGAAGTAGGCGGACCATTAGCCAATGAATTATATTCCTCATTTCTGAAGTTGAATCAATGAAACAATTTATAAACTGATTTGAACTTAACTGATTAGCCTTTATTGGATAGGAGCTGGGAGCTGGGAGCAATCTCTCTTCTTCGTGGACATGTAAACACCAATGATGTTTTTTCATGTTTTAAAATATCAGCACGTTAAAATGATTTGAAAATATTAAAAATATATTAATTTAAAATTAATAAAAAAAATAAAAATAAAATTAATATTTTTTAAAAACACTTTTAAAATACAGAAAGAAACAGGTTAACCTGGAAGACTGGATGTAAACCAAAAAAAAACATTGAGTGCAAACTAGGGCCTCAAGAAACCCTAGTTCTAGGTAAATTATTCCTCAACAACAACTTGCAAATCCAAAAATGTTAAATCCAGATGACTACGTGCAGAAGTGTCTTTAGCAAGTGATATACTACTTTGTTTGGGAACGCGGTTGAAATCATGTTTTTTTAAATTTTTTTTTATTAAATTATTTTTGAATGTTTTTTTGATATATTAATTTCAAAAATAATTTTTTTTTTTAAAAAAATTATTTTAATATATTTTTAAGTAAAAAATACTTTAAACTATCACCACTACCATAATCTCATTCAACAATTCCAAAACAGGGCAGTAATCTTAAAAGAAAATCTATATGATACGGTTTAGGATCCGCAAGCATCATCAGCCCGTGGCAAAACTGTTCCACTACAGCTGATGCTTTCGCAAAATCCTGCCAGAAGACTTTGCACCATGTTGGAAAAAGGAAATCTTAAAACAGAAAAGGCATCTTACTGTGCCCCAATTCACGAGAAAACATGCAACCACTTGATATTCTGCCACTGTCTTTGCTTCCATGATATCAATACAATCCAACAACCGCACATACTGCCGTAGACTTCATATAGACGTTTGCCAGTAATATACAAGTTTGTTTCAGTCTAACAGGATAGGGAAATTGTAACTGGAAAGAAAATATCCAGAAAGTTCAAACATGCAAAAAATAATCTGAGCACGATCTAGATAGAAAGTTACTCTAAACCATGTTACAATGATAATCACCTGTTGATAGTACTCTTGAACAATGGAGTGGAGTACATCAATAGTCCATCAGCAGCAGGCACTGCATTGCTCCTCATAGCCACAGAAAACCTTTATCTCTATAGGCGATTCAAAGACATTACTAGGGGAGTTCAACAATCAACATGTTCAGATTGATGCCATTATAAGTAACGGGAAAGTCATCTTTCATAACATGAAAACCAAACAAAGCCAGTACGCAATCGAAATGAAATTGAATCATGTAAATGCTCTGCATATGCATGGATTTACAAGATAAAACCTGTTTCTTGGAAATTTATTCAACCATATACATTACTACATGTTCATGTTCTCGTCAATAAGAACGAATGCAAAGTGACCTTTGTCTGATAAACTTCTAAAAACTTCTTAAATGGTACCAAACGAAGACAAGTTTTACAACAATATCAGAATAGAGGATAGACATAAGAAATTTATAAGGTAAGAAACATCATTAAATCATCAAAATAACTCCCTTAATTATATGGCTTAAATTAGATGAATTGAGCTATAAGAATAAACTAGACTAGAACGCATCCTTCAGAGACAAAGTTGCTTGAATGAGTTCACCAAATTAATGAAAAATGATACAGAACTAATCAACAATTAAAACTAGCACCAAGACACAAGCAGTATCGAATATGTGAAAGCACAAAGTAATGCATCCAATCGCAATAACAGAGGATTTTGTCATTACAAAGTAATCATCAGACTATATACTTTTTTCTTCTTCTGGTATGAGGAGATGAATTGAGCTGTACAAAGAAATTAGATACATAACAAGTCCTTCATGCATAAAGTTGAATGAAAGAGTTAAGAGAATTCAATGACAAATGATGTAGAAATATTCAACAACTTAAGCTGGAACCAGAATCCAATCACCATCTAATATGTGCAAGCACATAGAAATGCATACAGTTGCTATAACAGAGGATTTTGCATTGACATATCTCACTACTTCAAGACCACTATCAACAACAACTTCATGAAAAACATCAACACATCTCCTTATTCCATTATACAGATTCCCCAGCAGAAACTCCAGGAAAGACCGGACAGTCTCGAACGTAACCCTCCCAGTCACATCGAGAACAAGCCTCCTGTTGCTTGGGACTGCCAATGTAGATGACACTTTATTAACCCACCCATTCTCCTTAACCTCGTCAAATGATTTTCTTGCTTTAGGTTCACTAAAAAACGCTTCTTTTCCAGAGAGCTCATCCTCCATTGCACTTTCTCCTTGATCAACAGCCGAATAAGGGGAATCGAAACTCGAATTCGTGTTAGAATCATCAGTTGTCAAGACTTGATGAGATGTCTTGACAAGAGTCTCAATTGCACCATTACATACTGATACCAACACCCCTCTCACCTTGGTTTCGTGCTTAGGATTGGTTAATCCTGCAAAAAATTCATCATAGGTGTTGATATGCATAGTTTTGTCAAGGTAAACCGCAACGGCTGTGCTCACAAATAACTGAATACAATCACCAATCAGCTCTTTAGACTTATCACCACAAACCACATCCACCAATTTTCGAGCAGAATCATGACCATCAGTACCAGTAGCGGAAGCATTCAAATCTGAATTTGAATTCAGACCACCTTCACAAAATCCCAAAACCAAGTTCCTAGCAAAGCTTCCAACAACAACAGAGACAAAACCAGACCCAGCTGGAGAACAAAGCTTATCAAAAACCTTATCCAAAAAACTTGGACTTTCATTCCCATTCCCATTGGCACCAGCTTCATTATCAATTCTTCTTGCATTGGCTTGGTAACCACGCAAAATTCCCACAGTTAAAGCTTGTGTAAGGGTAACTAGTGCATCCGAGAACTCATTTGACCTTGCCACTTTAGAAATTTGCTTGAAACTATTGGGAATTTGGTCTGATTCGGATTGAACAAAATCTTTAAAATCCTTAGAAACAACCCCAATAGTTTCAGCAGAATCAGAGATAACTTCAGCAACAGCAACAAAAGCTCCAAAAATCTTGGAAACTCTCTTTCTTTTTTCAGCTAGTAAAGGAAAGTGATAAACTTTATAGGCAGTATAAGTAGAGAAACCAAGAGCTGCTAGTAAAAGAGCCCACCTCTTCTTTCTTCTGGTATAATCAAGAAGACCCTTTTTCACCAACTGCAAGTCCATTTTGATGATGAAATTGAGGAATCAAACGAAGAAGACACGGTAACTGTTTCGCATAAAATTTCACTTCATCTACTTCTTGTCTTGTCTGTTTAAAACAAAAAAGACTGCAAGGCTGAGAGAGAAGGGAATGAACGAAGTCGGTTGCAGATAGAGATCGATAAGTCGGTTTGCCGTGGAGTAAAGGGAAGTTGAAGGATTTACGTGCTGAAAGCTGTTTCTGTTTGTGGATATGAGAGAAGAGAAACGATCAGCTTCCAAGTTCCACTCACAATCTCTGAAAAATACTTACTCCACTTGTTTTTTTTTTTTTTTTTCAAGCACCGAACAATTTTTGTTGACGTCGTTTTTGTTCTCGTGGGTACCTCAAATTTTATTGTTTATTGTTTTTTTTTTTAAAAAAAGAAACCATTTTTTTAAAGAAGTTGTAAGAAGTAAAAAAATTATATAAACTTGATTAAAAACATAACAATACAACTATCAAAGGTAATAATATTACATAATCTAATCAAGATTGAAAAATTAAAATAATAGTAGTAATGGCATGATAATAATTAATATGATGCCAAGGAAACGGTGACAAGAGTTATAATATATAATTACCAAATTTACAATAATTATGTATTAATTTTATTGATAAATAATGGTAATTGTGGTATATAATAATAATGATATGATAAATGTGATTGTAGCTTACAATAATATGACAGCGGCAAAAATAATTATAATATGTTTGTGAAAATAATAGAATTATCATGCAATTCATGAGGATATTTTTTTAATTATTAAAAAAATAATTTTTTTAATTTCTTCATCTTTATACCCTTTTTATAGGTAATCACAACTCCAGCATCATATAATATTGAAATTAGTAGTTGTTGTAATCATGTTAGTGGGGATATTTGTGATGATAATGTGATGATGATAATAGATAATATTGATGATATAATGGTAATATAAATAATGATATTAATGATAACTTGATATTAGAAATAAAATTTTTTTATTTTTAAAAAAATTGTTCTAGTTTTTATTTTATTTATTTGTATCAAGAGGAGGGCACTGCCCTCAGGATTACATCAAGCACATTCTAGTGTTCTATTGGAGGTATTGCCGCCCTATGAATTTCAATTAGGATGATACTTATGGCAAATTAATGAGTTTTCTTTTCTATTTAATGAATGAATTATAAATCCAATTGTTGATTTATGTGTTATTTTTAGTTTCGATGAATTAATAAAAGTTAGTTTCAGAATTGCAGTCTTCTCCTGGATCCTCTCGATCTTTTCCCATTAATTCTCTCCTGCTCATACTTCCCAGCTTCTTCTTTCTTCCTCCTCCTTTTTTCTCTTCAAATTAATCTCTCTTGTCCCACGTTACATTACCTTCCCTTTTCCTGCAATATTGTAATGTAATATTAGGAAGGAACATTAATTTAAAATACTTGAAAAAGAATGCTAAATTAGGCCCCTCATGGATGGCTTAAAAGATTGCAATATTGCAAGCAATCACGAATGCTGCTGAGGCCCCTCAGCTAGCACTTGGCTGTTAACAGCTTCTAGCTAGCTAGCCTTTCACCATGGAAAACGTCGGGAAGTTTTATTAGGGATAAAATTCTACTCTCTTTTAATAATCCATGCATGCATGTTCGTGAGATACTATTCCATACCTGTTAAATAATCCCTTAATCTCAAAGAATTTTGTTAGGGATACTCAATTTTCTCTCTCACCCTCTAAACAGCAGCAGGAACACATTATAAATCCATCTCTATATATAAAAATTCCTCCCAAAATCACAAGTCTAACAACCACGCGTCCAATGTTTCAGAACCGAGCCGCCGCAAACCAACTGCCACGTGTCATGAAATATATACGTGGCAAATACCCAATGAAAGTCTCAGTCGTCCTCTTCCTAGGTAGCCTTTTAATCCTGTGCAACCACGTAAAATAAACTAAATCAAGAGAGGTTAGAGTTTCTGTTGGATTGACTCTCCAATATTTGCTATATATACAACTCTCTTAGCACCCAGAAAACCTTCTAAAATTAGCCCGGCCACACTCCCATCTCTGTAAAGGCCATGGCGCCCTCCTATTGCTTTATTCTCCATTTCTTCTCTGTCTGTGTCTGTGTACATGATTTGCTGTTACACAAGGTAACTCATCTTCTTCAATTCTATATGTTCAAGAAATTAGTTTTTATTCGTATCCTTCATGTTAAAGCTTTTCTTGACACGCACACACTTCTTGTAGACTTCTTGATTTAACCAAATTCCTCTTGCAAATAGTTTCTTATATAAATGATCTGTCTTTTCTGTATCTGAATCAAAGATATGGATTCATACACTGATACGCGTTGATTTGTTTTTCTTTGTATTCAAGAAAGAAGCTCAATATATTTATATATATATTAGAGAATTGAGACGACATTTCTGTTAATTAATGTGTTGTAATTTGCACTTAATCAACTTATTAATTAAGTCTTAAGAAACAATTAATCACACAGCCGCTTTCTTATCTCCAGCTTCTTCCCTACGTTTGTAATGTATATATTGTGTTAAAGCGTTCCTTAATCTCATTTTGTGTTATGAACGTATATAAAGGATGATTTCTGAGGCCAACCAAACCTTGAAGCAGCGGTGCTAATTAAGAAGATAGGAGATGGAGACAACTTACCAGCCTTATATCGATCCTGAGTTTGAGTCCCTCATTGAAAGAATTTATCCCCCGAGGTATAGTTCTTGAATTCTTGAAAATATAATACATGTATGATCAGTTGTTTGATCTTGCTTGCTGGTTTTGGTGTTGCAGAGTCTGCATAGACAACGAAGCATATCAAGATTGCACTCTTGTCAAGGTCATTTTCCATTATCTTTAACTAAGCTTCTTAATTATATGAATTTCATGTTATTTAGAGTACCTATGTTTAATTTTATTCAGCCATCTTTTTTCTTGTTGGCGTAGAGTTGATAGTTTCTAGTTTGTGGATAGCAAAAAAATGAGATCAAGATCCCATCTCTCTGACTGCCCACCGAGTGTGTACCCACTAGAACTTGAAAGAAAAGAAAAGAAAAGCTTCTGCTGCTATCATAAAGTATAACTACATAGTTTTATATATGTATGACGCAATCTAATTGCAAAAAGGAACCAACCTAGTCACAGGACTTGGAAAGGAAACCCAAGAAGATGGAAAGGTCACTCACGGGAAAATGAGTGAAAAGAGTTGTACTGTAACCTAGTTTCCATGGAAATTTCACATGCCCATTTAGACTAGTCAGTTGTTACCTAGATTTGTAGCCAAAAAGGTTTCATTAAAATTGAGAAATTTAGCTGTTGCTTGCATTGTGTTGTTGTTGTTGCAGGCTGACAGCGCAAACAAGCACGGGATTCTATTAGAGATGGTCCAAGTCTTAACAGATCTTGACCTTGTTATATCCAAATCATATATTTCTTCTGATGGGGGATGGTTCATGGACGGTCAGTGCTCACTGCCCTCCAAACTAATTAACCTCATGCTTGCATCATCCCTACACTAGCTACATGGTTCCGCTATCTACATCTGTTTTGATTTATTCATATTACATGTTAATTAAGTATATTTGATGATGAATATGGCCCTGAACCAGTGCAGAAAAAGAGAAAATATAACTTTGAGTCAGCAACAACTATCCTATGTCTTGCCTTTGCCTTATTCATGTGGGTTTGTTTTGATTGCATGCTATGCAGTGTTCCACGTGACTGACCAGCTTGGAAACAAACTTACTGACGAAAGCCTCATACTCTACATCCAGCAGGTCTCTCTCTCCCTCTCCCCGTATAAGTATGCGTATATGTATAATCAATCATATATACGTCTAACGGTCTAAATATACACTTAACAGGACAAGTCTTTTGTAGATATTTGAAACTGTCTGCCTTTATGCTTTTAATATGAAATGGAAAACAAAACGCAGGCACTGTGTGCGAATAGGAGAAGGGGGGTATCAAAGGAATTGCCAACTTGTCTCAACAGAGAAGTTAGGCCACGACATGTGTCAACAGAGCACACGACCTTGGAGATGGCTGGGACTGACCGACCAGGTCTGCTGTCCGAAATATCAGCTGTGCTTTTTGAGTTGGAATGCCATGTCACAGCTGCCTTGGCGTGGACCCACAATACGAGAGCTGCTTCGATAATCTACATGGAAGATGGGTTTCGAGGAGGGCCGATCACAGATCCAAAGAGACTAGCGCATGTACAAGAGCAGTTGGAGAATGTGGTTGAAGCCCGTCATGGGATGGGGGAGAGGAGGAGCGTCCGGTTGACTGCTCCAGCCCCAGGACAACAGACCCACACGGAGCGGAGGCTCCACCAGTTGATGTATGCCAACATAGACTATGAACCGTGTCAGGGATGCAATGGCGGAGGTGCAGCACATAGGAATAACTGTACCAAAACTCATGTGTTTATTGAATCTTGTGAGGAGAAGGGGTACTCTGTGGTGAATGTCAGGAGTAGAGACCGGCCAAAGCTCCTGTTTGATACACTCTGCGCTCTAACTGATATGCAGTATGTTGTGTTCCATGCTGTAGTTAGTTCTAAGGGCACCATGGCTGATCAGGTACGCCATCAACATGCATTTCTTTCAGATCAGAACATTGTGTTACTGAAATAGTATGATAATTGCGGGATTGATGCTTGCTCGGAATGTGGATGTTGCAGGAGTACTTCATTAGGCAGAAGGATGGCTGCACTTTGGATACAGACAGCGAAAGGCATAAACTAACCCAATGCTTGATTGCTGCCATTGAGCGCAGAGTATCCCATGTATGTACTTCTGTTCATGTTTAAATTCTATTTTCCTAGCACTCTAGAGAGCAATGCCTAGTCCAATTTCACCATCATAAGCAATCAAGAAACTACCACTTGAAAACCTTGTTCGAACCTGTGACTGAATTATGTTCAGCAGGGATTGAGGCTGGACATTCGCACGCACAACCGAATGGGACTGCTCTCAGACTTGACACGGGCATTCCGCGAGAATGGGCTATCAATATCAAGTGCTGAGATTGGAACAAATGGTGATAGAGCAGTTGGATCCTTCTATGTTACTGATGCTTCAGGATATGAAGCAAATCCACAAGTAATAGAACAGGTAAAAAAAGAGATTGGGGGATCTATCGTGGTAGTTAACAAATCACCAGGCTGGACACCAAAAACTTCAAAGACTCCCTCAGCAGCTAGTATTAGCAGAACTAGCAGTGGCAGCAGCATACATGAAGATAAACCCCGGTTCTCTCTAGGAAGCCTATTCTGGTCACAGCTTGAGAGGCTCTCAAACAATTTCAGCTCCATACGATCATGACGAGTTTCAACTCGGGAACTGCTTCTTGGATTTTACTTTATATCTGTTGTTTAGTAAGTTCGAATGCCAGGAGATGAGTAGTTTCTCTTGCTATAATAAAATGACATAATGTACGTAGACAACACTCTTTTGATTTTAATCCCTCCCACGCCAAGTGCCAGCAAAATTAATCCAAATGATCATCTAATTTCAGTATGCGAAGACTAGGGCAGCAATTCATTAACTGTGATACCGACTAGAGGGAAATTAATCCGAATTCTTGGTATTAAATTGAGATGTGTTTTCTTGAAAGTTCTCCTTTTCTTTCTGTTATATTGGGACATTTTACTAGTCAGAGTACCAGTTGAAAACTTCATGTAATTCCACATCCAGTTGAAGTACACTGTAAAATTATTACGTAAATATATATATATATTCCATGCATGATGATTCAATTTACATTGGAATTTGGAGTTATGTACAGAAATACAGTTTTACAGCCCAACTCGAACTTCAGAAACCATATGCAAGATATTCACAGTAAAGAGGTGAGAAAACATTAAAAGAACAACATGCAACATCAAAGCTTTTAGTCGAAGAATCACATCACTTCACTGTCATCAACATCAAGCGAATCACTAGATTCCTTGGTTTAAGAATTGCGAGTACTTACCTGCTCAGACCCAGTATTTTTTACACTAACAGGGTTAATATCCTTAACTGAGTCAGCAGAGATTCTGCTCAGCTGAACCCAATCCGGCGATTCTTTTGTTGAACTCTCATGCCACTTTCGTGTAACTTGTAGGTTCATCTTCATCATCCTCTTCAAGATCACTGAATGAAACATCCTCATCATTTCCAAGAGGCATTGAGGCTCCACTGGCACCAATCATTTCTGAACTATCATCTTTCAACCAATCATCACCATCATCCTCAAATTTCTCATCCAGAATCCTAGAGGAACTGGACGATGAATGTTGATGTTTGGCCTGGTTAACCTTTTCTTCCTCGACTATGTATTTGTCAATAATTTGCATCTGAGTACTTTCAACTGGATGCTTCTCCATTTCTGGTTCAGCTGAAACATTGGAAGGGACCGTTTCATGATCAGGTGTCTTGGCTGCAAGTGTGGGAGGGGCTGCTTTAGTGCCAGATGTCATGATTGTAACTGATTCAGTCTCAGCATGAGATGGCACAGACAAAGTCTCTTCGTGTGGTAAATCAGTATTACTATTATCTTTTACACTGGGAGTGCCAACTCCAGGCCAATCTGGAGTGGACTTTGCCTTATCTTTGTTTTGCAACTCGTGAGACAACATTGCTCTCGCTTCCACTATCTGCAAGAGTACATGAACATTTAGTGATGCAGGTAATCAAGTTAATTGCCCACGACACAATTTAGGTAGATAATATCTTAATATCACATGGAATTGAAATTAACTAATGACAAGAACCAATAACTGCCAAAATTAAACCATGCACTTATTGACATATATAAAAATATAGCAGTCAAGATTGGCCCAAGCACCCCTAATTGCCTTCCAAGTTTCTGCAGAGCAATGGTTAAATGCAAGGCAAGAAAACAGCCTCAACCCTCATAGAAAAAACAAATTGCTTGCTATCATCATTTCCAAAACATTCACTAAGCATACTCCTGTGACACAAACCGAACAACAATCCCTTGCGTTTTCTATTGTATCAGAGACCAAAAATCAAAATCATCAAACCTTCTCACAAAAATGTTCACCATCTTCGCAATACGTACATAACGAACTGAGGCACGGATTAGGAAGGAAGATGATTACGAAAATAGAAAATCAGATGAACAAAACAACCTCCACAGTGACGGAAGGATTATGCTAGAAGTTCAAAATAACTAAACTCCGTAATTCTCAATAAACATTACTCGAGTAGCAGTTGACACAGCTAATAATCATAGTAAAAGCAACATACTTGGGGAGTTGAGAGTAGCTGAGCATCATGTTTAGTGAGTCTAGGGTGCAAGAGAACAAAGTAAATCTTCCAAAAGCAGCCCTCACTCATATATCCAGGACAAAGCTCAATCCTTAAAGCAGCTAATCTGGGAGCAAGACGCTCGACAGCTAAAGCATGTTCTTGTTGGGCATCCGACATATCAAAATCTGAAAAATACCATAAAAAAATAAATCAGACATACTCAGACATGATTTTTAATAAAACAAGAAGACGACAGACCTTCAAAATCTTGAACACGAGGAATGGGAAAGTCGAGCCAAGTCTCAGGATGCATAGCGACATCTCTAGCAAAACCCACAACTTCTTCAGTCACACCCACAGCAGTTGCCACAATTGTCGCAATCTCATCATCGTCACTCTCGGATCCCAACTGGAGCAAATCGGAGGCGATCTTTGTGAACTCCGACACCGTTTTGTTAGTGGAAAGCTTGGAGATCCCTGACTTAAACTTGCCTCCAATTTCGGAAAAATCACTGCGAATGCCGGCGATCAATGCAGCGTCTTCGTCATCTGGATGAGGATCATTCTCCGACGGTGTAGGAGCGAGGAAAGAAGCGACACCCCAGAATTGGCGGGATAGGGTTTGTTTAAGATCTGTCAAGTCTTCTTTGAGGCCACGAGGTGTCGTGGATTGTCGTTGTTGTTCATCCGATTCTGTATTGGAGAAATCTTCTTCTTCATCGTCGAAATTTAGAGAGTTAGCTATAGACCTTGCTAGCCATGCCATTTTTTTCTCTGGTAGAGACGAGTGACCAAATGGTGGAAACAAAAAGCAGTAAAGAGACTAAACTAGGATAAAATGGAGAGTATAGGGACCAAATCTAACATTACCAAAGCATCCTAATGAGAAAAATAGGTATAGCAAGGAGCCCGTGTCGAGCTCGTAAAGCTACACCACCAGAAATGCTACTACTTCGAAACCGCCTCTTCACTCTCTCATCGCTTCCCTCTCTAACTCAACACGCCAAAAACCATTTTCCGTTAACCTTCTCTTTCAATTACTCGACCCGAGAACCTCCTAACCGAAACCCTTCCGGCCATGTCTCTGCTTCAAAGACATCGAAACCACCTCCACTCTCTGACGTGGCCCGGTTTGTCCGTACAGTTCTCTTTGTGCCACCCGGAGTTGACCCGGATAAAGTGACGGAGGAGATTATTTTGCCCGGCTCGAATATCGTTGTTGGACCTTATGCGGGTCATTCTCAGATTAAGGAAGTTGAGTTTGTAAAAAGCAGTGGAAGGGCCAAGGATTGTCCGAGAGATGATCGACCTGAGTTTGCAATTTTGGGTCGGTCCAATGTGGGAAAGTCTTCACTTATTAATGTTCTTGCTAGGAAGAAAGAAGTTGCTCTCACTTCGAAAAAACCAGGTTTGATGTTATGAAAAAAAGATCCGATTTTTTTTTAATGTTATTTTTGGATCGTGGATTTTTAATGGGGTTTGATTTTTATTTTTTTAATATTATGCATTGTAGGGAAGACCCAGTTGATAAATCATTTCTTGGTGAATAAAAGTTGGTACCTTGTGGATTTGCCTGGTTATGGGTAAGCAACTCATGTTTCTGATTTCTCCCTTTTTTTTAGTTGTATTCAATGATTTTTTTTTCTAGGCTATATTTGGTTATTAAGTATAGTGACTAGTTGATCATTTCTTGGTGAATGAACTGGTGCAAAGGATGTTTGCGTGGAATTGTCTTACTTTTTGCGAAAGAATGCTTACTAGGGTTATTATGTATAGTGACTAGTTATCATTTCTTGTTGAATGAACTGATGCGAAGAATGTTTGCTTGGAATTTTTAGCTTTTTGCGAAAGCACGCTTGCTAGGCTGTATAAGCTTAATTTTTTTACAAGGATTGGGTGTGCTTATTGCTCTGTTTTGATATGCAATTATTTAGTGCTTTTCCTCGAGGATGAGTAGAATGACTTGCTGAACTTGTCTTGAGATTAAGGGAAATACCTCAGTACCAGGTCTAGCTCGGAGGGTTCAAATGAGGATTTAGCCTTTAAGTAAGATTCTACGCTTGAGTCGTTGAGTTGTAATGCCCTCCATTTTGTCCAAGAAAGAAAAGGAGAACTTCTGTTGACATTTCTGGCGTGTCCTTGCAACTTTGAGGTAGTTCTATTGTTAAGTAGTGATTTTGTTGGGGAACGATTTTGTTTTTCCTATCTATGCCATTTAAATTGATTTTATTATACGATAGTTCTTTCTATATCAACTAGTATATTTTCTTGTTATGTTTTAAATTTTAATCATATGTTTTGTGGTGGACAGTTTATGTGCTCCACAAAACTGGCAACTGAAGCATGATTTTCAATTACATTTCCCCCCATCAAATTTTGGGAAAATCACTAAACAATGGTCTGATATTTATAGCTTCATTGGTTTGAAGTTAAACTGAAAAAGGCAAAATTAATTGTTGTTTGGGGCTTGTGATGGTCTATTCATAGAAATGGAGTAGCAAAATTGGGGTTGTCATTTGCAAATTTATGAGTTGCCAAACCTGATGGTTTTGAACTTTTGATTATATATATATATACTTGGCTGCTATTTGTTTGAACAGTTCGAGTTAGTGTTCTTGCCTTCAGTTGTAAATTGCATTACTTGCAGCATAGGGTAAGTGCTGGTAGTGAAAGGAACTTGGGTTGGGCCTGCTTTTTTGTCCATGTTGCTTTAGTCTTTCAAAAGGAAAACTTTTGTTTTATTAGCAACTCTTGCTAAATTCCTAACGTTTAGATCCGTGCTTATTCTTCGTGGGTCAAAGCGGATGAGCATATTGTGCACTTATCTGAATGGGATTGTGGAAAATTAGACATTGTTTTTCTTATGATGGTCTTTCTTCAGGATTTATGAGGACATGAAAAAATCAATTATAGATAACAATAAGTGCCATCCAGTTTTGTTCTCATAATGGCCGACTGTGGTTGTTAGATTGTAGTAGAAAATGGCCACATTTTTTGAGAGGCAGCAAACTGTTCTATGGGAGCTTTTCCAGCTTGTGCATCTCTTGGCGTGTCATTTCTGTTTGAACTCACGCAGATGCTCTGCTTTAGTCAGCGATAGCTAATTAATTTGTTCATGATTCATTTGTTTAGAGAGGGCATTCTATTGAAGAATTGAATGACTACCCTTGAGTATCTTGTTTGTGTTGCCCAACTATGTCTTGGAAATTAGTATCTTTTGAGTATGTGGTTGAATGATTGCCTAATAACTCACTCTGTTTTCAGGTTTGCTAAAGCCCCAGATTCTGCTCGAATGGATTGGTCGTCGTTTACAAAAGGCTACTTTTTAAACAGAGAAACTCTGGTAGCTGTCCTACTTCTCATTGATGCTAGCGTCCCTCCTCAAAAGATTGACCTGGATTGTGCTAATTGGCTTGGACGCAACAATGTAAGCTTCTCTTTAACTGTAAAGCTATCTTGATAATTTTCTGATGTGTATAACTAGGTTACCTGCATGATGTTATATCAGTGCTTTTCATTTCTGCTATTCCAATGTGTTTCAGATACCAATGACATTAGTTTTCACTAAGTGTGACAAAATGAAGGGGGGAAAGAGAACAAGGCCTGATGAGAATATCAAGAATTTTCAAGAGTTAATGAGGCAAAACTATCGGGAACATCCTGCATGGATCATGACTAGTAGTGTCACTGGTTTGGGCAGAGATGAGCTTCTCCTACACATGTCCCAGCTAAGAAACTACTGGGATCAATAAATTGAAAACAAATGTTAAGTGTTGTGTAGAAATTTTCTTCCTTTTTTTTTTTTTTTGTATTCTCATTACTTGTCGATTTTGCGAATCAAAGTTATGATAAAAATATAAGTAGGACCCGTAACATGCACTTGTGTTGGATGTAACATTCTTCATATGTACATAGATGAGTGAAGTCTTATTGTTTTCCTTAAGATCTTATCAATATCTGCTCTATGCTTAGATAGTTGGATTTTACGGTTTCAGCTATACTTTTTGTCTGCAGAAACTTATGTTATCTTGATTTTCAATGCTTAATTTGTGACTTGTTATATAATAAATGCCAAATCCTTAAGTCTGGACAAACTGTGATGCTGTAGTCAAAGGTTGTTATTTTGAAGTTCAATGAACTTGGGTCCAATTTACACAGTCATGGTCCTGTGATTTCCTTCATCTAGAGGAGGGTCACTTGCAGCACTCGCTGTCTCTCACTCTTAAAGTTTGACCATGTTCATTTTTCTGTGTTGCATGAGATCTGAGGGCATCTTCAGTGCTGACATATAACAATTTCCCCGGTTATTCTTTGAATGCATTTCCTGCCTTCTGTTGTCTACTTCGTCGAACAACTGACCTCCCAAGTAGGAATTCCTGTCACTTGCATTTCATGGTCAAACATCTTAGAAGTACTTTTTTTTTTTATATATAACTAATAAATCAGCAAGGATGTCTACTTTTGGTGGGCATGCAATAGATCTAAACCTAAGATGTATGATCTTTAGCACTTCATGCATTTAAAAAGCAAGCTTTGAGCTTTGTATTGTCAAAAAGAACGCACTGGGAAATGTTGAGTATGAGAGACGCTATGAATAGAAGATCACAAACATCCATCCCCAGGCTGCCATAAGCGGGCGTGGGCCAAAGGTTCAGTAGGTTTAGGGATATTAAGCTCAACACCGATTCTCTTTAAGCAACTTGCCGAGACAATGTAAGACTTGTTTTCTTTGACTGGCTTCTGTTTAACATTCGAAATTATACGATGTACCTGCCATTAAAAAACAACCATCTTTAGGCATGTCTAGCCAGTGCTTTCACGAATAAGATTTGACTTGTAACTTCACCTCATAAATTAAAACGCTAGAGCTAGGTCAGATGGACCTGTCCAGATCAAACCATTTTCATTACATAACCCACAGCTGCAACTAGTTATAATACTATAGAATTACAACACCAAGCAATCAAACTTGGTCAGCATGAACCACCCACCCAGCTAGTATGACAATTTCCTGAATCATGTATCCGATTTGATTTTGCCTTCCGTTGCTATCCTTTTTACACAGAGCCTTCATATTTGTTTCGATCATAGTTTTGCCAAGTTGGTAAGGTTCTTCAGGACAAGTTGCCTCCAACAAATTTGCTCTGTAGCAAATGTTTCTCCTTTGGAAGGTCGCCTAAGAAAATCCGGGGAAAATGGAAGCAATTACTAAAGGACAAAGATTGTTACTTGGAAGGAATTTACAAGACCAAAAGCTAAACTAACCTTCTTTTTTATTTTTTATTCGTTGTTGAGCTCTCGAATTTATAATCCAAAGACAATTACGAACGTGGATAGGAAATTATCAGTATAACTAAGCAATTAAAAGTAAAAGAGAGCGAGAATTTTTAAAATAAAAACCTCAGAGTAAGCAAATATTCACGACCAAGTCAATAACAAAATAATCCACTATTTTTTTAAAAAAAAAAAATTACAAATCTGAATTCTAGGTCAAAACCACTTGCTACTAGCTTCTCGAAGTCCCAGAACATTAATTATATTTTATTCTTTCCTTTTATCTTTGTGTTTTTCTCTTAGCTCCATAATGTATACACATTCATATTGACATTCAAAATAAACATGTGTGTTTCATGTTAAATTGTGACTGATATAGTTTTAAAATCTGATGTGGTAGCGACTGTAAGTAAAATTTTGGGAGGATTGACTCCAATTTAAAAGAAAAACAAATTAAAATGATTTTATTTTAATAAAAAAAATCAATAGGTTAATGGTTGGATTTTGACAAAGTTAACTATATATGTTTTTCTAATTTTTTTAACTCGGATTAATTCAAATTCAAATCAATTTGATTCCAAACTAACCTGTCATATCGAGCTGGATTTTAAAATTTCAGGTATATTTAAAGAAGGATTATCCTTGTATATAAATTAAACTTTTACATCAAATATTAGAGGTGGTCGAGATTAATGCTTTGATGAATTAGCATTTTAAATTGGATGTTTTCTAGAATGAGTTAATCTGATTTCTTTGTTTTTCCATTACAAAAGAGTAATGTTATACAAACAAAACTTTTTCAAGAAACTTTAATATAAACATATGTAATATTTACTATTTTCATGAAAAATCAATCATTTAAATTCGTGAAACTCACACTTTATTATTTCTTATAGCTAGGTTCAGACTTCAATTTATATGAAAATCTAGTATGAAAAATTGTTCTTATACAATTTGTTTTCTGGAAATTATAAAGTAATTTATCCTCAAAAAAGTTGTATAGTTTGTAAATTTGCCATCAAACCTTTTTCATTCTATTTAAATGTCAGCTTTTCCACTAGCCTTTAAATTAGAGAGCCAGAACTTAGTCTATGATCACATGATTTCTTGGTTTTCTAATAAATTTGATGTTTTTGTATGAATAAATGACATGAACAGCCACCATTATTTTTTTAAAAAAAATGTAGGAATATTCAATCTTCACCATGAAGTGTCAACACAAATCTCACCATTTATTCCATTGGGTCCATTCTCAATTAAATAGGATATGGTCCACAATATAAGGAGAATATTATAAGCACACAATTATACGAATGAACAATACAAATATCTTGCTATAATCAAAGCAAAAGATACAACAAATTAAAAAAACCATATATGAAACCCTAAAATCCGATAAAACATATATCTTAATATGTTCAAATTACAAAAGAATACATAATTAGGTGGTGGTTGAATATTGGCTTATGACTAGTGACACAGTTGGACTTTGGTCGAATTATTCAGAATTCAATGGTTTCAATAAATTCTCTCTTGAATCAAATTTAGAACTATAAATCCTATTATGTTTTTGTTTTATTTAAAGTTTAAAATTGTTCTAGATGTTATTTTATAAAGTATTTTTTATTTGAAAATATATTAAAATAATATATTTTTTTTAATTTATTTTTTTTAAAATTTATTGTCAATATATATCATCACATTAGATCGAACAATACAAAAATATAATAACTCAAAAGCTCAATTAAACTATAATATCAAACAGGAGCTTTATATATATATAGTTTATATATATATTTAGCAAGCTAGATGTATTGTACACCACACTTTACAAGTTAACAAACACTTGAGAAAACATGTTAGAATGCAGGTTCGCATGTGCAAAATGATGGATATTCTATCCATTACGAGGAGGTAAAAAAATGTTCTTAATTGGTTAATTATGTGCAAATTAATGACCCATAATCTAACAATTTAAGTTTAATTATGAATTATAAGTAACTAAGTGGTATGTAACTATGTCTTAAGCTCGATCCAAGCACCTTCAACAAATTTGTGCTTGTTTGTGATAGTTTTTTTTAAGGTGTTTTTTAAATTATTTAATGCTTGAATGATTTTTATAGTTTTTATATATTGATATTGAATTAAAATAAAAATAAAAATATTATATTATCAATTGAATATTTTTTTTTTCTTGAAAAGCACCATATGGACGAACATTACTAAAAACCTACTATTTTAATGATCATTGTGTTTATCACAGAATAGGGGAAAAAATTAAAATTCCACATGTATGTCATAACTTTATATTGCTAAGAACAGCCAAATGAATTTCTTAAACGCTTCAGTAACGGCATTTTCACACAAGCAATCACACAGGTAATTATATATATGCACTACATGATTCACAAATCTATTGAATATTAAAAAAAATATTGAAAAATGAACCAACAGTCTTGATATATTGATTGCTTCATATTACACAAATAAGTGTCTAGCTTTATATAGCCTAGGGCTTCCAGAGCTGACGATTACTCTGGTGTTTAAGAAGTTGAATGGTTACGGATTCAACCGACACCATATTTTTTTTCTTAATTACAAGGTAAAGAACTGTGGTTTTAAACTGCATCTTTTTGCAGCTTAATTGAGAAAAGACGGGATGATTCCCTAAGAGAGGAAAAGAAAACAAGAAATGGGGCAAGAGAGCTGCCTCAACCTAGCTAGAAGAAATTGTGCTAACAGTACTGGAAGTAAAACATGGCATGGGGATATTGTAATTAACATCTAAAGCACAGTGCCTTGCTCAAGACTGGAAAGAGTTCCTGGACTCAGAAGAGGAAAGGAACACCAAGCACGAGAGGATGGTGACAGATTCAATTCGAGCGAACTTGATACGGCCATTAAACTATCTGATATCTTCTTGGGTTTTACATCCAATGACTCAGACATTAACTCCTGGTACAAGGCAGACAATGGGGTTTTCGCAGGAGAAGGAAGGAGTTGTAAGGGTACTGCTGAAAAATCTCGACCATATAATGTTGGTTTAGCAAGATCAAGTGGAGGAGGCGCCACGCTTTGGAGCCTTGGCTGATGCTGTGGCTCTGGCACTGGCTCTGGCTCGGGTGCACCAGTGAGCTTCTGAACAAGGTCTCGGAAGTTTATAGGATCCACCTTGTAAACTCTTGGTGGCGTTGGTGGCAATGGTGCTATTGGTTTCTTACATGGTTTCATCTGGGGTTTTCGAATGGAATGGAGTGATAGATGGTAAGATTGTGGCATTTTCAGGCCTTTTGTTTCCTCGGAGTATTGTTTCGAGTACATTGATGAGGATGTCGTTAAAGAAGTAGAAGAATTATATGCTTCCATGGCTGAGGCTGTGCTAGAAGTATTTGGTGTGCTCGTGCGGGCTTTGAAGAAGATGAGGAATGAGATTTGATCAACAAAAGACTACATTATATAATGACGAAGTGAGATAAATGTGTAGACAAATGAGACAAAGATGCAACAACTGATTGCTGAAGCTATTGGTCGGAGAGGCAAAAAAAAATGTATTTGTTTCTTATCAGCCGACGCCAGTGCTGACATCGACTACATTGTCCAACGCTGAATTCTTGACCCTCTTTAATTTATTCATTAAAAATATTTCCCATCATAACTGCTAGCTTGTATTCGTTCTTCCTTTGAATTTATCTCTTTTTTGCTCATCTCAATCTTGATTTCAGTAGTCGTTTGTTCTTGTAGAACATAACATAATTTATTCTGATAAATAGATGATGCATGTGATGTTGGCATAGTATTTCTTAATTTTTTGTTAAGGAATGCGAAATAATTTATGTATATGTTTTTATCTTTCTTTCTTTCTTTTTTATCTCCTTTCAAGTTTTTTCCAACATTTTTCACCGAAAACTTGACTTGATATCATTGATTGTTAGAGAATAATATAAATCATATCTTGAAATTTTATCTAACAGCTTAAGCTATTAGGTTGAGATGGTTCTTTAACATGGTATCAGAGCTTTGATGACAAAGCGGTCACGAGTTCAAATCTCATCATCCTTATTTATTTGATAAAAATTAAGCATAAGGTAATGTGAGTCTGTACAAATTTTAAATTTAAAGGGCTTTCACTTAAAAAAATATATTAAAAAACAATATAAATTATATCTTGAAATTTTATCTAACTTACCAAAATATAATCATGTTTTTTTGTTTGTTGAGTCGATCGTCTAACACAACCGACAAAATGTAAAACAGGAATATATTAATTAAGTAAAGTAATAAATTATCCGGCTGAAAAAAGGATTTTCATAATTGAAGGAAATGCAGAATTTTTTATAAGAAAAATAATGATTAATTAGCCAGCCATTGAAGAACGTATACCTAAGACAAGTCCCGAATTGCGAAGCTGGCGACTAGCCGCCTCTGTTATTGGACTTTGTTGCCTCCTCGCACACCTGGCCTTTGCTCAGAATCTTTGACCAGATTAAGCATTTAAAAAACTTATATGCAATCTACGCTAAACTCGTGATTATGATAGTTAATTTATTCTATAATCAAACTCATTATTTATTAATCTTTACAGTGAGAGTCTGTTATATGAATACTTTGATTCCATGCATTATTACTATTGAAAGTAATACTTTCTTGTTTCGTCTTCATCTGAAATCTGACCACCTCTGCTGGAGAGGGATGGGTGCATTGAACTTGCTTCTTTTATTCATCTATAATATTAATAATATTACTCTTTTATTGTTTTTGTTTTTTATTTTTATACTCTCACATAACCTTTGATTATTGTCTCGAGAAAAAGTAAAGAAAACATATTTTTTTGTATTTTCTGTTTTAAAACTATAGTAATTTATTTCAAAATTAACTAGAGATGAGATTGATTCAATTTAGTGTTTTTTTCAAGGGAATATGTTTTTTTCATGTAAAGCTGGATTGGAGCCATGTGATACTAGCTAGAAACTCTCAAGAGCCATGCAAATTCGCTGTAAAATCAGGTTGTGTTGGACAAGTATCAAAAGAATTCAATTTCTTGGACACATCCGCGTGGATGGTGAAGAAAAACCTGGAAAAATGGACTCTTCAAGTGACACGCGGGGAAATGAACCTTTTTTCTTTCCTTTTTTTTGGAAATTGCGTCGAAACATTTACAAGCACTTTGAGCCGATCCGATCTGAGATTAGGTGATGGAGTCGGGATTCGAGTTACACAAGTTGATCTAAAAAAATTTAAAAATATATATTTGAAATTTTAATATTTTATATGAAAAAATTAAGAAACATCCATATGAATATAGAATAATAAATAATGAATTTTAAAAAATTATTTCAAAATTTTTTTTATTCTACATTAAAAAAGATATTATGTTAAAATGTTATTCTTTTAAGTCAAAGTATTTAAACTAAAAAGATTTTTTATTTTATGTTGAAAAAATATATTTTTTTATTGTGAACATAAAGTATATTTATTAAAGGGCTTTAATTTTTTTCTTGTAAATATAAAGTATATATATTAAAGGTTTTAAATTTTATTTTTTTTAGTAAGTTAACTTGAATATAAGATTATTTTGTGCTGAGGAGCAAAGAACATTAATTTGATAATTTAAAAGTGGTATATGGTGAGGAAAACAAAGTATAGCTACGGCCTGTATGAATAGCATGCAAACTTGACTATCACCCACAATTATCTGAGCTGATCCACATATGTTGAGGGAGAAGAGAGGTTTTGTAAGTCATTTGTCACATGATGTGAGGTAGCAGAATCCATTAACCATCAGTTGATGAGGCACAATTAGCCATAGGTACGTTCAACCGGTAGCTATAATTTGAAGCAGCACCGTTTAGCTGCGTGACCTGGTTGGTCACAATATTGACAAGGCTATTATTTTGATAACCATTTGAAGCGCCTTCTTTGATGGGTTTGCTGGCCAAATGAGGAACCTTTCTTTTAATAGTTGATAAGCCCAGAATGAGAGTTTCGGTTGTTCTACTGAGATGGATACTTTTGATTTCCATGACGGTAGTTATTGGATTATCTTTGAAAATTTGCATTGTTTCAGCATTGAAGTTGGCTGCTATAACAGCCCCATCATGTTTTGCCTCTTCATTCTCCAAAACACTATCGTAATCAATAAACTTGCCATGCAGATCGTGTAGCAGCTGAGATCTCTTTGTATTTAGGGTCTAGCCATCCAATGTGTAAATAACAAGAGCAACCTCATTCATGAGAGAGTTGACAGTGGCAATTAAGCTCATCCAATGTTGTCTTTATCAGTTGAAAGGTACGTCCTCAGAGATTGATCTAGTTCCTTGACTGAAATTGGATAAACGATCTTTGAGAGTCATGACTCGAGAGCGTGATCTATTTGCATAAAGATGAATGATCAGTTTGTCCCGAGCTTCCATTAAGGCAGTGGCAGAGGCTATAAAAAAACATAGCAATCTCTCATGTTGATGCTACAATAGCACGCAATAATAACTGATCTAGACGCCTCGAAAACACCCCCTCCTTCCACTGTGGTCTTAGTTGGACATGATTTACGCCTTGAATTGTGCATTCCAAGAAGGATAATTTGAAGGGGGTCAACTTTATAGGAAGTTGAGTGGTAGCATTAATCGAAACAAGATTTCTAAGAGAACTTGATTGTGAATGAATTGGGACGCTATTGATGCTCTGGGATAGTTCTTCAGCCATTGGAATTTGAGGAATTGAATTTTAAGCTTTTTGTCGTTAGGCTAAATGCTCTGATACGATGTTCAGAATAAAGAGCTTTGGTGCAAATTTGGTTGTGTTTATAAACTAATACAAAAGGTATATATACAGAAGAGATGAACTAAATACAACAAGTTATATTGTAGAAGAAGATACACAATTAATATATATTAGTTAATATCTATCACGACTCTTAATTGAAGATACTTTCTTTAATCCCTGATCTTGTGTTGATTTATTATCCTCTTATATTTTCGAGATTTGTTATATTTTTGTAGTTAGTTAAGAATTTTATTTTCTATTTCATTAAAAAAAAATTATTATTTTTTCATATTTATCTAAAACGTTTTTTCCTTGTTTGTTTAGTATTTTTATTATTGTTCTGGGTTCTTGTTAGTTTGTGTAAGTTTGTTAAGTTTATTTAAGAAATTGTAAATCTATAAAAAGATAAAATATCTGAATAAAAAATATTTACTAATAAAATTTTAAATTAGAGCTTATATATGATTATTTTTTGTAGAATTTATATCTTTGTATTCTTTATTGCTTCTATCTACATCACAAGTTCCATGTACAAGCTATATATCAATATATATTTTCTACAATTTCATTTCATTTTATTTTTATTCTCCCCTTCAATATTTATTAATTTAAATATCAGAAAATATTGTATTCGTTCTAATAAGAGACTGGTTTTTCATAAACAATTAAGACCTGAAACAAGACGTGAAAAGTTCGTATTTGTTCATAATCTATCCTCACTAATGGGTTTAATTTTAGGTGACTGGCTTGATTTTCTTACAATGTTTTTATAAACATCCTCTTATGTTTTTTTCGAGAGAGAGAACATCTACTCTCTCTCTGGGGTGGATGCTGAAGAAAGTGAAGTGAATTGAGACCTAAAAGTTAGGCCCTAGATGAACTAGGTGAGCCCATGATTATATCCACGGGAGGAAAAAGCTACAACTTTCACCCTCACCAGCAAATTACCAAACAAAGCCCATAGAAATACATTGAAGCCCAAAATCGAGACCCAAACCAAAGCTAACAATCCAAGCTTGCAAAATCTTAATCTCTTCCCTCCACCTTTTACACACACACCAAATGTTGGGAAATCAGTCAAGTTCGTGATTAAGGTTTTTCACTTTAAAGAGGGGTGGGTCCTTGAAGAGAAAGAAAAGGTTAACCTTCCATGGATTTAAAAATGTGAATAACTAACCTTTAGGTAATGATCTAGTGATAAGAACTTGAGACTAAGAGGTTTATTCTTTCTATGGTCTCAAGTTTGAGCCCTGTGATTGCTCATATGATGGCTACTGAAGGCTTACATGATTGTTAACTTCAGGGCCCGTAGGATTAGTCGAGGTGCGCGCAACCTGCCTCGAACACTCATGTTAAACTAAAAAACTGAAGAAAAAAAAAAGTGAAGAACTAGCTAGCTAGCTAGCCACACAGCAAGCAAATTGTTTGATAGACTACCATAATCTAAAAAATATTTTCCTAATTCCTTAAATTAAAAATTTGAAAACAATGTTCAAAATACTTTATTTCTTTGAGCATATCAAATTGGTGAGAGATAATGTAATTAAAATAACTGACATACAATATTCCTATAATGTCGAGTTAAGAAAGAAAGAAAAAACTAATTTTATATATATATATATTGTGGTCATGTGGACATAAGATAAGTGAAAGGTCCAAATCACTAACAAGTTGACAAAAACAAAACGGACGACGTTTATCGTATAACTTTATGTCATCTTCAGCAATTATATTTATAGCGTAGTTGACTTGGGCTGTTTAATTAGTGGTTGCTTTGTTTAAAATTAAAAAAAATATTTGTTTAAAATTAATTTTTGTTTAGTGTTTTTGAATTGATGTATTAGTATAAAAATGAATTTAAAAAAAAAATATTAATTTAAAAAAAAAAAAAAACTAAAAAACACAACCTCAAACATATGCTTCAAACCATTTTAATTTGTTCTTTTTATTTTTGTCCACATTTTACCATCCACAAACTGTACTGATGAGTTACGTATTTCTTCCGATGTCGATTTGTTGATCCTTTTTAGTCTAATTGCTGATATATACTTGACGACTTCTTGAATCTCGGACCAGCTTCGTCTCTCTGATTAATGACTTCTTGAATCCTCGAACCAGTTGTGTTGTAGATCAAGTACGGACTATGGATAATACATAAAAATTAAGATTAAAAGAAAAAAACTAATTGGCATATGGGCATTTTGCTGTCTCTTCTCCTGTTCACTTACTTACCCTGCTGATCGACTGCTAGCTTGCGTTGCTGTCTGCTGGCCTTCGGCTTGTTAGATACTAGCTAGGGCTCATAATCTATCCTGCTTGAGCGGTTTGTGTTTTGAAATATCACAGACTTGGTTTTGGTTTACGTAAGAACTGGTTCTCGAGTATATCTTATATTAACTATAACATTAAAAAAAATAAAAAAAATGAAACGATCCTCTCTGTTCAACAGATTCCTCGGTTGAGCTATATATTGAATAATTCTTTATATACGTGGAGATATGATTAAAAGTCTGATTTGAAACGTTCCTCGGTGGACTCTTCAATTATATATGTGGATATGAAATAATTATCAATGAAAAAAAGATGCCTTCAAGACGATGGCATCGATGATGTTGTTCACATGGGATCGAGTGACCCATCAGCTTCAATCAAATAATCCAGGCGTATATTCACCGGCTTAGAAGACTAGTTCCTTCCTTCCAAATAGTTGACTTCCACCTTGTTTGAATATTCACCACCTATATATTTTAAAACTTTAATTTCTTCTCTATTAGCTTTTTTCCAAAATTTTACTTGAAAACCATTGAAAGTCTTAATTTCATTGATGTGTGTAAGAATAAAATATTTCTATCTTAAAAATAGAATTACACTTTAAATTGTTAGGTAAACATGTTGAGAAATTTATTTAATGTACTAATTTGATGTGAAAAATACATTTTTAAAAGCATTCAAAGAATTTATTACAACTTCCTATATATTGGCACATATCTAAAAGCTATATAATACATTTTCACATAAGCTATAAATTATATATATACTTGTACAAATTGTTCATGAGAGATAAGTATTTTATAGCCTGAACTTTTTTTTTTCTATCAATTAATATTCAACTATTCATCTTTTTCCTAAAAATTCCTATTTTTTTTTTTTTTTTTGTAAAAACCAAACATTTCCAAAACTCTAAGTTTTCTTCTTCAAAAATGGCATCTTCCAACAACTCTTCTCAACAAAAACCTTCTCTAAAACCTAGCTTGCTACTTCCCCAATGTTAATTGGAAATTATAAGCAATGCCTCAGAGGGTATGATTAGAGAATGCCTAGCTAGGGCCTTCCTTACCAAGAAGAAATCTTCCCTAAAAGAGCTCATCTCATCCCTCTAGATATCAAAAAAGAAAGACTTCTGCTTCAAGATGAACATGTCAACCTCAACATTTGGGAGAAAACGATTACAATATGGTCCAATGTTAATTGCATCAATTGACTCAAGCGAATGTAGCAACACTTTTGTGATGATCAGCAGAAACACCAAAGGTTTTTTTATTCCATTTAAGTGTCCAAAACGACCACCAAGCCAAATAAACAGTTGCCGGCCTCTCTCTCCCTCCTTCCTGGTCAAAGTCCAATAACTTCTTCATCTTCAGGTATGTGATGCAACCTATAACTCTCTTTGATTAATTTGGCTATAATAAGAGGAATTTATATAGAGGGTGAAGGATTATACGTCTCTTCACAAGTCCTCATTAGTCAATTTGAATACCTGTTAATAGACACCTCTAAGGATGGCACTTTCATAAAACGAGAGAATAAAGAAAGAAACTTCCCAACTCAGCACGAGCATGTTGCTTTCTTGCTATACTGGGCATGGAGATACTCAATATACTCCAGGTCTAAGAATCCTAATAAGGCTTATAAGTCTTATGACCTTTTGTGCTCATCCACATTTACAAGGCCTTAGGAGAATGCTAAGTCAGGATCGAGCAATAACTTTTCATAGTGAAAGGCAATGTCTATGGTGTTTTTTGATAGGTGTTGTTGTAGGCTACAACCTACTTTCACGAGTTTAGTAAATGTACATAACGATGAACCCTCGACTAACTTGTGTTCGAGAGAGGTTGATGAAAACTCAATTCCATAACTTTCCTTTTAGATGCTATGTGGAAATTAAACTTTCCTAGCAATGATAAGAAGAAGTGACCAATTCATGGCATTCCTTGTTGCAATGAGGATTAGTCTAATTAGTTGGTTGTCTCTTAGTCTGTCAAGTTCACAGCAGCATAGAACAGAAGCTGTGAAGGAGGAACATGCTTCAAGATGGAAGAGTATAGTGACTTGCAGGGAACTTCACTTTGGTTTGGTGTTAATTGGGCCATATTTAAAGAAACAACAATTGCTCGAGCGAGCCCTACAACCCCTAGCTACTATGCGCGCTGTAGGGCAACTGGGATTCGTTGAATGCATCCCTTTTTATGTTTTATTTCACGAATCAAGCAGGTTCAAATAGAGTCGTTTTTTACAGTTTTGAGCATGCAAGTGATGAATATATAATGGGACTTTGATAGTTGAACACCACCCGAATCACTGCAGGGTAAGAAACTTCACCTTGGTACGTAGCTTGTCATCAGTCAAGCTTCTTTCCTTAATACCAGAAGTCCACTGATAATAAAAAAAATCACAGAGTCATTTTTCAACCATTATGACTCGACGAGGAATAAGAAAAATGTTGCTTTCTTCGAACAACGCGAGGAAATAACCAAGCATAGATCAGACGGCAGGTACCGTCCTTCTGAATTATATTTCTTCATTTTAGAAAAACAATCGTTGAATTTTCTTTTTGTGTGCCGTTTCTATTAGGGCTAGCAGTTTTTCATTTATCTATGGTCTGGCTTAATTACTTTGAAAACGTGCCAAAATTAATGGGTTAATTAAATACTCACACATATTATAAAATAATTATATTTACAGAGTGGTTACAAGAAATTTTATTTTCAATATCAATTTTCTCTCTTTTTATTATAAACAAATACAATCATGTTGTTTTATAAATACAATTTATTTTCTTACTCCAACATAATTAGTGGATTTAATATGAAAGATCTTAAGTGTATATTTGGCATTCTCTATAGTTTTTGAAATTGTGATTGAAAAACAATTATTAATTTTAATTATTTTTTCTTGACCAAGGTTTCATTAAGGGTTTTTAGTGGAAGATATATATTAATTAACTATATGGGCCAGCGTTTCATATATAGTAAATTAGCAATTGACATCATGTGATCAGCCCCCCAGCAATTCCATATATATTTGCCTACCAATCCCTGCAACTGCAAATATATACCCATCGATCTATCGGTTCATATATCTCCGGATTCCACAAGGAGATCATGACTTTTGAGTGAGTTTCCCTTCTAAATTCTTATCTTCTTCTTCTTGCTATTTCTCATTTCTTGCTCCCAATATCTCCCATAAAAACCTGTATTCATTATCACTTCAATCCATTCACACTTCGGAAAAGATGGCTACCAGTAAGAAGCCTAGCAAAGAGAGCAAACTGAAAAGGATTCTGAAGGTGCCCCTCAAGATTTTGACCAGCGCCAGGGACTTCTACATGAAAGGCATGACTGAATACTCAGACCAGGTTTATGTGATGAGTAACCCTACAGGAAATCTTAATAACATGCCTCGCAGTTACAGTGTCAGCTCCTCAAAATCAAACCACTTCGATGATGATTACAGGGAGCTTATAAGGGCTGCATCCACAAGGAGTACTTTAGGACGTAGCAACAACATGGATGTTCGTGCAAGACAGCAATATATTACTCGTGATAAAAAATCTGCAGCTGAAGTAGCAGACAATATGTCTAGGAGTCGTAGCGTTGCTATTGGAAGGATCGACGAAGAAACATCGACATGCGACTTTGATGAAGATCAGGATGTCAAGGCTAAGACTGGTCATGTTTATCCCAGAAGCAGAAGCTATGCTGTTTCTAAAAGAACTCCTACTAGGGCGTTTTAAGCAAAGGAAAGATGAAGAAAGGGGCCCGAAGTTCCCCTCCATCTTCACATGTCAAACCTCCTTGATCTCTTGTTTTTCATCGGTATTCACAGTGTCTGTTATGGCTTGTCTTCCAGCTTTGTCACATGTACCGTTCGTGTTTTTGTTTTGAAATAAATCGAATTTTATACTTAATTTCAAAGGTTTGGTGCTAGAATGCTTTGAATGAATACAATTCATTAAGATCCAAAGAAATTTGGGGTGTACACCATGATCTAAAAAAAGAGAAAAAAAAAAAGTGTTGATTTGTTCAAATGTGTTAGACTAACTAAATCCCCATTAATACATAATTACGCCTTGACTGGTAAATACCTTGACCATACAACATGAAAGTTGGACTGGTTCAAAACTCCAGTGGATGGGCATGACACGAAGGCAAATAAAGTGGAGTTTTTTCTACTTGGGGCTGGCAAAAATTCCCAGTTCACAATTATGATGAAGTGTTCTATATATGCATTTGCAATATTTTTCTAATTAATGTCTTTATCATGAACTCATGATAGTTTCCATATGATCAAGTAATATTGCATTTTTTGATGTCATATAATGTCGAGTGCGGCGGGTGGGTTGGTCACCGTCTGTTTGCCCGTTGGAGAGTCAAGGATCGATACACGTAATACTTTTTTTATAATGCGGTTCGGCCACGCCTCTGCCCAAAATGGCGGCAGCTCTATCTCTTCTCTTTGGCTCTCAATTGTGCTTGGTGCTGCTGCTCATATATATATATTAGGTCTATTTAAAGCCAAAGCATGGGGCCAACAGCATGCATTGAGCTCCAGCTAGCTTAATTTCTCACTTTCAATGGTCCTTCTTCTCCCACCAAGATATATAGTACTGTGGTGGAGTGATGATCAGCCTCTTTTGCTCTCCACTTATCCTACCATTTCATTCATTTTCGCTTCACATATATAATTCTGTCAATGATATTGGCGTGTTAAACCCAAAATCAAGTACCATTTTTATGTTTTTTTTTCCGAGATAGTTTTCATTTACTTAAAATTATTTCCTTGATTTTAAATAAGTGTTCTGTATATATAGGAATTAGAGATTGTTTTTTATGTTAGTACACATGTAATAATAAAAAAAACTCAAATCAAACCTTATTAATATTCAAAACTTATCACTACGTCATGAGCATATAACTAACTCTAAAAAGACAAAAAACAAGTCTTAAAAATAAAATTTTCAATTACAAAATACAAAGGAGTGAAATTAAAAAAAAAACAATATAAAAAGATCTAAAACAAAACAAAAGACAATAAAAAAAAGGGATCAAATTTGACATAAAAATAAACCAAAATCAAGTGTTAAGAGATGAAATTTAAAATAAAATTCAATTAGAAAAAGGATAAATAAATAAATAAACATCAATTAAAAAAATAAAAATCAAATTTGATATAAAAATTAAACGAAATCAAATGATGAAGAAAGAAATTGAATAAAAAAATAAAATAAAATAACAATTAAAAAAATAAAATAAAAATAAAAATTTGGTATAACCACACCATCAATCCACCACTGACACTTATCCAGCCATCAGAAAGATCCGAGGGCTCCACTCCTAAATCCTAATATATATACAGCACCAACTAATAGTACTAAATCACACTAATGATACTGATCTTGTCTTAATTAATTTCAAATTTATATATCTACTTGTATTTTCAGTCTTGGAAAAACAGGATTCCAAAACAAGATGTACCCTTGCAAGCATTAACCCCAATTCCTGGGCACTTTCCGCCAACCCAAACACATGCCAAAGCTTCCAACGTCAGGGACATACATTTCCCTCTATTAACTGACACTAACAAGTCTGCACCATTTCACCAAGCTAGTGGCAAGAATGCGCGGTGAAGAGAAGCGACGCCAGCTCCATGAGGCCATTCTTAACACTCTTTATCCACAACTACATGTACAATTTCTGTCGCATACAATGCCTGTAATTTTCGTTTTCTTTTCATTCACATTCTGAATGTGGATTAAATGAAATGCAGGAAACAGAAGATGGAAAAGGCCCTGTAAGCACAGCGAATGATGGGTTTGATGTTAGCCTGGTCCCAGGTTTGAGTCGTTTATGCTATTATTTAATCAAAAGCCCTTGGTCACTTAAACACAATACTTGAGATTGTTGAGCTTTTGAATGCAGATGATTATGGGCTGCGACAGAGTGGTTCATCGACAAGTGAGGAAGATGATGGTGATGATGAGGGCAGATTAGAATCGGAGACCCTCAAGTTAACTAGAGCTCAAAGGAAGAGGCTACGTCGAAAGAAGCTCAAGGAGGATATTTCTCGTCGAGGAAAAATTATTGGGCCGTTGCCTTTGTCAAGCAATGATGGAGAAGGTGGTTGTAGTAGTGCAGTTAAAGAACGCAGCCCAGCTGTTCGAGAAAATGCTGATGAGGATGATAGTCATCTTAGTGCTGCTGCCAGTAACAACCCTGGTAAGAAAACTAGCAGACCTCTTGATGTATTTTTTTAGGAAACAACTTGATGCTTTTATTTGTTTATGAGTTTTCTTCAGGAGGTGGTGCTAACCAGAGTAAGCTAAAGCAGAGGAGGATGGCTAAGAGGCTGGCAAGGGAAAGGTTGAAGCCTTCCATTGTGGAGACTGATGTTCAGGGCCAAACTTTGAAGTCTACAACAGAGGAGACCGGTGACCAAGGTTAGAAATTGGAGTAGAAATGTTGTTGAGAAATGCCGTCCATTTAACTTCAGTTGACAAGTCTTTCTGAAAGCTTTTGATCTTTTATTAGCTGTTGCAACAGTGTGTATTCATTGTAGAGTGCATTGTTTCTTGGATTCTTGAAACAGATCAGATAAGAACAACACTATGATGCTAGTCCATGCAGATTGCAGATGAAAGGAAAATCAAATAAGCAGCCTCTATTCTATTGTGATAGATATTCATAGGGTGGATTCACAAGGAAACTAAGCACTGCTATGCCGTCGTCTTTCAGAGCTTGAACATGCATTTCTCACTTGACTTGATGTTGGCTTGAGTAAATTGGCTGTTTTAAGTCTTTTAATAATTTTTGTACCAACGATAACAACTTAGTGTTGATCCTACAAGTTTTTGGACTGCCCAATTATCTAGCTGATAGTTCCTTGTAAGCTCCTTCAAAGTAGCCAATACATGCTGTGATCCTGGACTTCTAACACCATTGTAATTCAAGATTCGTGGTCCTAAACTTCTCACACCATTGTGATTCAAAAGCTGTTCAAGATTGTACAGCCAAATGGAAATTTAGCTACTTTAAATTGTCCAGAGGCAGAATTGCTGCAATAAAAAGAGATGCTTCTTGATAAAAACAATCATAACAAAGCACATGCATGAGCAGCCAAGTCACAACAACTTAATGGAAAAGGTGTGTCATGGCAGCCATTTTTATACCCCTTTTCTTTGAACAAGAGATTTTGATTTGAACCAAAAACCACGTGTTCACACATCTTTCCATCTGGATTTGCAGAATAATCTTGTGCATAATTAAAGCATGCGGGTTAGAGCTTCTGGACCTTAATGACCTTTCAAATGGCAGTTTTCTTCTCTTGAAGATTCAAAGATGGATTTAAAATTGCACTCCAACGAGGTTTTCCCACTCGTAATTGCTTCCTCTCATAATTTCTCGAGAACCAAACAAATTCTCTCAATTTCAGAACAAAAATTAAAGAATTGATAAACCTAGAAAGGAAAAAATCGAAGGAAATAAAAAAAAGAGATTTAAATTACTCCAACGAGGCCAGCACTGTCAAGCTTTGATCTTTTCAAATTAACAAATTCTCTCTCTCTCTCTCTCTCTCTGCTTTGATCTTTTCAGTTCATATGGTGTGTTTAAAGTAATTGGGGTTTTGATTTTCTTTTCCCCGCGAACAACACTGTCCAGCTTCTCTCGCGCGCCACAAACCAGCAACAACGATGTGGGTTTTTTTCACTCCCACGGACTCCTATAGCTAAGGAGTTGGTTTAGCTAAGATCCACTTGGTGAGGTCTTGGCGGCATGTGCTGTAGAAATTTCCAATCGTTATCCCCTCGAGGCTTCACATTTCGTACAAATGAGAGCGAAACAGCGACAAGTAATGAAACACAGGGATAATTGCTAGGAAAAAGACAGACATGAGAGCGAGAGGGAGTTGGATTACGTGCAAGTATGACAGAAATATTGCTAGAAATCATACACAACTTGCTTTTTCTTTTTAAATTTTCAATTTTTTCTCATGGGACCGACCACGTTGCAAACTTCAAAATTCATTCCAAAATTATTTTAAAAATAAATTCATTCTATATCTTCAACCAAAATATATTTCTAGTTTATTTCTTTATGCATCATTACTTCTTCATCACTTATATTTCTGTATTTATTCCAGGACAACAAGCAAACAAAAAATGCATCCAAAAAGTTGAAATCAATGGAGGCTCAGACTTAATTTTGAAATGAAGAGCATAGGTTCAAAAGGTTTTGTGAATATTATTGATGTTACGAACCAACTATCATGCTTGGCCGAGAAAGCTACAAGACAAACCCGAGCCTGCAGGGTAAGCATGGAGACCAATCATCTCTCAAAAGAAGGAAAAAACCTACAAAGAAATAAAAGGAGTGAATTCTGCAAGAGCCTCTTCATTTATACACGGCTGCTGGTGAAACACAATATTCCACTGCCTTCAGCAAGACTAGTTGAGGACAACGGCTGCATGTTAATTCAGCCATCCCTTGCCAACAGAGAATATGCAGCCATGTCGCATGACGGCACCAGAATGGAAGGCTTGAACCACCCTAGATAAGGTTTCTGCCATTCAACAAAGGATTCGCATGAGTAAGTGCCGAGTACTAGAAAATCATGTATAATTCAATTTTATACATGAAAGTCACTCAGAAAACTGAGATAGTAGATGAAACATCATTCTGTTCAGCTGCTCGAGAACAACTAACATCCACGGCTAGAATCTTCCAGGATCGAATGATCTGCCGGAAAGGATTTGGGAATTGGGATCATAAGGTAAGGCCGGTGAGTTCACATTGCCTATTTTTCAGAAATCAGCACAATGTCAATGCTCATCTAAGGTTATGGATCTGCTATTGTATTCAAATCCAGTGATCCAGAATCCTGATGCCCAAAACATAGGCATTGTAGCAACCTACCGTAAGGTAGTCACTGATCTACCATAGGTGGTCTAAAGAAAACAGGATGTCAAACTTAGAAATCTTAAAAGGAATAAACCCAGGATCTTAGTCCCTATAATGCCCAGAAAAGCGCCATGATTATAAGTTCAAGTGGCATGCCAGCAATTCCATTCTTTATGTGCATAAACTCACTCACCCACCTAACAAAATCATGCTTCCATCATACAAAGTCCTTGATAAGTGGAACATTATCCTTCAATCATGCACCAGTTTAAGCCCCAAAAAGCAAGAATATCAACAGACTTGCACATTCTAATGCAGATAAAGCAAAAAGGAAAAGGAAACAAAAGATAAAGCAACCACACACAATAAAGAACCTCGAGATACCCATGCTAAAAAGTGCCACTACATGTTCCTCCCTTATCGCGACTCAAATTTATGGGTTGCAAAGCCTTCAATTATGGCCATGGTGTTTTTTACTCTTTCTTCAAGGAGTAAAGCACACCATGGCCACCAAATCATTGATTAAAATTGGTCATAAAATCACTCCATGCATTCATCATTATTATTACTTTATACTACAAATAACTAATCACCATGCTATAAGGGGAAAAAAAACCCATAAAACTTTAAGTTACTCTTTGAAATTATTGTTTAAAGCCTGTTTGTTATGTTTTCTAGCTCCAACCGCAGTTTTCACCATGAAAACACGAGTCCAAAAGGGTGTTCGGCATTGTGCCCAAAACAACCTTGAAATTTGAATTTTTCATTGCAGTGTTCTAATATTTTCAGATTATTTTGATGTAATTAATATACTGATACATTTATCATTTTAAAAAGCAGTAGCAACAACAACAAAAAAGAGAAATAAAGCAACAAAACTAACCTTTGTTTTTCCTTCTTGTTGTAATCAATTTATTTACCAGGGCCCGTCATCAGGATAATCAAACGACGTCTCGGTGACGGTGTTAGAATCCAGTAAATCAGGGTGCACGAAACCATATTTCCTCAGAACTTGATTGTCAGCAAAATTCAAAGCCTTGACCATCCCATTCCAGCAAGTCTCCCCTTCATACATCTGATTGTGGTCCCCGCTACAAGGTTGGCAGCCAGTAAAATGCGTGATAAACGGTCTTCTCCAGCTGCCTTTTCCATTCCCTGCCTCTCTCAGGTGTGGCTCTCTAAACACACCGTATTGCTCACTCACTTTCTCTGCATGTCGTCTCCTCAATTTCCCATCTTCCTTTTCTAACTCCGTGTACTTCTCCGTTATGTTATCGTACGTTGGCAGTATATCTGCCCAATAACCTTCAAAATAATACTCCCCTTCTAAGTAAATCTTCCCCGTTAAACTCTTATCTTTGTAAAGCAAATATGTCAAACCCGACTGGTCGTCTGACTCGGGGAACAGTTTGTCCTTGAATACTGACCGTTGGATCTCACCCCATTTTTCATATTCTGAACTCATAGGACCCATGCCGCTCCATTTCTCCATGAAATCCATGGACCACTGACAGTTTCTAATCAGAAAAACGCCAGCGTTTAAAGCAGTCCAGCTCTTCTTCTCGTAGATCAGTTTTTCCCACCCGTGAACGATCAGATTATGTTTCTTGTAATCGTAACGTTGCAATGGAAGCTTGTACTCCATGTCGGTGAACATAGCATCCGAGTCAACCCACCAAATCCACTCAGCTTCTGGGTGAGCCAACATGGCTGCTTTAACGACGGGTAGTTTGGCCCAGTAACTATGCATTTTTGGATGTAACAAAACGTTGTTGTAAAAGATATCATAACCGTGGATTCTACAATAATCAACTTTGTTTTTAAAGAACCTTAAGAGTAAATGATCACCTATTGGGTTCTTACATGGTTTTGGTTGTGATCCAGTCACAAGAACCACACGATCACGAGCACCTGGGGCAAACGAAGGGTGGTGTTTAAGCCACTCCTTTCGCTTCTCGTCCCAGTTCTTGATCGGTTTCTCGATAGAGTAACTCAGTTCTTGATCGTCATAGAAGGTCTGGTCTGGTGGGTCGTAGTGTAAACTGACTTCAGGGTTTTCTTGAACGCATTCATGGGCATGGGTGTTGGCGACAGATTTCGCACTTGTTTTGGGGTCGAAATTGCGAGAAAGTGCATAGGACCAAAGTGACCAAACTAGTAAAAAAGCCAGTAAAGCAGCACCGAGATAGAGAGACCCATCACTGAAACAGGAAGAGGGTTTGGTTCTGACACTTGATTTAGCCATTGGAGAGAACTGAGACTTGCTTTGAGACAATTCTGGCGTGACCATTTTACAAAACAGCAGCTATATAGTATGCAGAGAGAGATCAACTAGGTTAGTATTTTGTTTGGCTTGTGTTATGGCAAGTAGTGAGAGTGCAAGTTTATTTCGTAAGTAAAGCTTTAAAGCACCTACCAATCTTGAGTCCTAAATTTAGAGCAAGTTTTGGTGGTGTTTATAGCGAATAAGGAGGCAGGCTCTGTTGTTTGTGATTAATACAGTGGAGAGTAGAGAGCGTCGGTTTCATGCGCCTGGGAGGCTAAAATGCGCCGGGCTAGCTAAATTAGGGCTAGAAATCACATGATACCTGTCTTTCTATATTTATTCTACATAGGTTATTTTATTTTAAATTGGATTAAATCAATTTCTGCTCGCCTATTTAGCTTTTCTCAAACTAAAGTTTTTATTTTTACTTATATCAAGTTTTATTTTTATTTCTCAAACTAAACCAGATTTTTACTTATAGGTAATTGCTTCGGTTTTTGAAGCAAACAACAAGAAACAATTATTTAGTTTAAAAAAAACTCTATTCATTGTTCATGAACCCATTATTATTTGCGTCCAAAACGAGGGGTTACTGAAAACAGCACAATATTACTTCTTCTGCCGTAGAGTGTGTTCACTATTCATTTAAGTGAACTGTGAAGTGACTTCACTGTTCTGGCCGGATTAAATCTGGTTTAAAATTAAATATATTAAATCAGGTTTGATTTAGTAAAATAAAAAAAATTATTTTTATTTTTAATTGTCTTTTATTTAAAAAAATTAGTGCTTAACATTATTCAATGACATTCCATAAATTAGACGGAGATCGCTTGATGATGTAGCATTTGCAGAATTTGATCGCAATTTCAATTTTATTCCTGATTATATTTTACCTGAAGTTGTTGTGCGCTTAAGAAATTAAAAAAACTGTAGTCCTTGTCGGATGTATTTCATACGTGATGGAATTGTAGATGGTTTAATGGAACAATAAAAAAAATATTTTATATAAAATATTATTTATTTCATGATTAAATAGCAGTAGTTAAATCTACAATATTTAAATTAAAAACCATTAATATTAATATATTTTTAAAAAAATTATTTTATAACCTCAATTTGAAAAGCATTTTTAACTAAACACATTAAACTACTTTTTATTTAACCTCAATTTCAACCACAGTTTTAATCAAATCAATCTTAACCAAAAGTACTTTTTATAAAATAATTTTTTTAAACCACAGCTACAAAAGTTACGACAATACCAAACACACTCTAAATTATATAAATTTAATTTCACACTACTAAAAAAAATTAGAAAAAACCACAAATAAAAAAAATATTCCATTAATATATCGATAAAAACAATTATAAGAAACATTATCATATGCACGGCACTTGAAAGATTTTGAAAATATCATTTATACTCCTATTTTCTGCTCTAAAGTCTTAAAACATTATATATGCATCATGTTTTGAATTTTTCTCGTGCATATATGGCTCTAAGGCTCTCAAGCCAACTTAAAAGCTTTGCTATCATTCTCGAATCCGATTTAAAAAATTATATTTAAAAAAATTAAAATTATTCAAACTACACCAAAATGACATTATGATAAAAAAAATACACTTGATAAAAAATCTTAAGAATGAATAAGATATATTTATCAATTATATTTTATAAAATAAAAATTATTTTTATTTAACAAAAAGTATCAGGTTCGAAATAAAGATCAATAAAGGCTCCACTTGTCACATACATAAAAGTTAATAAAAAATAGTTTTTAAATATTTTAAAAAAATCTTATTTATAATTTTGTCAAAGGTTTTTATTCACTTTAAGCCGGCTTTGTATAGCATTTTAAAAAAATAGATATTTTTTTTTTATCTTTTTTAGTTATTTTTATTTGAATGAAATACTTTTTATATTCAGTATTATTAGGATTTTTTAGTTTTTTTCTATATAAAAAGTTATAATATTATTTTAGCCAGCGGAGATGTAGATAAATAAAAATTGAACATTTTAATTGTCTTTCTATATTTATATTTATAGTGATTTTGTTCTTTAAAAATATCAATATGTAATAAACTCTTTATCCTTTACTTTTTTTTGCATCATATTTTTTATATTATAAAATATAAGAATAAAGCATTTAAATTTTAAACGAGTAAAAATAGATATTGGATGTGAAAAACAGAGAGGCATGTGTGATGTTCAGAGTTTAGAGACTTTAGACAAGACATGGCGTGAACTATGGCTTTCATGGGACGCGTGTCGGTGAGGTGTTGCATTTTAGAAGAGACACGTGAAAATGCATCGGCCGACACTTTTTTGTTTTTTAATTGAGAAAGCGTTTTTTTATTTTAATTTTCTCTTCATATTAATTTTTTAATTCAAAAAATTGTGAACATAAATGCTATCACAATATTGAATTTTAAAACTATAAAGAAAAAATTGTTTAGTTAGGAAAATAGCTTCTATTTTATTTTCTTAACGAGCCTCACATATAATTATATTTTAAAATTTAATTTTATAAAAGTTAAAATAATATAATTTTTATTTATAAAATATATCTTTAATTTATTTTATATGAAAAAATCCTTTTCATAACAGTTTTAAGCAATTAAAAATATCTTTTTAAAATAATTTTTATTTAAAATACAACCACAAAAAATACATGAAATCAAAAGCTTTATTGTGAGAGAAAACAAAAGGACGTACGTATTATATAAAATATATCTTCTTTTTTTTTTGTTACAGTGGAAACAAAGAAAAAAAAGACTAAACAACTCTAGGGAAGCTAATTCCCATGATATCTGCTAGAAGAAGCTGTTGCAAGGCTGGAGGAGGCTCCTCCCAGATCATCAAACCATTGTCGCAGGAAGTTGCAAGCTTTGCCATAATACTAGATGTTTGCTACAATTAAATAAGGTTTTAGTGATTAAATACTGAAATTTTGTATGCTATGTACTGGATATTTACCTATTTACCAGTAATTATTTACTTATATTTTATAATTGACTCGTAATTAAAATTAAGGTATAGTAACAGATTAATGACTAAATTAGGGGGGGAAACAAAGAAAGGGAATTGGCAAGCCAAAGTTGCAATAGCCTACTCCTCCATGTGAGGAGGCAGACAACTTGGTGAGGCATCTGCAGACACTGTGACGGTTCTGAGCATAGTTGGGTTCTGAGATTAGTTAATTTTAACGGACATACAAAATTAATATAAAGATTAGGAATAAAAAATCTCAAACAACAGCTGAGAAGCATTTCGCTTTTCCACTGCATCAACTTAAAACTTATTTATTGATACACAATGACATTAATCTACGATATCATCAACTACTTTTAGCATTCAGGATGTACTTTCCTCAGCATCCTTCCAGGTCTCGCCACTTGAGGTAAACCAGCCCTGCATGGTAATGAGTATAAGCTCCAGCCACCACCAATACATGGAAAAGCTGGTGGCTGTGCCCTGCAATGTCGAATTTCCCAGGCATCCATCTCTCCGGAATCCTGGTGGCATAAACCAGTGCTCCGAGTCCATAGAAAATCCCCATCAAAACCTCATAGCCAGTTGTGTGAAGGGCTTCAGGTTGATGCCAGAACAAGATAAGCTTGTGCAGAATAGGTGCTATCCCTGACAAACCCATGCCGAGGAAGAGGGACGCACGAACGGTACGAAATTCAGGGTTTTGAAACACTGGCAGGAGCGAAACCATTATTGTGGAAACTCCCAAGACAGTTATGAACCCCATGTAAAGGTTACAGAAAAAAGGATTGCACATGAAGGAGTAGTACACCGGAGGGAAAAAGGAGGTAGAAATAAGGGCTGCAATTCCGGCATAGTCAAGCCTAAGCAGGATGTATGATGAACGCTTGGAGTGGCACGAGAGAAGGTGGCACGTGCTGCTAGCTAGCAAGCAAAACATGGCCCCGCCCAAGAAAGCATAGAATGGCCATCGTGTGATTGGCCTCATCATCATTAGGGGTGCTATTATGTTTGCAACATCCTCCTTCACGGTCCGCTGCATTTAATAGGATAAAAAAAAGAAAAAAAAAAAAAACATTAGCCAACCCAAGGTTCAAGATGAGGAAAGAAAACCAACGAAAACAGAGACAGAAGTTTAGATGGAAGATTCCAAACACAAACTACTGAATATACAGAACGGTGGAGAGCCACCACTGAAAATAAAACCAGCATCAATAAAGAATACTCTTTCATACAGTTCTCTTCTCGCAACTGTTGATAGATTGGACTGCAAATCTAATCATCGACATAAAAACACCATTTGATCTGTGCTAAGGTGTGACAGACTTAAAATATTGGCAAAAAGCAGCGGTGCGAGATATGATAGCCCATTCAATAAAATGCACCTTCAGCATCGAATAGGTTCTCCTGTGACTTTATG
Organism: Populus trichocarpa; assembly: GCF_000002775.5. Classification (NCBI taxonomy): domain Eukaryota; kingdom Viridiplantae; phylum Streptophyta; class Magnoliopsida; order Malpighiales; family Salicaceae; genus Populus; species Populus trichocarpa. The sequence continues at coordinate 409,466 of NC_037291.2, read as the reverse complement.
CAGAACTTAGTTCTATGTAACTATGTTACATGTAATTACTTGTCAAATAATGCAGTCCAAGAGTATAGATAAGTGTTGCTTTCACTTCTCATCATAGAAAAAGTAATGCATTTACACAATATAGTTTGAACTATCTTCTTAACATATTAATGGCTTCTATGCAAACAGCACAAATTTCAGTTGCAAGCCATCTGTTGCTCAGAAACTTAGTTGAGAAGTTTTGAGATTCAGAGCTCATGTAATTGGCAAGTTACCTATTTCTGATTTCGCACAAGTTTAATCAATCTTTTAAATGCAAAGAAGGCAAAACTCAATCTTTCAAATATTCAGTTCCCAGGACAGTATCAATCAACACACCACAACAAAAGCAAAGGATGAAAGAATTTCATGGACAACATTCTTGCTAGAATATGTAATGACAAGATTAAAACTAAGAATACCTCAGAAGACAATAGCAAGTTAGCAATCAGCCCTTTACAGGTAGAGCCAAAACGTCAGAGGCAGAGACAAGTTTTAAAACTAAATTGTCGATGAGATACTTCCATTTGTTAAGATCAGAGCAGAGTGGAAAATAACCAAACACTTTTCCTAACTTTTACTTATAAAGAAAAGATGAAGATATATGAAATTCATTGTCGGGAAATTCAATGTCATTACAGAATTAATCCGAAGCATTGAGGAAAAAGATCGTTACCAGAACATAAACATCAGTCTGGTTACCATGTGAGAACCGCTCAGGCAAACAATTGTATAGGAGGTCCATAACATGCCATCCTGAGAGTGATGGAAGCATATCAATTGAAGGAAATGTACTCTTCAACTCCTCCCTAAGTTTGTGAAGATCAGGCATGGTGGGTAAAGAGGGGAGGCACTCTTGCAATCTGTGCAAATCAGCTTTTAACACCTCTGGAAGATGGAGAGAATGAAGATCAACAACCTTTGGAACCTTCATTGCAGTGTATATGGTCAAGGAAAGGAAAAGGAAGAACCCAATCAAATGCCTGCAGTGAATCAATAATCTGTAATTAAAGACACAAAGCAGAACATCTAACTTATGAACCAAAACTTAAGAAAAATTTTGTATCCTCTGATTGTTGTCCTCTTATCTTCAATTCCTCATTCCAAATGGAAACATCACGGTCACATAGACAAACAGAACACTACTTTGCTAAATACAAAATCCAAAAAGCCTCAAACTTTTCAATACAAAATCAAGCAAGAAACATAAGCGATCAATCTTCTCTAAACAGTAAAGAGCCCCAACAATCCACGTATTGCCAGCATCTACAACAGTTATCACACAAACAAAAAACAAGAGACTTTAACTCCTTCAAAATACGAAATAGTGGGTTCCTAACAGAAGGGAAACTTACGTCCAAACATTCAATGTCTCATTATGGATAGTGAAGACACTGAGCAGCACCTGCTTCAATGGCCATTCAGGACGGTAATGGCCCACAATGAACTCATTGTCCCTTAAATATCCAGGCAAAGAATGGTACTCTACAAGCTGATACTGAGCTTTGTTACATAATCTCTTCCCTTTTCCTTCCCTTGAAACAGTTGCTGGGAGCTTCTCAATTGTTTCAGTTATCAGCTCCGAACCCTCAATCATTTCATTTACACCAGCCATTCTCTGTTGAAACAAATGCATGCATGCCATAAAAAAAATATCAGATCATTTCAAATAATAGCTAGCACCCAATTTTCAAGTAACATTTGATCGTCTAGGACACAAAAGAGGGAGACGAAAACGACAGAGAAAAAACTTGTCTCCGGGAATTCACTGAAAAAATTGTTCCAAAAACTAATTAATTTATGTTTTTGTATCTATCTCTTTAACCAACACGTTTCTTCTGATCTGTCTTTTTCTATCTTAGAACACTGCCTGAATGCAATCTAGAAATCTTATAATATGTTATTCATAGATATTCTATTTTTTTATGTGAGGGAGAAGAATACAAGTCCTAATATAGTAAATAATATCTCTGTATATTTAATATTGTTGAAGATTTCCAAGTTTACGTTTGATGAACATTCAGAATCATTCATCAACGTTTTATTTCATCGTTTTTTTCAAGGGAAACCACAAGATTCATAAAAATAAAAATAAAAGAATTCAAGAAACTCTAAGTTGATGACGTCTTTTATCGAATTCATTCCAAGAAAAAGAAGGAAAAATAAAATGGGGATAGAAAAGAAGCAAGAAACCAAATGAGAAGACGGTACCTGAAACTGAAACTGAAAACGCAGATGACGATGATGATGATAGTCTTCACGTACAAAAGAAATGACAAGCTCTCAAAACTAAAAATAAAAAATAAAAACACAAAGGTTATTGCTCAAGCCTTAAGGTTACACGTGGCTGTGGGAGAATGAAGAGAAACAGAGAGAGGAGAGGAGACGCCAAATTTATTCTTATAGAAAGAGCTAGCGAGACCGACACAGAGAAGCGTGGGAAAGTAGAGAATGAGAATAAAGAGAGAGAGATGCTTTTGAATGCGGAGATTCTTATGATGGTTATGCTTCCGTGGTAAGTTCAAATTAACTGATATCATTGTTTTTTTATGATATTTTTATATTAAATAAGTATGATAATTATTATTTTTACCCTAAAGGAGGAGTACGGGCACTGCAACTTTAATGCTAGCGTTTATTATTGTTACCGTTTTTTTTTTCTGTGTCTGTTGGGTTCTAAGTTTTAAATGTATTTATTTTTAACGTGGTGATAGTTATTTTATAAAATATGTTTTACTTGATAATATATTAAAATAATTTTTTTATTTTTTAAAATTTATTTTTAATACCAACACATCAAAATAATATAAAAATACCTAAAAAACTAATTTAAAAAAAAACTTAATTTTTTACAAAAACATTTTCTGACCGCAAAATCAAAATGAGATTCTCCTTCACTGCTGTGCCTTTAATTACAAATTGCCAAACAAAATTAATTACTTTCTTCCTTTCAGCAAGTCTCTAGTTCAAACATCCCATTATAAGTGGCTGAGGGACCGTATTTTTAAAATTTTAAATTTTTTATTAAAAATTAATTTTTTTATTTTTTTATATTGTTATGATATGCTAATCTTAAAAATAATTTTTTAAAAAAATATATTATTTTAATATATTTATAAACAAAAAATATTTTAAACCACCACAGTCACAATTCCAAACTGTCCTAAAAACACGTTTAATTGACTAGTAATCAGGGATATAATTAATAGAAAAACCAAATAGTTAACCGTTTGACTTGTTCGATAAAAAGAAAACAATTCCAAAACGAAAAGACAGAAAATATCTTTATGAGTAATATTATAATATTGCAAGCCGTTCTACCCTGACTTTATAATTAAAGTTTAATTTATCTTCATGAATATAATGATTATTGATTAAGCCGACGTAAAATCAATATGCTAGTTTTTTTTATATATTTTTTAATTTCAAGTATGACAGGTTAAGGATAAGAATTGAACAACTCGATAATACAAGCCTCAACGTGTCTCGTTGAAAAAAAAATCCAGTAAACCAAAATTTCCTCAAACTCAGCTTCGTATCATTTAGGGCCCACAAAAGAGGCACTTCAGATGACACGTAGCACGTGTGGAACAACACATTGCCATTCAATCTATCATTGCCTATTAATAGTTATTGTTCACAGTACTCATCCATTTAGGTCCAACTTTTGGTCATTTTGCAGTTTTTGTGTATAAACTAAGCTAAATAAAAACTATTCGAATATTCATGTTAATTAAAAAAAATTATACTTTGATTACTATTATTATTCAAAAAAAACTGGACAATTAATAGTGATAGTTATTATTTGAGTCTTTTAATTTTTGTTTTAAAAACATATTTTATTTTTTAAATATTTTTTTTAAAAAATCAATAATTTTATTACACTTAATATCACAATAACCTTTAAAAATTAAAAAAAAATTGATATATAACTTTTTAGATGGAAATATATTATTTAAAAACTCGTTATTTAATATTATAATCACTAAAAATTCTAATTTATCAACAAAAATTTTATAATTCAAGACTGATTGCTTTAAAAAATATATATACTATCCCCATAAAATATTCTGTCTAAAAGAGACCGCATTGATGCTTTTATCTTAAATCACTGTGGTTGCTATATTATTAATGGTTTATCTATATTATTATTGACGACTTACGACGGCGCGTGGGTGACACGCATAGCCCGTGGATGGCAACGCGTGCAAGTGACGCTTCGGTGTATTTGGAGGCACAAGCAAAGTTTTGGATTTTATTTTTTACACAGGTCTGCTTCTTCTGGTTTAGGAGGAAAATAGGGGTTAGCTTGTGAAAATCAAAGGAACGGTAGTGGAGATGAAAATCTGCTAGTGATGGGGTTGTTTTTGGTCAGCGGGTGGTGTGCAGGTGCTGTCGGGTTGAAAGCTTGAAATAGAGGAGGGAGGCTATCTTTGGGTATGTTTTAGCTTGGGGTTTAATGGGTCTATGGTGGCTCTATGGCGTTTACCGAGTGAGGAGGCTGGTATTGGGTCGACTGCGTTGGTGGCTGGATCGTGTGTGAGTTGGTGGCGGTTCAGTGCTGGTTCAGTCAATTAGAGATGGTATGAAGGGAAAGGTTATGGTGTGAGAGCTGGTCTAGGTGGCAACTGGAAAAAAGAGAGAAACAAATAAAAAGCTTGGGGTTTTTATTTGGCGGTCACAGTGGTTTGTGAGGAGTGGCTGACCCGCGAGGGGCTCGGGGTATTTATTTTTAAATTATAATAACAAATATAAACTTTATTTTTTTTAATTTAAAATTTAAAATAAAAGGAGTTAACTGAAAATACTCTGATGGTCTTTTTCAAACTGAAAATCAGGAAAAAATATCTACGAAAAATACATCTTTAATTTTTTTATAAAAAAAAAACATAATCTTAATTAACTTATAAATTATCTAAAATTAAATATCATCATTGTTGAAAATAAAAGTTTGGAGTTTTATCTTGGTTGGTAGTACACATTATAAATTTCAAGAAATTAATTTCTTATAGATGAACACGCACGTGGATAGTCAGACTTGATACGTGACTAGATAATATTTTAATTTAATAATTAAAAACTGGCTTGATGATGATTCCCTTGAGACTATTTTTAGGGCACAGCCCTCTTGTCGATCCAGTGCGTTGATAAATTTTAAAATATATTTGTTATAATTTGATATATAAATACTGTAAGCAACTTCCATTTTCAGCACTTGCTTGGAGACATGTCTTGGCTTGACTTGAAATCCTTGCTACAGCATTTCTTCGCAAGACATTTCCCTGGGATGGTTGCATCAAGTGCTTTACCACGAGACAATTGAGGCGTGTTTTGCTTAATAAGGTTGTAGCATCCTCGCACCATTTCCTGTTTCCATTTTTGTCATGAAACCGTAATTCTATTACTTTGATTACATTTAATCTATTACAGACAAAAGTTTATACACATAAGAACAAGTTAATCATCAGAAGTCGTTCTTACACTTCCCTGACCAGATTTAATGAAGATAATACTGGAGATTTACCTTGCTCATTCTGTTGTGAAAGCACTCCAATTTGGGGCAACCAATACTCTGATCAGTCACCCATAGCACTGCAGCTGCTGCTATTGTGGATGGAGTATAAGCCAAGATATTCATCACTGTTAAGAATTCATGCAAAGCTAGCTGTAATTCTTGTATATGTAAAAGAGATTGAAAGGTTTAATTACCCTAGGAATTACCTCTACATGTGCTGATGATAAGATCGGATGAATGAGCTAAGATGAGATTTTTACTTCTGGGGCTGAGATGTGAAAGCTTAGCAATGAAATAATGCAGAAAAGAGAAAGGTGTAATGATGTGTAATCGCCACTTGAGACTGCCCATGACCAAAAGCTCCATCCTTCGAACTGTACTTGGTTTAAATAAGAATCTGGGTTCCAATGTTTGTATGTCTAAAAGAGATGGGACTCTTGTTTCCTCCAGTTTTGCTGCTACAGATAGGCAGGCTACTGCTAATAGCTGCAGGGGCCATCCTTTACCTTTCTGCACGAAACAACAATTAATGACCCAATCAATGAGAAATCGAGCGGCTAAATTCTGTCAAATCATTTGGACATGATCCTAATATATATTAGAATAGACAATTATTGATTTTGATGCCTATTTCTTGTTTTATCTATATGCATGTGGCTCCAATCTAGTCACATTATGTCTGTATGATGAATTAACCATTAATCACACTATAATTCAATAATGATCATCTTAAAGTTAAGAACACATTACCTGCAAAGTATGAGATAATATGAAACAATGAAAATAGTTAGCAGAGAGATATGCTGTCTCGGGCCTAAACCGGCAGTAAGCATGCACCTGCAAACCAGAAAGAGTCTACTTAGCAAGGAAGAAAGAAAAAAATACTAAGGGGAGTAGGATTAAAACACTAGCATCAACCTTCAACATCCAATTCAGCGTGTCTTGATGAGCAGAACCAGATTCTGGAATGTCAGGAAACCGAGCAATTAGCTCAGTTTCTGGCATTTGATGAAGCTCGGAAACGAGGATGTTATCGATATAGCTCTCGTCGATATCAACTGGAAAATATGCAGAGTTGATTTCACTAATGCCATCAGCATTATTGGAACAAAGTGCATCCCCAGCTGTTTCATTGCAGTACAAGTTAACAGAAGGAGTGGAAACATCTGCCGAGACAGACATGTTGTAGCTGATTTTTACTCGATTGAACTGATCAACGTCTTTTTTTCCTGTCACGCATTGGAGGAAAGGTTCAGAACTTTTTCGTTGCTTGTGGTGTCTTTGTATGTAATTTATACAGATTATTACAACACTGTTGATTCTGACACTTCACAAATCACAGCATTGAGGTAATTTGCATGAAGCTTCCTTGAAGAGCAGCCAAAATGCTGTAGGGCCAATTCTAAGACAGGCACTGACTGAACTCCTGTTGCAGTGTTTGTCTTGTATCCAAATTTCCTGCAATAATACAGGCTTGCTTAAGGCATGTTTGGGAAAGTTGCGTTTTTTAGCTGTAATTATGGTTTTTAGCTATGATTGTGGCTTTTTAAAAATCACAAATTATAACTTCTAAAAATAATACCAAACTCTTAAAAGTTACAGCAACAACTAAAAGCTACAGACATAACCAAATTGGTGATTTCCACGTGGTCACTCAAGTGGAGTACCTTTTCAAATTTTAACCAAAATGACGACGTTTTCAAGCTGTTTTTAGTCTTACAAGGATGTATCTTGGGCCGGGAGATCTGGTTAGGTGATCTCCCGGCCCAATAAAATTAAAACGCACACCATTAATCCTGTGGAGAAGGCTTGTGAATTATGGTCCTTGGAGATGGGCTCAGATCCAAGGAACAGCATAACTAGCCTTTCTTTGTTGACCCGATTTTTATTTTTTATTAGATGTTTATTAATATAAATTTATTAAGGTAGCTCTTGTGCCTCGTGCATTTTATATATATTTATATATTCTAAATTGAATAATTAAATATTTCCCACCCTTAACACTCTAAATATAATGTATAAGTCGTTTATTTTTCATGGAAATAGCCAAATATTCATAAAAAAAAATATTATTCCTTGATTGTAAATGTTTTAGATTAACGTAATTGGAGGTTGAATTCTTAGTGTTTTTTTATTATAAATACTATACAAAAACATGTATAATTCAGGCGTGTCATTAAAAAGCAAGTGAAATATTCATTGCAATTTCGGGCCTCTTGTTTTGGGATTTTTCTTCTTTTAGTAAATAAAATGTCACCAGATAGATGCTTTAGCTCGAGAATTGTGCTCTTGTTTTTTTACCAAGAACTTCAGGCTAATTTTATAGTTTTTAAATCGAACCGGGTTGCGGGTTGAGAAGATGGACTCTAGATTTTTAAAAAAAAATATTAAAATTAAAATTAATTCAGTATGTTTTTTAACTGGGTTAATCATGTTTTTTTTATATTTTTTTATTTTTAATCCTCTAGCTTTAGGTTAGCTGGATACCATTAGGTGTCAAGGTTTTAAAACAATGGTTGAATCGACACGAGTGACCATAAAAAAATCGTATCATTCTGTTAGGTTACGGAAAGTGATGGGCGGAAAGGAAGTAGATTGAAAGTTCAATGAAAGTTTAGGAGGTAATTGATACAAACGAAAGTTTATGGGAGAAATTGGCTCAAACCTCGAGGAGGTAAACTATGAATTATCATAGTTCAACTTGTCTTTATATTTCAGGCCAAGTTTCTAATATTCTTATACAAGCTAATAGAAATATCCTCAAATAAAAAACTCAAACTTGACTAGATTACATAAAAATATATATATAAATTTGAAAAAAACAAATTGCTGAATGGTATTAAAAACCTTATTTTCATTTTTTTTATGTTTTTTAAAGGTTTGAGTTATATATTAAGAGAGTATTTGGCAGTGTGGTTGCGGTTGCTTTTCAAATAACTTTTTGTGCTGAAATGCATGTCAATGATGTTTTTTTATTTTTTAAAAATTATTTTTGACATCAGCACATCAAAACGATCTAAAACATACAAAACATATTAAATTTTAGCAAAAAAAATGATTTTTTTTTGGAACGTGATTTGCACCGCGTTCCCAAATATATTCTAAGACATGCCTATCAATTTCGAAGCGAATATATGAAAAAATAATGCTTTATTCGAGGATAAATGAAGATTAATTTAATTTTTTTTATTAATGTGGGTGTCCAGACCAGTTTGCGCGTACCTAGATTAATCCCACGGGCCCTGAAGTTAATGATCATGTAAGCCTCCGGTGGCCCTGATGTTTATGAGACTCGAACTGGTGACCTCTAGGGAGCAAACCTAGGGTCTGACCAGTTGAGCTACGCCCTCAAAATTATCAATTTAATATATTTGTAAAAACAAGACAGAGATAAGGTTAAAATGTAAAGATAAATAAAACCATCTAGGTGGTGGCCCAATGGTAAAAGCCTGGGACCAAGAGGTTTGCTCCCTCAATGGTCTCAGGTTCGAGCCCTATGGTTGCTCATATGATAGCCATTGGAAGCTTACATGGTCATTAACTTTAGGGGCCGTGGGATTAGTCAAGGTGCGCGCAAGTTGGCTCGAACACCCACATTAAACTAAAAAAAAAAATGAATGTATTACAGTAGCCATCAGGATGGCTAGGAAATATATATGGTTGGTACTACGTATTCAAATGATTTTATTTTATTTTATTTTCTGATAATGCAAATGGTGGATTGAGAGTGTCGTGGGTTGTGTTGCAATTAAAAAAACTACGAATTGATATTTTTAATGTTTTAATATTAAATTTATTTTTTAAAAAAATAACTATGAAAAAAAATACAGGATAGTGTGTAAATGTAAGTGGAGGCCATCCTATATGTATTCTAGGTAATGAACTTTTACCATCCAAAACAAATTTGACCGGCTAACATAAAAATCAACAAAATCATACTCAAATTGAGTGCCTTATTACCTGATGGGAATGTTGAAAATGCTCCATTGGTTATTTTTTAAATTATTTTTTTGGCTTGAAGATATATTAAAATAGAGTTTTTATAATTTTTATAATTTTTAAAAATATAAAATTTTTTATTTTCATTAAATGTTATTTGAAATACAATTCAAAACCGCGTGGAAAAATCATCATTGAAGGACAAGTTCAACAAGAAAAGCTTGAGAGTTTGTTAAAATCTCACCTCCTCTCACAAATGGTAGGCATGACCACACTGTGCCTCGTCTCAAAACCAAATAGCCACCATTTGGCGTGGGTAGGGTTTTTTTTTTGTAGCTGTTGCTAGATGTGATTAGGGTTAGTTAGCGGTGATTTGATTGATTATAAAATCAAATCCATGGTAGAAAAGAAGGATTTGATTTTAAAGAAGGTGTCCGTCAAATTCTATCAAGTGTAACCCATGATGATCATTCGAAGTTTATCATCATACTCTTCTCCAAAGGGATCAAATTCTATCAAGATGCAAAGGGTAACGCTAAGATGTAGAGCTCAACAAGTAAAAATGCTCAAGTTCCATTATTTCTTGTTAAAAATTAAATAAAAAAAGAATTACAGAAAATCTCCCATTAATTTCTCTGTGAAAAATCGCATCAAGTCAACCATGAATACACCCATTAATTGGCACCCTAAATGCTTTGCATTTAAAACTCTCCTCCACGCCATGCCAGGATTGCCCAGCTGAACACGTTATGGTGCCATTTATTAGTCAAAGAAAAATTTACCACAACGAATTGAATTGCATTGCAGAGAGTGGTTACGATACAATTTAGTGTACAAAATTCATGAAATCTGTCTAACCTGTCTATGAAAATAGCTCACTTTGTGTTTAATATTATGTTTTTTATTTGAAAATATATTAAAATATTTTTATATATTTTTATTTTATTTGTAACACTAGAACATTAAAACTATAAAAAAAACATTTTAAAAAATTATTTTAAATTTTTTAACTTTTAAAATACACTAAAAAAAAACAATGCTTTTCTAGACATGGAGAAAATGCCGTAACATTGAGAGGCCAGAGATGCTGATCTTGTTTTGTAGAGTGCGTAGGTCGAATCTTCAACTTTTGCTGGTCACATCTATATTCAAGTCTCTGTGTGACCATTGCATCCCCAAAACAAAATAGGGATCATTTGGTATGGAGATATTTTAGATTTTTTTCTACTAATTAATTAGTAGCCTTTGATGTTAAAAATATTTGTGTTTTTTTTTATTAAAAATGTTAAATATTAAGGGATTTGAGATGTATTGTTACATCACATTCCCTCCAAATCTAGGAATGCGATTCCCTTCTTAAATGATGGGGATCGCATGCCTTCTTGGTGGGAGGAAATGCGATTTTTTTATTTTATTTTATTTTAATATTATTTTTAAATGATATTGTTGTGATATATTTGGTATTAAAAGAATTATTGTAAATAAAATAGTTAATTCAGATTTTGTGAAGGCATAGTAAAACTGTCAGTGGGGCATGACAAGATTACCTGCCTCAGGTGCTGGGGAATGACATGATTACCATGCCCCAAGCACCCGAGTTGGGCAAGGCAGCCAGACCCCAGGCTTTAGGGTCTGGCATCTGGACCCAAGCCTTGTGAGTTTGCCGATCTGCACTTGAGGTTTGCAAATTCCCATAGGGATTGCAGACTCGTGCGTCTGAGTCTGATTTTTAAAAGGAACCCAAAGCTCTTGGACCTAACATTGCAGTAAGATCCAAATCTAATACTCTTGGATCTATTGTTGCAACTGAATCCAAAGCTTTTAGGTCTATCATTATTGTCAAACTCAATGTTTTTGAGTCTTTGTTTTTTTTTATATATATTATTATAAAAAAAAAGTTAGCCCGCGGCATAACACAATCCATCTAACTAGTTGAATCTAATTGAACATATTAGTTTTAAATATAATCAATATATTATAAATTTGTTTATGTGTATAGTTATTTAGAAGAAATGCCTAAATATTATAATAATTAAATAGTAATTTTTACTAAGTTCACGTGAATGAGTCGAATATAATAAAAACACATTATCTGTTCAATTTGATTAAAGAAAATATTACATTTTCAATAATCACATTAAAAAAATATATAAAAATCCGTATACGAAACGACTCCTTGATTTCAAACCATACTTGGATAGTATGCGACTAAACTATGCATGCCAAACAATATTAATTATATTTCCAAACAAGTACTAAGAGGTTTAGGTAAAGTTGCATTAATAAGTTGAACTTTGAAAATTCACTTTAAGTTATGATCAAGATTTTAATTTAAGCAAAATACGATGGCTTATACTTGAAATATAGAACATTAATTGGATAATAATAATACTAAACAGCTTAATTTCTAGTGATGCACTTTTGTAAATTTATTTTTAATCAAATTTTAATTTTTAAAAATCACTAAACACGTTTTATGAAGGACTTACCAAACTATCGATCAATAAGAACAAAATATTTGACCCTTCAAATATTTTATAGTTAATTAATTCCACTTAAAATTCGCTTGAAACTTTAATTATAAAAATACGATATTACCTATACTTTTTATAAAACTAGAACGCCAAACACACTTCTCCACACAAGTATAAATAACAAGCTAGGAATCGTGCGTTGCCCCCCCTCCATCGTGTATGGTCCAAGAATACATTTCATGCAAAACAAAAGCGAAACGTTTATGAAAGCCTTCTTACCTTTTCTGCCTTGTTCAATCATACAATAAATCTCCCCACTCCCTCCCCCCACCGGCCTAATCCTCTCCGTCTCCTTCTTTCACCTCCAACCCCCAAAAATTCTGATCTCAATCTCACACACGCTATTACTGTATGCGTCACGCGACATGACATGATCAGAGGCCTTGAGCTAGGAACGTTGTTTTGGGCTGATCAGCTAGCTAGGTAGCGTAGACTAGTAGTAGTACTTTGCGATCAGGAAATTCTGCAAAGTTGCTGTTTTGTGGTTTCTTTTGGTATTTTTTTCCCTCTCGATTTTCAGTGAATCTCTTTGTCACATCTCTGCTTGATTCTTGCCGTACATCTTGAACGTGAACAAGCGTCAGCCCTATTAAATATTCTTCTGTATAAACCTAATTGCCCTCTGGCTAGCAACCTCCGGCATTCAAGGCTATACATATACACGTATATAGTTCATTTCTTGCTCGTTTGCTTTGGATCAAAACAACCAAGAAGAAGATCATGGGAAATTGTCAAGCAGCGGAGGCGGCAACTGTCGTGATACAACATCCGGGAAACAAGATCGAGAGGATTTACTGGTCTGTTAGTGCTCATGAAATCATGAACTCGAATCCAGGTCACTATGTGGCACTTGTTGTAACATCACCAACAACGAGGACAGAAAACGGGTTGCCATTGAAACAGCTCAAGCTTCTTCGACCTGATGATACTTTGCTCATTGGTCATGTTTATCGACTTGTCAGTTTTGAAGGTAATTATTTACATTATACATATATAATTGGCAATAACCTTTTTAATTTAATTCCTTTTGCTTCCAGATGTGTTGAAAGAGTTTGCTGCAAAAAAATGTGTGAAATTGGGAAAGTTGTTGAAAGAGAGTAGAGGGCTTGGAGGAGAAATGAAGAGGAAGAACTCGTCAGATTTGCTCAACCCCATTTCTAATTCTGACAACTCCAATTCCATCAAGGTAACATGGCCAAGAAGCTTCAAATCTTTTTTTTTTTTACCAGGGAGGGACAGGGCATCCTCCTTGTTAATCTTGTGTCTTCTCAACTCATTAAAGCATCTTTCTTTTCAATTAGAAAGTAGATTTTAGAAAGGCATACCTAATTAAAGTAGGGACAAAATTGAAAAAGGAAAAGAAAAGAAAAGAGTCTAGCACAGATTTTCTTTCCCTCAAGATTTCTTGACACTGTCATCATAATTCTTTTTATCAATGAAAATGAAACAAGCTTCCTCAACGTCTGAGGAAGCTCGTGATCATAATTAAAAATAAAAGGTGAGATTTAAATTCCTGATGATTGCATTTTCTAGACTACAGAGAGCTCTCTAATCGTGGAGCATCATGGTTTCTTGTTTGCTTCCGCTGGTTAATGAGCTCTCACGTGCACAGAGAGTAAAGACAAGGGAAATTCTGTCCATTGTTGCCGTGTAGGATTTAGGTCAATAAAATTGTCTTGTCAGGGCTTTAAAGAAGAGAGGATATAGGATAGAATTTTATAGGCACTGGCCAGGTAGGTTGGAGGGCGATTTTGTTCAGCTCTTGTCATGTCTCGTGTAATTATCAGAACTGTATAAAAAACAATGTTTTTAATGGCAAAAACACATATTTGCTCCGCAGATGCGTAGCCAGATAGAGTCTTAATTATGGTTTTAGTCGCGCTTAGACTGCAAAACCCAACAATTAGTTTAACAAATTACATCCAAGTTTCTTGTTTCTCCTCTATAGAAAGTATAGTTTGGTTACCTTACCGGATCGAAGAGAAGTAGATGATAGAAATATATGTTCATGTAATTATTATTATTATTATTATTATTATTATTATAGCAAAACAAAAAATGGAAATTTTTTAAAATAATTTTTTAAATTTTTGTACATCGTAAATATAAAGACTATTAATTTAATTCTTTTTAAAATAAAATATATTTTTAAAAATCTTACAAAAACAAGAATACCACACAGCATGTCCCTATTGGAGTTGCAACTTTATTTCTGTACATATTTTGGCTAAATCAGAACTATAATTTCAATGATTGATTAGCTTGCAATATTAAACTAAATCATCATCTCAAGTGCTTGTTAACTAATCACGATGATCATATTTTCTCCCACTTTACAACTGGCTGCAGCTTCAACAGTATATAGTAGAGGGCTACTACAAGCAAGGGCAGCTAGCTTAGCTAGTCCTTGGCCATGGAGTCTTTTCATTATTTGTCCAGTTCGCAAGGGACAAAGTTAACGTGTACCCACAAATCAAAAGATGCTTGATTTGTTTTCCAGTATTTCAAGATTTTAAATGGTGAATGCTTATTAAAAAGAAGAGATCAATAATGAAATGGACAACAGTGCACGTGTGAAAATCTGAATTGTTATTGTCTCATGTATGGTATTTGTCCATTTGAGTTTTCTTTTTTATCTTTTCGCAGGTGGAGCAGGAGGTTAACCGACTGGGAAGCAATGGTGGCAGTACAAGCAGCAGCAGCAGCAGAGGAGGAGGAGTGGGGATGCATTATGGTGTTGGTGCTGGTGGTGGGGGGCAATGGAAGCCAGCCTTGCAGAGCATTTCAGAAACTGGAACTTGAAAAGCACAACCTTGCGCCTTCTCCACTATCTTTCACACAAGTTAAACCCTCTTAAGCAGTCAGCACTGCCTGCCATTTTCTTCCATGAACCATGCTAAAAACAACAAAAAACATGCCCTTCCTTTCACTCTCCTCAACACGTTCATATTCTCTAGCTCCCCCACCACCCTTAATTTCTTCTCTTTTTAGAACATCAACATGCACATTAATCAGTTTCCACTACTAGACCTAGCTAGGTGTTTCTGTCGCCAGATATATGTAACTCATTTGGACTCCTACGTATATATGGATAATCCCCTTTGCTTAAGTGTAATTAGCACGTGTATATATATATATATATATTTGCATATCAACCCATTAATTAAATATCAGCGGGGCTTAGTCTATGCTAAATATTTTCTGAGAAAGGTTAGTCTTAATTTCAAGTAAAAGCTTTGAAAACTTGCTTCAAAGGATTTTAGGATGCCATTTCGGTAGGTGATAGGCTGATCTCGAGTCTGGACTTTCCGCGAATGCAGGGTTCCTTCACTGAAGTAGATCGATTTTTAATCTAGGTGGTAGTATATTTTATTAAATAACTAAAAGGATAATTCTAATTAAATATTAAAATGCTTAATTAATAAGGTTTCATAAAAAGCAAATACATTTGGAATATATCAGTACATATGCAGTAGCAAATGATAACTACATAGATTATATTCTTGAGTTCAAACTTGAGGGTTTTTTTAAAATAAATTCTATTAAATAACTAGAAGGATAATTCTAAGTATCCCGCTAGCATAAGATAAATAACATGTTGTCGACGAAATGAAAGATTTTAATTAGGAGGCTGAATCATGAGAACGATCATGGTCGAGGAGCAAGGCGTAATGGATAGGCATGAATGAAGATCATGGTGATCGAGCGAGCATATGGTAAAAAGGAGAATTGACACCTGCGGTCCACGACGAACCATATTGGGATAAATATGAACAAGAAAAGAAAAGAAGAAGCAACATATCTTGGTGGTATCACCACTTAGCTTCCCTTTTCCCATTTAACAAAGTAAAGGTTAAATAAACTGTTTTGCCCATTTAATTGATTATGATCCACGATCGACTCGCTTTTGATGTATCCTCCTATTATAATATTGGGAAGTTTATAGATTTTTTTTTTATTCTTTATTTTTCATGCACTAAGACCACAACAATTTCCAATCGTACGCATGCATTGGATGTGATTTTTATTTTTTATTTTTTTATCGGAAGATTCGTTGAATTTGGCCTTTACAATGAGCGATAGCCTTCTTTTATCATATACTTATTTGACCTATAAAAGGTTTCCACTATCCAACCATTACAAATTTATTATGATTTATCATTTTAATATATAAAATATATATGTTTTCAAAATATTCCTTCTCAATAATTCACTTGGAATATCCCGGTTCAAACATTATATATAAAACAAAATTAAGAGGACTCGGATGTTTTATTATACTTTCTAAGAGGAAAGGGGATGGATTCCCATAGATTTTTTTTTTTTTGATCATTTTGATCTTCTATCTAAGCTATTAGTTTTTATTTTATTTTATTATTTAATGTAAGGTTGATCGAGATTTAGGTTTGGTAATTTGTTTTTATTTACTTTTATATAAGCCTATTATATTCTTGAAAAAAGTCTTGGTATTGGGTTAGCACGTACTCGATAAAAAAAAATCAATTTTATTATTTTTAATAAATTGAAAATGAGATAATCAAAATTATAAAAGAAATGGTAGGCCTTTTATTTAAGAAAATACAATGGTGTTAGCTTTAGTCCTTTTTCTCTATTTTATTTTGGTCTTCGATCATAAAATATTTTTTATTTTCAATTTGATTCTTCAATGTTAAGTTTATTGAAATTTGGGGGTTCATGATTTGTTTCAATATACTTTTTATGTAGCTATCTTAATTTGTTTTTTTTTTTAAAAAAACCCTGTAATTAAGTTTGGTACTTGATTTCACAAAAAAAAAATTATATTTTGCTATCTAAGAAAAATTAAAAATGAGCGGATCAAAATTGAAATAGAGAAATAATGAGAAAACTTGAAAAAAAAAAAGGTGCCAACACCTTTGTGACTTGAGATTTTATCAATTTTTCCTTTTGATCCTTTTAGTTCGGACATAAATTAATTTAGTCCAAACCTTTATTTTGCTTATATTTTAGTCTACATGTTTGAGAGATGAGAGAGAAAGAGAGTCCCAAGATTATAGAGAAGTAGAGAGAAAGTTGATAAATAACCCGTTTTCAAATGTGAAACTAGTTGTTCTTGGTGTCAATGAGTTACATTTGATGATGAGAGTTCTATTTAGCTTTTTTTCCTTTTATATTGCTGAAAAAAGTAAATCAAGTATTGGAAAACAATTTTGGTTCGGGTGAGTTTTTATTTTTTAACCTTTAAGTGCTAATTTAAGACCATAAATGGGTTTATTAAGGCCATATGGTGTTTCTTAGGTGTTTTCAATTGAAAATATAGGTGAATGTGGGATTTTTAAGCTTAGGAGTTGACAAATCAACTTTTTGACCATGTGTGATAATCAAAATCCAAACACAACAGGAAGTGTGTTGTCGCTTATATGTTTTTTTTTAAGGCATAGGCCTGCGTGTCTGATTTTTTTTTCATTTGATTTTTTTTATTGATTTCCCCATTTTCAACCTTTAGTATTGACTCTTTTTTATTATTATTTTATTCTTTTCAATTTTATCCATCATCATTTTATTA
Source organism: Populus trichocarpa (assembly GCF_000002775.5). Lineage (NCBI taxonomy): Eukaryota > Viridiplantae > Streptophyta > Magnoliopsida > Malpighiales > Salicaceae > Populus > Populus trichocarpa. The sequence goes on along the minus strand of NC_037291.2, from coordinate 391,915 downwards.
GTTTTGAATTAGATTTCATAATTTATTTCAGCTTGTTTTTTTTTGTAGGTTTATCATGATTTTAAACAAACTCTTTGTCATTTGGTTGTGCTTAATTTTATGGGTGTTACTTTTTTTTTTGTCATATACTTGAATAAAAAATAGTTTTATAAAAAATAAAGTTATTAAAACTAGTAGAGTCCATAAACCAGATTACTGGTTTGATATGTTAACTTGGGTTAATTGAGAATTAACCTTCATTTTTTTTTGTTTGCTTTCTATGAGTTTATTGTGATCCCAAACAAACGCCTAAAATTGGATTGAAACTCAATTTTATGATTGTTTATTTTTATTATTGGATAATTAAATAAAAAATAGCTTAGGAAAAAATCATTAAACCTATTAGAGTCTATGAACAAGGTCGCAAGTTTGGCAGGTTAGTAAATGTTGATTATAAATTGTGCTTCCTAATTTATTTAAATTTGTTTGATATGAAGTTATCATGATCTTGAGAAAATATCTTGATATTGGGTTGATGTACTATTTTTTAAGAGTGACTATTCTTGTTATCATATAATCAAATTAAAAAATAGCTTTAAAAAATTTATTAAACTCAATGAAGTTTATGACACAGGTTGCAAGTTTAGCAGCTCAAGCCGTAAAATGGTTGATCCAATATGTCAATGTCTCAACCTTGAAATTATTTTAAAAGTCAAATCACACTTTAAATTATCGTTTATGTTTATTTTTAGAGTCGTAAAGTTAATCTGATCATGTTAGAGTAACTCACTCATAATTTAATTTGAAACCTAGAATAGGTAAAAATCCGAGTCGAGTGGTTTCAAGGTTTATCTGTTGAGATGAGTTTTTAATGAAAATATCGAAAATTTCTCTGTGACTTTTATGTTTCCTTTTCTTCTTGTTTATAGTATTATGATCTTTTTAGAATTGAAAAATAATTTAGATATAATGATTTTCTTGTTATTAGAAACATGATGGCAACAACTATACTTTTTTTTACCAGTATTGTTCATGGTGCAGTGTGGAGCACCCATGTAGTAATAACTAATAAAAAACATTGAGTGAATTTCTTGCATTAATATAAAGATTTTTAATCTTTTTCTGGCTTTCATTATAAATTCTAGCTTCACCACTTTAGTTTAAATTATTTCTTTTATAGCATGATTATCATTTTGATTTAATTTAAATTATTAAATTCAAATTAAATGATCATAATTTATTGTATCTATAAAAATAAAAATAATTTATTTTTTTGTCATTTTAATTTTCTTATCTAATTTAAGTTGTTGAATAAACGATATGCGGTTATATTTTCTTAAAAACATGAAAGAATCCCCAAATCCAATGAAATTAATCTCTTACCAAAACTATTATACCAATATTAGCCCGACTCTCCCTCTAACTACAAAAGAAAGAAGCCCATGTAGAATTCGGGTTTTACCGGAAAGCCCAACACTGTAACCGACTAGTCTCTCACAAAAAGTTAAATAACTGAAATAGCGAAAATACCCTCCTCACTGCTTTCTATTTTCCTGGCGCCTTTTCTCTGCAGAAGAAAGAAACCATGGGCACTGCAAAACCCTACCTTTCCATTCTCTCCCTTCTCCTCTTTTTCACCTTTTCAATATATTCCTCATCTGCCCTTCCACATCAACTCTCCTTAGGTGCTCTCCTCTATTTGATTCTTCTTCTTTTCTATTTTTATTAAATCACAAAGAATTTTGATATCTAGTGTTTCATTATTTAGTGAAAATTGGGTCCTGTTTGGTTAGTGTAATTAACAGCATTTTGGTTAATGATTTTGGGTTTTGCAGTTGTTGGTGAGGCCAGTAGTAGTAAAGTGCAAATTTCTCCAAGCTTGCAAGTTGTGAACTCTCCGGGGACAAAGCCGGGGACACGGGTGCTTTGCGAAAGAGTTGATGTCCATGGGTTTCCGAGGCTTAAAAATTTGAATAAGTTTTTTCATTCTTTGATGCTCAAAATTTCACCTTCTAATTCCACTCTTCGCAGACCCATTGTTGAGGTTTGTTTTCACAGGTGAGTTTTTTCGTCTCTGTTCGCAAATAGCAATGCTTTTGACTGATTTTACTATGGCAATGTTGAGTTGATAGCCATTGCTTCATTTTCCTTGCAGGAATGCGTCTCGTGCTATAGGGATGTGTCCGCAGGGCGAGTGGGAGAAGGTTGATAAGGGTGGTTCATGGGTTCGAGCCATGTCACCTTATGCCCACAAGTTCTTAGATATAAGGATGGCTGGTTCATCCTCGGAAACCCTTGAACTGTCAATTGAAGAAGGTTTCTTTTTCCATCTCGATTGTACCCTTTTTTTCAGGAGTAATGTGTCAAGTTTTTTGTACTTAGCAATTTGTTTTTTTTTCTTCTTTTTTTAACCCTGTTCTTTTGTTCTGCAGGGTTTTTCTTGTATCGTGTGATATTCTTAATCCTGGGAGTGGTTATGCTAAGCATCGCATCCTCTTTAAGCAAGTCTTTGGTATTTTACTACAGCAGTGCCATGGCAATTGGAATCATCCTTGTAATACTCGTGGTCCTTTTTCAGGTAATGTATTTTTCCTGCCTTCATTCTTGGATTTGTGAAGTAAGATTGTACCAGTTAGCCATCCTTTTTCCTTGTTTTTCTTAAAATTTGTTGACCTTTTCAATAAATGCTTGGAGTCGAAATCATGTTACTTGACTTCTAACAGATATAGTCAAAACTTACTATTTTTCCCTTTATATGCATTTCTTTGTGTTATTTGCCTCTTCTCTCTGGTTCAAATCGGTATCCTGATTAAAAGTGCACTCAAAATGAATTGGACTAAAAAGTATGAAACGTTCCAATTGGATCTCTTCCACCACATGATTTTCAGTATGGTTTTCTGAGTTCTGTGAGCCTGTTCTTCACATCATTGGTATCAGGTTATTAATGAAAGAATTGAATTTTTTGACAGGGAATGAAGCTTCTGCCGACAGGTCGAAAGAGCTCGCTTGCAATTTTTATATACTCATCACTTGTGTGTATCAACTTTCTCATCTCACTTTCAGATTTTTATTCACCATCGAAAGAAGGTTCATTTTTATTTTATCATCATTTTTGTTCAGGTTGGCTTGGGAACTTTTCTACTTCGCTACTTGCCAGGATTGTTGCATTCAATACTCATGGAGATGGGGATAAGCGAAGACATGTATTATCCTGTATGTAAGTTATAGGTATTGTGATATTGGGCTTGCATCTCTGTTCTAGAGAAGATTCTGGTTTTATGTTTCATTTTTATACTAGTTAACATTTAGGTGTGTGCATTTTTACTAGCAAGTCTGAAGCTGTAAACTTTGATACACAAAAAGCAGTTCTCCTCTGGATGCGAGTAGTAATGGTGTAGTTTTTTTGATGAAAAAAACATCTCTAGTAATCTATGCCTGCTTCAGATGAGTGCCTGTTAAGCCAATGTTGTATTAATAAATGTTATGCTTATTGTATATTTATCAGGCAAGGTTCACCTTGTCATTGCATTGAGTAGTTGAGAAAGATTCTAACATAGTTTAGTCATTTTTGCTCTCTATGATCTGGAGTAGGCTATTGGAGAATGTGTTGTACAATAGCGCTGCTGTACTTTTATCATGTAATGTGGATCTTTTTCTGTTTAACATCCGGGAAAGTTGATGCCATTAATCGCGGTCCTTCTTTTTACAATTTGGTGGATACTTTATATCGGCTGATGATTAGTGCTTAGTGAAGTGTAGCCTACCAAGCAGCTAAACAAGTCTTGCTTTATGAAACTGCAGTTGGCGATTTTTCTGCTGGCTTTTATTGCTTTTATTGGAGCATGGATGGGTTTCTGGGCTGTCCGCAGTTTTGTCTTGACAGAAGATGGATCCGTTGATATAAGCACATCTCATTTTGTTGCCTGGTCCATTCGTGTCTTGGCTGTTGTGTTAATTATCCAGGTACCTCTACATAGAAGATTTCAAGTTTTCATGTATGATGAAAGATCAATCTTTTGTCCATACATACACCTACGATATGAAGGTTTCTTACAGATTTGATTATTGTCATGTTTTAGAGTTCTCTGGATCCCTTGCTGGCAGCAGAAGCTTTAATATCTGGAATAATTGTCTCGTCAATACTAAGGAGAATTTTTAGATGGAGATTCCTGCGTCAAATGTACAAGTAAGTATTCCTTTTCCATTTTGGAATCCGGTCATGTTTTCGGTTACCAAGATAGATCTGCATCCAATAGGTTACGAGATAATGTCCATTAGAATTTTCTCTTTGCTCGTGTATTTGGAAGAAAAGTTTGGCCCAAGAGTAAATGATGAGGAACATGTAAGTATTGTGTTCTTGGCCACAAGGAAGAGATTCTTCTTATTTATGGTCATTGTGAAGATAGTTTTTATCTGCAAGGCATTCATCCACTTGCCCTGTTTTTGAACCATGAAGTTTTGATATTATATATTTGATACTTTCTGCAGTATCTTTCTTGATGTTTCATTATGATCCTGTGTATCCATTACAACTTTCTGATATCCATGCCTTGGATGAAAAATTCGTTTGCCTGTATTTTGCAACTGCAATGACATCTTTGGAATAAATCTGCAGGAAGTTGTTTAAATTAGCGAGAAACATAAATAGAGAATCACTTGTTCCTGATCTATCACCATTTGGAGGTTCTCGTGATAAATACACGGTTGAGAGGCCTGAAGGCTCAAAGTTCCTTTCTCCGCGGCCCAAACAATTCAACCTGGCTTCATGCAATTCTATGAAAGGTTTGCCTGTTGGCTTTAATCTGTGTCTAAACAATACAAGCTGTCCAACAGAGATGCTCTTTTACATATACCGTCTTGTCATTCCTCCAGGTTCAAGCAGGACATCACGTCATCAACTGTCAGATTCAGATGTCTACCCATCTACCTTCCATACCACTCCCGAGAGGAGGAAACTTTCAAAAGATTCATGGGAAAAATTTACCAGAGAGTCCACGCAAAAAGCTGTTAAAGAACTTGTTTCTTCCCCCGATTTCAGCAAATGGGCAGCTGCTAACGCAGAAAGAATCACTGTGACCCCAAACTCCACCACCAGTACTTCAAGGCAGCAGCGTCGCAAGTGGTTCCTTTGGTCTTGATGCTGCAAAATTTGGATTAGAAAAAAAAAACCCCACAATGAGCTTCAAAATGTTGACATCCCAAAATACGGGAGTGGCTCCAATTCTTGTAAATCGACGAGGTAAACATGTATGCATGGATTGTAACCAAATCTGGCAAGGGCAGAGTAGTTAGATTGTAAAAGTTATTTCACTTGAAAAACTCCGTTGAGGTTTCTCCTGTTTTTGAAGTAAATTTTTTGTACACGAATAGACGATAATAATGATAAATATGACATGAAAACTTTTTTGGTATAGTTTGGAAATGAATAATAAAAAAAATAATGTCTATTTTATATTTAGAAGAAACACTCTTATAAGTGTTAAATGTAAGGTCTTTTTCGGTAGTAAATTTGGTGAAAATTATGGCAGATGAGCTCTTTTAATGAGTTTTTTAGTATTAGTATAAGAATATTTATAATATTAGAAGATATTATTTGACACCTAATATGTATACTTAATATTAATTTGTTAATTATTCAGTTTTATTTAAAATATAACTGTTTCATTACCGATATAATATTAACCGTTATAATATATATATATACAACAAACATTAATAAATAGTTAAAAAAACAGTGTTTTCACACGTATTTATTTATTTGTTTCCATGTTAACGTGTTTCTTTACTTGCTTGGTAGTCAGTCAGACACCTATCCAGGAGCAGTTAATAATCTAGGGATGTGTGTAGCGTAGCACTACCATCTAGATAACTCTGGCAGGTAACTTGTATGCCGTGATTGTCGACTGGTATAGAGATACGAGTATTTCGAGTGTCTGTGGCGAAGAAAATGGGATGACAGAAAAGTCCTCCTTCATCCAGTATAAATCTACAATACATGATGCCTTTCCTTCGTTCATGGGTTTTCACCACTATTTAATTTAATTTATTTGAAGTCATTTTTATTATTAGTTTTGTTTTACAATAATATTATATGGGAGTTTGATTCAAATCTAAATTTAAATTTTTTTTTTTTAGAATTTAGATTGACTTGACGGATTTATACGATATCCAAGACTTAAACTGGTACGAGTTGAAGAAAAATATAGAAAAGAAAAATCCATGTTAAAATCTTTCTGAGTTGTTTTTATTTAAATTTATTTTTTAGAGTTACCCGAGTTTTTAGAATTTTTTTCTGACATTTTTTAATTATTTTAATGTATTAATTTTAAAAATATTATTTTAATAAATTTTAAAATAAAAAAATATTTTAGAAATAATTACTATTACAATCACAAATACCCATGCTCCCGACGATAAGACCACAGGGAGCTTTTAGGAATTTTACATTCTAGTACTTTAAGTTTGTCGTTTATTATATCCTTCAAGTTAAGATTTACGTGGGGGCTGTGTTATTAAACGACAAAACTACAAGCGAAAAACCGCAGACCCTTTGGATGCCGTGACAACGTTGAAAACTCGTGTATAGCAGCATCATTGTATTTGTACTAACTAGTCTATGAGATGGCAAAGCAAAGATCCTTTCTCCCTTCTTTGGATTCCATCTCCTCTCTCCTCTCCATTAAGCAAACACCCCGCGTTTGCCTCTCCACAGAGGATTGTCGGCTGATAGCATCTGCTGTAAAAGTTAAATTCGTATCATGATTTCTTAAATAATTTAATTATATTGTTTTTATGTCCATTTTAATTCTATAAAATCATTTAGAAAAGTAAATTGAATTTTAATATATTTGATATCTTATTATTTTAATAAATTAATTCTATAAAACCCATGGTATACTGTAAGGTTTTGTAATTCTTACACGGAACATAAGAATAATATTTTTGTAAAAGAAATGATATTTTATCTAATATTATTCTTGGAATATATAAAACACGTATTGGAAAACTAAATTAATTTTTTTTATTTTTTTTATATTTTTGAGTCTCTATTTAACACATCTCTTCAAAATACCAAAGTACGTTTCTTCTTTCAGAGGGAAAGATAGAAATTTCCTCTACGCTTCTCAGTTTTGCAAACCTCCTTTACAGATCTTTCTTTTATAAAACCCTTCCCTTCTCTTGGATCTTAATCTCTGTTTTCTATCAAAACCAACTTCTTATTCATAGAAAAGAAAAAAAAATGAGTTATTACAATCAGCATCAGACACCAGTTGGTGCTCCTCCACCACAAGGTATGTATTATGCATGTGGTGTGGCTTTTCTTGGTTCAATTAAGGAGCCTTGGAGATGGGTTTTTTATGATTTTTATTTTTGTAGGATATCCAAAGGATGCTTATCCACCACCTGGACACGCTGCTCAGGGGTATCCTCCACAAGGTTACCCTCCTCCTCAAGGGTATGCTCCACAGTATGGTGCTGCTCCTCCTCCTAAGAAACAAACTGGTCTCCTTGAAGGATGGTATGTATCTCTCTCTTTCTTCTCGATTAAAGAATCTGGTGACTTGTAATTGATCAGGTGTTTAGAAATTCTTGAGAGACTAGTCAAATCATTCATGCATCTTTTCTGGTTAGTGGAAAGATGTATTTATGTGTTATCTTTCGCTGATCATGATGTACCTGCAATTAAGTTTAATTAATATTGATTTATATATACTGGACAGTTTTACTAGTCTAGATTCTTGGAACAGAATATTACTAGTTTAATTCTTTGTTTAATCTGTTGGTTGCATGTGCAGCTTGGCAGCGCTCTGTTGCTGCTGCCTTTTGGATGCTTGCTTCTGATCAGGACTCAGGAGTGTGTTGTGATCATCTGTTCATTGATTCTTCTGGTTTAGGTCATAACGTATTGTGTATCAATTATAGTTTCAAGTTTCAGACTCGCTTGGAAGCTGGCTATTATATTTTATGACATGTATTTGGATGATTATACGTCAAGTAATTAACTATAACGTTGTAGTTTGTGATCTTCTGTTAAAGACACTCGTTATTTGATCTATCAGAAGAAGGACCGTCTTCATGTTATATATTAATTAATTTCGAATTATCATACGTATTCCCCTCCCTGAGCGCATGGTATATATTTGGATGATTACGTCCAGAAAGATATCATAAATCATGCTATTGATTTCGACTAGCTAGAATTATCGTAAGTATTCCCCTCCCTGAGCACATAGGTGAACTTCCTGTGAGTTCGTTTCCGTATGAAATTTATGACTGCCATGGTTCAAAGCTGATAAGGCTTACTAAAACCCTGCAAAGATTAATACGTTCTTTTTGAAATTGGTGGGATGAACTAGAAGGTTGAGAAAACAGGAAACGGGTAACATGAGTTTCCGTAAAACAATTCAGAAAAAAAATGAAGTCTTTTGAAGCTATGTTGTGGGCGTTTACAAGGATTAAAGATGGAAGAAGAAGATTCGAAATGGGTTATAAGTTAAAGAAGAGATAGTTTAGTTTATATATAATCTTGAATTTGCATGAGTGTGTCTATGTCAGGGGTAGAATGGTCAATATGATTTTCAAAAGATATAGAATGATAAAGAGCCTTTGTAAATGCTGCCTGCTTTGAGTTTCAAGGGTATGTATCGTTGATTGATGACAATAGTTGAATGATGACTAGATATTTATTTTGGTTTTAGCACTAAAAAATAAAATAAAATAACGTTATATAAAAAGTATTTTAGAAAGTAATACAGTTGAGAGAATCATTTACAACTCGTGAGTTGTAAGTGTTATATGCGACTTTAACAAATATTAAAAATAGACAGACACCATTTAAAATAAAAAAAGAGAGGAGGAGAAATAAGAAAAGAAAAAATGAAAAATAAACTCTGGAGACACATCGAAACTCCAATGATGACACTACCGATATTGTTAGAAAAATATCAACGAAACGAATTTAACGACACTGAGAAAGATTATGAATGATGACCAGAGTGGTCTACCCGAGCCATCCAAATATATCGAGGCTCATTTGTCTTTAGACAGCTCGCGTGTCACACTCCGTCACCATTTGTGACTTTCCTTGATGTTGTTGGATTTATTTCGTTGAGATCTTTCTAACGATACCGGTAATGTCATTATTGGAGTTTCGATGTGCCTCTAGAGTTTCTTTTTTTTTGTTTCTTTGTTTTCTCTCTCCTCCTCGTAATTTGTGAAAAAAGACGAGAGATAATAAAGTAAAAAAATAAAAAGATCCCGGAGGCGCATCGAAACTCCGGTGATGACACAATTGGTACCGCTGGAAAGATCTCGATGAGACGAATCCAGCGACATCAAGGAAGGTCACCAATGGTGACTGAAATATACCACACAAGCCTACTCCGGTCACCGTTTATGACCTTCATTGGTGTCGTTAGATTCGTCCCGTTGATATCTTTCCAACGATATCAGTAGTGTCATTATCGGAGTTACGATGTGTTTCTGTGGTCTTTTTTTTTCTTCCATTGTTTTTCTTTCTTTTCTCTCTCCTCTCCTTTTTATCTTGATTGTAAATTGTGTTAGCCTATTTTTAGCTCTTAAGAGAGTCGTAGATGACACCGCGATTCTTTGAACCATGCCAATTTTCTAAATATTTTTTTGTATCGTGTTATTTTATTCATTTTTTAAAGTGCGAAAGTGCAAAAATATTCTGTCTTTTCATGTTTTGTTCTCATGATTGAAGTCAAGTATACTAGAGTTGACTCATAGATAATGCACTAGGCTAAATAATGGCATTCAAGATGTGTTTGACTGGTTTAGGGTTAAGTCTTTTGAGGATAATAATGAACTTTCCACTCGAGGGGGCTACATAGTGGGCTTCATAGACACCCAAACCCAATTTAGAGATGAGGTCCATAGGCTTACTGGGTTAACAGGGATTCTAAAGAGTTAAGTCATTCTTCTCGGGTACAATAGAGCAATGGGCCATATAATTCTAAAGAGTTAAGTCTTTGTATGTGATCAACACAAATTTTACTCCTTGCAAGACATGTTAGGCCTCATTTCATATCTAGGGATGATGTGTGCTTTCTTTTCCCATTTGTGCTTACTTGTGGTGATTTTGTTGTGTTCTTTTATACCCAACCATGATTTATTGTTCTTTTAATTATCTAGTTGATTATATAACTAGATTCAATGATGAATAAAAAAAGTTAGACCGTTACAATAATAGGTTTTAGAGTTTTTTTAGAGAGAAAAAAGAGAGTATTTTTTTATGAATCTTTTAGTTTAAATACTAATTTAGGATTAATAAAAACTTTACATAAATTGAAGTTTTAACTATTTTATTTATTTTATTATTATTATTTGAGGGGGATTAACCTCTCATTTTCTCAATTATCTTGCAACTGCGTAATTTATCGTGAAAAAAGGATAAATATAATTCACTAAGTAATTAAGAACATTTGCAAATAGAAATAAAAAAATGGTAAATGATTAACTATAATCTAAAAGTTGTGATGAAAACACTGTTCACCATGCCACTGTTCACTTAGAAACAAATTACTATGGATTGCTATAATTGTTTTTTAATTACACCTTTATAGGCTTGAATTGATGACCAAGTAAAGCAAATTCATTGAAAAATGGCAAGATTAAAAAAAAGAGGATCAAAGTGAAAAAGATAGAGAAAACGAGTGACTGTTTTAAACTTGGGGTGAAAAGTTCACTTTGATCCTCAAACTTTCCAAATTATAAATATTTGATCCCTCAATATTTTACAAATTTAATTTTGTTCCAAAACTTTATTTTTTATCCTTAGTTTAAGAAAGGAGAGAGAAAGTGATCGAATTCTGGTGGTTGAAAGAAAAAGTCTCAGTTGACACCGATTTCGACTATAAAAAAATAATAATTTTGGCGTCAATAGATTTCATTTGATAAAGGAACTTTAGCTTATGTGTTTTTTTGCCCTTATCCTTGTTTAAGGTTGTAGATATTAGCTCAAAAGATTTTTTTTTTCAAATCAATTTTGGTTTTAAAGTTGATTTTTGGGTTGTTTAAGGTCATGAATAGGTTTTTCAAGGTGTATATGGTGTTTTTTGATAAAATGGATTTTTTGGGTGTAAAACACCCATAGCCTAACTTTTCGGCGACCTCTGATCGTCGGAATCCGAGCATAGCAGTCACCACAACACTTGCTATTTCTTTTGTCAAAAAATCTAGGAGCAGATGACCTGTCAATCTCCCTGTAAAAAAAAAAAAAAGCCCAGACACGTTGACCACTCGAGGCCCTTGTGGTTGATATTTTTTTTTCTTTTTTTAATTGTGTTTTTTTCCAAGTTGATCCTTCACAATTGGATCTTTATTGATTTTTCTTGCTTTTTTTTTCTAATTTCGTCCTTAATATTTTGTTGATTTTTAATCAATCCACATAATTTGTTTTATTTTGATATTTGTAGGTTTATCACGATCTCAAACAAATACTCTGATATTTAGCTGGTTTTTAATTTTATGAGTATCTATTTTAAATAAAAAATTATAATTTTTTTTGTTAAACTCGATTGAGTCTATGACCAGGATTACAAGTTTAATTGGTTAACTTTGATTTATTAGAAATTAAGCTTTATAATTTATTTTAATTGTATAAATAATTCTTGATTTGTTTAATTAAATACATTCATGAACTTTTCAATTAATGATTGATTTTTTTTTTGTGTCAAGAAACATGGAGAAAATGTTTTCATATTCATTTTTTTCTATTGAAAAAACAAAAAATCCATCCTGCGGCACTTGTGAATTACTATATATTCCAGTGATATCAGATATTCCATAGGTTAAAAAGGACATGCTTAGATGCCATGAGAATCTTATCATATAATTGAGCATAATTCCTTGGACTCCCAACTATAGAATAATCCCACTCTTACACATATGTATCTCCATCGTCATCCTATCCTCCCAATTGCATGTGTTGTTTCGTGACATGAAAGCTCTAGCTTGTAGAAGCATAATCCAGTGATCAATGGATTTATTCTCCCATTATTATTTAAGGAGTCACGAGACTAAGTTTTCTTTGTAAATACGCTATCACCAAGATGGGGATTATGACTAAAAAAACTAAAAAAAACTTAATTTTAATACACAAAAACCAGTATCAATGTATTCTAACAGTTAAAAAGACATGGAAGGGCCCAGAGTTGTGCTTGAACTTCACATTTGCGTCTTGTAGTCTCACAGTCCTTTTGATTTGTGGGAAAAAATCCAAACCAAATGGAGAGAGAATCAGTGGTGCCCGCTGTTTTAAATGGTCCATGTTCATCTTGTCTGATGAACTTTCCCCGGAATACGGCAAGATGCAAGCCAATTTACATGTATCTATATTTATGTACATGTTGCAGGTCCTCTGTTTCATGCCTCGTACGATGGAAGAGACCTTTTGACCTTTTTCTCTTGATAATTCAACCTGTAATCAAGTTCACGTTTGAAATTACTGTTCCAGGATAAAAACAATAAAAAAAATATAATGTATTTTAGAAGAACAGAAACTTATCTCAGATTATTATATTTCTATGTTTTTGTCCTTATATGTACAACTAAAAAGTGTTCCTGTCCTTCTTATCTGTTTTTATTTTTTATCGTGAGATATTATTCAGGACAACCTCTTTCTGTTATTTTTTTAAATTTTTGTAAGGTAAATTGAGATGATAATTAAGAACATTCAGACCAGAAACAAATAAGAAGTGCAAGACATGTGGTAGCTTCGAAGAAGAGGAGTCAAGTTTGAAAGACAAGTGTGGATCTGCTTCAGATTCCCATCTCACTAGTTAATTATGTCTTGTCCAAATTCTCATCTTTTCTCCGCCTCTCCTTTTTAACACAGCGCCTTTTAGCCGCGTCTCCTTGCTGATATAACAATCATCGAGGCCACCTCTCGATCGATCTCTCCTCTCTCCACATGGCCTTCAACCAATAAAGGGCAACCATAGCCACCTTCAAATCAAGCTTGCGGCCATGGCTTTTTGTACAAAATCATGGGGAACAGAGACTAGCTCCTCATGCCACTATGCATCAAGCCTCTCCAGTCATTATCAAGGGAACATGTTGTCCCATGGCTTGAAATTAAAGAGAAACGTCTTTGGAGTTGCGAGAGGCTGCAACTGCAAATGCATCAGTGGCACTGAAGCGCTTCACTATAGCATCACAGAATCTGAGAAGAAATTTGTTGAGATTCTCAGGGAAGCTCAGCCGTATATTTATTTGCACAGAGGCAGTACATTTGTTGTGATATTATCTGGGGAAGTGATCGATGGTCCTTTCCTGGACACCATCCTCAAGGTATCCCTTTAAACACCCCAGCTACTGTTCAATCTTTTTATAGCTAGTAATCTGCACCAGCCTACTTTCTAGCTAAAATCAACAGCTTTTGATTAGGTTATGAAGATGTTGGATATTTATTAGCGTTTGTGATTGATGGTGTGATAGTTTTTGGAAATTTTAAAAAATTATAGTTCTTTTTAATTAAAATTTCAAGAAAATTCTTTTAATGGGATATATACAAAACTATAATAATTAATATTTTTAAATTTATAATTAAAAAACTACGCGCTTGATTTATTGTTTTTTAAAATGTTTTTTATATTAAAATGTGTTAAAAATTATATTTTTTAAATTTTTAAAAATTAATTTTAAAAATAACACATCAAAATAATTTAAAAAAATATAAAAAATTTAATTTTTGAACTGGGCGTTATTAGAGCAAATGTCATCTCACTATGATGTTATTAACCCATTCAGTATTCGATTATTAGAGTTTTTTTTTTTTTAACTGTTGGGGTGATTATTTTTTAAATTATTTTTTATTTAAAAATATATTAAAATAATATTTTATTTTTTAAAAGTTATTTTTAAATTATCATATCAAAATAATTTAAAAATATTAAAAAATTTTAAATTTTAAATTTTTACGTAACAGCATTTGTGCTGGGCTTCCTATTAGTAGTCGGGCACCACCCCGCACGTGGCTAGCGTTGAAGGAAGAAGTTTGGGTCAACCAAAGGAAGCGGCGGCGGGGGGCAGTGGCATCAAATAAGAGTAAATTATAGATTAGTCCCTCTAGGTTTATAAAATAATTAAATAATCCCTCTACTCTTAAACATAAATAATTAGTCTCTAAATAATTAAATCTGTATGTAACCTAATCCTTTTCGTTTTTTTTAAGGATTTCTTTAGAATTAATTAATATTAAATTAAAATGGTTAACACTGGTAAAGTTATTTAAAATAAGGGACTATATAATTTGTTTTGCAAAACTAGAGGGATAATTTACTCAACATAATAATAAAAATAATTTTCGTCGTCCCCTTATTAACCCACCATTTTCAAGCTTCCATCTTCAAACATTAACGAAGGAAAATTAAAAATGTTCAGTCCTTATTCAAGTCACTGCATTTCTCTACAAAACCAGCACTTACAATTGTTATCTACAAAGCTTCTCCATGGCTTCGACAAAAATCTTCAGTTTCTTCAACCCCAGAAGAAAAATCGACAGTTTTCTTCTTTTATGAATTATAATTATAACGGGGGAGGCAGGACGAACTCAACGAGTCGGCGAAAGGTGTTTGGAGAGGCAGAGAGTGGAAGTATTGAAGAGGGTTATAATTCGGTAGAAGACAAGCAATTCGTCAAGTGGTTTCGTGAGGCATGGCCTTACTTGTGGGCTCATAGGGGTAGTACTTTTGTTGTTATTATTTCTGGTGAAACTGTTTCTAGTCCTTTCTTGGATTCCATTTTGAAGGCAAGTACTTTAAATATGTTTATGGAGTGTCTTGTTTTTTTCAAGTGTTTGTCAAGGAAAATGATGATTTAAGGTGGCTTTTATTTAATTAATGATCGGAAAATATCATGATTGCAGGATATAGCATTTTTACATCACCTGGGGATTAAGTTTGTGTTAGTCCCAGGAACTCATGTCCAAATTAACAACCTTTTGGCTGAGAGAGGTAACTCTTTTCATGTTTTTCACAGTTTGTGCTTCTCCATTCCTTGTAATTTTGATTAGGTAGCAGTTAGCTAACGGGATGCTTTTCAAAAAAAAAAAATAAAATTGTAGGGCATGAGCCTAAGCATGTTGGTCAGTACAGAATTACTGATTCTGAAGCTTTGGCGGCCTCAATGGAGGCTGCAGGGAAGATTCGTATGATGATAGAGGCCAAACTTTCTCCTGGACCTTCCATATGCAATATTCGTCGACATGGTGACAGTAGTCGTTGGCATGATGTGGGTGTCAGTGTTGCTAGTGGTAATTTTCTTGCAGCCAAGGTACTGTTTGAGTTATCTATAGAAGATGGTCAGTACCTTAAAATATTTGTGTACTCAAAATTGGTGTGATTGTCTGTTATGTTAATCTTTCCTTGCAGAGAAGAGGAGTTGTTGACGGGGTTGATTTTGGAGCAACCGGTGAAGTAAAGAAAGTAGATGTTACTCGTATGCGCGAAAGGCTTGATGGTGGTTGTATAGTTGTGTTAAGTAACTTGGGTTATTCCAGCTCTGGAGAAGTCTTAAATTGCAAGTATGCTGAAAATCTGTCTCTTTCTTATCTTGTGAATGGTTGAGTGACTGAATGGAAATAAGCACCAAATTATATGTACACTATGGCTCTTTTTCTTTACTGAAACCCAGCTCCTCTTCAGCCTACCGTTACAAGAAATAAAATGTTAGTATTATAATGGTTTTAGTTGGATGTGCAGATATATAGCTATTAAACATATAAAAAGGGATTTCTTTTGCTTCCTTTCTGCTACTACCATTGTCTTTGCTGAAAGTCTGATATGATGTTTTATGGTCATATAAATCCAGCACATACGAAGTTGCTACAGCTTGTGCCTTGGCTATTGGGGCAGACAAGCTTATTTGCGTCATAGATGGTCCAATTTTGGATGAGAGTGGACATCTTATTCGTTTCTTGACTCTGGAAGAAGCAGACATGTTGATTCGTAAGCGGGCTAAGCAAAGTGAGATAGCTGCTCATTATGTCAAAGCTGTTGGTGATGAAGATCTCACTTTTCTTGAACACAATGATTCTATTGGAATTCTTGCATCATCACTGAATGGAAAGGCTCTCAGTGGAAGGCACAGCGCAACCTTTCAAAATGGTGTTGGGTTTGACAATGGAAATGGACAAGGTTTTGCTATTGGAGGTGAAGAGCTACAAAGTCGATTAAATGGTTATCTTTCAGAATTGGCTGCTGCAGCTTTTGTTTGCAAAGTAAGTTCATGATTTTTTTTTTCTAATTTTTTTATAAATCATGATGCCCGTCCACATTTCATTTTTTTTTCACTACATTTGAATTCTTTATTTAATGAGAAATTTAAATTGATCCAAAATGCTAGCTCTCTGCAAGTCTATTTTATGGGACAGTCTTCTCTCCCTGCGACCTCCCTTTTCTCTCTAAATTGCCTTGGAGCTGATTTATGGATAGACATGTAGATGTTGCCCACAGTTTGGTTAGGGTAGCATACTGTTGTCTTAGAAAAGGGTGGATCTCTTGTGATCCTTTTGTGTGGCGTGTATAAATGGACTGAATAAAAACAATACATGTATGTAAAAAACCCACCCAAGTATCAACATCTAAAAATAACTCACAAAAAAGAGATTACACCATCTGTTTTCAATTGTATCATCTGTTATATAAAATTCTTGAAACATTTCTCCATTTCATGAAAAAGCATTTAGTGTTTTCCTTTCTTTTTCTCAGTCGGCATGGGAATCTTAAACTTCATTTTGCTATATAACGCAGAGGTAGATGATGATTTTGAATCAGATCCTATAGAGACAATTGGGAATCCCTTTCAAGTTTAGTGTCCCTTTACATCTGTGATCTCAATATGCATCAAGTACTGCTATACTTGGCTATATAATGAAGAGACTATCAAATTGTTGTTTGGCCTGGTTACATGAATGTTAAATTACATCACACATGTAATTCGAAATGCAACTTTTCTGTCAAAATGCACACAATGTAGTTCAGCCATTATGGTGTCATTAGTTATGATTTTGGTGTTACAAATGCTATGCAGTTTCAAGAATTCTGGTTACCTTGGTTATGAGCAGCAGGTGCCATAACTTGCATGCTTATAACATGTTATCATATTATAAGACGTGGGAATAATTTAAATCTTCTAGTATACTTGAGATTTTTATCAATACCATCATTATCCTTAAATACCTCAGTATGATGTCTGAAATTTCTTTAATTAATGCTTCTCAGATCCCAAAAAATGGCTCACATAGTAGTAGTTGTTGGTTACTTCACACTTCAATTGCTCATATTGAAAACTATACCCTGCCAGTTATGATTTATACTTGATTTGCAGGGTGGTGTTCAAAGAGTACATCTTTTAGATGGCACAATTAGTGGAGTTCTGCTGCTAGAACTGTTTAAAAGAGATGGAATGGGGACAATGGTGGCTAGGTATGTGTTGTTTGCAATACTTTCTGATGAATTTTATCTTCAACAGTTACATTCAATGCCTAGTGCTGATTTGTTTATTGGTCACACTATTTTACACCAAGCATGCCCATAACTGATAAATGTGTTCTTGATGCACTCAACTTTTTAAAAATCCGAGGTTTCATTTTTACCCTCTTTATTGAAGCTTTTGATGTATTTTTTTGATGTTGCATCTTAGTAATTAAGAGCTGTTACTAGTATGCCCTATTACCAAAAATGTTAGTTTGCTTCCATTGGTGGTGTCTTTGTAGTGCCAACTGCCAAGGTTCATGGGCTCAGTGATTGAGTCTTAAGACTATTTATTTTGTTGAAATTGAATAACTAATCATAAAGACACCATTGAATTTAAAATTTTTAAAATAACCCTTGATTTTATCCTCCCAGCTTCAGTTTTGGAATAAAATCAACTGGAGGTGTTGAGTCCCAAGAAAAACAGAACAGAAAAAGGAAGAAAATAAATTGAGAGCAAAGTCTCTATTTGAAGTTTGGGTACCATTTTTGAAAATTGCTGAAGCTCAAGAAGACTTTCTCATTTTAGCATATTTGTATGTCGATAAAACTGGAATAGCCACTAAAGGCATCTAATTGGGATAAGAGAGAATCTCCAACTATGATTAGCTATATCGAGTATTCTATTGCCTTTAGTTGTACATTTCAAGGTTTATATTCACCCTTGGGCCTGAAACCCTTGTGACTTCCATCATCCTCATTTTCTTGTCCTGTATCAATCTGATTTCTTTGTTCTCAATTAAGATGATGAACTGCTGCTTATCCAATCACCAAAGTGCTGATAAATTGTGTTATTGTCTGTCTGATCCTGGAATAATAACTTAATTTATTATATACATTGTGTATCTAATATAGTAGTGTGTTTATTAACAATATTATTACTGAAACTGATGAACACAAATGGATTGATTATAGACTTTTATTATATGAGACAAGCTCAATCTGAGACTGTCAGTTTGTCATTCAGAACGAGCAATACATTCATTATCTAGCACAGTTGCGCAAAATAATTCTCACATGTCAGGATTCATATCTGGTTTTAGGTTAAGGTTTGGTTGCACATAGGTTCATATAAGCTAATAGATATCAAGTCTCAAACATTGGAATGAATGTTCTTTGGAAATTCTTATTTCAGCATCAAGGAATTTGAAACCAAACTCGTGTAGCTGAAATTGTTATGATGACATGCTAATTTATTCTCTAATGCTTATTTGAACATGTCTGCCACCCCATCCATCGACTTGTGCACTAATGTTTTTCTTCTTTGCTCTTAGTGATCTTTATGAAGGAACTAGGATGGCTAGAGTGACAGATCTTGCAGGAATCAGACAAATTATACAACCTTTAGAAGAATCTGGCACATTGGTTCGGAGGACTGATGAAGAGGTTGGCTCTTGCTCCTTTAGATTTTCGTCCATAACTCTGTCCATGATGGTGCACTTATTAATGCAAAATAGAAAGAAAAGTGGGCTGATCCTGCTGTTTGGTGTTATTATGTTGAACTTTGAATAAAACCTGAGTGTTTTCTCTTGTTTTGTGTTTATAGCTGCTTAAGGCATTGTATGCCTATGTTGTTGTGGAAAGAGAAGGTCAAATCATTGCTTGTGCTGCTCTTTTTCCTTTCTTTGAGGAAAAGTGTGGAGAGGTTGCTGCCATTGCAGTTTCTCCTGAATGCCGGGGACAAGGGCAGGGGGATAAATTACTTGGTATGTTATTGCTTCTGCTCAAGGTTTTCAAAATCAAGATATAAATTACTTGGCATGTTATTGCTTCTGCTCAAGGTTTTCAAAATCACAATCCTACATGAGATACATGATGGGATCATAGAATAGTATGATCCTACAGAAAATGGATTCAATCATCTAAATTTACTTAGATATGAATAGTATCTTACAAATATATCAAAACATATCAAGAAGATACATAGATTTAAAAAACTCACAAATCTAGCATAATGTGTGTTTATGCAAGAGTTGAATAAGGTCTTTTCCAATTATATATGTGACTCTTTTTTTCAATAATTAGTAGTAGCCTTTGATAAAAAATCAAATTAATTGCACAAGTATTATTCTGACACAAAGCTTTTAATTTCAAATATATCCAATTAGCAAAATTGGGTGCTCAATTTTTTTTAATACAAGCATTATTCTCAAACAAAGCTTTTAACATCAAAACAGGTGTTCAAATTATTTTATAATATAAATTGGTTACCATAAAATATATCCTAATTACCATTGGAAGGCCTATGTTATGCTTTTGTTGAGATTTAACTTTTCATGATTGGAAGACTTGATTTAATTTTCAACATCATGTTGGTTTTTCTGGAACCGGAGAGTTACATAGCCATTTGTTTCTTCATTGCTCAGTTGTGCGTGATAATTAGAGCAAGCTTATTTTCTATGGGAAGTGAGTTTTTGGTGATCCTAGGTAGGATATTGGATTGTTGCTGATATGCTTTGTTGGTTTTGGGAGGAAAGATTGCAGTTTATGGTTTTGTTCCGTCTCCACAGTCATTAATGTTTTAATGGACTGGAGTTTTGAAGTTCTTAAGAACCACTTGTCTGTCAAGACAGTTATTATGTGGTAGGATAGTGTTCCTAGCATCCTTGTGGTGTACCGCTTCAAGGTTTTTTGTGGAATACTTCCTAAACTGACACCCAACAAGACTGGAATGTTCTTATATTTTGAGTTCTGGCTGTTGTATTTCTTTTTTAATTTTGAAATTGTCCTGCTCCAATTTTTTCATATATGTTTTTCTCATCATGCGTTCTTATTTTTATCTAAAAGAAAAACTGTGGGGGAGACGTGATTAACATTTCCCTTCTATTTTTACGAAGCCATATGGCCTTTGGTACTAGTGGTAAATCATTCATTGTGGTCAAATATTTGCAGATTTCATTGAGAGGAGGGCCTCTTCCCTTGGTTTGGAAACACTTTTCCTGCTTACAACCCGTACCGCAGATTGGTATTTTTTTACATTCCACCCTCTAATGTGTTGCATGAGTGCTAGCTGGTATTAACAAAAAGGGGAAAAAAATTACTTGAAGCTTGTAGTAGCAACTTTGTATTAACATTTTGAGACGAGTCTCGATGTATTCTAGTTCAGATTCTTGTAGTGGAGCTAGTTGTTGAGGCCTTGTTGGCTGTTGCCTAGTTAAAGGTCACCCAATTTCATAGCTAAGAAGCCTAAGATAACTGTCACTTTGCATAATTGTTGGTTTTAATCTATTTTCTCTCTTAAAAAAGATAATTTTGTTTATAAACACCAGCTATGGATTATAACGACTAGTGTTTTGAGGGAAATGGAAAAGGGCAAAATGGTTTATGTCTAAGGTTGTCCAAATTTAAGATGCAGTAGTTACTTACTATTCAATCTACTTGAAGGTTTGGCTAGAGTCTCGTTTTCATAGAAATTAGTTCTTGGCATTTTGCTTTACAGGTTCAACAGACGCGGCTTCTCCGAGTGTTCCATTCAATTGATACCAGAGGAAAGAAGGAAGAAGATCAATCTATCTCGTAATTCTAAGTATTACACAAAGAAGTTGCTACCTGATACTAGTGGAATTAGTGTTAATAGAGCATTCAGTTAAGGTTTTACTGCAGCATGACAGGGTACGGCCGACCTCATCATAAACCGGTGAAGCCACTTCCGAATTTATCTGTTCTTATATCTTTCTTTTTTTGCCCTTAATTAGCTATAGTTCTGAGCATGGTATGTAACAGTTTAAGGCACATGGAAAACCTTAAATTGTATATCAGAATCTCACTAGTCTTGTACTTCATATATCTATGTAAAGTTCGTTTTTGTCCACCAGAAACTCCAATTGACCATCATGACATACACCTAAAGGCAAGTTAGATATTTTTCTGACATGTTTTTCCAAGAAATGTAACAAATTTTTGATATTGCAACAAAAAGTGCGACATCCATTTTTGATATTGCAGGGGGGAGGGCAGTTTATAATCTCATCCCCAAACACAACTCGAACAAATCATTTTCTCCAGTTTCATATTGAAGATGCATGCATGTTATCATAAACTATCAAAAGATCCAAGGAATGTAAACTATTATTAATTGTAATTGTCATTGACAAAGAAACCGGAAAAGAAAAAGGGATGTGAAGCAGCACCCTCAACTCATCCCGTTTATTACAAGATAAGTGTTCAGTAGGGATATATGATTTTCTCAGCATAGCTCACTGCCATCGTCAGAAAATGTTCATCCAATAGAACTGTAAACCATTTGAGCAACTTCAGGCTTATAAACCAGGAAACAAGACATGAAAAATAAATTTATTTGTCATCAGTCTTGGGATGCCCCTTGAATTTGAAGTTGTCTGCATATGCCTTAACCTGAAAGGAGAAGAAAAGTTCCGAGTGACCAGAATGAAGAATGTGCGGTTCACATCAAATGAAAGGCTTGCAGATGGCACTTGACACAGTTAAACATCAGCTAATGGTCAAAAGATCCTTTTAGCGCATGGAATTCCTATTTTCCAGATCACAAAACTTCATCCCCACCTCTATTGTTTGACAGCATCAATAGGATCTTAGACCACTGAGGGCAAGACTTGTCCCCATCACCTTGGTTGATACACATCTAGCAATAACTTGAACTTCCTATGAAACTGAATGTTACATAACTATGAATGGACTAGTTACTGCTAAATCCACACAAGCCACCACCACACAACCCTACTGCTAAACACTTAACAAATCATAAACATTCCCCATTTATGCACAGACAGAAGTGGTGAGAACTTTGGCATCCTACAATAGTTTCTTACGCCAGAGAGGGGCTAAGGATGGTTGAAACCAGTATGCAATTAGCAGTTCCACTAAGAGTATTGCATGGTTCAGGAAGGAGAATGCAAACCTAAGGCCACAGCAGATTGGAAACCACACAACCTTAAGATGATGTCTTATTCATGATCCTAGCCAAGACTATTGTCTTAACCTCAAAGTAATATCTACCCAGGTGGAACAACCTAGCTCAACAATACAGGCAACTTGATAGAAATGCCAGCAAAAAAATGAATTAAGGACAAGTTCAAACCTTCAATAGCGGTGTGTGGCGCTTTTTAACCTGAAAAACAAGTTTAAGAAAGCACATAAGATGCCAATGTTAGTTTGCAAAAGGGAGAGAGTTCATCAGATTATTATCACCAGATTCTTCATCTAAATATTGCTAGAGTTCAAAACCATACACAAATACCAATGCTGTCACCATACTACAAACTTAATAAAGTTTCAAAGTTAAAATGGGCAAGAGAAATACATTAATAGCCAGAAACCAAAAAGAACATAACTTTTAAGTGTTTAGGAGATGTATAGCATATTCCCTCCCATCCCCAGGAAAGTTTTATAAGAGAAAATCTCAATAACATGATGTAAATGGAACAATTAGAACTCATCTTTGTCCTCCATCCATCTAGCGTATCCTAAATACCCATAACATTTGTTCATGTAGCATTTGAAAACTTAAAATTGACACATTTAAGAAGATGCTTTCCAGTCTTATTGTTGGTTGGTTCATTTCAAGCTTTGTTGCTACTTTTTAGCAGGGATATAAAAGGATAAACACACACCACATACTCCCAACCATGACGCTCAGCAAATGCCTTTGCAGCTTCTTCACTGTCAAAACCGAGTGCAGAATCACCCACATGGGCATATGGATCCCCTGTAGATGTCCACCCCATCAATGGATTCTCCCACCTACAGAAAACGTAGTCAGATATAAATAAATTTTGATCATGTATTTTAAGCTCCAATCACCATTCATAAATTATTTGGGACCAGGGAATCTATGATCCCTCACTTCATTGAAAACTACACAAGATGAGAACATTTCAGGGTAATCTGATGAATTTTCAAGATATGTCAGCATATGAAAAATACTCTCTAATTCATGAAGTTTGCCGACAGTAAGGGAACCCCTCTCAAAATACTGAACATTAGCGATAGCATAGCAAGTAAAAAACGGGGCTTCATGTCATAGAAAATTAAGCCTCAGTGTGCTCCTCTTAACAGAATTAATTGGAGAAAGCAGATCCATGCAAATTTTCCAACTAGTTTGGAATTCAGGCTTAGTCAAGTTGGGATGGCTTAATCTCATAATTTTTGAGAAAAATTTATTCTTCTTCAACTAAGCATGGACATAAGAAAATTTGCCAGTATCTGCGATCACCATTGCAAAGAAATGTTTCAGACTATCTCAGCAAAAATAATCTAGGTCAATTACATTGCAATCTGCAAAGTGCAAACAGATACACTCAGCCACAAAAATCCATGTAAAAAAGCACATGCTCTTGTGAAAAATTGTAGACAAACAAAAAATGAAAAAAAAAAATCTCAGAAAGGGAAAACAGCAGATAGGAGCACATACTTTAGTGTTGACATAAAATTGATTTTCCACCTTCCAACTTTTCCAGATCCTTGTTGGGTTGAAGTTCTAGCAGGTGAGTAAATGACAACCTACCATGCATGACAAGGCTAAAAATCAAGTAGTAATAAGAGAAAAGTAAAAATGAAAGGAAAAAAAAGAGCATATAACACAGCTAAATACAGTGACCTTGCAGTGATAGATTTAATTAAGTTCCTGCTGATACATGCAAATCAAGTTACCAACTGGTTAATCACATATCCATTTCATATTACAAATGAGAAATTATTAGGTATAATAGGTGTTGTAATCCCCCATCTCACATAAACATGCGACCCACCATGAAAAATTATTCATGAGGCCCACCTTCATATGAGAGAAAGGAGTCCAACTCCCAGTATACTGAAATTATTAGGTGTACTAAGATTTGTACTCCACCATCTCACATAAACATCCAAAAAGGAGTACAACTCCCGGTATACCGAGCAATTCCTCGTTACAAACATACATTCAGTTAGCCCCCCCCCCCCCATTACTGATAAAATCCATGGATTGCAGCAGATATATTTCTTGAAATTACAATCGCCCCACAGAGTCATTTCCAGGTTTCTTAATACATTGTAAAAACGAAAAACGTAGAAAACCCTAAAGCATCAAACAAATTCAGCCACACCGAACCCAAAAGGAATAAAATCCAACACGAAAAACAATTTATGGATTTGTAAGAGAAAGAGGGCCGTACTCTCCTGCGAAGGTGGTCTTGGGGGATGCCAGAGACCATGCCGATCTCCCCAGCTTTGTACTCTACCAATGCATCGGAAGAAGCGGAGAACGGCCTCCTCCATAATGGGCCTATGCTGCTTGCTCGAAGGGCGCAACCATTTTTCCAGATTTTTGGCAGAGAACTCGACATCTTCAATGGAATCAGAGAGTTGTGTTGCCTTTTCCAGGTTCGATGGTGAAAACGTTGTTAAACGAGTGTAACTATGGACTTTTGTTTTTGTAAGATTGCAAACTAGTCCTTGTAGTTCAAGCTGATTGACAAAACGCCTCCCATCCTCTTAAGCCTTGTGTAATTTTTATTTCAGGATAATTAGCTCTAGTATGTTTTTATATGTTTGATTGTTATCAATTTATCTTTATATTTTAAATCATTATTCAATCTATAATTTTGATAGATTCCATTTAAAGGAATGAAAGTGCCAAAAACTTGAACTCAAGCAATATTTATTAAAAATATTTATATATTTTTTATTTATATTTAATTAGGTCATGTTTGTGTTTTCTCAAGGGTATTTTCATCAACTTAAATATAAATATTTGAAAAATAATATATTGGAGATTTATTCCATGTTTAGGGGAAAATTAAAAGTAACTAGATTTATAAAAATAAATTGAAGATTAGACATAAAATATATTAAAAAACGTTTACCTAATTCTCTAAATTTAAGGATATTTTAGAATAAAACAAAAAATAAATGCCTTGGGGCTTACCAAATTAACTAAGGTTGATGCATTTTTAGTTGGCTTTTACAACACCTTTCTTAAAAAAAAAAGGGTATTGATTTTCCTCTATTTTCTTATATTTTGCAAGAAATTTAATAAATTATCTTAGTAATATCCCAAGATTTAAACCTAAAAAGATAAAGAAAAATAGGTTAATGAGCTTCAAAAAACTCTAAAAGGGGGTACGCAAATCTCATCATCAATCTTTACTTAATTTACAAATTAGTTAAAGAAATCATATGTGATTGATTAATGAAAGGTTAAAATCGATCATACTCGGTTGGTTTGTTTCAGAGAAAAGGGACAGATTTGACCAAAAATCCAAATAATATGGACGACTGGTGTTTCTTACCCTATTTATAGGGACAAAAATAAACTCTAGATTATATATATATATATATATATATATTCCACTCTCATCCACTCTCATCTTCAGCTTCTTCTTCAGGGAGTGAAAACAGAATCCATAAAAAAGATAAAAGAGTTGAAAAGATCGAAATGGTACCCTCCTGAATTTCTCACTTTCACTCGCACATTCTCTGCCCCTCCTGCTCTTCCTTGCTTCCTTTCATCATCAGGTAAAAAAACATATTTATTTATTTATTCTTAAATATCATTAAAAAATAATATGAAAGTAAAGTAACGATCAGATTCTCGGTCTCATTGAGTTTATTTATGCTTGAAAGGAAAAGGGGTGGGTGAGAATTATTATTATTACTATATCATCTGTTGATGGGATGGGTGCTCCTAAGCAGAAGTGGACTAGCGAAGAAGAGGCAGCCCTTAAAGCTGGAGTGCTTAAGCATGGCACTGGCAAATGGCGTACAATCCTTATGGACCCTGAATTTAGTGCCGTCTTGCGTTTGCGTTCCAATGTTGATCTCAAGGTATGGATGTTTCTATGTACCCTCCCTTGTTTTCTATATAAAAACCCCATGCCCTCTTGTTCTTTGATGATGAATGGCTTTTAACTCTCTCTGGGCAGGATAAATGGAGAAATATAAATGTGACTGCAATATGGGGTTCAAGGAAAAAGGCGAAGATCACACTTAAAAGGAGACCACTGACTCCTAAGCGCGAGGAGAATGCAAAGGCTCTCAGCACTGTTGTTCAGACCAATGAAGAAGTTGTTGATGCTAAGCCTCTCGCATTTGCTAGTGGGACACCAGGGAATGGTGGTCCAAAAGACCTGCTTGCAAGGTTATAATATACTTCTGATATCTGCACTTCCTGTTTTGCTGAGCTTGGATGTATCTTTTGATAATGGTATGCAAATGAAGCTGGAACATGGAAAAATGACAAATTAACCTGCTTTTCTGCTATCAAGATGTTAAGGATTAGCTGTCTGGTTAATATTGTTATACAAAAACAGCAAAATTCATAATATTCAAGTGCATCAATGTTCGTGAACCTAGATGATGAGTTCCTGACTTAGTGATGTTATGGTGCTATGAAGAAATTTGATATAATTGAACTATCTGACACCATTATTTTTGTTCTCAAAAAGAAATTTGAAAAAACAGTTTCCATGTTATAATTTTAAGTTGTGTATCCTTCCCAAAAGTCTGACAACATCATAATGGCAGATCTTAAGTAGGAAAAAAAATCCAGTTATCACGCATACAAGCTTGATTGTATTGCCTTGGGGCTCTAATAGAAAGACTGGTGAGTTAATTAGCCAGCTCTCAGGCTGTGAAGGCAAGGAGGGTTGGTTTAGGTGGCTGAAAATCCATAATCCGTTTTATATTAGTAAAAAAACTACCATTATGGGGCCCAATATTCAACCAAAATATGTTCTTAGATGGGGGTTAATGTCATATTAGAAGTCAAGTAAAATAGTTTGAATGAGAATATGTTTCCCTGCTGTATTCACGTTTAATGTTTTGAGATCTTCAAGTTCAATTCTTCTCTTTTTCTCACCATGGCACTGTAATGTGTGTGCTGACTCTGAGGAATAGCAACCTTCCCTATGAGTCTCTTTGAACATGGTACATCATGGCTTTATTTGAGTTTCTTATGCTCACTGATTTGTCGCGTATGTGTCCTTCTCGATGCCATTTCCAATTTATATGCATTTTGGCCTATGTTACTCTCTGTAGATCTTTAGACATTCTGCTTTGGTATATGAACCAGTTTGGCTTGACAAAAAATTATCTCCTGCTTGTTGTGTGTCACTTTTTCATTTCCATTTGTTTTCTCCCTCCAACCAATTTAATTCCTCCCTGGGTTGCTAAAAACTTGTCCTTGTGCCATTAAGTTGATGGTTGTGTTCTACAGATTCCGCACTTTGAATTTTCAAAGTGTTTCAATTTCTATTATGGGAAAATCATATGTACAAATAAATCTAATCAAAGAGTATAAATGGTGAAATGGTATGTTTTGATAACATTGCAAATGGAATTCTAATGATGATTAATGGCAGTATATTACAACTCAAAACCTTATAGTTATGATCTATGAATGCTTTGAGAATTCAGAACACGAGGCTGTATTTGCATGCAGTTGCTTATAGATTTAGTTTCTCAAGGCCACAAAATCTCTGTATCGAAAACCAACCTGTCTGTTTTTTTTTTGTGCAATTATTAACTAACTTTGTTGTGACCTACTTTTGTGGCTGCAGGTTGGATAATCTAATATTAGAGGCTATTACCACTTTGAAGGAGCCAACGGGTTCTGACAGGGCTTCAATTGCTTTGTACATACAGGTACTTAGCCTCACATGTCTCTCAGTTATAACGTGGGGCATATGTTTCAGAAATAAAAAAAAGTCGAACTGCTGGACATTGTTAATGTTTGTCTCTCCAGATTTCTGGGTTTTTGTTTTTACACATTTTTTTATATGAATCCAACTATCAATAACTATGTCAATCTAAGTATGTCCAATAGTTGTACATCCTACGCAAGCGCGCGCGCGCACACACACAGAGATTACTCATTGGTGATCAAATTGATTTTGTTGTAATGTCTTTTAATTTGTAGGAGAAATACTGGGCACCCATGAACCTCAGAAAGCTATTGGGAGGAAAACTGAAGCATTTGACTGCCAATGGAAATTTGATTATGGTAATAATTACTCTGCGGTAGTACACGAGCATGCATGGAAACTAATTAGATCTTGAAGTGATTTGAATTAACGTCCTCTATCTGCAGAGTCAAATCAATTCCTTATGTGTTTTTTGTTTCAAGGACATTTTAGAAGTCTATGATGCAGGACAGTGAAAATTAATAATGTTATGTTTACAGAAAAAATAGCATGAACAGTAGTGTGAAAAGAATTTATGATGGGAAGATATGTGTTTGAGGCTTTGAGTTTATAATGCTGGTGAATATTTAAAAGAACATCTTATATCACAACCATCCTTGATGTATCTATTTACAGGTTCAGCACAAGTACAGGATTGCACCTAGTTCAACATTTTCTGAAGGAAGAAAAAACCATGCCCTCCCAGAAGGAAAACAGAAGGATGCGTTAAAATTGGAGAAGAGTAAGAACAAAATCCTTACTAAAGCCCACATTGATCGAGACCTATCAAAGATTCAGGGCATGACTGCCTTGGAGGCTGCTGCAGCTGCTGCAAAGGCAGTCGCAGAGGCAGAATCTGCAATTGCAGATGCTGAAGCAGCTGCAAGGGAGGCTGAGAAAGCAGAGGCAGAGGCAGAGGCAGCACAAGTTTTTGCTAAAGCAGCGATTAAGGCATTTAAGCTCCGGGCATGTCATACCTGGTAAACTCATCTCTCTGCTGTTATACCATGATAAAATCTCATCCACTAGCTGAGTTGCACTGCGCTCTGTGCATTGGACAAATTTATTTCACGTATAACTTCTAGTGGTTAAACCCAACTTTTTGTTTCATGCTTAAGAGTAAAATCATTCAAAGCTTAGCTTTAAGAAGAGTGATATGCTTTTTTGCTTTGCCAAGATTGTTTTAATCTTTCTTTCTTCATTTGTTTTCTTTCCTTGCCTTTTTTTCTTTGTTTTCTGGTGGGGGAGATGGAAAGAGCTTAATAATTTTAGTCTTACTCTAATCTTTTTGATATCTTTTTAAAACTTATGCAAATGACATGTTTTACAGATGGATGTCTGAGTTGATGGGAACGAAACATGCATTGGACTTGACATCATGTTGATGCAGCTGTATCAGCTGTCATTTTGTCCATACAACTGTAAATGTGGTTAACTTGTAAATCGGGAGATGCAAAATTATTCCATGAAATCATGCTGCCCATTTAGAGGGATCATTTCGTGAGCAGAGTATAGGTTTTTGACATCGAACTTTACAATGTGGTAAAAGAGTAGACACTGGTGAAAAAATAAGGATTAGGAAGCTGGATTGCTAAACAAGATGAGACATCTAAATGTCATTTTGATCGTTAATCAATCCAATGAAGAGTGAATGGATGTTGTTTTTGAATTTTTAATGTTCCCTGGTATAACTGCTGAAAAAATACTTGTTGCTCCTTATAGGTGGCAATTTGTTTTCAGAATGAGGATCATGCCTGCAATGATCTGTTCTGCAATCGGACAGGAATGTTTCTCTGTTAATTCTTCAGGGGAATTGAAACTCTTAATTACTTTTATTCATTCTTTTTCTTGAATTTCTTTAGTTAATCTTGCCAAGAAGTTTTAAACCCTTAAATGATTAAACAACTAAATGATCATTTGTAAAGTCACCTTTCTTTATTCTTTTTCACCCCCTTAGATAATAAAAATTGCATTTTTTAAACCCTAATCATCAAAGCCCTAACTTCCGTGAAACTTCTTCAGCTTCATGGTCCGTAAAACCCTTTCTCTGCCACCAGGATTCAACAGTATGGCAAGCAAAGGAGTGCAAGGAGCTAGGGATTGCCATTTAGCAAAACAAAAGAAAAGAGCAAGCCAAGGCCAGCTTTCTTAGTGAAGAAAGCTGCTCAAGCATCGTCTATTCTTGATGTAATTTTGTATCATGTGGACCAAAATTGGCAGTTGCTCCTGCCCAGGATGAAAGGGGAAGAATACGCTATCCTTTTTTCCTGCTTTCCTTCCAAACATCTAGTATGGCATGAGCTGAGGGCAATTCAGATCTATACAGATCATTAGCTTCCGTTGTTCCTATTTCAAGCTCTACCTCTTCAGCATCTTTCTCAGACTCTTCTAATAAAATATTTGAGAGCTTCTTGTCTAAACAATCAGTAGAAGCACCAGATGCCACATCATCAGCAAAAACATCCCTCTTCACTAATAGGTTTGTGGCTACATCCAGGCCATTAACAGAGTTTCCAGTGCTAGAGGCTGCTTCCGGATCATCACCCTCTCTGTTGGTACTACTGTTATTAACAAGGGACATATCTGGAGTGATGCTAGTTTTATTAACAAAAGTATCCTCATCCAGCTCGAGATTTCCATCTACCATACTTGCAGAAGTGGTTAGCATATATGCGCTCCTATTGCCTGCAATTTCCCCACTGTTAGTATTGATATGAGTATCATCAGTGTCTTCAATGCAAGAATTGGTGCGGGGTAAATCTCCTGATGAGCCAGGCCTGCATAGAGACCGCAATGATCTTGACAAGTTAGAGACTGTGACCTCTGATGCCATACGACAATGACCAACTGCATCCAACAGCTTCTCTAAACTATCCTGACTGATTTTTTCTCCATTTTTCTCGAAAAGATCTGTCCACTGCCTTTCACTAATTTGAAATGAGGCATGAGCCATGGTGTTAATAAGAGTGACAGCCCTCTCATAATTCTCTTGAGCTGTGGCTTGAAATACCATTTCAGTGAAGAGCAGTGGATGAGGGATTTCTCCAGCTTCCAAAATTTCATCAAATGCATGCTCCAGAAGATGATTCTGTGTTAAGAGAACATTAAGTCAAGAGATTTAATAATCTACTCATTGAGTTCATCTGTAAGTTAAAATGAACTGGCATGGCCAAAAACTTCAAAAATTTAATTACAGAAAACAACTAGAAAGGACAAGTCCACCTTTCCAGATCTAGATGCTTCCACAAGCAATGGCGCATGTTTAATTTGATCTAGCTGATACCCAGAGAAAGACATCTCCTTGTAAACATACTCAAAGTATTCCCATTGGAGTGCACGAGCAGATACCTCAAGCATTGAACTGTACGTGTACCCATCTGGTATAATGGTAGTGCCACTATGATCAACTCCCTTAATGTCCTCAAACAACTCCTTAGCTTCAGAGAACAAATCACTTCGGCTATAAACTTTCAGCATAGTGTTTATGGTCCCAATGTTAGGGACACAATGGGCTTTCATGTGTTCAAAGATAGATATGCAATTATCAATATGCCCACCATCCATAGAAGACGCTATCATTCCAGTGAGAGATACCTCCAAAGGCTTCTTATAACGGAGTCTTTTCATTTTCTCAACCTGCAGGCATGTTATTAAGATATGTTCTGTGGCCTATAGATATTAAATAAAATGCAGCCATAGAAGCCTCCACATAAAAGAAGCCAAAGAGCAGATAGTTCAACAATGCCATAACCAAGCAACCTACAAGTCCAGAGCAATTAATCAATTGCTAGAGTGAAGATTCTGACCTCTAGCATAGCATCTTGCCACCTCCCATTGTAGCAAAGGCAGCAAGCTAGCTCATAATATACGCTGGCTGCTCCAACTACTCCTCTTTGTTCCATGTCCCTCACTGCTTCCACAGCTTCATTGACTCTACCTTCCTCCCAAAACGCTCTCACAAGAACTGGAAAGTCACAATACATAAATGCCTGAGCCATGTCCCAAATTAGGGAGAAACTATATAGATTTTTATGCAAGGGAGCAACTAAATACCTTTGTATGTAAGGGCTTTTAGAGATTCCCCGCTTTTCTTCATTTTCCTGAAGTACTCATGGACAGATTTGTACTTTCCAGAAAGCAGCATTACCTTACAAGAAGCATCTCCTGTAAGACTTGCATATAGATATAATTCAAGGAACACCACATCTTGCATACAAAATTTCAATTACCAGTCAAAACATCAATCTAAATTACCCTATGGACGAATAACAGCCACAAATAGATTGGAATATAACTCTATAACTAATTAACAGAAGTGTATGGATTGGTAAACCATCACATAAATTGGATTTCTCTCCAGGTAAAGCAGCATTTTTCTGCCCATTACTCAAATATTATACTTAAACACTAAAATTATAATTGCTCCCATGTTACATGAAATAAGAAGAAAAGAAAACTCAAAGATACTTGATGAAGCCTAAATTGCTAATGTTAACTTTATTTTGGAATGGCAAACTTGTTTTGACCACACCCAACTGACAGCTAAAGTATAGAAGTCATACGATCAACATTATATTGCTGAATGTGAAACATTAAAAGAATCAAAGCCATTAAAGCCCTTTTCTTCACCATTCTACTCTTCACATAACAATCAGCAAGTTATAGGCATGCTTAGTCACTTGGCTAGGAAGCACAATAACGACCCAACCATTCTTATTATGTTGCATGTCTATGGATGTCACAGTCCAGCAATTACCTCCATTGCTAATCCATACGTTGCTCCATTGGGTTTAAGACCACTTCTTCTCAACTGTTGAAAAACCCATGATACACCTTTCCACTGCTGGGATGGAACACAAGCATTCAGTATCTGCAAAATGAGTTGGAAGAAGCCAAGTAACAAGTCTTTAACAGATTAAAGAAATCTCAAAAATGTGAAGGGAGAGGCATAGGGATGCTCTCTTACAGCATTATATATAACCAGATCTGGTTCAAGGACTGGGTCCCAGTTCTTGTTAAGCATTTTATTGATTCGTTTAGAAGGTTTCTGCCTCATGCATTCAATAACTTTCACCAACTCTTTCAGAAGACCAGTTTGGCCGAGTGTAACAGCAATACTGTGATATGCAGCCATATCAGGATATATTCTGCGGTCTTCCTGAATGTATTAAGAGTAAGAACCAATCCACCAATATAATGGGTGAGTGTGTATGATGATGAAGAAAATTAATGTATGAAGTAACAAATCCATGGAACATTACACGCATCAGATTAAAAATGCTAAGTGCTTCCTGGGCCCTCCTTTCCTTCCCAAGAACTGACAAGAGTTTTGTGTAAACAAACCTACAAAAAGCATTGATTTGTTTATATGATAAAACATATAGTTTTTAGAGTCTCTGGCAAGATAAAAAACATTACAATTG
This sequence comes from Populus trichocarpa, assembly GCF_000002775.5. Lineage (NCBI taxonomy): Eukaryota > Viridiplantae > Streptophyta > Magnoliopsida > Malpighiales > Salicaceae > Populus > Populus trichocarpa. Next base: position 358,381 of record NC_037291.2, on the reverse strand, counting down.
TGAAGTGTTTCAAGCAATGCAAAGACCAGTTTTTAAAAAAAACTCACAAGCATAGTAAGCATGTAGATAAAAAAAAAGCTTTGGCTATATCTGAATGACTAAAAACAGAAAGAGCATATCGAGTTGCATCTTGTCAAATCTAGTGTACATTTTCAGGAATTGTAACAGAAAGACCACAGTTAACCCACTTGAACAAACAAAAATCCTAAAACCATATGTCAGGTTACGTTAAAATCTAATCTTAGATCACAATTCACATGTCTGTTGTCCCAAGAACTCGTTAGAGATAAGGTCCACTGCCACCAGCCCGCACACCAAATGTAAAGGTTACCTTTATACTACACTTCTCTCCTACTTATGAAATGCCCTAGCTGCAACAAAGTCAATTCTGGAATCAGGAACAAATAGCTGAGACCCAAGTTTGGAAAATCCAGCATGCCTATAGTTCAAAATTCCTCCATCTATTGTTAACCTGAGAACCATATATGGCTCAATAGAATAATTTTCCACAAAAGTTCACAAGGAAGAGATGTTAACACGTGGATAACATACCTGGTCAACCACAAAGTTAAGGACACAATCCTAATTCTTGAAACAAAAACCAAAACACCAAAACCATTACCTGCTCTTACAATCTCTACGTTCCTTGTCATTATACACCCATTCCACAACAGCCATTGCCTGTGACCATTTACCTTTGTTCCCAAGTTCCTCCACAATCTTCAGCAACTGACCTTCACTAAACCTCAACCCTGACTGCTTCATTATCTTGGCTAACTTCCAATCCTTTACACTTACCTCCCTGCAACTTAACCTACAAAATTACATAAAAGAAAAGAAGAGAAAAGAATCACATATCATCAATAAACGAAGAAGAAAAAAAATGTCAATCACAAACCTATCAACAAGAAACCGAATTGCCTCCCCTTCTCCACGCCACCGCTTCGCAGGGTCCCATTTCTCTTCACTACCACTTCTCAACCAATCACTGTCTTCCACATCAATATCATCATCAAAAACCCACTTCAAATTACCCTCAAAAACCTCCTTCAACTGTCTCAAATTCTCTCTCTTTAACTTACCTCCATTAAACTCCCTACTTCCACTACCAATCTCTTTCAACTTCACTCTCTCTATTCTCTCCCATGGCTTCCCCACTAACAAACCCCCTCCACTCTCACCCCTTCTTTCCTCACTTATTGCCTTATTAAACTCTTTGTATTCATGTTTTAAAGCTTGAAAATGGGATTCTTCTTCTAAAACAAAAAGGGCTTGTCTTTGGAATTCAACATCTTTGTTGAGTTTGCGGTTGTGCTTTTGGATTTCTTTCTTGCGGAGATTATGGACTATTTTGGGAGTTGGGTACACCCCTCTTTTCAGTAGCCTTCGTTTTATGGCTTCAATGTTTGGTTCGAATTGGGGTAGAGAAGATGAGGAAGAAGCTATTGCAGCTTCCATGGTGGCAGGAAGCTAAAAGTCTGTCAAGGGGAAATTTTTGCTAAAGATCAGCCTCCTCTTTGTATTTTGTACTTGTACTAGGATTAATTTCATTTTCAATGCCTCAAGTTTATATGATCTATTAATCACTTCCCAAAAGTTTCTTTTCTTATAAATTGATCCCTAGGTCCTTCAATTCTGTTTTTTTTTCTTTTTCTTCAAAGAAGTATAAATAGTTTATCTGTTAATTTTCTAAGCAAGTTTGTGATGTGATTAATTTTTAAAAATATAATAAAAATTATATTTTCAAAGGCAATAACTTAAAACACAAAAAATTTAATCAATAACATGAAAAATATAAAGTCAAATTCACTCAATTTTTTTTAAAAAAACTTAAGCAATAAAATATTTTTATTTAGATGATTCATTGTTTTTGTAAGAAAGAAGATTACAATTCATCTTTGGTATATAATAATTATACTTGATTAAATTTAATGGTGCCATTGGTAGTTTTGATTTCAACAAGTGAGATGAAATGTTGTCGAGTTTCATGTGTCTTATTATTAAATGTTGTTGAATTTCACATGTCTTGGTATTTTTGGAAGATAATAATATTTTTGGATCAACTTATACATTAATTAAGACTAATTAAATCTCTCATCAAATAATTTTAAAAACGCGCCATTATATCAACCTCATATATATTAAAAATTATTTTAAATTATTTTTAAATCTAAAACCTGAAAAAAAATAAACTTTTTATTTTTTAATCACTAATTGGCTAGACACAAGGTTCCAAGAAACAAACTCATCCAAAGAAATGGGGTATTTAAGTTGGATCGAAGGCAATACAGAGATGATGCTAGCTAGATTCCACAAGCTAAACTTGAAGCTAAGAAATGAAGAAAACAAGAAATCATTTTCTTTTTTTTTTCGATTAAGACAAATCAAAACGTTTTTCTCAATGAAGACAGCCTCATACAAGCTTTGGTTCCGGCTCCTCGATCTGTCTTCTTACCTCTATAAAGTCTTGTCATCAATCTCTTTGTTGTTTTCAACTCTGCTTGAAGCCAAGTTTGTACACAAAAAAATAGCTCAGGCTCAATATTATGGCACACAAAAATATTGGTAATCGTCAAGAAGCTGTTATTGATATAGTTAAGCCAATCAGTTTCACGGGAGGGCTAGAGTTCTCCAGCCTCACCTACACTGTGACTAAAAGTCAGAAGCTTGAAGGGAAATGGATAAAGCAAAAGGTGGACTTGCTGAATAGGATTACTGGTTATGCACCAAAAGGGTGTATTACTGCAGTCATGGGGCCTAGCGGTGCTGGAAAATCCACCTTGTTAGATGGACTTGCTGGCCGTATCTCAAGCGGGAGCCTTAAGGGTAGAGTCTCACTGGATGGCATGGAAATGAGTCCGAGCTTGATTAAGAGGACTTCTGCCTATATTATGCAGGACGACAGGTTGTTTCCTACACTTACAGTCTACGAGACTTTGATGTTTGCTGCTGATTTTCGGCTTGGACAAATCTCAAGAGCTGACAAGAAGCAGCGTGTAGAGAAGCTCATCGAGCAGCTTGGTTTATCGGTACGTACGTGATCGATACTTAACCTTTCCATGGTTTTATGATGATAGTAAGGTGTTTGAATGGTTTACAGAAGAGTGATATTTGAAAGTATACTTGATAAATATGACAAAAAAAGAAGAAGAAGAGTACTTTGGTAAGTTTAAAGTAACGAACTGTTGAAGCTGCAAATAGATTCTCTCGAGACAAAAGAGAAAAATGAATATATCTCCCTTCCAAAACTGTTTTGGAAACGAATTTATTTATGCTTCTGTTTTTTAAAACATTTATCTTAATAGTGAAAGTTGTAGCATATAGATTTGAGACCAGATTTCCTTGAAGTTGTTTTAAATCACTGCTTCCTTAATGTTCAATAATAAGAAAAAAAAATCACTTCACTTGTTGGTGGAATGAGGATTTGAAGCTGCTAGAATCATAAACATACAAGGATTGCTAAACTATATATTGCCTTCATTGATGTATCTCCTTCTAGTCATCTCGGAACACCTATATCGGCGATGAAGGCACACGGGGAGTGTCCGGTGGTGAGCGTCGCAGAGTATCAATTGGCGTGGACATTATCCATGGACCATCACTACTTTTCCTTGACGAGCCCACTTCAGGTCTAGACTCGACCAGTGCTCATAGTGTCATAGAAAAGGTGCACCACATCGCAAGGTCAGGAAGTACTGTGATCCTTACAATTCATCAACCATCATCTAGAATCCAATTGCTGCTTGATCATCTCATTATTCTAGCTCGTGGGCAACTGATGTATCAAGGATCACCTAAAGATGTCACCCTTCATCTCAGTCGCATGGGGCGGAAGGTCCCTAAAGGTGAAAACTCAATAGAGTACCTTATTGATGCGATACAAGAGTATGATCAATCCGAGCTTGGTGTGGAGGCACTGGCTGAATTTGCACGTACTGGAATGAAACCACCTCTATTGTCCAATGGGGACGTGTCTATATCGACCATCGCGCCAACACCGCCCCTGCGTCACAGTAGCCACCATCAGAAGGGTGGTAGGCCAGGTGATAGGCCGAATGATGGTAAGCGCCTTCATTTACAAACAAGCACACACGAACCTAATGAATTTGATCACAGTGTGAGAAGTCCTTTCAATAACACATCGAGGTCATGGAGTGCTAGTCATAGTGGAGTGGTGCAGACCCTTAGATTTACGCCTTCACGCCAAAGGAACGATAAGACAATTCAAAATCCAATGAGGTAAATAATAAAGTTTCTCACTTCACCATCCAAGTTTTTATTTCTAGGCTAGAAAATCTCTTCTACTTCCTATGCTTTGAATGAATGATTTGTGCGCGCAGCTCATCCCCAGGCTACTATACATTCTCAAGCGAGATCCTCCCTGGGACACCAACACCGCACAGCAGTGACTACACGGTGAACGAAAACGACTACCTGACCCCAAATGTTCCTCAAAAAACACATCTCCTTGGTCCAAAATTTACAAATTCCTTTTTCTCAGAGACCTGGATTCTCATGCGTCGCAACTTCAAGAACATTAGGCGTACCCCAGAGCTTTTCCTCTCAAGACTCATGGTCCTGACTGTCATGGGGTTCATGATGGCCACGATGTTTATGCACCCTAAACAAGATTTGCAAGGAATCACTAATCGTCTCAGTTTCTTCATCTTCACGGTTTGCCTTTTCTTCTTCTCATCCAATGATGCTGTTCCTGCCTTCATCCAAGAACGCTTCATTTTCGTCCGCGAAACTTCCCATAATTCTTATAGAGCCTCTTCCTACACAATTGCTGGTCTTATTACATACCTTCCCTTTCTTGCATTACAATCTGGCGTCTATGCTTGTATTGTTTGGAAAGCCTTGGGGCTACGAGGACCATTCTTTTATTTCTTGCTGGTCCTCTATATGTCCCTTCTTTCAACCAACTCATTTGTGGTGTTTGTGAGCTCAGTGGTGCCAAATTACATTCTGGGTTATGCAGCAGTCATTGCTTTCACTGCACTATTTTTCTTGTTTTGTGGCTACTTCTTGAATAGCCATGATATCCCCATATATTGGAGGTGGATGAACAAGATCTCCACTATGACATACTCATACGAAGGGCTTCTGATGAACCAGTACCAGACATCGGATCCTTTTGGAATAAATCCTGCTGGACAAATTGTCAACGGCACCACCATCTTAAAATCACTCGGTATTAGCACCGATGAATCGAAGAAGTGGGAGAACGTGCTTGTGATGTTGGGCTGGGCTGTTCTATACAGGATTTTTTTCTACATAGTTCTTCGGTTCTTTTCCAAGAACCAGAGGTCATAGAAAATCACACAGAGGAAGTGGGAGTTCCATCATTAGATTTGCAAACATTTCTTTCTTCATGTATTCCTTCTCTTTGTTGTTATATCTGAGATCATATTCATACTTTACCTGCAGCACTATTCAGTGTTGACAAAAGCACTGTTACCTGTGGGGAAACAGTAAATTAATATCTCTTTACCTCTTCTTTTTGCTCTGAAATAAATTTATGTTCAGCTATAAGTTAGCATTCTTTATCTTTCAGGCAAACAGAAAAGTATTTTCCTTCATTTTCATAGTATGATCAGGTTTTCAAAAGGCTGTTACTGGTGAGACACCAAAAATTATTTTGAACCTGAAACTAACTTGCTGTCAGCATATCTTTTAGAGACAATTACAGACAAGCCTTTCAAACTTCGATGAAGCAGTTAACCAGGATCACAGGGGCAGGGGCGGAAGGAAGGGGGCAAGCAGGGCCCTGGCCCCCCTGCAAAACATTTTAAGCAAAACATTTTAATTTTTTATTGTTATTGGGTAGTTAAATGTGAGGAAGTGCTTTTTTATTTTAAAGAGATGGGTCTTTTTGTAGTAATGAAGCGTGATTTTATTTTTAATTTCTTTTGAATTATTTTGCGCAGCCCTAGTATAAATTCTGCAAATATATTATTTTGCGCAGCTCTAATATAAATCCTATAGCTAGTTAAAAACAAAAATAAAAATACAAATTGCAAGTAAAATTTTTCTGCGGAAAAATTGAAGCAAAGCCACTAATTAATTTATCTTTCATCAAACAAAATAAGGTAATTTAAATTTAAAATCTATTTTTGTTTTGAGATATTTTTTAATAATTTGATGAGGTTTTTTTTATAATTCTATCATTTTTGCTCTTTTTTGTTCTCAGATCTGCTAGTTCTACCAATTGTTTTTCGACTTCTTGTTATAGTGATTTTTTTTCTAATTAATTAGATATATTTTATTGGTTTGTTTGTTTTGATTATGCTTGGATTTTTTTTTATGTTTTGTTTTTAGTAGAGCTGCTAAAATTATCAATTTTTTCTCACGATATATGTTTTGATTTTAGGTTGAACCATGAACAAAATAAGAAGAATTGATTCTTTTTTTGAAAAAAAATATTGATAACTCATAGCCTAGTGAACCAACTCCAATGTGTAATGTTGATGTTATGGTTGAGCAACCCCAATGTGCTTCAGTTTATAAAGAATTTGTGTTGATTAGTGAGCAACCTGTTACTAGAATCGATATTGTTAAGAATCATTCTTCATTATTTTTTGCTTTATTTCAAAGTTTATCAAACATAAATAATACTTCGCTTTAACTAATGTTTCTTATATACTTTGTATGTTTATATTTAATAGGTATAAAGACCAATAATATTAAAGTGATGGATATATTATGAAGATGAAATTAACTTCATTGCTTTGAGTCAATTTGGTATTGCTTCAAACCTTTTTTTCTATATAAAAATTATTATATGTTTGTAATAAGTTATTTGAATAAAACTAAATTATGCATATTTTTTTTACAACTAAATTAAAACAAATATTATATATTATTATATTAATTTTAGCTTTTCTAACAAATAATCCTAGCTCCGTCCCTAATCAGGGATCGTTTCCCATGCCGATGAGGAGAAAATACAATCATATTCTTGACTACTTGTACCAAAACAAGACGGTTCTCTACTTCTCTTGATCAAGGCTTAGTCACTGATGGATTTGCCTTCTACCATTTGGAAACAGAAAAACCGACTTGTAACACATTTATTAGCAGCAGCTTCTGCAGTATCATATTCTACAAGGCTTTTGAGATTCTTTTCTAAGAGGACATACCCTCAAACTGAAAAGGCTTGTTAAGATCTCTAACGGTATTTTCAACGGGCTTCTCAGAATTCTCTATTGAATCTCCTTCAAAACTGTGGGTGCTAGAATGAAAAATTTGCCGAAGAAATATTATTTATATTTTTAGTATAATATTAATGTTGTACGTAGTCAAGCCAGGGCACGAATGATACACTTTCAGGAGACTCAAGTCTCTCACCGTTCTTTAATTAGCTAATAAATAAGAAATATAGCAATTTCGGTTTTTTTTATTTTTATGATTGTAATTTTATTGATAAATAAAGATGGTTGTATTGGATATTAAGGCCCCGTTTGTTTGCTGGAAAGTAGTATTTTTTTTGGAAAGTGAATTCTGGGAAAGTGAATTATTTTTTTATGTTTGGCAGTGTAATAAAAAATAAGTTGGAAAACACTTTCCAGTGTTTGGTTATGTCATGAAAAATTAGATGAAAAATAACTTATTAATATTTTATTTTTCTCAAGTTTATTAAAATAACGAGGAACAAATCTTACAAATTAAAAAGTTGAATGAGAATGAAATTGAAAAAAATATAATTTCATAAATTATCTCAAATAAAATAAATAATAATCAAAATAATAGAGGTCAAATCTAAAAAATGAAAAAAATGAAAGATGAAGAAATTAAAATAATAATAATTAACATTTCATAAATTATTTCAAATAAAATAAGTAACAATCAAAAGAATGAGGATCAAATTTGATACATAAAAAATTTCAATAAAAAAATGATAAGGGAAAAGCAAATAACAATTATAAAAATGAGGACCAAAGTTAATATAAAAATTAAATTTTAAGAGATGAAATTGAAAAATAAATATTTAAAACAAAATATATATAGCAATTAAAAGTTTGAGGACCAAATTTGATATAATCAGCAAATAATATGACATTTCTAAATTATTCATAATTTCTGGAAAGTGTTTTCCGTCCAAATTTTTCAGGAAAACACTTTCCTGGAAACCAAGCCAAATTTTCCTTTGACTGGAAAGTGTTTTCCGTTGACCAACTTTTCTAATGGCAAACAAACATAAGAAAGTTTGGAAAGTAGTTTTCTAGAAAGTGAATTCCGAAAAACAAACATAGCCTAAAGATTTAATGAGAATGGCTGTATTCATGAAGATAATGATAATAATATTGGTGGAGTTAATGATAATAACGGTAATTTTTAAAATAAATAATGGTGGTGAAATAACTAAATGTAAGTGATGGTTGTGTTACGGGTAGAAATATTAATAACATGATGATATCATATGAGTTTTAAAAAAACTAAAATTAAAAATATAAAACCACTTTTTTTTTTCAAAGTTCTATTTTAGTTTTTAAAATTGTTCATATATAAAAAAATAAGCACAACAGGGCAACGAAACACATTTTATATCATAAAATGATATGATTGATAATATGGTGAGTGATATAGCACATGGTATGATGGTGATAATATTAGGAACATAGTATCCTACACGTAAAATACTATAAACAGAAAATAGAAAACTATTTTTTTATGTTTTTTAAGATTTTAAAAATTATTTATAGAAAATAGAAAACGACAATGCCAGAAAACAAGGCCTTACCTATCAAGTAGAAGGAAGAAGGAAGAAGGAAGAGGAAGGGAAGCATCAAGCTAGCAACCCAGTTGGAGGTGCAAGGGTTGACCACAGATGGACAGTACTCATTGGAGAGTGTCTAAAAGCTTCATCTAAAACGGCTGTCATTAGCCTTTCATTACACATCGTAATTTGTAACCAAACCAAACCCATTTCCATGATGTTGCATCCATCCATACGTAGTAACGTACAGACAAGAAGAGAGACGGAAAATGAAGGGTTGGTCCGCCCTCTTATTTTAATCTTCCTTAATTTAATATACACTCCCTCTACCAAAACAATGTTTGTTTTTGTTAATCAATTGCCAGATAATATTCTAACATAAAAATATGGTAATCAAATTTGGTTTTATTCTAATATTTCTTAAGCTCCCACTAATTTTCCTCCCTTCCTCTAACTTGTACAAATATTGGAAGTCAAACCCTGTGTGATCAACCTCTTTTTCCTCAAAATCTTGTGTTTTTTAGATGCCCTCTTGTCTCTCAAGTTAAAGGATAATCATTCCAGGATGCCCTCCAAGGATTGTAGTTTCTTACACAACTGAACATCTGACATGTTAAAGAGTCAAGCCATTGGCTCTTGAGCCGAGGGCAGTCGAGTTTTGGAGAATACAAGGCATAAGTAGTTGAGAAAGGTTTCTGTGGTTTGATTATGAGTTTGATAAGTTCTCGATGGGGAGAGTTCAGTTTAAGATGAGAAGATGATGGGAAGAATGCATGTTTGGATGTTAACAGCAAGTGTTGGCTCTTTTATTGTATCCCTCATCCATGTTATCCATTTAACCTGTGCAGAAAAAGGTCAGTATATCATCATAGCCTGTTAATCAAGTTATCAATAGATATGAACAGCATAATTGAATTTATTGACAGCTACTTCGTTTCTAGATCTGATATTTGTAATGATGTTAAACCTAGTTGACAAGAATATTGTAATCATCGGATCATATATATAATACAATAGATAGAGGATTCTGATCTATCAAGCTAGGTTCCTGGAAGTAGATCTTCTATGGAAGATGTGAAGCAACAAACAATAACTGGAAGAAATTACAGGTTGTGTACTTTAAACCTGAGTGGCATGGCATGATCATTAACTGCTGACAAAAATTTGTAATATATATTATTTCTTGCAGCCATCTGAATATATAGTTTAATCCCAAGTTACAAATTCTTAAATTTCAGTCCCTTTTTTTGCATGTGCAGGTTTTGTCAGCATAGCATGCTGTGCTGAATCATCAACTTTTACAGATAATACCACTATTAGCTGGATATCAGATGAGGGATGGTTCCCTATTGAGAATACAGGTTGCGAAAACATAACCAGACAAGCAGAAAATGATGCAAACTATGATAGAGTTCGAATTTTCTACATTGAACCAGGGAGGAGAATATGTTACAATTTTTCAACTACTAAGAATCAAAACTATCTGATAAGGGCTACATTTCTCTTTGATGATTCTTTGGGTGCTTCTTTCGATGTTTCGATTGGTTTCACACCAACAAGTAATGTGAAATTGTCCAAGGATTTGGAGGTTGAGAGAGTTTTTACAGCTACTCATCACGATGTAGACTTTTGCTTAATGAATCATTATGGATATCCATACATTTCAAAGCTTGAACTGAGGCCCTTGGGGGATTTGAAGTATTTACAGGGAAAAGCTTCTGGTGTTTTGAAATTGGTTAGCAGAGTTGACGCAGGAAACACCGGAAATAGCATCAGGTATGCTTTTTACTCCATGTTTATGCTTGTGTATGCACGGAATAAAGAAAGAAAGATTGATTTTTCTCAAATTAAGGGATACGCAGCTCATAGTTCCGAGAGATGAATAATTACTCAGAGGCCTTGTCCTTGAAAGCAAGCAAGATATGTCATATGCCCACTAAATTGAGTACCAATTGTTAATGAGGATGTTGAAAGAGAGAACAATTAAAAACAGTTCTTCTATTTGGAATAGTTGGTAAAAGTACAGACAAGAAAAGCAAAAGAAAGAATTTAGAGAAGAACTACAGGTGCTAAAGCCAGAGATAGAGCCAAAAGACATGGCCAAAACATTAGGCAAAAACTTTAAGTGGTGTAAAAATGGTTGTTGCCTGGCTAGTCTGTTAAACTTTGTCCTCGAAAGGACGGTAAATATAGAGAACCATTTCTGTTGGAAAGCCAAAATTTTGTTTTCTTAATTGTAAACATTATAGGAAACCTTTTCTGATACCTTATTATGCACAAGGAATTTCTGGTGTAACATGTACTTGTAATATATTGAATATTTGTCCGTTGTTGACCAAAGCACATACTGACCTACCAATTTCAGGTACCCAGATGACTCATTTGACAGAATCTGGAGAAGACCTGACCCCAAAACGGTTTCCTTATCGGAACCGACTAATTCCACCACTTACATCCATGATGTTAAGAAAACAGTGCCAGCCAAAGTTCTCCAAACAGCACTAACCCACACAGACAGACTGGAGTTCCTGCACAATGAACTTGACACACAGGATTCCAATTACACTGTGTTCCTCTACTTTTTTGAGCTCAATCAATCTATAAAAACTGGCCAAAGGGTATTTGACATTTACATTAATAATGAAATAAAGCTGGGGAAATTTGACATTTGGGCTTATGGGTCAGCCTATAGGGAAGCTGCTCTAAGTGTCACAGCAAGCAGGTCTCTAAACTTGACCTTAGTCAAGGTTGAAAATGCATCTGACCTCGGACCTATTTTAAATGCCTACGAGATCTTGCAATGGATTCAAGGAACTAACCAGCAAGATGGTAAGTTCAATGGTTACATGTCATGTCAAATACCATACATCACTTACTTCGCCAGCTTGCTTATTGACAACTAAATCACCAACCTCTGTCTTCAGTGGAAGTGATCATGAAGGTGAGAAATGAACTGATGCTGAATAACAAGGAGAATGAACTGCTGCAGAGTTGGTCAGGAGATCCATGCTTTCCTCCATGGAAAGGTCTGAAATGCCAGAACATCAGTGGGTCCTTACCTGTAATCACAGGACTGTAAGTCTCTCACCCCTCTTTTATGAAACAATCCTGTTCATGTGAGATCAAATGATTCTGCACAATCAACACCTTACATCATTTTCTTTCTTCAGGAATATTTCTTCAAGTCAATTTCAAGGACCAATTCCAGCCAGTATTACTGAGCTGAGCTACCTAAAGGAATTGTATGATTGATTGTGCTGCTATCTATTATTTTGCTAGTGCTATTGTCTTCTAGGCAATGATAGCAACTTATTTCTGTCACTTTTGGTAATGCAGGAACCTTAGCTACAATGGCTTCACTGGCAAGATCCCAGAGTTCCCGAAATCCTCAGTGTTGACATCAGTGTAATTTTCTTGTTCTTATGATTTTGGCCATTGTGTTCCATCAAGTTATACATATATATTTAATGATGGAATCAATAAAGCTGTAAAGCTCCATCTGGCGTTTGATTATATTCGACACAAATTTGTTTTCTTTTGCATATTTGGATGACCTTATCCTTCATACAAAGCAATTTTTTCAGTTTTATTGTAGCAAGTTTACTGGAGTTGCACAAATGGTTTGCTTTTGTTACCATATTGTGTTTGTACATAAAGGCTATTTGATTTACATTTACTTACCAGGGATCTGAGCTTCAATGATCTTTCTGGATCTGTTCCAGATTCTCTTGCCTCCCTTACAAATTTGAAAACATTGTAAGTCAAGAGATGCTGCATGTCTTTTACTTAAATAAAAAGAGATGTACATCTTACGTTAACATATTTTAAAAATGTGCCATTGTAAATTCACTACTTTTATGTTCTTCATCACTAGATATTTCGGATGCAATCCTCTCTCCAGCACAGAACTTCCTTCCAACAGTTCAAGACTCATTACAGAGTATGAAATCTACTATATTAGCCCTAATGTAAATGCCAATCTAGCATTAAGAATGAAAGACTAACGGTATTAGTTTCGATTTCAGCTCTGGGAAATGTAGTAGACAGCGATCTACTAAAAAAACACTAGGAATTGTCATTGGAGCCATTACAGGTGGATCATTTCTGTTCACCTTAGCAGTCGGAATGTTTTGCAGTTGCTTCTGCAGAAACAAGTCAAGGACACGACGAAATTTCGATAGGAAATCAAACCCAATGACAAAGAGTGAGTAAACTCATCCTTTCACACTCCTATCTCCAAAAGATAAATTGTGAAGCAGACTGATTTTTTTCTTCTTGTTGACTAACTTTACAGTAAAAAATTTCAGTTTCTTACTTTAAGAAAGCTGTACTTCAATTTTGTTGCCAAAATTCCTTGCATTTATCCGGAACTGAGGCCTGAAAATATACAGAATACAAAGGAAAATACGGATGTATGGAAACAAATATCTTAATGATCTTTATCTACTGTGCAATACAAATCCTGAAAATAATAAATTCCAGCCTGAAATTAGTAGAAATGATTTCGAAGCATGTACACACACATACCAATACAGACATGCATACATTCATCAATTTGTTTGCTTATACTAAAGCATAATATGCATTTATCATCATTCATTCGAATCTACGACAAAACAATGCAGCTGTCGAGTAAATTCAACTGAATATTTATTCTCTCTGTACATTTTTTGATTGAGAAATCTCTATGAACATCTCAACAAATATCTCTCTCATACAAAATGCAGATGCTGTTTTCTCCGTAGCTAGCACTGTGTCAAAGTCGATAAACATTCAATCCTTTCCACTAGATTACTTAGAGAATGTGACCCACAAGTACAAAACCTTAATAGGTGAAGGTGGGTTTGGATCCGTATACCGTGGCACTCTACCAGATGGTCAGGAAGTGGCAGTTAAGGTCCGGTCATCTACTTCAACTCAGGGGACTCGGGAATTCGATAATGAGGTAGACATGGATCGTACTCATGTTTTTCGATTTATTTATAGATCAACGAATTATCTTCTTTTTGGCTATTGTTGGGATAATTCAGTGAAGTATATTTGACAAGTGACATTCATTGTCCATGTTACAGCTAACCCTTCTATCAGCTCTTCGGCATGAGAACCTGGTGCCTCTTCTTGGTTATTGTTGTGAAAATGATCAACAAATTCTCGTTTATCCATTTATGTCCAATGGCTCTCTACAAGATCGCCTCTATGGTACTTTCTAGTTAAAAAAACACTACTAAGTAAATCTGTTATGACATTGATATCTTCTCAACAACTGGTTCCTTGACAGGAGAAGCAGCAAAGAGAAAAACTCTTGACTGGCCAACCAGACTTTCTATTGCTCTTGGTGCTGCTCGAGGCAAGTGATGTTGGGGTATTCAGCATTTTTTACTTCGTTACCTCTTAAGTTATCATACGGAAAGCAGAAGATGGATAGAAAAACACGATATTGCTTTACATATTGGGGAAAGGTTGCCAAAATGTCTGAAGGATTTTATTGTTGTTCAGGTTTGACATATCTTCACACATTTTCTGGCCGTTGCATTATACATAGAGATGTCAAGTCAAGCAACATCCTTCTGGATCATAGCATGAATGCTAAGGTGACAGACTTCGGCTTCTCAAAGTATGCTCCTCAAGAAGGAGACAGTGGTGCTTCACTGGAAGTAAGAGGCACAGCTGGGTACTTGGATCCAGAGTGAGTACACATCTTTCATAGCTATATATCTTGATTTGGAATTCAGTTCCTCAAAGTTCCTTCAATAAATATAAATTTAATCAAATCAAAACTTCTTTGTTCCATTTCACACCTCTGAATCCGAGTTTATTCAGGTACTACTCGACACAACATCTTTCTGCAAAAAGTGATGTCTTTAGCTTTGGGGTGGTTCTACTTGAAATCGTAAGTGGTCGGGAGCCTCTCAACATACACAGGCCACGAAATGAGTGGAGCTTAGTTGAATGGGTACGTATTCTTGGTCAAGCTTTCTTATGTTTAAAACGCCGATGGCCACGATGCCTGTCTTGTCGATGTCATGTATTACTAGCATCTGCTTGAATTTCCTTGTAAACCAAAGAAAATGACTTTCCCGCAGGCAAAGCCATATATAAGGGAGTCAAGGATTGATGAAATTGTGGATCCTGGCATAAAGGGTGGGTACCATGCAGAGGCAATGTGGAGAGTGGTAGAGGTAGCACTAGTATGCATTGAGCCCTTCTCTGCTTATCGACCATGCATGACTGACATTGTTCGGGAGCTAGAGGATGCTTTGATCATAGAAAACAACGCATCTGAATATATGAAGTCCATAGACAGTTTGGGAGGATACAGCTTGGGAGGGTCCAATCGCTTTGGTTCCAATCGCTTCTCAATTTCCACAGACAAGAAGATCGCTTTATCACCACCGGTTCCAACGCCACCAGACCCATCACCAATCAACACACAAGCCTTGGCTCCTCTAGAGCCGAGATAGTAGATGGCCCGATGAGATGTGAATCTTTGAATGAAGATCCATTGAGTCGCATTATATGGCAGAAGATTATACAAGAGAGACTGTAAATTTCCATTGCTCTTTTACAAGAGATTATGCAACTGGCTGCAGATTTTATTTGCTAGGAAATTTTAATTAATTTTTTCTCTACTATTCAAGTCAAAAACCTGTTTTTCAGCATAACTTTTAGCGGATGCGATACGGATTTAGCATTCTGATCAGAACTATGCATATTCGAATGAATTGCTAAAAGCAGTGCTGAAGTGGATCCTTGTCAACCTAGATAGCCCAAGCAGTAGGCTAACATATAATCAACCCAGTTGATTTTGATTTTATTTTTTAATCAGGAAGAGCTGATGAAGAGCTCCTTTTTTTATATACACACACGCACACATGGCAAGAGAAATTGATTAAACGCCTTGGGAGCAGAAGGCAAGCAACCAAGGATAGAGAAAAATACAGCAGACAGGAAAACAAGAACCCATGGAGGATTCCAAGAGCAGAGACGAAACCCAAGATCAAAAGAACTGAGACCAACAACAGGAGACAAAAACAGATCACAGAGACCGATCACAGATTACTTCGAGACAATTTATTTATTATGATGGTTTGAATGGCTTAAATTTAGTTATTTCAAGGCCAGATTGCTATCTATCCTAGTTATATAGAAGCTGCTAGGCTCTGTTCCATAAGCAAATGCCATTGCATGAAAAGAAAATGGCATAGGAAAGCAGCCAAAAATAAACGCTACAAGAACCACCTAAGAGGAGTTCGGATGGAGAATTATTATTATTGCTTGAATCAAATCATTTTCCAAGTTTAATGGGCGATAATAGTTTATTAGACGAAATAAACGGGGCTTGGACACTGATTATAGAAATATTCCTCAGTCCTCGGGAACTAGAAATAGTTTTATCATTCGATTAAAAGAAAGAAAAGCAATGAATCTGTGATAATTCAAAGGTGGCCTACTAAACGAGCATCATGGCTACCAACTAATATGAAAATGCTACAATGCTGAAGCTGTCGCTGATAACAAGCCATTGTGCCTGAGCAGTGCCTCTGGAGAAGGTTCACGCCCTCGGAACTCGACAAAAACCTGGACACAAATCAAAACAAGGAATGTCAGATTCAAAAAGCTAGGAAAACTACGTTTCTGAAGCCAATAATGATGCATAATAAATGTAAGGAAAAATAATAATCTATTTATACACCAAGAAAAATGGAGATCTCAGAGCAAACCACCACATAGGATTCAACTATGATCTCTTCAGCTTGACGCATGGCTTTACAATTCAATGATGCCAAACTAAAAAAAGTCCAAAGTTGTTCCTCTATCAAATTTAGGTTATTATTATTATCAAGGGTTTTAACAGCTCTCTTGAAGTTTGATTCTAGATTTTTAAGAAAAACAATTGCAGGTGATTTAAAGCAACATAAATGGTTTCATCTAAATATTTTTCTATGATTTACAAGGAAACCAGGTGAAATTGACAATTTAGATAGTAAAAAGTTTCTGAATAAAAAAAAAAAACAGCAGAACTATGGCTACCTGAAGCAACTTGAAAATTCTTTTAGTGGTTATAGAATTATTTTTTTCCAGTTGTTATTTTGGACTCTAGATTCCTGTTGTACATGAGAAATTGGCTAGCACACCGACATGAATCCATATACAAGCTAGAGTACATCACAAAGAGCAGAGGCTTCACCCAAATACATTTAATCGTGATGCAATTTATTCTAGGCATCTTCATAGTTTTTGGTCTCCTTTTGTTCCTATGCCAATCCTGTCTTTATACAAGTATTCTCATTGTTATTTATTTCCTTTTCTATTGAAGCATATTGTTAGCATTAGTTTCCTAAGTCACTATCTTGGCTATATGTTCTCTTTATTTTAAGCTTTCCAAGGGAACTTTGCATTAAAAAAGAAAACTTACCATTGAAACTCTTTTATGTTGAATTTGGTGTCAGGGGCAAGAATCATACATTTAATCACTTGCTGGAATTATTAGCTTTTAAAAGTTTTGGGTACTGATTGGAGTTATAATAATATGCTTTTTTTATGCACAAATCAGGCCAAAAAACTGGATTTTTATTTAAACAAAGATATATAGTTAAACTGGATAAACTAGCACAGTTATAGGCCAAAAATTGAAGTTGTATCAAAGGGAAAGGAAATAAGAAGAGAGCAAAACCATAAAAAGTGCTCTAATTGACATCTTGTGAAGAGAGGGGGCGGGCACAAGTAAATGAAATGTAGCAATAAATATAGTTTTTACTGACCGCTAGTGGTGCTTTTCCACCTCCAAGAGCAAGAATGGTTTCCCGGAACTTGTGCCCTGTTTCTTTAACAGCCTGTAGCATCAAAGAGTTCCATTATTCCAGGCTATACTTGCATTGTATGCAAATGAAAGAAAAAAAAAAGACTCAAGGAGATACAATTTTTCATGACAGTCAGTTTTGTAAATAAATTGTTCATGTCAGCATTAGGTTCCTGCTGAATTCTAGATATCAAGTGGAACAAGATAAACAATTTCAAACTTAAAGAGGTCAGGGATCCTATTAAATTAGATAGTTGAGTCTAGGTTTCATTCAAAAGACTTAAGCTTTGTGGTGGGCGGCCCATTCTCAATCTTTTATATAGTTTTATATTCTTGTGATTATTTGATGTGGGATAGGCTTGTAACAGATACCATCTCAAATTCTACACCGAATTTGAGATAGTGGGCGGCCCATTCTCAATCTTTTATATAGTTTTATATTCTTGTGATTATTTGATGTGGGATAGGCTTGTAACAGATACCATCTCAAATTCTACACCGAATTCCAGTGTCAAACCCATTTTATCAAGATCTCCAAGACAAAACTCATAGATATTTATCACAAGGATCAATTATGATTTTGAGGTACGATTCATAATTAACCCCTAAATCAACGAGATTAAATAGAGATATTTAGCTTGTTAGCTTGGTGAGCTCCAGGCAGGACTCGTCACGGAAGGTTCAAACACTCCAATTAATCTCTTGATAAAGATTACACCACACCATGAGAAAGCACAAATAAATAATCAACAAGGTGAAACATGAAAAGACTGTAAGAATTCTATTCTAATCAATGCACATAAATCAAAGACAAGAAATTGAAAGTAAATGATCAGTGGCAAGACTGCAAAGGTCGGTTGGACAGCCATTTATGCATACCTTGTCGTTATCCAATCCAGCATCCTCAAAGGCTGAAAAAGCATCTGCAGATAATACCTCAGCCCACTGCAAAAAAGACTTGCCTTTAAATATCATGCCAAAGGGTGACAAAATGAGATAAAAAACAAAATACACATTGCAGTCCAACTTCCTCATCCTTTTAATGTCAGAAACATGAAAAAAAACACAGAGAATTGTGCAAGCTCAAGCCAGAACGTGTTTGAACCTTTAGAAGGTTAACATTCAAGTCACATATGAAAAGCCTACAAAAGGACCATATAAAAGCTGGGGAAGAAAGCTTTTAAGATATTCAATTTTTTCAACCAACAATGACTTGGACAAGTATTAGCATAGCTAACATTGCAACATCCTTTTCAATGTTAACTGTAGTTACTGTGTGTGTTTTTCAACACGTACCTTGTAGCTGTAGTATCCAGCTGCATAACCACCTAGTATTCACAAAAAGTAAAAATCAATGCACTATAAAAAGGTATGAAGCGAAGTTAAAACTGAGATTCATATAAACATTATAGTCAAGCAAACCTGCAAAAATATGACTGAAACTGCAGAGGAATCTATCTTCTGGCAAAGGAGGGATCACTTGTGTCCTTTTAGAAACCCTCCGGTCAACTTCATAGATAGACTCCGACGCACCTGGTATATACTTCGTGTGTAACTCCAAATCTAAACTTGCAAATCTTAGCTGAAATATAAATGGAGTGAGTGAATATGCATTCACAAAAATTAAACTATTTCAAATACAGCATGTGTTTAAACATAATATCTTCACTCATGAAAAAGTGGGAAATTAGCAACCACATATAATGTGATGGGAGCTATTTCCATGATCCTATCTTCTAAACCTACCAAAAAAAAAATGTTAAATGGTTCCACATGACATTTTTTAATTGTAATGGACACCCTCTCCCTCTTGAAGTCCTGATATCAAGCTCTTTCCTCTGCCCAAAAAAAAAAAAGAAAAAAGAAAAGTCCATGGTGTTTCTCCCTTACTGTGTCCGGCAGTAAATCCTAAAGTCAAGTTTTATGGTAGATACAATGGCACCAAGGAGAGAAACATAAAGAAAGCCAGTTGAAATATCTCAATCTTTTCTTTTCTTTTTTCAAATTTTAAAAAGAAACTCAATAATGGCATGCTCAAGATTTGAAGACCAAATGACTAACTTCTATAGTGTTTTTCTCAAGCTTCTCTTAGTTTTTGTAGAAAGAAGATACAGCTGAGGTGATTTTGTGCTCAGGAAAAGTTTGAACCTGCAAGTTCTCAATTTGCAGTTTCAAAGCCATAAGAATCTCTGGAACTGAGAATTGTGATAATTATGAGAGGAAAGAGAATGTGATTTGCCCTTATGCCTTGATGAAACCGATGAACATTAAGTAGATCACCACAGTGGAGGTGAGGAATTTGGCTTTTTGTAGAATTTGAAAGGTGCCGGGAGAGGAAAAGAAGTTGCTTAAAATATATATAAAAAAGGCATGTGGATCCCACTTGTTGTTTTGCCATGGATTTAGAATACAAGGTGTAAAAATAAATCCTCCTTAATGTGGTAAACATGATAATGGTATAATGGTAAAAGAAATGAGTATCGCTACTATCCTTACACTGGGAAAAGAAAATGAAACCTAATATAGAAAGAAGGTTCTAGTAAGAAATACACTATCCACAGAATGCTAATGAGAAAACAAAATAAAATAGCACATACAATAACATAAAGCCAAAAAAGTACAAAAGGAAAACAATGGGAAAGCACTGTTATGAACTAATTACCTGACGAAGACTAAGGGAGCCTGCTCGGAAAGTCCTTGCAGCAAGAAGCTTCAAATACACTTCTTCTGGAAGACTTTCCCCAGTTTCATAGTGCTTTGCAATGCCCATCAAAGTTTCCCTGAAACAACACATGTAAAAACATTCACGTTGCATAAATTTGTAATTGATACTATCTAAATACATGATGTCCTTCAAGAATATTCATATACATCCAAATTTCCATGGTAGAACAATGATGAATTTATAGATGAAAGTTACATCATAAAAGTTGTCATTGGAAACCACAATTCCAATATCTTGCTATGTAAGTGAGGAGAAAGAAGCTATAAGAAACAAACCAGTTTACTGTAGCCAAGGAGCATTTATCCATAAGAAAGAATGCAATAAAACAGGAAGCTTAAGCGTTTGTGGTACTGAGCCATGCCCAAAATTATTAAAAGTCGTATTCATAATCAAGAACCTTATACTCACAGAAATTAATCCTTTTTCTTTCCTCAGAGCTGTTTGAAAGAATTTTACAGCTGAATGTTATGGAAGATCGATCTCCACTGAGGTTCACATTACATTACCTGTGATAACACCAATTTTCCATGAACTGGGAGGGTAATTCAACAGCATCCCACTCTATACCCCGGATGCCAGCGACAAGACCCTCATCCTGCTTGGTTAGCATATGCTGGAGGGCATGACCAAATTCATGGAATACAGTCTCAACCTGCAAGAAGTGTCATTGATCATTATAACTAGGTTACAATACATAAAACCACACCACTCACTGATCGATTCCCATTAGTAATTGCCCGGTATGACTTTCTTTCTAAAACAATACCTAACCTTCCTTTTCAAAGACACATAACTTCATAACAATCAAGCAAATCAATGCCAAGGATATATCATTCTTCATTCCATGAAAGGCAGGTATGTAATGGCTACACATGTTTGGTTCTTCATTTATGTGTAAAAAAATTTACATGTTTTGTTGCATCCTTGTACCAATATTTTGAGTTATTGTGTCGGAAACTTATGTATGTTTCTGGAGAGAACATTTGAGTCCCTGATCTAAAAGTCAAAAGTTAACTTACCTCCCGAAATGTCATCAGGCTTGGTTTGGTCCCAACAGGCGGTGTTTGATTGCACACCATGTGGGCAATAGGCAACCTTGGAGCCGTACCATTGCGTGACAAAACACGACTTCGAGAAACTACCTCATCCATCCATGCACCACCCTGTTTCTCAGATGGACGTGAATATGGATCAAAGTAGAAGTATGCAATTGGATTGCCCAAGGAATCTTTGACACAGTAGAATTTAACATCATTATTCCAAACCTATTAAACAACAAATAATTATTGACAGAGAATAAAATAAATAAGCTCCACCATAAACAGAAAAGCAGAGTAAAATTAAGTGAATGATTTATATTACTGGAGCAAGACCATCAGCTGGTTCAATATCAATTCCAAAAAGTGTCTTCGCAAGATTGAAAAGGCCATCCATAACCTTTGGCAATGAGAAAAATGGACGTAGTTCTTCCTGCAGAATATAAACCAAGTGACACGAGCATCTCCAGACAAAGAAATAAATCTTACAGAAAGTAGGCAAGTAGATGAAGCAAACAATAGAAGGTGAGAAATTAGAACATTGAAAATAATAATCTGGAACACTAATCACATACATGCTGTTGCACTTGCCATCATAGAGTAAAGGGCTGTTGTAGGCACTACATCATGGTAGAGCCCATACTGTCCATAATGCAACAGGTTATAAGTAATGTAGCTGTGGTCTAAAAGTCTGTTGAATGGCATTGTGCAACAGCAATGGATGAAATTTAAAACTAGGTGCACAATATTAACACTCGCACATCCATTCTTCAGTACCCAAACATTCAATGAAGTGAAAGGAAAAAATTAGTTTAAAGACAGAAGGAATGTATTTCACAGTAAAAAAAAAAAAGGAAAGAATTATCTCTACATAGGGTTTCTTATCTATTATAGCAGTCTCTTCTTTCTTGGACAATAAGAATTAAATCAGTTCCTTACGCACCTTTAACCATTGATTAATAGCATAAAAATCAGCATATATATAAAAACTAATTAACCTTTTAAATAACAATAATGTACTAAACTCACCCAGCCTTTGATATGTACCTTTAATAAAATGTTATTGGAGGAACATATAAATTTTTCAGAGCCAGGTGAACTTGAGAGAAAATGCTTACAGAAAGAACATAAATCAAAGTTTGACATACCAAGCCTGTGACATGCTCAAATCAAAACCACACTAAATTATAATCAGACTGAGAGTGCAGATGCCGAGAGAGAAAGGGCTAACTGACCTCATTGATATCATATTTTGACTCACGAAGCCTCTCAGCCCAGAAGCTGGTATCCCAGTGAGTCAAATCATTTGCTTCCATTGCACCTTGATTTTTGGAGAAAATTTTAAGATCTTCCATATCTACAAAGATAACAGAAATGATCTAGTTGTGAGAGTTTGAAGCAGACAAAGAAACAATCAGAACGATTTTAAGTCTTACATGTCTACAAAGATCAAGGAAATAATCTAGTTGTGAGAGTCTGAAGAAGACAGCTACACAATCAGAACTGATTTATTGTGAGGTGATGTTTGAAGATAGAGGTATTTCTGTAATATCAAGTAAACTGAGGTCTTGATGCAGTGCAGGCATTGAGTGGCTGTCAAAAATTGTCCTAGGGAAGCACCCATTGAAATAACCACTAATACAACTCTCCCACAAAATCAAGAACCTAGTGCACCTGAAAATCTTCAATTAGCCCAATTACCAATGCAAAGAAGAGGGCAAGATTGAACCACAACAAATAGCAAGTGATATTACTAAAAGAGTTAAGGTTCAAGTTCCAGATTTTGAACGAGATGTAGATCCTACACTTGATGGAAGCCTTACCTAAATCAAGATGCTTGTACAACTGAAAATCTTCAAGCAGCCCAATTACCCATGCAAACAGAGGGTAAGTTTGCAGTGCCAAATATAGCAAGGGATAATACTAAAAGAGTTGAGGTTGAAGTTCCAGATATTCATTAATTCAATTCACTCCATTGAAAAATTCTCTCACTGAACCAATATGGAAGATGACCATAGAGTGAGTTTGGGAAGATGAAACTTGATGGATTAGCTAAGATGTGGTGGTATGGTCTCAAGCATAACTTATTTAGATTGGAACAAGCAATGTTGAGTATTTGACATGAGATGAAACCCATACTTAAATAAAAGTTCCTACCATCCAATTATCTTCAGAGTTGTATGAGAAAGCCTACACTATATAGTAGGGTAGTATGTTAAAAGTTAGATATGTTTCAGATTTTGATGAATTGAAGATTGGAAGCCATGTTGAGGAAATTTCAAATAAAACAGCAACAAGAAGCAAGAGTTTGAGAGGCAGGAGAGTTAGCACAACTCATAGAGATGCCTATGCAGATAAGGCATCAGCTTGTGTGACAATGTGAAGAACAAGACCAGCAACCAGAAGGTCCTAAAAAGCAAGTACAAAGAATTGAAAGGGAAGCTGAGAGTTCAAAAGAGCAAAGTTAGCAACTAGAATCTTCAAATTGGCATAAATAGCAGACAAAACGGTAAACTTTTGATGACAAGAACATTCACAGTTTCTTCCCAAAGAAAAGGTTAAACAAGAAAACAAGGGATGCCAGGTTGAGAATGTCAATGAAAGAAAAAGATAACAGAAACTGGCCTCTAATCAAGTTAATAAAGAGCATAAAGAGCTAAGTTCTACACTTGGTGAAGCTGAACTAAAAAAGGAACAAGATGAGCCCAAGTTTGAGGATGGTGAGGTAAAAGTTTTACTAGCAGAGCAATGGAGTTCATTAATGCTTATTTTGATGATGCAATTGAGAGCAACCATGCCACCTACAAAGGAGATCTTGGTGTCTATTTCAAGGATGTTGTGTTGAGGCAAAGATGCCACCAGAAAATCAAAAGTTCCAGTTTTCTGCTTTGGCAATTCAAAACTCGAGGTCAAGGTTTCCTTGCAAAAAAACAACCAAAACTCATGTATTTTAATGTGATTTTGAATATTTGTTACTAGTTTTGAAAATATTTTAGTTTCTTGTTTAGGTAATTATTATTCTGAATAGTAATGGTATTTTCTCCCATCCTTTGGCTAATTTAAAGGTCGATCCTCGATCCCCTCAAAGTGATCAAACCCATTTCCTTGTTCTCCCTTTTTTTTTTTCAAGTTTCCCAGACTTCCCTAAGCTAAGACCATAGGGTTTTATAGTTGCTATCAAAGCAAATTTCCTGTGGATGCCATTAACCCATAAACAAAAACAAAATCTAGGAATTGCAATCCTAGGTGATGTCATTAGAAAGCTCAAAAGAGTCTCAAATCAAATCTGAAGTGCAAGCTGAACTTGGAAAAAGGTAAAAGAATTGAACACATTAGGAAGGCCCACTCTGCTTCTGTTACTAATCACCGAGCAGATCTGGATGCATGCAAGAGGTTACCAGGAAGAGCATGAATCTGGTCCACAGCGGATGAAAGTAGAGTTCCCTTGATGGAAGGAGGTGATCCCACATGCTGGATTTCTAGAGCTGAAAAGTATTTTCATTATCACCATACACACTGGTTTCCAAAGTAGAGGTAGCTGCTATAAATTAGCAGCTAGGACATTGATGGTATTCAGTGGTATGATTGGTTCCATGGAATGCCTAAATGGAATGAGATTGTTGCAGGTCTTCTTGTTTAAGCCATCAGAGTATGAGAACGTTGATGGAGAGCTCGCTAAGATCCACCAGACTACTACTGTCATGGACTATTAAAGTCAATTTGAGATGTCAGAATCGAGCTTAGGGTTGGATTGAAAGACGGTTGGCACATTTATATCAGGCCTCCTCCCTGACATCTATTGTGATGTCAAGGCTCGTTGTCCGAGAATGACTACCACAATTTCTTTTGCTAGATCAAAGAAAAAAAAGGCTTGGTGAAGAACATTGGTGCACAAACAAAGTTGTTGGTAAGCAAGCTGTCAGCAACACTAGCTTGCCACATGCACCTATCAGCTGTCCTTCTACCAAACATCTTACACATTAGGAACTTAAAGAGTGGAAAGTAAAAGGTTTGTGTTGGAATTGTGATGAAAGTGGTATAAAGGACATTGTTGTAAGCAGGGCAGCTGGGCAGGCTCTTGATGATTTCCCCAATGGAAGAAGCAGAAGACATTGAGGGTGAATGTGCAATCACTGATCGAATATTGTGATTCCATATCAAATTAGATTTTTATTTTAATTAATTATTGGCTTTTCACTTAAAATTTAGGAGTTAATTTTGGTAGTCCATTAAGCACAAGGATTTGCCTATTTAATGTTTAATTTTCCTTTTAAGACCTGGAATTTGGTATGGTGACAGATTAAGACTACTATGGATATGTAACCCATATAGGGCTTTTCCAGGCAAACAATGAAAAAAACCGAAGCCTTTGACTAATTTGGAGATTGATCCCCTAGAAGTGATCAAACCCTTTTTCATGTTCTCCCATCGTTTTTTCAATTTTCCCTAACTTTCCTAAGATAAAAAGGTTTTATCAAGATACAGTTCACAGCCCCAAACAAAACCCTGTAAGCTATCTGCATCATATTTTCTTTCCAACTTAGTGAAAATTTGCTGAAAGGCAGCATTATGAAAGGAAAATTTTGAGATGTTTAAGAAGGCAGGGTGTGCTAGAATATGCACTTTTTTAAGAATATAATAACCTTGTAGTTTAACCAACCACAGATATCACAAACAGACAACAGCATACCAAACCAATGTGCTGACATTTTAGTTAATGCAGATTTTTCATATAAAAAAGCTGGCTAAGAAAATATAAACATAAGTTTTCAAGAGAAACAGTCGTAAATAACCAAAACTCTTGACAAGCAAAGTTTCACTTAAACTTCAAAAGTATTGCAAAACGGTTATGCCACTATATTTCTAAGAAATATACTATGTTACCTTGAGCAGCAGCATCCCAGGAAGCTATGCGCAGCTCTTCTAATAGCTCTTCTGCTTTCTCAACAGTAGCCATTTTGGTTGCCATGCTTACCTGTAATGAATAACTGAATAAGCATATAAAAGGTAGCTTTTCCTTCGAGCTTTAGCACAATAATGAATCATACCTCAGCAAAGTTGTTGTAATTAAGAAGTTTTGCCTTTTCCAGCCTAAGCTTCAATATTTCATCAATAATTGCTGTATTATTCAGATCACCACTCGAAGCTCGAGTTACATGAGCACGGTATATTTCTTCACGTAAACCACGGTTTTTGGCATGTTGCATGACAGACATAAAACTTGGGGTATCCAATGTAATTATCCACGGCCCATTCTCAGCAGTTGCGTCTGCATGACCCTGATATGATAATATATAAAAGAAAACAGTTGATTAGACTTGATGAATTAAACCAACTTGCATAGATAATGACATGTTGTACCTTAGATACTGCAGTCTGCGCAGCCAAACCAAGTGATGTAGCTGGCAATCCTTCAATATGTTTCTTATCTGTTATGAGTTTTTCGAACTTCTTTGTGGCATCCAGTACATTTTCCCCAAATTTTTGTGATAATCTTGTCAGTTCCTGCAATGAGCAATGCAAAACTAAGACTTACACCTAATGATAATTATTTGATAAAAGACTAAAACGCGTGAGGTGTTTACTGTTGAGCCGGCACTGTTCACACACAAAACACCGTGGATGGCACTACGCATTTTTCAATAATTCATTTTGATCCTTGAATTTTTATTTTGTGTGACTTGATCCTAATTGAAGGCCAATTGCATATGAATTCTTAGTCAAGTGTGAAATTGAAAGAAGATGGACCAAAATGAAAAAGATGTCAAACATGGGTGGCGTGCTAGAGATTACATGAAAAATACATTGTTCATTTATGTTATTTTTCAGTCCTTGATTAGAGAGAGGAGAGAGATGGGTTTCTGATTTCTGACGATGTGAAAGAAAGTCTCTATTCACTCCATTTCCGACCACCAAAATAGGTTTTCTTGGTGTCCACAAGTTCCATGAGATAAGAGGGACTTCATGGTGATTGTTTAGAGCCTCGATGTTGCATGAAAAACCAGATATGAGTTGAGAAAGCCAAAACTAAACTGATTTGATTTCGGGTTTTTGGACCTTTTTTGGGTATTTAGAATTGAAGGAATGGTTTGTGAATGTTATAAGGGTGTTGGTGATGTGTTTTTGGGTTGAAATAGCTTGAAATTTGGGTTTTTTTAGCCAAAAGACTAGCTGCCCAATTTTCCAGCCAACACTGTAGAGGTCGGAATCTGGGCTTGCAGCTTGAAAATTGGGTTTTTTGGCCAAAAAACTAATTGCCTGATTTTTCAGCCACCACTGTGGTGGCTGGAGTCTAGGCTTGCAGATGATACATCGTCTGCCTTGGTGGGCAACATGTTACCTGTTTTTTTTTTCAAAAAAATAGGTTGTCCACCCCTTTAGAAAATTAAAAATATATATAAATAAGCCCAGGCCTGGGCTTGATGGCCTACCAGCACTCCTGGGCTCTTCATTTCATTGGCCTAGGCATGTTGGGCCAAAGGCCTGCAAGTCTGAGCTTTGTTTTTCCCTTTTCATATTTTTTATAGCTTGAATATAAATTTAAGTATATTGAACCCGATTAAGTTCATAGTGCAGATCACGGGTTTGACTAGTTAAACCACAACAACCGGGCTATATTTTTTATGATATTGCTTTTTCTTAATGATATATTTTTTAGATATATATTTTTAAATTTATGTTTCAATTAATATCCCTCATCTGTAAATTTGTTTTTGCTTATTTAACCTTTTTTGGATAGAGAATGTTTTTTGATGATGTTATGCATATTTAATTTTTTAAAAGATTATTCTAATTCATCTATAATATTTTTTTATGTTTTGTATATAAGAACTTTATTTTTGAAAATAAAAAATGTTTATTTTTAAATAATATTTCTAATATGTGCAACCTTGCATAATATTTTTTTATTTTTATTTTGTTTAATCAATTTTATATGTTTGTCTATTTTTAATATCATTTGATTGAATAAAAAATTAATTTTAATAAATTAATTCAGTAAGCACAACTGGGTAAATGTTCCGTCTTACAAGATTAAATATCTTTATCTATACCAGTCTTTCGATTTTTCTAGTTTTATTTTTAGTTATCATTAATACCTTTTTTTCCGTTTATTAAAACAAATAGTTCTCAATTTATTTGATTACATGTATGCATGAGCTTTTCAGTTTATGCTAAGAATTTTTTTATATACAAAAATGCATCAAAAAAGCCTGCATGTACAATTTTTTTGTAAGAGAAAAAAACATATGGCCCACCAGGGAATGCGAGTCGAATGGCTAGTCATTTAACTAAAGAATGTGTTATTGGCAGCACATACAAATAACCAAGCATCCTTCTCAGATAAATAACTAGAATGAGAAGGCAAAGAAGACTTTCTTTCAAATGAAAAATGGTAATATAAAAGCACCTGTTCAATTTTGTTAAACTGCTCTCTTTTATCATCATCAAGAGCAACACCATTAAGAACCGCTTCCTTTATTTGGGCTGTATTCACAAAAATACAGAAGCTGTCAGGCATGTAAGAAAGCTTAGGTGTAGTTTTAAATGATTATGTCAAACCAATTAAATAGGAAGCAAGGACACTGCAAATGATATAGCATTTATCTGGTAAGCAATACCCCAAGTGCAAGACAGAGTTAACTAGTTGATAAATAGTAATCTGAATTTTGTTGAAAAGTACATCTAGTAATTGATGGAGTTCAATGAAGCCAACATGTAAACACAAGTTCATGAAATAGGCAACCATTAAAAGCACTCTCCACGTCCATTCAAATCACAACTGAGCAATATCAGTGGAGATAAAAACAATTAACATGATGTATAATTTTATTTTCTTCCTCCTTCCATGTTTCAAATCCATGCAATCATTCTCAGAAATCTGCATAATCCTAGTACAGTTATTCAGTTTACAGGTACATGCTGCCACAAAATTGCATCTTGTGGCCTTAGAGGTATAGAACATCTCTATTTGTTGATATCAACAGCTAACGCATGCTCATTTCTTTCGTTCTCTGATTGTCATGCCCCCAAGGACCAAGTTAATCAAATAATTAAAGCTACATCATATAAATTCAGCAAACCAATGAAACTGCTAGACTAAAGTCTCAAACTGACAAAATCCAGACAGCTAGAAAAAAATACATAGAATTAGGTGGATGAAAAATGGAAGCGCAAATAATACTATTTCAGAAGATAAAAGAAGTTTAAGATACTTACATTCCACTATACGTTTCTGAGCATCACTTAGCGATGTCCATTGAGGAGATTCTTGGATGGCCTTAAATGCATCATATATCGGTTTACTTTGTCCCAACCTAAGCTCAAACTTAACTTTTTCGGGCTGTGGACAAAAGCTCAAAGCTGTGAGCACAAGAAGGGCAATACAGTGCACAAATTCATAAGACGGGCAATCAACAAATTAAAGCAGACAATGGTCTGATATCAAACTAACAAGAAAATTCATTTTTGTTTAGTTATTACACCCATTTTCCAAGTCAAGTCCCAACATAGATTAGCATTCATGGACATAAGCACACAAACATGTGCGTACAAGTGCATAGATTATGAGAAATAAACAATTTACCTGAACTTCTTCAATTGCAGCACGGAGTTCAGGTGAGTCTTTAACAGCCTTAAGATGATTGATCATACCCCAAACAATAGCCAACTGATCTGTTATCTTCTCCAATGGCTCCACCAATTTTGGCCATGATGGCTCCACTGTTCTCTCCAATTCCTCCAAATCACTCTCCTACAAAGACACGGTAAAAAAACAACCATCACAGATCAAAAAGGACCAAACTTTGATCAACCCATGAACTGAAACTAATAAAGATTTCTACATAATATATAACACAAAACAAAACCCAGAAATCAAAACGTGAAAAAAAAAAAACAACATACAAGGTTCTTTAGGAGAGCACGAATCCCAGGTCGAACATGTTTATGTTCAACAACATCAAAAGGAGGAAATTCAAAGTCTTGCAATAAAGGATTGGATTCATCAACGACAGTAGCCATTGAAATTGTAGGAGGAGTAGAGACCGAAGAAGAAGAGTAGCAAGTAGAGATAGAGAGAGGGGTTCGCGTTGATTTGTGAAGAGTTTGGAGACCCAAGGAGAAAGAAGAAAAACAAAGAGAGCAAGGACGAGATTTGAGAAAATGTTTGGGGGCAAAATGGGAAGAAGGGATTTTTTATGCGTTTAAGCCTTTAAGGATTAGGATTGGGTGGAATGAGCGGGTCCAGCGGGAGAGGGAGGCAGGGGAAGCCATGATGACTAGGAAAAGCTTGATGTTGATTTGCTTACAAAGAGAGCTCCAGTTCCATAATAGTATATGGGCTTTTCTATATGTTCTACTTCGTAGTTTTTTTTTTTTTAATTTTCCTTTGTATTTTCACAATTACTTTCATGTAGTAAATGTCAAATTGTAAAAAATCCTCCAAAAATCTACAAAAAAAAATTTCCTTGAATAATTTATTTTTTGGATTTCTACCCTTGATTAATATGATTTTTTCAATTACGTCTTCTATTAGATTCTTACTAGTGAGATTGTTTATACTACGTTGTAAGTATTCATAAAAAAATATCAATAAACAACAATAAAAAAACAACATTTTCTAAGAAAGATGGCTCATGCATTGTTGCGGCCGATTCAAAATAGTATAAATCATTATAATAGTAGCAATTAGAAGTTAGATTTGTGAACATCATGTTAGACCCAAACGACCTTAGGTATGATAATTATGTCAGACTCGCGGTATTTTTAATTTTACCCTTCAAATAAAAATTATGGTTTTTTTTCAATAGTAATAATATCTTTTTTCAGATTTATTAATAATTATAATATTAATAATAATGAATTTAATAATATTT
The DNA here is from genome assembly GCF_000002775.5 of Populus trichocarpa. Taxonomy (NCBI): domain Eukaryota; kingdom Viridiplantae; phylum Streptophyta; class Magnoliopsida; order Malpighiales; family Salicaceae; genus Populus; species Populus trichocarpa. The sequence goes on along the minus strand of NC_037291.2, from coordinate 327,225 downwards.
ATAATACTAATATTAAATATGCATGACTCAAGTTTATTTAGGTCTATCAACCATACAATACCTTATTACTATTTTTTTCAATAGTAATAATATTTTTTAAAAATTTATTAATAATTATATAAATAATAATAATAATAATAATAATAATAATAATAATAATAATTTTACCCTTCAAATCAAATCTATGGTTTTTCTTCAATAATAATAATATTTTTTTTTCAAATATATTAATAATTATATAAAAAATAACAATAATAATAATAATAACAATGATGATGATGATGATGATGATGATGAGAAGAAGAAGAAGAAGAAGAAGAAGAACAACAACAACAACAACAACAACCATACCAGACCCAAGGTGCTTGGATGTGTTAATATGTCTGACCCAAGTTTAGTTAGATTTGACAACATGTCTGATCTATGTTATTTAGGCCTAGAAAATATGTCTGACTCAAGTTTGCTTAGATTTGACAACATGTCTTATCTATGTTTTTTAGGCCTTTACTTAGGGTGTGGCAAACATATCTGACCCAAGTTTACTTATAATTGGCAACACATTAGTCTCACGTTACTTGAGTCTGGTAAACATATTTGATTTAAGTAATAATTATAATGAAAATAATAATAATCATACTAAAAATAATAATTAAAAAAATAACAATAACAATAATAATAATAATAATCATACTAACAATAATAATAACAAGAATAATAATTATAATAATAATAACAACAACAACAACAACCACCATGTCAGACCCAAGGTGATTGGGTTTGACAACCATGTTTGACCCAAGTTTAGTTGGGTCTAGCAACATGTCTGACCCACGATACTTGGGTCTGACAAACATGTCTGATTCAAGTAATAATAATAACAATAATAATAATAACAAAAACAACAATAAAAAATCACTCTAATAACAAACAACAACAATAACAATCATGTCAAACTTAAGGTGCTTGAATTTGGCAACCATACTTGACTCACATTACTTGAGTCTGGAAAACATGCCCGACTCAAGTTTACTTATGGTATGACAAACATGTCTAGCCCAAACAATAACAACAACAACAGTAATAATAGTCATCATTATCATCATACTAATAAGAATAAAAACAACAACAATAATAATAATACTAATAATAACAACAACAACAACAATAGTAAGAACAACAATAATAATTATTATACTAACAACAACAACAATGATAATAATAACAATAATAAAAACTATTATAATAATAATGATAACAACAATCATGCAGACACAAGGTGCTTGGGTTTGGTAATCATGTCTGACCCACATTACTTAGATCTAGAAAACATATATGACCATGTTTACTCTTTTCTTCCTTTTCATAATAGAAAAAAATAGCAAAATATGGAATCAAATATTAAAATTTATTTTTAATTTAATATTATCTTCAATAACAACTACCATTAAAAGTCAAATTAAATCAATAATAATTGAAGATGAGTTGTGTTTTTTCTTTTCTTTTCTTTTTTTCTATTACGAGTTGCCAAGAAAGAGAGAGGAATTAAGAGGATTTTCATGTGTTTTTCCATCAATTTAATTTTTTTAGGATTAAGTTTAAAAAATATAATGTTGTTTAGGATGGAAAGTCAAGAAACTTTTTTGTTTAAGGAGTGTTTGTTTTTTAGCTAAAGTTCAAGGGCTTTTTACAATTTAGTGTTTGGTAAATAGATATCATTAGTCTTTTTAGTTTTTAATAACTAATTAACTAGCTCCTCCAGTCTTAACAATCATAAAATAGTTTTGATGTTAATTTATTGTCACGTTTGTTAATTTGTTGGCTTTTTACAATTTGGCATTTGGTAAATAGATATTACTATATTTGTGGCTTGTGTTATATTGTAGACCGATCAAAACATTTTCAACGTAAAAATATGATGCTTAGGTAACAATAGTGTTTTTAAAGAGATAACAGAAATCCAAGAGTCGGGTATTTGATTTTATTCAAATTCAATAAACTCGATTAATTTAACAATATAATAAAAAATAGATTAACAAAACAAAATTAGCAAGTGCCAACCCATGAAACCTGCTACTAAGCACATGGGATCGAGATAATTTCATAGAAGGATGAAATAAAAAAAAATTGTAAAAATAGGACCTAGAAAAAGATCTTAATAAACTCGGACTAACTTTTCAAACTCGGATTCTAAGGCTAGAATTATCTTATAGAAAGAAAACTCGAAAAAATCATGAAATCAAATTTCCAATTAACAAAATCTCAATCAACAAAATGCCTAAGAGATGAGAATGAAAAGGAAAGTTTCAATAAAAAAATATTTAAAACAAAATAATAGCAATTAAAAGAATAAGGATCAAATTTGAGATAAAAATAAAATAAAATGTTGAGGGATGCAATTGAAAAAAACAAATTCAATTAAGAAAATAATTTAAAAAATAATAATCAAAAGAATAATGACCATATTTGATAGATAAGAAAATCAAAGGATGATCACATTTTTTTTAAAAATCCAATTCTATAAATTATTTAAAATAAAACAAGTGTGGACCAAATCTAAAAGAAAAACAAATTCAATGGTTATTTTGGAAATTTGCAGGGTAAGCGTGAAAATCAAGGGGGAGAGAATAAAAGGAAAAAAATGAAAAAAAAAGATTGTCAGTGTCAAATCAAAGATCAGTTATCACACGTGTCACTTTGTCAATTCAAAAACAACCGTAAAAATCAGTGTTTGGCTATTGGACGACGTTGTACATACTATCAAAAGAGCATATACATAGCCACACATGTCTATATGAACAACACACGCCATTCACTTTTTTCATATTGAATAATATTTTATATCTACTAAAATATCAAATTACCAATGGCCCAACTCAATAATAAAAAAACCCTTATAGCAGTGTTTCTAGTTACAAACTTTCATATAATAAAATTAGAAAAATCATGTGATCTCGAAATATTTATTCTTTCTAATTGTAATCTTGATTACAAGTTTTTATGAAATTTATTTAATTTATTTTTTTAATTAGATAAATGTTGTTAGGAAACTAGTGTTCTAAAATTTTATTTTTATAATTTTTCTATTAATTAGTATTAAGGCTTATAGTTTTCTTATTCGAAAGTTGTAATAGCATTATGAAAGAAAAGAGAGACATTGTTTAATATAATTTGAGTGATATTGGAGTTTTTCTATATTTATCACAATGTTTTTTATTTGGAGAGTTTTAAGAAATTAAGGAGGTTATTCCACCATGATATCACCAATGTATTTTTTTCAATATATACACATACATTTTCCTTTATTTTCTTTTCCAGGAAAGAAAATGAATATAAAAAATAAATAAAAGGTGTCTGTTTCAAGGTATTGTAATCCCACTTCATTTTCATGCTGCCTTGCATTCATCACTCGGAGATCGTGATGAGTCAACCAATTCATAAACTATAATTTCAGCCATACACTTCCTAATCAATGGCGTTAATTATGCATTTGATTCCTTAGAAATTAATGCAATTAATTAATTACTTAATTAATTAAATAAAACTTTGTTAATGCGGTGGTTCATCTAGAAAACACAAACTTTTTATATATGTCATTTAATTTGAATCCAATATTTTTCATTGGTTGGTATAATTGTTGGTGCAATCATTGATTATATTTTATTTGTAGAGAATACCTATATTATAATCACAACTAAAATACTAAGATTTTATTTTATTGTTTAATAAAATAGATTAATATTATTTTAAGCATTTATGTCATTTGTGTTTGTTAGTCTTTTTTTTTTTTAGGGAATGATAAACTACAGCTCATCTGTTACTTATACAAAGAAAAAAAAAATATGGGCTAGGCATGCAGGTCCTCTTCAAGCCTACACGCTGATTCTTCATGCCCTAACATGGCTGAACTTTTTTTTAGCCTTTTTATTTTAATTTATTATTTATAATGAGGTTTTTATTTAATTTTATTATTTAATGTTAAATTAGTAATAAATTATTTTTTGTATTATTATCATATAACAAAATTAAAAATTAAATAAATTAAGTGGGGTTTATTTAACTTGGCTCGAAAATTTAACAAGTTAATTAAATATTAATCAAAGAGTCTAGTTGAGATTTTTGTTGTTTTTTTATGTTTTTTTCTGTCAATTCTATCATTTAGTGTAAGATTTTTATTGAATTTTATCTTTCAATGTTGGATTAATGATAAATTAATCTTGATATTTTTTATTATATAATAAAATAAAAAATTAATTTGATCTAGTGGAATCCATATCTCAGATCATATCAATTAAAATGTTGGGTATAAATTTTTCACGTTTAAACACTTCTACAAAGTTTAATAACAATGTTGGAAGGTATTTAATGATCTAAATATGCATTTTTTTTTGTTTCTTAATGATCTAAATAAGTTCACAGTCAATGATTTGATCCAAAATTTTAAACATCAAGTTAATCAAGCACAATATTGTCTTAAGTAATGTATATAAACCATGCATTTAAAAAAATAAATTAATATTTTAAGCTGTATACAAATTTTTTTATAACATGTCAGTCGTTATCTTCTGGATTGCTCGATATCTTAATCTTGCTGTTTAAGATCATTATTCATCATTAAGCCTTTGTTTACTATATTTTACTCTTATCTATAATTTCAAGTTGACCCGGCTGTTCCGCTTGGCAACACCTTTGTAGACAATGTATGATCAGAGATGGACTTCTTCCTTCCTTCGAAGCTTCGTGATTTGGATATAAAATATGTATGTAACTTGAGAGCCAAGGTTACTTTGTACTCATCAGGATAATATATACCTAGCTAGCTAGCTTGGGAGCTGGAGACCGTATTGCATTAAGTATAGTAGTTTTGATTAGGCTGCCATTTCCATACATTTCCCTGCTGCTACCACTTCATCTTCCTTCCCTTTCTCTATCATTATGCTCACCTCTTTCTACATCTCCTTCCTTCTCCCGCTTTTTATTCTTCCCTTTACTAATTCAGTTTATTTTCAATTATCTCAGTTTAACGAGACCAACATGTATTATCAAGGTGATGCAGTGGCTTCTGGTGGACATATTGAATTCAACCTTATGAACTATATAAATCGTGTTGGTTGGGCAACCTATCCTGAAAGGGTGCGGCTCTGGGACTCGAGTTCAGGAAAACTTTCTGATTTCACATCTCATTTCTCCTTCTCCATTGATACCCAAGGTGCACCTAATTATGGTCATGGAATTGCTTTCTTCCTCGCTCCTGTTGGTTTTCAAATCCCACCTAATTCTGCTGGTGGCTTCTTAGGCCTATTTAACACTACTACCATGAAATCCTCTCAGAATCAAATTGTTTCGGTGGAGTTCGATTCTTATCCAAATGAAGAATGGGATCCAAAAGTTGAGCATGTGGGGATCAACAACAACTCTATTATGTCAGCTGTATATACACCTTGGAATGCAAGCTTTCACAGTGGAGATACTGCTGAGGCATGGATCACCTATAATTCGACTGATAGAAATTTGAGCGTGTTTTGGAAGTACCAAACAACCTCAATTCCTGGAGACAATTCTAGTCTGTTTTACATAATCGATCTCAGTAAGTTTTTGCCTGAGTGGATCACTGTTGGCTTCTCAGCAGCTACAGGTCAGAATCTAGAACGGCATAGACTTCTATCTTGGGAGTTCAATTCAAGCTTGCACGTTAAGGAGATGAAAGGTAAGAATTCAAAGAAGAGCAAGATTATAATTGGCGTCATTGTTTCGGTACTTGTTCTAATAGCTGGGGCGACTACAACATTTGTGATTTTGTGGAGGAGGAAACAAATGATAACAAGAAAAAGAGCAGCAGAGAAAATGACGTCGATTAATGAAGCCCTTGAAAGAGGAGCAGGGCCAAGAAGGTTCTCTTATGATGATCTAGTTTCAGCTACAAACAACTTCTCAGACCAGAGGAAGCTAGGCGAAGGGGGGTTTGGTGCTGTTTACAGGGGATACTTAAATGATATGGACATGGAAATTGCAGTGAAGAAGATTTCAAGAAGTTCTAGACAAGGTAAGAAAGAGTACATCACTGAGGTGAAGACCATTAGCCAGTTGAGACACCGTAATCTGGTGCAACTCTTAGGCTGGTGCCATGATAAAGGTGAGTTTATGGTGGTATATGAGTTCATGTCAAATGGCAGCCTCGATTCTCATCTCTTTGGCAAGAAGAAGATGAGTCCTCTAAGTTGGGCCGTGAGATACAAGATATCTCTTGGCCTGGCCTCGGCACTGCTTTATCTTCATGAAGAGTGGGAGCGGTGTGTTGTGCATCGAGATGTCAAGTCAAGTAATATAATGCTGGATTCTAGTTTTAATGTCAAGCTTGGTGACTTCGGGTTGGCTAAGCTCATGGACCATGATGAACCTGGTCCCACAACAACTGGGTTAGCAGGAACTTTCGGTTACATGGCTCCGGAATACATAAGCACAAGAAGGGCTAGTAAAGAGTCTGATGTGTACAGCTTTGGAGTGGTGGCCTTGGAAATTGCTAGTGGAAGAAAGGCAAACGATCTCGTCGATCAAAATCCGGAAATGAGCTTGGTTGAATGGATTTGGGATCTATATGGATATGGAAATCTTAGGTTGGCTGTTGACAAGAGACTTGACATTAAGGATTTTGATGATGAGAAACAAGCAGAGCGTTTGATGATTGTTGGATTATGGTGTGCCCACCCCGACCAAAATTTGAGGCCATCAATTCGACAGGCAATTCATGTTTTAAATTTTGAGGCTGCAATCCCAAATCTGCCTCCAAAGATGCCTGTTCCTGTGTTTCATGTGCCTCTGCCATCACTTGCTTCTAGTGAGCCTTCTTCCATAACAAATACTAGCCTTGATGCAGGTCGTTGAGTACTATTTCTATCCTGGCTTGTACTACTCATCGATCCATCAATGCATAATTTCGATATTCTACCGCTACGCTAAGCCTTTGTTCCTTTCATATGTAGTGTAATTAAAATATATTGTGATGAAGTAGTAAGAAATTCAGATTGAATTTGTGCTTAATTTCCACGGCTATTCTAGGATGAGGTGTCTGGATTTAATCGTTTCACTTTGTCCTACAAGAACAATTTTTCTATCAAGATATGATAAGAAACCTTTCGTTCCTCAAGTTAATAAATTATAGGAGGAAAATAATATATTACAATAAGGATAAAAACATAGGAGAGTTTATGTTATGATGGCCATGTGTTGTGTTGTTCTTTGTTTTTACGTGGTCTTTTATTCTATGTAGTTATTGATTGCAAGGAAAATCAATTTTTGAAGTCAATTTGAGTGTTAATAGGAATAAATTAAAGTCTGAGGACTTAATTGGTTTTTTGAAAGGTTTAATTAGACGAATCAGGGGCTTGATTGTAAAAATATTGAAGTTTGATGAATAATTAAAGACTTCATTGAAGAAATCCAAAATCAATTACCAAACTAAAAAAAAACACACATGATTATAGGGATTGAATTGACCAAATCATGGGCCAAATTAAAGAAAATTAAAAGTTTGATGGTAAATTAAGGGTCTAAGTGCATAAATCGGAAACCAAGAACCAAGATGAAAATAGAACTGAACTTTAGGGTTGATGATTGATTTTAGTATGGGTGAAATTGCATAAAATTAAGAGTTTGAGAGGCAATTACGGGTGCAATTAAAAGCAATTAGAAGAACAGGGACTAAAGTGAATATTGTTTAATTCCAAATTAAAAACCCTAATTTTTAGGGTTTAACTTAGACGACGCATCGTTCAGCCACTGTTTAGCTTCTTCTTTGGCAGTTTTAGCTAATCGAGTAGCCACCTTCGGGCAAATAAATGTGGTGTTTTCAATCACCTTTAGGGTTGTAATCACCACCATTCAACTGAGAAACACTCTATCTACAAAGATCAACTATTCCTATCAAACATTTACATCCCATTTTTTTTAATGAACTCAACAATATTTTATCCCTAATCAGTCATCACTGTATTTTTAGATTCTCAGCTAATCGAGTTGGCAGCTTCAAACGAATGAATATAAAGTTACAGACCTCTAAATTGAGCAAGAATAGATTCAATTGAAAGGGATGCTTATCCTCTACCAAGTTTAAGCAGTCTCCAATGATGTTTACATCGAAGTTGCTCCAGCGAAACCTCAAATTTGGTCAACTCAACCAGTCTTGATTAAGATACCCATTTGTGCAAAATCACTCAGCTTTTTTGTGTGTTCACACTTAAAAATTTCCAGAGGGTTCTTATCAAAGGTCATAAATCTTTCATCGAAAATCAAAAGGTGAGGGAGCATGTCTTTGTCTCCAAGCAAAAGAAAACCACATAAACAAATTTGTTACTAAATCACCATCCCAAACCCATTGAACGACAGAGGTTCCAACTGTTAATATTTATCCAAAACCCTTTTATTTTGATCAGAGGGTTAAACTTTGATCAATCTATGTTTGAATCCATCAAGAACCCTAGCAAAACTCTATAAATACCCCCTGAAAAATGAAGAAAGAGGAGAGAGAGTAAAAACAATGGAGAAACACACTATGAAAAGATCTTGATGTGAAGGTTCAAGAGCCTAACATAAAAGGTCTAATAAGCTTTGGAAGGAAAAGATAGTGATAGGGAAAGAAGGAAAGATAAGAGAAGGAAAATAGCAGTTCATAGCTAGCAAGCTTAGAGAAGGTATAATCATGTAAAAGTTTAAGGGTGAAATCTATGTGACTTGCTTATTCATGCTTTCTTAATGTTTAAACCTCTTTTGACATTGTTTGAGCTTATTTTGTATTTTTTGGTTTGATTTTAGCGTTGGAATAATCTCATGTTTTTTGGTAAAGTTTGATTGTTTTTGTTCTTGTTTTAAACATGTTTTAGCTTGCTCAAACTTTCGCTATAATAATTTGTTTTAGTTTTGGTCAATAATGTGTTAGAGAGACTTGCACTAAATGCATGATTCTTGGTTTTGATGCTTGTTTGATTCTGTGTTTTTAGCCCAATAACATGTTGATGATGTATTTGTGGTATTTTGATTTGTGTTTGAATATGTTTTGTAATAAAAAAAAAGTAAGTTGATTTTATTTGTGGTTTAAAAATTTTGGAAACATGTTGATCAATTTGATGTCTTTTAGTGCAAGTTCATGGTTTATACAAGTATGTTTTGGCATATAGATGTTAAAAATGTCAAGTTTTGAATCCAAATAGCATGAATTTGTTTGCTATTTAGTTTCGGTAGTTTTGAAATTTAGAACTTCATACATGTTATTGATGATTTGATGTTATTTTTTAGTTCTTTGAATTCAACTATGCTTAGTATTGGTAATGTGGTTTATAAGGACCAAAAGCTAAGAGGCTAGTTCTGGGTCTAACAGTAGGGTGGGAATTTATGGGTTGCTGGGTTCGGTTTCTTCATGTTCTTAGAAAGAATATTGTCTTAGCCTTATGATTTGGACCAACTTTGGTCCATTTCTTTGCACTAAACCATCCAGGCAACTTGACTAGTAGATAATCTAGGATTTATTTGTATCAATAAAAAGTTTCTGGTGGTTTTAGTCCTAGAGTTTTGGTTTTGAACCAAAATCCATTTTGACAAAACTGTGTTGATTCTTTGATAACTGAAGTAAATGGATGCTAGATTATGAATCCTTGTATAATTTTGAATAAAACCTTGCCCTTGATTGCTGAAAACTTGTCTGGATTGATATTTGTGTTTGTTGGGTTCTTGATGAATGTTTTTTGTATCCTTCACGATTTGAGTGTTTGATCTATTTTTCTGCGAAATTTTTTATGATGTGTGTTAATTTTTCAACTTTGATTTTATTTCAATTTAAACCTTTGTTTTGGTTTAGTTCATGGCTCAAACCTTGGTTTTTTGTTCGGTTTATGGTTAAACTAGTATTTTTAGATCGACCTATTTTGTTTTGTTTTGGGTCAAGTACTTAAAGTTTTTTTGTTTGATAACTTTTTGTTAAGGATTTTTTGGTCTAAAAAGATGTTTGACAAACATACCTTTTAAGTCTATTTTGTTAGTGTGTGTGGGTGTGTGTGTGTGTGTGTGTCTATATATATAATTCTAAACAACTATCGTAGACAAATATTCTATTTTATACTCTTAAAATAAAACTTCACCACATGTAATCTTGAATGAGATATTTAACTCCAGGAATGAATCGGAATGAACATGAAAAAAAATATATATGAAATTTTAAAGATTAAAAAAAGGTGATATTTGTTGGGAATAATATAATATAATGAAAGTAGTCAATGATTGAAATCTTATATAAATCGAATATATCACTTATGTGTATGAATAAATTCTTTGTGAGAAAGTCTTTTCGTATATCTGTGATTTTTACTTTAAGAAAAATATAAAGTCGAATTCCACTAGAATTTTCTTGAGTGATAGCAAAAATTTTTCTTTATGACCAAATAGACGTTTTCCAAAAGGTCTAAATGATGTCACATAGATAATTTATATATATAAAAAAATACAGATACTATAATTATAAAATACAAGCTATGTGACCCGTGTTCCGCCACAGGTTAAATATTTTTATTTTTTATAAAAAAATATATATGCAGGTTTTTTCAATGTATTTTTGTAGTTCAAAAAATATAATAAATCAAAAAGTTTATACATACATGTAATCAAATAAACTAAGAGTTATATGCGCTAATAAATAAATAAAAATCATTAATGACATCTAAAAATAAAACTTGAAAAATAAAAACACAAATGTAGATCAAGATATTTAATCTTGAAAAACAAAACATTAAATTGATTGAATAAAATAGAAAGAAAAAAAAACTTGTAAGGCTACGTGTATTAAAAATATCATCTGAAAATAAATATTTTTTTATTTTCAAAAATATAGTTTATTTATATAAAAAAAATAAAAACAAAACCATAGACGAACAAAAAAAACCTCTCCAAAAATTAAACACATAACAAAAAAATCAGAGTTATATTTTATTATTTAAAAGAGGCCTTTAGAACAAAATAAAAAGAGAGGAAGTTTGTCTATTATTTTGGTTTTTAGTTTTTTAACTGGTCACATGGCTTTATTTCTTTTCAATTGCACTCTTTAAAGTTATATTTTTATAATAACCATGTCAAATTAAAGCGTCTTGGTTTATATTTTTTAACTCATGTCACCTGGATCTGACGGTCATAGCAAACCCAACGACCTTAGGTCTAGTGGTCATGCCCGACCAAAAGCATTTGCGTCTGGCATGGTTTCAAGACCCATTACCTTGGGTCTCGCGGCCATGCCAAACCCAAGACAATGGGTCTGACAATCATGACCAAACTTTAAATAAAAAATTTAAATAATAATAAATATATAGTAAAAATTCGACTTGTTTTAATATATATATATATATATATATATACACACAATCACAGAGTACTAAAAATGATATGAAAAATAAAGTTTAAACTACATAGCTCATAAAAAAAAATGATTCTATTCATTCTTTGAATAGTCAAGCAATCATCACTTTCGAGAAAAATATTAATTCATTTTGTTAAATATATTCTTGCAGTTGATGTTATACCTTGTAGGCTGTAGCCATACAAAAAGTTTAGAAATTTTATTTGACATTATGTTTTTAGTTTTAAGGTTTTAATTTTTTATGATCTTTCTAATTTATTTTTTTATGTTATTTTTTTGTTTTCTCAATGTAAACCATATTTTTTAAAAATAAATTTTATTTTTATATATTTTTTATATAAAATATGCACACACTATTATTTAGATCTTTTTTTTATTAAATTGGAGTATAAGATTTTATTATAATAAATTATTTTAAGAGATATTTAATAAGATTTTAAAAATTTAGAGATTGAAAAAGCTCTTTTTTCTTCCTTACTTTGTATAACATGAAGGTGAATGATGATAATTGATTAAAACTTTATGAAATATATTATAGTAATCAATGAAGAAGTTTAAGAGTAGACTAGTGATTATTTTTTAAAATATTTTTTGTTTAGAAATATTTTAAAATAATATGTTTTTTATTGTTTAAAATTTATTTTAAAACAATCCAAAAATATATAAAACAATAATTTTAAATAAAAAAATTTAAAATTTAAAAAATATTGTTTAAAACGCAGTTTATCTTAGCTCTATACATGATATTTCCACTTTCTTGTGAGTCCAACAATGGTAAATCATCCATCATTTCCCCCTCTCTTTCCTTTCACTTTCTTCTGTTCATTCTTTAAGACCAGCATATCCTTGTTGCCCTAATATTTATTTGTCAATAAAAATAACTAGTTTGTATGTTCGGTACATGTTGTGGGCACTCTAATTTTTTAAATATATAAAAAATATATTGGTCTCAATAAATGTTTTAGTATTATCATTAAATTTCAAAAATACAATTATTTTGAATTTTTTTTTAAAAGCAAGATAAAATTTTCTAATAATGTATCTCTTGTTTATCTAATTTTCAAAAATACAAAACTTTTGTGTAATCAAAAGGTAAAGAAATCACATATGTGATAAAACATGTTCAAAATATATTTTTAATAATTTTAATAATAAGAAACTGATTTTAATCTAATTTTCATGAATATTTTTTATTATTATTATTTAAAAACCATATCAAAACTTAAAAGTAAGTGTAAAGAAAATAAAAGAAAAAAAAATGAAAAAGCTAGCAAGGGGCCAAGCCCAGCGCCTTACTCAATCTTAGCATGCTAATCACACGCGCCTAACACTGCATTTGCCTCTTATTAAAAAAAAAAAACAAAACAAAAAAAACAAAAAACAATACAGACAACAAGTCATCTATTACACTTGAGAAAATGTGTCCATCAACTCTTGAACCCACAAATTCCTGGCCTCCACATGCACCAATTGACTAAGTCAATGCATGAATTTGTTATCAAATTATTAAAAATTAAAATACATTAATAGAATTTTTCTCGCCAAATACAACTCATCAATACCAAGATCGACTTGATATCAAGATTGACTTTATTTACTACAAAAATATGATCAATGAGCAATTTCTTTTCTTATTCATCATTTTCTAACTACTCTTTTTTTTTTTTATCTCTCCAATCTAGAAACTAAAATATGAAAATAAAATAAAATTTGATATCAAAATATTAAATGTTCAAACTAAATGGATCAAAAATAAGAGTGAAGCAATTCTATAAAAAACATTATTAAAAAAGGTGTGGCTTAACCGATAAGTAAAAAAAAATTATTGCATTCTTTAAAAAAATATTCAATTTATTCTTTAAAGGCTGTCTTTATTTGTCTTATTAACACATATAATCCTTAATTAATTTTACTAAATATATACATGAAATTTTTAGTTCATGATTAAAAATTTTCTTGTTACTAAAAAAAACATATTAATAATGATTGAATATTTTTTTCATATTTATTTATTTGTTTTAATTTTGCTCGCAAAGTGCCACCATAAATCTTGTTTTTATAAGAGATGAGAATTTTTTTTAGGTCAATTGCTCTAACGTTTACTGGAGGGAAGCGTGTGGAAAGTGTATAATTGAAATGACATGGAGTTTACCATTTGCTTGACCTATGAATCTTGTTCATATTTTCCATCTAGATTAAGGGCTTCTCGTAATATAATTTAATTTGTATGTATTAGAATTTAAATTCATGATTATAATTTTTCTTGCTGCTAAAATAAATAAGTTAATAATATTTGAATATCTTTTTTTATTTTTTTAAAAAAAATTATTTACCAAAGGCCAATTGCATAATGTTTACTCGAGGGAGATGGGTAGAAAGTATATTATAATATTCCTTCTTATTTATACGTGTTCTCTTAATATTTAAAGATTCAAAATTGAAAAACAAAATGAAACTTGGTATCAAAATATAAATCTTCAAAACATTAGGGACCAAACGATAGAAGATTTGAAAGCTTAGGGATTGAACTAAAGTTTCCCACATCAAAATATAAATGGGGCATGTGTTTTTCTTTTTTTGTCAAATCTAGATCTATTTCTTTTAATTTCTATTTTCAACCCTAATTAAATCTTGATTTTGCAAAATCAGAACCCCTTTAATCTGTAATATCTTTGGAAACTCAGAAAATGAGAGATAATCCAAATTGAAAGAAGTGCATACAAAAGAAACCATGATATTAGCATTTTGGAGGATGAAATTGAAAAAACAAAGAGTTTGATGATCAAAGTGGACAAAAAAAGCACTGCTTATATTAATAGTTGAATTCATGGACACTAATGGGTGCTGCATCGAAACTTCAATTTTCACGTTGTCTTTCTCAAGAAAGAAACAAAGGAAAAAAAAATTATTTATCTAGAAATTAATCTAAAAGAAAAGAAAAAAAACACTTTAGAATTTTTAGACACATCCCATCTTCTAGAATTATTATTAGTTTCTTAATAAAAGACTTCGGCCTAGGTAGCTAGCTTGGACCATATTGCATCCTATAATTTTGTTTTGGCAGCCATTTTCGTACACAACTCGTAGCTGCTCCTACCGCTTGTTCTTTCCCTTTCTCTAGCATGATGTGCCCACCTCTTTCTACAACATAACAAGAATGCCTCATCATTTCTACCTCTCCTTCCTTCTTCCGCTTCTCCTTCTTCCCTCTGCCAATTCAGTTTATTTTCAAATATCTCAGTTCAACGACACCAACATGTATTATCAAGGCGATGCAGTGCCTTTTGGTGGACATATTGAATTCAACCTTGTTGATTATATAAATCGTGTTGGTTGGGCAACCTATCCTGAAAGGGTGCGGCTCTGGGACTCGAGTTCAGGGCAGCTTTCTGATTTCACATCTCATTTCTCCTTCACCATTAATACCCAAGGTGCAACCAATTATGGTCATGGAATTGCTTTCTTCCTTGCTCCTGTTGGTTTTCAAATCCCACCTAATTCTGCTGGTGGCTTCTTAGGCCTTTTCAACACTACAACCATGCAATCCCCTCAGAGTCAAATTGTTTCTGTGGAGTTTGATTCTTTTCCAAATTATGGATGGGATCCAAAAGTTGGGCATGTTGGGATCAACAACAACTCTATTAGCTCAGCTTTATATACACCTTGGAATGCAAGCTTTCACAGTGGAGATACTGCTGAGGCATGGATTACCTATAATTCTACTGATCGAAATTTGAGTGTGTTTTGGGAGTACCAAACAACCTCAGATCCTCGAGAGAATTCCAGTCTGTTTTACATAATCGATCTCAGTAAGTTTTTGCCTGAGTGGGTCACTGTTGGCTTCTCAGCGGCTACAGGCTCTAATGTAGAACAACAAAGACTTCTATCTTGGGAGTTTAATTCAAGTTTGAACGTTAAGGAGATGAAAGGTAATAAGAATTCAAAGAAGAGCAAGATCAAAATTGATGTCATTGTTCCGGTACTTGTTCTGATAGCTGGGGCGACTACAGCACTTGTGATTTTGTGGAGGAGGAAACAAATGATGACAAGAAAAAGAGCAGCAGAGAAAATGAACGTGACGTCGATTAATGAAGACCTTGAAAGAGGAGCAGGGCCAAGAAGGTTCTCTTATGATGATCTAGTTTCAGCTACAAACAACTTCTCAGACCAGAGGAAGCTAGGCGAAGGGGGGTTTGGTGCTGTTTATAGGGGATACTTAAATGATATGGACATGGAAATTGCAGTGAAGAAGATTTCAAGAAGTTCTAGACAAGGTAAAAAGGAGTACATCACCGAGGTGAAGACCATTAGCCAGTTGAGACACCGGAATCTGGTGCAACTCATAGGCTGGTGCCATGATAAAGATGAGTTTATGGTGGTATATGAGTTCATGTCAAATGGCAGCCTCGATTCTCATCTCTTTGGCAAGAAGAAGGTGAATCCTCTAAGTTGGGTCGTGAGATACAAGATATCTCTTGGCCTGGCCTCGGCATTGCTTTATCTTCATGAAGAGTGGGAGCGGTGTGTTGTGCATCGAGATGTCAAATCAAGTAACATAATGCTGGATTCTAGTTTTAATCTCAAGCTTGGTGACTTTGGGTTGGCTAGGCTGATGGACCATGATAAACCTGGTCCCACAACAACCGGGCTAGCAGGAACTTTCGGTTACATGGCTCCAGAATACATAAGCACAAGAAGGGCTGGTAAAGAGTCTGATGTGTATAGCTTTGGAGTGGTGGCCTTAGAGATTGCTAGTGGAAGAAAGGCAAATGATCCCGTTGATCAAAATCCTGAAATGAGCTTGGTTGAGTGGATTTGGGATCTATATGGATGTGGACATCTTAGTTTGGCTGTTGACAAGAGACTTGATATTAAGGATTTTGATGATGAGAAACAAGCAGAGCGTTTGATGATTGTTGGATTATGGTGTGCCCACCCCGACCGCAATTTGAGGCCATCAATTCGACAGGCAATTCATGTTTTAAATCTCGAGGCTGCAATACCAGATCTGCCTCCAAAGATGCCTGTTCCTGTGTTTCATGTGCCTCTGCCACTAATAACTTCTAGCCAGCCTTGTTCCATAACAAATACTAGCCTCGAAGCAGGAGGGCGTTGAGCACTATTTCTGGCCCAGCCAGTGCTTACTCATCGATCCATCATGGATAACTTCGATATTCTACTGCTATAATAAACCTTTGTATCATTTTGTATGAAACATATAATTAAAATATGCATGAATCTTTGTATCAGTTTGAGAGGTCAAGGACATTAATTTCAGTTCACATATAACAAGTTAATTATTATAATAATGTAATTGGGATGGATTATGTCATGAAGCTGCGTAACATGATATACACGGTCATGGTCCTGGTGAGGTTCAAAGGCAGCTGCGTAACATTGAAGATGGTCAGCTTCATGACAAGGGTTTTGGACCTTATTCTACCATTACAAAGAAAGCAGAGAAGGAAGCTGAGGAAATAGCTAAGACAGTCAATGATTTGCGCGATATGAAGGAGTTAAATACTGGATTGCCTGCACCGAGCCAAGAAGATCTTATTTTTCACAGGTTGATTAATGAATTCATGAAAAAAATTTACATAAAAAATAGATTTTTCATGGACTGCAATCTAAGTCTAAGATGCATGAGTTTGATATGAGCCTCATGTCTAAGCTTACTCCTCGTTGAGCTTGATCATTGAAAGTTTGTCTACAAAATAAGTCTCAACAAGTATTCTCAAATGCTTCAATATATTTAAAGAAAAGAAATTGGAAGGAAATTGAGACAAAATGTAAATGTAAAGAAATGTTGAGTGTGAGAAAATTATAGCTTGTGTTTATCTGATAACTCAAGGTATTTATAAATCTTAGTCACGCTCACCTCGGAATGTAGAGAGTTTCACGATTTGTGGTAATATTGGTGTTCGCCATTGGTTGTAGTGTCTTACACTCTCATTGATAGAAAGGTTGGTGAATGTCAGTAACACATTAACTAAAATAGCTATTGATTGAAAAAAAAAATAACAGATTTGTATAGAACATGATGCATGATGCACCACGACCATTGACTAAAAATGTAGTGTCATAAAAAAATATACTTGTAAAAAATATGTAAATAAATACATAGAAAAGTTTGTGCATGGTGTTGCATTTTAACTTCGCATAACTTGAAAAAAGTTTAGTATGTATGTAATAGACATGTGGTGAACAAAAAAGAAAAAGAGGCAAAAAATATGGGAGAGAGAAAAAAAGAGAGAATGTGTGAGAAGAAACACGGGAAAAAAAACATAATTGAACTAGTAAAAAACCTGAGTTGATTTAATTTAATTTTTTTAGTTTTTATGTTTTTTTCTTTATTTGTAGACAATAATAAAAAATATTACTTTATTTTTTTTATTTTAAATATAAATGATATACATTTAGATTTTTTAATTGGATTATAATATTTTATTCAAACCAATTAAAAATCCAAGAGATATTTAATCAAATTTCAAAAGTTCAGTAAAGCTTTTTCTCTTTTTGTGTAACCTAATGGTGAATAATGATAGTTGATTAAAACTTTATGAAGGACATTAAAATCAAAACCTCGAAAAGAGAAATTAAATGTGTCTAAAATCTTGAAATTAACCTTTATTTTAATAAGAGATTAGAGGCCATGCTGGCTGAAGATTTTTTTCAAAGTATAAAATAACATATATCCAGTGTTTGTTTATTTTCAGTAAAATATACAAATAAAAAATATTTCATAATTAAAATGTTTTCCCCTAAAATATTTTATATATAAAATATTTTTCAATAGCGGTGATAGAAGAGGAAATGATGGGGGTATTGAGATAAAAATTAATTATTTGTATGATATGGAGTTAATACAAGATTATTTGGTTGGTGCCTGTCATTGGTTGTAGTGTCTAATGCTGCATTAGTTGAATTGAATGAAGTGATACTTTGACTATAAATAGCCATTGACCGAGAAAAAAGACCTCATTTGCATAGAACAAGTTGATGCATTCTGACTTCTCGTAACTCAAAAGAGTTTGATGTATATGTATTGGACAGTACATGAAAGGAAAAGATGGCATAATTAAGATATGATTTAATTATTTTGATTTATTTAATTGTTAAGATTTTTTAGAATTAAATTACCTTTGATTTTATCAGACAAGTGTTGCTAGAAATTAAACCAGTGCTCTAGGACTCTATTTTTATTTTATTTTTCCTGTTTAAGGTTTATATTTTTTTAATTAAAGACTGTACGTAATGGGAAAAAATAAAAAGAAAAGGAGTCTTTGATTTATATAATTTGAGTGACATGGGAGCTAGTTTCTCTGTAGTTATTACTACGTTTTTTTTCAATATATATATAATTTCAGCCATGATTCAATTAATTAATTAATAATAATCCATGTTAACTACTAACTAACCATCCAATATTCATTGTTTTCTTCTTAATCAACTATATATTGGATTGCATAATAATATATTAATCTTCTTGTTGTTTAAGACCATCACTTATCACACCAAGACCTGGTTTATATATCTCGAGGCGACTCGATCGGTTGTTCCGGTCGCCAGCGGATTTGTAGACTATAAATTCCTTCCTACGAAGCTTCTTACTTTGGGCATAAAATAAATGTGTAACTTGAGAGTTGATGCAACCATATTATTCAATAGTTTCACCCACATTTAACTAGTGTTTTGCCTATGTTTTATATATAAAATGCCTTGATATTCTTTGTTTTATGTTTTGAATGCACTTTTGGATGAAAGATGCAAAAAGGAGTAAATTGGAGATAATTGGCAGATTTGACCTTCAGTCGATGTTTTGTGCAGAGCGTGAGCTCTAGAGGTTGAAATGAAGTGATTCCAGTGGCATTAAAAAGATAACATCCATACCTTTCTGGAAATCTAAGGCAAGAAAATAAAATAAGGAAGAGCATGGAAATCGCAGCCTTCAAAGTCAAATCTCGCAATCTGTCAGTGTTGACCTTTGGCCATTCCAACTTGAATATCTGGATCTACAGAAGTCCAATTGATAAAAACTCAATGTTTTTGGATTCATGACTCAAAGGTCTATAAACGCTCCAAATTTTAGCCAAAACCGATGTCATATGAGGGAGATATGATTTTTCAAAGATGACATCTGAATTCTGCCAGCAAACAGGTTTCTTGAAGAAACGAGTTCATATTACGTTCCGAAGCATCTAAACCGATATCCAAGTTTTTATTTCAGCAATTTAGCTCCTCTAAGTCAAAGCTTGAAGATTTCATGCAAGGCTATTTCTCCGTTTTTAGGAAAATAGTTATTGAAGTACTTAAATGTAAACAGTCTACTTAATGGAGGACTATTTTGTAAAATAGAGACCTTGGGTTTCCTAAGATATAAAAAAAATGAGAGAAGAGAAGGGGGGCAGCCAGCCAAGAATAGAAAAACACCCCTTTCCTCTAAGAAACCCTAAATTATGCATTCTTCCTTCTTTTTGATTAGTTGTTCAACAAACATGCAAGGCTAAACACTTTTTCTTGGTTGCAAGGACACGGAAACCTTTGGATTTCAAGAACTGTGAGATTTATTTTACCTTTTCTTTTCAGTTTATATGATGAATATGTTTGTTCTCCTATGCTTATTTTTCTATGATTGTTTATTTTAATTGCTAGAGCGAACTCTAAGTTATTATTGTAGACAATCTATTGCTAAGTTTGATATCAAAACCGGAGTTGTGGTATATGAACTTGTGAAGCAACTGAGTTTAATAATTGTGGCGGATCTACGTTATTAATCTTAGGGAGAACATTCAATCAAATCAAACATAGACTGCGGACAGTTATGTTTTCTTGATTAATCAACTTATCTAGTTCTTAAGGCTGCAATTGAATTAAATTACTAGTGCGGACACTGTAGTTGTTTGATGGTTAGGGCTAGTTATACGGCGGATTCGTTAACTAACCAATGTTAAGAAGAGATAAATATTCATAATATAAATTGATGTTTCGTTTCCATGATCAGTTCTGATTTCTGTAGGTGGATGTGTGCTTGTGACCAAGGTTTGTTCTCTTGATAATTTTCTGATTTTATTAAATTTCGTTTGATAGTTTTCTGTTTTCTTTTGCTTTAGCCTAGATAACGTCCAAACCCCCTCAAATTGCATATCATCTAACATAAAAATCTGACTTGAATCTTTTTCATGGAATCGACTCCTTGCTTGCTCTATACTATCTCGTGTGTTGTGTTTGAAGCTAGGGTAATTAATTTGTGCGACCGCGACATCGCAACAAGAGTCAAGGTTTAGACCAATAAGGATAATGGCCTCTGTAGATTGCTTGCGCCATTTTGCATTATATTAATTTTGTTTAGGCTGCAGTTTTCATACGATTTCTATAGCTGCTGCTGCTGCTGCTGCTTCTTGTTCTTTCCCTTTCTCTATCATTATGCTCACCTCTTTGTACATCTCCTTCCTTCTCCCGCTTCTCCTTCTTCCCTCTGCCAATTCAGTTTATTTTCAAATATCTCAGTTTAACGACACCAACATGTATTATCAAGGCGATGCAGTGCCTTTTGGTGGACATATTGAATTCAACCTTGTTGATTATATAAATCGTGTTGGTTGGGCAACCTATCCTGAAAGGGTGCGGCTCTGGGACTCGAGTTCAGGGCAGCTTTCTGATTTCACATCTCATTTCTCCTTCACCATTAATACCCAAGGTGCAACCAATTATGGTCATGGAATTGCTTTCTTCCTTGCTCCTGTTGGTTTTCAAATCCCACCTAATTCTGCTGGTGGCTTCTTAGGCCTTTTCAACACTACAACCATGAAATCCCCTCAGAGTCAAATTGTTTCTGTGGAGTTTGATTCTTATCCAAATGATGGATGGGATCCAAAAGTTGGGCATGTTGGGATCAATAAAAACTCTATTAGCTCAGCTGTATATACACCTTGGAATGCAAGCTTCCACAGTGAAGATACTGCTGAGGCATGGATTACCTATAATTCTACTAATCAAAATTTGAGTGTGTTTTGGAAGTACCAAACAACCTCAAATCCTGGAGAGAATTCTAGTCTGTTTTACATAATCGATCTCAGTAAGTTTTTGCCTGAGTGGGTCACTGTTGGCTTCTCAGCGGCTACAGGCTCTAATGTAGAACAACAAAGACTTTTATCTTGGGAGTTCAATTCAAGTTTGAACGTTAAGGACATGAAAGATAAGAAGAGCAGGATTATAATTGGTGTCACCGTTTCGGTGCTTGTTCTGATAGCTGGGGCGACTACAGCAGTTGTGATTTTGTGGAGGAGGAAACAAATGATGACAAGAAAAGGAGCAACAGAGATAATAAACGTGACGTCGATTAATGAAGACCTTGAAAGAGGAGCAGGGCCAAGAAGGTTCTCTTATGATGATCTAGTTTCAGCTACAAACAACTTCTCAGACCAGAGGAAGCTAGGCGAAGGGGGGTTTGGTGCTGTTTATAGGGGATACTTAAATGATATGGACATGGAAATTGCAGTGAAGAAGATTTCAAGAAGTTCTAGACAAGGTAAGAAAGAGTACATCACTGAGGTGAAGACCATTAGCCAGTTGAGACACCGTAATCTGGTGCAACTCTTAGGCTGGTGCCATGATAAAGGTGAGTTTATGGTGGTATATGAGTTCATGTCAAATGGCAGCCTCGATTCTCATCTCTTTGGCAAGAAGAAGATGAGTCCTCTAAGTTGGGCCGTGAGATACAAGATATCTCTTGGCCTGGCCTCGGCACTGCTTTATCTTCATGAAGAGTGGGAGCGGTGTGTTGTGCATCGAGATGTCAAGTCAAGTAACATAATGTTGGATTCTAGTTTTAATGTCAAGCTTGGTGACTTTGGGTTGGCAAGGTTCATGGACCATGATGAACCTGGTCCCACAACAACTGGGTTAGCAGGAACTTTCGGTTACATGGCTCCAGAATACATAAGCACAAGGAGGGCTAGTAAAGAGTCTGATGTGTATAGCTTTGGAGTGGTGGCCTTAGAGATTGCTACTGGAAGAAAGGCAAATGATCTTGTTGATCAGAATCCTGAAATGAGCTTGGTTGAGTGGATTTGGGATCTATATGGATGTGGAGATCTTAATTTGGCTGTTGACAAGAGACTTGATATTAAGGATTTTGATGATGAGAAACAAGCAGAGTGTTTGATGATTGTTGGATTATGGTGTGCCCATCCCGACCACAATTTGAGGCCATCAATTCGACAGGCAATTCATGTTTTAAATCTTGAGGCTGCAATACCAGATCTGCCTCTAAAGATGCCTGTTCCTGTGTTTCATGTGCCTCTGCCATTATTTACTTCTAGCAAGCCTTCTTCCATAACAAATACTAGCCTCGAAGCAGGAGGGCGTTGAGTGCCCAGCAGCTTGCACTTACTGATCGATCGATCACCATAATTTTGACGTTGTACTTCATGTTTTTTATATCTAAAATCTCAAAACCACTTATTTCCTAGCTAATTTTCTCATCTTTTAAGGATTAATTTCAATTCATCTTTGAAGGACAAATTTTCATGGCATACATGGTATCATTTGTATCTTTTAATTGGAATATAAGAGTTAAATTGTATCGAAATAAAATTTAAATTAATCTTTATTTTAACAAGGCCTTATGAGTATATAGTTGTTGGGGACTGTACTGTGCTGCTTGAGATTTCCTTGTCATTGATTAAGTTCCGTTTCCATTATATATTCAGCATCAAGGTTTTTACACTTGATTTTCCTCCCACAACACAAAAGGGTTGTTATCATAGACGGCAAATATATCTTTATATTTATTCATTAAATTTAAATTAATTAAACGATTATAATTTAGTGTATGAAAAAGAATTACGCGTTGATTAAGATATGACTTGTCATGCTAATTTAAATTACGCGTTGATTATGTTAATTCCAAATAACATGGCAGGATTTTAAATCCTCTTTTTTTTTTTAGAAACATGGAAAAAAAATCCAAAATTAATGCAAGCGATTTGCCTGTCTTCATGATATATGATCTATATTTATTTATTTATTAATTTATTTGATTGTTTAAGACCACTACTATATATATAATCCATATATATATATAGTTTTTGTTTCTTAAGACAGAATCAACTCATCCCTCTAATTAACTAGCAATGTTCTTTGGATGTTTCAACAACCTTTTACCTTATTATATATGTCCAAATGAAAGGAACAAAACACAACAATTACTATAATAAAATAAAGATTTGGTGGATGTTCCATATGTCAAACACAGAAGCATGATCGTTTCAAAAAACAAAAATGTCAATTAATTAGCATCTCCATGTTTTTTTTATTTCTCCAAATTGTTTTCTACTTGAAAAATTATTAAATTAATGTTTTTTAAATGATTTTTTTATAATTTTAATATACTAATATCAAAAATAAAAAAACAATCTAAACAAATATTATTTTAATATATTTTTAATTAAAAAACATTTACCATGTCAAAATGATATCACCAAATAAACAAGTTGCATGCCGGCCAAACACTTCTATATTCAATACAAATTAAAAATAAATTAAGGGTCGGCTTTAGAGTATTAATTAATTAATTAGAGAGGTAGGATTGGAGATTTCTTCGAGGAAACCTGTCAGCTAGTAGTTTGGAATTAAATTCATCCATGTTGAGAACCTTCACATACTTAATTCCACTAATTACTCTATTAATGCATCCAAAGATACGCGTAATGTACTAAGTCTTCATCCTTTAAGTTATTTCCGAGCTTAAATATTACAACAATAAGTATAACTAAGTACCATGAGAAGAACACATGTAACCATCATCATTTTATTTAAAACTTGGATAGATGATTCAGAAGACTAGTTCAGTTTAAAAAAAAATTTAAAAAAAAATTAATTAAACCAGTAAAAACTTTGAATTGAATATGTGAATAACTCCACACAAACCTAAATCACTCAAAATCTATTTATCAAGTTGTTGATTTTTTATATATAAAAAAAATTATTAAAATGATATCATTTTGATTCTTTTTATAAAAATATATTATATCTTGTTATTTGGATGTTGTTTTAAATTATTTTTTAATCAGATTTTAAAATTATAGATATAATCTATAAAAATATAGTATAAAAATTAGTGTTTTATCTGGAAGATAGTCTATTTCTAACATTTTTTATATAAAATAAATAAATAAATAAATTTAAAATGAGAAGATGTCAAAATAATTTGACCTAGTATGGTACGTTACTAGTTAATATAAAATTCAACAAATATAATGAGGACAAGCACAAAGTCGAACGAGTCACAGGTCTCTTCTTGCAAATCACACCTTCATTCATCCTCTTTGTCTATGCTTTTCGATCATGATGGCTCTTCCTAACTCAATTCCATGCCTTGTTCAATCTCAGAAAATCCCTACTCTTGTGTTTGCAATCTCCACCTTGTTCCTATATGCAAACTCACTTTCCTTCAACTTCACCAGTTTCAGTCCCAACATGGCCAACATATTCTTCCAAGGCGATGCGTTTTCATCCAGCGATGTTCTCCAACTCACAAAGAATGCTAAAGATATTAACCTCACTGGCAGTGCCGGGCGAGCTTCGTATTATAAGCCTGTCCGTCTCTGGGATGCCAAGACACGAAGGCTTACAGACTTCACCACCCATTTCACCTTCGTCATGAAAGCAGTAGACTCGGGAAGGTATGGCGATGGGATGTCTTTTTTCATTGCACCACTAGACTCTCCGATCCCGCAGGATTCAAGTGGTGGGCTCCTTGCATTATTTAGTCCTCATACTGCTTTAAGTGCCTCCAAAGAAAATCAAATTGTTGCTGTTGAGTTTGATAGCAAAAAAGATATTGAATGGGATCCTAGTGATAATCATGTAGGCATTGATGTGAACTCCATTGTGTCCGTGGCTAGTGTCGATTGGAAAAGCAGCATTAAAACTGGATCAAAGGCAAATGCATGGGTAAGTTACAACTCCACTACCAAAAACTTGAGCGTCTTTCTAACTTATGCTGAAAACCCTGAGTTCGGTGGGAACTCTACCCTTCATTATATTATTGATCTTAGGGAGTTTTTGCCTGAATGGGTCAGGATAGGTTTCTCTGCTTCCACAGGTGATTGGGTTGAAATACATAACATTTTATCTTGGACGTTTGAATCAAGCTTGGAAGTTAGTGATAAGAAGAAAACAGGATTAGTTGTTGGTTTAGCTGTGGGTATTGGAGTTCTGACTACTTTTGGGATAGGTGTGTTATGTTTTGTTCTCTGCTGGAGAAAAAATAGGACACGCTGTGAAAAGGACAATGAGGCCATCGATGTCTCCATGGACGATGAGTTTGAGAAGGGGACTGGGCCTAAGAGGTTCACTTACCGTGAACTAATTCGGGCAACCAACAACTTTGCGGAGGGGGGAAAGCTCGGAGAAGGAGGATTTGGAGGTGTTTACAAGGGATTGTTGAACGAAGGTACCAACACAGAAGTTGCAGTTAAGAGGGTGTCAAGAGGATCGAAGCAAGGTAAAAAGGAGTACGTGTCAGAAGTAAAGATCATCAGTCGTTTGAGGCACAGAAATTTGGTTCAACTCATTGGTTGGTGCCATGAAAGGGGTGAGCTTCTTCTAGTCTACGAGTTCATGCTCAATGGAAGCCTTGATTCGCATCTCTTTGGAGGACAAGTCATGTTAGTCTGGAACCTAAGGTACAAAATAGCCCTTGGCTTAGCTTCTGCCCTATTGTACCTTCACGAAGAATGGGAACAATGTGTAGTGCATAGAGATATCAAGTCTAGCAACGTTATGTTAGATTCGAATTTCAATGCCAAACTTGGTGATTTTGGTCTGGCAAGGCTTGTAGACCATGAATTGGGATCACAAACAACTGTTTTGGCCGGCACCATGGGCTATTTAGCTCCCGAATGTGTAACGACAGGCAAGGCTAGCAAAGAATCAGATGTCTATAGCTTTGGTGTTGTCGCCCTTGAAATCACATGTGGAAGAAGGCCAGTAGAAACCAGGCAAGAACCAAGTAAAGTAAGGCTCGTGGAGTGGGTATGGAACCTCTACGGCGAAGGGCAACTTCTTGATGCTGTTGACAAGATGTTGTGTACAGATTTCGATGAGCGGCAGATGGAGTGTTTGATGATTGTGGGATTATGGTGCTGCCATCCAGATTACACCCTTCGTCCATCTATAAGGCAAGTGATAAATGTTCTTAATTTTGAAGCTCCATTGCCTACGCTTCCTTCAAAATTGCCTGTTCCAATGTACTATGCTCCTCCCATGAGTATGTGCAAGTTCTCCTACACATCATCTGGCATCACAGCTGACTCCGAGAGATATCAAACTCAGTGTTCATGCAGCAGCTGCTCTACGAACTCTTCAATGTTGTCTGCAGGGCCTACAAAAGCTCTCTTGAATACACGGAAATCTGATATCTAGCTAGCATGCATGTTCCTTTTGATCTTCCCCGGTGTTTTGATGGGGGAAAAATTAACATGCCTCAATTTCTCTTGTTATATTGATAATAATGAAATTCTATATTAAAAAGGTTCTCTCGAGCGGACAAGAGTGAAAAGCCAAGTCTTCAACGCAATACAAAAAGTTCACTACCAAGCCCAAGCTACGATTTGGTATTGCGGTGCACCGCAAGAACAAATGATTACTGTGACGAATAGGAATATCTTCTAACCTTTATCTATGTTATGATATTGTAGTGATTATATTTTGAGAATTGCTCGTAGTTACCGTGTGATTCCATTGAGATTATATTATTGTTGGTGGGAATTTCTTGACACCTTAACCTCTGTGTTATTTGTACTTTCTTGAGGTTCTAATGATACAACACACGTGCACCTTCGAAAGAGTTTTTCCTAAGATATGAAGCAAAACAATTTAGAGAGTAAATACTTGCAATCTATTAGATACTTCCTCAAATTCACACCATCAAATTTTCCTTGAAATACTTCATCACAGTCTGTTTCGAGATGCAATAGCAACAGAAGAGATACATGTTTGATTAGCTGTACAGAAATAGAAAAGGAAAAATAAAACGAGAATACTGGGAAGAGAAATAGATAATGAAATTTAAAGTTCAAAGAATTTGCTCTCTTACACTCTGCTCTGCTCAAACATTGGTGCACTCTGCATTTGCTTCTCATCATAATTCTGATATTTATATTTCTTCCATGTTGAACTCGTAGGCTAAAAACTCAACAGAACGTTTTTTTTTTAAAGGCAAAAAAAAGGAAGGATATGCTGGTCATCAAGAGTTGAAACTTATTTGGTGGATAAAGTCGATATAAATTGACGCATACATAAATAAAGCAAACTCAGGAAATCGAAGTCCTGCGGCACAGTTGAACCCAAGACAAAAAAATGCTCTGCTCAGTGAATCACTCATCCACTCCTATTGAATTGGTTTTTCCGACTCATGCAGGACCTTCACATTTTAATCACCCTTTGGAGAGGAAAGAAATGAATTTTGAAGACCCTAATTTACAGTTTAGTGTTCTTCTCGGCTTCCAGCCGTTCACTCTCTTTCTTGAAGAATTCCATTTCTTGAAATAGTTTAGTCAGCTTTTCGACATTCTCATCCTGAATATGGGAGGGCACCTTTTCTTTATAGCCAGATGCGTTGATCATCTTCTCCAATTTCTCTTGTTGTCTGTTGAAAGTTTCAAAAAAAGGGAATGGACATGAAGATTCCATCAAATGACAAAAGACAGTAGTCTCTCAATACAATCTTTTTTCCCATCTACATCTAATAAGGTCAAGTGAAACTACAAAAATCAACCATGACCAATCAGCAGCAGCACAACCAAGCCTCAAATGCCGAAGTAGTCAGGGTCGGCTAAATTCCAGCACTATAAAAATGTCAAATCTTTTCATATTTGGGTTTCCTAAAAGTGTTCCTTGTTGACTTTGAATAGCCAAGAGTAATAGATTAAATATTTGTAGAAATCCATGCCAGCATTGTTTTTTTCGACTTGTTAATTCTTGTGTAAACTCCACTTCCTATTTACTTCAAACTTTACAGTTATGAACATTCCTGAAGGTTTATTACAACAGGCTTATACAGCACAGAGTGACAAATCATAAGTGCATCTAGAAGCACCAAGAAGAAATACACATACAGACATCAATGACAGGCTGTCCTGCACACACAAAAAAATGACGTGCACATACACCTATTCGTACGTATATGGAAGTATATCCGTGTGCATTTCTAAATAGAAACATAGTTTTTGTTGAGAAGACAAGACTTACTTTTGTATCTCGTCCATTTTGTTTCTCATCTTCTCAAGCTCTGCTTCTGCATCAACTTTTCCTTCAGCCTGGAGATAGACTGCAAGATTCTCATTAACATTCTCAAATGCACATCCAGCTGGAGGGGCATCTTTCTCACTCAATAGAACCTGCAGGATATTTTGTTTCAAAAATGATGAATATTTGAATGAAGCAACCAACTTTGCAAGCAGAGCTTCAGGCATGCTCATCAGCAATGAAATGATACCATTACACAGGACATTTTTAGAGTGGTAGGTTGGTAAGTTTCATGAGAGTGCCATATGAAACTTCAAACCATGCAGCACAGTTGGTAGGAATTCAAAATGAAAACTAGACTAGCCTTTTTTTCTGCTTCCTCACTTTGTTTTTGCAACTTGATATGGTGCAAGAATTAGGGTGGCTTCCAACATTCTTACATCAGCAATTAATCCGAATTAATTACATCTATTAATTTAATTGAGGTAACAATGGAACATAAAAATGGGTTGGAATTCTTAGCACCTTTATTAAGTAATCTGAATTCTTCATTGCTTCTCACTTGGAAAAAATCTTTACTTCTTAACTCTTGTAAAGCCAAAGAGAATAGAAATATACTATGATAATTTCCATCAAGAACTATAGTACAACACCAAAAAAGAGTCTTCACAAAGGTACTTCTTGGCTTGCATAAAGGTTGTGGTCAAAAGCCTAACAGTAATTTCAAACTCCTGGTTAGTAACTTAAAAACTCACTAGCTATATGCTTAAGTTCCAAAAGTGATAACATGTGTGGAAGGACTGCTCCTATCTTGAGCCAAAAAAGGGCAGGGGATTGAAGAATCACAACACTATAAACAATAAGGTAAATATCAGGAGACTAACATAAAGCGAAAGTGATGGTGTACCTTCATAGTTGATAAAGTCGCAAGGGTTAAAATCTCCAATTGGTAGCTTGTAATGACCTTCGAGATATCTTCATTCAGGCAAAAAGCAAAAGCTGGTAGCCTGGAAATAAAACAAATTATTATAGAACAAAGACTGACATTTTCAAATAAAATAGAAAAAACTTACTAAGACACTACCAAACAAAAGTCTTATTTTCATATTAGAGAAATCCCAAACAAACAGAGGAACAACACTATTCAAACCAAATCACCCTATACACACAATTAAACTAGTCTTAAACACAAAGGGGAACAATAAACTAAACTTGCATGCACAGTAGAAATTATTTTGAATGATCACCTTTCATTTTTTTGCTTCCCAAGCACCTTAGCCCTCAAGGACCTCAGACATTTAACAGTGGACTCAACAAGGTCCATTTCATATTCTACCTCTTCATTTTTCCAAGCCTATAGAGTGGAAAAGAGGGCAAATCATCAGAGAAAACTGACTTAACATTAAAAGTATGGTGTTGGTCCCACATTTATCATCATTGTGAGCACCAGTAAAGTACAACTAGAACTCACATCTTCAACTTTAGGGTATTCGGATATCATAATTGACTCTTTTCTTGTGTGGCCCCTGGCTGGAGGAAGGCGTTGCCACAACTCTTCAGTAACAAACGGCATCAAGGGGTGAAGCAATCGCAGTCCATTGTCCAGGCATACCCAAAGAGTATCTTGTGCAGAACTCCTCTCGGCAGCAAATGATGGCCCATCACCAGAAAAGTAAGGTTTGATTGCTTCAATAAAAACATCACAAAACTGATATTGCCACCATGAATACACAGTACTGGCAGCATCTGAAAATTCATAAGAGTTCATAGCTGACACAGTTTTGAATATAGCCTTGTTAAGTACAGAGAGTATCCACTTGCAGCTTGAAGGCATTGCCTCCAGCGGTAATGTCAGTGGAGGAGTGTAATCAGTGTCGAGTTTGCTCATTGCAAATCGAACAGCATTCCACAGTTTGTTACACCACTGACGATATCCAACAACTCGTAGAATGTCCAAATTTATTTTGTCGGACTGGAAATAGAAAATGATGAAACCAGATCAGCAAAGTATGGAGGTGACAATAACAACTATTCAAATAATAGGAGCTAAATCACAAACATATCAATATGCAAAGCGTGAACCTGAGCGGTATAACAGACGAGAGCAAATCGAAGAGCATCTGCACCGCATTCAGCTATACCATTAGGGAAATCTTGCTTCTGTCCTGCTTTTGCCACATCCAGCTCCTTTGGATCCAAGTTACCTTCCTCAAGCCTCTTGTGCAGGCCTTCGAGGCTTACCCCATTTATTACTTCAAGTGGGTCAACAACATTTCCCAAAGACTTCGACATCTTACGGCCATGTGCATCCCGAATCATAGGATGCAGGTAAACCTGCATGGAAAACAAATAATCAATATATACCTCAGAAGTAAAGCGATTTGGCAGAAGAATAACAACCATTACAAACTCAAATGAAATTTTAGATATCTTATTTACTGACCTTCCTAAAAGGTACATCACCTCCCAGTTTAATTCCTAACATCACCATCCGAGCAACCCAAAAGAATAAAATGTCATGCCCAGTTTCAAGAACTGAAGTCGGATAGAACGCTCTTAAATCATCAGTATCATCTGGCCACCCCAACACTGATAATGGAAATAAACCAGAGGAGAACCAAGTGTCCAGTACATCTGGATCCTGGATCATCTGAAACTTCTTCCCAGAAAACTTCTGACTAGCCTCTGCAAGAGCATCCTCCTCGTTTCTAGCCACAACCCAGTGGTCATGGTAGGAACCAATTTCCTTCATTTCATCGTCATCAAGTGTAACATACCATGCAGGAATACGATGGCCCCACCAAAGTTGCCTTGAGATGCACCAGTCGCGTATATTCTCAAGCCATCTGTCACAGCCATATAGATATATAAACATAACAAAGGCAATGGACTGAGCTACAAAGTTAAAATGCAAAATGTGGTATAAAAGATTAGCTAGAGGCATCACGACATTAAAGCAATCACAATGCAAGTTGTAACATAACATGTGTACAAGGAATAGAAAGGACTAGTCCTGAACAAACACCAATAAAAGATGATATCAAAAGCAAAGCTTAAGGATCCTCTGCTCATAACCAGCTTTTCTTTCCCCTATTTTTAATCTCCTGAGATGCATACTCTGTTCTTAACAAACTTATAAAGAGCAAAAAGAAGACATAAGAGAACCTTTTCCATTCAGCCAAATATTGTTTTGGAATAAATTCAAGCCTTGGAATTTCTCCATCCATTGCCACTTCGAGAGCCTGCTTTGCCATACTTTGGCAGTTAACAAACCATTGGGGCTTAATCATTGGCTCTACAACATCATTGCTTCTTGAAGAGAAACCAAGTCGCATCTCATTGTTTTTAGCACCTCTATACAATCCCTACAATGAATAAATATGTTTACCGAATCAACCTTTACTGCCATAAATAGGCAAAACAAGGAATTAGCATAATGACAGGGAAAAGAATCAAAAGATAGGAGCATGTACGTGGTATGTATTTCCCTTGAGCTGTATCTGAAGGGATGCAAAGCAAAATAAACAGATTGCATATCTATTTATGAAAAATTGTTTTGGGAGAGAGAGAGGTTATTTATTTGACAAAGTCATTCTACTTGACATCCATTAAATTTTATATCAAACTGAACAAAAACAGTTATATGACACAGCGATCATACTTTTTTCTGTAATGCTTCCTTCACTGCCTCACGAGCCTCAAACCGTGGCATCCCTGCAAACTCTGAGCCAAGACTATTGATCCTCCCATCATCAGTGAAGATGTTAATAAATTCCAGATCATGACGCTTCCCAACCTCAAAATCATTTGGATCGTGTGCAGGAGTGATCTGCAAACCATCATAAAATATTATACCACAGAGAGATTTAAAAAAAATCAAATTTGACATTCTAAGTTCCAGGATGCAGTCTTACCTTAACAGCACCAGTCCCGAAATTAGGATCAACAAGAATAGCATCACAAATTATTGGAAGTTTTCTTCCATTAAATGGGTGAGTTGCGAATTTTCCATGCAGATGGCTGTACCTTGGGTCATCAGGATGTATAGCAACAGCCGTATCACCCAGCATAGTTTCCAGCCGAGTTGTGGCAACCACTATTTCACCCAGATCTCCCTCCAGAGGATAGGCAAATGAGGTCAAAACACCAAATTCCACTGGTTCCTTGTTTCCAGGAACAGTTTGCAACTTCCTTTCTTTGATATCCACATAATCTACCTACAACAGAAAGGCAATTTCTAGATGATTAGAACATCACACAAAAAAATATACCCACACTTCAATAAACAAAAATAGCTTACTTCGACATCAGATATAGCTGTTCGTAAGGTGCAGTCCCAATTTATTAGCCGAATATCCCTGCATGAGAGAAAACCTCAAACCATTGAGCAGAAGAAAAGATAAATAGCATGAATTTTTTCAATGTAGTATGCAGCTGGACAATGAACCCTTATTTAGCTGAAGATATCAAAATAAATATTAAATAGTTAAGCTATGGTGAAGTCCAGTCAATTGCTCATTTAGATAGCAGCCTCCATTTGCTGACATCAAGTTGTTTTATTCACAATCAAAGTTTCACCCTGGCAATAATACCTATAGATGAGACCTTCCTTGTACAGGCGATTAAATTCCTCTGTCACAGCCCTTGATCTTTTATCATCCATAGTAAAACACTGAAAAGGGAATGGGAGGGAGGAAAGTTAACTTCGGAAAAGAAATGCTGGTAATAACTTTATCCAGGGTACAAATTGATTTAGCAAAGTAACATTAATTTCTTAGATTGAAATGAAAGACTGAAATAATACTCCTTTACCTCACGAGACCAATCGAGAGATGCACCCAACCGGCGCAGCTGCTTTAATATGGTACCACCATATTCATCCTTCCACTTCCAAACCTGCATATCAGAATGTCAAAAGACATTAAATGGGCATGGAAAGCTTGATAAAGGACAAGGAAATCATGCATGAGAGCGAGTCAAACTTACTTCAGATACAAATTTTTCACGACCCAGATCATGTCTGGTTAAGTGGTGATCACGCATTAGCTTCTTCTCTACCACTACCTGCAGATTACCATACACAAAAGCATGCTTCTCAGCTCACATAATTTGAAAGGTTAATCTTCATTCGAACAAGGAAGGTCACATTTTTGTCGATCATACAAGCATATCAACAATGAGCACACGTATAAAATAAACAAACAAGGAAAGGAAATAGAGAGAGAATAACCTGCGTGGCTATCCCAGCATGGTCCACACCGGGGACCCACAAGGCATTAAACCCTGACATCCTCTTGAAACGAATGATAGTATCCTGTATACAACAAGAAGCAGATTTGTTAACAAGTACAGTAAAAAAATGGAAACAAGAGAAAGAAGAAAGGTGGTAGCAGACCTCAATGGCAGCAGTAAGGGCATGGCCAATATGAAGAGCTCCAGTGACATTTGGCGGGGGAAGCACCTGCAGAGAAAAGAAATCAAAGTTCATAATAAAATAGTCTACAACCCAATAAAACTGCAACGATGATGATGATGAAAAAAAGAAAGGTTAGCTTACAATGGCGAAAGGGGGTTTGGAGCTGTTAGCATCAGCTACAAAATATCCAGACTTTTCCCACCAGGCATACCATCTTTGTTTTCCGTGTTGATTGAAAGGAAGAAAGAAAGAAAGCAATTACCTTTGAGAAATCATCAAGGAGCATAAAAATGATAAGAAAAGAGAAAGATATTACGATTTCTCAACAACAGTGGGATTGTACTGTTTAGCCATTTGAGAGGAAAGCAACTTCTTTTGACCAAAAGGGGTGGGTGGATCTTCATAATCAAGAGGATTGTCATCGGCGGCAGAGGCATCTCGCCTAGACGAATTCTTCTTCTTTTTGGAAGCAGAAGAAGAATCACTTTGTTGTTGTTGTTGTTGTTGTTGTTGTTGTTTGAATTTGGCAGCTTTCTCGGCAGCTTTAAGTTTCTTGAGCTCCTTCTCCTTAGCTTTTTCTTCTTTCTTCTTTTTACGCTCTAACTCCTCTGGGGTCATCATCTCCACCTCCACCTCCTCTTTCACTTCCTCCTCTGACTGCTTTTTTTTAAACCCTAGCAAATATGCTAACGCTATAATATGCTGAGGACTCCAATGTTTGGATTTGATTGGATTCCTCTATTTAATTTTGACCCATCATCATATAACTCAAGTCCTAAGTCCTAAGTCCTGCAGCCCAGCCCAGCCCAGCCCAATCTCTTAACTAACGTTGGGCTTCTCGGTCCATCTTAATTTCCATATTTTTATTTCTTAAATTAGATATCTGCACACATAAATTAATGACAATGTCCAATGACAAAACAAAAACTACCCAATTTGTCCTCTCTTCAGCTTCCAAATAAATTCAACACAAGCCTTCTTCTCGTGGATCTCTTTCTTCTTTGTACAAACTAAGTCGGTAATGCATTGTATTTTTTAATTACTATTTTTTAATATTAATAAATTAAAATCATTAAAAAATATCTAAAAAACATCAATTTTAATAATTTTCATGCAACCAAAAGTATTTTAAAAGAAAATTGAACCACAAAAACAGTTAATCAACTAATCAATTATTTAGAAAAAAGTGAATGTAGTATTATTTAGAAAAAAATTAAAAGAAAAAAAATAATATTGTTTTGACTGGGTTTTTTTTTAGACTGGCATGTTATAGATCAATTTAGGTTTTGACTAAATCATGTCAAGTCAATTCTCCAACTGATTTATTGAAATCTAACCCGATTTAGACTTCGGATCACGAATCAACTTGTTATATCAAGTTTTAAAACAATGCTATGTACATTAACATAATACATTACACAACTTTCTTATTATTATAGAGTGATATGAGTTAATATAAACATTACACTCAATTTTATTAACCTTTCGGTCATATATTTATATCTTTATATATTTTAATGATAACAATAAAATGAAAAATTAGACTAATAACATGCTTGATTGAGAATAAGTTTCAAACAAGTTTATATAAGTATCACATTAACAAGCATATTTTATGAAGAAATTAATGAAAATGTCTAGGATGCAAAGCAAATAAAAACTTAGAATTAAATGTTCATTTTAGTGCTTACATAAATCCTTATATCTTATCCTGATACCAGCTATTAAAATGAACTCAAATACTTTATCATTCATGCATCAATAAGATTGTTATTGGTCTAAGAATTCTCTAAATGAAAATATGTCAAATCTTAAAATTTACGGGAACCGGTTGACCTTTTATTTATCAGAGATGAACGCCTAGAAATTTATAGGAATTGATCAATTAATTGACTTGATCAATCTGAATCAATCGACCACTTTAGTCATCAGTGGTATTTCAATAGTCAGAAACAACTTGTTTCTTTTAAAATCTTATAAATAGCTTTCATTCTTGCAAAAATGAAAATGAAAGAATATCCTAGATGACTCTTAAACACTAAGTTGTGAGAAACTATTTCAATTAAAATACATACCGGAAATCATTGATTTTATTATACTCTAAGTTGGGATAATTTATACTTTTATATTCTAAGACTAGAATATAATTTTATAATTTATTCTTATACTTACTATACTTAAAACACTTTTAAATATCCTACGTATGAGTGAGTGATCTATACACAAGTTTCAATTATATTATCCATATCAAGAGAGAATGTAAACAAAAATCATACAATTGTAAATATGTGAGAGTTTATATGAAAAATATGAGAAATTCTTAGTTATTGGAGAGGGACATCACTATCGCCGAGGTAAAATCTCGAAGAGAGATTTGAGGGATTCTTTTGAAAGTAGCCCCGAAGATATGGTAAGTTTTGAGGAAGTAGCCAATGGGGATTACATGAAATTGCTGGACTTGGATAACTCTGCAGACGAGGAGTGTTACAGGAGCAATGGAAATGCCTATGTCCCCAACTCTTCATGAGATAGGGTCTTCAGGTGCCGAAATATCTGCTAATAAACCCTTACTTGTTGAAACCTCCCTTGGACGTTTACCGAATGGAAAGGAATCTATAGTGACTTCTTCTAGCTCAGATGCCATTGATGTAGAAATTAGTTCCAATCAACTGAAAGACAGATCCTTTGGAATTTCCCGTGTTGATTTACTGCATGAAGATGAAGGTCCTGCAGATTCCTTTGATATTCTAGGCAATAGAAGAGGCACCTGTAACACCATGGATTCTGGAAAAGTTTCTGATGGTCGGACCAGGGATCCTGGATCTGATTTGGACACTGAGATGCTGAACATACCTAGTTCTAGATATGAGGGCCTGAAGTTTCCAATTGAAGGTGAACTTGGTTCTACACATGAACTTGTTTGGCTCGCTGTTCTTTGGACATTCAAGCAGATTGTATGGCTCAAAAGATCTTGCGTGCTCTTAAAATGGAAGGGAAAATATTACCCAAGGAGAAGGCTTGCACATTTTTCACTTTACTGCTGCTGAATTTCTCTGCTTGCCGTTGGGGGAAATTTCGAAGCTTTTCGGATCCGGATTTTCTCCTCGGCTTAGATTCTTTTGCCAGAGAGATAAATGCAGTTGTTTCTGATGTTGAGGCAAGAAACTTGTTTGCAGAAGCATGTTGCTCGGATGAGCTGCTCTGCCTCGTTGAAGAATTCGTCCTAGGTGGGAAATCGATGGTGTATGCAGAGCTACTTTCTGAACCATTGAGTGGAGGTGATTCGATGATAGACATCCTTCTGGGTGGTGTAAATATAAAATCTGCCTCCGAATCAGCTACATCCAATCTTTTGGTGGCAGGGAGCATCAATATGTGCAGCAATTGACAACATTGGATTTCCTTTGTCAGGCTTCGGACAGCCTGTTGCGGATGCACAGCTGTGATACTGTTTCTGCACTTACTATTCTTCACATTTTTGCTTGCCTGGCTGGAGAGAAGTTTTTATCCCGCCATCCAGTCGTGCCGTGCATTGCTGCTTCTTGAATGTGCTGAAAAAAGGTTTAGAATTTAGTCATGAAATTATAATTATAAGTTTCATGAATAGCTAAAGAAATCTAATGATATGTGAGAATCTTGATAAGGGATAGATTGTGTAAGAAGAAGGAGAGAGTCTTTATTGTTATTTTAAATAGTATTTTTATTTATTAATCTTGTTTAAGGTTTAAGGTATATCTCTTTTCGGGAAAAAATCTCTACCTTATTAGGTTAAATACTAACCATTCTAAAGATCAAACTTATTTATTTCTTAGAAATAACTAAGTCCTAGCATTTCGAATGACAAACTAATTATAATGAGATTTTTTATATTTTGACCAAACTCTAATGGATAATATTCATTTTGTATTTAAAAAAAAACATGATAAAAATGATTTTATCTTTTTTTAGAAAATATACTTGAGAAACTTTTAGGATCTAACCATATGCACAAAGAAAAAACATATTTTTTTTGGAAATAGAAAATTGATTTTTTTTTGTTGAAATTTTTGATTTTTTTTTTAAGTTTTAGAGAAAATCAGGTATTTTTAATACTAGATTTATATCTTATAATGTAAATCTACAACCTAATATCATATAAAATTAATAGAAAAATGTGTAGGGATCCACAAATATTTTTAGAATACTACTTGAAAATTTTGATTTTTTAATATTAATATTATTTTATTATTAAATATATATTGAGCTAGACACGACCCAGCAGACTGAGTTGAAACGGGTCTAGCCCGACTTATCAGGCTTGACTCCAGCCCAGCCTAATATATATTTTTTTAAACAGTGAAAAAAGATTTGATATAGATTCATCAAATGACATTATATATTTAATGGTTTGATTCTTGAAGTAAGAATATCAAATAATGAAAATTTTTTTTATCCCTTTGCTTTCTACTTTACATAAATTAATTATATTTTATTAAAATTAATCACAATAATTATTATTATTAGTGCTATACTTAATTCTCTCTTACCTTAATCCTATAACAGAACAACATTTTCATTTGAGAAAATTTAGGCCTTGTTTGTTTCCTGGAATTCACTTTCCGGGAAACTACTTTCCAAACTTTCCTGTATTTGTTTGCCATTAGGAAAGTTGGTTAACGGAAAACACTTTCCGGTCAACAGAAACACTTTCCGGTTAAAGAAAAATTTGGTTTGGTTTCCAGAAAAGTGTTTTCCCTTTTAGCTATGTTTGTTTTCTGGAAAGTGGTTTCCAGGAAACTATTTTCCAAACTTTCCTGTGTTTATTTGCCATTAGAAAAGTTGGTCAACGGAAAACACTTTCCAGTCAAAGGAAAATTTGGCTTGGTTTTCAGGAAAGTGTTTTCCTGGAAAATTTGGGCGGAAAACACTTTCCGGAAGTTGTGAAAAATTTAGAAATGTCATTATTTGCTGATTATATCAAATTTGATCCTCAAACTTTTGATTGCTATATATAATTTGTTTTGAATATTTATTTTTCAATTCCATCTCTTAAAATTTAATTTTTATATTAATTTTGGTCCTTATTTTTATAATTGCTATTTGTTTTTTCCTTATTATTTTTTTATTAAAATTTTTTATCTATCAAATTTGGTACTCATTCTTTTGATTGTTACTTATTTTATTTGAAATAATTTATGAAATGTTAATTATTATTATTTTAATTTCTTCACCTTTCATTTTTTTTTAATTTTTTAGATTTGATCTCTATTATTTTGATTATTATTTATTTTATTTGAGATAATTTATGAAATTATATTTTTTTTCAATTTCATTCTCATTCAACTTTTTAATTTGTAAAATTTGTTCCTTATTATTTTAATAAACTTGAGAAAAATAAAACATTAATAAGTTATTTTCCAGCTCATTTTCCATGACATAACCAAATACTGAAAAGTGTTTTCCAACTTATTTTCCATTACACTACCAAATATCGGAAAATACTTTTCCGGAATTCACTTTCCCTGGAATTCACTTTCCAAAAAAAAACTACTTTCCAGCAAATAAACGGGGCCTTAAGGAATTGACTTGGCAGTAAGGAGATCAGATTCTTTTTTTTACTTGTGTTATTAAAACCTTAAATTAAACATTTAAAAGAAACCATTAAATTTCTTTAATGCATCTTTCGCGTTTTTAAAACCATACCAAAAATAAATAAATTTAATCGACGTATTTGATGGATCAAAGATAATTAAAAAAACATTTCTATGGAAGAATTGTTAACTTCAAAATTCAAAAGAATAATTAAATAATTAATTACTTGACTTCATTACATTAATTGACATGTTCTGTAACTGTACGTAAAAACAGACACAGAGCCCCGTGACTCCACACCCACTCTTTTGTTCTCTTGTAGCACAATCAAATTAAATAAATAATATATCTTAACCAAACATTTATTTTCGTAATTTTTGAACTAGATTCTCCCTCCCTCCCCCCCCTCTCTCTCTTGATTCTTGGAAAAAAATAAATAGTTTCCTTGCTTGGCTAATGGCTAGTAGCTCAGCTGTATCTTTGTCTTCTTTTTGTCTTTGTTCCCGTTTTTTAGTGAAAGAAAGCGAAGATTTTTGAATCATCCTTTCAGCCAGAAGAAAAGAGAGAGGCACTGCTGCTGCAGCTAGTAGTGTTGGACTGATACTGCTTCTACGACATTTCCTTTTCAAGTTTCTGACTTTCTTCTCAACTCAAGAGAGGAGGCACAAAATAGATACTAGTAATACAAGCATTTTCAAGTTTGGCTTCGACTTAATCTTTTGCTTTTCAAGAAAAGAAAATGGGGTCTTTCAGTGCCTCTTAATCATCATCATCATCATCATCATCATTCTCAATGTTCCTTCCTTCAAGGTTTCTCTCTCTCTCTTTCTCTCTATTATAATTTGTCTGCTCCATACCATTTTGAATTACATTCCTGCATGCATATCTCTCTTTGTTTGGGATATTTGAAATCTGAAAATGGGTATCTTTCCTGTTGTTTTCTTCTGTTTGTTTTTTGGGTCGAGTTTGAAATGTTGATGGACTTGGTCAGGAGGGAGGAAGAGAGAAAAATACCTGCTTTGTTTGAAAATTGAAAAGGAGAGACAGGGAGAGAGGGACCACTGCTAATAACCCGTCCTTGAGATTGTTCTTTTGCTTCATTGATTCACTTCCTCATTGTCCTATGGATTGTAACTCTTGCATACCAAAACCCCCTCTACTCCATTAGTCAATCCATTGCTGCTTCTTGCCCCCCTCTCCTCTCCTTTTCTCTTTTAAATACAAATCCCAATGTTTTTGGCCCATGACCTATGACCCATCACTAATTTCTTTTTCGATTAAGAATTGGAATGAAACAAAGAGTGAATCAACTTCATTTGAAAACCTTTCAAGGGTGTGTGGTTTGTGGAATGCCGTAGTTCTTACTAACAAAGGAAACAACTTTTGTCTTCCATGACTGTTAGGGAGGTACCCCACTTTCCCCTCTACTTTTCCTCCTTGTGGAGCTGTTTTTGCTTTTCTTTTTTTAAGCCCTTTACTTTGACTTGTTAGATTTTCGTTTCTCTTTTTGGAGCCAGTCATTCATATGGTCATGATTTACAGAATCTACTGCCTTTTTCCTCTGCTCTGATTTTCATGTGGTGAAAACAATACAATTGGTTTGGTGAAAGAAACTCACCACCCACACAAGCGATTCTACTTGCTCTTTTTTCCCCCCTTTCTCTTTTTATGGCCTTCCTTTTCAAGTTGTATCGGTATGGTCTTTCGCTAGAAACAGAAGCTGCCCGAGCTCACACTTGTGTTAATTGTTTTTGTTTGGTTGTGTTGACAATGACTAGTAGCTGTGGCATTCATGAATTTTTTTGTCCTCATTATATGTTCACACTTCACAGGTTGCACAGTTTTTTCTCTAATTATGCATCTCATTGTGCCTTTGTCTTTTATATTATCCTAAGATTGATCATGTTGGCTAAAACCCTTTCTTAGGTTACCACTTTAATACTTGTTTGTACATGGCATAAATCCTATCTGCGTACAGAAGCCAAGATGCTTGGGGGATTTTAGAACGTGCCAAGCCCTGTGATCGCAGGATGTGTGACTCTCCAGTTATGCTCAGCCAGTAAGTCCCCCCCCCCCCACCTTTGCTGCTGGTTCATTTCTCCGGTTATAATTGGAACCCTGCTTTAATGCTCACTTCGAATGCTTTCTTCAACTTTTTACTGGCAAAATCTGCAGAAGTGATTCTACCTCTAAAATTCTGTATTCTGAGGTGACCTATGACAATTCAAAAACTCAGGAAGATCTTGCAGATGAAGTCTGGAGCACCAGCTCTTCATTGGAGGTCGGTACTGGCTGACTTTTCATTTTCACTTGGGGTGGTGGGAGGCATTGGAAGAAGGATTGGGTTCTATAACAACAAAATGTTGAACAAAAAATGCACTTTAACTTATCCATTTTGGGGACGATTGGTTGCTCAATTTTGCTCTCATAATTCAGCTCATTTGGTGCTTTCTTTTGATATTAATTTCTTCAATTTTTACTGTAGTTGTCAACGGAAGCACTTAATTTGTCATTTGTATGTAGACCTTTAAACTATGACAGCTTAATTAAATCTGAAAAGGGTAACTTTGACTGGAAAGTTCCTGTAAATTATCTGTCTTGGATCCAAAGGCATAAGCTTTTGTAGCACAACACTCGGCTTTATAGTAATTGGTCTTTAATTTGATAGTTATGTTTCATCTTCTTGACACTTTTGGAGGTACTATTTTCTTGCTCATTCATTTAATCTGTTTTTATAGTTCAAAAATGCAATTCATGTGGATTTTGATGTTTTGCAGGCAAACAATGTGAATGAAGAGGCTGGAAGTTTTGCATCGTGCATTAGAAGCAGCAATCCTTATCCTTATAGAATCCAACTTGAACGGGATGTAAGATCTCTCCTCCTGCAAGCCTCACAGTCACACTGTTATTTTGTTGAGTTTTGGTCTCTGACTTGCATTTCTTATGCATTTGTTTGTGAAACCAAGGGATTTTAATATGCATAGAGTGTTGACAATAGATCTGAAATGCTTTTGTTATAGAAAACAAATTGAGATTCTTTTGAGCTGGTAGTCAATAATTGATGACAGCTATAAAATATGATGCATCGGAAAATGCACAAAAGAGCACTATCTGTGTTATGTATGCCTTTGATGGATGGCATAAAACTAGATATTTGAATGACCTCGAGTTAAGCCAGTTCCATGATCCCCAGCACCTAAAGCAAGGGGCTTTTTCATTATTGCTCCAAATAGTGCTTTTATACTCCAATTTTCCCAGTGCTCCATTGTTTTCTGATGCAGTGATAATAGTCTTGGGCTTTCAACCACAAAGTTGCAGGTTCATGTCTTGAGAGTAGACACTTAATAGAAACCATTGAAGAATTGTACCGTCTCCAAAGTAGAAATTGACCCTCTCATGACCCCTTAAGTGGAAACATAGCTGGTAACGGGCTTCTAATTGGCTGAGAAAAACACCCTTGTTGTGATTCATCCGGATAGTATCTCACGGTTCCAACAGTTTACTAGAGGCTTTGCTATAGGCATTTCATGCTGAACTTTTGTCTGTATTATTAGGCTGTGGAACGTGACTTGTGATGGTTGTGCTAAATATGCTTAGAGGATGCTTATGACTTCAAAACCGGTGCATTTTTATAAAGGCAGGGGGGTGATTCCACAACTGCATTGATGGTTTTTGAGAAATAACAGTTGATGACATTTAAGTTCTGCCTTCATGACAAGGAAAGTATCGGCGAATAAAAGAAATTTGTAGTGGCCCTGTAGGACTGAT
This sequence comes from Populus trichocarpa, assembly GCF_000002775.5. Lineage (NCBI taxonomy): Eukaryota > Viridiplantae > Streptophyta > Magnoliopsida > Malpighiales > Salicaceae > Populus > Populus trichocarpa. The sequence goes on along the minus strand of NC_037291.2, from coordinate 283,828 downwards.
ATTTTGCTTTATGTTGAGTTTGAAGCGTAGAATGTCTAAAGGGTGAGTTTTGCAAATGATTTAGTGTGTTGTCTGTAAAAGTGCACTCCAGATAGCTTTTTTGCAGTCCATGGAAAGTACTTACACGCCACTATCCATCCTGTACTCTTCTAAGTGAGGCATCATGCTTTGAAATGGTATCTGCTTGCTATCTTCAATTGCCTCTTAGCTATCATATGGTGACTTAAATTGAAGTGAGAGAGCATCTTACTGCATCATATTGTATCTAATCTTGTTGATGTGTACATAGAAATTCAGTTAATTGTTGTTGGATCATAGCTACCTTATGCTTACGGATGGGCCTCTATAACAGGTACGGAGATTACAACAGCAGTTGCAAGATGAGATGGAAATGCATGCTATTCTGGAAAGTGCTATTGAGAAAAATACAGTAAAATTATTTAGTCCATCATGCCTCCCACACCATGTACGTTGTTTTCTTTCTAAAGTCTCTTTTATATGTGCATTTTCATATGCTGCTGAGCAGTCAGGTGAGCAATTGCGGTTAAGTGCTTAGAATTCTTCATTAATAATATCTCTGTTTCCTGTTGATTCTTGATGTCAAGAGATATCAAGCATATGTGACAGTATCATTTTGTAGTTAGTACATCCTATCCATATTTGACTCTATTGTAAATTTGAAGGTCCACCTTTCTAGGGGTTTTAACTTGTTGTAAAATCCTCTTTCTTCAGTTTGAACAGGCTCAGGAGCTTCTGTCCACTATTGCAGTACTGGAGGTCACAGTTACAAAGCTTGAACAAGAGATTGTTTCTTTGCATTTCCAACTAAGTCAAGAGAGAAATGAGCGAAGGCTTGCTGAATATCGTTTGAGGCAGTCAGCTTCTCAATCATTATCTGCTTACTCCTTTGATAGCATGAAAGAAGAGGTACTTATCATATTTCTTTTCACACATGGCTTCTCCTGAGTAAAGAAATTTATGTGCTTCTTCCTTATTTGACCAAAGTTTCTTATCTTTCACATTATGCAAACATCTTCATGTAAATCACATTTGACAGCTTCTCATTATTGCTGTCTCTGCAGTGGTGGTGGTCATTTGCTATCAAGTCATTCTATCATTGTCCTGCATCCATGAACATCAACTGTTTTTATTCACTTCAATGAAGCAATGAATCTTTTTCTTATCAACAAACTTTATACTTGTCATTAGAGGAGTTTTCCATTGCCTGTATGAGTATATTTTATTTGTACTTTATATAAGACTTTCGTAACTTGCATATATTTTGATCTAGCTAAGCATTGCATGTCTTAAATAAACATATTCTTTTGAAATATCTATGTTAACATGTGGCATGCTAGCCTTTATATGGAAAATTTACTGCAATGTAACTTTCTATGCTTTTCCAGATTTCTTCTTCTTCGAGGAGTCTGAAGCATTCAGATTATGAACTGCACCAATCAGAGAAGAATAACTCATGCAAACACCAAGCATCTGAATCTACTGGTGAAACATCTAGTGCTCAGTCTTTGACGGAGGTATCTGCTGGTTTCGCTTTGCTTGTAGAGCTTTTTGATTTATGTTCATGTGACAGCTGTAGTCTAGTGTACTTGTAGAATTGATTCCTTAAGTAGTTAGTTTCTTTCTTGTTTGAGTCTGTGATGACTGTTTTGGTCTATGTATGTTGTTGATAAAGAGGCAAAACTGTTCCATGAATAATTTAAAGCATACATGACAAATATTTGCTTTAAGTGAGAATATGCAGCTTGTATTCAGGGAGATATGGTAATATGATTTAGATGCATCTGTGGTGGAAGGATGTCATTTTCTCACTTTGAAAAGCTAAAATTATTTGCACATACACCAGCTAAGAAAATGGTTTAGTCTAAACATAAATGAGGGATCAAGGTCACAGTTTGTAACCATTAAGCAAAATGTTGAGTCCAGATGGTGTTCAACATCCAAAGCTCCTTAATCTATACATACTCAGAAGTCCATTTTCTGAACAATTCTTGGACAATTTAAGGTTGTACTGCTGGTTATTCTACATTTTATCTCTTGCATGCATATGCTCCTGTTCCTCCCTCCCTTCCAACTCTCTATCTAATAAATCTTTCCTGTCTATTACTTGTACTAATAGATGAATTATTGTAAATGGTAGTGATAACTCCTTTCCAGAAATTCCTAGTCACAGTATTAGGCATTTGATTTGTGGTACTTGGATCAGGATTCAATGAAGGCACCAGAGCTTTTCCATGAGAAGAAAGTATCCGTGCAGACAGATGCCAAACCCACTCAACCCGCAGAGCTCATGAGGCTTCCAAAAGGAATGCCGCCTAAGGGCCTTTGGGACTACCCTAATCAACTTTCAGAGGAGATGGTAAGATGTATGAAAAATATTTTCCTGTCTCTGGCAGATTCTGCTGTGCCATCCATGTCCTCTGCTTTAGAGAGCCAATCCTCACCTGTGTCACCGAGAGGACATCTGTCCAGTTCATCATGGTGGTCTTCATCTGAGCGCTCAATGATTTCATCATGGGTGCAGAGCCCCCAGATTGACATACAAAGTAACTCTGAAGTGTTGGCATTGGGCAGTGTCTTTGATCCCTACAAAGTGCATGGCAAGTTGAGTTGGGCAGACATTGGAAACTATGGTTTAGCAACTGAAGTTTCTTGGATGTCAGTTGGAAAGAAGCAACTAGAATATGCATCGGGGGCATTAAGGAAATTCAGGTATAAGAGTTTTAAGTGAGCCATTTGTTTGAGCTTTGCATTTTATTTTGTAAGTTGAATCAAACAGGTCTAAAAACATAGAATACTTCGGTTCTAATGAACTTATGCTCCCATTACTTTAATATATTTATTCTTTTTTAACATGAATGTTTGTGTGGTTATCTGGGATCAGATCTGATAAATGTTGTTTTGTTTTCTTGTTTGAAACTTGGGGGACAGAACACTTGTTGAGCAACTCGCCAAGGTGAACCCTATCCATTTGAGCTCCAATGAGAAGCTTGCTTTCTGGATCAATCTGTACAATGCTTTGATTATGCATGTGAGTGTCTTCACTTGTATCACATGTGTAATGTGCTAAAATTACATGGTGCAATGTGGGTCATTTCATCACTTTAAAGTTTATGTTCTTAAATTTCTATTGTTAAACAGGCGTACTTGGCATATGGAGTCCCAAGGAGTGACTTGAAGCTCTTCTCGTTGATGCAAAAGGTTTGATTCTTGACTAAACATCTACTTTTTTCTCCTCCTCGGTAATTTGTTGTAAAGATAGTTTCTTGTCATCATCATATGTAGTTCAAAAGCTCCAAGTAGTCAGCATTATGTAATAGGTTGTTGTAAGTGGCCTCTGGTTTCCAGTAACTCTAATAGGATAAAATAGATTATTGCTCTTGAAGGGAATTGCTGTTGTAGGCATGTGTTATGGTATTAAAAGGCAATGGATTCATGTAGTTATCTGGATAGTGACAAATAATTGAGTTAGATAAATCTCCACACCAAACATAGCGAGATTCTTTAGTATCTGTAACATTCTTGATGTAGTGGTTCCTGGCAGATAATGTATTCATGTGTTTGATTGATTGTTTTCTGGTTTTTGCACTTGATGAGTGTCATTGATGCGATTTGGTTGATATTTCCAGGCCGCATACACTATTGGAGGACATTATTTTAGTGCAGCTGCCATTGAGTATGTGATTTTGAAGATGAAACCACCTCTCCACAGGCCACAAATTGTACGCCCCCCCCCCCCCTCCCTTTTATCTTATAAACAAGTTCTCTGTTTTTGTGCACATGTTGAACTTCATACCCTGGTTAACATTTCTACTCCACACAATTGCCAGGCTTTACTTCTTGCACTTCACAAGTTGAGGCTATCAGAGGAACAGCAGAAGTCTGTGATTGATGCACATGAACCTCTTGTAGCATTTGCCCTAAGCTGTGGAATGTACTCGTCACCAGCAGTAAGAATATTTCATGTGCTATATATTGATGAAGTATATTTTATCTTTCAGAGGTCGTGTTTATTATGTATATTTAGTTATATTTGGATGATATTCTGATGAATGAAAAATGCAGGTAAGGGTGTTCACTGCTAAGAATGTGAGAGAAGAACTTCAAGAAGCTCAACATGATTTCATTCGAGCTTCAGCTGGAGTTAGCAACAAAGGGAAGCTGTTGGTGCCGAAAATGCTCCATTGTTTTGCTAAAGGCTTTGTGGACGATACGAATTTGGCAGTATGGATATCACATTACCTTCCACCCAATCAGGCTGCCTTTGTAGAGCAATGCATTTCACAAAGGCGACAAAGCCTTCTTGGCTCACGTAATTGTGGCATTCTTCCCTTCGATTCTCGTTTCCGTTACCTTTTCCTGCCCGACAAAACTTCACGTTGATGATGATGTTAATACTAACCGCACCTAAAATCTGCCTGTATCTGGGAAATTCAATACAGGATTAATGTTAGGTTCCAAATGTTGCTAACATAATTAGGTTGCACCCCCTTGTTAATGACGCGACCTTTCTTGATAACAGTGAGGATGGAAGCAGTTTTTCTGAATGGTTCTTGCTTACAAACCTGCTATCCCTTGGCCTGGTGTAGCACAATTTTTTATGGGTACTCTGCGTCTGTCAAAGATCAATGGGAAACCAGCACCTAGCAAACACAGCCCACATCTGGCTGCCATGTTAAGCGCACACACTAGAATATCACCATCAACTTGCATTCAGAAAAGGAATAAAAGTGTGTGTGTGTTTCATTAAAGCCAACATACAACAGTCAGCAACGAACACTGTCTTTGAAAGTCGACTACGCAGTCCCGTGCATCTGATATACAGCAGCATCTACTTTTTCTCACTTCTAACCATTACGAGATATTTATTATTCACTTATACATTCAACAAATAATATATGTAAAAGAAAAGGAATGAGATTACACACACACACACACACACACACCCCTGGCGACAACAGAAACACAAATTCAAGACAGGTTGACTTTTAGTTGCTGCTAGTGTATGATGTGCTGCACTAAATACTCGAAGTTTTGATTTCAAACTGAAAAGATGTGGTTAACAGAATTGTAGCAGGAAAATCATGCAATCCCGGCCTTACATGATAAGTCCAGGAAATTTCAACTTCTGGGGTCTAGCAAGCTATTGGGCTGCCTTTACATTCTATACTAGATGGATTCTATAAAGATTTGATTTATATTTTTTAGTTAAATTTTTTAATCTCATTTAGAAATCCTGATGAATTCTATTAACCATGTAACTTTCAATAAAAAAATCATTTTTTTAATAAGGATTTAGGTTATAAATAGGGTTTATTTTTTAGAAAAGTTTAAAACAAATTAATTATTCAAAAATTTATCCGGAACTTTTCAATAAAGAGTTTTCTTTACAATTTAGGGTTGTAATCATAGGGTTTGAGATATTCTTGTTCTTTCTTTTACTCTATGCTATGTCAATTGATATTAAAACAAGTTTACCAATTTGATAGACAAGGATACTGGCAACATCCTCCCACCTTGCGTTGAAGGAGCAGTGGCTATATAGAGCATTATGAAGGCTTGAAAGGTAACGTGCAGAATCCTATCATATGAATTTGATTGGTTTGATCAACTTTCAAGGGAAAGCACAAACAAGGATCATGATGAGATGATGGACGTTCATAAAGACTTATCTCGAAGTGAGCCAAACCTTGAATCTATTCATGCAAACCTATGATGGATGTTCATAAAGACTTATCTCGAAGTGAACCAAACCTTGAATATATTCATGCAAACCTATATAGGCATTGATGTTTACAATAGACCAAGAAGCACTAAAAACTTAACTCATAGTCACTTTTTTCGTAAACACATTCCTAATTTTTATGAAATACCTTTCTTTGACGAGAGTTTTTCAAAGAAAATAATTACTAGATGGTCGATAGAGTTGGAAGCTTATTTTCTATCAAATAAGATTTCTAGTTATCATAATATAAAATCTACAGGATATATATTTATATTGATGAAAATTAATGGTATGATATTCTAGACGATAGAGTTCGTAGACGATAGAGTTCGTGATGGTATGCTTGTACTTCCATCATGATAAATTATGAGAAAATTATTAATTTTAGAATTTGTACAAGATTATTACAAATAGATTTTATATTTCTTTATGTTCAACCTTCTCAAATAGCAAGTGGCAAAACCTAAAGGAGATGTAGCTTGAGGAGGCAATTATTCAAGTCAAGAATAAAGCAATTCCATGCAATAGAAGAATTTTATTTTATGATGAGACAACAACCATGAATATTTAACATTATGTCTTACAAATGGAGCTAGTTTGGTCAGCGATTAAACATCATTCAAGAATGATCAATGGTTATTTAAGATCAATAAACAAAGCTCGTGAGTTTGAATAATGATGTAGTATAAAACAATGTTTTTTTAGAATGACGAGATGATGGAAGCAGAAGCTGTCCTGCAAGGTGATGAACTAGAGAGAGTAAAAAATGAAGAATTAGATACAAAAGTTTTCTAGCTTTGAAATTTCAAAGTTAGCCTATCATATTGAAGATTCTAATGCTAGATGCCCCTCGACTAACATCTGATGAAGAGGTTAAATTTGAAGTAGATGAATGTGTGAAGGGACTCTAAATAGACTTAATATAAATAAAAGTAAAATAATAGATATGAATTTTTCTTTAGCTTTTTCACACCATAAATTAGATTTCAAAGTTAACAAGTAAAGACATGCTACTTCTATTCTATTCTAACTATTTATTTTTTTATAATGTAAGGGTTTGACCTTTTAATTGTGAACTTGAGGTTGAGTTTTTCTCAGGTGGAGGATCTTGACAATTCTAAGCATAAGAAAAAAAGTAAATTAGCCATTATAATATTGTTGCAATCCATGATGCAATGAATCTGCGTTCTATTACTTTTATTTTTTATTTTACTTGTTTTATTTACTCCAGGAGTTGTAATGCTAAATAATAAATCATTTTTGTATTAGGATTTAGGTCTAGGAATAGTATAAATTAATAGAATTACCTGATTTATTTTTTAGAAGAGATTAAAATAGATTGATTATCCAGTAATTTATAGAGAAATTCTAATTCTGGGATTTTCTTTATAATTTAAAATTATAATATTAGAACTTGAAAAACTCCAATAATTCTTTTACTGTATCGCTAGGTCAGATATATATATATATATATATATATATCATGCGTTTTTTCGAATACTTTTGTCTGTACAAGTCTTGTCATGCGTTTTTTCGAATACTTTTGTCTGTACAAGTCTTGATCATGAATTACTTTAACCTTTTTGTCCATGCATGCCCAGAAAACCTGTCAACCTAAATACATGAACTTCTTAATTACAAGCAAATTATAATATGAGAGGTGGAACAGGTGGAACTGCATTTCCAAACGCACAAGTCAAAAGCACAAGTAGTCATGACCACCTCACCTGCAAGACCAGCTAGTAATTAATTAATTAATATGGTCTCAAGTTTTCCATGCCCTCTCATCTCTGTCAAGATAAATACTTGACAAACACTTTAAAAAAACAAAAGAGATTGAATTATTGACAAATACGCTATTAAAAGGCGCGCACAAGTCATGACAACAATTCAATAATACATCGATTTTTATAAAAAAAGAAAAAAAAGAAGATAATATCAATCAAGCTTAATTATCTTCTAATGAAAGCATGGATGGCGGTTTAGATATGTTGTCAGTGGAAGTTGATTTTCTTCAATGCCACACTACTCTTATGTATATTGAATGCATGCAGTGGCGCGTACCTCTCAGATACCATGAATATACACTAAGATCACTAAGATTATATTCATTCTCTTTCGTTTTTCTCTTGCCAAAGGCTCCTTCTTATGCCCTACTCTGTGTGTGTGTGTGTGTGTGTGTTATTGACACCCACAGAAAAATATCGGGAATGGAACAGGTCAGAAGTAGACGATCAACCAGGGAAAAATCAACTTAAATCTTTGTAAAAGTACTTAAGAGTCAAATTATTATTGCTGCTGTCGTTGGTGGCGGCTGCTGCTCTTCCGTGTTGATTTGGTACATTATTGCTTAGTCTAAATAAATCTCTACGGTGAAGGGTGCTGTTATTATTTGATTTAGTCTTACCATGTTCTGGAAATTAATTATTCATGGCGATAGTAGTTCCGTAATCAAGCTTTTGAAAAATCTAGTAATGCATGGTCGTAGTAAGCATATCGACGTGTGTTTTCATTTTCTTCGGGAGCTTACTAAGGCTGGTACTGTGGAATTAATTTACTGCAACACACAAGATCAAATAGCTGATATAATGAAAAAACCACTCAAACTAGATGTTTTTTTGAAGCTGCGAGCATTATTAATTAGGAGTTTGTTTTGAGAATGATATAAACTGATGCTTATAGCATTCAGTTTAAGGGAGGCAATGTTGATTTGATCTCTAAATAAATCCCTACTGTGCTGTTATTATTTGATTTAATCTTACCATGTTTACAGGAGTTGTTAAATCGTGGGCTGCACATTTCTAGTTAATTAATCTGTTATGTAAGGCTATTATATAGCCAACGTCGACATTCAATGATAATAAAACCATTCAGTCTTCTCTTTCATACATTTCCTAATATTTGTCATTACGATCAACTACTCCTTTGTTTTACTCCGTGAGTCTAGTAAAAGAGAGCTAGCGTGCATGTTTGTCTACCATGCATATAAAAAAAGACGTTTGGAAGGACCGGGTAGTTGCACTAAAGACATCACTTGTGCTGACTTTAAGAAAACTTGTGTAATAACTGCCACAAAGATCACACCACAATATCATCCATTGAATATTATTCAAAACCTAGGCTCTGCAGATAGCTAATTATCGTTCCTCTGGCCAATTGGGTTCTGCCATTAATGAACACCATCTTGAAGGATTGATGTGGGCGTTGGAACTTGTAGACATTACTTCAAGAAGGTTTCGGCAGGGCATCCAATTAAGAATTATACTAATTCTTCCACAGTATATATATATATAATTCTTACACAATTTTTTACTTGATATATAATAAAAACAAATATTTTTGTGTGTGGCCAAGGATTAATTCTATCTCGATTTCTTTGCTCACTATATATGTATGGGAATATAATATTTGATTAAATTATATATAGTAGTTTGTTTGTTTTGGAGACAAGTTATGCTCATCATCATCTTCCATCCAAACTGATGAATTGGTCTGTAAGAGGTCACGAGGTGGATATGGTGGACGACTAGCAGTCATTATATATTTTGTTTCAAATTAAGTCCTGGCAGTGCCTTATTGGTGCGTGTGACGCTAGCTTTAAACTATGGTTTGGTGAATCCAACCCACAAAAGAAGATTATTTTTTGAGGGGTCCAATTATTTTTATTATCCACATATTAATTTCAACGGATTGTTGACGAGATCTGACTCTAGTTATGTTCACCTAATTAATTATATATAATATTAATTAATTTCCATCACGCTGTTTTTTCTTATCTAATTTCTTGCGAACTTATCAATAACTATTGCATGCATTAGCGTCAAGCCAAACTCCGTTCTGTCCAGTTTTTATTACTATTTTTCAATGTGTTTAATTTCCTGTAAACTAGCAATAATTAATACAACATATGAATATCTTTCCTATGGTTAGAAAAACTATATATATAGATGTCGTCTGTGTAAGATAATAAAACAATATAAAAGATTAAAAACCAAAGGACCGACTTTCTTTTCATGTAATTATTTTCCAAATGGGATGTTGGATCTTGAAGGAAAGATCAAAGAGAATTAATTAATTATCAAAGATTCTCACTTATATATATATATATAGAGGCAGCTCGAGCATTGTTATTCAGTACAATTCTTTAACTAGCTAGTTGATCTCATCCATTGCTGATTACATTGAAAAGATAAAAGAAAAAAGAAAAGTAATATTGGCTGCGACAACAACAGCTCAACTAGATGGCAGACTATCATCTAGCAAGTTAGTACTCTACTTAATTAAAACAATAAAAAAAACCTTGCTAATTTGTGAAGTATGATGATAGGTTTCCAAGAACATAAATTAGTATATATATTCACAAATCTCACAAATTAATATTAATATAGATAGATATCCCTATCTCTTTCTTTTCCCTCAAAAGAAAAGCTATACATTCACAAAATATTATATCAATCATGCATGTTCATATTATATTATATTATATTATAGTACGTATAAATCCTAACCAATAACTATATAAAATATTAGACACACATGTAAATGATATGCCGGCGTTTCTTTAGGTTGTTGATTGTGATCGAAGTTACAAGTAATGATTAATTTGGAGTTTGAGGGATCTGAGGAGTGTCCAAATAATAATTAAATATATTTATGCTCTTCCTTTTCTTCTAGAGAGATCTAAAATATCCGAGCCAGACTGCTTTGATTTGTTATATTAACAAATTGAAGATAAATTAAGGTTACGTATAGCTAGGTAGTGTGTGTGTGTGTGTGTGTATACACATAGTTTATTGATCAGACGCGTCCATGTATATAGACACACTCACGCATCGATCGGGCCAACCCAAATTGTTGGCATTAAAAAATTTATCGATGATAAATTAATTAGGTGTTTTTTGAAGCTAGTTTTTATACTAGTTGGAATTAGTTTTTTCTTGAATACTTTTAAAAATACATTATTCACATCAATCAAGATATATTTAATGAGATTTCTTAGATATATTTAATAAATTAAAGAATGGATAAAGCTTTTTAATTACTTGACCATCGATCCCTTAGAATTAGCTGAAAAATAAGGCAAATATTAAATAGCTATATATAAATTTAGTGACAAATTAAGAAAGCCAACGGGTGGTGATATTGAATTCAGGCAGGGAGCACAATCCATCCAAGCATGGTAATAATAATTAATTACAACATCGTAGCCAGATCGATAGCTGCTATCTAGCTAGTTTGATGATGCAGATAGGCAACGTAGATAATTGCAAGTCAAGGGCCTAAGGAAATTGGAAGCTTCTGTCTCGATGAACTCCAGCTGCCCTCTGAACAGGTGCATGTACACCATCCAATCACCATTACCTGCTGGATTTGGCATGGGCATCACGTACCCAGCAGTTCCACCCCACGGAAAATGATACGACCCGAAAAGAGGCACACCCCAGCCGAAATCCACCTTCGAGACCGGGAATCTTTGCCCGGAGGAGACGACGAAAGCCGGCCCGTCGCTATCACCACCACCACAATATATCTTGGCCACAGCTGGCTCTGGCCTCCGAGCCTCCACCCAATCAATCAGCCCTAAGAAATGCTCCTTGGTCACTGCATTTTCCAAGAAATCATGGACCTCATTTGCAACCCAACTCAATGGATTTTCAATTAGTTCACGGACTGTCTTGCCACCATAGGGGATGGATAGCACATTTCCAAAGTATGCTTCCATTACATCCCCTCTTTCAAGATCACTACTTAACCTAGTCCTTCCATCCACAACGATGCCCATTTTTGATATCTTCTTGCAGGCATTGTTAATGTTATCATCATCATCATCATCATCTTTTATAGCACAATACTTGGCAACCAATTGCCACAAGAATCCACTAAATGATTCCATTTTTGTCCTCTTGTTCCCTTTGGAGCTAGCAAGGGATTGTAGTTGATTTAGGTCATCTGCTTTCACATAGTATATGCGACTTACGAGTTGATCAGCATCAGGTGCAGGCTCTTTGGGAGGTGACAGTGTGGAGACGGGCACGTACATGTTGTCCAAAGAAGCGTCCACGCAACTAGGTCGTCTTGGGTTTAGCAAGGATCTTCTGAACGATGGAAGCAGTGATATTGGTTTAGATTGAGCTGTCTCTGCCCATGACACCAAAAACATGTTGGCCGAGTAGGCATCTGCAATGCGATGATCAAACGTGCACGCCACCACTAAACCGCCACATTTCAGTTGTGTTGCCTGAAAATATATATAGTTTGTAATGTAATTAGTTCGTGAGGTTAAAGCGCATAAATTTCTAGAGCCCTGTATGTCAATGTCTGCGTGAACCTTTGCGCGCAGCAAGCTCAAATGAAATATACAAATTCCCCCCTTCTTTACCGTTAGAATTTTGCTTTTCATGAATGGTCTGCAAATTTGCAGCGAAGAAACCTTTAATTTGCAAAACCACACACATATGGAGCATTGTGCAATTAATATGTCCACTGTTCAATTATAATTTTTTTTTTATTCTTTATCGCTTGTCGTGACGCGATGACTCGACCATGCCGGATCCATCTCCGGAGACTTAGGCATGTCAAGGTCCAGGTTTACCAGGCAAACCAAGCGCTAACTAGTTTTGTGTTTTTATGAGAATTGAAACATAATATAATCATGCTTTTTTATTCTCATTGACTTTGTTTTTTCTATTTCAAAAAAAAAAAAAAAACAAATGCAATCTAAAAGAATATAACTTTTTATGCTAAAAAAGAAAGTAATTAAACGATATCTATGACGTCCATCATGTTTATAGAATCTGAATCATTGAATAATCATAATTTAATACATAAAAACAAAAACAACTTAACTCCTTAATATTTTATTTCTTTCAAAATTAAATCATTGATTTCAACATTAATAATGAGATTTGAAACATGAGCGATTGTGTTTTCTTAAGAACATAAAAGGATCGAAATTATGTTTTAATTTATGGTAGAAAACAACTTACTCACGGTTGATGTTATACGCATCAACAAAGAGCAGTTTTAGTAATTTATGCATAGTTTCCTGGATTATATATGGAAGTGAGGTTCTTTTCTTATAAATTATATCTTCAAAAAAAAAAAAGTACAAGTCAATTATAAAAAGAATCCAACATATCCGACAGAAACAAAAAGTAGAGGCGTGTGTACGTATAGAACAGACCTGGACAGCAAGGACCCCATTCTTCTTTCTGGGCACGAGCTTCCCCTCAATGCTATCATCAGGGTTATACAAATTGAGGTCCATAAGCTCAATATCTGCAACTGCTTCAAAAAAGTCCACGCCTCGGTTGTTGCACAGCAGCTCAGGCTCACCCACAGAGTTAGCCACAACCTCTCCGGCAAAGGCGTAGTAAGACACCAGAACTTGGGCCATGGCCTTTTTCAGAACACCAACCATGGACCGAAAATTGTAAGAATTAGTAGCTGGTGAGGATGAGCTGATCGTCAAGGTCGACGACGTTGGTCTCTTGTAACAAAAGAAAACACCCACATCAAGTGGAGGAAGAAGCAAGTCAAGGTTGGAGAGTGGCAGCCAATGTTCGTGCAGTGGTAGCACTGCTGCCACCACCTCCTTCTCGGTCACGGTCACTGAGAACATGCCGGCCGCCTGATGATCATCTCCTCCAGTAGCACCCATATATTTCTATGTATATTTGTTTCCTTAGCTTGCTAGCTATAAGAAATAATATATATAATAGTATATAGAGAGCAAGAAAGAAAGGTGAATGATAGCTAGCTTGTGGGTATTCTAGTTCTAGGAGTGTTTGAGAGATGGTTTAGGGAGTTGAGATAGGCGTAATATTTATAGGCAAATATTGGAGTAGTTGCTCAGAAGGTACCCTGTAAGAAAAAAAAAATCTGGTTTTGCTTGTGGTTTTTAAACGTCTAGTAATACTTTGAAAGTTGATTCAACAGCTTTTTCCATGTGTTTTTTTCAAAAACTATAATTTATAACTTTTTAAAACCCAAATAGATCTTTAGTTTGGGTTGATGAATAAATTTATTATTATATATAAAAAAAGAAAATAAAGTATGTTTTTACAAAAATTATTAATTAAAGAATGTTTAGCAACTAACTCGGTACTGCCACTTATTAATTTGGGTGCCATATTGGCTAATTCCCATATATCATACATAGATAACATACCTCTAGATGGATGATTATATGAAATCCTAATGGCTGTTTATTTTTGTGTTTAAAATATATTTTTAAAAAAATTTAAATTTTTTTATTTTTTTCTTTGCTTCAAATTAATATATTTTTTTATATTTTCAGATTATTTTGATGTGCTGATGTCAAAAATAATTTTTTTTTAAAATAAAAAAAATTATTTTGATACATTTATGAGCAAAAAACACTTTAAAAAACAACCACTACCACACTCTTAAACACCCATTTAATTAAAGTGATGAGGTTGTTAGAAATCTCTCAAACACTATATATGTTCTTTCTAAAGTTGTTATGAGCTGGAAGGCATAAGAGACCGGGTCAGAAAGGCATAACATGGGTCAGGATAACCGAAGCACTTACAAAGTAAGTCCTACGATGAAAATAGCCTCAAAAAATTTCTGTAAAAATTTAAGAGTGATTCAATGATAATGATCAGATGAAAAGTTATAGTTTTCTTGGGCCATCATTCTAGTCTGGCACGACTAGACCCAGTTACTCTTAGACCTAAACTTATCTCACTGGTTCATAAATGCATATACTAGGCCATCTACATAATCTATCTGCGGAGATCCTCATTTGGTTGTGACAGATCTACATTAAATTGTTCAAAATTACCTGTTATCCCAAGTCTGACTGCATCATTGACACTGAAAAACTGAGGAAAAGTATTGAATGAACAATAACTTTTTTAGATTTTAATTGGAGTCTTTTTTTGAGTCCACAAGTTAGACAAAGATATATATTTTGACTCATAAAACATATGTATATTATGGTTTTTATGTGAAACGGTCGATCGATTCATACAACTGGGATCAACCAACCGATCGGTTGAACCAAAGGCTTGTTAGTGAGGATACATGTTAAGTTGTCGCGCTTTAAAAGGGTGACAAGATAGTTGTCACGTTTAAGAATAGCGACATTTATTAAATATCACTATTCTTAAGTGCGACAAGGTGAAAGTATACTATTTCATCAAATCTTTTTCAAATAGTATTATTCTGCCAAAACTTTTAAGTTAATGTTCTAACTTAAAAAGAAAAAAAAAAACTCTTTATAGGAAGGGTGGACCTTATTAGTCTTTTCACATGTATCCCTTTTAACTGTCTTATCATCTTATTTCACCAAATGTGTGATTATGGTGGTAAGCTTTGAGGTTTGAGATCATATGACAATTCATGTGCAGAAAATGAAATTTTTTTTGGTTTTCAGCACATAAAAAAAGGGATAAAATAGCATAATACAAAAAATATTTAGAAAAGTAGCATAGTTTAGAGAGTCGCAAATGGCATCTTCGACTCGTAAGTCATAACTGTCATCTACGACTCTCTCCAAAATTAAAAATACACTAATACATTTTACAATAAAGAAATAAGTGAGAGGTGAGAGAGAAAAATAAGGAAAGAAAGAAATAAAAAGACCTTGAAGACACACTAAAGCGATACCACTGGTACTGTTGGAAAGATATCAACGAGACGAATCCAACAACGTTAAAGAAGGTTATGAACAGTGATTGGAGTGGGCCACACGGGTCATCCAAATATGCCAGAGCTCATTTGTCTTCGAACAGCTTGTGTAGCACACTCCAGTCACCATTGGTGACCTTCCTTGATGTCGTTGGATTCATCTCGTTGAGATCTTTCCAACAATATTGGTTGTCTCATTGTCAAAACTTTGGTGTGCCTCTGAGGTCTTTTTTTATTTCTTTGTTTTTTCTTTCTCTCCTCTTGTAATTTATGAAGAGAGGGGGGAGAGAAAAAGGTAGAAAAAATATATAAAAAGAACCCAGAGGCACATCGAAGCTCTGATGATGACACTGCTAGTACTGTTGAGAAGATCTCAATGAGACGAATCCAACGACATCAAAGAAGGTCACAAACAGTGACAGGAATGTTCCATACAAGCTGTCCAAAGAAAAATAAGCCCCGACACTTTAGACTACTCGTGTGGCCCACTCAAGTCACCGTTCGTGGCATTCTTGTCGTTGGATTTGTCTTATCGATATCCTTCCAATGATACCAATGGTGTTGTTATTGGAGTTTCAATGTGTATTCAGGGTCTTTTTCTTTCTTTTCTTGCTTTTCTTTCTCTCCTCTGTGTTCTCTCTTTATTGTAAAATGTGTCAGCCTATTTTTAACTTTGGAGAGAGTCACAGATGAAACTTGTGGTTCATAAGTCACAAATGTCATTTATAACTCTTTAAATTGTGCTACTTTTCTAAATATTTTTTATATTGTGTTATTTTATCCGTTTTCTTTTAAAGTGCTAAAGTAAAAAAATAATCTAGAAAGTAAATGAAGGCTAAGGATTGATGCCTTTTAAAAATTTTGAATTCCCACAATCTCTTTATCACGTCTCTTATTGGTGTTGTATGGGTCAAGAGATAATTGAGTTGAATCATCCAATCAGTTAAAGATGGTTGGCCATGTTGGCTAACCTATATAAGGTTAAGAGTTAGCATTTTTCTTGGTTTTCACCATTTTCATTCACATTCCTAGAGAGAAAGAGAAGATTATTAACATATATAAAATTAGTGCTTGAGATTTTACTATAGCAATGAAGAGTGAAATGACAAGGTTTTTTTTTCACTTTTATCCTTAAATGTTTTTAGGATTATTTCTTAAATTTTTTTCTTAACATTGGGTTTATTGAGTATTAGACTTTATAATTTATTTTGATTTGCGTTTTGGTCTTATGACTTGGGTAATGAGCTAGTTGTGTTGACTCAAGTAATTTTTTATTGTTTTTTTAATTGTTTTTTTCTCAACTTTATCTTTCAACATTGGATTGATTGAGAATTGATCTACATATTTTTTTTAAATTTTTTTTCCTATGGGGTTATCGCGACCTCATGACTTGGGTCACGTGTTTTGTGGGTTAGCCAAGTTGATTTTGATTTTTTTGTTCTTTTTAATTGGACATTTTTAAGTTCATGCTTCAACATTGGATTGATTGGAAATTAGATTTTATAATTTGTTTTGATTTGCTTTATATAGGGTTATCCCAATCTCCTGACACATGTTTGATATGTTAACTCGGGTTAACTCAAGTTGTTTTTTTTATTCTTTTTTTTATTAGATTTTTTTTCAATTTAATGCTTCAACATTAGGTTAATTGAGAATTGA
Organism: Populus trichocarpa; assembly: GCF_000002775.5. Classification (NCBI taxonomy): domain Eukaryota; kingdom Viridiplantae; phylum Streptophyta; class Magnoliopsida; order Malpighiales; family Salicaceae; genus Populus; species Populus trichocarpa. The sequence goes on along the minus strand of NC_037291.2, from coordinate 266,769 downwards.
GTTTCATAATTATTACTTTTTTATTTTTTTTTTCTATAGATTTATCACGGTCTTAATTCTTCTGCCCCTTACCATGTATTAATCTCTTCACCAGGACTAATTTCTTCAGCCCCTTACCAGTCATTAATCCCTTCACCAAAATTAATTTCATTTTCCTTTACCGAATATTAATCCCATCACTAGAAAATTACTTTCTTCCATTATATGTTTTACTTATTAAAAATAAAATAACAAAACATATTGAACATATTATAACGATAATCTTACAAAAGAAAATGTTAAGGTATGGAACACCTACTTACTATCAAAGATTTTGAAGTGCCTCTGTGTTGCAGCACAGCTCACGAAACCTCTTTTGTATCAACAGGTATATCAAATTTCCTTCTTATATTCATTACCAAATAAATTATCATTTCCAAATATATATATATATATATATATATATATATATATATATATATATTGCAATATCATTAATTCCAATTCTCTAAAAGCCTTCATGCTCCTTTAAATTTTAAATCTTTATTCAAGCATCTAAAGTCAATTTACGTAACATTCATGTTAACAAAATCTCTGACTACACTGTCACATTTCAATCAAAATTTCAAATTATAATTTAATTATTTCATAAATCATTTCCCCATATAAATATATATGAGTTCACAACAATTTCACTTAATTACATGCAATTATATATCACGAGCCTAACTTTCCTCTTTGGCTGGCCACTTGGGTTCTTAAGGACCCTATATTTTTCTTCATCAATTCTACTAAATTTAACACTCAATACAACCTAATCTAACTAAATTTGATAAATTCATAGTCAATTTGCATTTTCCCAAAAAATTTTCTATAAATCTTAATCTAAAATTCATGATTTCTACCTCAAATGTTATTCAAATTGCATGAAATTACTAGAGTATATCCAGAATTCCTTACCAAATGTTATTCAAGTCTTCGAATCTCAACCAGTCAAATTTTTTTTAATCCTTTTTTTTTCTTCCTTGCTGCCATGAATGTGCAACCCCTCTTCTTAATTATTTTGCTTCTCTTTCCTTCTTAATCAAGTGTTTACATGTGTGTGTATGTGTTTCCCTCAATTCTTCCCTAAATCCCTTGGTTTTCTCTAAGATTTTTGGTGAGAAAAATTGAAAATTCCCTCCCTTCTCCTTTGTTCGTAGCTGACGGCTTGAAGAGAAGAAAATCCCCACTCTTTTTATACTCTTTTCTATGATAATTTACCCTTTTACCCCTCCTTAAGTATAATATGTTTTTTTTTTCACTTTTGATATAAAAATTTATTTTTTTTATAAATCTTAATTTAACCCCATTTCTTTTTCCAAGGAATTTACAAAAGACAATGATATTTTAGAGAGAGACTCTGAAAATTAATATACAGTAGATAATGGAGATTGAAAACCCTCTCTTCTAAGGATTCAATAGGTCTTTATAGCTCATACTCACCTTTTTCTTGAGCGCATTCCAACCTCTTCTATGTCAAAGAGAAAAATATCCATGACTTAATCTGAGGAAAAATATTTCTAACTTTATCAGAGAGAAAATATCTATATATACGTGTGGGCTCAATATTTGGCTTAGTTCAAAAGTGTTGGGTCTGACAAATCACTAGATTCATACATGTTTGGATTCAATACTTGACTTGGACTCAGAGATAAAGATGCTGGGTTGATTTGGAATCCAAATAAATAAAAATAAAAATAAAACATGTTGATCCATACCAACATGTCTTTTTTTTTAATTTGCAGTAATTACCTCTATTTCTACATTATAGTGGTATACTTTCCGTCTGGTCTGGAAAAAATGAATTAAATGCATGCATCATTGGAAAAGTAACCGACAATAATTCCACAAAGAAAAATCAAAGCTGGTATACTATTCAACAACATATATGCATCATTGGTAATTCGTACAAGCTTTTGATTAGTATAAACTATTATTTTTAAATTTTATTTAACAATTTAAATTCTAATTCAAATAATTATTTAATATGGTAATTCAAATATTTAATATTAATTACGAGTCTCATAGTGCACCACTATTTTTTTTTCTTTTTTTCTTTTTTTAATAAGAATACACTATCTCTTTAGTTCTTTTAAGTTAATGCTTGAATCTTCAAATCGTGAGACTAGAGAATATCAAAACTGACGCAATATGGTCAGTTGGGCATCTAATACTAACAGAGTGAGGATGTTTAGTAAGTTGGACATAGATAGATCGGATGTTCTTCCAATTTATCACAATCGGCATATGCTTTTATTCACGATTACAAAGACCTCTTGTTTCTTTCACTCATTCTATCAAACACGCGTGCGCCATACTTTTCAACCATTTGATTATTCAATTGAACATCGAAAGCGAAAGCGAGCGTTTCAACAACCCATTTGCCTTTTTACCCAGATCAAGCGCTTCAAATTCGCAGAGGAATCCAAAAGAGCAACAAAAAGCCCACATTCAGCAGATACATTTTGATCACCACCCATGAACTTTGTGGCTTCCTGACCTTTCCTTCCTTGCACAAACCCATCAAATCAACATTAAGTTTGGTGGGGGTAACTGCTGCGGGGCATCTGGACAGAGAACGGTTTGAATATGGTGTGGTTCAAATTAACGAATTTTACTAGAAATAGTGAATTTGAAATATATATCGAAGATCGAGACGCGAACGTTAAATTTTCTTTTTTTGCTTGGCAGAGAGGATGGTGATGGTGTCATGCTAAAATAAAGTATTCAAGGAATATATTTATTCATTATATTAAAAAAAATAAAAAAAACTAAAACAGAACAAAACAAAATAATATTTAAATGAATACTAACAATGATTTTCTATAAAAAAAAACATATATTTATTCATTATATTAAGACATATATTTTTGTTAACTGCATCAACATGTTTTGTCTTTATTTTTGTTTATTTGGATTCTCATTTAGAGGAACCAGAGATTACGTGATAATCCAACATTTCTAAACTCATCCAAACATTAAACTCAAGCAAGTATGTATATGACGAACTGTCAGACCCAACACTCTTAGTTAAGCCCAAGCATGCATGAGTTTGGCAATCTGTCAGATTCAACACCTCTAGACTTAGTCAAACACTGAACCTAAACATATAAAGATATTTTTCCTTTAATCAAGTGGAAGTGGGAATGTGATCAAGAAAAAGGTGAGGATGAGCTATAAAGACCCATTAGATCATTAGAAAATGAGGTTCTTAATCTCTCTTCTCTATTGCATGTTTATTTTTAGAGTATCTCTCTAAAATATCATGGTATTTTCTTTAAAAAAAATTATTTAAGCATCAGAGAGTTCCTGAACCCACAAAAGGGAATCTTTTACAAGTATCAAGCACCAACTGCTAGCCACTTTGGTAAACAAGAATGAATCAGATTGCTAGAACCAAGTAATAATTGATTATCCAACACATAAGCCTTATTCTTAAGCTACTTGGAATTTCTGAACATCCTCAATGACATTGTCTGTGGAAAACTAATCAAAAAGTCACTGATAGTTCTTCCAAAATTGGTTTATTGACGTCCTCAATCACCATTAAAGATAGATAATTAAAATACTCCTGGAATGGGACATTTCATGAGCCTTTCTATAGTTGTTGGCACACATGTTCTATTAGAACTTCAACAACTCTTCAATAAGAAGGAAAAGCTATGCAGTAATTTGATCATCTTAAGTTAGTATGGTTTTTCAACTTGGTTCACCTTGTCTATGGCAATGTCCCCCCTTACATGATTCCTCTCAGTCACCCAATGCCTTCTAGGATGGGCACACATCATGAAAATCTGCCAAAAAAAAAGTGTTAGGAATAATAGTCACAGTGAACGAGAAGGTTCCTTACATTAAACACCATTTGACAAGTTAAATCCAAATGATGGTTATAGCCTTCATCAAACATCATTGAGATATCTGATGGGATGATGAGAATCATTTCCAGCAGTCTCACCACCTCAAGGCGAACCTCTCAAATGCCTGAACTTCTACTAATAATAACCTTCATAAGTTGCCTCTCCTTTGCAGTCAAGATAGAAAAATTGAAGGGAGTTAAGCCAAGAGCAAAAATAGCAAAAGCATTTTCAGACTCAGCTCCATCAGGAACAATTTGAGTAGAAGGCCTAGTTGTTGCAGCCTCTGCTGATAGAGCTAGGAGTTAAAGCAGAGGAAATGCCACAGGGGTGGAAACCCTAATCCTCTTAAAGCTTATGGCAGTGCCCATTATCACTTTAGGAGGAGTAAAATCTACTTGACCCCTAGATAGTGGAAAACGACTACCCCCAACTTTATTTTTCTACGAGATTTTTGACTCCCACTGCTGTTTACTCAAGAATAGAGAGTTCATCAACAATGATGGGGTAATCCTCCATCACTTCTTCAGCCCTGCCTCCAATCATGACAAACAACGAAGACTTTTTTAATGAACTACAAACCTTGCTGGAGTTTCTCCCTCTCATTCAGTTGTTAGCCCTATAAAAAGAAAAAAAAAGTTAGTAATAAACTTATCAATAAAGAAATAAAAGAATAAAAAAGCTATATACTTCGCAAAGCAGCCTAATAATATCATTTAGTTTCCTATTGACTTTATACTTAGTCAAAGTCTAGGACAACGTAACAAATTTTCTCCTCGTCCAAGCTCAGACGAGGCTTGAGATTTACATAAGGGGAAGGAACCCTTCAATAATAAGAAAAACCTTAAATTTATTCCATTCCACCTGTCATAACCCATTTCTGGGTTATTCCCCAAAAATCAATTTTTTTTTCAAAATAAAAATAAAAAATAAAATAAAGGTTGACAATGTGGAGAAAGTAGGTCGGGAAATCAAGCTGTAATTTTTGAAGGAAATTTTAAAGCTTAATTGTACCCCATTATGCCCAAAAATGGAGAAAATGCAAATTCAAGGTCAAATTAAATGATTATTGGATGAATTTGCATAAAAATTAAGTCCAAGGATATAATTAAATTTTTAATAGGCCAATTTGATTTAATCATGGGCCAAATTGAATTTTAATTATGTTTAAGAATTAATTTGGGTCTAATTGAAGAATTTAATTAAGTGCAATGACTTAATTATACTTTAAATGGGTCAAATTAATTTTATTTGGGGCTTAATTGGTGAAAAATTAAGTTTGGAAGCCTAATTTGGGCTTAATTGAGAAGATTGAAATTTTAAGAGATCAAATTTAATTTTTACCAAGTTAATTGATTGAAATTAGGGGCCAAATTGCAAGAAAATTGAAGTTTTGGGGTCAATTAGGGGCTAAATTGAAGAAATTCGCAGCCAAGGACCAATCTGAGAAAGGCACCACACTATAAGGGCTTAATTGACAAAAACTGGGGGTGAAATTAAAGAATTTGAAAGTTTAATGGTCATTTAGGGGTTAAATTGCATAAATCCAAGACCAAGGACCAAATTGCGAAAGACGCGTAAATCCAGGGTTGAAGTTGAAGTTCTGCAGGGACCTAATTGTATTAAATCAAAAGTTTAGGGTCAATTAGGGGTTCATTTGAAACCAATTGAAAGTTGGAGGACTAAATTGAAAATCAGTTAAAATCCCTAATTCAATCCAAAACGGCGCCGTTTTGAGTATTTTAAAAAAAATAAGAGGATCAGACGACGCGTCGTCTAATCATTGTTCATTGTCTTCCCCATTTTACCCGAAAAAACAGCGTGGGAGCCTTATTTGCAGGTGAATTTAATGCTTGATTTCTCCATCAAATCGAACAAAACTTGCACAAAAAGGATCCCTACAACCCCATGTGAACATTTCAGGATGAATGACAGCACGGCGACACCGGCGACAACGTAAAGAGGTTAACTCAGACAGCCTTTTCCTGCAAATTTGACAACTCAGGGAGGCTACTTTGAACCAACGGTTGGGTTCCTTCCCAACCAAATCAAGGGCTGAAATTTTACCCCGGTGTAGATGAGATTACCCTCTTCGACCTCCTATAAATAGAGGCTTCGTTGATGACCTAAGGGAGGAGAAAATAGGGTCCAAAGTCGGCCAAAAACCAGCCCCACTGCCCCCGTTTCTATAGTTTTTCTCTCCCTCTCTCTCCCCGCCTTTCCAGCCACCACCAGCTTCTGCACCACTAGCTCCACCACAGGTAGCTAGCCCAACCACAAGCCGACCATCCCTACTCCTGAAACAATCACTGTTTCTTCCTCTCTCTCACCTCTGCAAAATCCTTCTTCCTTCCCTCGTGATCGACTTTGGCCACCGTTCCTCCCAGCGACGCCACCGAAACCATCAGCTAAACCTCCTGATCACAGCCGAGACTTCTTTGTCAAGTGAGCCGCTCCTTCATCGACCTCCATTTCTGCAACCATTTCGACTGCATGCAGAACGTGAACTACTATTCACGTTCTGCACATAATAATCTTTGGGATGGGCTGGACCTATTCCAACCCAGCCCAAGTGATTGGGTTGGTCCGGCTCACCCCTAAAAGAGCCAATTTTATGGGGATTTCGGCCCAGCCCACATATTTCCTATTATATAATATATATTATATTATATTATATTATTATATTTCTTTAAAAAAACAAAAATTTTCAAAAAAAATTCAAAAATCCTTTGAAAAAATTGTGATTTTCTCAAATATTTTTCTACCAATTTTGCATAATATCGGGTTGTATATTTACACTATAAAATACAAATCCGGTATTAAAATACCTGGTTTTCTCTGAAATATTTCAAAAAAAAAATTTCAAAACATTTTCAAAAAAAAATCTCAAAAACTTTTAAATCAATTTCCCTATATATATACATATACATATATTGTTTTCATGCATACAACCAAGTCCTAAAAATTTCCCAAGCATATTTTCATTAAAAGATTGCATCTTTCTCATGTTTTGAAAATCCAAAAAAATAGATATCATAACCAGTTTATGATCATCCATTAGGGTTTGACCAAAGTATCAAAAACCTTTTTCCAATTTTTTTAAGGTCCAAATGTAGACTTTAATGTTTGTGGGGTGTAAAATTACACGATAAAGTATACCCTCAGGTATTAAAGATACAAGGTGTAAATAAATGCAATGCTAAAATTCAGACTTTAGCATGGTTAGGATTTAACCCAATAAGGTAGAGACTTTCTCATTAAGAGAGATCTGCCTTGAACCTTAGAAAAGACCAACGAATAGAAACCCGACTTAGAAAAAACAATCAAACAACAATGCAGCTTACTTTAGGTAGGGTGCACTGGGGGTGATGCGTCTTCCCCTTGCACAACCAGTCTCTTACTCAGACTCTTGCAGATCATAGGTTCCTAGTGACCATAATACTAGGTGGCGACTCCTAAACATTAATCATAATTTTATGATTAAATCCAAAAACCATTTCCAACACACAACACCTCACACAGGAGGCACGACAAAAAGCCTCAGCCGTCGCTAGTTGACGTCGCGTCGGCTCACACCCCTGCGACACCACCTTTGGGGTTGACTGGTTCACGTTACCTCATTATCGGTCATCTCCCCCTCTATTTTTTAACTTGCATAGGCTTCCCACATAGAGTTCCCTTCATGGCTCTTGTGGGTCTGTTGGTGAAGGTGAAAAACCAACACATGTTGTCATCATCGATGTCAGCAACTTCTGAAGTCATTGACTAAAGGCTTGATTCTAACGAGCCTACAGAACTTATAAAAGATAGACAAAGTGATCCACCTATGTGAATGCAATTCGTCTAGACCTATCTAGTAATATCTGAACACTTCTCTCATGAATCCTTGGAAAAGGAAGAAATACCCCATTGTATACATACAAAAAGGGGTGTAATTTCAAAAAAAAATTGGACGGGTCACAAGGTCTTTCGGCTGATACGCCCAGCTTGGTCAGACATCTGAGTTGGACAGGTCACAATTTGAGACCCAAGTTTGACAAAAAGAAAAAAAAAGCTAAATGTTACAACTATGAAAAGATAGGTCATTATATCAGGGATTGTTGGAATCCAACCAAAATGGTTGAAAAGAATGTCAATCTTGTTATAGAAGAGGAGAAAGAAGCCATCTTATTACTAGTCCATGATGAATAAATGCAACCTAAAAAACACATGTGGTATCTAGAAAATAGTGCCATCAATCACATGTGTGGAGATAAAAACAAGTTTATATAGCTTGATGAATGAATTAAAGGTAATGTAACCTTCATGGATCATTCAAAGGTTTTCATCAAAGGGACAGTACGATTCTTATTAAATTGAAAAATAATAGTCATCAATTTATTGGTGATGTTTATTATGTCCCAACTGTAAAAATCAATATATTGAGTTTGAGATAATTATTGGAGAAGGGTTATAAGATTAAGATGAAAGATCGTATTTTGACATTACTTAATACTTATGAAACTATGATTGCAAAAGTAACCATGACAGAACAAAATATTTTTGCTAAACATAGAGATGGATGTGCCTAAATGCTTAAAAGCATGTGTGAAAGATGAGACTTGCTTTGACATATGAGACTTGGGTATGTAAACTTTGACAGCTTGAAAATAGAGCAAAAAGATATGTTAAAAGGTCTATCATTTATTGAACATCCAAATCAATTGTGTAAAGGATGTTTAATGGGCAAACAATTCTGTAAGAGCTTTCTAAAGTAGTCTACATCTAGAGCAAGTCAACCCTTACAAGAGATATATGCAAATGTATGTGGTCCTATTCAACAATGCTCATTCGGTAAAAATTGATATTTTCTACTTTTTTATTGATGATCATAGTAGAAGAATATAGGTATATTTCTTAAAACAAAAGTCTAATGTATTTAACTATTTTAAGAAGACATTAATTGGGAAAAAAAGGTTGTTATTCTATAAAATCACTTAGGACAGATAAGGGGTGAATTTTGTTCTAATAAGTTTAATTAGTTTTGTGAAGATCATGATATCAAAAAAAATTTCTTAGCGATGTTTAGATCTTCACAACAAAATGGCATGATGGAAAGAAAGAATAGAAGCATGATAACATCCTTAATATAACAAAAAACATACTCAAAACCAAAACGATGCCAAAGAAGTATTGAGATGAAGCTATAGATTGTGATGTTTACTTGTCAAATAGGTGTCTTACGAAAGCCTTGAATGGCATGACTTCATAAGAGACATGGAATGGAAGAAAGCCAAATGCTACTCACTTGAAGGTGTTTGAGAGCATTGGTTATATGCATGTAAATGATCAAGCAATAACCAAACTAGATGACAAAAGCAAAAGGATGATTTTTATGGATGATTATCAAAAGTCCAAATAATACAAGCTTTACAACCCCAATGAAGAAAAGATAGTTATTAGTAAGGGTGTCGAATTTGATGAAGAATGAGCATGGAATTGGAAGGTAGAAGATGGTGAGAAGTATGATTTTTTACTAGTTTTTGATGAAGATAAAGAGAGGGATGACGATAATTAAGAATTAGTTACACCTCCACAATCACCAATGAACTCAACTTCACCTTTATCTTCTTCTTCTAGTTGAAGTTCAAATAGTAGCACCCCTCACCTAGTCCACCAAGAAAGATGAGTAGCTTTGATGACTTATATGAGGTAACCAATCCAATATATGATAATTTAACTCTATATTGTCATCTTACCACATGTGAATCTATAATATTTGAAAAGGCAATAAAAGATGAAAAGTAAAGAATTGCTATGAATTAGAAGATTGCATTAATTGAGGAAAATGACACTTGAAAGTTGGTTATAAACCAAATAAAAAGAAGTTAATAGGTCTCAAGTGGATCTATATAAAAAAAAGAATGCTAAAGAAATGGAGAGGTATAAAACGAGATCGGTAACAAAAATCTATAATCAAAAGCGAGGGATTGACTATGATGAAGTTTCTGTCTCAGTTGCTAGATTAGAGGTCATTTGATTAATAATCACCACAGCTGCCTAACATAAATGAAAGATCTACCAAATGGATGTCAAGTCAGCCTTTCTAAATTGCTTTCTTGAAGATGAGGTCTACATTGAGCAACCCATGAGTTATGAAGTGAAGGGACATGAAGACAATATATTAAAGTTGAGCAAAACCTTGTATAGATTGAAGCAACCCATGGGTTAGAGCTTGGTATAGTCGAATTGATAGTTGTTTCTTGAAGAATGGGTTTGTAAAATGCCCCCATGAATATGCTATCTATATGAAGATAAAAGAGAGTGGTGATACTCTTATTATACGCTTGTATTTGACTTGATCTTTACAGGCAATAATCCAAAGATGTTTGGAGACTTCAAACAATCAATGTTTAAGGAGTTTGAGATGACAGATATTGGTCTTGACCTTTTACCTAGGGATTAAGATCAAACAAAGAGAGGATGGAATCTTTATGAGTCAAAAGAAGTTTGCAAAAAATATTCTCAAGAAGTTCAAGATGGAGAATTATGTAAAAATGAACACTCTAATTGAGTGTAGAGTAAATATGTCAAATAATGATGAAGGAGAGAAGATAAACTCTATAATATTCAAGAGCCTAGTTGAGAGTTTGAGATATTTGACATGTATTTGTTCGGATATTCTCTTTGGATAAGGACTTATGAGCATATTCATAGAGATACCAACTATGACACATCTCAAAGCTTTGAAGTGAATTCTTTAATATATCAAAGGTACCATAGATTTTGGTTTATTCTATGGTTACTCTAACAAATTTGATCTTGTATATTATAGTGATAATGATTTGGATGGAGATTTGGATGATAAAAAAAACATTATAGGTTTTGTCTTCTATATTAGAGACACAACATTCACATTGAGTTCAAAAAAGAAATCTATAATCATATTATCAACTTGTGAAGCTGAATAAATAGTTGTTACAACATGTGTTTTTCATCCTATATAGCTAAAAATATTATTGAAAAAATTATGAATGTCACAAGAGAAGCCTATAGAAATTTATATGAATAACTCATCAGTCATTGCCTTAGCAAAGAATCTTGTGTTTCATGATAGAAGTAAGCACATCGACATAAGATTTCATTACCTATGAGATTGCATTACAAATAAGAAAGTTAAAGTCAAGTATGTGAACACCCAAGACCAAGTCACAGACATTTTGACTAAACCACTCAAACATGATGTTTTTGCCAAACTGAGAGATATGTTAAGAGATATGTGAAATCAAGTTTAAGAGGGGATGTTAAACATAAACATGATTTCTAGTTTTTCTAAAAAATAGAGGAATTGGTCTATCGGTTAAGAAATGATCGACCAGTTAAATTAAATGAATCGATCTACTGGTTAAGAACCGGTCAACCGATTAAGTCGGCAGAATTAATTTTCCTATTCAGGATAGGATTTCCTTTGCTTCTTATAATTCCTTAATTGTCTAGGACTTTAGATCTATAAATACGCTTGTAATCAGAAGCATAGAGCATAAGTGTAATAGAAAGAAAATGTGTATAGAAGAGAAAAAACTTAATGAAATATTCCTTCCTCTCAAATTTTCTTCTTGTTTTTTAGTTTTGTTATTTTGCATTGTTGTCCATAAGCTTCTACTACACTAATTTCTCAAACAGTGCAGATACAAAAGACATTTTGGAGTGGTAAATAAGAGGTTATTGGAGAAGTTGAGTGTTGCTACAGTCCCAGCTGATGCCTTGGAAACTACTCGTCACTTATTGAAGATTGTAGTTAAAGATGCAACTTTTGCTGCTCATGGCCTCACCAAGGATGCCTTGAATCACATCAAGACTCATATTATTGATATTATGCCTTATTTACTCTTGTCTGCCGTCACTACAAATGTAAGTGCATTAATCATGATCATTAATCTTTCTACTACAAGTCTCTCGAATTCTTGTTTTATTACTATATTAACTTCTTCGGCAGTTGAATCATAATCTTAATGAATGTCTACACACACACACACACACACGTGTTTTTAGAAGATGGTTTAACGTTTATGTACATGTATGCAAATGGTGGATGAGGCTGCAAAAGAGGCTAAGGAAAAGGGAGAATCCAATCATGAACAATATGAAAAAGATAAAGGCATTCAACAAAAGGAACCTTATGTATCACTAACTTCTTCCTCATTTGCTTCACTAAAGTCATTATCAAGGCTCAAGTTAATTATTAATTAACAAGCCCCTGATCTCATTTTTATCCATGTAATTGATGAGTCAATATTTTTTGTTATAGATTTTTATAAATATAAAAAATCTTAAAAAACAAAAATGGATTTGGCAAATATGTTACTCAAAGAACTTGGACTTGGTAGTCAGTCAAGCTTGAGTACTTAGATTTCTTCTCTTTAAGATTGGGTTAGACCCATTTGATTTTTTTAAAAAAAATTCTATTTATAAAAATCTTAACCAAATATTTTGACTCATCAAAAGGAATTATTCACGTTGCTTTCCATATAAAATGGACGATTATGGTTAATCTTCTCCACACATTAATCAACATTAGTTAGAAGTACATCATTTTTTAGGTTTCTTGTCATTTTATCTACTAGATTGTTGGAGGCAGCAATACACTCTTCATATTGTCCTTTGGCTATCTGGATAATGGTTGTTGTTGTTGTTTATTTGTTTGTTTGGTTTCATCATCAAAATTGTTGCAACCTAATTTTTGACCATTTTGTTTTTGAAATTTTTCAAAAAAAAAAACAACAAAAACCTAAAAAAACATGTTCTGGCATATTGCATCATTTTCAATGTCTTTTTCAAAGAATTTAAAATTAAAAAAAATAAAATCTACTTTCAATATGTTTAGTTGTTAACGTGCTTTTTGAGTTAACGTTGATGTTGTCCTTTTAAAAAAAATCAAAATACAAAAGAATAAGAATAAAAAAAATATAATAAATAAGCAAAGGGACCAGAAGTGAAAATGAAGAAAATAAGATACCAAAGAAAATTTAGATTGCTTGGGGACCAAGCAATTGAGGGGAAAAGACAAAAAAAAATATCAATAAATAGATGGTTATACACACACAAAAAAGGGGGAATATTTAGGAGAGAGGATAAAAAACTAACAAAAAAATACCAAAAAAAAACTTTATCTAGCTCACACACTCTTCAAATCCCCACATACACCAAAAAAACCCAAGCCCTATTATACCTCAACCTAGCCTGCAGTTACACAAGTAAAAAACTACACTTCCATAGACCCGTTTCCTTCCTCTCTTAAACCAAAACCAGCGACAATCTAACCTTAAAGCCATCACCAGCAACTTCAATTTGTGACCCTTATTTTTTTCTCTCCACAATGCCAGTAGAGGAGCAGCGTCAGAAAAAAGCTCAACAACACCAGGCACACAAAATTGGTGTCTCCTCCACCATCTTCTTTAGCAACCCACGACTGCCAACCTCTAGTGTGAGCTACTAATAGCCATTTATCCTCTTTACCACAACTCACAACCATCGTGAATAGCCCCCTATTGTGCAAACCTTTAACTCATGGTGTTCTCCTCTCATTTATCCATTTGAAGCCACAACAAATCAACCCACCATCACCGTCGACCACATTCCTCCACCAGCAAGCATCAGCTCCTCAACATCACAGCAACCTCCGCCAACAACAAATCCAACAATGCTAGCTCCAGCAGCATCGCCGCTATGAATACCACCGCCAATGGTTTCTTCTCTCTTTCCAACTATGAATCGATGACCTATCAACAACCACCGAACTAGCCCTCTCCACACACGATGCTCCACCTGAGTTGGCAGCGGCAATGATCATTTGAAGAAAAAATAATGAGAGATAAGCAGATCTAAAAAAGAGAAAAGAAGGAAAAAAGAATTGAAGTTTGTTGTGTTTGTTTCTTCTTTTACAGGTTCCTTTTTGTTAGACCATCAGTATAGGAGTGAAGAGGGGAGGAAGAGCTTCCTAATCCATGCCATCACGCGCTTCCCAAGACAGCGAAGCATTACCTGCACACACCGCCAATGGCGCTGGCGCGTGAGACCCGCGCATCGCCATTGTTTTGACTATCCCATAATCTTCCAGTGTGCTTCCTATGTTTCCAACAATATCTCCATTTGTTTTCCAACCCTTAGGAGGACCATTTTGCTAATTTTTGAATTTTTAGCGTGTTTTTAAATTATTGTTATAATTTGAATTCTTGATGGTTTGTAAACATGTGTAATTTTTTTATGTGTGAGTAATTAGTGAAGAAAAGGGTGTGTGTGTGTGTGTGTTTGCATTTTTTTTGTGTTAAATAATTGTTAAAAAAAGAAAAAATTAAAAATTAATTAATCCAATGTTTTAATTGCATATGACCAAAAAAAATAATTTTTACTTATTACATGCAGCTCAATCCCTACAAAAATTGCATTTTATTTATAAAAAAAGAGGGAAAAAATGTTTTTAGCATTGTTTTAGAAAATTTTTATATTTCTTTGTATTTTTTGTGGAATTTATAACAAGGTCATAAAATTCCTTAAGGATTTGGCTAATATTTCAATAACCCTAAAAAATTTAATTACTGAAAATTAATTATCAACATTCTAGTATAAATATTAGACCTACAAGTAAGCTGATATTTAAATATCAGAAATTAACTAGAAAATTTTTAAAATTATTTTGGGTATTCATCAATCTTAATTGGGAGTATTTTTTATCATAATATATGAGTTGTAGAAAACTCTTTCGCCTTCCAGGATAGGTAAACTCTGTCAAGACACCTACATGAATTCTTCCCATAAGAATTTATTTGGACATACGAGCTTATAATAAATTTGAAATGTCAGATTTATTTGTTAGAATAAATCCTTATTCTGAGCTATAGACCACATAATACAGCCTACCTCAAGTAGGATGCACTGGAAGTGTTAATACCTTCTCTAACCACAACCAGTCTTTTACCTTAAATTTTCATATAAGACTAGTCTACTTAAATCTTTTAGTGACTATAAACCAAACAGTTAGATGGCAAGTTCTCTATCCTGATTTTTTGTTACGCGCACCCGCAAGTGCGAAAAAAACCAAAAAGACTGACAAATTTTTAGAAATTTGAAGTCTTTAATAAGGACTCTGTGATAGAATCAATGTCTTCCACCTCTTATATACAGGGTGTGGTGAGGCAATGAGCAACTTGGTTGACCTGCATGCCAAACTCTTTGTAACGTTTTGAATTAAAGAGAGAGGAAATGGCAACAAAGCCCTTGGAGGCTTAAAGAGTAAGTATAATTAAATGAGGGGTAGTGTGGTAATTCAACAAAACTTGATAAATATAAATAGGAAGTAAAAGAGAGAGAGAGAGATCTGAAATTAAGAGAGCAAACCGGCAGGAGAGAAAGGGAGGAAGAAGAAGAAGAAGAGAAAAGAGGGAAATTAGAAGGGAGATAGAAAGGAGTTGGAGGAAATAAGTAAAAAGGGTAAGATTATGCTTAAATGTGTATAATATGTTTTCTTTAGCTTTAATTTCAGTTTTGATGAATGTTAGGGTTATGAAAATTTGTGTTTTGGGTTTAATTGATGAATTAAATTGAATGTTATAAGGTTGATTGTTGTGGGTAATGGATTGTTAAGTTGAATTTGAGAGATTGAAGATAAAAATGATGATTTTGAGTTATGGTTTTGTTTGAACGGTGAATTTGTGTTAGAAATTTGGAGAGAACAGTAGGTTTTCTGTTGAAATTCTGGGTTGGAGGTTGAAGATGATGAAAATTCAATTTGGTCCCTCAATTTGTGGAAATTACAGTTTAGTCCCTAAACTTTGAAAACTTTACAGATTGGTCCCTGTAGCCTATTCCGAGATTCTGAACAGAATAAAAGATGAATTATGGGCAGAATTCCTGTATAGTTATGAAATTTTAACACTTTCAATTTAGTCCTTCAATTTGACAAAAATTACAATTTGACCCTAAAAATTTGGTAAAATTCAAGAATGGTCCCTCGAGCATAATGAGATATTCTGGACATAAATGAGGATTAATTATGGTCATAATTTCAGTATAGTCATGGATTTATGACAATTTTAGTTTGGTCCTCCAATTTGACAAAGTTACAATTTGACCCTTAAAAATATGATAAATTACATATTGGTCCCTAGTTGTAATATTAGCTTTTTCAGATTGGTTTGATGAATAATTGAGGGTTATTTAGTGAATTATTACAAATTTTATTATTTGTTTTATTATGGATTAGATTTCGGGAAAACCGTTAAATTTTGGGTTTTTAGAAAAAATAACTAGTTAGTTCAAAAACATATAGGGTTATGGAATGTACCGTTAGATAAGTGTATTAAATAGGTTATATGCTCTTTTGAGTCATTCTTGAATATGTCCTCTTTGTATTCAGATAATCCTGATATTCTACCGGTGGGACGTAAGTAAGATTTCCTTCGGTATCAGCTTTTGAGTGTTGTTTGCTTTGAGTCAGGTGAGTGGATAATTTTTCATATGCATGAGAAATATTATAAATATTTGATTTGTTAATATGAATTGGATCATGCTTCTTGATAATATATATGTTGATTATTATCCTTGTTATGATAAAGCATGATCAATTGTTGAATCTGAATTCTTGATATAAACCAATATATATTTTAAATTGACTTCTGAATTGATAGCTCCTCATTTGATTAATGTCATGAGTTGAGCCTTGAGATATGAATATGTCTGTTTGATTATGATTATGAACCTATGGTATGTCAGTTAGAATACCCATGCTAACAGGGTAGTGTTAGTCTTTGTGCACATCGTATCTGAACCCTAGTTGGTCGGGGGAGTCATCAACCTGTGTGGACTGATCATCCCACAGTACGGAGCCTCATGCTCATTGCATTTTGATTTTCTGACGAGTTTTACCATATGATCTTCTTGTTATGGCCAATTTGAGAACACTTCCATAAGAACCTAAAGTCATACTTGTATATATATTTCTCATTATTGTATTACCTCGGGTATGTATATTGAACGTTATCTACTCACTGAGTTGTTGAACTCACCATCTCATTATTTATCCTTTTCAGGCTTATAGCTTGATAGCAGGTCACTTTTGTTGGACCTTCAGAACCTGTTTTTTTGGTTGCTTTCCCTTTATGTCTAGTTAGTGCTCCAAAACTCTGAACTTATATAAACTCTTGCATTAAGACAATTCAATTATATTATGAAGTTGATTTTGCTGTTACTGTTGTGTTGAACTCTGATTGAGTTATGAGAAGTTTGTATGTAAGTTTGGGTTCGCATAGGTATGGAACCTTGGAGGGGAACCTTGCCTATATGCCGGTCATGGATCCGGGAACCGGGTCGTGACACTCTTCTTCCCTTAACTCAGCCGGATTGAAAATGAACAGGTGATTCCACTTCCAATTTTCATATTGATTTTCGCTAGTTCCTAAATTATTGTGTCATTTGCAATATCTTCAAGAAAAACTGCTATTATGTCATTCAAACTCAAGAAATCTTCCTAAATAGTAAGGAAGATGATACATCTAGATTAACCTAAACATCTTTTGTTGAAATTGAGATAGAGAGCTTGAATGAACATAAATATGAAACATGAACATAAGCTTCTAGTTCTACCTCTGTATATTGAAAGAAAAAGAAGAAGACTCGAGTGTATTTCAAATTGAGAGAAAGGAATTTACAAATTAAGGTCCATCATCTGCATCTCCGATCAAATTACAAATATCGGAGCACTCCACCAAACTGCACAACAGGGAAGACACATAAAAAATGCTACTACTTGAAAGAATGCAAAATCAAAAGTTAATTTTAATCAATTCAATAAAACTCTACTAAATGTGTATTGTATTACTGTTAGAGGTTAAACAAGAACAAATTAAAATATTCATTGTTATGTTCAGCATTTACCAGTAATTACGGCTTCGGAATCCTTGCTTGAAAACCACTATAGGCCTGCAAAAGATTGAAACTATTTTAACCTAAAATGTCAAGCAGTAGGTAAGTAAATTCTTTACAGTAATCGAAAACTAAGTAGAACAAACCTTCTAACATTGAGAGGGCCTTCTCCAGGGGAGCCTTCACCGCCCCGGATACAAGTGGTGACACACTTGATAGTGCATGACTCTGCTTTCCTTGACTTGGGCCGTTGGATCCTAGCCTTCTTGCAATCCTTAGGAGATACTGATGCACACTCCCCACCTGACAGTGTTTGTGGTATGTTTGATAGAGTCTCTGTCTCTGCTTGTTGTTGTTGTTGTTGTTGGGGTGCCTCAATACTTGCTCCTGCAGCTGCTGAGGCTAAAACTGCGCCAGCAGCAAACAAGCTCGTAATGGTCATGCTGAATCTGCTGCTGCCTCTGGTGATATAGCCTGTGCTCTTGTTTATATTGCTACTGCTTTTGACAGCTCCGGCAAGAATATAGGATGATGTGCTTGTTGTATTAAAAACCACTGGACTTGGGGCATAAATTAGCATTATGCTAACTAGCTACCCTTCTGATCTTGATGCACATACACATACAGTCAATTTTGATGAGACCATCCACTTCTAAGCCAAGCCGTCTCAAATTTTCCTTATCTACAACTTACAATTACAATATAAGATAGTGTTGGCTATGTGGGGTGCTTTCTCAACACTAATCCTGTGTCCCCGTCGGATCCACCTGTCAAAATTTCTGTGGCCTGGAAATGGCACTGATCCTCCTGCCATTAATTCCACTTTGTCTATTTTGTGTCTTGTTAGTTAAAAGTCATGTAAAGCAAGACTGACTTGAGTTAACCCCATTTCATAACATGGCTACAGAATATATAACATGTTCCTGTTCCATTTCACTAGGGTTTACCGGCCGGTTTAAGTTTTGTAGTGCACAGAAACAAGCCAAGCTTACCTGTCCAGTTAACTGACCCTTCCCCTCCCTGGTCAGCAAACTATTACTTGAACAAGTTTTTTTTCACAAAATCTGAGTAGTCGATGATTCTGTCAGAAATCGGGATATTTATTTTGTGCATTATCTACCCTATCCATCAAATGAACCATCAATGTTTTTGCATTGCTTTATCAATCAAGATCATCAGCTTGCACATCATTTAGCCCTGAAATATACATTTTACTATATCTGCCGGGTCTATACACGAATATACAGTAAGAAAACTGTTATGGCAGTCAGTCACGAATCATAGCAAAGGAAACAGAAATGGATATGTTTTTATTACAAGTAAACAGATGTTGGACAAGAAAAAAAAATCCTCAAGACTGGGAGCAAGTATGGAACTGGTATGGTATTTCCTTGGATGGAGCATATTCAATCAAGTGTTCTTCTCCAAGACAGACAGTGCTGGTGTCAAATAGTTGTTTGCTTTGTCAGGTAAATGTGCCACCTGCACAAGAAATACACATGTTATCGTTAAATTCTCTCCCAGGAAAAAAAGTACGTGTGCGTGTGTGTGATAGTTTTATTTTCTGGCATTAAAAAGCTATTATGATTTATAGTTATATGTTCCTTACAAGTTCATAGAGCTCCCTCCCTTGTTCAGAGACGTATTCATAACAGACCTGCACAATCAGAATTCAGTATTCCATCTCACTTTAGCAAATATCAAACCTAAACTGAATGTTACCCACATCAAAGCTCTTGTTTCTTGCGGTCGAATCATGCAATGCCTTCACGCAGATATCAGCCACGTCAACACAGCTAATTCCCTGATCCAGGGAAACTTATTAGGGTCTTGAAGTGTGTGTTTGTCTATGTGCCCAACCGCGTTTCAAACTGCCATTGGCTGCAAAAAAACATCATTTTTTGTGCTTTTTGATGCCAGCCGAAGATTGAAACGTGGTTGGCTGCGTACACAAATGGGCCTTTTAAGTTCAATAATGTACTCTTTTATGCAGAAGGGTAATTAATTCTCACTTGAGAAATCCTGTTTCCTTGATCAAATATGAGTGCACGTTGACCACCTGGCTCCTCCTGCGAAAAGTAACCTTTCATTATGTTTGTCAATGTTGAGGCTGGGCTAGGACGGTTCAAACATCTAATTTGCTAAAGATAAAGCAACTTGAATAACTATTCATTATAAATTTTACTTCGATAACTACCAGTAATTGTCCACTGAGATTTCTTTAGGAAAACTTTAGGCACGATGTCAAAGTACCACTAGGTATTTTGATATTGAGTTACGAGGTTGTAGGATATCAACATTAAGCTACCAAGAAAAAGTATATCAGCAATGCCGGTACTATTGATCTCAAAAGCAGCCAATCATCCACTGCTGTCTTTTTATTTTTCTTCCTCTTTCCCTCACGCAGTGGCAAATGAATGTTAGATTTACCTTTAGGGGACCAGGGCGAATGATTGTGTATCCAAGTCCTGATCTCCTCAGTGAGTCTTCCCCGGCCTGGAAATGTTTGATCACAAACGTGACTAGGCAAGAAAAGAAACAGAAAGAACAAGATCAGAAAATAGTGCTAACCCTCTTGGCCTTCAGAACTTGCTCCCTTCTTGTGGGTTCTACACCTAATCCTGTACATGAAACTAAGATGAAGTCTGTTTCTTGCCCAGTCTGCACAACGTTTATAATAGTATTAATAAATAGGGAAAAACTTCACTCCCCATGTATATCTCTTAGAACAGAAAAGATTATCTAAATGTTTTTCGAGCAGCAGACAGCAGCACTTACAGGCAATGCTTTTATATATTCCAATATAAGCTTAAAGCTTCTCAGGTCTTGCTTCACTCCTGCAGGTCCTTCAACAGGTCTCTGCGCATTGAATAGAATCAGCATAGCTGGACAAAAAAAAATGCAACTCCACAAGGTGCTCACTTGTAAACCACACCATAAAAAATCCTTTAGACAGCATCTTTTTTGGAAAACCCAATTTTTCAATCCATGCAAGAAATAGAAAATCTAACAGCAATGTTCCAATTCTTGCAAAAAAAAAAAACAAAAGAACTAGAACATTCACTATAAAAAAATTATTGTAATGGTAAAACCAAATCATAGTGATAACAATGCTCAGAGTCATACTAATAAACAATTCCGTGAAGGAAATATAACAATGTCATAGGACTTGAAAAGGAAGCCATAACTAGCAAAGATGACATTGTTAACACATACTAGTCGTGCACGAAGTATGTAAGTGTATCTGTTGGCCTATGGCTTAAGCTTTTAGACTGAATTCTCAAGCAACTTCTTAACCAATTATGTAGCGAAAACCAAAATGTAAATTCTCGAACCTGTCAAGTATTTCAGCATGTTTCCAGAGGAATTTTAAAAATGAAGAATTCTCCTCAATGGAAAAGGGATTTCTGTGTAATAGTTACTCATAACAGTTATAGCTAGTTCATCATGATGTTCCACGAAATCTTGTTTCATGGTTGCTTTAACAATTTTTTTATCTAGTTTTGGGCAATCTTAATAATTATGAATGGCATCTCACCCAGCTCAGTCAATCAAAATCCAACCTGGGATCAAGAGATCAAGGCCCAAGGCAAATAAATAAAACAACCATCATCTCACAACCACAGCCAATTAAAGCAAATGGAAGAAGAAATCTCATGCTACTAATTTAACTTTGCATTCTAAAATGAAAGAGCATGATATTTCTTTAGTAGTTTCACAATCTACTGATAGACAAACCTGTCGTCGGGGCTCAAAGCGGAGGGTCATTGTGTGTACAAGAAATGGATCCAGTGGTGGATAATCTGGTTTTACTGGGCGGAAAGAAGAAAATGGCACTCTTACCTGTCATTTACACAAAACAGAAGCTGCTAAAAGAAGAAAATGGAAACTGGGTCTGTATAGCACTAAAAAACCTATTGCTTCTTGAGTAAGGTACGAGAGATGCTTACCCTGCAAAATCCTACTTTGGTGCTAATTCTTGCAAAATACAAATTGCATTGAGTTGCATCAGCTGAAGGACCAGCTTCGAGTATTAAAACATAAGATCTTCCATTTCCACCAACACAGAGCACTAGACCTTCATACCTAACATCAAGGAAAATTTTATCTTAGGAGCGGGATAAGCATTCAAGGTGGATGCAAAAGAATAAGCTAACAGGAAATCTAGCAAGCTTCTAGTGATAAAAGGGGCTATTAATATTTATGTATCATGTACCTGTCAAGAGTGTAACCCAGAGGAAGTGATAGCTTTTTTGAAATTTCAACATAGCCTCCCCTAGTGAAAACATACCCTATAGGCAACATGAATAACAGAGTTAAAGAAAGGACACAACACTTCACTACATGTAAAGGGAAAATGCAGTCTCTCAACTAGGTCAAAACATATTTCACCTGAAAAAACTGCTTCTCCAGCCTCGGTGAACTCAAATTTAGCATCCATTCCTGCATCATACTTTGAAGCAACTGCATCCTGGAAGTAAGTTCCTTGACGGACTTCCCAGCCATTCAATGAATGTGCAGATTTGAACTTTGCGAGCAAGAGCTTGCTTTTGCTGCTTTTTCCAGCTCGTAGTTGTGCTAGTTTGTTGTTATAGTCCTGCAATTTTGTTTTGTGTAATTGATAATAGACATGACAAGGGAATTTCAATTCAGTTGAAAAATGAATTTGAGTCATTACCTGAAGGGCTTTGGTGAGGTTAGAAACCCCTTGGTGATCAACTCTGAAAAGATCTCCAGTGATGGAAGAACGAGCAGTAGCACAATATATAATTTTGTTGCAGCCTTCCACTGCTTCCTTGAGGGTTGAGGGATCACCCACATCCCCTATCATTATCTCCACTGACCTTGGAAGCTTGTACAACACTTCTTCATCTGCCTTCCTCACCAGAGCCTGCATTAAATAATTCATACACCAAGAATCAAGGAATCAGGAATATTAAACCCAAAAGTAATGATAATTAAAGAATTAAAGAAAGAAAGGAGAAAAAAGACCTTGACAGTGTAACCCCTGAGCATAAGTTTCCTAACAACAATGCGGCCAATGCGACTGGTGGCACCAACAACAAGAACAGTGGTGTTCTGGGCACCAGGGATAGCAAACTCGCACATGGGACCTTCTCTGATGAGCAATGCATCAAGAGCTTCCTTGTCATCTGCACGTGTTGTTCTTGATATCTGCCCCAACCCTGAGAACTTCCTCCACACCTCATCAAATATCTGCCTCGACTTCCTTCCGAGTCCAACTGGGTTCACATCCTCCAAACTCAGAGGTTGCTGCTGCTTTGCTGTGCTTTCCTTGTTATATTCATTCACACCCTCTTTCCTGTCCTGGATGGCTCTCACCACTACTAATGTGATCTTCTTGTTGTTGTTGTTCTTCACGGATGAGAGAGGGAGAGATGTGAAATTGAAGTGATTGGTGTTCCTTAAACTGGCACTTGCATTTGTTGTTGGACTCGCACTTGCTGCTCTCATCTTTTCTTCTTAATTCTTGATACGAGTGGATAATTGTGACGAGAATGATGATAAATTAGGAAGAGAGGAAGTCAAAAAAGATTAATGGTTGCTTGCTGTTTCATATTTGAGGCAAATCACAAGGACAAATGACAAGAAGAAAGAAAGGATAAAGGCCACGGGATATTATTCGAGGTTTTCCAGCAGCTGCACTTAGAGCTACCAAATCTGCCACGTTCACATCCCAATTCCCTCCCATTCCTTTAGGCACTTCGTATCCAACTGCTAGCATTTCCCTTCATTATTTCATTGAATTGCTTTTCTCGAGTGACTTTCTTTTTTAACGAATTTTCTCAAATGGCCTTAGCTTGCAGAGAGTGAAACGTCAGCTGTTGATGGGCCAATAAATGCATAAGAGCCCTTGTCAGTACTGCAGCTAAATCAGAATGGAAATAACCAAAAAGGAAAGTAAATAAAGAATTGGAGAATTCTACTTCTTCCAAAAAGTAAAGGGAGGTCAAGTATCTGAACTATCAAGGGGAAAACAAGGGATAAGCATGTAAATGGTGAGCAGAAGAGGAGACTAGTGATTTTGAAGCTAATCTCCGCCCCCCCAATTCCTTTGTAAGAAAAGCATTTTAAATAGATTAGAACAATTACATAGTACAGTACACTCGCCAACAAGAATGGCATAAACAAAATACATCGATTATAAAATGAAAGAATCACCAAATTGGGCCACTGACTAACACGCATCAGTACTCCTATATATTCTGACGCAGGGAAATAGTTAGCTGTTGCTGCTGCTGAACTGGGAAAACTTTCAAGTCCAGTGAATTTCACTTGCTTTCTCCACAGGGAAATGAAAGTAAGAGTCATCCAAGCATGAATAAAAGAATCATTCCCTAACAGCTGTGATGATAAACCAATATGTTGTACTATTGTATATTTTTCCCCTTATGAACCACCACCTATATTGGAAAATTTTCGGTCACTGCCTCCTTTCAAGCAGGGTGCACCCTCAAAGCAGCACTTCATCTATTGCCCCCTTTTCTCCAAAAACAACCATATTATATACAAAAAGGTTACCCAGTATTGCCAGCAACCTCAGCAGCTCTCTGCCTCATCATCTCCATCACAGCAGCCCTTCGTCGTGAATCAGACTGCTGCTGAAGTCTCCTCAAATGTTCTTTCAAGTCCCTGGAAAAACGCATGCATATATGAGAATTTATAATATAATATCACCCCAACGAAGTTAAAGATTTTAAGATAAGGTTGATGCATAAACCTGCAGCGTGGAACATGGCATTCTGATTCTTTGCATGCCCGAGCATGAAGTTGAAGGAGATACCACATCTTTTTACACAGGACACAGCCTCCAGATGCACGAGTTTTGCACTGTATCCCATGCCGGAAAAGACCTTTCACCTTGCGACAATTAGGATATTGGCAATGTGGAGAACGGCATTGTGATGCATGTACCAGAAGATCAAGCATTTTCCTTAGCTGCAATGTCAAATAAACAATTACATTAGATCCTATTGGCTTGGTACAGATGCTGATGAAAAAATGTAGTGTTAAATCATCAAGTTTCAAAATAGTCATCCTAACATTGATTCTTGAACATTGAGGAATTATCAATTCCATAACTTCTCATATATTTCCACAGAACAATTTGTGAAAGAAAATGCTCATAACACATAGATGAGGTCAGGAACTTTCTTGGTTTAGATTCTTTAGGTTGTGAACCAACCAAGAGTAGCAGTAACTTCGTGAAATAATATATAGACCATTTGATGGCGTAGGGAAGTCTACATAATTTATTAAGAGTAGAAAAATTGCAATCACTTGTAAATAGGTACGTGAAAATGCACAAAAACTTCACAGCATATTCCATTACTCTTTTCATATAATTAAGTAAAGCAACAGGTTCACAGGTCTTTATATATAACAAATTAACAAATGATGAAGCAGCAAGATTTACCGAGAACATGCAATTATATTTTCAAGATAAGAGTCAAAGGTATAAAAAAGAACAGAGAAAATGTATTGTACCTGCAGAACCCTCTGTTGCCTAGCTTCCTTGTTCTGTGCATCGCGCTCTGCCAGGGATGGATGATTCGTCAACTTATGAGGATGATCCATACCCCCATCCTTCTGATAACAAGAATTGCATACATCATAATCAGGGCAAACCTCACAACGCCAACCTTGACCCGTTTCGATGTCAAGATGACATATATTGCATGTTGTCACAAATGCAGGAGCAGTTGGATTATGGAGATGGTAAAGGACCATCATTGAGGAATGTTTAGCCCGGCGTAAAGTGTCATATTGATAATGGTTTCCTTGACAAAGACTCAAAAATGCCTGTCTCGTGTCAAAAAATTCACTCTCGAGAATTTCATCTTTATCCTTTGTGTCAGCAGGTACATCAGTGATTTCAACCTGCAGAATTTAACAGTGTTGTTTCATAGTTAAAGAAAAGGAAAATGCTTCTACTCAGCACCAAAACTGAGCTTCAAATAAGGACCTTTTAATATACATTGAATAAAAGTGTTTCTAGGACCAAGCAGCTTACATGATAGAATGCATGTTTTTCCCTTTGGTTGATGGGATGTCGCTCTCTTTCTTCACGTTTCTGTTCTACTTCATAACACCTTAGGAAACACAAGCACGGAAATCGGTAGTTTTAAAATCACTAAAAGAACATATAATTAGGAAATGTAAAGCACTTTTTTAAGAGCCATCAATTGAAAACAGAGAAGACTCTCTTCAATTGAAAACCCTAGACCCCTAATTTCCTTCATGTTAAGTTGTAACACACACATAAGTAGATTTCCAAATCACTTGTACCAACGCCTTTCAAAGAAAGGTTGTTTACTAAGCCCTTAAATAGCTTGTATACATATATAGAGAGAGCTTATGAGGAATTATGCTACTCTAAATCTGCATTTATTCATTTAAGTAGTTACAGTAGATTCTTGTTTACTGTTACACAAAAAAAATGCAATAATTTTACATAAATTTTTCACCAGACAGTAATGCAGGTGAAGATTGAAGATTCTTACTTGTCACAAATCTGAAAGTTTTTGCACTGGTTGCAAACCCAATGGGTGCCCAATACCATAAGAATACAACAATGAGAACAGCAAGGCTGCAAGTGAACCATGATAAAGTCTTCCTTCATAGGGCAAATTGTCTCACCAAGCTGGAGATAGAGTTTTGTAAGAAGAAAATCAATTATAATTGCTTAATATAAGAACATCATAACAAGCTCCAAGGGTCTGGTAGCAGGAATTGTAGAGTAACACATACAATAACATATGATAAACAGCAGTTGATTGGAAAATGATATTAAGCTGTAAGATATAGAGGATAGGAATTACTTTATGCATCAGTAGCAGATCCTTCGATGCATTACCAGAAAGATCTGCCTGGCCAGATGCTTTTAGAGCCCTTTTTGTAATGGTCTTTTTGGTACTTCCCTTCTTATTTTGTTTTCTCCCATCTTCATCTTGATTAAGCTGATAGATTAAATCCTCTGCAGCACCAGGCCAATAATCCCCATCAAAGTAGGGTAGCCTAGCTGCTGTGACCTTTGCCTTACATTCACCAGTAGATATGAAGAAATGGTCATACAAATTAGTGAGGTCAACAACAACATTTTCCTTGGCTGCTTTTCGTAACATCACTAAATACCTGTAAAGAAATAGACATTCAGTGAAGCACACTAAAAAGTCAGGAAAAATAGTAAAACAACCTATGGAATCTCTAGTTAGAAAGTATTTTGCTCACCATTCCCGGAGCTTGTCAGATTTTGGTGTTTTCTGGATTTCTGGATGGCAATACAATATATAATCCTCACCCTTTAACGGAGGGCAAGCCCATATGTAGCAGCTTGTAAAACCCCTTTTCTTGCAGTATTCAAGGTATCCAATCTGTGGAATAAAACAGGATAATAGCCAACAACTCCAATTACAATTCCTAACTAAATGAACTGTTCATATCCTCAGATCATTTGAAAATAAGATAAATAACTAATTAAAACTAACCAAAATTTCATGGTAAACAAATGTACGGAGAGCCTCTCCAGTCACTGCTTTAATCTCAGGTCTGAAGTACTTCACAGAATCCAGATATGAAAGATAGACACGACGCTGATTTGGAAAGTGAGCTTCTGATCCGAATTCTTGAACATACATGCCAAATAGGCATACCTCAACACCTTCAATCTTCTGAAACAGCAAAACTACCTGAAAGAAAATTTTCAGTGAATAATTTCTGCAATACTAACACCCAATGCTTTTCTGAAGCTTATGCCTGTACATTTAACTCAAACATGGTATCCTGCAAACCTTAGACTTATACGGGAATTCAGTTGGATAATTCTCCTCCCGAAATATCTCAAGAAATCGCTGCTTCACTTCCAACTTTTTGTCAACTGATGAAACAACTCGGACTACAAGTGATTCTGCTCCAGGAACCTAAGATACAGATTGGTAAAAGAAATTAGATTGCACCAACAGCCATGCATTAATGGTCTTTAAGAATATAGGACTCCATGGTCATTTTTTAAGAGTATAGGAATTCATATAAAAAATAATTGGAGCATGGGAACTCAAATAGAAATCTGATGAAGTACTTGCACCAAAATCAAGATTCTCTTTACTCTTGGTGTAACAATCTTCTTGCATGCTCATTTTTTTTTTATCAGAAACAAAGTATAAACCACGACAATTTCATAAGCATACCTATTTAAGTTAAACTTCTTTCAATATAACATGCACTGCAATCATAATTTCATTATTACTAGTCCATATGTTAGCAGTATAAAAATAAACTCAGTTGATTTTAAAAATCAGCTACTAGAAGAAACATCACGGGACACAGCATGATGTGTAACTCACATCATCAAAACTTTTCCCCTGTGCCCTGGCCCTATCCTGTCTTTCCTGCTTCAGTGTCCTAAATAACCTCTGCTCTATATGATCACTGAGTATTGTTCTAGGTAGATCTTTAGCCCCCAGAACTGCACTTTGTGGTAAAGGCTTGCGCTCTCCTCTTTCAACCTCTGTTATGTAGCAATTAGGGCAAGTATATTCAGCTTGCCCACCATCATTCCTTCTACCATTAAATAAAGCACAAATTTGGTGTTGCCAAGCTTCACATTTGTCACATTGAACCCACTGCACAAGAATCAAAGAGTACATTGTAAAAGCAATTGTTTGAGACTGTCATGTAGCAGGAGGACAGATACAAGACAAAAGATAAACGCACCCATTCTTCAGTCTCCTCATCATTTTTCTTCTTCTCGAGTCTTGCCTTTGGAATAGCATTCCCATCAGCAACAATAGTGTCCCCACGAGCCTCATTATAGCATGGAATACAGAAATAGTGTCGTGTATCACCAGCTCCCATAGTATAAAACATTGCATTCCGCTTAATGCGAGCACCACAGGGTGTACAGTATATTGGTGGTGGTTCAAAAGTAAGCTTTTCAACTGCACACAATTGACAAGAGTTCTCACTCATTGAATGCTCCATTGCTTGATTCTTTTCTGCCTTTGACTTACTCTGTACAAATCAAAGTGAAAAACAAAAACTGTTATCATCCAACCAATATATTTACTCGGCACAGATGGTAATTTTAAATCCCTTGTACATGCAAAAGAGAACCATATTACTAACAGTACAAGATCCTGTAGGTTAGATCAAATATTTGGTTATGAAAAGTTTGTGGGCAAAACAGAAGGTTTGTAGCACATGAAGCAGAAAACAAGAAATTTCAAAAAGATCACACATTGAGTAAATACAAAGAGCTTAGACTCATTCACTATGAACATAGACATAAACATAACTAAGTTCTCGACAGCATTCAGGACCAAATATTCCTGAACAGTACAGTTCCCATTGACAAAATGGGAAGACAGATTAAAGATCTGAATATTAAAATACACCATAAAATATAGCGGGAAGGTAATTATAGCTTTGTAATGTAGCTTCTAGCTTCATGCTTAAACAAAAATATCACACTTGTCTGGGAAAACGCTATTTACTGTAGAGATCATCCCAATGATGAAGTTCGAAAGAATGGAATGAGAAGAATAAAAACAGATGCATAAGCTTACCTGGCCAACCCACTGCCTGAGGCCTATAATATGCTCCCTCACTTGTTCAGGCGTGAACAGTTCAGTCAATGATACCCCCTTTATTTTTGGCTTCCCAGACTTGGTTCCAGCTGCATTTTCAGCAGGGTGCGTAGCATTTTCTTGCTTAAGTAGATGAGCTTCTTTCTCAACTTTAACGTTGTCCTGCTTAGCTAAACTGGCAGGCTCATCATGTACCATGGATTCATCTGCAGGCATTTGGCTGCTGACATCATCCACGTTATCCTTTTTCATCTCACTATTACTAGGACTTCCTTGTCTAGAAATTGCAGGTACTTCCAACTTCACTTCCATGTACTCAGACTTAACCAGCGGACAATTATCACCATGCTTGTGATCTTGGTGCTGGACATCCAGGGTTATATGAGCATCACTGACTGCAGATGCTGATATGACAGAAACTTCAATCTCAGGTTTAAGAGTTTGGGAAGATTGCTCAATCTTCATGCGTTTTAGAGAAGGTTGTAGATTTTCAGAGCTTTCAACAATTGATGGAGTTCTTGAAATCAATCGGGCTGCATTGTCTCCAGTATCACTGCCTTTGCTTGGCAAACCAGAATCTAAGGCTGGAAGAGTGCGGGCCTTCATTTGTATCTTTATTTGTGCCTCTAGATAATTTCTAACAGGAATACAAACAGGGCAACCTGAATCTCTGCAGTGCTTAAAGTGATGAATCAATATCCTGGTATGCTGGCATCGGGGATATGAGCATGGAGTGGAGTTGCATCTGTCCATGTGCCTCAACAGCTTTTGGACAGTAGTGCAGTTGGGGTCAGGACATTGACCTTCTGGGGCAGGACATCGCCGGGCATGCCGCAAGAACAAAAGCCACTTCTGTTGATTTCTAAATTGCCGGTCACGGTTAGCGTTTCCAGATCTATAGGTGACACCATTTGAATTTTGGGGCTCTGATGTGCTTCTAGGAGGTACTGTTTGGCTGACAATGGATCCTTCTGAAGCTAAATTATTACACTGAGCTTCACCTTGCCCGGATATTCTCTGGAGGAAATCCTCTTGGACATGCTGCTCATGTGAATTGCTCCCTGGCATGCGAGTCCGGTCCTGAGATTGTGGATACCATTGACCTGGCAATGCTGAATCTGATTGTGTCCCAACAGAAAGGCCATTAAAATTATTTTGAGACTCTGAAACCAACTGATGTGGATGCAACATCTGTTGCATTTGCTGTGAATTTTGTGTCAATGATGAGCTCATGTCATGCTGTCGGTCTGGATGAGGGGGATTCTGCGCATTCCTAGAATGGTCTCCAAGCACATTTTGCTGGAATTGGTTTTGCAATTCAGATATTTGGAAGTGGTCTGAGGTTTGTGAGTGCAAAACATCATTATGGTGCTCCATTCCAGGCTCACGCTTTACTTGACTGCTAGGATCAGATATGAGCAGAGACTGACCAAAAGCATCATTGTTCAGCAGATGCTGATGCTGCTGACTTTGCTGCTTCTGTAAACGTTGCTGTTGAACAAGTTGCTGCTGTTGAAATTGATGAGGATGCTGCTGAAGTTGTTGCTGTTGGTGAGGATGTTGTTGAAGTTGCTGCTGTTGAAGTGAAGACTGGAAATTCATCTTTTCAGACTGATCAAGTGATTGAAGCTTTATATGTCC
This sequence comes from Populus trichocarpa, assembly GCF_000002775.5. Taxonomy (NCBI): domain Eukaryota; kingdom Viridiplantae; phylum Streptophyta; class Magnoliopsida; order Malpighiales; family Salicaceae; genus Populus; species Populus trichocarpa. The sequence continues at coordinate 235,751 of NC_037291.2, read as the reverse complement.
AGCTTGATGCAGGGCATGCAAATTAGACTGATTATTTACAAGAGAAGAGTTAGTTTTGGACATAGACTGGGCATTCATCATTGATCCAACAGATGTTACAGCACCATATATGTTTCCAGATCCAAGAGAATCAGCATTACTCATCCCATATCCATCACCTGGTAAGAGATTCATCTGCCATTAGATGTTTCTTTTTTCCAAAAAAAAAAGATTAAAAAAATAAATAAATAACAATTTCTGAAGTTACTATGACATGATAAAACTTCAAAATGAGGATGAAGTGGAGAGGAAGGTTACCTTGCATTAGTTGTCGCTGATGTTGATCAAACTGCTGTGGCAATGGTTTAGGCGAATTCACATAATGTGTGGAAGTCATATAGCCCTCAGAGGTACCAGGCTCATTAGCAAGCGGTATATTATTCCCCATCATCCCCATACCACCATTTAGGGCCCATTTGCAAATCCATAAGATTTCTGCTGCAAACCAGTCCTAATATTGCTACCCATTTGGCTGCCAAAATTCGCCAGTATGCGACTGTTCTGACTGCCAATGTACTGCTTTGGCTGCTGTGTCTGTGATACCATGGCAGAGTCAGCAGTCGAAAAACCACCACTGATATTAGAAGATTCCACATTCATGTAAGACTGATTGTTGTTGTTGTTGTTGTTGTTGTTGTTGTTGCTAAATCCAGGAGTTGGAATCATTTGGCTTTCCATTCTTTGCACACCCATAGATGACATATTTCCACCAGAACTAATGGAAAAATTGGCGGGTGACTGCTGATAGCCATTAGACAGATTTCCTGCAAGCATAGATTGTGTGACATGGTCGCGCAAAGTAAACAAAGCAACAATTAACAAGGAAGATTACAGGTGCCACAAGGCTTCAAATTACCATCTGGTCTACCAAAGGAACCATTGTGCATGCCACTAGATGGCAACAGGCCCCCTGTGTTGGCAGCTATAGGTGCTATGCTATCACATCCACTGGAAGAGATCATCATGGTATCTACAGAAGAAGTCATCATATTCGAATTCCCACTATTTGACATACCAGGAGTTGGTATCATGGTACCAATGGATGAGGAAGAATTAACGAGCTGTGGATGCCGTTGGTTTTGACTATTCGCAGGGGGGCGCTTGAGCAGACTACTCAGACGACTCTCTAGGGTATTCATGTTCAAATAATCATCCTACAACAAAGATTTGATTGCAGTGTAAATTGAAAGAAAGAAAAAAAAAACTGAAGAACAATCAAGGAATGAAATCCAGCAAATTTGTATAAAAATCGTATAGCGGTTTACATTTAAGGCAATTCTTAGGATACAAAAATTCAGCCTTTTTGAGTAGAACACTATTTCAGTGATCAATTTATCCTCTTTCTTACAAGAAGTAGCATGAAGTTATATCTCTGGACTCGACAATGGGGACACAAAAATAACAGTCTAAATACACGCATAAATAAAGGGTTAGATAGAGAATGAGAAAAACCTTTGTCTGAGCAGCTTTAAATAGACCCTCCTCTAATCGTTTGGCGAATTCCTTAAACCTTTGTTTCTGTTGATCGCCAACCGGCTGAGACTGCTTCTGCAATATAATTGAAAATCTAGAAAGACAGTAAAAAATAAAGGAAAAGGGTCAGTAATAGAAGGCATGGATATTCCCATCTCGGAGATAAAAAAAAATAATAATAAAAGGGTATAGATGTAAAGTTGGGTACTAGAATAAAAAACTAGAATTGTCATTTCCTATATCTCAATAGCCATAAGTGTTTGGTAAAGCGGTGCAGGTGCTTTCGCTTTTGAGAAACATAATGCTTTTTCCAAGCAAAACACATTACCAAACAGAGCTTAGTGTGTTAAACCATGCTTCTATAAATAGCAAATACAACGGACATGAACATATACATCAATAGCAATCAAATTCAGATATTACTGAAATAGCTCAAGTTGAACTAATATGGGAAGTAAAGGTGAAACTGACAGTCTTACATTTTTTGTTGCATATACAAGCGATATCTATGAAGCTCAGGTTCAGCATTGTATACATTAACAGAATGAGCACCGGCAGCAGCAACACCTCCAGTGGTAGGAGCTGATAAATTCTGCATCTGTTGATTCCCATTTTGCTGGGGCTGTAACTGATTCTGAACCTGCCCGGAGATTTGCCCGGACAGATGCGCTTGCACATTCATCTCCTTCTCCTTTTTTTTACACCAATAACTGACTATTACTTTTACTACAACCACTACTACTTGTAATTATCATGCTCTCCAACTGCAACAGCCAAACAAACAAAACAACAAATCAAAAAGGAAACGACTTTAAAACATTAAAAAAGAAAGAAAAAATCACTACTTTGAATCGCCCACTACTCACTACATTGATTGATCACATAAAAATGATGAAATTGAAATTAGGGTAATTTGATGGAATTGATTTTTAAAAATAATAATAATAAGCAAAGTGAATTGAATTGAAGATAGAAAATTGAATGAATAGAAAGTGAATTGAAATGGTAAGCAAGAAAAACCCTAAAACAATTAAACAATTAGGTAATTGAATCGAATCGATCAAATTTTAGAAACCCTAGCAAACCTGAAATTGACGGAAAGAGGGAGAGAGATCGCAAGCAAAGCGAAGCTTTAACCTTCGAATTGGAACTCGATAACTGATCGTCCAATCGCGCGACAAATTCGAATTTTTTTTTAGTTTTAATTTTAGTTTTTTTAAAGAACGAAGGACGAAGATGGAAATCAATCAATCGGAGAATTAAGATTATTGATTTAATTCAAAAATAATAATAATAAGACAAGACAAGACACCAAAACATGGACATGGACATGGACATGGACAGAGATTCAGTTTGGTTTTTCGTTCGTTTGGGCGAGGAAGGAAGAAAGGCAGGCTGAGTTGAATTTTCTTTCTTTTCTTTTTCCTTTTTCTTTTTCTTTTTCTTTTTTTTTTTAAGAAGCGATGAAGAGAGACAGACGACACCCGGCACAGAGGGTTTGTTTTTCTTCTGTTTTTTAGGGTTGCGAAAATAGAAGAAAGAAATAAAAATGGGAGTTTATTTAATTAAAGAAGACAGGAACTCTTGTGGTCTAGAGGATAAACCATGATGGTGGGAAGTGACGTTAGTGCCCCTCCATTTATCTTTAATTTTCACTACACTTCTTTTTCATATGTTCAAGAATGTTTGGATCAGCTAACAAGATTGGCAATCGATATTTATATGATTATTAATTTTAAAATTTATTGGATTAATTAAAGTATTCGAATGTTAATCTAGATATTGATGTTAATTAAAAAAAAATATTTAGATGAGATATTTTTTATTTTTTAAAAATTATTTTTAATATTAGCATAATTTAAAAATAAAAAAAAATAAAAAAAATTAAATTTAAAAAAAAAACATGGAATCATTAACTTCTTCTTTCTAATCTAATACTTTGACTTTGTATCATTTTTCTGCCGTGTGCCTTTGCTTATTTTCCATGGGAGGGAAACGATGCATGATTTATGAGATTATATCGATTGAGTCAAGAAATATAATCAGTAAATATGAAATCATATGATTAGTTTGATGCGTTCATTCTTTTACATTATTGTATTTATAATCCTTTTAAATTTGAAGAATTTTTAAAAAAATATAAATCGAGCAAAGTAATTATTAATAAAAATCCATTTATTCCTGATTTTTTATAGTATTTAGAGTATGTTTGAGATTGTAATATAAATTGTTTTTCAAAATATTTTTTATTTGAAAATATTTTTTATATTTTATATTTTTTATATTAATAAATTAAAAATATTTTAAAAAAAGTAATTTTTAAATTTAAAAGGCACCCAAAAATAAAAAGCAAAAGCTCTAATGTTTTTTTCTTTTTTTATTATTAATAGACTCATTCCATTTTCTCCTTCATCTTGAAACCATTTCTTGTTAGGTTTTATAGTATTTAGAGTATGTTTGAGATGGTAATATAAAGTGTTTTTTAAAATATTTTTCATTTGAAAATATTCTTTTATATTTTATATTTTTTATATAAATAAATTAAAAATATTTTAAAAAAAGTAATTTGATGTATTTTTAAATTTAAAAGGCACCCTAAAATAAAAGCAAAAGCTCTAATGTTTTTTTCTTTTTTTATTATTAATAGACTCATTCCATTTTCTCCTTCATCTTGAAACCATTTCTTGTTAGGTTTCATGGAGTCTTGGCTAACTAACATATATATATATATATATATATATATATATAGACACACAATAATATTATATAATATATAATAATTGGTTTCCCTTCAAATTGCAACCATTATTCAGACAATTATTTAAGAAGACACTTTTTTTTTCTAGTTGTAGTTGTATTTGATTAGTTTAAAGAAAAAAAAAAGATTATTGAATCATATATTTAAGTATAATTTATATTATAAAACACAACTGTATACATAGCATAAAAATTGAAAATGTAACATTAGAGATATATAATCTTATAAAATATTTTCTACATAAAATCATTAAATATTTCTGTATTTTTTAAAATGAATATTTTAATTCGGGGCTAGATGGGTAATTAAAAAAATATATTGATGGGTTTTTTAGATAAGAATTTTATTCAAAGAAGGTTTAATAATTATCCTAATATTTTATGTGGAGAGAGAATAGAGAGAAGACATGAAATCATAGAAAGGTAATAATTGATTAATGAAGGATAATTAATTATAGAAAAGGTAATACAGCTACTGATAATTAGCTTCGTATGGAAAATAAATAAAAATAGGATCTGGCAAATGATTTGGGTTTGTTTGTCACTTCATTTCAAAAATATTTTTAAAAGAAATTAATTTTTTTTAAATTAATATGTTTTTTATGTTTTTAAATTATTTTGATATGCTGGTCTCAAAAATAATTTTAAAAAATAAAAAAAATATTATTAGCATACTTTTCTAAGTGAAAAGCATTTTAAAAAACAACCGCAATTACACTTCAAACACGCTATTATATCTTTAAATTAATCATCACTTTTGTTATAGAATTTATCGTCAACGCCTTAAGATATTACCATATAAATTAAAACCTATTGAATATTTATAAACAATATCATTTGTTTTTATTCAAGTATTTGTTTTTTATTCCTTTTTTAATCATAATCCACCAATAAAATGAAGCACAATAAATGTATTTAGATAATGTTTAGCAGCATTCCAGGAGCGCTCGTTAGCTTTTTCCATAAAAATAGGCATTTAAATTTCGATTTTGGAAAAGATATTAAAATTTATATTTTAGTCATTAATTAATAAAAACTAAAAATATTTTAATCAAATCAAATATTTCTGACACATAGTTGTGGGTTTTTGTGTAGCCTGGCAACATGGGCACAAACAAGTTGAGGTTGAGATGGTTTTGGTTAATGTTGCCAGAGGTTCTTCGACTTCTTTGATTGAAGGGCCTTAATCCATGGAATCTACAAGGCGGCGTCGATGTATCATCCTTCATTGAAGAATCTACAGGTGGTACAATGCCCGCAGCTGCCAACTTTACTGGAACCAGAGGCTTCGTGAACAACAGCACTGGCTCAAGAGAGTCCCGCATTTACTCATAAATATAAGAAACTTTAACAGCATATCTCGTGCTCAAGAAAGGACAAATGGAAGAACAATTTATCATCAACTTATTGGTTAGTACAAGATACTAATTAACTATTTATTGTGATTAGTACTGCTTCTGGGAGAGATGGGATATCTGTTTCACAAGAGAATCCATGCCTTTACCGCTTTATGAACCATCCAAGTGGGCGTCTGAACTCTTGCTTAACGCCTGCTGTAGGAACTGCAAGCAGCTTGGAATCTGTCGCAGGTGAATTTTGAAACGCAGCAGGTCTGCTACGCGGACGACTGTTTGCATGGCCATCTGAATCAACAAACTCATCTCCACTTGAAGCAAAGTTGGAAGAGATGGATGGAGAACTCAGGAACAGCCAGGTTGTCTTCTAGGAGCTTAGTTTCATGCGGCACCAAGGAAGTCAAGGATTACAAACAACACACAGAACAATTACATGGCACAACAGATGATCCAAATAAACAAATAGGTATGTTGGGAAAAAGATGATCCAAGAAAAAGAAGGGAAAAAAGGAATCCAAGAACCAACCATGAGTCACCATTTACTTCTACAAGGCTAAACCATGCGTGATATAAATTATGTCATTGAGTAATGCTTGAAAGATTATAGATCCTCATTAGAGAAGTTGCGAAGGGAGAAACTAAGTGCACGGTTTTGCAAGAAAGCATCACAAATATGCAATACAGGAGCGTGGCATTTGCAAATACGAACCAAAATCTCAAGCCTTAATTGTCATTTTGTGAAGGGCATCTAGAAATTTTTTGAATAAAAGTTGGGCCATTGTTGAATTAGCAATTGAAAAGAGATGTGATGATAATCAAATAATAAATAGCTTGAACTTTTATATTTGCATGGTGGGGACAATTGCCTTCTGGTGGACAATTCATAGGGATTAAGAACTCAATATTCTCTTATTTTAATACAATATTTCAATCAGTTCTAATTTCATTGGTTTTGGAACCATTAAGACAGTATTTCTCTTATATAATGTATTCCATGCCATCAAAATTAATTAGTGGAAAAAAACGGAGGAGAAGAAAAAAATATAAACATCCTACATTATATTTAGATATAAAGACTTCAGAAACAGAAGGCTTATTACAAAAAGGATATGATGGTTCTATCCCATACAAGAGCCAAAAAAACAAAAAACGAGAGAGCTACCACTACATTTTTGTGGTCATGCATCTTCAATGGGCTCCTCCTTTGCTTGAATTCCACAATGTCCTTCAGCTTCACTGCCATCTGAGTCCATCAATCCACGGTCACCATTTTCAGGCACAACCTCCTGTGGTGCTTCGTCCACAACCCGGTCATCCATTGGATCAATCTCTTCACTAATAACATCGCTTCTGAAACCAGATCGCTTGTTTTGCACCTGCAAGTTGTAATGAACGAACGTTAAGTCCCTCAGTCTTTGTTGCTCGATAGGGTTCCTTCTATCCGTGAGGAGCTTCTCAGCCATACTCCTCTTCAGGCCATACCTAGATGCGCCATCACAGGTTTGGCTCAGAATTCTGACGGCAAATCTTTGCAGCTCAGGACATTGTTTCCCATAGGTACACCACCATTGAGCTGCATTCAAATTTACAGGGGCGTCGAAGTTAAAAACTTAGTTCATGGCCACCTCAATGAAGCAATCAAGATTAGAGGGAAGGGGGTAAAAGGAAACAAAACGAAGGAATAGCCTTTACCTGGAGAAATATTGGTTCTTTTGACAATTGCTTTTCCCTCTTGAAAAGCACCTCTAGCATGTCTATACTCGTCAAGCTGAAATGTTATTTTTAGTTGAGTGCGCTGGTCTGCCACCATACGAACAACGCAACATAACAGCCCAAATGTAACCTCTGGGTCACTGTAGAAATCAGATGAATAGAACAGACATGGGTTCAAATAATAACCAGCTGCATGTAGAGGGCTATGGAGACGCGTATCCCAGATGTCATCTATTGCTGTCCAAAAAGGTGTATAATCTGATTTCTTGTTTTTGAATTCCTTTTTAATTGTCTCTTTTACTTGATCCATGGTTTCATATATGAATCCCACTTGCGGTTTATCTCCCTCATTAACCAAGCAAAGAACACGCAGCAGTGGCACGGTTGCTTTTGAGGCCATCTCAGCTCCACTCCAGAAAGAGTGATCCCCAACCAGATGAGCCACTCGCATTCCCTCCACAGTGGAAGACCAGACTGAGGTCTTCCACTCAAATGAATCAAACATTTCCTCCAAGTTCTTCTTTTCTGATAGAATATTCTCCAAGGTGAAGAAAGGCATAGCCAACTTCATCTTGGAGGGCTTTATCAAGTCGTAGTCATCTATATGATTTCTCATAAGTTTCAAAACTTTTTTATGTCCATAGATGAACTTCGTAATGATCTTTGCCTTTTCCAGTGTTCTTCTGATGGAATCCATTGCCCCGATTTTTTCCAGCATGAGCTCAATGCAATGAGATGCACTCACACACCAGAACACACACCAATATCTTTGCATAAACTGCTCGCCTACAGCCCCCACCCAGCCTACTGTAGAAAAAGCTACAATTTGAACTACGTTGTCAATCCCAACCTCCTCAATAACTCCTTCCAGCAACAACTGTAAGGCATTCACATCATCAATGATAGCTGAAACATCAGCTGAGCGGAGATAAGTTGGACCCCCAGGGCATTCCACAACAAAACTAACCAGGTTGCGACCCTTCTCATCAACCCATCCATCCAGCAAAACACTGCACCCAGTGCTTGCCCATGAATGACTAATCTCGTTCACATATGTTTTTATCTCCTCTACTTCATCATGGAGGATCCACCCTTTCAAATCTTGTAAAGAAGGAACCTTATACTCTGAATGACCATCATCAAGAGTGGCATTTATCATTCTCTGGAAGCTAGGCAAAGTGGAAGCACTGAAATCAAAACCCGTTTCGTAAAAGAATCTGCCAATGCATCTTTGAGCTTGCCTTGACATTACATTTTCCTTTGGTCCACTACTCATGGCTCTTCTTCTATTATTAACTGAAACATGTTCAGTCATATCATCTTCTACCACAGAGTGCATCTCTGCATGCATTCCACTCCCACAACCTGTGGTTTGATTGGCATCCCGCTTCTTACGCTTAGCAGCATTCAAGTCAGGGGAGCAATATCTCTTCCAAGGGAGATCTGGGGGATACAGATTCTGAACTTCATTGTCACGACTCGCTCTTTTATTTTCTAACAACATGCTTCTGAATGATTCCCTCACATTTTCAGCGACCTTTTCACATGGCACTACATCCCCTCGTATACCTCCTACGTGGTACTTAAGACGGGAGAAACCACTCAGTACTTTACCACAGTAATTGCATTGAACTCTTTTCTTTTTCTCATCAAGAGCAGCACCATGATCATGAATATTAATGGACACTTCACCAGCAGTCATCACGCTAAATTTAAGAGAAGAAGGAAATTCTTAAAATTGCACAATCTGAATTTAGCAGAGAGCCCTCAATATGTGCAAAGTGTTCTCAGCAAGCTTCCGCTGCAAATCCACACAAAACAACTCAAGGGAATACAATTGCAGAAATCAATAGACCTGTCAAGTAAAGCCCATTTGGTAAAGCACATAAGAATTTAGACCAAAGAAGAAAATTTTCATCTTTAGACATAAAGGCCTAAACTTTACACATCAGAGAGTGAAAGTAGAAGAAAAAAGCCTTTTGGGGCTAACAATAACTAAGATTAAAGCTTACCCACCAGAAAATATGTACAAATGAGAAGAAACAGCATGGTTTTACACATTCAAGAGACCAAAACAACAGAGAGAGTGGGAAAAAAAAAGGTACCTTTTAGAGTCCAGACTTCGAAAGCTAAGAGAGTGGGAAATACTCACAAAGAAGGAAGACTGAGAATTTATCTCCAAGAATCTATCACTCAGTCGGCTTTTCTTTCATTTGCAGCTTCTCTCTCTCTCATTTCTGCGTGTTCTCTAGTCTGTAACTGTAAAATGGTTTCGACTGAGAATCCCGAGGGCATTGAAGACACGTGCTTGAATCTATGTTGAATTATGTTCTGTCATTAAGCCCTAACCCAACTCCACTCGAATAAGATTAACGCGCCACCAGACCAGTTGATGGAGGTGCTGATGAGGTGTTGCCATTTGGAGGCGCTGCGGTTTGATCATGGCAATTGGCAGGTGCCGTGTGTAACAAACAGCACAAGCGACACTACTTTTTGAAAGAAATGCTAAAATAAGGCCCTTTACTATGCAATATACATAAATAAAACATAGCTAGAATTAACAGGGTGGTTGAATAATCATGTTTATACAGTTACAGACCTGATATATCTTTTGTTTTGGTACATATTTTTTCTTACCAGTTCATCTCATTATAAGCTAGTTCTCCCTTCCTACCTTGTTGGTGAGGCTGGCTTTGTATCCCAATGGCCTCAGAAATCAGAAACGATATTCTTAGACAATGAAACTGAATCATGAGAAGGAACAAAACTGCTAGGAGGAACTCAAGATAGTTAAACCCAAAAGATAACGTTTCTGCAGGCAACGTACTAATTGGAACCAGTAGTTTCACAAGAGTAATTAAATAACTAAAGCAATACTAACATCCATTGAGAAATGACCCCTCAAGGATCCCATCCCTTCCCTTGGTTGCCTGCCTGCATTATTTATGTCCAAGGAGAATTAAAAATTAGTGATGATGTTGAGAGATCTTCATTTGATTCCCTTTTGATACGATATTGCCACCCGCATCCCCTAGCAGTCCCTGTTTCCGAGATGGCACTAGCATTATATAGGTGCAGGATTGACAAGGATCAGCCACAGCTAACAAAATTAGATGCAATGGTTCGATTGCTTTCTCTTTTTTTTCTTTTCAGTTGCATGGGATTAGCACCGAACTAAAAAGTTAGGTCCGAATGACTTGTATGAAGCTCGGTATGGAAGGAACTAGTTCACTTCAAAATGGTGGGAAACTTACCAGAAAGTAGTGCCTGTGAGAAAGCCTGCAATGATAATAGACACATCAAGCCTCCAGCAGCATCAAGCCCATATCGTACATAAATAGGTGGCCCGAGGCGTTGCCCGCATGACACCACAAGCTAGATTAGATTTTTTTTGAAAAATATCATCTAAATATTATTAAAATATATCAATATTTTATTTGATAATAAAATAAAAATTAAATAAGAACAAAATATTCTTAAAAAAAAATAGATTAAAGCTCAATTACGAGCAAATTAAGCACTGAAGAACAGACCAATCAGAAAATAAATTTTAAAAAGGAATAAAATAAATCGATTGGAGTCGGCATGCTAAATTCGTAACCTCGTCATGAAACTAAAATAATCATATATGAAAGAAATTGAATAAAACAATAGAGGTCAGCTTTCAAGTAAACTAAATAAAGGCGAAACTGGTAAAAAATCAATTAAAAAATGTCAAAAAAACTCGAATTGATCCGGGTTAACTTGATTAACCCATGACCCGAGATATGAGATCGGGATAAAATTGAAAGGAAAGTAAAAAAAATCACTAAACTCAAGGTCCAATAACCTAATGTCGATAGATAAAATTGAAAAAAAAATAATTTAAAAAAAAAAAGCTAAAAAAAACCGAAGTCAAATCAAGTTAATCTTTGAAACTCGTGACGTAGGTAATAAGACTGAGATTATTCCATATAAAGCAAACATAAAAAAATCATGAAGCAAAATTCTCAATCATCCAAGTATCGAGTGATGAAATTGAAAAAAAAAATCAAAATTCTCAATCATCCAAGTATCGAGTGATGAAATTGAAAAAAAAAATCAATCTTGAAAATGATTAAAAAAACAAAATAAATAGCAATAAAAAAAACTAGAACCAAATATAATATAAAAAATAAATGAAATAAAACAATGAGGGATGGAATTGAAAAACTAAAATAAATCAAGAAAAAGATAAAATAAAATAAAATAAAATAATAGTAATCAAAAGAATGATTATCAAATTGAATACAAAAATTAAATGAATTCAAATGTTGAGAAATGAAAAATAAAATCAACTTTTAAAAACATTATAAGCAAAATAAATAGCAATCAAAATGATGAAAATTAAAATTGATATAAATACAAACTAAAAAGATACATTTAGTTTTTAGAAGGGCAAATACAAAACTTGAAACAATAATAATAAAAAAAAAAAAAAGGAGAAGAAAATAGCTTGAGCCACACTTTCTATCTTCTATCAAAACACACTCCACTACTTGAAAGATCTAGGTAGGGGTGATTATTTTCGGTTCGGTTTGGTTTTTATCAAAAAAAACAACCAAACTGAATTTTTTAAAAAAAAAACTGAAACCGGGTCAAACCGATCGGTTTCGGTTCGGTTCGGTTTTTAGGGCAAAAACCGGTTTGCAACCGGTTTTTCTCGGTTTTGGCTCGATTTTTTCGGTTTGGCTTGGGTTTTTTTTCCGGTTTCGGTTTTTTCGGTTTTCTGCTTATAAAACCGAAACCGAACCGAACCGGCCGGTTTTTTCAAAATTTTAATCAGTATTTTTTTTCGATTCGGTTTTTTCAATTATTTTTTTTCTAGTTTTCTCAGTTTAATCAGTTTTTCGGTTTTTTTACTTATCCCTAGAGCCAGGTGCAACCTCTCATGTGCCGCCCGAAAAATATGAGTGTATCTCACATGTTGATGTATATGTTGCATACGATAGCTACTTTTAATTTTAAAATTATATTTTATATTTATTAAAATATCAAATTATCTATAATCAACTAAAAAAACCATGTTCAAAATAGGAAAAAAAAAAAAGCAACAGATTGCGTTTATGCGAGAAACATATTACAACCCATAATAGTTAGCGCTCAAAGTTACCATGGCAGCAACCAGGGATATCTAACAGGCTCCAGCAATTCGAAATGCTAGTTTTTCGTTTGATTCAAACAGCTAAAATGTCAAGAGATACAAATCAAGCAACTCTCAATTCAATTATACTATTTTACAAGGGATTGAAGGCCTACAAGACTTGTATTATCTTGGAAACTTCCGAACAATAGAGACCACCAAGTACTGGTAGCCGCAGCAAGGCCAATGTTGTTATACAGGAGGATCTTCAACCACGGCATCTTCTGATGCTGATTCTGACTTTTCTTCAAGACGGATCCTTTTCTCGGATGTTTGTTTTTCAAAATTATCACTGTCAGCTGCTTTATGCTTTGATGAAGGCAGGGGTGATGACAAGTCAGTTTTAGACTCAGCAACAGCTGACGGGGAAGGAGGTGGCAGCTCAGAATCTTTAGGTGGATTGGTTGATGCTGACAAGCTTTTGGGAGAAAGTAAGGCACTGCCAGCATTCTGCTGCTCTATTATCTTTTGCAAATACCTAGCATGTTCCTCTATCCGTAACTGCAGAGTTCTCTGTACCTGCGTAAAGAATATAGGAACAAAGAACAAGTTATCCCAAAGGGGAAGATCAAAGATCTGCATTCAATGCATGTCTATGGAAATTATGAGAACAAATCCATACACCACAAAGAGGACTGATCTGCTTGTATGAATAAAGGTAAAAGCAAACTTATCCCCAGCCCAGGTCAAAATCTTGTTCGAGAAATTGCCTTAAAGCTGCATTTATATTGTCCTGTATATTCTAGTTTGAGATCCGATTCTTCATTAAAACAAAACAAATAAGTTATTTTCGCCATCAAAGTAAGTTTACAATGAAAACTCAGACATGACACTACAAGAATTAGTTTACAACAGGGAATATTGATCTGCTCGTATGAGGGAAGGGAGGACAAAAGCAAACAAGGAAGAGGTTCGGGAAGGGAAGGATGAACAACTACAATGAGGTAATGGCCTCAACCCAAAGCTTTCCCCAAAAGTAATCAAGCGATTATTTCAGTGTTGTCCTGACAACGAGGAAAGAAGAATGGATAGTCCCAGGACCACAGAGAATAAAGTATATTTATGGGATCACCTAAGAGAGAAAGAAGATAGAAACCAAACGGTAGTCACAAGTGAGGTGCATAACATACCTCAAGTTGTTCATGTAGCTGCTTCTGGACTTCCATTTGCATGCGAAGAGCTTCAGTGATTTGAATTGTCCTAGACATGAAAAGAGGGTAAAATTTCTACACATTGTTTGACAGAACAAAATGCCAAGATGTCCACGTGAAATTGATAAGGCAAAATAGACTAGTACTAACCCTTTTTTCTTCACATCACCGTCAATGTTGATTGAAGCCACTTTCTTTTCTTCAGAGCAAGAAGCTTTCTTCTCTGTACAGAAAGGGGGGAAATCTCAACAATTCAGAAAGAAAATTGGAAAAAAAAAATAATTATCCTTGCATGCATATATAAAAGCAAAAACAGATCAAAGAACCCACAAAAATTGCCATTTAACTATAGCACATAATCAACAATGGCACAGAATCATGCACATATTGAGTTATTCCTTAAGAGGATTTTGGTAATGATGATGATGGCAATGATAAGCATGACTTCTGTAAGATTATGGATTCATCACCTTCCTTCTTTTCCGGCAAATACTTGGCAAGTCGGTATTTCTGAAAAACAAAAAACAACAAGGGAAGGTAAAAAACTTTACAATTAAAGCATGCGCAACTAAGTTCACAATGACTAATTCAGATTGGATGGACAAGTCTAAATATAACATAGATTGAATACCTGTAAGTGGCTTTTCACATGATAGATGGTCAAACCTTTAACGTTCATAAGCTTTAACACACCCTTTGGAGTAGCCTCTACATTTTAAAGCAACAATGAAACCTTATATATAAAAATAAATCCAAAGAGCCCGTTGAGGTGTTGTCATGGTTCAAATAATTCAGTGGTTCAAGCCTCCTATCACAATAGAGACCTTTGAATGAAAAGAACAAAGCCTAAATCTTTTGGTAGAATAGGCAACACAGGTTACTCACTTTCAGCCCCATCAAGCTTATTGACAGCCTCTACAAAGCGTTCGTGAAGCTCAGGCGTCCATCTCATCCTTGGCTTGTGTGCAGTGGATGAACCAGGGGAAGGGTGGCTTGAAAGTGCGTCAACGGAAGGAGAATCCTGGTTGCATGCGAATCCTGTGGCTGGTTTTGATGAAGTTTCATGAGTTCCATATATTTCCTAGAAAACAGATCCAAAGAGAGGCATAAGTTAGTAGAAGATGATGCAGCAGTCCATCATAGGCGTGTCTAAATGTAAAAAAAGTAAAAAAGGACCCTGTTTGCTGCATTCAATTCGGAGAACTTGCATAAAAAAGAGAAAATCTATTTATTTATTTTTTAAAACTGCAGAAAATCTCATCTTAAGTCATCCATTTTTCTTTAATTAGCAGAAAAGCATGTAGTCAACCAACAGAACCCAATATTGATTTAAGATATTGATAGGGGGAATACTCAATCTATTCAATTCTAACTATAATGAGTACAAACACCTCGAGAATTTCTTTTTTGGTCCTATCTTATCAACTTTAAGGTGTGTGAAGTTTGGAAAGAAAATAGACCCTTAAAATATAGATGATTCCTCTGGTTGACGATACAATTACAGTACAATAAAAGTACTTTCAGTGCATTCAACATAACCAGAATCTGATTGATGATTGCTATAATCCACTTACATCAAGCCCGGGGTTTTCTCCATGGTCTGTGATAGCTATTTCAAGTTCGTCAGACAAAAATTGCAGCTCCAATTGCTCTGTTAGTTCTAAATTGCCACCTGTATAGTTCATACCATGAAAACTACCCTCAGAAGCATTTCCAGACAAATTAAGAAAGTCTTTCATAAAAGCATCTGAATGCTCCTCGTCGCACTGATTGCTTAAATCCTCACTGAAAAGCAGAGGAGATTTTGTTGAATCAGTGGCAGAAACGGAGTGGCTGTATGTTGGAGGATGTGGGAGAAACGGCAAATTTCCAAGCTGTCGATTAGTTTCAGAGATCGATGAAGATGACAGGTATAAACTTGTACAGAAGACAGAAGAGCGTTGAAATGTGCTCTTAGAACTTTGGACATGGGAAGTAGGGGAAAGAGGGCTGTCTGGTCCAAATTTCAGACAACACATTTGATGTTGGGCTGTAGAAAGTTGCATTTTACTTGGAGAACCGAGAGATTCTGTCCGTATCAACGGGGATGGGCGTGGAGAAGAAGATTCACCTGTCAATGAAGTTTGACAATCTGATTTGCTGCTAGAAGAATTCTGGATTGGAAATAAGGTTGTGCAAAATGGCTGTGTGACTCCTTTACTTGTCTCACTTTTTGTTACCGATACGACAGCATGCTGATTCATGATGATAGCCCAAACTTCATCTACCTTTCAAACAATCATATACCATACCCCACAATCCGGGAGAAAAGCTTTACGGATGGAAACGATAGAACTAGAGATGCAGGGTTGGAATTTTAGTAATGTTTATGTCCGGAACACTTTTCTCTCTTCGATCAGCACTGGGGTGTTACATTTCTGTAACAAAAATTAGCTTCAGAAATCGTATGTTTATGATTGTAAGCTCATTCCAGTAACAAGATCTGCCAATCAGTTATCTGCTAAATTTTACAGGCAGTTAAGCCACATGATCCACACAGATCTTGAAGTGGATGCATCTCCATGAAGTCTCTAGCTAAATCAATAGCAAACAATTTTCTGCTGAGAAACCTGCAAACCAGACAAGCAGTGCATCGATCAACACTAGAACAAAAAAACTGTATACAAGTTATAAAACAATGCAGCCACTAGACTGTTAAAAACCCATGAGAATCCATTTTTCCTAGCTTAGCAGAGACATTTATAGAGTTCTGAATTGTTATTTGATGGGCAATCGATTATATAGCATAGTTATAGAACAGTAATTTAAACACGGACAAAATAGCCACATCAGTAATTAGCAAGTACAGCATGCCCAAGCTGCCTCCAAGTTACAGGGCATAGTACAGTTCCATCACGAAATAATATCTAGAATCACCTGTACATCAAAGACCAACAACAGACTCATTATAGGAGCCCACCATAAGACTTCTAAGCATCGGAAATTATTTGTCATTGTGAACTCCTACCAGAACCCTAAACTAAAACAACCAAGTATATTGGTACTACATTAGACAAGGAATTAAGACTGAATAGGAAGAAAAAAACTAAGCAGCAGAGCAATCTCGGCTTTTCTGCTGTCCTGAGTTCTATGATTACACATCCACAACTAAGGTATCTCAAGTATCATGTCCTTTTCAGACATCCTCCCTCCATAAGGATTCTTGTCACACTAATGTAAGCATCTCCAGCACCAGCACGGTCCATAAACTGGTTGCAGAAAAAAACTAGAAAGGGTTCTCCAAAGGATTTTGTATGGACACATTCCAAATCCTTTGAGAATGTCTCTATTAAAACCAATTTGTGATAATAGTTAAGGACAACATACTCCAAGTCCTTGCTTTAATTTGCTTGAAAATTGGAGATGTTAATGATTCCTCACTTTGACAAACACGAGCCTGTTACCTGGACATTTGTAACAGCACACGACTGACAGATGAATAAAACAGACACCGGTCACTGTAGCATTGGCTACAGTGACCGGTGTTGCTTGGCCCCTGCCACCAGCATAATCAAGGCGCCTCGGCTACTACCACTGCCAGCCTATAAAGTGAAGAGCATTAGCCCCACCCCCAACCAACTCAGCCACCACCAGCAGACTTCCCAGCTCAAAGACAGTCGCTAGTTTTACTTTGCCTCTTCACCAGCATAAAACACTTTTTTTTGTTAAATTTCATTTCAGATTGTAGCAAACACAGCAACGACAACCTGTATCGTTATCGGTATCTGTTAAAGCTTAAATCCCATGACAACTGCCACTAAACAAGCACGTAGGAACCAACTCACCAAGCTCCAACACAGTTTTTAACTGCGACTCTGAGCAAAACCGCCACCTTCTTCTCCACCATGTCAGCATATACCAAAAGCTTTAAAATTATTTTATATTTCTTATTTAGTTAAGATAAAAGGACAGACCTAAATATTAACCTGATAGACATGTATCAATAAAACAGACCCCCAACTTTCTCACACCACTAAAGATAAGAAAAGATTTCTTCTTCTAAAACAATAACTCAAAAACCAAAATAAAAAAAGCATAAACACTCAAAATGAGAGAAACCCAAATAGAATTAAACTCATATAACAGAAAAGGAATTCAAAAGGGCACCAATTAATAAGCAAGAAAAAAACTCACAAAGACAGAGTTGAAAGACAAAATGTCATGATAGTGAGTCATACACGTAGAAGAAATCAGACAAAGAATCCTCAAAAGCAGGTGGTAAGATTCCATGCATCCATCTATGTCACAAGCAAGAAAAAGAAACGTTCATCAAAAAATCACCTGAGATTATGGGATCTTTTTTTCTCTCCTGTTTTCGTTATGCTTGCTGAAGGAAGAAATTAAGACGGACTGACAGATATACAAACAACAATGTTAAGGCGCTTTGAATCTAACGTTGTATTCTGTCCTAGGGAGAGAAAAAAAGGATACAAAACACAGGCTAAACTAGAATCCTAAAGAAACTGGAGGCAGGGGTGAAGTATTTGAGAGAGATTTGGCTGCGGGGAATCAGTTTTTAAGTGGAGAAAGAAACAACAAGTTGAGATGATGATTGATTGCCTTGTGGAGATTACAGAGGTTCACAGGCCGTGGGAGTGAGTGAGATACACGCACCAATGGCAGGTGAATCCTGGTGGTCTGTCTTTTCTGAAGTGGGGTTTACCTGTGCCTGTGGGATCTTTATTCCATCATCTAAAATTAGAAACTTTTTGTGAGGCTTAGCTGAGCTCATCACCATCCTCTTGATTTCACTGTGTTGTTGTGTTTTGTACTTCGTGTGTCGCTCTATCTTTTACTGCTTCCCCCTTTGTTGGACTCACCTATCTCATCCTCGTCTACTTCCCATTGACATCTGCCATTTTCACTTCTTACCACTTTGTTGCTATCCTTTTTACTTTTTCCATGAGTGCAAAAAAATCTGTCTGTCCAGTAACTAAGCAATATGTGATTTTTTTTTATTTTTTATTTTTGCTGAATAAAGATATATTGGGGCAGATTGTATGGCAATCGAAATTAAGGTTTTTTTTAGTACCTTTTAAAAACATGCTTTCTATATTAATTTCTTGTATATTTAGAAAGGCTTAATAAATTATTCTAGATATTAGGTTCAAGATTTAATTGTTTTTTAAAAAAATAGCAATTGTCGCTGATTATCAAGGGGATATTTGGTTTGAAGGTATGGTTGATTTTTTTTACGGTATTCATATAAAAAATATATTTTTTTTTTATTTTTGTGAGGTGTAGTTTGTGTTTTAAGAGGATTATATTTGTACCTCTGAAAAAAACCACCACACCTATAAGCGACATACACTAAGTTAAATCCCTTATAGTTATAAGTTGTGGTTATATTAAACATGATTTTTGCAGATTGATTTAAGCTATTTTTTAAAACTTTTAATTAAATAAGGTCATCAGCATGTTTGATTATAAATAACTTATAATTTAAATTAAAAAATTGTTATAAAATTGAGTCAATTTTTTTATTTAATTATATTATTACGTAGTGTATACTACATGCATTTGTTCTTGACTTATTCTTACCATAAATCATTCATGAAAAAATAATCTTTAAATTAAGAAATTGTAGTTTAAAACCTACGATAAAAGAATTATAAAAATCTTATAGTCTAGACAAATAAGATTGGAGTGATTAGGAAGTTGTATGTAACTTGTGTTTTATTCAAATTGATTTAATTTAAAAATATATTTTTATAAAGTAAAATTACTTCGCTCATTTTATAATTAATTTAGTTGTTTTACACTTATCCTTCGTGTTATAAAGAATTAGAATTTATAAATGTAAAATAGATTAAATTATATAAAGGTATGTAATATAAATTATTACCCGTTTAGCAAGATTTAGAATATAAATTTTAATTCTTGAAAACACTGCAAAAATAAACTAAGGTATTGTTTTCCTTTCGTAAATTAAACTATTTTTGGAAACCCTACGGCATGCAGTACTGTGATGTACGATTTACAGCAGACAAAATAAATTCATGGTTTGACCTTAACACCACCGGTGAATCTCCCACGACGACGATAAAAGTATTCCTCCTTGACCGAGGGCGCCAGGCAAGCGAATTACTACGTGGCCTTTCCGATCTTCCATGAATTCATTATATTAAATAAAACACATAGCCGATCCATAAATATAAAAAATTAAAAGAATCAAATCAATATTTTTTTTTTATAAAAAAATTCAAGAAATAAATAACATGTTGACGATTAGATTTTAATCGGGTCAATGGATCAACTTAAATTTTAAAACAGGCCAATAAATTATATTATATTTTTATTTATTTAAACCGATCTAAATTCTAAATCAACCCGTTACGATATTCTAGATTTAACAACCATGGTTACATTTAAAGTTATCAGACCACGTGTATTCCTGCCATGACATGGTCGGTCTCGGTAAATCAAATAGCTAGATAGATCCAAGGTCTTCTTCACGTGAAAACATCACAGTTTCTTACATCGCTGGACTGTACTCGATTCAGATATTTTCTTAGATTTTTTTAAAATAATATTTTTTTATTTTTTAAATTTATTTTTAAAAACACTCTTGAAATATTAATGCAAACAGTACGTGTATCCAATGATGATAACGATGATCAAAAGCGATACGCAATTCCAAAAATGATTAAAAAAAGAGATGTGGGCCCCGTAACATTTGTTTTCTAACCCAAGAAACGTCGACAAGCAATTGCCACTTGTTAGTTACTTCTATTATTGATTATTGATTAGACTGATGGTAAATATTGTTGAGGTTGTTTTTTAAATTATTTTTTATTTAAAAATATATTAAAATAATATTTTTTATTTTTAAAAATTATTTTTAAAATTAACATATCATTTTAAAATATTAAAAAAATTTAATTTTTAAAAACACTTTTAAAACACAAAAACAACGTGAACTTCTTTATCAACTTATCTAATTAATACCCAAAATCACACTCTTAACTGGCTTCAATCGCTCACTCCTCCATGCTCATTTCTTGACCGTTCCTAGGTTCCCTCGTCATCGCCAGTGCCTGTCTCTGATTGGTGTCACCTCCAATATACCAGCTCCCACTCCCTCTTATTTTATTTGTTTTTTTTTTTTGAAAATGTTTTTAAAAAGATTTAAATTTCTTTATTTCTAACCGATTATTTTTTTAAATATTTTTAAATTATTTTAACATACTAATATTGAAATTAAATTTTGAAAATATAAAAATATTATTTTAATGTATTTTTTTTAAAAAAATCATTTTAAAAAACATAAAGTGTAAATACTGTGTACGGGGTTCGGCATATTAGACCCCACAAACGTATATAAATATACTTTGTTTGATCGAATTATTAAAAAAGAAGAAGAGAGGAATCCTTGAACGAGATTCAATGCGGCTAGATGGAGGGAAGAAAGGAAATAAATATTGGCATGCTCATGCTCATAGTGCCATGTCCGTAACAATCACTAAAATAGTTTTTTTTTTTTTTTTACTGTATCATGATTCCAGCTTACCATTTCGCATGTCATCAAGGGTTGAAATAATGATTTTTTTAAAAAAATCAATTTGGTTTTGGAATTTTTATTTTGTATAATTTAGTTTTTTTAATTAAAATTATAATTTAATTGTATTTTTTTTAGGAGGGATAATTGAGTTGAAAGACAAAAAAAACTATAATGAAAAAAACAAGGGAAATAGGCGGCTTTGGAATTTGTTTTAAAATTTCATTATATCAAACTTCTTTTTTTTCAGTCTTTGTTTTGGGAGGAGAGAGAGAAAGAGAAAGAGACTTGTCAGATTCCGATCTAAAAAGAGACACTTGTTGTTGACAACGATTCTAACCACTAAAACAATCATTTTTTTAGTATCAAGTGGTTCCATATGATAAAAAGAGTTTGAACTAAGTGTTTTTTTTTTCTTACTTAAAAGTGCTTAAAAAATAGATATCAGCTCGAAAAAAAATTTTGTTTCAGGTTGATTTCGGGTTTTAAGGTATTTTTTCAGCCACCACAGTAGCTGGAATTTAGAAATTCAGACAACGTATCATCTATTTTTTTAAAAAAATTATGTAGTCCACCCTATTGACTTAAAAAATAAAAAAAGGCCCGCGTGCGGCCCATTTCATAATGGGTCAAACACTTAGTCTGGCTTACCAGGCCTGGTAGTGCCTGACCTCATTCTTTTTTTATTAGTAATACCTCTTTTATATGTGCTTTTTTACGTTATTTTTAAGTTTGTGTTTTAATCAATACCCCTCTTAATGATTTTTTTTTGCCTAGCATTTTTTTAAATGGTGTTAATTTTTAAATTATACTGGGTGTATTTAATTTTTGAGGAGGTTAGTATGATTCATTTGTAGTTTTTTTATATTTTATATAAATTAAATTAATTTTTTAAAATAAAAATGTTTTATTTTTTAGAATAATTTAAATATATGTGTCATTGCATAATATTTTGTTTCATTTTATCAACCCGATAACTTCTGTTAATGTGGGTTTTTATTACAAATTTATTATGATAAACAAATTTATCAAACTCAATTGGGTAAATAATCCGTGTTATAATACTAAATATCTTGATTTATATTTGTCTCTTGTTTTTTATAGCTTTGATTCTATTTATTGTCAATTTTTTATTTATTGAATTATCCCGACCTCGCAACCTAGGAGGTGAGATAGACATGTAATCTAGACATATCTCATGTTCAGGTCATGAGTTTCACGTGTTAACCCAGTTTTGCCCGGGACAATATTTATTTATTGTTCTTAACTCATTTTTATTATATTATTAAATTAATCAAGATTCAATGTTCTTATCAAATTTCTCTTACTTCTTAAAAATCATAATGGTCTCCTAAATCTTTTTTTTGTTTTTTTTTTTTTTTGTTTCGATCCGCTGCATCAAGCAAGCCATTAATCTATTAATATAAACTAAAAGATGTGGTTCTTTTACTATGCACCACATAAAAAAACACTATTCATTTAAAAAGTGTATGTTTTCCTTTGTTTTTTTTAACCTACATTTCCTTTTATAATTTTATACTTTAATATTTAGTTTATTGGAGATCATGCTTCATAATTTATTATAGTTTGCTTTATACATGGTTAGTTCTATCTCGTAACCTGTGTCATAAGTTTTACAAATTGAATCAATATTTTTTTTTCTTACATGACATTTTTTTCAGGATAGATCTTCTAAGATTTGGATTATACATCCACATATATTGGATATTATATATATATATATATATATATATATATATATATATATATTGGATGTATGTCCAAAAAGCAAAAGAAAGATTAAGAAAGAGAAGGTGGGGTGTGGAAAATGGGAGGGCATATATAATGGAGACATAGCTCATGGAGGGTGGGAATGGGCATGGAAGGGGCGAGGGGTAAACCAACGTGTCACTTTCACCACTCTTTTTGTGGTATCAAATTGATGAAAGGTGGGGTCTCTGGGCATTTCTCCTTTTCAGGCAGGCAGTGGGTCCCAGGATTGGGGGACCAATCATCTTCATTTTTTCTTTCATTACATATTTTCATATCATAAGATTCAGAACAAACTCCCAACGTCGATGACGTAACCATCCAGGTTTGGTACTAACACTAATATTTATGCTCTTTTTATTTTTAAAAAAATAAATCTACAGAGCATAATAATTTGATTAATGATATAGATTAAACATTATAATAATATAAAATATATAAATATAATCACCCGAAAAAAAAACCAGCTAATTCTAGATACTACTGATATTTCTATTCAAATTACAAAATTTTACTATTTTTTATGTATTTATTTACAGGTTAATTCTGTATACACGTACGGATAACAAAGAAAAAAACAATAAGATTAGGTGATAAATTATTTGATGTCTATAAAAAATTAGTATAAGCTAAAAAATAAAAAATTATTAATCACTAAATTCTTGTTATTTATATAAAATTATAAATTCTTCCTATAAATGTTAATCTATATATAGTGATGGTTTTTTTTTAAAAAAATAGGCGTCACATCACTTCCTTCTGTGTCGTTGATATAAATTTCTTTTGAAAACTGTGCATATTATATCGATTAATTATTAATTATCATGCCCCGTCACTGTCAAAAAATAAATTAAAAACTAACTACGGGGTCATATGAAGAATCATTATCTTTGACAATAATGATTATTTCTGATGACAATTTTTTTATAAACAAAGGAAAAAAAAGGAGGTAAAATCATGGATTATCTGTGAGGTTGTATGAAAAACAATCATGAATTATTTATGCTCTTATTTCTTTTATAATTTCTCTTTCTTTTTTTTGTGTGGTGAATTATAGGTTAGGCTGCCAGATCCATGAGAGGGCGATTTGATGGTTGTTCACGTAGTGTTGGTTGACTCGAGCAAGAAGTCTAAGAGTATATTTGGCAATGTATTAGCAGTTGCTTTTCAAATAGCTTTTCGTGCTGAAATACATGCCAATGATGTTTTTTTATTTTTTAAAAATCATTTTTGACATTAGCACATCAAAACGATCCAAAAAGTACAAACCGCACTCAATTTTAGCAAAAAAAAAAAATTTCAAAATTTGATGAAACGCAGTTACAAACGCAATGCCAAACGCTCTCTAAATGTCTAGATTTTTTTTATTTTTTAGGCTTGTATCCATAATTCCTTCGTTATTTAACCAGGGTGTCATTTACCTCATCTATAACCTTCGCTATGCCATGATGTTCTTTAAGCCCATTGAGATGGGCTTCAGGTGGTTGGGTTAAGCCTGGTGTATGCTAGTCAGTCTAGTCCGGCCCAGCCCAAGACTTGACCCAGAAAATATTTGTCTGGTTTTTGGCTGGATAAATGACAGGGAGAAGAGGGATAAAAGAAAAATTATTACATACCAAGGTGTTAGAAAAAAGAGAGAGGATGGGTTCCTTATTTTTTCCAATACACATCACAATTTAAACATTCCATTTTTATTTTCAAAGGAGTTTTGTGTCTTTTTGGAAGATACATTTTGTTGTAGGAGGTTTCTTGATGAAAATTACTTTCCCTTGTTTCTTTTTTTTTTTCTATTTAATTTAAAAAATTAAATAATATGTTTAATAATTTTACTTCTTGTTAATAACCATGACGAGAAAAGGTAACATAATATATCATGATAGATTTTTACTAAAATAAAAAAACATTTTGAAATTAGTGATAGAAGACAGCCCATTAAAAATATATTCTAAACTCAAGTTCATGCATTAAACTATAGAATATTTCAAAAAAAATCAAAATTTATGCATCATATTAAGAAATAAAATTATTATGAAAAAAAGGGATTAGGTGGATCTCTCGTCTCCTCAAGTAAAATCCTCCTATTTTTAATTTAACAAATCTGAAGAAAAATATAAAAAATCAAGCCCACGAGGATGGACGAGAGGAAACCGAAAAACAACCAAGTATTTAAGAACAAAACATGAGAAATGGCCGAAGAAAAACAGAGAGAGACCCCAAACCAAACATTAGAGCAACTCATCCTCCTCCCAGTTCCTCCTGGTTTAAGGGAAGGAGGGAAGAAAGACAGTAACATTAAAAAAACAACAACAGCAACAAGGTTAGGTGGGATCCATCCCACATACGCATAGTATAATTACATCGTCGGGACAACCAGCACAAGACGACGTCAACGCGAGCCTTTAGAAAACAGGAGGGGGAATTGAGAAGAGTCAAACTCAAACCCCACTAAGCCTGGAAATCTTGCATAACAAAACAAAGAACACCCCTATCATTCCCTGCCCACCTCGAAAGATTAAACTTTTCTTTTATCTTTTATTGTTTGGCTGTGAATCACAAGATAAAGTTTCGTTTTTTTTTTTTTGATTGATTGATTAGTTTGACAAGATGAGCAAACAGGTACGTAAGACATTAAAAGTTCTCTCATCGAGGGCCATCTGTATCTCTATCATTCCTCCTTTCTCCAGTCCACACGACGTCTTCTTTGACTCCTATCACTTATGCTTGGAATTGCTTGTTTCAGCCTCACAAGAACAAACTCCATTTAGAAGAACAAGAGGATAGGTCTGCATTTATCAAGGTCTGTTCTTCCTTCTCCCCATTTATACATCTGGGTGTAAGTTCTTGTTTCATTTTCTTAAAGAACAGACTTTGCATTGCTTGACTTTGATGCAACAGATCTGTGGTATCTACCTCATCGAGAAGAAACCTGTGATTTAGCTATTAGTCATTTATATTTCTTGTTAATATGCAGCCAATCAATCCTATATTTATCGTTTTGTAATTTATTGGTTTGAAGAAACCTGTGATTAAAAATGGTGACTCTTTGTTTTTTTTGAAATGTTTTATGATAAGTTTGCCTATAATATAACATTATGTGTCGTATACATGCATGTGCTTTTCATGATTTGCTTAGGATGCACCCAGAAACTGGATGAGACATGGGAAGTTTCTACTTTCTTTTTTCTTAATTCAATTTTCTTATGCCTTGAATATTCTGGAGGCCATAATCTGCTGAATTTGATTGCAAAGTTTGATTCTTGCTCAAAGGAACATACAAAATTTTCAAAGCTTGATAGTATTTAGATTAGTGTCTTCAAATCATTTTCAACATCTTGATCTATGTGGTCTTAAGGTGTTTTCAATCATAATATACAACTATCAATTTAGCTGCAAAAGTTCCTAATGTTTGTATTAATTAGCTTAGTTTCTTAATATTCTTAGATGACAGATGGAGGTCCAAGGTATACTGTTGATGACGCTATTCTGGCCATGGGGTTCGGAAAATTTCAATACTTTGTGCTTCTCTATGCTGGCATGGGCTGGGTTTCAGAAGCCATGGAGATGATGATTCTGTCATTTATAGGGCCAGCAGTTAAGTCTGATTGGAATCTTACTTCTCAGCAAGAGAGTTTAATAACCAGCGTGGTTTTTGCTGGCATGCTGGTTGGAGCATATTCATGGGGTGTAGTTTCAGACAGATATGGAAGAAGGTGGGCTGCATTTCTATGTACCGCCCTTTCTTTACCCAAAGCTCATAATAATTATTCACATAACTTGAAGATGATTCTGCTGTCATTATATTGATGACTATGCCAGAATCCCTACGCATTTTGATTGAGAGTCACGCATGGATAGCCTTGATGAATTAGTTGAATGAACTTTTGAAGAATAGGATAAAAGGAGCCTTGTAGTTTGATCGACTCCTGCAGCTCTATCCAGTGCATGGTCATATCCCACGGAGTGATATTAAGTAGCATCGCTAGGAATCACTTCAAAAAAGAAAATAAATAAATAAATAAAAGCAGCTTTACTAGAACATGATGATGCTCAAAAAATTCAAGGTTTCAATATCCATTTAGCTTTTACATAGAAAGGGGTTGAATCTTGATGTATTTCAAAAATCCAAGTTTCTGAACACTTGGTATGAAGCTGAAGAATAGAAGCTTTTAACAGATCTATTGTCACCTGCAACTGTGGTTTTTGTGACTATTCTTCTTTTGACAAATTATGTTTGCTGTGCCTCTTTTGCGAGCTACTGCTGCAATCTTGTTTTGTGTTTTCTAGTTTCTCAAACATGCTCTATTGTTTTTTTTTTATCGTATTCTTCAGGAAAGGTTTCTTGGTTACAGCAATAATTACTTCTGGAGCTGGTTTTCTAAGTGCTTTTGCCCCAAATTATATTGCATTGCTTGTTTTTCGTTGCCTGGTTGGTCTTGGTCTCGGGGGTGGTCCTGTACTCTTTGCTTGGTTTTTAGAGTTTGTACCAGCACCAAACAGAGGAATGTGGATGGTGATTATCTCAGCATTCTGGACATTTGGAGCAATCTTTGAGGCTTCACTGGCCTGGGTATGCTTATGATTTCTCTATCATTTTTGGTTTCTTGTTCCAAATTTCTTTGTTGGTTTAAAATAGTCAACAACCTTCAATCTCAGGTTATGTGTGGTTGGTGAAAACGATTTTATATTGGTGTGATGTGTTTCACATACCAACATATGATAATTAGTACTAGACTTCCAATGATGTATGCCTTTGTTTTTATTTATTAGTTTCTGTTGCATGAGCCAAAATATGTATTGATTGGGATTTGGGATTTCAAGAATTCTGAGATTGTGAAACTTTCTTGCGTTACTCTAATGGCCATTATGAAGTGTCACTTGATGCTATCATTTGCATATCTGTACCTCTTATTCTGGAATTATCCCAGAACATACTTGTGTTTTATTTCTTATTGTGTTGTTGTTGCCCTTTATGTTTTCCAGTGAAGTCCATAAAATAGTTCTGTTTTTTTCTTTTTCCTTCATCATGTAATCTGTGCTACATTACTGGAAAATGGTTTCATCCTTATTCTGTCCCTTCGCAGATTATCATGCCTAGATTAAATTGGAGGTGGCTACTGGCGGTATCCGCTTTGCCTTCATTCTTTCTCCTTATATTTTATGTCATGACACCAGAATCACCTAGGTATTTCTGTTTGAAAGGCCAAAAAGGTGACGCCCTTAGAGTTTTGGAGAAAATAGCCAAACAAAATAGGAAAGAATTGCCTCTTGGTGCTCTTGCTACCGATAATGAGATTGAGCTACAGGGAAAGAATATTCCTATAGAAGGCATGGTTTCACTGCCAGCAAGTAGAGATGGAGATGTTGCTCCTCTTCATCCTCCTCCTAAGTGGAAGGATTCTGACATGGGGGTCCTAAAATCTCTGTTATTGCTTATTTCACCTAAATTAGCTAGGTCAACCGTGCTTTTATGGGTGGTATTCTTTGGGAATGCATTTTCATACTATGGCCTTGTGTTGCTGACAACTGAGTTGAACAATAGGAACAACACGTGCAATCACACTAAAGCGCAGTCAGATAAGTCTTCTGCTGTTGATTACAAAGAAGTCTTCATCACTAGTTTTGCAGGTGAGTTTTCACAGCAATTACAGCAGTGTTTTTATTTTTACAATAAATCTGATTTTGCAATCTCTCCAAGGAAGCTTAATAGCATCTAACTTTTATTTGGCTCAAGAGTTTCCGGGGCTCATTGTGTCAGCTCTCATAGTTGATAGGATTGGTCGTAAACTTTCAATGGCGGCTTTGTTCTTTGTGGCCTGCATCTTCCTGCTACCACTGGTAGTCCATCAGTCACCAAGGATAACAACAATTCTTCTCTTCGGTGCTCGAATATGCATCACAGGAACCTTCACTATTGTCTTCATATACGCTCCAGAGGTGAGTCATGGGAATTGAATTTTCACTCCAGAGCCTATTGATTATTGAGTTTTTCGCTTTAATATTTCATAATCAAGAACGTTCAGGGAAAAAAAAAAAACAGACTTTAGCTCACGCCAACTCATTTGGGACAGATTGTTCTTTAGTTGGGTTGACGAGAAACTATAGAGAAAAAAATGCAGGATTATTTGTTTGCATTAGAAGTTCTTTTGATGACACCGAATTAAATTATTTGTTGTACATGAGTTTATTCTTTCAGAGAAACAAAAAGCTATGCGTTGATGATGCCCTATACAAATCTGAAATTGAACATCACTGGCTTTTAAGAGCTTTGTTTTAGAAGACTAGGCGATAGGGCCTGTGCAATGTCTGTATGTGCATGCTTGGTGTGGATTTAACAGTGAATTCTAAGGGTGTGATGTCAGGATAGGCTGGGGGGAGGATGGATGAGGGAATGAGAAGTGAAGGGATTGGATGTTCACTTTGTTTGTCAAGGACGGGACCTGATCCTTCCAGTACCTTTTCACTTGTAATTTTTAATCCTCCTAATTTGAGCGGTTAGACTCTCATCCTTTCCCTCCGTTGTAAATTTCAATGCTCTCAATTTGGATGGATTGACTCCCATTATTTCCCTCCCTTGTTAGCCAAACAACTAGATGGATGGTAACCTATCCATCCTTTCCCTTCCTCATCCTTCCACCACTGTATCCCATCCATCCCTCCTAACAAACACGGCCCTAAGGTACTGAACTCAACTTAGCACTTAAAGTTAGAAGAGTGCTTGTGGCCCGTGTAAATTACTGCAGTTCTTGTGTTAAGTGTACCTTTTCATTCAAGCATTTGTAACATCTCACCCTTTGATGTCTGCATTTTTCTTACTTCATCCCAGTCATGGCAGCAATCTGCAAGCAATTTTACATTCAGCACTCAACAGCACACATGGCTATAGGAATTGAATCTTGAAAGCATCCTCATTTCGCCAAATTTAAGTTGCTGGTCTGCAATAACATGCTTTTTTTTTCCCTTCCAGATTTACCCAACATCAGTGAGATCAACAGGTATGGGAGTTGCAAGCGCAATGGGAAGAATCGGGGGAATGATTTGCCCGCTTGTGGCAGTAAGTTTGGTGCAAGGATGCCATCAGACAGCAGCACTAGTTCTTTTTGTGTGCGTAATGTTCGTAGCAGGATGCTGTGTAATGCTGTTTCCACATGAAACCAAGGGTCTTGAATTGACCGAGAGTGTATCCAGTACAAAAAATGAAAAACCAAAGGCTGTGAAGCAACAAGAGCCTTGATGTCTCAGTCATCATGTTGTCTCAGTCATCATGTCACGTGTTAGGTTGAAACTGTCCGTAATATTAGTCGAGATGCGCGCAAGCTGGTCCGAATACTCACATTAAACTAAAAAAAAAAAAAGGATCAGACCATTGCTGTATGTATAGTATAATCGCTTGTATTTTCAGGTAGACAGACACTTACTATATGTAAAATGTTTCAAGTGTGATGTATAGTACAATCACTGGAATTTGGAAAGTACGTTGTTTACTCTTTCTGTTTAGCATGTACTTAGATGATTGCCACGTGGTACTCTAGTTATTTATTTTTAACATCAAAGAAATATTAAAAATTAAATTTAGGGAAAGTTTACTTAGATATAATTTGGTTAACATTACTAGTTTAAGAACAACTTATATATATCATGTTAAAATAATATTTGATTAAATAAAATTTTAAAATAATATATTTTTTTAATATTAAAATAACAATATATTAAATTGATTTGAGATAATTTGATTAATATGTTAAATTTATGATTTCAGTAATAACTCTATAGAAAATAAATTAAAATAAGTTATAAAATCTAATTTTCAATCAATGCAATATTAAAAAATGAAATTAAAAAAAATTAATTAAAAATAATCTAAAAAATAATCTGAATTATCATGTTAAAATTATAATTCGAATTATAAAATCAAGATAATTTTATTAAAAATAACTAATAAATTTTAATTTTTACTCGGTCTAATATTAAATATTAAAAAATAAAATTTAATATTAAAAGATGAAATTAAAATTAAAAATATTAATTAAAAAATAAAACAAAGGAATATTTTAATTAATATTGTTTATAGTTAATGTAAGAATATCAGTTCACAGAATCATGATCTTTTTTATGTCCCATCTGACTAGCTACGCTGCAGAACGATGATGGATGACATCAACTTTCAAGAACACGCAGCTCTAAATACTAAAATACCATCGACACTTTGCTTCTGACAAGTGACAAAGCACGCTTGAAACATCCTTGCTTTGGCGCTCACACACGCACATTCATATGCTCTTGCGCACTGCTTTGATTCTACAAATTAAACTTCCGTGCAGCAAAAACCTCTAATGAGGCCAGAGTCTCTTGTCCAAACTAGTACAGTGAATATATATATATTCACAGTAACACAGTTGACAAAAACATTTCTCAAACAAGCAATTTTTTTCACAGTGGAAGATTTTTTCTTCCAAACTAGCATTACTTGAGCAAACCAGTTAAGCTCTTGATGCCTGTAATACAGCAAAGAAAATCCAGAGACAGACAAGTGTCAGTGTGAGTAAACACCATGCATTCATAGAGACAGACAAGTACAGGTACTTTAGTGTCGAGGTAGACACCTGCAGTCGCAGAAATAGAGGACCAGCTTCAAATTTTATTTCCATATTTTTCCCATTTTGTTGTTGTGATTGCATTGGAAGGCTGACAGTTTTTCTTGGAATCTGTTCGCATGAAATTGCATCATTCAATGTTATAACGCATGAGCAAAATAAGAAAACAAAATACACTGAAACCCTACATAATTATCTATCAATAATCACATGTCATTTCAGTCTGAAAACCCTACAAAGAAGAGGGAACCTTTTTCTTGGATCATCTGCATGTATAATCTCTGATAAGGTCTGTTTTCTCCATCTCCAGGAACACCCCAGTTTGTGCTTTGTTTTTTTCGATCTCAGCCCACCTGATGTTTTGGATTATTTCTTGTTTATCCTTTGGTGCTTTTCAAATTTCAGAATGTTGGTGCTTTCATGGTGGGTTTTGTTTGGTTTCTTGTTTAATAAATCCATTCATATTGATGTTCAATTCTCTTTGATTAACTCTTGATTTGATTGTGTTTGAAACAACAAATAAATTAATCTCTGGTGGATCCAATCAAGAAACTCATTGTTTTTGGCACAATAACTTACCATCAGCAGCTAATCCTATCCTGTAAGTGAAGGAGAGAGTGGATTCATAAGACCTGCATCTCTGTCAAATCCTAACATTCTTCGGCAGATAAGGTGAGATGGAACAAAAACATATACCACTATATATTGAAATTACAGTAACCTGTAAGTCATAGGATTCCTACTCGAATCGAGTCAACAAATCATGCTAGGCTTGACACTAGTCGAAATTGTGATCACGATGGAAAACATGTACAATTTCACTGCTTAATGCCTCAGTACTTCACCCTTGCACTGTCTCAGAGTCTTCTTTACTCTTGGAGAGGGAACTTGAATGAAAATAAAGCTTATAGAAGTAAGCTATTCAGGTAGCAAGTTATGGAGAGCAAGAGTCAAGCAGAGAGATAGCTAAATTAGAGAAAAGTTCTCTAGCCTATGCTTGAGACTAATAAATTTAGAGCTAAAACTTTGGCCCATTAAACCAAAGAATGAAAAAATATTCTGCATGTATGGCCCTTGATTATCTCTGCCTAACCATTCCACTATGAGTGGTCTTTCAACACAGAAGGTACTTTGTCTTGAAATGACAGCTGATGCATATAATCAATGCACTCATAGTGGAGTTCATAATGATAACATGAACAATATTGTAACTTTTTCCTAGTAATTATTTTTTAATATATTTTTTTATTTAAAAATTATTAAAATATTATTTTTAATATTGATATATCAAAATGATTTGGATTTTTTTATATAAAAAAGATTATTTTTTTTAAAATTTTCATCGAACATTGTTTTTGAATGTGAACAGAGCCGCCATGGCTTTGATTCTGCTGGGGAGTATATTGGCCATCCATGTAGGAATCCAGGTTTCAAGCCTTAGTGGCTCTAATTTTGGTGCTTGGGACTATTTGACCCCTCTGGGCCCTCCCATAGACCAATAAAAACGGAAGTTTTCAGGGGACTAACAGCATCTGTTCGCCTATGATTATCGACTCCTTCACTGTGTTACGCTTTTTGCGGTGGTTGAAACAGTACATGATATTGCAGGATCATTCATTTGGCTAAAGATCAAAGTCGCTCTTGATCTATTTAGTTCTAAGCTGTTTTCACTCATACAAGCAGCAAAATTAACTTGTACTTGTTTTGGGCAGCTTATTTGCTTTACATTCTTAGATGGCAGATGGAGGTCCGAGGTATACAGTTGATGAAGCTCTTGTCACCGTGGGTTTTGGGAAATTCCAATTCCTTGTGCTACTCTATGCTGGAATGGGTTGGGTTTCAGAGGCGATGGAGGTTATGATTCTCTCGTTTGTTGGACCGGCAGTTCATTCGAAATGGGGTCTTACTTCTCACGAGGAAAGCCTCATAACCACTGTGGTTTTTGCTGGCATGCTGGTTGGAGCATATACATGGGGCGTAATCTCAGACAAATATGGAAGGAGGTGCCTTCCTCTTCTTCTTCTCTATACGCAACACCCCCCCCCCTCTTTTTTTTACTTAATCGACAAAACAATACGGAAATAATTATATAACCATCTTGAAGATGATTCTGCAATCATCCTGGTGGATCACTTCTTTCCATCTGTAGAGAGGGTCTCATGATGTGTGTGTTTTACTCCCTTGTCTGTCGGAGAAAGGTGATAACTTAAGCCAAAATACTCATGATTGGAAGTTGGAAATAGATATTTGAGTTGTTTCCTCTGAAGTTGTTGAGTGACCTTTCACAACAAAGGAATAGAAGGAACCCTAGAAGATCAGGATGGAAAAGAAGGTTATATATTACAATTTCCAGCCACCTTGATCTAGCAACCGTGGTTTTTGTGACTCTTATTTCTTGTCAAACACATATGTGCTAATTGCTGTTATTTTGGGAATATTTTTTATATACATGTACATAATTTAGTCTCTGAAATGTGTTTTTTGTTATTTTTTTTCCTTCAGGAAAGGATTTTTTGTTACAGCAATAATGACATCCGTCGCTGGTTTTCTTAGTGCCTTTGCCCCGAACTACATCGCGTTGCTTATTTCCCGTTGTTTGGTTGGCTTTGGGATTGGAGGCGGTCCCGTGCTCTTAGCATGGTTTCTAGAGTTTGTGCCTGCTCCAAACAGAGGCACTTGGATGGTGGTTTTCTCAGCATTCTGGACCGTCGGAACAATTTTTGAGGGTGGTCTGGCTTGGGTATGCTTATGATTTCTTGATTGTTTTATGGTCTTACATCTTGGCGTAAAATTATTGAACAGTGAACATCCTTCAACGATCCATGCCATGCCATGCTTTCTTTCTTTCTATTTAGTGTCTGATTGTGATAAAATATTAAGTGGATGACTATATAGGGCTCTAAAATTATGGGAACTCTCATGCTTTTTAGCATCTATTCCTAGAATTGATATTGGTTCTTGAATATCCTCATTTTCAATGTTTATTTTGTCTCCATCATGGTTTGTTTCTTTTTTTTCCCCTCCAATAAAGTCCACACGGTAGTTGTTCTGGTTCTAGTGCTGCATTTGTTGATGATAATCTTATGATTGGTGTTTTTTTTCATATATTTGCAGATTATCATGCCAAGATTAGGTTGGAGGTGGCTACTTGCTCTGTCTGCTCTGCCCTCATTCCTCCTCCTTGTATTTTATACCTTGACACCTGAGTCACCAAGGTACTTATGCTTGAAAGGTCGAAAAAATGAAGCACTTATTATTTTGAAGAAAATTGCCAAACTAAATGGAAAAGAATTGCCTCCTGGTGTTGTTGTTGCTGGTAACGAAATTGAGCTGCAAGGAAATAATCATCTACCAGAGAGTAAAGATAAAGATGTGTGCGCCGCACCTCCTCCTCCTCCTCCTCCCAAGCAGAAGGATTCTCACATGGGGGTCTTCAAATCAGTGCTAATAATTTTCTCACCAAGATTAGTTAGGTCAACCTTGCTTTTATGGGTGGTAATCTTTGCAAATGCATTTTCATATTATGGCCTCGTGTTGCTGACCACGGAGTTGAACGATAGGAGTAATACATGCCATCAAACTAAAAAGCAGTCACAAAAGCCTGCTAATATTAATTACAAACAGGTTTTTATCACAAGTTTTGCAGGTACGATTTCATATTTATTAGAAAAATCTTTTTACTTGTGTGGTAAAGCTGATTCTTGTACTCTCTTCAAAGAAGCTTAGTGACGTTGAACTTTTATTTGGTTCAAGAGTTTCCGGGGCTCATCCTGTCCGCACTCGTAATTGATAGACTTGGTCGTAAACTTTCAATGGCGGCTATGTTCTTTGTTTGTTGCATCTTCCTGCTGCCATTGGTAGTCCATCAGTCTACAGGTGTAACAACAACACTTCTGTTTGGAGCTCGAACATGCATCACTGGAACATTCACGATCGTTTATATATATGCTCCAGAGGTAAGTTATGCAAATTGAATCTCTTACTCAAGCAGCCTTTTGTTGTTGAATTTTCATTTTGATTGCCTCATAAACAAGAAACACTAGAGAGGAAAGAAGACACTTTTTTAAAGCAGATTGTGTATTTGTGCCAGATTCATGTTGAAAATAGATAAACCATATTGATTATCACTAGAAATCTTTCAGATATAATTGTTATTTGTTTTTTATTTCCTGTGACAACACAAATCCGTCAAACTGAACACAATGGTTAGATTCTTCATTTTGTTTATCTGTGAAATTTCAGTTACTGATAGGTGATTATAGATGATAACATATGGTTATTTTTCTTAATCATGCAGCTTTACCCGACCTTTATGCGAACAACCGGCGTCGGGGTTGCAAGCTCAGTGTCAAGAATCGGAGGAATGGTCTGCCCTCTTGTGGCAGTCAGTTTGGTACAAGGATGTCATCAAACTGCAGCAGTTGTTTTCTTTGCGAGTATAGTTTTTGTAGCAGGGATCTGTGTATTGCTCTTTCCATTTGAAACTAAAGGCCTTGATTTGGCTGATAGTTTATCTGGTACAAAACAGGAAAAACCCCAAGACTCTGAGACAGGAAGAGCTTTGATCTGAGTAATTCTACTATATTAGGTTGAAGTGTCCATATTGAAATGGGTCACACCATTGCTTGGTATATTAAGGGTTCTTTTTTCCTTTTCTTCTTCAGGGTTTGCAATCTGTACTTTCTTTGTATATTATACGATCTGTTCACAAATAAATAACCATTGGAGAAAGTATTTTGTTTCACTCCACAGCAATCTCTCCCTATCAATGGAAGAGAGAAAATACTGACTTTTTGAGAACCTTTTACCATTTTGATTACAAAGTTTGATTCTTGATCTATGCAACGAAGCAGCAGAGCAACAGTATAGCAGTTCATTCATCTGGTTTCAAAGCTCTCTCTGAATGATGCTTGCTTGGTTGCTATATTATAATGAGCATATCAATTCAACAGAGAAAATAACAACAGGAATGAACAGAGAGAAAAGAACACATCCACACCAAAGTCTTTCATGTTCATATTGTAAATAACATTCAGCAGGTATTTTCTTATTTTCTTCAATAATGTTTGATCCTCTCACCGAGTCCACTTGATATTTCAAGCTTTGCCTCCTCCTGTGGTCTCTCTCCTGCGGTCTCATAGTCTGTAATTAGAACTTGACCATATTCACCTTTCTGTTCCTCTCCTGCTTCATCAAAGTAGTCCTCTCTAGCGTTGCTTGTGAGCATTAGGCAAACCAGCCAGAAGAGGGAAGCATCTAAAGCCAAGAAGGCAGCACCACCAAAGAGACCAGTCTTGGCTGTGGGACAATAAGTACTGTCCACGTTATGACGGTGCACATTTTTTGTCAAGTGAATGAGCTCAGTGGTTGTTGCCCACAGCAGCATCCCTCCAGCCAACATGGACACCGACCTGTTTCCACACCAACAAAAGAATTAATTTATTAGGCATGAATAACTTGACAATATCACAGCAGAAAATAAATCTTGGAAATGATGGAGAACTCGTTTGCTTGTACACTCACAGGGCAATTTGGAAGAACACAACCATGCGAGTGCTGTGAAACAAACCCTTGTAAGGAACAGATTTGCCCTTGTAAGGATAAAATATAGAACAGATCCCAACTAACGTGCAAGCAATGAGTGCTGCGATCGATAAGAAGCCAAAAAAGACTGCTGGGTCTGATGGATATTTGCAGGTAACAACTCCATGTGACATGCTAGCCTCTCCAGAAGCGGGCTGCGTGCAGGGAACAAGTAGTAGAAAACAACAAGACATGTTCAGAGAAGGAGATTAGCAAATCACCTTGTCAATTTTGTATTGAATACATAGAGTAATTACCTTTTTTATTTCAGCCAGAATTCCAAATACAAAGGCTTTGACACCAAGTGCCGCCACTATAATAGCTATGCTTTTGATTCTCGCAGCCATAATTAACTAGCTCAAGTCCTCAAGCTAACTATTTCAATGGTAAATAAGACGCAGAAACAAGCAGCTTGATACCTGAACATTGATAAAGAAAAAGCATCAGCATTACATATAGTCCTGGTTGCCCTAGGTGTAGTTTACCACCTGTCAAGTCATCAATCATTGGTATCATCTCCATTTTTGTTAGTTTCCTTGTTTCCCTCATTCTATGGAAAATGAAGTTCTTGTCGATCGCCCCCCCACCTGAAATAAAAATGGAAACAAGGACAAGCTGTCTACATCGAAGACAGGTGCCTGCAATGGCACGACACACAGAAGAGAGAGAATAAAAACCATAAGCAAACATCATAATTTGTTTGTTGTTCAGGGCCTCAAGGTCTCCAATGCAAATATGTAGGAGGACGTGATGGTTGCTTGGAACTAGTCAAAGTGATCACTGACGACATTAATATATAGCAATGCTGCCAAGTGCTATCTCAATTATATAATTAATGAAAGCCACAGCAAATTCAAGCAACACACACCAATTCTTAAACATTAGCAAATCTCAAGCACCGATATTATTATTATTATTACTACAATTGCTTTTTAGTTTCATTAATTATACCTTCTTTCGTACTAAAGAGATTTAGCATTGATTAATGCTTTAAAAAATATATTTAGCTTGTGTTCTATATTGTATTGCCATAATTTTTACGAGTTATAGATTTAAAAAAAAAACTATGAATTGTAATTTTTTTTAAATGGAATTCATGTAAAATTATGGTATGTATTATTATTTTTTTTTAAAATAAAGTTTAAAGGAAGACTTAAGATAAGGAAGATGAGGAAGATAAAGGTATGATTTTATGAATCAAAGTCAAAGTCAAAGTCATAAATTTATGATCTGGGCCAAGCCCTGAACATATATAAAAAAGCCCATAAACTAGATAGGCCTAGAATTGTTGGTGTTGGAATTGGACAGTTTTTAAGACTAAACTCTTGAGGCTATGTTTGTTTTTTAAACAATTAAAATGTTTTATTTTTAAATTATTTTTTTGATAATTTTAGATAATTATATGAATATAAAATATAAAATTTTAAAAATAAAAAAATAATATTTTAAAATAAAAATATTTTAAAAAATAATCAATAACTAAACATTATCGAATTCGATTCCACTGCCGCTTCTCCAACCACCACGTACCCAAATATAACCCAATCTATGTACTTACCTTAACAGGCAACATTTCTTTTCAACTGTCCAATAAAAAGGCTAAACTGAATGAAGGAAAACTATATTCATTGCCAAAAAAGAAGACCTAATGTTAAATGCCTACTGTACACTACTTATATAGATATAGGAGAGCATTATTTTTTATTTTCTCCCTCTCACTCTATATATCCATGTGAAGAAAAAGTTAAATACTTCTCTGGTGATTTGAGCTTAGATTCTGGTGCCCGTTCTGAAGAGATCATCCTCTGATCCATTCATATGGCGGCAACCCAATCACCATCACAACCTGCTCCAGATCGTGTCCCTGCTGGTACTTTTCTCCCTACCCCACCTCTTCTCTTTATCATAATTATATAAAGTTTTGATCTTTATGTTAATTCAAACTCTCCTTTTTGTTGGTTTGAGGGGTCTAAGTCATTTGCAGGATGAATTGGCTTGTGGGTTGTTTTTGTCTTGTTCGTTTGAACATGAAAAAATCAATCTTTCTTTTGACTTTATGCTGTTTTTTTTGCCTTGTTTTTTGAGGACTCGTCTTTTTTATATGCGGAGAGATTGAAACTTGCATGTGGTGATAAATCTGGGCTGTGCTTGGTGTTTTATCTTGAGATCTGAGATCTAGGTTGTGTGAGGTGACCTTAATTATTGCGAATTCTCAGTTTTGCTTGTCATGTTTAGATAATTATTCAGTAGAGTATTTTGGAGTGGAGGTTCAAGAAACTTAATTGACTTGTTGATATGGTTGCTTTCTGGAATCATGAACCGGTGGTTTCTTGAATTCATGAAAAGAAAAAATGTTTGATATGCTTGAGATTTCAAGGCGATGTCCTGTTTTTATGAGCTTATTTATTATTGTCAAGCTGATGAGATCTTTGACTGATCAAAGCATACTTGTAGTGTATAGAACCTGGTTATTAAATGAGTGGTTGCTCATTGTTTTGTATTATGTACGAAGGTTTCCTGTTTCATTATAGTATCGACTAGATCTCAATGGTTTTCCATTTTGAAAGTATTTTCATGTTCTTATATTTATCATGTGTGCATAGGTGTGAATGTGTGGATTTGTGCGCACATATTCATAGCTTCAAGTTTTCATATCCCCAATTTTAGCTTTGGTTGGTCAATAAATTTGTACTGCCTGTGTTTCTAAGACTCTACTAAGTCACTGAGCTTACTGATCATGGATGCAGAAGAGAAACCTGCCGAATCAGATAACATGAAGGAGCAGGTAGTTCTTCTTAAACTTCAATCATTTTTTTTTTCTATACTCAAAGCTTAATGAAAGTATTTTTTTTAGTAAGAAACCTTATTTGTTAACTTATTTTCAGCCTCTATCAGCAAAAAATGAGACGTCAGTTTCTCCTAATTCCTCACAGGATACTGCCCCTTCAGGTCATCCTAGGGACACCACAGGTCAATTGGGAGCATTTGGTTCTCCTGGAGATCGTGCTGTCTATCCACCTAATATTTATGCTCCTCAGGCACAGGCGTTCTACTACAGAGGTTAGTCTTACAGTCCATTTGGAGGCCCTGAACTTGACAGTCACTGATCATACCTATCATTGATGTCACACAGATGACACTAAATATTAATTTTTAGAAATCAAATGCATGTAACTGCAACATTCTTGTATTAGTTTCTGATACTTGATATCCTACATGAATTAATCAAGGGACCATTTTATTGATGTTGTCAACCAGGTTATGACAATGTCACTGGTGAATGGGATGAATATCCTCCATATATAAATGCTGAAGGTTTAGAAATTGGGTCTCCTGTAAGCAACCCTCCATCACATCATTTTATTATATAGACTGCCTTTGCTATTGTTCCCTGACATTTTGTCTTAACTAGGGTGTCTACAATGACAATCCTTCTCTTGTTTTCCATGCTGGATATGGATATAGTCCACAAATGCCTTATGGGCCATATTCTCCAGTCACCACTCCTTTACCTTCTGTCGGTGGAGATGCACAGTTATACTCCCCTCAGCAATTTCCATTTTCTGGGCCACCTTATTACCAGCATCTAGGTCCTAACATGTCATATATCACTTCACCAACACCAGTTTCACAACCGGAGTTCAACGCATTGGCAAACATCGACCAACAAGGAGATAACATGCTTTTCGGACCAAGGCCTAGTTATCCTCCTCCAGTAGGATCAATTGGTAGGGGCAGCTTTCCAGGAAACCATGGTTTTCATGATCAGCAGCAGGGGTTCGACGGATTGAGATCTGGAGGACTTTGGTCAGATTGGTCAAAGCCCTCAGATAGAAATAGGCCTTTGACTCCCTTTTCACCTTCAGTTTCCCCACAGCCTATTGGCAATTTTGTGTCATTTGGGCAGAATGTTGGAATGGTTTGTATTCTTACCCCTCTATTTTTTTTTTATTAAGAATCTGTTGAGTCACATGACGCTGCTTGCCTTTTCTCATTACGAGATGTTACAGTATGCAAGGAATCCATATAGCTAGTTAAGAAAAGGGGTTGTACATTATGGTGCAGATTGTTTTATCCTAGATCTATTTTATAAGCCTTGGTAATTGAAAATTTTATCAGGACTTTCAGTTGTGATATATGCAAGATTTGTGTAGCCTAAGCAACACCAATCATGTAAAGGTCCTTATTTCTTATTTGCCAATATATGGCTACATGATTGTTTGAAGGCTCTTGCTTGTTTCCTAATAAATCTAGTAGGTCAACCGAATATGTTCTTTAGAATTTGTTACTTGGTATTTTACTAACCTTATCCTTCCTTTCTACCCAAACCTGAAAGATGGCATAAGAGGCCTGATAACAGCCCCAGGTTACTTTGCTTTGCCATGCATTTTCGGTTATGACTGCAAACAATTTTCATGTTTGATTTGCATGCTTTGCTATTATTGATTACTTAGTAGGAAGCGATGAGCACCAGGTATTATCATTACAATTGATGAAGCGGATTATGGCTTTTAGTGTTAATGCTAACTGACAAAGTTTTTGCAGGCATCTCAACAACAAAGATCATTTTATGGCCCTGGATCTGGTTCAAACTCCTACAATAGAGCCTATCTGCAGAGTGGTTACAATCAGGGATCTAGTTTTGGAAGTGCATCCATTTCTAGTTTGGGGACTAACAATCGGGGTTGGCTTTCTCTTGAAAACAACAGACGGCGAGGAAGGAGCAATGTTTCCTTATGTGGCTGCAATGGTAGTCTTGATATCCTTAGTGAGCAAAACAGAGGACCAAGGGCCTTAAAGCCTAAGGCCCAAAATACAGCTGAACATGGTCCTTCTGTTGAGAATAATAAACATAGCAAACCATCTGCCAAGATCCATGACGAATCATACAACCAACCAGATTTTGTAATTGAATACAAGGATGCTAAGTTCTTCATCATCAAGTCATACAGTGAAGATAACGTTCACAAGAGCATCAAATATGGTGTTTGGGCCAGCACTCCAAATGGGAATAGAAAATTGGACACCACCTATCGTGAAGCTAAGGAGAAGCAAGATCCTTGTCCTGTGTTTCTCTTATTTTCGGTAAATACCTGATTCTTAAGTGCTCAAAAAACAGTAACTTGGAAGTTGGAAGGCAGACCAATGCCTTGGGAAAAAAATAAAAGAAAAAACTTGAAATATATCGTTAATCTAGAGAATCATATCTTTTAAATGCATTGATACATTACTTTTGTTATCACTTGTATCGAATATTGAAGGAAAACTGAAGCTTCTGCAATGTCTTTGTTTTGCCTCTTGAGCTTCTAATTCTTTCTGATTGCTTTTCCGTTATATTCATCTAAAAACTATTATTTTTTCCTCTTAGAGCAGGTGAATGCTATATCTTTGTTATTTCCTCCGAACTTCTAATTTCTTGTTTCTTCTGTAAGTATTTGTTACTCTTGTATGCAGGTGAATGCTAGTGCCCAGTTTTGTGGAGTGGCTGAAATGACTGGACCTGTTGACTTTGACAAGAGTGTGGATTACTGGCAGCAGGACAAGTGGAGCGGGCAGTTCCCTGTCAAATGGCACATTATTAAAGATGTCCCAAACAGTCAGTTTCGTCACATTGTATTGGAAAATAATGACAACAAGCCTGTCACTAACAGTCGAGACACACAGGAGGTAGGAATTCCTTTGGAACTTTGCAAGTTATGGGAATTTCTTAGTGCTCTAGGTATTTTTGGTCCACTACACAAAATCAGAAGTGTTTTTTTGGTCCTTGAAAATCCAATTGGAGGAGAAGCTAGGTGGTTAGTTTATATTGACTCACTTGTGGTTGTTTGTGTGATATCACAGGCTATGTGTAAGCTTAAATTTTAATGATTATGTGGCTGTTTCTTTTGTAGGAAATTATTTGGTTTTCATTGACATTTCTATAAAAATAGAAACTCCTAAACACCTATTTTTTCAGCTCTCTTGTGCCTAATATCAAGTTTGAATTCTTGCAGGTGAAATTGGAGCAGGGCATTGAGATGTTGAACATCTTTAAGAATTACGAAACTGATATGTCAATCATAGATGATTTTGATTTTTATGAGGACCGACAGAAAGCCATGCAAGAAAGGAAGGCTAGACAGCAAGCCAGCCTGATGGCTGTAGGTGTAGTTGGAGAAAGTGAGCACAGAAATGCAGTTACCTTACCAACTGATATTATCAAGCAGATGACGAAGAGTTTTGCTCAAGTTGTCTGCCTGGATGAGTCTAGCAAAGAAGGCACTGTTACTGATAGGGTTAGTTCTGGCTCTGATGGTTCTGCGGGCGCTAGAGTTAAATTGGAAGATGGTATCACAACCGTCTCCCCCTCGCAGACCAGTTAGGAAGAAACAAATACTCCAAGATTTGGGCAGGCTCCTGGTAGTGTAAGTGACAGGAACTTTGATTCCATCTTCTAGTCCCCCATTGTCTTGTGTGAAGGTGGATAGTCATATCGCAGAATTGATTGGAGTGCATCAATAGCTGGATGACGGGTCTTCTAAGTTTTGCAGGGACAATTCGCTACATGTATAATACATGGTTTTTTGAGTGTTGCGTTGTACTTGTAGTCAGTGTTCCTTTCGTTTTCTTGGTCCTTTACATTGCATTTTGAGCGAGAATAGTTATGCGGAGATAGTGGTTGACATCTTGCATTTGCAAGAGTAACTCGACTTTGCAGGCAGCTTAATAAGGGAAATATAGCAAAAGATGTTGAAGGAAGAACCTCTTAGTGTCAATGCTTTCTACATAATGAGCTACTAATTTCTGTCTTTCATGTTATTCATCAATTTGTGAAATAATCAGTGGCAGTGATACCACACAGCAAAGTTGTTGTTGGTGGCAGTCGGCGCTTGGCATCAAATAACCCAAGTGGAACAAATGATTTTACATCTCAGTGAAAGGAAGACGAAGACAATGAACAACAAAAAAGGAAAGTTGAGAGAACTGATGATAACAATGAACTAGCTGTTTACTTTGTTTTTAAGCAAAGCTTAATCACTTTCTTTCAGTGTGTAATCTCTTCCTTGACTAGCAAGATAATGACACTTTATTTAATTTCCAAGATGGACTGATCATCTTGAAGACAGTATATTAAATCTGAAAATT
Source organism: Populus trichocarpa (assembly GCF_000002775.5). Classification (NCBI taxonomy): domain Eukaryota; kingdom Viridiplantae; phylum Streptophyta; class Magnoliopsida; order Malpighiales; family Salicaceae; genus Populus; species Populus trichocarpa. Next base: position 191,496 of record NC_037291.2, on the reverse strand, counting down.
TGATGAAATTAAAGTATGATCCAAACCTAAACCTTTTCTTAACAATGTTACCTAAAATCCACAATGGGGTTGCCGCAGCACTGCCTGAAGTTGTTGGAGCATCCCTGTCACCAATAAATTGCTACTTGCCTATTGCCATTGCTAGACAATTGGAGAGGATGGAAATTGTTGGTAATGCTGAGGCTAGTAGCTTGTGCATGCCCTCTTCTGCATGAACAGGAGAAAAGACATCTTTCTAAATATAATTTGATATGATATGATTTGGAGAAAGGAGTGGATTGGCCAAATACTCAAGCGATCCTGACATGACACTTGAAGATTCTCCACTAAAATTAAACACAATAAACTCCGTTCATTTTTCTCAAAAGTGACCACATATTTGCATCAACTAGTTATCAGAACACACTTTGGTGGATCATCTAAAATTAGACAAAATCTCAACATAGTAGTTCGCAACGTTAGAAATCAATTAATACATTAACAAAATAATAATAATAATAATAAAAAAAAAAAAAAACATGACACCTAAACTGTCCTACTCATGAAGGCAATGTTTATAAGCGTGTTATTTTTATAGTATTTATTTTTTAAAGTGTTTTTTTATTTAAAAATATATTAAAATAATTTTAGTTTTATTTTTTTAAGATTTATTTTTGAAATCAATAAATAAAAATAATTTAAAAATATATAAAAAATAATTTTAAATATTTTTTTTAATTTTTATGAAACACCATTTTAAACGCTGTTCCAATAAAGACTTAATTTTCTAATATCCTGCTCATAATTTTTCTGATTCTTTGAATCTTTTTAATTTTCCATATGAAAAGGGTAGTGAGAGTTACCATCAACTGGTAAGGTAGTGTTTGATCATTGTCTTGCTTATACATTATCTGGTTTCTCCTTCATCCAAAATGTACCATTTGATGATTTTAATTCTTAGGAAAAAACCATTCAAAGTTTTTCAAAGACAACGATCAACAAAAGTCAAGGGACTATGTTATAGGTTTTTAATTAAAAAGGACTCAGTTATAATTCCTTTCAAGAATCAGATACTAAAGAATAATTTACTAAGAGAGAGAAGTATAAATATGCTGTAGGAACAGAACGTGAGGGAAAATCAAAGCAAAGCCAAGCTGTGAAGTTCAGCAATGGCCGAAACAACGGCGGAAATCCCAATTCATTAATGGCCGAAAAAAAGGCGGGAGCCCCAATCAAACCGATACCCATCCCTTCTCTTCTTCTATAAGCCAAAAAAATAAAAAATAATTGGTGGGTTTGATTTAGATTTGCAAAGGAAAGATGAGTTTCTTTGGTTTTAGTGGATCATCACTACACTCTTCTTCAAATGCTTCTTCTTCTTCAATGGATTTTTTGTTTCAAAATGAAAGAATGAATTTTGGTTATGGATGGGCTACTCCCTTTGCGCTGCTTGTAATTCTCATTTTCCACTTTTCCAAACGACTCTTCTCTTCTTCTTCTTCTTCTTCTTCTCCTCCTCCTAAACGAAACCTCGTTTCTTCTTCTCCAGCTTCCACTGCTACTGATATTGGTTCCTCTAATTACAGGTACTTGCTTTTCTTATTTAGTAGTTTGGTCCCTCTTTTTTTAAGATCAAAATGAAATCTTTTTTGCTTTTGCTCTTTTTTTTTCTTACACGGGAATGCTTTTTTTTCGTTCTTTTTCATTTTTGTCAATAATTTAATGTTTGTATTGGATTGGGGGTTGGTTTAATTGAATCAAAGTCCCAATCTTGGGAGGGTTTTGATTAATGAAATGCAACTCCTGTTATTTGCTACTGTTTATGCAGAATTTCAGAGATTGTTTCAGAAGCTGATTTGAAGTTTTTGATTGAAGTTTTGGATGAGAAGCTAACTGAGAAGGAGAGTGAGAAATGGGAAAATGTTACAAATAAGAGAAACAATCTTCTAGCTTATACCGCCAAATGTTTCAAACCGAAGGTTGTTGCCTTCTACCCCTAATGTTGTACTGTTTTCAATTTCCTAAAGTTTTCTCCTTTTGGTTTGTGGAATATGTCAATAAAGTTCATTTCGAAGTTTAGTTTGTTTTGTGTTTTATGAGTTCATTACTTGCGGTAGAAAGGCAGGCTAACCAATTGATATCTCTTTTAAATTTGGATTGAGTTTTATTGGTGGAGTATGGTTTTAGAGAGAATTGATGTAATATGATGGTGTTTTCTGGTTGTGTATTTGCAGGATGCTCCGATAAAGTACTTGAGTGTGATGGTTTTTGAAAACTGCACCACAGAGGTGCTTAGGGACTTCTACATGGACAATGACTACAGAAATCAATGGGATAAGACCATAGTTGAGCATGAGCAACTTCAGGTGGATAGAACGAATGGAACTGAAATTGGTCACACAATAAAGAAATTTCCACTTTTGACCCCAAGAGAATACGTTTTAGCATGGAGATTGTGGGAGGGAAAAGATAAGACATTCTACTGCTTTATTAAGGTAATCATCTACAGCAACTGGTTTGACAGCATAAGTTAGTTGCTTCTACCTATTGATATGATTGTGCAATATGTTCACCTTTGTGCACATTATATGGAACAATGAATTTGATTATATGTATTTATCAAGAAATGAAATATCGTTAGCTGGTGGGAAAATAACGGACTAGCAATAACCATTTTTTTTGGAAAAGATAACAATTATAAAGTAGATTTTCAATGGTGAATGGTGATTGCTTACTGGCTAGAGCAAATGGGATAATAAGCTCTTAAATTTTTTTAATGCAAGAATGTCCTTTTGATTTTGTTTAATTTATTCTGCCATAATGTCTGGGAAAATAATTTTATATATGCAATTGGCGATTTAGTTCTCTTCACTCTATTTTTAACTTGATTGTCTAATCCTTAATTTTTAATTTGATGTTGATGACTATAATTAGGATTGTGAACATCCTTTAGCTGCAAGACAGAAGAAGTTTGTACGAGTGAAGTTCTTTAGATCTGGTTGGAAAATCAGTAAAGGCAATTTCCTGACCTCCCTTTTTGCAGTATTTTTTGTAGTTGCAAGATTGATAAACAAGCAAAAAAAAAGAAAAAGAAAAAAAGAGAGCATAAAGTGTCTTATATTGAGCTTTTCTAATATTATTTTCCGGCCTTCATTTGTATATATTTTTATTTTTTATTTTTTTTAAATAAACCGTATCTTTCTGACATTGCAGTATTGACAGCAAAAAAGAAAAAAAAAACATGAAATGTCTCATATTGAGCTTTTCTGACAATGATTCTTGGGCCTTTGTTTTCTTAGTTGTTTGGAATTCAGTATTTTATAAAAATTGCATGTTTTCTTCCAGCATGAAGTGTATAGCGTAGACTGTTACATTTTCTGCTGGAGCTTGTATTATTCTCTATATAGTGAGAAATGGAAGATCATTATATGCTGCTGAAGCTTTACTAATGGAACATATGGATCTTTCTCCTTTTATTTTCTTATTTGGTACAGAAAAGATGCATCATCTGGTCTGTGTTTTAGGAGGTTATAAGCATGATTTGCAATTTGCCTGGTCTTTAGTTCTTCCTAAATGAAAACAGTTGCTTTTGGATTGTCTATTTACTTGATGCTTTAATTCTTCCTAGATGGAAATAGTTTACTCTTGTACTGATTATTTGGTAGTTGCTATCGCTTTAACTTACAGTCCCCGGTAGAAATGCCTGTGAGATCAAAATGTTTCACCAAGAAGATGCTGGTTTGAATGTGGAGATGGCAAAGTTGGCTTTCTCAAGGGGCATATGGAGCTATGTATGCAAGATGAATAATGCACTGCGCAAATACTCTGTGATTAGTCATCCTCAGACAGGTCCAGCTGTCACTGCAGTATCTTTAATCCAGAAGGTGAGGACCGGCATCTTGAAATACTGATGCTTTTAAAGAACATATTCATGACTTAGCACAGCCTATCAATAGAATGATTGGTGAAGTCAGGTTTCCTTTTTAACATCACACGTAATATATGAAATATGTAGTTTAACAGAAGTTTCCAAAACCATAGTGAGGAGATAAAATTAATGGCTTTATTATATTGAGATCATGAAATTTGTGTTAAACTGACTGAGTTTCCAAAACCTTTGGTTGGTGATTAAACTGCTACACATTAGCGAGGAGATGATAATACTGGCTTTATTATATTGAGATCATCAAGTATGTGTTTCCTCTTTTGGCACAGGTTCCACCTGAACTAGAAACAATGAACAGTCTTGTGGATACTCAGGCAACTCTGACATTGACTGCCCCACGGGGATTAGTTACTGGTGAAGCCAAAGAGAAGAAATTCCCAAGGCCATCTAGGAAAATTATAGGAAATGGTCTGCTTCTTCTAGGGGGTATCATCTGCTTGTCTCGTGGGCGCTCTAGCCTATGTGCTAAAGTTGCCATGGCATATATCCTGACAAAGCTGAGAAAACGTGATGAGTCGTCAAGCCAAGGAAGGGAAAGATGAGGTATATGATGACGTTGTATGACCAATACTAATGCTGCCGGACTCAATAAAGCTTATCACACATTTTTATTAACTTGAGCATGGAATCTGACCTGTATACCTTTTAAAGAGATCGCATATTAAGCCCCTTTGTCTACGAGGAAGCTGGATTTCTTTCTAATCAAGATTTTTGTTCCATGAATGCCTTTGTACAGAAAAGTTGCAACTTAATTACTCTTATTACCATCTCCACTAATGTAATTATGAAACTATCTTCAGGAAATCAGGAGCCAACACCAAAGTTTGAAGATTGAGCCAAAACTAGAAAGCCTAAATTGAAGAGAGCTCTCACTCTTCTATCCTCTTGAAGACTTGAGTTTTGTAGTATCCAGTTTAGCCATGACCAAATTGTTGGGCTATATAATGACCATTGTCCTTGTTTTTTTTTTATTTGCCTTAGTTTGACTCAACATTCAATTCAAGGCTGCCATCACTCTTTTCTAAAGGTCAGCCTCGTAGTGATCAAGGATACCGAGTTAGCTTGAGAAGGGTGGGAATGATATAAGAATATCATAATGAAGCTTGATATGGTAATATTACCAAATTGGGGAATAATTATTGACAGGAGGCGTTTTCTCCTTGTGATTCTCCAACCCCCAAATATCATTCCTATATATTCAGTAATTACACCAGCATAATTATTGCCATGTTCAGTTTAGAAAACACTTCAGTTATGGGATCATGTTTATATAATACATTGATGTGTATAAAAAAGAAAACGATGCCTTTTCCAAACTGTCTTTGATCTACAAAAGCTATTCTTAGTATACCGATGATGTTTATGTAGTCTTGGTTGACACTTAAGTTGGTTCGATATATATATATATATATATATATATATATATATATATATAAACGGTTAGTATAAGAAGGCGGGAAGATAGTAACAGAAGGCTTTGTTAGTAATAACTCCTAAAGCCGGAAAACATTGACAAACTCTCATTTCTCCTAGTCATTCGCAGTTTTTTCTTCTCTGAAAAATGCCACTCATTGTGAGCTGTTTTTTCTTCAAATATAGCCTCTCTCTCTTAAAAAAAAATAATAATTCAAAAACAACAAAAAAAGGAAAAGACTCCCCTTTTCTTCCTTCTTGTACCTAGAAGGAAGGCCAGAATCCTGTTGTTCATGTCTGACTTCTGAAACGTCATTCATAACCATCCTCTTGAATCTAGATAGCTTCAAGCATAACAAAGAAACAAAACCCACATTACTCTTTTTTTTTTTGCCTGCTTCATTATTGTTTTATGTTTTGGTGTAGGAGAATGTACCATAGTCTTTTAGGGTTCTTGATTGTCTCTCTTGTAATCCTCACCACCTTGGTCCATTCGAAGACTGATTCTGAAGATGGTATGCACACTCCATTTACACATGCACTGCAAAGTTTATTGATTTTGCTTTAGATTTTGTTTTGATTCTCGAATGAGGTAATGGTGTTTAGGAACACGTAATTATCTGTAACGTTTCAAGGTTCCACACACACATGTTGGTTATCAAGGTGAAATTTCTGTACATGTTTAATCTCAGGAGAGAATGAAATTTGATTTATATAAGGGAGATCTATGATCTTTATTGCCTTTACTAATACTTTATTCGTTTGTTGTTTAATCTATGGGTAATAAAAGCCAGTCTCTTTAAATGCAATTAACTTTTGATGGGGTGTTCTTGGTTTTCATGGATTGGACCCATCAAGGGATGTTTTCAACTATTTGTTCATGTATATGTAGATAAACTCATTCAAGAAGAAAATAACTATGGTGAAAAGTTCAGTGCAATTGCAACGGGGTTACTGAAAAGTGCTTGTTTTAACTACAAATTTGCAACAAAAAATGGATACTAATAGGATTAACAACTGCAAATATTCAAAGACAGTATTGAAACTCAGAACCCTTCTTTTATGATCTTCAGTTACATAATCATAATTTTCTTAAGAATCTATTAAATTTGCATTTCAGTATTCTGATGTTTCCCGTATTGTGATTGCTGATTTCAGTTTCGGCTTTGAATGTGATGTTTACGAGCTTAAACTCTCCTTCAAAACTGAGTGGATGGCAATCAAGTGGTGGGGACCCTTGTGGAGACTCTTGGGAAGGAATCCAGTGCTCAGGCTCATCTGTGACTCAAATGTAGTTAGATTTGCTTGTCAAAATATTTCTGGTGAAGAGATTTTACATTTCACATATTTAGCAGGAATAACCCTGAATTTTCTGAATGCTCTTGCAGAAAATTATCTGGACTTGGACTTACTGGATCACTGGGTTATCAGCTGTCAAACTTGAAATCTGTCACCTACTTGTAATGCCCAGTTTCTAAATCATAGCACTTTTTTTTACACTAGCTTTTTTCCTGATGAAGGAACAAAACCTCAAGACTTTTGGTATTTCTTTGTCATAGTACAGTGATGTGAGCAAGAACAACCTCAAGAATGATATACCATACCAGCTTCCTCCTAATGCAGCTACCTTGTAAGCCTGCTGACATTTTCTTCATCTGGAACACGACTAAACAAGTTATTATATGTAGAGATTGTTCTTTACCCAAGCTCACTTTTTTTTACTGGACTGATTCATGAATTTAAGTGTGTTCGATACTAATCTTGCAAGCTTAACGTGCAGAGATCTTTCTAATAATGGCTTCACTGGCAGTGTGCCCTACTCAATTTCACAAATGACTAAACTTCAAAACCTGTAAGCATACTTGGTTCTTTTGTTACAAAACCTTCCATTTGTTCTGAATACTCATTCTTAATTTTGATGCTTCCTCCAGAAATCTTAATCAAAATAAATTAAATGGACAGTTGAGTGATATGTTTCAGAAACTCTCTAAACTTAAAACACTGTAAGTATTACTAACTGGAATGATCAAAAGGTTCTTAAAGTCTTCTGTTTGTTACAATAAAAGTTATGGTTCACTCATGGAGATGACTTACAGGGATCTATCCCACAACTCGATCTCAGGGAATCTGCCTCAGAGTTTTTCTGCACTTTCAAGCCTCAGCACATTGTAAGAAGTGATAATAAAATTTTTATTTAGGTCCTCTTAGTTTATTGCAGTGATTGTTTATGTCTTTGTACAGGCATTTGCAAGACAATGAATTCACCGGTACCATAGATGTCCTTGCCAGACTTCCCCTTAAAGATTTGTAAGTAACATTCTGAGTACTTCAATTGAACAACTATTGTTTTTCAGTTTAGGTCAGAAATATTGATGTCTAAAATTCTAAAGTCCGATGATTCATTGATAAGAATGATGGTTTCAAACTTTAATACAGTAGTTGATGTTAGTGAAAAGTAAAGAACTCACAACATGAATCCACTGTTCCACTGGCAGGAATATTAAAGACAATGAGTTCACTGGTTGGGTCCCTGATTCGCTGAATGGCATTGATAATCTGGAGTAAGAATACCCTAAATTTGCCTCTTTTTTTTTTTTTTTTGAGGATGTAGGTTGTAAGATATTGCTTCTCTGACTTCGTGATTTTATTTTCTGAAGAACGGGCGGGAATGCGTGGTCATCTGGTCCGGCTCCTCGTGGTAAATCTAGTTCAGCCCATGGCAAGGGAAGTGGGAAAGGTGGCATGAATGGACTTGCTATAGCGTTAATAGTTTTGGCTTCACTGGTAGTAGTTGGACTCCTCATTATACTGCTTTCAAAAAGAAGGTCTTCTCCATCTTCAAATTTTCTTGAGGAAGATAATGGTAGCTGGCATAGAGCATTTACTCCCCTTTCATCACATGAACTATCCAATGACACTCGTGCTGCCATAAAGAAAGAGTTTAAAGGTAGTTGATTGACTTCCAGCATAATTTTATGTAGAGAACTTTGCTAAATATTTGTTATAAATATTTTACTTTGTGTTCGCACCTTTATGTCGCTTTTTAATGCTGTCCTGTTTCAATACTGTGCATGCTGATGGACACTGTTGGTGTGGACTTAACAATATGATTTACTGGTGACAGAAATTGAACCAATCAATTTGTCTGGTTCGATTGATATAAAGAATCTGCAAAAAGCTCCTTCCGTGGGTTACAAGCCTCCACCTTCTGATTTTTCTGAGTCTATAAGTGACAACGAGTTTGCCATCCGTCTAAATGCTGGAAGAAACACCTCTGTTCGTTCCATAGCTTTTTCCTTGACAGATTTGCAGACTGCTACTGGCAATTTTGCATCGGGCCGACTTATTGGTGAGGGATCCCTCGGTCCTGTTTACAGGGCTAAATATCCTGATGGGAAGGTATGATTAGTCATTTCATATTTTCCTTTCCATTTATTTTCTGGCACTACCTAATACTTGATCCCTAGTTTGTTGTCGAATTTGGCACCTCATATTGTTACTGGATTGTAACTGAAAACACAATTTGCAATGAATAGTTGGATTTTGCGTTCCTGCAACATAATTTATTTTTTGCTTATCAGGTTTTAGCTGTCAAAAAGATTGATTCATCACTTTTTCAAGGCGCAAAGCAAGAGTTTTCAGAAATTGCTACAAGCATCTCAAAAGTTCACCATCAGAACATTGCTGAGCTTGTTGGTTATTGTTCAGAACAAGGGCACAGCATGTTGATATACGAGTATTTCAGGAATGGCTCACTTCATGAATTCCTGCATGTGTCAGATGACTACAGTAAACCACTAACTTGGAATACCAGAGTTAGAATAGCTTTGGGCACGGCACGTGCTGTCGAGTAAGTCAATATAAGCACATGCTCATGCAAATCTATTAGCCTAGTGGCTAAATGCTTAAATTGTAGAGCAAGAATGCAGATGAACGCCCTCCTGCAGAATGATTCCCCGTAGCTGTTTCCTTTTTCTCTAATAAAATATCAATTCTTTGGGCAGGTACCTCCATGAAGTTTGTTCTCCATCCTTCATCCATAAGAACATCAAGTCATCTAACATTTTGCTTGACCTTGAGCTCAATCCATGTCTTTGCGACTACGGGCTGGCAAACTTCCATCATGTTAGTATTTCTTGGGACATCCAAGATCTCCTTACTGCTAGCATAGTCTGGAAATGCGATGCCTGTTGTTTTGACAGCTTTTAGTATTAACATGTGAATTTTAATTATGGTTTTTCTCTTTTTCTCAGCGGACAAGCCAAAACCTTGGTGCAGGATACAATGCTCCAGAGTGCACTAAGCCGTCAGCTTATACAATGAAGAGTGATGTTTACAGTTTTGGAGTGGTGATGCTGGAGTTATTGACTGGTAGGCAGCCTTTTGACAGGTATGGTTTCACTGCTGCTGCAATCTTTTTATTCACCGTTTGCCAGTGCATGGTGATAGCCAATGTAATCTCCATATCATAACTAATTAAGTTGCCATATTCCCTTGCTTCTTTGCAGTTCAAAACCGAAATCAGAACAATGTCTGGTTCGATGGGCCACCCCTCAACTACATGACATTGATGCGTTGGACAAAATGGTAGACCCTGCATTGCGCGGGCTATACCCTCCAAAGTCTGTTTCTCGATTTGCTGATATCATTTCCCTCTGTGCACAGGTAAGAACCATCGGGAAATTGTTGGTGCAGGGTAGTGTTTGTGCTTTACTGTCTTCAAGCTTGGTGATCTCTTCAAACAGAAGTAATATTTTGCATTGCATTCTTTGTATTATTAGGTGGAGCCTGAATTCCGGCCGCCTATGTCAGAGATAGTGCAAGCATTGGTGCGATTATTTCAGTGATCGAGTATGAACATAAGAGACGATATTGCAGTTTCTAATCAGATGGAGGATTCTGATTACTAGTGCTAGCTGTATTCTTTCAAGTTTGATATAGAACCAAGTCATTTCTTTTTGTTTGGTTCTCCCTCTTGTACATGTCTGCTAGTAGCCTTGGTTACATAGGACTCTTGGAGATTTTCTTTGCTTTTTCAACAACTTCAAAGGGTTTTCTTTCTTTCTTCTTCTTCTTCTGCATGAAAGATTTTATGGAGAAATTCAACTTCCTGAGTGAGGTAGTCTGCGTATCGCTTGTCATTCTCACACGACCAAATTTCTACTCTCGTCCGGACTGGCCCAAAAGAAATCTCCAAGCCCTTAGACAAGATAAGTTGGAACCTCAAAAATGGCTCAGGGCTTTTGTTTTTTTGTTTTGTTTTGTTTTTAACATGGCTTAAACCAAAGAATGATGGATCAAACCCTTCTTCCACGTCGAGCTGGTGAGGTCAGATAATTTTTTCTGAAAACTTGTAACTGTAAATTTTGACTGGCAATATAAAAACCCTATGAGCAGCTGTCATTATTGCTTCCTTTGATTAATAAACTATACAGAGCATGGTGTTACAGTAACGTTGATTGACTTAAAACATACAACAAAGTCCTGATTTCTTCATTGCTTTGCTGTTTAAAGCTTGCAAGTTTGAACAATCCCTTGAGAATTTAGTGAGATGAAGCGCTCAACAACCAACAACACTTGATCTCTTCCTAGCTACCAATCTTAATCTGTCCATCTGTATCGTGAAGTATGAACGTAAATAAAGTTGTTAAGTCAGAATCTACCAAGAAAATGAGAGAGAGGGGGAGTGACCTGTCTCTGTCTTTCTTTCCTTTCGGGTTTGCTTTTGCAATTTTCATGTACCAAAAGTTAGCTTAGAGCCAACTAAAACACGTTACCGACAAATACCAAATGCGAGTAATCAGTGGTCAATCAACTCAGCCCATTTGAACTCAGACTTGGTAAGATTGAGGACTCCAAACGTGGGAATTTTGTGTCAACTTCAACTATTATATGTGTGAATCACGAGGCATCACCACTTGCTAAAACACTAGTCAAGTGGCCTGTCAGATCGGTTTTCGTTTAAAATATTAAAAAAATAAATTAAAGAGCTTAAAGAGGTTTTTTTTTTGGTTAGTATCATTTAAAATGACCAAAACCTATTCATTCAAGTTTTTAATTAAATAAGTTTTTGGTTAGTATCATTTAAATTGATTAATTTTATGAATTTAAAAGTAATATAAATGGCTGATAAAACTATGACTTGATTTTTAAAAAAACTTTAAGATAATGATGTTTTTAAAAAATATCGAGACAACAGTAGAATGGATCAACCTCAATCTCCTTGCGACCCGGGTCATGGACTCTATTGGGTTTAATAACCTATTTTATAATTTTTTTATTTAATTATATAATAAAAATAAATGATATTAAAATTGAACACCAACCCTAAAATATATATTTATTTGAGACTGTGATAACCCTATAGAAAACAAACAAAAATAAATCATGCAGTGTATTTCCTAACCAATCCAATATTGAAGGATAAAATAAAAAAATAATAATTTAAAAAACTAAAGGACCAAAAACAAAAAAAAGCTTATCTGGTTGGTGGGTAAACCCATCAAATCTGTGAATTGGGTAACCTGAGCTAACACGCCAAACCCGTGAACCAGGTTATGGACTCCTCCACTAGGATTATAATTTTTTTTAAAACTATTTTTTATTTAACTATATGATAACAAAAATAAACGATTGTAAAATCAAACACCAACCCAATATTGTCCTGACCTATTTTGTCAAGGCCCTTATTTATATGGTTATTGAGCTCCTTATTTATTTATTGCAACTGGGGCGGATGACATGTCGTCTGCTCCAATTTTTTTTGAAAAAAAACAACCAGACAACGCGTCGTCTGTCGAGGCGAACGAAGCGTCGTCTGATTTGCCCAGATTCCGACCACTGTGGTAGCCAGAAAATCAAAGCTTAAGTTTTTTTAACCGAAAAACTCGTTTTCAACCCATTTTTTACCCAAAACATTGTAGGAACCGTGATAAACCTATTTATAACCTAAAAAACCGTCCTAAAAACCAAAATCAACTTGAGGTCAGATCTATTTTTTCATGAATTTTAAAGAAAAAAAACCTAACATGAACTCCCCTCATCAAATGGAACCGTTTGACACAAATTTCATCCGTTTTGATAGCTTAAATCAGTGTCAACGACATTTTTATATCTCTACCGCCGGAATTCGGCGACCGCTCTCTCTCCTCTCTTAACCATGGACTAAAAAATAATAAAAATAAATTTTGTACCAAAATTGAATTGAAAAATATTAAGGCACTAAAATTGTATAATTTGCATGATTTTTAAAGTTGAAGGACCAAAGTGTGTATTTTTACGAAATTTATGGCATGCCATCTATGTTTGACGCCTTTTTCATTTTGATCCTTTTTTTTCAATCCCACCTTTTCATAAGAAATCAAGATCACTTGGTCTTCAATTTATGACTAAAACATCAAAAAAAAGTTTGAATATCAAATTGAAAAAATCTAAAATTTTCACAGCATCCACAATAATGCATGAGAGGACGAAGAATAAAGCCTTGTACAATAACAAAAACTCATGCCTTTTAAAGGAATACTTAATGTTAATAATAATGGTGTGGAAGTAGTACCGATTTGATATATCATGACTTGTAAGTCAAAAAGATATTGCTGATAAAATCATGGAGTAACATCTATAGGAAGGATGGGAGTAGGCAAATCTCATCATGTTATGAGCATTCAATGGTGTTTGGTTAATGTATGTTAGGGCAAAAGACAACAAGCGAAATGAAGATAGGATGTCAGAGGTAGGATTTCGATTAAGTTTTATCTTAATTGGATGATTTTGAAGAAATTAAGATTATAAATCAAAACTAATCTGCCTCCGTACGTTGGCAAAAGGCCACTAAGTTGCACTTCATCACCTACCTACCTAGCTTCAAATTAATGATGAGTTTGACTAGTTTGATCTTCATTTTAATCATTTTGTTTTTGTTTTGAGGTTTAGGGTTTGGCAGTTTGCCATGGATACAAGAAGCTAGGTTGGCATGGACGGGATTCTGACAATTAAGTCCCAGTATGAATATTGATTTTTGAAGGGCAAATATAGGACAAAAAGCAAGCATTTTTTGTTGTGTATATATATAATATATCTCTAGCTGCTCACATTTTAAATATTTAGTACTGTAAATTAATCTCAATAACCAGTACCATCGAGTTTAAATTAATTAATATATATCGATCCTTAATTACAGGTGATCGATGTGATCACGTAAGAATTAAAACCAGGGATGGATTCAAGGTGGTGCAGTAATGGAGGGCTAGCTCCATATATCAAGGCTTTTGGTTAATTTTAAAGATATATATTTTGCATATCGGCCTAATGTATTTTAAAAAACTTAAATAAATCCTCTTCCAAAATCCAAATCCTAATATATATATATATATATATATATATATATATATATATATATACATATATATATATAAGGGTGCATATATTATACTCTTGAATCCACCCACCCTAGCTAGCTACGTGTAAATAAATACCCTAGCTAGCTAAGAATTAATTATATCAATATATATACACAAAATTAATGAACTTTGAACAAGAGTACCTTTACATGCATAAACTTCAATGGCAAAATACCTATCTAAGATTTGACTAATTCTAACTGCTACGTGGTGAGATGATGCTGAAGTTGACTTTAATTTTCTCTGTCCATTAATGCTAATTTGTTGCATTCCACTTCTCACCAAGAATAATAATAATAATAATAAAGATTTGTTGTTTAACTGCCACAAGAGAAATTAAATAATAATAATAATAATAATAAGATAATGGTGGCGGTGATTGATGATATTTCAAAATTGAATATCTTCATGATAAATAAGGATTTTGATTATTTAAATAATACGTACATAATCATACATTTCGTATCAATATTCTCTTCTTCAGAGCTTAAGAAGTAGATAATTGGTGGTGGAAGATCCAACACCTACAAAACAGTCTCTTTTAATTGGGTTTAGGGATTCTTAGATAATAAAGTCTGTTTAGGCTAGTACGTAGCTGAACTCAAGGATATTGAGTCTGATAGCTCACCAAATCTATGTGTATTTGAACTCAACGCTTAACTAAACCCAAGGATGTTAGGTCTAGAAGCAAGCCAAACTCATGTTACTTGGGTTTGATTTTCTGCAATGTCTAAAAATATAGGGTTATTACTCTAACTTTTATCACTTTAAATATCAACTTAGACTAAAAATTAAAATTTTAAAATATATTGATGGTGATGATGTTGATTATATGAAGAAGACTACAAAGTTTAAGATGGAAGATATATATTAATTAGTTTTACAATTTTATTCGGTGATAGTGATGTTGATTATATGAACATTTCCCGCAGACAATTTTGTTTTTTTATTTAAAAAAAAATTTCAAGTAGCAATAATTTATTAATAAAGAGTTATTAATTTATGATTCATCTTTCTTTAGCTATCCATTTTTTATGCTGACTGCTGGCCCTCCTTCCTTCCCTTTTGCTAGGTGAAGTCCCTCCATTTCTTGCTTAGAGAAGTCATGCATGCATTTTTTATGACCAGGAATTTGGGTCATCAACTTTTTAAGTATAGATAAGATAAATCCTTAACATACTATGGAATTCTTTGCAGAAATTGATCTGCGACCTCTGGTTAGCGTCTCAAAACCAAGTTCTTATCTTATTTTTCTAGTCATGTATAATTATAAACAGATTAATATATTTTTTAATTAATTGTTTAGAAGATTTCTATTCTAGCTGAGTGATTAACATGTGGAAGTAATATAAGGTCGTGAGTTCAAGACTTATATTTTATTTTCTCGACTAACAAAAACACAAGGTTAATATATTATTTTAAACGATTTAAAACAAAGTGGTGTCTTAGTTCAGTTGATTGAAGTACACGAGACAATACGTATTTAAAGCCAAGTATGTGTATATATATATAAGAAAATTACCTCTAGAATCTTATAGTTTAGTTGAAATTACACTTATCTATCGAGTTTTGAAAAATTACACTCTATAACCTAAACTTTATTGCATGCATAACAGTTTACATCCCGTACCTAGCACGCCAAAAAAAAATTAAAAAAATTATCTGATTATTTATAAAATTATCATTATTTTTCATGGCTAAAAAGTTCTTGTATTAAATATTACAAATTTGTAATTAGAAAAAAAACCCGTAGTCATCTTTTTCCCTAAACACCAAACTTAGTCGCCACCTTCTTTTCCCATTCATCCCTCACCCCCTAAAGAAGTCCTTACAAGATCCTAGCTACTGTTCGGGGGTGTTTGAGAGTGTGATAGTAGTTGCTTTTGAAAGTGTTTTTTCCTCAGAAATACATTAAAATAATATTTTTTTATTCTTTAAAAATTATTTTTGACATCAGCACATCCAAATGATCTGGAAATACAAAAAATATATTAATTTGAAGTAAAGAAAAAATTAAATTTTTTAAAATATTTTTAAAAACACTTTTGAAACGCAAAAACAAACGGCCCGAATCATCCCCCTACATCCATCACCCATTAACCACTACTGTCAACAGCAACAAGTCTTCCATAGTCAACAGCCACATCCCATAGCAGTTCCCATTACTAATCCACAAATCCCAGCAAGCCGAAGATCACCAACAACCACTAGTTCTGCTGGAAAAACCATATGATCTCCACCGCCATACAGTCTTATCCACGGCTGCACCTCCAAGACCACAAGACAGTACTGGACAACAGATGACCATATCAAACCAAAAGGAACTAGCAACCACTCTTCTCCTCAATCGATAGGTTTTGGGTAGGATCTCTCCACCAAGTACAATAATTTTACTTGTTAGACTCCCAGCCAACATAACAAGCAACAAATTCCTAGAAGGAGACGGGAAGAAGACATTTCACTGTGTTTTTTTTTTTTCCAGGATTTTTGAAGACAGATAAATTATGTTTGAATGAATGACAGAAAATTTATAATATTTCTGATATATATCAAATTATAAGATGTTAAGAGTAATTTTTCCTATAAAATATAAAAAATAATGGTGATCGGTGAAATTTGTTTCCTGAAGCTACTTCTTGCCGACTATATTTTAAAGTGCAAGTCAATTTCTTTAGTGCGTGGCACCTAGCTTTTTAGCATCCTAAAAAATGACAGTCTAAGCAGATGGTGGGGACTGGGGAGGGACTCGTATTTGTGATTAAAAAATAAAAATAAATAAATAAACTTTTATTATGTTTATCTGTTACTTGAAGACTGTGGAAGCTATAATTGTTAGCTGTCAATATAATAGTGTTTGGTACGCCGGATGGACATGATACCTTAATTTTTTTGTTTTAAGGTTGTTCGGTGTTTTTATGGATAGTTCAAAGATTAATTTTTGTTCTATTAAAGGTTGTTTTCAGTAGAAGAGATAGTACAAGCTTATCCCATGTTCTATATAATTCCGGTTAATATAAAAATAAAAATAAAAATTATTATTATTATAATTTTAAAATTAGACTTGGAGGTCGATTTAGGGTTAAGCCCGGGTCATAGATCGGGTTGATCATTGACTTGTATCCATGTAAGGATATAAATGATTGCTATCATAGCTTTAAAACTTGACTTAGGGGTCGACCTGAGGCCGGGCTCGAGTTAATCTTGGGATAAAAATAATTATTATTATAGTCTTAAAATCTGACTCGAGGATAGGCCCAAGTCATGAGTCGAGATGGTCAACCTGGGTTGACCCAAAGCAACATAAGAATAAAAATGATTATTATCATAGTTTTAAAACTCAACCCGAGATCGACTCAATGATAGGTTCAAGTCATGGGTCGAGATGGTCAACCTGGGTTGACCCAAATGAAAAAAAAATCAAAACAACCTCATTTTGGCCAAAAAATTATATATAAAAAAGTCGATGAATTTTTTATTTATATTTTATCTCGAGTTGATCGGGTCGCGGGTTGACCGGAGTTTTTGACTGGGTCAAGTTGAATCAATTTTTTTTTCTTAAACTCAGATCGGTTTAGACCTCGTGTTAGTCGAGTTATGTTATAGTGTCTACTAAACACAAAATAAAATAAATTATGTAGTCCAACCCTAAGCACACCAAACATATGATAAGACAATTATTTAACCTTTCCAATCAATTCTATCTAGAATATTTAATACTACCTAACCAACTTTCACATTGAATTGAATCGAATTTAATGCATGATGTTAAGTTTTTTGGTTATTGAGTGTTTTTCAAAATAAAAATTTACTTGAAAATATATTAAATAATTTTATTTTTTTAATTTTTAATATCTACACATAAAAATCAGTTTAATAATATTTTAATATAAATATACTCCCAAAGACATTAGTTAAAATAATTAAATACTAGATGTCATTTCCGCGCGCTGCCGCGGGTTTGTGGCATGCCTGTGTGTTGTCGTGAACTTATGAAAAAACAATTATACGGAGAAAGACTATTGTAATCTACAATGTTTTCAAGAAAAAACTACAAAAATTTTTTTAGAAAAAAAATAAAAAAACGAAAGGAAAAAAACCATGTAGAAAAATACTGTAGCAATCTATAGTATTTTGTGAGGAAATATATAGTTGTAATTCTCAACCAGCTCAATATTAAAAAAATAAAATTGACAAAGATAATTTTGAAAAAATTCATACAAAAAACAAATATGCGGGGAATGACTATAGCAATCCACAATGTTTAAAAAAATAAATACAAAGCTAAATTATCAACGAGCTTAATATTAAAAAAATAGAAGCAACAAAGACAATTTTAACCAAAATCATATAAAAAAAAATCATTAAAAAAAGAAAAAGAAAAAGAAAAAGAAAAAAGACTTATGTAGAGAAACACTATAACAATCCACAACGTTTTGTGAGAAAAACTACAGTTGTAATTCTCAACCATCTCAATATAAAAAAAAATAAAATCGACAAAGATAATTTTGGAGAAAATCGTTAAAAAAACATAAAAAACCATGTGGGGAAACACTATAGCAATTCAAAATGTTTAAAGAAAAAAAAACTATAAAGCTAAATTCTTAACCATCTCAATATTAAAAAAATAAATTCAACAAAGATAATTTTACAAAAAAATATGTGAAAAAACACTGTAGCAAAATAAAAACTATGTGAAGAAACACTTTAGCAATCGACAATGTTTCTAAGAAAAAATCTATAAAACTAAATTTTCAACCAGTTTAATAGTAAAAAAATAAAATCGATAAAGATAGTTTTGAAAAAATATATAAAAAAAAAGAAATAATTTTGGGGAAAAAGAAAAAAGAAAAAAACAAAAACAAAAAAACAAAAGAAGAAGAAAAAAGAAAAAACATGTGGAGGATGGAAAAAAAAAAATATGCGGTTGAAATTACAGTACTTTCTCCGCGAGTTTTAAAATATTATAATAGGACAAAACAATCTTGAAAGCTGTGTCTATATAAATACTTTTTCAGTTGTTCTTCTCAATTGTCATCATCAGCAGCAGCAGCAGCAGCAGCAACCGCGTGTTATGCCCTGCCGAACCAAAGATCACTCAATTGTCTCTTCTCTCATGACTACTAACAACTAGTATCTTTCTCTCTGCTTCATTTGCAGTCTACCATTTTGCTCGTCATATATCCGTTGATTTTTGCCCATCTCCCCCACAAGACCCAACACTGCATATATAATTAATATGTATACCTCCCTCTCCCTCTCCTATTTTATTCCATGCTAGCTAAGTAGCTAGCTCTTTAATCGATTTGTCAGGGTTTCTTGTTAATAATTTGTTTCTTGCGTGCTATAGTATATCAATACGCACGACCAATACATAGATATATCATGTGGAGGCTAAAGATTGCGGAAGGTGTGAGCAGCAATGAGTTGTATAGCACAAATAAGTTTGTAGGGAGGCAGACATGGGAGTATGATCCTCACGGTGGAAGTCCTGAGGAGAGAGCTGAGGTTGAAGAAGCTCGTCTCAGTTTCTACAACAACCGTTATCATGTCAAGCCCAGCGGCGACCTCCTCTGGCGTATGCAGGTATTGATTAACTTACTACCTACCTACTTATATGTACATATATATGGTATGATCGATCAACCAGAAATAATTGCTAATTCTATATAATTAGTTGATTAAACCTCTGTAATTACGTACTGCTTAGTACTGGGGTCCTATGGTATAGTCTTCGTTACTTCTATAATCCATTACTATTATAGTTATAAATTCATAATAACAATCTTTATGCTGTTTAATTTTATTTTTCTTACAAATTAACGAGAGGTTTGAAAATTCCAAGATCTCTGAATTAGAGAATAAATGATATAAATCTTAGCTGTACTACGTACCATTCTTCTTCTTCTTCCTCTTCCTCTTCTTTTGTATTTTTCAGTAAATGTCAAAAGTTATTTTTTATTCCTTTGTTAATAGGAGCTAGGGAGAAGCACCTCGATCTTTTTTGTTCTTGCCTTTGTCCTTTAGTGATGAAGCTGTTTGTTGCGTTTCCATCACCATCATTCAACAAACTTTATTAAATTAAACGCTCCAAAGAATTAGTGTGTATATAACATTAATTTTTCATACTTAATTTTCACCAATTTAAGGACGGAATATATATTCATATATTGCAATAATATGTCCGCTATAAATTAAGTTAAACTAGATGGACAGATCAACAAAGAGATCACGAGACAGTCTCTCTTTTTTTTAAAAAAGTTTAAGGTTTGTATTAATAATGTTGTGTTGCATGCCCCACACGTAGATCCAAGAGAGCTTTCTTTTCGAGCTTTATGAAGATGGATTTTTGCAGCTGCCATTGTGGCTTTCCCTTTTATTTTTCTTTT
Organism: Populus trichocarpa; assembly: GCF_000002775.5. NCBI lineage: Eukaryota > Viridiplantae > Streptophyta > Magnoliopsida > Malpighiales > Salicaceae > Populus > Populus trichocarpa. Next base: position 171,373 of record NC_037291.2, on the reverse strand, counting down.
CAAATCTCCACCTTCCACAGTACAATATTTTAGTTGAGCAATCAATAATGGGAAAGGTTAAACGCGTTCATTAATAGTAAGATAGCATTATAGGTAGAGCACTTGATTTAATTAATGAATCCCATTGATTGCATGGATGGATGAAGTTCTTTGATCTCTTGTTCAATGGAATAATATATATATATATATATATATTAACAAAAAAAACAACAAATCCATGCTATTATAGGCATCGCATTTTTTTTTAAATTATTATGGGCCTGATGAGTTGAAAAATATTTGTAACTATCATTATCAATGAAATATAGAATTTGTTTTCTATTTGGTGGAAGAATTTATATGATTTGTTGCTCTAGCTCTAATATTATATTATGATCCTTAATTATTCTTTGACCAGAACGATGTATGAATATTGCAGTTTCTCAAGGAGAAAAACTTTAAGCAAAAAATACCGCAAGTGATAATTGAAGATGGCGAGGAGATCACATATGAAAAGGCAACAAATGCATTGAAGAGGGCTGTCCACTTCTTTTCAGCTCTACAGGCTAGTGATGGCCACTGGCCTGCTGAAAATGCTGGCCCCTTGTTCTTCCTCCCTCCCTTGGTGAGCATCTTATATAGCATTTGTTGCCTTCCCAAAAATTTAGATGACTACTTGTAATTATCAGTCAAAATTTATGCTCTTTTTTATTTTTTTTGGTTCACTTGAAAACGCAGGTAATGTGTCTGTACATTACAGGACATCTAGATTCTGTATTCTCTGTTGAGCATCGTAGGGAAATCCTCCGTTACATCTATTATCATCAGGTACATTTATGCTAATTTTCTGTTCTTCATGGTTCTAATTTTTTGGTAGGTACGTAATATGCTAATTATATCTGTGGGAATATTGCAGAATGAAGATGGTGGTTGGGGACTCCACATTGAGGGTCACAGCACCATGTTCTGCACAGTTCTCAGCTACATTTGTATGCGAATTCTCGGGGAAGGACCCAGTGGTGGTCAAGACAATGCTTGTGCCAGAGCCCGGAAATGGATTCATGATCATGGTACTGCAACACACATACCCTCTTGGGGAAAGACTTGGCTCTCGGTAATGATCCATCCTGTATTCCTTAATTATCTATATATTACAGAACCGATATAATTATGTTTGCTAGAACTGAAATCAATGTAAATTGTTCTTTCTGTTGCAGATACTTGGTGTATTTGATTGGTCTGGAAGTAATCCGATGCCCCCAGAATTTTGGCTCCTTCCCTCTTTTCTTCCTATGCATCCAGGTTCTAAAATTTCCCTGTGTCTTCGACAGGATTGCATTTTCTGCCTAACAACATCTGTTCATTTTCCCTCTGTTGCCTTTGTGTTAACACTCTTTTTGGCTTCAATATGCAGCGAAAATGTGGTGCTATTGTCGGATGGTTTACATGCCAATGTCGTATCTATATGGGAAAAGGTTCGTTGGTCCTGTTACACCTCTCGTTCTACAGTTGAGAGAAGAACTCTTTGCTGAACCTTATGGTCAAGTCAATTGGAGGAAAACGCGTCATCTGTGTGCTGCGGTGAGTTCACCTTAAACTCGATAGTTAGCACCATTCTGCAAATTTATTGTGATGTTGCTATATATTGGCAGTAATTGATACTGAATACTGTTGGTGCAGGAGGATCTCTACTATCCCCATCCTTTGATTCAAGATCTGGTATGGGATAGTCTCTATGTATTCACCGAACCTTTTCTTACTCGTTGGCCCTTCCACAAGTTAGTAAGAAAGAAGGCTCTTGAAGTAACAATGAAGCACATTCACTATGAAGATGAAAACAGTCGTTACATTACAATCGGATGTGTGGAAAAGGTGACTTACTGCTGCATAGAAAGGGGCCCTGTATCTTCTACCTCTTATCTGATAATTTCTAATACTTTTATGAACTTGGTTTTCAGGTGTTATGCATGCTTGCTTGCTGGGTTGAAGATCCCGATGGCGATTATTTCAAGAAACATCTCGCTAGGATCCCCGATTATTTATGGGTGGCTGAAGATGGAATGAAAATGCAGGTTAGAAGGCTTGCATTCTTTAACTAATCTGTAGAGTAGAGACCTCAAAGAGGGTATCATGTGCTTAATAAAATATGGAATATGTGTGCAGAGTTTTGGAAGTCAGCAATGGGATACTGGTTTTGCCATTCAGGCCTTGCTTGCTAGTAATTTTACGGATGAAATCATAGACGTACTCAAGAGAGGACATGACTTCATAAAGAAATCTCAGGTTTGTTAATTTTACTGTTATTTATCCCTCTTAGAAAACATTTTGCCTTTTCCCTTAACCATCAAATAATGTTCATTTTCTCTTTAATTTTCATTCCGGTTATAGTTTTATCTCACCAAAACTCGAAATTAATTTAAAGGTCAAGGACAATCCTTCCGGTGACTTTAAGAGCATGTACCGGCATATTTCTAAGGGATCCTGGACTTTCTCTGATCAAGATCATGGATGGCAAGTTTCTGATTGCACTGCAGAAGGATTGAAGGTTATAAGCTTTGTTCAAGCACTTAAAAGTCCCTTATCTTCTATGCCATTGTGTTCGAATTGCAATATGCCTCTCACCAAAATAAACTAACTTGCATCTACTATGCAGTGCTGCCTACTTTTCTCAATGATGCCACCAGAAATTGTTGGCGAGCAACTCGAGCCTGAGCGGCTTTTCGATTCTGTCAATGTTCTTCTTTCTCTACAAGTAAGAATTAAAGTAAACTAGGAGGCTTAACTATCTATAAACACTATATCTAGCAATTTGTTTCCTTCAATAAAGAATTTTCCAAGGTCACAAGATAAACTTTGTTGCTGAACATCCAGAGTGAAAATGGAGGTTTAGCGGCGTGGGAGCCAGCTGGAGCTCAGAAGTGGTTGGAAGTAAGTCCTTGAACATTTTCGGTATTTTTATCTGTTCTTTCATTTTCACTTTATTTTAATCGTGAACAAATGGTGTTTGTTTCCGTCTGTTTCAGCTACTGAATCCTACAGAGTTTTTTGCTGACATTGTCGTTGAGCATGAATATGTTGAGTGCACTGCATCAGCAATCCAAGCGTTATTATTGTTCAAGAATTTGTACCCTGGTCACCGGAAGAAGGAGATCGATAATTTTGTAACAAATGCTGCACGATACCTCGAAAGCATACAAACTCCAGAGGGCGGATGGTATGCCCTCCTAATTAATTTTATTTTGGTTCTCCAAGATTTTCAGAACCTGTAATTTAACAAGGAGTAATATTTCCACAGGTATGGAAACTGGGGAGTTTGCTTCACTTATGGTACATGGTTTGCACTTGGAGGCCTAGCAGCTGCTGGCAAGACTTACAGCACCTGCACAGCTATGCGCCAAGGTGTTAATTTTCTTCTCAACATACAAAAAGATGATGGAGGTTGGGGAGAGAGCTATCTTTCATGCCCTAAGAAGAAATATGTACCTCTTGAAGGAAATCGATCGAATTTGGTACATACTGCATGGGCAATGATGGGTCTGATTCATGCTGGGCAGGTTAGCATGCTGTTTATCAGTAGTTTTAGCCTACATTGTTGTTTCATTTTCCGTAATTTGTACCCTTTTCACAGCCCTGCCTCCACAAAAGCCTTAATAAGAAATGGCCTCAGAATTTCTGATAATAAAATCTGTTTCCTATCTATGGTTATAGATGGATAGAGACTCTGCACCTCTTCACCGAGCAGCGAAGCTTATAATCAATTCGCAATTGGAAGATGGTGATTTCCCTCAACAGGTAACTTTCTAACTATAAACCTATAGTCAGAAAACCACTTCAATTGAATTTTTTAAAAAAGGGCCAGACTCCAAAAAGTCTGCCTGCGATTCCTATCAGCCCTTTGTGGGTGGGTGCTATATACTATGATGGACAGGAAAAAATTGCTGATGCTGCATCTTCACTTCAACTTTTATATCAAAAGATCCTTAACCTATGATCTTCTTATTGATGACAGGAAATCACTGGTGTGTTCATGAAAAACTGCATGCTACATTATGCAGCATACAGAAATATCTATCCATTGTGGGCTCTTGCGGAATACCAGAGGCGTGTTCTTCTGCCTTCGAAATAATTTAAGTCCAATAGCAAATTGTCTAACTCATCATTGCAAACACAAACGAAATAATGAATTTCAATCCAATAGCTATACCATTTTGTTTTATTGCTTGTTCTTTTAGAATTTCCCTAATATGTATAGAGAATAAGGTTCTTGCATAATAAGAATAATATATTTTTGTACACAGATTGTGTAAAATCCAAACTTTTAGGCCAAACCCAAGCCCAAGTCAACCCAAACCCAACCTAAGTTAACCTAGGTATATAATGAAAAGTTGCAAGAGAATTACTGTTCTCTCTTCTAAGTCTTGTGGCCACCATAACCCTCTCCTCATCAAACTAAGGATTTCAGTTTTTGATCTTGAGTTTTGGGTTTAAGAAAAGTGGAAGTAGCAAGTAAGTGATTATCTCTCATGTTATTTTTAATTATGATTTGTTTATGGAAGGATTAAAAGAGAGAGAGAGAGAGAGAGATATGTTCTTGAAAATAAGGATTTATGAGTTGATTTCATAGTTTTGAAACCCGACCCGGTCCAATGATCAGGTTACGGGTCAGATGGATTGAACCAAAAAAAATATATTTTTACTTCATTCTTATATAATTATAATATTTTTTCTATATTTTTTTTAATTCATTCTTATTATCAATACATTAATTTTTTTTTAACAAGAAAAACAGCCACTCCAAATTCCCTAACCCACCGTTTCGCACGTTTTTCCTTTCTTTTTGTTTTTTTTTCAGACATAAACTATCTTGAAACTTTTTAAAAGCACTTCTCTTTCCCTTCCTATGTGTTTTGATGACCATAGGTTTACTTCATAACACAAAAGTTATCACCGCAAATTCAAACCCTTTTAAGAGTAAATACCATCAGCCACCACCAAAGGGACTAAATCATCAAAGTTTTTCTTTTGTTACGGGGAAGAGAAAGAGAAGTAGTGGTGATCATAACAAGATCAAATGCACTTCTTCTTCGGGTAATGTATCAGTTCTCTTGCTTCTTTAAATGATTTTGGGGTTGTTGAGAAAATGGTGGGAGATGAAGGGAGTTTTGAATCTTGATGATTGAATAAGAACTGCTAATCAATGCCCAATCAAGAACTGTGAGTTAAAAAAATGCAAAGAACAAAGAAAAGAGAGTGAAAGAAGGAGATTCGTGAACAAAAAAAAGTCTAATCTTATTGAAGGGATCAAGAGTCTTCTGCTCATCTGCAATTCGGGATTGAAATTGTTTTTCTTTATTAGGTTTTCTCTGTTTGCAATTGCAGGCTTGCATCTTCAGTGCATCGTTCATCTTCGTCGTTTAACCTCTATGAATAAAAAAAAATAGGCCGGGTCTCGGCCGGGTTTACCCGGATCGACCGGGTTTCGCCGGGCCAACTCCCAGGCGGGTTTTTGCTTAGACCTAGACCGGTCCCATGCCCGGGTCGGCTGGGTCTCGGGTCGACCCGCCGGGCCGGTCCGGGTTTCAAAACTATGGTTGATTTGTTTAAATTAATTCTTAAGTGTTAAGAAATTCATTTTAACCTTGCTGGAAAATCTGGACAGAATGATCTTGAGGTTGAAGATGACCAAATTTTATTTTGGTCATTGATTTATGAAAATTTCAGTTTAGTCCCTAAACTTTGGAAAAAATTAAAATTTGACCCCTAAATGTATTTTGAGATTCTGGACAGTGTTATTATGAGGTTTAGGATGATGAATCTCAGTTTGATAATTGATTTGGAATATTTTTAGTTTGGTCCCTCAATTTTGGGAATTTACATTTTAGTCCCTAAACTTTATAAAAATTACAGTTCGGTCCCTGGTTCGTTCTAGACAGAATTAAGGATGGTTTATGGGTGAAATTTCAGTATGGTTATGTATTTACAGTTTGGTCCAGTTTTGGTAAAATTATGTTTTGGTCCCTGTTTTGGATAATTGTCGTTTTAGTCCATAAACCTAGGAGACTAAGCCTGGTTTTCTTTTATGTATTGGAATCTTTTATTTGTGTTGTTTTGAGTTGCTTTTGAGTATATTTCATATATTAATTGTAGGTTCTCCTAACGATCCTCAATAGATTTTTCGAGTCTTTCATCTGATATTCTTTTTAATCTATATTCTTCCGGGTGAGTAGGATAATCTTTAATATGCATATATTATAAATAAATATGTATGTTGATTATACAATGAGTACTAGTTAATTTCTTGAATACTTATACATGTTGCTTTATTTTCCGAGTACTCATTTATTCTTAAATTTACACTCGCAATTTGTCAAACTAAATTCTATTTGATATGATATACGTTTCTTTGATGATTCTGTGAATATCTATTATGCCTTGATATGGGACTTGTTAGTAACTCCATGCTAATAGAGAGTAGTTAGCCTGTGTGCACATAGTATTATGTATACCTAGCTGGTGAGAGAGGCATCAGCCTGTGGCGACTGATCATCCCACAATGGTCACCTTCGGCTGTCATCTGGTCACCTTTGTGTGTCATCTGGTCACCTTCGGGTGTCATCTGATCTCTGACATGTATTCCACTACGTTATGATAATATGTTTAGTATGTATATGTATATGTATATCAAGATAAATCATCTTGCAAACTATTAATATCTAAAATGTATATTAAATATTATTCCCTCACTGAGTTGATTGAACTCACCCCTCATTCTTAATATTATTTCATGTTCTTAGTTTCTGATAGCAATTGGACTTTGTTGAGTGTTCATGCTTTTTCAGTTTTGGTCGGTATGCCTTGCTTGTTTTGCGAGGCTTTCCTTTTAGTTTTGATTTGATGTCTTAGACGCTCCACTATTACCTTATTTTAATTAAGTTTAGATTTTGACAATGTAATGAGTATTATGGATTATTGTTTTTGTTTTAATTACTGATAAGGAGTTTTAAACTATCTTTTGGTTTCATCAGTTTTGAATAATATAATATTTCTGAAGATTATGAAATGCTGTGTATTTTTGAATAAATTGTTCTTTTGATATGTCTGTTTTGAGGCTTAACGTAGGTGGGGTGTCCTTTCGACACCGCTCTTGCGTTGCCGGTCATGGACTCGGGATTCGGGTCGTGACAGATTGAATGTCTCTAGCAGAAAATTGTATCCTGAACTGTCCCATGTTCACACTTTATAGAATCAAAAGTGCACAGATGTATCTGTGTTGGCTTGTTTTACTGGATTCAGCTGTCTGAGTCATTGCATGTTTTCCTCTCTTTCAAAACTTTCACCAAATCTAGCAAGCACCATCTCATATCCAGCTCACTGATCTTTCTACAAATTTTACCACTTTGTAAAATCTTGAAAGTCATTAACAAATTGTTTTTTAATAGAAGAATATCTTAAAGTCTACATGAAACTTGAGCCTCGGTTGACAAATTGCAATAACCAAACTAAGAAGTTAAGTAAGCTTGACCAATTCCTTTTCAAATATAACAAATCATTTCTCATGCAAAAAACTTTTTGGTTTGATAATACGTGGGGTTAACCCCCATTTTAGTTGATTTTGAGAGGGTGGGAGAGGAGGAAGTTGAGGGAACTGTCCTGATATTGGCCCCATTATCTGGCAAAGAGTTGTCTTAGTTTTCATTTCTTCTATATAAATGTTTGTTTAGCCAATGCAACCTTCATGAACTAAAAACTAGCTCTATAAAACACTAAATTCTTCAACAAACATTGGAGGTCTTTCTGTGTAGCCTAATCCTTTTCATTGTCTTCATTTTAGTTTGATTTTGAGGGAGTGGGAGAGGAGGAAGTTGAGGGAAGTGTCCTGATACTGGGCTCGTTATCTGGCGAAGAGGTGTCTTAGTTTTCGTTCTTCTATATAAATGTTTGTTTAGCCAAAGCAATCTTCACGGACTAAAAACAAGCTCTGTAAAACACTAAATTCTTCCACAAACATGGAGTCCTTCTTTCTATGCAGCCTAATCCTTTTCGTTGTCTTCATTTCTATTCCTCTTTTATTATTAATCTGCATCCACAAATCCAATGTTTCTCATCCTAATCTCCCACCGGGTAAGATGGGCTTCCCGATCATCGGAGAGAGCCTTGAATTCCTGTCTTCAGGAAGGAAAGGTTACCCTGAAAAGTTCATTTATGATAGAATAGCCAAGTACTCATCCCAAGTTTTCAAGACTTGTATTCTAGGGCAGCCCACTACAGTCGTTTGTGGGGCGGCAGGCAACAAGTTCTTGTTCTCTAATGAAAACAAGCTTGTTGCCTCATGGTGGCCAGATTCAGTAAACAAGATCTTCCCTTCCTCTACACAAACCTCTTCAAAAGAGGAATCCAAGAAGATGAGGAAGTTGCTACCTAACTTTTTCAAACCTGAATCCTTGCAAAGATATGTAGGAATGATGGACACTATTGCACAAAGACACTTGGAGGATAGTTGGGAAGGCAAACAACAAGTAACTGTGCTTCCACTAGCTAAGATGTACACCTTTGGGATAGCATGCAAAGTATTCTTGAGCATTGATGATCCAAAACATGCTGCCAAGTTAGCCCATCCTTTCAATGATCTGGCATCTGGGATAATTTCTATTCCCATAGATTTGCCAGGAACATCTTTCAATCGCGGTATCAAGGCCTCAAAGTGGATAAGAAAGGAGTTGGTATCTATCATAAAGCAAAGGAAGGTTGATCTAGCCGAGAATAGAGCTTTGCGTACACAAGATATGCTGTCTCACATGCTGTTAACAACTGATGAGGATGGGCAATACATGAAGGAGACAGACATAGCTGACAAAATTCTGGGTTTGTTGATTGGTGGTCATGACACTGCTAGTGCTGTAATCACTTTTATTGTCAAGTATCTTGCTGAGCTTCCTCACATCTACCAGGAGGTTTTAAAGGGTAAGTTTCCCCTCTGATTAATTACGTTTCTGTCCTTTTCCATTTCATAAACATGATGGGTTTTCATTTTTCACTGAACAGAACAAATGGAGATTGCAAAGTGGAAAAGGCCAAGGGAGCTGCTCAACTGGAATGATATTCAGAAAATGAAGTATTCGTGGAATGTTGCATGTGAAGTACTGAGACTAGCTCCTCCACTTCAGGGTGCTTTTAGGGAGGCCATAAATGACTTCAACTTCGCAGGTTTCCACGTACCTAAGGGTTGGAAGGTAGGGCAGTCCATGCTAAACACACACACACACATTTATAGTACTTTAATGTATTGAGAGATGGCCTAAAATCTTTTGTTTTTCATTTGGGGGATTGATTTTACAGTTATATTGGAGTGCCAGTTCAACACACAGGAATCCTGAATGCTTCCAGGATCCTGAAAAATTTGACCCGGCGAGATTCGAAGGGACAGGACCGGCACCTTATACTTATGTGCCATTTGGAGGGGGGCCTAGGATGTGTCCTGGGAAAGAATATGCACGGTTGGAGATACTCGTGTTCATGCATAACTTGGTAAGAAGGTTCAGGTGGGAGAAGCTGATTCCTGATGAGAAGATAATTGTGGATCCCATTCTAATTCCTGCTAAACAACTCCCCATCCGCCTTTTTCATCGTCAGAAAAATATTAACACTAGAATACATTAGCAATTCATTCTTGCCCTGTACAATATTTTACGTTACAAGAAGAAATTAGTACTTACTGTTTATGCAGTCATGCATCTAAAACATTAGTCGAAGCGTTAAGCCTGTTTCTTCTTTCTTACATTGGCTATGCAATATTGTATTCGTACTACTGTATCTGCTTTAAAAGGCCAGGTTCCGACAGGACACTATTGCCTCTTTATAACTTCTTGTGAAGTGTGTTTTAAGATGAAATCCAGAGTCATGTGATTAGCAAAATGCCATGTCAATCCAATCCCCAGTATCAAGTAAACTGATTCAGCAACGCAAGTTATCTGTTTTTCTTTCTCGCGTAAGCTGGAATGCATACCATTATATTTAAACAATCTGATGGTACAAACTTGACTTTTCAAAACAACGACAAATTATATATATATAAAGTAGTGACGAGGGATGGAATTTAGCAAAAAAAACATCCGATCAGCCCCCTCACAAAAGCAAGCTGAAAACGCAATCGAAGAAGAAAAAGGAGAAGGGCTGAGAAGCCACGCCAACCATGCAAGCTCAGACAGAAGCCATCCCTGCGACACGAAAAGAGACGCCTTCGTTCAGCAGCTCCTGCCCATTCCAAGCCAAAAGAATCTAGAAGCACACATAAGCCCCGGCCCAGATGAGAAGGGAGTTGAGCCCATAAGAATAAAACCATGTCCCTACCAAGCCCACACACAGCAGCTGAACAGAAGAAAATGAAAATAAGGCCGCCGAGAGCCGTTCCAAAGAAGAGTAATGTGTATCTTGATATACAGTGGAATCACCAAATCTTTTCGTTTTCTCTGTAATGTAATTGTGAAATGAACACAAGTTAAAGTTTCAGACTTTACAAAAACCAGCAAGTAGAAACATAGATAGGACCACACATCTCCTGTTGGAATTATCATTCTGTAACCTATAGTAAACTTACCATCCGTAGCATTTTTCAACGACTAACATCTTAACTGGAACGGCCTGCATGAAAGACGTAATGGTTCAGTGATATAATAATTCAGTCTCTAGTTTTAGATACCATAACTTAGCCCCATAATTGTCTTTCACTGTTAATTCATTAAAAGCTTTGTCAATTTCGTAGAAAATGATCAGGGTATCCCTGTGGGGTGGTGTTGGAATCTGATGAGAACCAGGCTGGAAGAAGCGAAGGCAGAAGCAGAGATTTCCAGAAAAGTCAGGGAAGCAGAAACAGCAGCAGGCACGGCAGAATTTCCAGCAGAGTCGGTGCAGGAGTCCTGGCGGGATTGGGTTTTCCAGCACCTATAACTCGGCAATCAGGGGAAGTTTTGTAGCGGGAATTGGACTGGAAGAAAGAGGAACAACCCTATAAGGAAGAGGAGATAACAAGTACATAAATAAGAGGCATTCTAAGTGGCAGAATCACTCCTAAAGTCAGCAACTCAGCAAGCCAGACTTAGGTTCCTGATATGTGTCAACTAGCTTAGAGTAGGATTAGGATTAGCTGGAATTACAGCTATATGAATAGCCAGGGTGTATTTAGCAATGATTCAAGCAATAAAAAATTATCAAACACTTTTCAGAATTTTCTGAACCTATCTATCCTAACGGTAGGTAGGAAATGAGAGAGTTTGCCAGGGAATAGGAGGGTTTTCTATGAACCTCAAACTCTAGTAACCATCAAAATCCTCAACACCGAAATGTACTCTTCTTCAAGATCTGCCCAATCATTGTGTGTCTGAATTTGCAAGCTGTTGAATATAAAAGGAGTGCCTGCTTTTCAATCTAACACTTCATGTTTTGGTAATGACGTAGGGGTGGGGCTTAGCTCATTGTTTCGAGCTTCGAACATGTCCTCGTAGCTGCATCAAAATGGAGTGAACGGCTTTCCTCGGAATCCAGCAACCACCATATGTGGTGTGGACAGCAGAACCTGAAGCTTGGTAAGCATCAACGGAGGTAGTAATTACTGGAAATTTCGTAGTTTTTTAGTAAGATTTTCACACAAAATATATCAATATTTTTATACTTTTCTGCAGGAAATCCCTCAAGCTGTTGAATGGATGAACCAGCCAATCCCAAATTATGAAAAATTGGAAGATAAAAGCTACTGAGGAGCATTCCAAAATGTAGACTTGATAAAATCCAAGCACAGAATTTAGGTTTATTTAGTACCCTTTTAGTCGATTAATTTACTATTAATAGACTTGGTATGGAATGAATCCATTTGTTGAGAATATATATATATTTTTTTTTGCTATAATTTTCTCAAATGTTAATTAATTCAACAGCTTTAAATTTTATATTACTATTGGTAGTGATGGAATGCTTTGTTGAGGAAATGCTTGCTCATAATTTTCAAGCATCCAAGTTTCTACCCTACCCATGTATTAAAGCTTCTGGTCTGGAAAGGAGCAGTGGGAGAAAAGAGAGGCGGGTGCTGATATCCCACATCGATGAAGCAGAGTATAATGTTGAGAGCTGCACTTATAAAATGCAATTGAATACAATGTTCAAGGCATACCTTTCTCGGCCTTTTGGCTAAGATCAAGTGTAGTATCTGTTCTTATCAGTTTAATATCTGATATGTGGGCCATAGGTTCACACGATATTAAATTAATTTTTAAAAGGGGAGGTTCCGCCACAGTAGCTTGCTACTGGGATCCTCAAGCGTCGCCCTTGCGTTGCACTACTGCAAGGGCCTGGCGCGCCCTCCATTCTGAAGTCAAGATTTTATATTGGGCACTGGAAGTTCTTGCTAGGGGCTCCAATCAATGAGAGCTTTGATGCAATAGTTGAAATAAATTTGTAAGTCAGAGATAATTGCGAGTTGTTATCAACACATGTTAATTAAGAAAAAAACCTGTGGGATTTCTGCCTGACGATTTCTTCGAGCATGAATTTGTTGAGCGCATGAGCTCAAAAGGGTTTAATTTCTGTTTATTTTATTTTAGAGAAATGCGGGGGGGTGGGCGGCGGCTTCATTTATGGAACATGGTTTGCCCTACGAGGCTTAGCAACTGCTGGCAAGAATTCTAGTAATTGTGCTGCTATGCATATTGTCTCCGGGTCTGTACAAGTTCTAGCCTGCCAAGACAATGGCCTCAGAATTTCTGAACATTGATCTTTTTCCTGTATCTTTTCACGGAGCTGCGAAGCTGATAATTAATTCACAATTGGAAGATGGTGATTTCCCCCCAACAGATAACTTTCTGAAACTAATTTTTAGTCATGTAATCACTTGAATCAAAATTTGAAAGGAAAAACAGTCCGAGGACGAATCCTATCAGTTTATTACGGGTAAACTTTTATGGTCTTAACCTATGATCTTATTATTCATGACAGGACATCACTGGTGTGTTCGTGAAAAATACCATGTTAAATTCTGCAGTGTATTGAAAAATCTTCCCAATGTGGGCTCTTGCAGAATACCAGAGGTATGTTCCATTGCCTTCCAAATGAATCGAAACTCGAAACGAACAACCCAACTCATCATTGCAAACAAAAATAAGTACGCGAGTCCAGTAGCAGATTTTTATGGTACAAATAAAGGTTTTTGTATAATAATGCTCTTCTATAACATAATGCTGTTGCAGAAAGGTGCATCCTCAACTGTCACAGATGGTGCATGCTCTCTTCTAGAGTTACGATTACAGGTGCTGCTTCTTAATATAAGCAGGACTAGTTCAAATATGGTAATGCCAAAAAAACCTCAAAGAGCCTGCAGTACCTGGCAACGATATTCTCCAAGGGCCCATATAGGGAAAATGTTCCGGTATGCTGAATAGCTGATCATACAATTCTTGTTGAAGACTCCCATGATCTCCTGTGATCAAATAGACAAGTCAGTGGCATGCCAAGAATTAGTAGCTCCTTCCTGTTTTGATCATTAAATGAACATATCAAATTGTTCCAATAATGCCACAATTCCAACCTTTTACTTTTGAAGTTGATATGTTTATACCTTCTTTTTTTCCTGGTAATGTTACATGTATGAACTTTAGGTCAAGCAAATTGAACTTTTCTCCCAAATTTTCACCAAAGTATTCAAGTTGTTATAGCAGATGACATTGAAAGACCCTCATGTTACCTAATCAGTTTGTATTATGTTCTACATATATACAAAAAATCACTAATTCATTTCTCCTGAAGACAAAATTCAGTTGATTAGGCATAGTTGCATTCATGAGCTACAACCAATTTACAGAAACAGGGATGTTTACCTCTTGAGGAAAATCTCCATTCTCCATTTGAGAGTTTATTAACACCCTTGCGGCGCGGTGCAATGGTATTGGATCCCTCTCAGCCTATTACATGTTATAAAAAGAAACAATTATCATGCACCATAACAAATCTCAAACTCATCACATTCCTCCCTCTCATCATGCACCTCAAAAACTAACTTTAATCTTGCTAATTGAAATGTTGTTCTTCTTTTTGGTAAAAAAACAAGGGCGCTACAGGTAGAGAGGCTTCAGCAACTTTATCTCTAAAATGCAATTGAAAAAAAAAAACTAATTTGGTAATCACAAGTTTACGAGAAACAAAAAAGATTCCCAAATGTACCTGCCCAGCTTCAATGAGTGCTAACATAGCCCATCCAGTGTTGACTATATGTGGTCTGTCATCTTTCAGATTCGTATACACCTGTTTAATAAGAGATAATGAATAAGAAAATCATACTGTCAAGTGATGTTAGAAAAGCTGACATAGGATATGTAGCATGGAAACTATAAGCAGAATTAGCAGATTGGGAAGGCAAAAACTCTCACAAAGGGTGTGATACAGGGCATGCCTAAATTTGAAAATCACAGAAAATATGAAATAGGATTTTTAGTCCAACCTTGTTTTGACATGATAGATAACTCTCTCCCCAACCACCTCCAGCAAGTTCTTTGGACAACATATAATCACAAGCTTTACGGATACTGCTGGAGCTATTATATGTCATGCCAGCTGCCACCAAGCCCTTTATCCCAAACCACCCAGCATAGGTGAAGCAGACTCCCCAGGATCCATACCTGTTAAGAACATCCAGAGAACTTGCCATTGAATGAAGCAATTGATGTAAAGCAAATATACAATATATGGGCACAAACCAACCAGGAACCATCTGTCGCTTGAATCTTTTCAATGAAGTTTGCAGCTTCTGCAATACAATTATCTATTTCTTCCCTCCTATGACCAGGATACAATTTCTTGAATGATGCTAGTGCTTGGATTGCCGCTGATGTGCATTCTACATATCTATTTGGACATTTCAGTCAACATCACAAATTAGAAATCCACAAGATTAATGAAATTCTAATGCCTAAACATGAAATTGAAGTGTGCTGGAACCTTACGGGTAATCAATGACAATGTCACCAAAAGTTTCTGCAGGATTGATTAACTGAAACAGAACAAAAATATTAAATAAATGCAGTAGTAAGCACAGCATCATCAATATAAACTGCAATTTGACCAGTAAGTCATTGAGCTTAGATTTAAATGGAACCTCGCTAGTAGTCAGGGTAATGTTATAAACAAGGATTAAGAAAAAGCATATGGCTCAGGATATGCATTAATTCACACTCAACTTTATGCTAAATAAGTTGTAAGAATAGTTAAAAGAATCTGTGAAGAGGCAGTTTTAACAAGGAAAAGAAATCATCATGCATAATCTACAAAATACTCAACAATTAAGGCTTATTTAAGGTGGTTGGATTCTCTCCCAGCATTGACCTTCCTATGAAGTTAGCCCAACCAACGAAATACGCAAATATATAGGTTTTCACTCGCAGAACTAGGAATTCCTTAAAAGATCTCCTTCAGCAAGGAGAGCAGCCATTGACCACCAGTTCTGCAAATCTTAAGTCCTTAATATTAAAATTTTCCATGGGAAGATTTGCATTTTCTCAGGAGGAATCATAATCTCAGAGTGAATTCAAATGAAAGGCTTGATCACTTAAGGAAGTTACCTCCAACCACTGGTACGATCTTGTCAATTCATATGTTGCAAAACCACCATCAGCATTCTGCAGCAGTGTCCAAAATTATCAAACATTTCCTATCAGTAGAGTACTCCTGAATACATAATAAGGGAATCCCTATTCTGAACTAACTTTCAGATGCAAGATCAGATTGAAAAATATTGAACGATTTCACTGTAGGGGAATCTAAACTTGGAGCTCCTGTAACAGAGATTCTCATTAACTTCAACTTTGTATCATGAGCTTGCTTGTGGTTCATATATTTTGTCATGAGCAAAAAGTTCTAACCCAGGCATTTATGAAGCAAACTATTATGATAACCCAACTATTCTACTATAATTTAAGGTCATGCTTTCACTAAATCAAATGTTATGGTATGCCTTTGGTACCATGTCAACCTGCATCATTTCCTATTTTTCTCCTTGCATGCAGCACCATTAACTAATAGAATTGCACTAACATATTACATATAATAAATGTAATCTTGCATCCTTAAGTGATAATGCTTTAATCCCACTCTTGTGCTAGATCCAACATCTGTTTCAAAGCAGCAACTTAGACTTAAATACCTGTAAAGAAAGGATTACATTTACAGCATCACGGAGCCTCTCCACACCTAAGGGATCCCCAACCATTTCGGTTGGAAGTTTTGATAGTAGTAAAACAGCCTGTACAGGTAGATAAATATCAACAAGACACATATGAGACAAGAATATGAACTTCTACAGTTTTGTTCACCTTTTTACCTTCAATCCTTCTGCAGTGCAGTCGGAGATGGGCCACCCATGATCTGCAGTTGAAAATGGCCAAGCTCCTTTAGAGATGTGGCGATACCAAAAATTTAAATCTCCAGGACAATCTTCTAGGACCTTCAAACAAAGTATAGCTGGTTGAGCAAGGAGGGCTAGCATTGGTGAATTATGGTAGAGATATCTCTACAATTGAGAACCTGTGAATCTTTAAGGTACTTGTGTGCTTTTCTCAAGGTTCCACTATATTCTTCAGCAAGGTTGGTAGAGACAATTGCTTGAACAGCAAAAGCAGTATCCCACAACTGACTTCCATTATATCCCTGCAAGTTCAGTACAATTTCACCAGCTAATACAATATATATGTATCCAACTCAATGGTCCCCTCATCAGTAACACACAAGGATGAACCATCTTTTCTAAGCAAAAATAGGAAGAGAAAAGAAGAAAAGGGATCTGAAGTAGAGGGAGACTCGTATAAATAGTTAAGGAGAGGGTAATGCTTTTTTTTGTTTTTACCTGCATTTTCATTCCGTCTTCAGCAATCCACAAATAGTCAAATACTCTTGGCAGATGCAGTTTAAATGCCTCTGAGTGTGGATCTTCTACCCAACAACAAAGCATATTCAATACCTGATACATACAAGCAGTCATATAACTGAACACAACAAGCTAAGGCCCAAGCGCATTGGCAGAATTATATTGGATCTTATTCTTAACAGATACTATACTGGAGAGCTAAAGGTGTACGTTTCCTCTGCATTTTCTTCTTATTTAACAGAAAAAATGAGCATCGTCAAAATCATCCATCTGTACCTTGTTGACCGGACCTATGCATATGTACTGTGTATTTTCATCTTCATAGTGGATATGCTGCATCACTTTGTGCAAAGCCTTCTCTCTCAACCTATTAAGAGGCCAACGTGTAAGTATAGGCTCATATGCATAGTGAAGAGAAGCCCACAGAATATCCTGAACCAAAGGATGAGGGTAGTATAGATCTTCCTGCCAAAATTTGAAAAAATAAATAAATAAATAAATAAAAGGTCCAGAATCAACATCAAAAAAAATTTCAAGTAAGGTATTTATAGTACAAGTTTGGCAAGGAAAAAACAAAATGGATCTCTAACCAACCTTTGCACATGTATTACGAGCTGTATTCCAATCTACTTCATGATATGGAACAGTGTAGATCTCCTTTCTCAAAGATTGAATTGTGGGTGTTATAGGACCAACAAACCTCTTCCCATATAGATAAGACATTGGTAAATACACCATACGACAGTGGCACCACATCCTTCCTATGAATATAAAACTTCAAGGTTACTCACAAGACGCAAAAGCCTATTGATATTTGACAGAACTACATCACAATAAAGTGAAAATGAAAGGTTGTATAACGTTTGAACTATATTAACAATGAGGTGCATGGCAGGGAAGCTCCTAGCAAGTACATGGAGATAGAGAACATTCTGTTAACAGAAAGAAAGCAAGAGATAAAATTGCTAAATGAAGAGAACCAAATTATCAAAAGATTAGCTCTTTCAAAAAGCAAAACCAAGTAAAACAGCTAGAAATCTATGAGAAGAAACATGTAATGCTCCAAGTGTGAAAAAAGAAGGTAACTAACAAGCTAATTGCACGAGAAATTAGTGACCATCTCTAACATAACATGCGTGTTTGGTCAGACAGAAGCAATTTTAGTTTCCTTTTCTATTATTTGTATTTTAGTTAATCAGACTATTGTCCACTTACTTGGTGTTTGGGAATGCGGTAGCTTTTGTTTTTAGGTGTGTTTCAAAAGTGCATTTCACATGAAAAAGTATTAAATTGATGTTTTTTAGTTCTTTTCGATGGTTTTGATGTATAGATGTCAAAAATAAATAAATAAATAAAAATCATTTTAATGCATTTTCAAGCAAAAAGCACAAAAACACATTGCACCACAATACCAAACACACACATCCCATCCCAGTTAGGTCTTTGGCAGTAAGCAAAACATATTTTGATGAGGGCTCCTATAAAACGTTTTAAAAGACTATTAGTCTTCAATGGTTCGCTGAAATGAGAGCTAAGAGAAGTGAATTAAAAAAGAATTCATCCTTCAGCATTTTTGTGTAAAAAGCGGTTGCTATCAAGACTTTAGCCTGCACACTTGTGATTGCAGGGCCAAGATATTTTATCATTACACCAAGCAATGGACCCTTGATGGATCATGTAATAGTTTCGCCTTTTATACTTTTAACTTCAATTAGTTGGTTAAACAGCATAAAAGAAAATATATTCCACTCTCCTTTGCGTGGCTGAAATGAAATAAGCATGTATAACTATTCAGGAACCTGGATGCATTGGGAGAAGGTAAGGACATAGCCATACTTCTGGAGGCAGTGGATTATTCCCAGACCATTCATGGACTCCAAGTACCTATCATTATCAAAGATCAACCAAATGGCACCAATATTGTCATAATCTATAGCTTTTGGAACAAACCAACAAGATAAAGACCAGGTTCATACCGAAAGCCACATTTTCCCCCACGAAGTAATCTCAGTTGCACCACCATGGTCCAAGATCCACTTACGTCCCTTTTCCATTTCCCCATCACCACCCTCAGCTCCTTCACCAAGTAACCTCAAGGTCACATAGTTTAGACAAGTACCAAACATGGTGCTTGGGCCTTCAATATGAAGACCCCAACCCCCATCTCTATTCTGCAGCAAAATGTGACACGTTTACAAAATAGTTCCCATAATCTGTTCATAAAGGTCCTAATGCTATAGCTAAATTTAAACGGCTAGCTTATGGTTTTGGTCAAGCTTATTCGTTTAGCTCAGCTACAGCTTGAGAACTGAACTTTGGGGCAGAACGCTATGATTAATTAGAGAAGGCATTGATACAACTTCCAGAATTACATTTCTCCCCCCCCTGATGTCCAGCAAAGTTGTTTTGATATCAAAAGATGAACAAATAGAGGTTCAGATGTTGCCAGATAGTACACTTACCTGATGATTGTACAGATATCTGCACATCTCTCGCTGATGTTCTTTTGACAAGACAGCATTCAGAGCTCCCGTAATAGATAAGGTAATGATCTGTAGCAATTCAAAAGCAAGGCTAAAATTACATGCTAATATAATCAATTACTCTGAAGAATGCAATCCTTCTGTCTAACCATACCAATAAAGAAAATCAAAATGCAACATTCCCATTAACACAAACACTCTGGTTCTCATTCAAACAGTATGTATCAATCATTTACATGCAAAGCAAGTACCTTTTCTCTCAATCATATGAAGCCAAGCAATTGGTAGTGATCAATGAAACTGTGAACTTAACACGTGAGACAACAAGTTAAGGTTTCAGACTTTACCAAACCAGGAAGTAGAAACATAGGACCTCCATAATCACCAGGCCAATGACCATCATGCGCCTGAATTTTCCTATAAAAATTAACAGCCCTTCTCAAGGTAGTAGTCACTGCTTCCTCAGTCACATCTTCATCGTCTTTAACTTTAATTTGAGGCAAATTCACACATGGGTTCTCCTTTTCAAACTACATTTCACAGTCAAAACAATCAAAAAGCTCCAAACTTTGACATAAATATCCAAACTTTGAATAGAATTCACAAATGGGTCTAACCTGAAACCTCATAAGAAGGTCAGCGCTGTGTTTTTTGTCAAACCTTTGAGCTTGAAATGAAAGGCGAACATTTTGTAATTGCAAAAGCTCATCTGGGGAGCCAAGTTGTGGGCAAAATTCCCAAACTTGGCGACCCAGATGATTGTTAACACTTTTAAGCCATGATGATGATTGGCCATTGTCATGAACACTCTCTGCTCCTATCGTAAGCTTCCACATTTGACAATAATTAAGATGTTTTTTGTTTTTTAGTTTATAGGGAGAGAGAGAGATGAAGCAGGAGGACTGCAGGTAGTAGATTCATTGTAAACTGAGATTTAACTATGAATTGTATTAAGGTATTAGTATTTTTTATAATTTATTTTGATTCTTAAAGTTTAATATTGAGAGATTAAATCTTGAAACCAATTACTTTAGATTTTTTAACCAACGGTGGAATTTAAAGAAAGAAAACTAGAATTAAAAAAAAATTATCATGATGATATGTCATAAATTTCAGGAAAAAATATATATAGGTCCTCAAACTTTTAATATAATATAAATTATATAATTTAGGTTTTTTAAAAAAAAAATTAAAATAAATAATTTTACTACAAAAATTTATTTGTATTATTTTTCAACCCCAGAATAGAAAGATAAAAGGGAGAAAGGTTGTTGGATTTCGATGATGAGAGAGAAAGTCACCGTTCAAATCAGTTTCAACCATCAAAATAGATTTTTTTTATGTTCATGAGTTTCATAAGATGAGAGAGGCTTGATGGTGATTTGTTGGTGCCCTAATATTTCTTAAAAAGATTGATCTAGGCTAAGAAAGATAAATTTAAACTGATTTAATTTCAGGTTTTTGGACCTCTTTTGGTGTAAACCCAAGGTATAAATTGAAAATAATATAGATAAAAAAAAAGAAAAAAAAGATATAACTCAAATTGTAAAAAGAAAAATAAATGGGGCTAAAAATAAAACATTTAAGTAAGTGGGGCCAAAGTGTAATTAAAGAAAAACTAAGACTATAAATACCTTATTTTTCTTCCTCTTAAGGCCGGCTGTAGTGGAGACAAAAAGGACGAGAGAAATTTTTTATTTTTCCACAAAAAATTGAGAGAGAAACACCAAAACCTATTAGGTTTATGCAAGATTTAGATCAATTGGTAGGGATAACATCATTAGACAAGGCAATTAACAAGAAACAAATGAAGAAATTGGGAGGGAAAAAGAATAGAGGGCCGACTAGTGTGCAAAAAGGGAGGAGTAAAAAATTTTCAACTGGTCAAGGATCGAAGTCCAGTTTATCACCAGGTGAGGAGCCCTAAACTTGATTATGCAAACCAATTTGAATTTGATTAGGAATTGGTGTATTAATTTTGAATTTAAGCAAGAGTTTTTAAGGAGAATTTAGGGAAAATATAGAATTGTGTGAAATTAAATTAATTAAAGTATTGTAGGTTGCTTAAAATGTGAAATTATGTAGAAACATTAAAGAAAAAATCAATGGTTAAAGAATCATAGGTGGCCCATCGAGGGAAGGGATTAGAAGAGAAGAATTTATGATTTTCCTTGTAAATTGCTTATGATGTGTTGTTTATAATGTTAACAATGGTTAGTGGAGATAATTATTACACGAGATGGAGAAGGGAACCTTTGGTTCCTTTAAGCCAAGTTTTGGCCAAGGTAAGGTTAAGAAAAAGGAATGAGGAGTTTTTTTAGATTTTGTGTGTTAATAATGGGTGGATTATGTATTGTAGAAGGTCATATTTAGTGAGGTTATGTACATACAATGTAGAAATGGTTGTTTTGAATAAAGAGTGAAAACAAATGAAGATGTTTAAAGGTTCATTTAAAACTTTGATGAAAATTGGATAGATTTGTTTACCTAGATTCTAAAAGGGATTCGAGCCTAAAAATAATAGAATTTAGGAGAGGTGTCTTCATAGAAGTTATATCCAAGGATGTTATATTTCTCATGAGACTGACCTCGCTTAAATTGGAGTTCTATAACTCCAGATATAGGTAAAAATCTGAGAAGAGGTTAGGTTATAACACCTGTAGAAAATGTGTTATGATGTGTCTTAGCATTCAAAGGAAAGCCGTGTTCAAAAATGAAATTTATAATATTAGTTATGATTAAATAAAGAATAATGATCTTAAAGGATATAATGAAAAACACAAATGTAAATGAAAAATTGTTTTAGGGAGGTCACCATTTGTTGTTACTATTGTTATTATTGTTATTATGAGAAATGTAACTTAAATATGAAATAATGTGGAATACTTGTAAATACAAGAGGGACCACATGAGCTGCACAGCAACAGTAGGGGAGCGCGAGCTGAGTTTCTGCAGCAGGTAAATGTTCTACACCTATATCATTTTTAAATGTATATAATTATGAAAATTTGTTTAATTGTTTTGGATTTTATATGTATGTATGTATGTAAGTTACCAATATGTGTGTATATATGTATGTATGTTGCTAAAAAGGGAAAACATCTAATGAAACAAGTGAGAAATGGAAACATGCTTGATTAACTATCCCGGTTAGGAATGGTTAATAATATCAATGAGTTCCATTGATATCGGTATTTCTTTGGATTTGATTAGACAATCCCGGGTATAGGAGACTAATGATGTTAGTAGAGTTTGCTAACATCAACATGATCAGCACGGAACATTGAGGATATTGAACTTGATTAACTATTCGGGTTAAGAATAGTTAATGATATCAATAGGCTACATTGATATCGATATTTCCACGAAAACTTGATTAGTCATTCTTGGTATGGAGACTAATTAATGATATCGATAGGCTACATTGATATCATTATTTTCACGAAAACTTGATTAGTTTTTCATGGTATGAAGACTAATGATGTCAAGGATATTTTACATCGGCATTTCCAAGGATATTTTAAGGTACTGTTAGAACTTGATTAGCCATTTCGGTTTAAGAATAGTTAATGGTATCAATGAGTTACATTGATATCGGTATTCATGACCAACTCGATTAGTCGATCCCGATATGGGAGACTAATTATACTAATGAGATTTATTAGTATTGGTATTACCATCTAAAGGTTTTTAAGAAGATTTGATTAGCTATCCGGTGAAAAATAGTTAATGATACCAATAAATTAGTATCAGTACTTTCTTGAAGGATTGTCATTCGGTATTAATATATGATGTTGGTCGGAAATTGAGGGTGGAATGGAAAAAAATTAGTTAATTCTTGAGAAAAAAATCCTAAAAAGATCAAGTGAGGAATTGTAAGAAGTATGAATGTATGTTGGTCTTGAATAAATCACTTAATTACCAATGTTAATATTGTTTTTCTATGATATTTATTATCCAAAGTTATATTTGTTTCAGGTGTCTCACACTCACGTCAGGAGTGAATATTAGATCTTTCTATCATTTTGTTATCTAGTTTTAATTGAATGTTTATATATCTTGTATTTAAAAAAATTATTGTGACTTAAATTATATTAATATCTTTTAAATTGAATGTATGAACTTAAATTATATTTTCATGTATTTATATTTTACATGCAAGTTTGTTTACTTATTTAGTGTCATTTAATACTTCATTTATATTATAGTAATGTTTGAGAAATTGTGATTGTGTTGATGTAGATTGTTGGAATTGAGACCCAGGATAATTGAATCGTGATTGGATAATGATTAATAAAAGTGTAACAAATTATTGTTGATAACTTGGGATTTTTTTGATATAGGGGAGACTCTACCGAATTTTCAGTGGACTTTTGTATGAATTTGGTTTAAAAAAATTACCATGTCTTTTTCTATATTACAATTGGTGGTTGTCCAAGTAATTAGATTATTATATTTGGGGTGTTTTGAGTTGATAGATTGGTTTGTAGGTGTTTTAAAAGTGTTAGTGACGTGTTTTTGGGTTGAAATAACTTAAAAATTAGGATTTTTGACCAAAACAATTACGACGTTGATTTTTTACGGCCACCACAGTGGTGGCTTGAAATTGAGCTTGCAGGCGACATATCACCTATGTCATTTTTTTTTTAAAAAAAAGGGTGACAACATGTTTTCCTCTCCTTTACAAAATAAAATTATAATAATAATCAACCCTAAAAGCGCGATCCTGTGATTGAAGGCCCATCCATGCTCATGGGCTTTGCGTATGAGCTGTTTTTTACCCTTTTTTTTAGTGCATATATATATAAAAGGGAAAAAATTATTTAACTTGTTTAGTTTTACAAAACCCGAGGTATTATTTATTTTCTTATTTTTCATTTTTTTATTGATATTTTTTTTAATATTTCTTTTTAAAATAATTATTAAATTTATGTTTCAATTAATATTGTTCATCTGTGATTTTTTTATTTGTTTATTTAACCTTTTTTAGAGATATTTTTATAAAATTATTTTGTGTGTGTTTAATTTTTGAAGTTATTTTTTTGATTCATGTATAATATATTTTTTTATCTTTTATATAGATGAATTTTATTAAAAAAAATTATTTTCAGATAATATTTTTAATATGTGCAGCCTTACATAGTATATTTTCACCTTTTATTTTATTCAAGCAATTTAATGAGTGTCTTGCGAGATTAAATATCTTGATTTATACATGTTTCTTGTTTTTTTCAATTTTATTTTTAATTATCGTTAATTATTTTTAATGTACTAGCACACATAGTTCTCGATTTATTTCATTAAATGTATTTATAAATTTTTTTATTTTCTCTTAACAAACAGTTTAGCGATAAAAATGTGTTGAAAAAACATGTATATATAATTTTTTTATCGGGGATAAAAATATCTTACCTGCGATGGAGCTCAAGTCACATAACTAGTATAAATCTAAAACGTGTGAGGATTCCAAAATTTAAAATGCACTGTGTATGCCCTCATATAGCATTGTAAACAAATTGATCGCAATGTCTTTTTTATTCTTTTTTTTTTTTGCCCTTATTGGATCAAATTATAGATATTTTTATTAGAAAAGGTAAGATTTAAAGAAGAGGGATCAAAGTGAAAAACACAGAGGGAATGAGTGGACAAAATGTTTATTGTAGTCCCTATACTTTTAAAATTATAAAGCAACATCAATTTGAAGAAGATAGGACAAAAATACCTGATTAAAATACATTTTAAGAGTGGTGAGACCTAAATGATAAAAACTCATAGGTTTGGGATGCCATTAGGAATGGATATACAGGTTTGAGACAAGAATTGAGGTTGTATTAAGAATGAATTGCTTGCAAGTATGGTGGGCCGTGGTATGTTCACATTTCTATTTTTGTATTGGGCCAGGCCAGGGTCACATCATGTAACTGGGCCATCTATTATATTATGGGCCTTTTCAGATTCATGTACAAATATAAACCCATCCCAAGCTCAAGAATGAAGAATCATTGTTTTGTTTTGTGTTGTGGGCCCAAATCATCTAGGTGGGCCATGTGCTGAAGTTGCTTTGTTACAACAAACACCAAACCACAGGCAGGAAGCAGCACACTGGCTACTGGCTAGAGTCCCATACGATACCATACCATACCATACCATAGCATCATGACTCCTCGAGAGAGCAACCACGTCTGTTGCTACTGTGGGATCATGTCATGAGCTTAGCGTACCTCTTTTCAACAAAATCGATGCAGTTTATGTTTTTTCTTTATTCTTTTTTATGAATAATGGAATAAATTTCATTTAATAGTAATTTAATATAATAAAGAGGAAAAAACGACAGCAAACCTCTCCAAATACACTTTTATTAGACTTCCCTCCCCTTGTCTTGAATCCTCTCACTTCTTGAAAACTTTGGAAGGGAAAGAAGGAGCCTGAAATGTGTAAGTAGCTTCGCTACAACAAAGAATGTACAGATTCCTGATATTGGCTGGCTTGCACGTATCTGTTCAAATCGAGAATCTCATAAAAACTGGAAACTCAAGCACAGGACAGGGCCTGTACAACAAAGAATGTACAGATACCTGATATCAGCTAGCTAGTGTCAATTTTCAAGTTCCAAAACTGATCATGCACCTGTCTCTCCATGCATCTAGTTCCATGACTTCAAGCCAATGTTTCTTGATTTCTTTCATGTTAATTAACTTTGACATTGATTCTCTCCAGCGGATCGTACGAAACACAACCTTTGTCCTTCATTATGTAAATGGCGATCGATATTGGGCAAAACGGAAATGGCTTCGATCCAAATGTGTCACCCGTTGCATGCATGTGATCTGTTCTCCGACCACCAAATTCTCTCCATTACTGAGGTGATGTATGACAATTCTGGGAATTTCACTTTCTTTCTTATTTTGAAATTAGGTTACAGACTCTTTCTCTTATAGAGAAGCTTTACAAGATGACTATGAAACGGCAAGTAATTAAAGAATCCCTACAAATCGGGATACAATGAATTAGGATCAGTTACGGAATAATTCCTATATTGGACTCTACAGCTCATGCTAATATTAATTCCTAAACTGTACAGCTCACGCTAACATTCCCCCTCAAGTTGGTGCAAAGATATCTTCGATGCCCAACTTGCTAAGTGAGTCCTGAAACACTTTGTTTGAGACGGCCTTTGTGAGCACATCCGCAAGTTGACCTTCTGATCTAACAAAAGGAAAACATATCACTCCTTCTTCCAGATTTTGTTTGATGAAATGTCGATCTATCTCGATGTGTTTCGTTCGGTCATGCTGAATTGGATTTTGAGAAATTGCAATTGCGGCTTTATTGTCGCAATATAGATTCATCCTTGACTTGGGAGTAAATCCAATCTCGGAGAGTAATCTTCTAATCCAAAGGAGTTCGCAAAGACCTTTAGCCATTCCTCTGAACTCTGCCTCCGCGCTTGACAAAGCAACTACCTTCTGTTTTTTACTTCTCCAGGTCACCAAATTTCCCCCAACAAATGTAAAATATCCGGATGTAGATTTTCTATCAAACACATTTCCTGCCCAATCAGCATCTGTGTACCCTTCAACCTTCAAATGATCGTTCTTGGAGAGCATAAGCCCTCTCCCCGGAGCGGACTTTAGGTACTGTAGTATTCGACTAACTGCGTCCATGTGATCCTTGCTAGGGCAATGCATGAATTGGCTAACCAAGCTGACAGCGTACGAAATATCTGGACGAGTATGAGATAAGTAGATTAATTTACCTACCAATCGTTGATACCTTTCTTTGTCAGCTGGTTCTTGATCGGGGTACACTCCAAGCTTTTGATTCTGAACTGTTGGAGTGTCTGCCGGCTTGCAGTCAAGCATTCCTACCTCAGTCAGTAGATCTAATACATATTTTCTCTGTGAGAGAAAAATTCCCCGTTTTGATCTAGCCACTTCGATCCCTAAGAAGTATTTCAGTCCGCCCAAGTCCTTCATTTCGAATTCACCGGAAAGCTGCTTTTGTAATCTTTTAATTTCTTCCTCATCATCTCCTGTAATGATCATGTCATCTACATAAATTATCAGGACAGTTACCTTTCCTCGTTGCCTCTTAAGGAAGAGGGTATGGTCCGAGTTGCTCTGCTGAAACCCATACTTTCTCATAGCCACGCTAAATCGGCCAAACCATGCACGTGGAGACTGCTTTAGCCCATATAACGCTCGTTGTAATCTGCATACGGTTCCAGGTGTGTTTGAATTATATCCTGGTGGGATATCCATATATACCTCCTCTTCCAGGTCTCCGTGAAGGAAGGCATTTTTCACGTCAAATTGGTGCAATGGCCAATCTAAATTTGCAGCTATGGATAACAATACTCTGACTGTGTTAAGTTTTGCAACCGGTGAAAATGTCTCCTGATAATCTATCCCGTAAGTCTGTGTGTACCCCTTTGCTACCAACCTTGCCTTGTGTCGCTCAATAGACCCGTCTGCCTTATATTTGGTTGAAAATACCCATTTACACCCAACCGTTCTCTTCCCTTGCGGTAATGTGACAATTTCCCATGTTTGGTTCTTCTCTAGGGCTGTCATTTCTTCTTGAATTGCTTGGGACCATTTGGGGTCTGCTAGTGCTTCATGAATTCCCAAAGGAATATGGCCAGAGGACAACTTATATGCAAAGGCTTTGAGAGGCATTGGCAGCCTTTGTGTGGAGACATAATTTGAGACGGGATACTTTGCTTTTTTTCCCTTCGTATCTGGTGAGTACCGTGATGGAGGCCTGCCTCTGTTCTGCCTGAAAGGTAAGTGATAGCTATTTGAAGAATTCAAAATATTTCCAGTAGGGGTTGTATGAGAAATTACCTCAGGATCATCCTCATGCAAAGGATTGTCATTGTCAGGTACTAGAAGAGAGGGGGATTTACTGATACTGTCGGATGCCATGCTTTCTGT
Organism: Populus trichocarpa; assembly: GCF_000002775.5. Taxonomy (NCBI): domain Eukaryota; kingdom Viridiplantae; phylum Streptophyta; class Magnoliopsida; order Malpighiales; family Salicaceae; genus Populus; species Populus trichocarpa. The sequence continues at coordinate 143,078 of NC_037291.2, read as the reverse complement.
CCCTTCATCATCTTCATCTATTATGACCACATTCTCTGCATTTTCAGTAGTTCCGACGGGAGTTCCCTCAGTATTCTCAGCAGCGTCAGTCACGGTGGAAGTCATGACCACCGTTTCAATAGCTCTAGTAACCTCATTATTCTTAGCATCTCCAATAGCTCCAGTACCCTCATTATTTTCAACATCTCCAATAGCTCCAGTAACCTCATTAACCTCAACATTCTCAACATCTCCAATAGTCCACCACTTCTCATCTTCATTCCGTATTTCCCCCTGGAGAGGAGAAGTGAAAGCCGTGAACGGATAGAAGTATTCTGATTCTAGAAAGGTAACATCCATTGTAATGTAGAGTCGTTTTGTCTTAGGATCATAGCAGCGGAATCCCTTTTTATTCGAGCCATACCCCAAAAATATACACCGAACGGCACATGGTTCAAGCTTTGTTCGTAGATGTTTGTGTATATGAACAAATGCTACACAACCAAACACTCTTGGTGGAAGTAACAAGATGGATGGTAGAGTAACATATTGTGATAATGCCTGTAGTGGGGTCTTAAAGTCCAAGGCTTTGGACGGCATCCTGTTCAGTAAATATACAGCGGTAGTAATACTGTCACTCCAATATCTACCCGGCACCTGTGCTCCAAATAATAATGCCCGTGCTATTTCTAAGATATGTCGGTTTTTTCGTTCTGCCACTCCGTTTTGTTGTGGAGTCTGACTACAGGACATTTCATGCAAAATCCCTTTCGTTCGAAAAAATTCTACGAAGTTATGATTCACATACTCCCCCCCATTATCCGATCGAAGGATCTGAATATTTGCTGAAAATTGAGTATGAACCATAGCTTCAAACATACAAAACACATCAAACACTTCATCTTTACGCTTCAATAAATATAACCATGTCATTCTAGTACAATCATCCACAAATGTTACAAACCAGCGTATGCCGGAAACAGTGGTAATTGGTGACGGACCCCATACATCAGAGTGAACCAGGGCAAAAGGAGTATCACTTTTATTCAAGCTAATCGGAAAGGATACACGATGACTCTTGGCAAGAATGCAAGTTTCACATTTAAATTCTGCATAATTCAAATTCAAAAACAATTCTGGAAACAAGTACTTCATATAGCTAAAAGATGGATGTCCCAACCGATAATGCCAAAGCCAAATCTGATTTTCTTTTGTCAGTAGTGATCGTCTCACGGTGTTGACATTGCCGATGTTGAAGTCATCCATGTAGTATAACCCCTCTCTTTTAGTGCCACGCCCAAGGATCTCCTTCGTGAGGATATCCTGAAAAAGGCAGAATTTTGGATACATTAGCACAACACAATTTAGGTCTTCGGTGACTTGGCTCACCGATAACAATTTATTTGAAAGAGAAGGCACAAGTAACGTGTTGGTCAATAATAGAGAGGTTGATATATGCACGGTTCCAGCCCCTGTGACAGGGTAGACCACCCCATTGGCATTAGAGATACCCGTTCTCCTCGGTTCTGTGGTGTTTGAAAAATCATCTGAACAATATGTCATGTGGTCCGTTGCACCAGAGTCCACAATCCAGTCATTTTTAGATTCTGTGTTACCTTGGTCGTTGGGCAGACTGGTGGCAGCTTCTCCGGATTCAACCAACGGTGCTAATGATAGTTGGGGTTTAGTATTTGCCAATGATGCTTGGCCTGTGTCCCCAGATGAGGTTCTCTGTTTCCTTGTCTTCAATTCACTCCACCAATCGGGATAACCATGCAATTTAAAGCATGTCTCCCGTGTATGTTTCATATTTCCACAATGGGAACACCCACTGCCTTCACTCTCCACCTGTCCTTTAGGCCTTGCTAGGTGATGCAAGTTACGCCCTGCTGTCGGCGCCATCCCTGCTCTGTTTATTTGAAGTGTTTGCTGTCGTGGTAAATAAGTTTTCCCCCCTCTAGAAACCATTGTTGCAGCAGTAGAATTTCCGTTATTAGTAAGCATGACAGTCTGCCTAATTGCTTCCCTCCTGACATAGGCATAGGCTTGTTCAACAGTTGGGAAGGGTTTCAATTGGAGTACATCACTCCGTATATTGTCAAGCCTATCGTCCAGCCCATCTAAGAAAGTATACACTCGATTCTCTTGCAGTAGATCATTGAATCGTTGTATATCAGCAGCACATTCCATAGGATTAGGTCTACGGAAATCAATTTCCCTCCATAAACCTTGAAGGCAATTGTAATAAGTTTCTATGGATTCTCCTGATTGTTTCATCCTTGTTACTCGCCGCTTTAAATCATATACTTGAGAAGTATCAGATCCATCAAAAGGTCATTGTGCAAATTCATTTCCACTAGTTCATAAGAGTGAAATAACGTTAGCCCGCACCAGCTTCCTAAGACTGACAAGAAATATCAGGTTAGTCAATAATTAATTAATTAATTAATTAGTGCTTGACAATATCAAGCTTCTCCCTTTCGTGGAAAGATACTCTCAGGATTTTCTCTAAAAAAAAATAAATAACTTGCACTGTAAGTAAAACAGAATAAATAAAATAAAGCTTAATTTGAACCACTACGTACTAGCTAGCTAGCCGGTAATTCGTTTGGGGTTGAGTGTTAAACATGCATGATTAGCTAGCTAATGCATTATTAGAGATGATATTGGCAAAAATAAAATAAATTAAAAAAAAAAACTGATGAAATAAGTAGAAGGGAATTTATTTTTTCAGGCATTAATTTCTTTCCGTGGAAGACAGACGTGAAACACATTGTGGATAGCATGAGCCCGAGAAGTTTTAATTAAAACTGCAAATGATGGCAGGATGAGAAAGAGTCGCAAAAGCATTGAAATTAAAGAATAAAGGCCACAGCACGAATAATTGTAGGATCTAGCTAGCTAGGGGCAGCCAAGGCATGATGATCCTTTGCCCGATAGAGAGAGAGAGCGATCATCATCAGGCATTGATAATTTCCAATAGCAAAATTCATTTCAAAGAGATATAAAGTATTGATCTACATCTTAATATACCTAACATTAATATTTTTGGTTTTTTTAGAAAAAACATTGAGAAAAGCTGTGGAGATTAAAAAATAAATATTTAAATAATATCTATTTTAATGCTTGTGGCTTGTATGAATGACTATATATATATATATATATAGCTCTTTATTAATTTGACTATCTTTAATTTGGAGCTGCAAAATTAGAAGAAAAAAGCTAAACAAAATTATTATTTTTTCTTTAGGCTCTTTTTTTAGCTAACAATATATATATATCAAAAGGTCATGGTGCGGGCTAACGTTATTTCACTCTTATGAAGTATCAGATCCAATTGATGCAGCCGTAGTGTCATAGATAACCGATGGGGTCTGGGTCTGGGTCTGGTTTTGGGTTACAATCTGAGCCATTCTCGTCGTGAGATCATCAAGAGTTGCCACCGTATTTTGCTGTTCTTGTTCTGTCATTTCAGTTGGTGTTTCCATTCTGTATTTCACCCTTACGCCTTCTGTCAGATTTTTGAGTAGCAAAGAATGAACCTTTGCTCTGATACCATGACAATTCTAGGAATTTCACTTTCTTTCTTATTTTGAAATTAGGTTACAAACTCTTTCTCTTATAGAGAAGCTTTACAAGATGACTATAAAACGGCAAGTAATTAAAGAATCCCTACAAATCGGGATACAATGAATTAGAATCAGTTACGGAATAATTCCTATATTGGACTCTACAGCTCATGCTAATATTAATTCCTAAACCGTACAGCTCACGCTAACAATGTAGACCCCTGAGAGAGAGAGTCGTTCATTTTCTTGTTGAGTAAAAGGGAAATTAATGTGTACGTACCACCAGCTAGAAGATGAGTACTCCCGTGAAAAGAAATCACGTACGGGACATGAATCCATTAATTACTGATCTCTATATATAATACCCAGCAGCACTATATATGATCCCTCTTGAAATGAACATTATTAATTATTCACCCCTATTTTCCTATTTCTTTTCACAGTATTTCTCCGTAAGAATTAGTCCCTTGCTAGCTAATGAGTCATTCTCTGATATTAAGAAAATAAAATAAAAAATCGAAGAAAGATGACAAAAGAAAAGAAGAGGCAATGTGAATAACCTTCGATCAAAGTTGCTGAAATGAATGAAATCCTTTTTTGTTTTGTTTGAATAAAGAACAACCAATCAATCGATTGCCTGGAAATATTGTCGCTGACTCTTGGAATGCATGTCCAGTCTATAAGTCTATTGATCATTTCCGAGTGATCGTGAAAGAAAATGACAAAACATATATAATTATATTATTGATGATAATATTTATTATTGAAGAACTGGATTAACCCATACATTTCAGTAAATGATTATTAATTCATACATGTAATTCATGACGTCATTCCCTCGTAAGAATACTCATCCCTTTTCTTCTCTTGAAGCGAGTATAGCCCCTCCTCCTTAGACTCTTTTTTTTTTTTTTTTTTTTTCTCTTTTCTTTTAACTTTTAATTTAAAACGCCGAGTCCATCTTTTTAACTCCAAAGGGTTGACATTATAATCAAGAAGATTCGCTCTCTCTTTTTTTTTTTTTAATTTCTTTTTATAAGTTCAAGTCTCGAGACTAGGTAGGATACAGAAGGGATTTATCACATTGATGCTGTACGATTTATGATATATATATAGTTTAATATTTAGCTGGGTACTTGAACCGTGATGAAATCTTCATCTTGAAACCTTGCATGCCGATAATTGATTATTGGTGGTTCGCAAGTAAATAAACATAAACTAGTCATGAACAACATATCACATGGCAAACAACAAGTATGGATCATTTGATTATGTCTTGATCATAAACTGATTTCTACGGCACTACATTTACTGGTGAAATTAATTAATAAATATAGCTAGGATTGAATTGTGAAGATTGAGAGAGGATCAGCTCAGCAGAAGGGAGTAATTAATATTTCAAGATATTTAATTATATATATATAAATCACCTACGGTGCCTTGCCTTCAGCCCGAAAGCCATCACCTCTACTTCTAGCTACCTTCCCCAATATTTATAAATAAATTAATTAATAGGGAGGAAAGAGTTAAATGCCCAACAGTACTCCCATCTGATCAGTTAATTTCCCACAACTTGAGCTAGCTAGCTTGGTTAGGATCACTCGGTCAATGTTCTTGCAGCCATACGTACAGAGACGAATGAAGATTCAACCCTCCCTTTTCTTTTGAGGAGATGCATGAGAGAAATATTAATATCATGTTTAATTAAATTGGATGTATCAATTGACTAAATATTAACCTGGCTGGGTCAGATTGACCAAGATATATATATGCATGGAGAGAACTCTCAACTTTGGCAACTTCGGAAATTAATTCCCGACCTGCCAAACTTATTATGATCAGTCATTAAATTGCATTTTTTTTTTTTACTATTTGACCCAGCGCTGCTATGACTTGAATTATAAGGCATTAGGAAAATAATAATTAGAAATTAATGCCTGTTTAATGTGTTTTCATCAGTTCACTAATTAAAAGATCCTCTATATATGTACGTTATAATTAATTCAGAGTACCCTTTTTATTATTTAAGTCAACTTTCTTTTCATTTTAATTAATTAATATCATCATCCTCCTTACCCCCTCCATTGAATAGTTTTTTTTTTCTTTAAGTAATTTGTACTCAATTGCCGAGAATTAAAGTAAAAGACAAGGCCATTTTTTATGAGATGGTGAAAACTCAGGTGCAGATAATGGATTTAGCTGAAAAAAAAATAGTAAAAATAAAGCACCAATCGCCAGCCCATGGCATTAATTTTTTTATTTGGTAAAAATTGCGATTCAATATTTTGAAAATGGTTTTTATATTTTTAATTAGGATGATAACTAATAACATTGTTGTTTAGTTTAAGCTAGCAACCTATTAGCGTCTCTTTCAAATAATAATAATAAAAAAAAAAACCCTATAATTAAAGATATCTTCATTTATTGAACTTTGGTTTGTAGTATAGAGGTAAGGAGTCGCTTTAGAGTGCAAGGATCCATGTTCTTAGCTCGAATCCTATCAATTATCTTTTCAACTTTTACATGTAAGTTTATGTATAATCATTGGTGGATATATTTTGAGCTGACGAGTTTTTAAAATTTTTTTTATTTTTTTATTTTATTTTTGTTTTAAATTAATATGTTTTTGATGTTTTCAGATCATTTTGATGTGTTGATGTCAAAAATAATTTTTAAAAAATAAAAAAAATATTATTTTAATATATTTTTAAATAAAAAATATTTTAAAAAACAATCATTGTAATATTTTCAAACCTTTTATATATTATATATTGAAAAAGGGAGGGGGAATAGATAACAGAATGTTTTGACCGCTATGTGGTGATGAGGTCGGACTTCAAGAAAGACAGGCTAACAAATCATATATAATATTATTCAATTAGAATGGAAGGTAGCGGTCAAAATCTCCTTCTTTCCAAGAAATCTCTCCCTCCACCTCTCATGCTTTGCGTATACACACCTCCATGACTTCCATGCTTAATTATTTCCCACCAGGTTAAATTAAATTAAAAAAAAAACAAACAATTACATAGTTGGTAGAAATATTTGACGTGTGTTCTGTTCTCGCCACCTCCAAGCCATTTCTTATGAATTATCCACTATTCCAGCATTTGCACTAATTATTTATATTTCAATATATATATAAAACTTTAATATATACTTGTCGGCAAGAGTTTCAATCTTAATTAATATATGAAAATTAATTACCCCTATATATCCCCCACACAATTTGGAGAGAAAAATAAAATAAACAAATAAAGGTGAACAAGCTAGCTAGCTAGCTAGCTAGCTAGCTGTGAGCATTGTGCAAATTCATTTCCACTAGTTCATAAGAGTGAATTAACGTTGGCCCGCACCAGCTTCCTAAGACTGACAAGAAATATCAGGTTAGTCAATGCTAGCTAGCTGTGAGCATTGTGCAAATTCATTTCCACTAGTTCATAAGAGTGAAATAACGTTGGCCCGCACCAGCTTCCTAAGACTGACAAGAAATATCAGGTTAGTCAATAATTAATTAATTAATTAATTAGTGCTTGACAATATCAAGCTTCTCCCTTTCGTGGAAAGATACTCTCAGGATTTTCTCTAAAAAAAATAAATAACTTGCACTGTAAGTAAAACAGAATAAATAAAATAAAGCTTAATTTGAACCACTACGTACTAGCTAGCTAGCCGGTAATTCGTTTGGGGTTGAGTGTTAAACATGCATGATTAGCTAGCTAATGCATTATTAGAGATGATATTGGCAAAAATAAAATAAATTAAAAAAAAAAAACTGATGAAATAAGTAGAAGGGAATTTATTTTTTCAGGCATTAATTTCTTTCCGTGGAAGACAGACGTGAAACACATTGTGGATAGCATGAGCCCGAGAAGTTTTAATTAAAACTGCAAATGATGGCAGGATGAGAAAGAGTCGCAAAAGCATTGAAATTAAAGAATAAAGGCCACAGCACGAATAATTGTAGGATCTAGCTAGCTAGGGGCAGCCAAGGCATGATGATCCTTTGCCCGATAGAGAGAGAGCGATCATCATTAGGCATTGATAATTTCCAATAGCAAAATTCATTTCAAAGAGATATAAAGTATTGATCTACATCTTAATATACCTAACATTAATATTTTTGGTTTTTTTAGAAAAAACATTGAGAAAAGCTGTGGAGATTAAAAAATAAATATTTAAATAATATCTATTTTAATGCTTCTGGCTTGTATGAATGACTATATATATGTATATAGCTCTTTATTAATTTGACTATCTTTAATTTGGAGCTGCAAAATTAGAAGAAAAAAGCTAAACAAAATTATTATTTTTTCTTTAGGCTCTTTTTTTAGCTAACAATATATATATATATATATATAGTGTTACTTACAATCAGTCATATTTATTTGACTTTTTATTTATTTATATTGTATGTATATATTAATTTATGCGAGTCCCACAAAATGCATGTTTGTGCATATTTACCATACGTACGAGGAATGTTAAATATTAAAAAAAATAATAAGGAATTCTCAAAAATACATTAATATCATTACACAATACTAAAGTTCGTGTAATTATATCATGAATAGTTTTATTTTTTCTCCTCGAATAGTATTTTCATTGAAATTAAGAAAATTAATAACCATTAATTAATCTCGTGTTAAACACGAATGAATATTCTTAGTCTTTTGACGAGCATCAATTGTGGAAAGCGAAAGAATTAACATAAATGAATGAATGGAAGCTGCAGATTCTGGGGGAGAAAAACTTCAAGCAAACAATTCCAGCAGTAAAAGTTGAGGAAGTGACGTCTGATAAGACAACAACGGCGATGAAGAGGTCAGCCACCTCTCTCTTGTTCCGCTTTGCAGGCTACTGACGGCCACTGGCCTGCTGAAAATTCTGGGGCCTTCTTTTTCCTTCCTCCTTTTCTAAGTACTATCTCTTTATTATTTTTTTAATTTCTTCTTCTCATTAATTAATTAATTTTACAAAATCCCACTAAATCCAACTCGGTAATGAGAAACATAGAAGAAATTTATATGAAATGTTCTATACAGTGCTGTAACTAGGCATATAATACAATGAAATAAAATAAAATAAATTTTAAAAATATGTTTAATCATTTCATTTGATGAGATGGTTGAAATAATTTTATGATTGTCTAAAATTATTCAATTCCTTGATTCCCTTCTTTTATTGATTAGAAAATAACCAATAATATTTACATTGGTTATTTTCTTAACTTGTTCTTTAAAGCTATGATAATTTTATTTTTCATGAGTTTGACATGCACTATTTTTATTATCATTACAACCTTATCTATTTATATTCAATAACTGTATTTTTCTAAACACGACTATTCTTAACCATTTTTTTTAATTGTCACATTTCTCCAGCCAAACATCTTTTTTTTAAATTTAGTTTTTCAAGTGGCTATTCTATTTTGACTCACTCTTCATCAAACTAATGTTTTCTTCTTATCATGGCTTCTTGCCCATTTCCCATCTCTTTCTCGAGGAAAACTTTTTTTTTAATGTGCGGTTTCTTTAGTAACATTTTATCTTTTGATGTAGAATTTCAATTTTTTTTTGTTGGGCGTTTTCATCTTACACATCTATTTATTTTATTCTTTGGATGTTATTTAATCATTTACATGATCTTGAGATTTTTTCTTATCATTAATTGATTTATCATTGAAAAATGATAAAAAATAAAATATTTGATAGACAACAAAAAAAGATTGTAAACAAATTAAGTGTTTTAAAATGATCAAATGAATGACATAAAATCATTTGTTGAAAAAGTCAAAGCTAATATGCAAAGCAATATATGATCTACTCTGATATCAAGAAAAACTTTAGAATAAAATAGCATGTTATTATTTGATAAACTTTATATGTGTGTAGCTAATTTAAAAAAAAAAAGGATTTTGATAATTATGCTTAGACTAATGATATAAATTTCTTTTAGTTTTTTTTATTGCTATTTTCTTTATCTTTTCCCAACAATATATATATATATATATAGTTGTGATGGTCATATTTATTTGACTTTTTTATTTATTTATATTATATGTATATATTTATGCGAGTCCCACAAAATGTTTGTCAATATCTACCATACGAGTAATGTTAAATATTAAAATAATAATAATAATAAGGAATTCTCAAAAATACATTAATATCATTCTTCAATACTAAAGTTGGCGCAGTATCAGTAGTTTTATTTAATTTTTTTCTCCTCGAATAGTATTTTCATTGAAATTAAGAAAATTAATAACCATGAAATAATCTCGTGCTAAACACGTACGAGTGACTATTCTTAGTCTTTTGACGAGCATCAATTGTGGAATCCATGGGAGAGAAGAAAAGGAAATGGTAAGAAGTTTTGAATTACTTGACTTAGGAGAGGACCAATCAATGGGGGCTGGGAAACTACTCCGACTATATGATTCCAACATCTTCCAAGAATTAGAAAGACTTAATTAGGTTTGATTCTCTTTTGTGCCGGCTCGATGCACACCTATTTAACTGTTAATGATGGCACCGATTAATTGTAAATTAAAAATACAATATTTTGATTTATTAATTAGATGTAAGTGAGAAATATGGAAATATAGATTTATTTGGGACTAAATTGTGTTTTTTTATGAATTTAAAATCTTAATCATGGATTAAGAAATCTAATTAAGATTACCCTTGGATTTGATCTGATATAACATATGTAGAGTTGATGCTCTACTGCCTCTACATGTATTGGAAGAACGTACTAGGTAATTAATCCATCCATCCTTCACGAACCAAACTAAGAATAAATCAACCGGAGCTAGTGAAATGTTATTAATACATCAAGATTATTTGAACATGCATGTGTGATCCATATATATATATATATGTGTGTGTGTGTGTGTGGGTGCATGTATGTGCATGTATGATGATGATAGTGATGATAATAGCTAGTGCGTAGTGCAGCTGGTGGTCGAGGATTTGGTCTTTGTTCAAACATGTAAACCTAAATTGAATAGAATAAAATAAGAAAACATTATGTTTGTTGAAGGAGTAAGATTTTGAAGAAAGAAACAATGCGTGCCCTATGATCTGTTCTCCACGCACAACTACATCAATGGCGGTATTTTTTTTGCTGTAAATTATATACGACGACGACGACTTCTTTTAACTTTTAATTGGTCAACAATGGCAGGGTTGAATAATTTAACGATGAGAATTGGGCTGCCCCACCACCCTCTCCATTCCTCTTTATAAAGAGCACCTTCGAAAGATAACCTCCACACTCATTACTCACTGCTCCCTCGTCATCTTATCACTACAAAACTCTCCGATCCGATCCTTAGATCATTTTGATCTCTTTTTGTGGTAAGTCGTTTGTGCTCTATATGCCTACTCATTTGGGTTGCTCCAGCTAGCTTGATCACCCTGTAAAATTATAAGCCTTTTCTCTTCTCTTTAATTTGATATAATCCCAAACCAAGATTTGTTCTACGTATGCATGGAATATATATGTTGATCATCCAGTAGTTATTTCGTAAAGCTAGCATTTACATGGATGATAACTAAGAACGTGATTTAATTTGCATATGCTTAATGCAGGGATTGAAGGGAGGAATTAAGGGAGATAAATTAATATTAAAGATCATATATTATAGTTAAGAAGAGAAGAGATCAATATATAATCATCATGTGGAGGCTAAAGATTGCAGAGAAAGGGAACAACCCTTACATTTTCACCACGAATGAGTATGCTGGAAGACAGATATGGGAATATGATCCTAATGCCGGAACTCCTGAAGAGCGAGAGCAAGTGGAAGAGGCTCGCCGGAACTTTACTAAGAACCGCTCTAAGGTCAAGCCCAGCTCCGACCTTCTTTGGCAATATCAGGTACGTACTCTAAATATCTTCTTTTATTCTTCCTCAAAATTTACTAACAATTAATATATACTGCTTTTTTTCTTTCCTTAAAAAAAAAAAACAAAATCATGTGAAGCACGGATTAATTACTAAACTAAATAACTACTCCCCATATTGATTATTGGAGTCTTTTTATTTTTTTTAATTTTGTAAAATAAAAAAATCATAAAAATTGTAGTAATATATATGGCATCCTCCTTAATTAATTCTTTCTCGAAATTTAATAACAATATTTATCATTGCCTCTTTTCTTTTAATTTATGCAAAGCTTAATTCTCTTAAAATAACCACTCCCCTTATATATTGATTATTATGGAGTTTTTTTTTTTTTTTTTTTTAATTTTGCAAAATAAAAAAAATCCTTTAGATAGTACTATTCAAATACGACGACTTGAAAAATATTAGGATATCATGCTTTGATGTTGACATATTAAGATTACTGTAGATGGACATATTAAAACAAGAATAAAATGATGCCGTAGATTTCCATCCGCTGTCTTAAGCTGATTACTTCAAGTAAAATATTATATTAATTTTAGTGTGAGATTAATTCAATCGGTCCATATAGATTTTGCGAAGGATTTAATTAAAGTAGTCAACCTAGTTAATTAATTACTTAACATTAATAAGACCTCCGACGACCCAAATCAATGACTATATGTTAGTTAATGCATGTAATTATGTGGAATAATGACACGTTTTTACCATGATTTGTGTGATACGTACTATGATCTCTCAATCATAGTAGCTAATTATTAATGTTAATATTGTCTTAACCACCACCAATTATGAGATGGAGGGAAAAGAAATGAACGCGAAAGAATTAACATGAATGAGTGATCGATGCAGATTCTGAGGGAGAAAAACTTCAAGCAAACAATTCCGGCAGTGAGAGTTGAGGAAGGTGAAGAAGTCACGTACGAAAAGACAACAACGGCGATGAAGAGGTCAGCCAGCTTTTATTCAGCCTTGCAGGCTAGTGACGGCCACTGGCCTGCTGAGAATTCCGGGGTCCTCTTTTTCCTTCCTCCTTTCGTAAGTGCAATCTCTCTCTCTCTCTCTTTTTAATCTCTTCTTCTTCGTCTCATTAATTAATTCTTTTTTAATAAAACCCCACTCATGACATCACCTTGGTAATGATCAGAAACGTGTGCCAAACCATGGCTGCTAGCCTGCCTTCCTTATTTATTCCACTAGATCTGTTGATCATTTCTTAATTAATTATCTAATTAAAAAATGTGTGTGTCTATACCTTTTGTAATAGTGGTACTAAATATTTATGCTCTTAGAGTTTATGTGTGTGCAGTCTGCTCTTAATTAATTATTTCTCGCCAAAGAACAAAAAGAATTAAAAGAAGGAAAGAAAAGGGACTTTGGTAATTGAAAGATAATTAACCAGGACAAAAAACATTAATTGCAGGTGTTTTGCTTCTACATTACTGGGCATCTCAACACCATGTTCCCTCCTGAGTACCGCAAAGAAATCTTTCGTTACATATACAACCATCAGGTAATTAATTCCGTATCACTTGAAATAAAAATTAATTTCTTCATCAGAAATCTAATTAATTATGCAAAATCAACACTTTAATTAACATGATATGTATGCTGCAGAATGAAGATGGTGGGTGGGGTCTGCACATAGAAAGTCACAGCAACATGTTTTGCACAACCTTCAGCTACATTTGTCTACGTATGCTTGGGGTAGGGCCAGATGAGGAAGCTTGTGCAAGAGGAAGAAAATGGATTCTTGACCGTGGTGGTGTCACTTCCATTCCCTCCTGGGGCAAGACTTGGCTTTCGGTATGATTGTTTTTTCTTTGGGTTATAAGGATTTTTAGACAATCACACTCATATATAACACACACACACACTAGCTAGTCCAATTTATGATTGATAAGTGGAGTGTAACAATGTTTCTTCTTGATTTTGTTATAGATTCTTGGCCTGTTTGACTGGTCTGGTTGTAACCCTATGCCCCCAGAGTTTTGGATTCTGCCTACTGCCCTTCCTGTTCATCCAGGTAATTGATTAGCAAAACAGTACGTTTCATTGTTTTAGCTTGATTTGCAAGTTAATGATGCTAATTAATATAAAAAAAAAATGCAGCAAAAATGTGGTGCTACTGTCGATTGGTTTACATGCCAATGTCATATCTGTATGGAAAAAGATTTGTTGGACCAATTACACCTCTGATTCTGTCATTGAGAGAAGAGCTGTACCTTCAGCCTTACGAAAGCGTAAAGTGGAAGCAAGTCAGACATTTATGTGCAGAGGAGGATCTTTACTATCCACATTCCTTGATTCAGGATTTCCTTTGGGATAGTCTGTATTTGATGTCTGAACCTCTTCTTACTCGCTGGCCCTTCAACCAGTTGGTCAGAAAGAAGGCTCTTGAAGTAACAATGAAGCACATTCATTATGAAGATGAAAACAGTAGATACATTACTATTGGTTGTGTTGAGAAGGTGCTGTGCATGCTTTCTTGTTGGGTGGAAGATCCAGATGGTGTTGCTTTTAAGAGGCATCTTGCTAGGGTTCCTGATTACTTGTGGGTTGGAGAGGATGGAATGAAGGTCCAGAGCTTTGGGAGCCAGTTGTGGGATGCTACTTTTGGTTTTCAGGCTTTGTATACTAGTGAGCTTGGTGAAGAAATCAAGCCGACGCTCGCTAAAGCATTTGATTTCATCAAGAAATCTCAGGTACTAAATCATGAATTCAACCCAATTATTTTTCTTTTCTTTTCTTGCTATAATTTGGTGGCCTTAACTGATCAAAATGAACTTCAAATCTGCTCAAGGTTGTGGATAATCCAGCAGGTGACTTCGTGGGCATGTATCGTCACATTTCTAAAGGATCATGGACTTTCTCTGATCAGGATCATGGCTGGCAACTTTCTGATTGTACAGCCGAAGCTTTAAAGGTTAAAATCACATCAACCGAAGTTAAATTTTATGATAACATTTTTGTAAAATAAAGCAGCACTAAATTTTATTCTCTTTTGTACAGTGTGTTCTCTTCGCTCAAATGTTGCCCACTGAATACATTGGTGAGAAAATGGATCCTCAGATGATATTTGAAGCAGTCAATATCATTCTTTCACTGCAGGTGAGTGATTTTTGCTGCTTTGTGTTATGAACTGTTCTGTTCTTCACATGTTTTTTTTCTTTCAAAGAAATTCATCTAGAGTACTGGTATCGGAATTTTGATCTTCATTTGATCTTCATTCTATAAATTCAGGGACCAAGAGGTGGTCTAGCAGGCTGGGAGCCGATTCGCGGTGAAATGTGGTTAGAGGTAACTTCTATGCTAACATTTTTCCTGTTCTTTTTAGAATCAAAATTTTCTTTTAACACCATATATATATCAACTGAGTATTTTTTGGTCCTTTTGTGTTCTTAGAAACTCAATCCTATGGAATTCCTGGAGAACATAGTCATCGAGCACGAGTAAGATTTTTCACACAATTCCTTCTTCCCATTTTTGGTTTCTTTTTTACCGTAAATATTAATATCATCCGAGCCTGATTTTATTGTCATACAATGCAGCTATGTTGAGTGCACATCATCTGCAATCCATGGATTTGTGATGTTTATGAAGATGTACCCTGGACACAGGAAGAAAGAAATTGAGACTTTCATTGCAAGAGCTGTCGATTATCTCGAAATGATTCAAATGCCTGATGGTTCATGGTATGGAAACTGGGGAGTTTGCTTCATTTACAGTACATGGTTCGCACTTGTTGGTCTAGCAGCTGCTGGAAAAACCTACTATAATAACCAAGCAATGCGTAGAGGAGTCGATTTTCTACTCAGGGCACAGTCTCCAGATGGTGGATGGGGCGAGAGCTACTTATCTTGCCCAAATAAGGTAATTAACTTCATTTCTTCAATTGAATTATGACTAGCCAAGAAGACAGATACATTGAATAAATATTAATGTGTGTTTCATTGCTCAGATATATACACCTCTCGAAGAAAAGAGATCAACTTATGTGCAGACAGGATGGGCTATGCTTGGTTTGATTCATTCTGGCCAGGTCAGTTCCTAGTGAACCTGTTAATCTTTGCCTAGTTGCTATGATTTTGCATATACTTTATGCTCAATTTCTTTCCGGATTTCAAGTCATGTGGTAATCTTTTTGTTATGGTTTTTTCTTGAAATAGGCGGATAGGGATCCGACTCCACTTCACCGTGGTGCTAAGTTGTTGATTAACTCTCAAGCTGAAGATGGAAGCTATCCTCAGCAGGTATCTTGATATGACCTAGTCGTTGTAACAACACACACACACACACACGTTTGATTTGGTCATTATTGCTCAAATTTTCTTGAATTTTCACTTGATTTTGTTTAATGATCATTCAAATATTTTGTGCAGGAAATTACTGGTGTTTTCAAGAATAACTGTATGTTACACTATCCAACATATAAGAATGTTTTCCCCTTATGGGCTCTGGCAGAATACCGCAAAAATGTTCCATTGCCTTCCAAGAAGCTTTGAGTCAATCAAAGGATTTTGTACAAGAGAAAGATATATAGCTGTTTGTGTAGAGAAGCTGGAAATTAAATTGTGAATTTTAAGCCATATGCTTATGGTTCTGGGGCAGGTCATAATAAATATGCTCACAGAAGCTTGTAAAAAGTTGAACCAAAAAGCAAGGTTCTCTTAATACCATGTATCCATTATATTAATCAAAATTTTTCAATCTTTCTGGTCCTGTAAATTAGCATGGATGATCTTCTAAAAGAAACTACTCATTACTTCGGCGCAATCGATCATCTATTCTAGGCACGAATCATTTACAATCCCAGCTAGTTTCATCTGTCAATATGGATTTTGGTGATTTGCTTTGATTTTTGTTTCTTGTTAGTGCCTAAGTAGCCAACAAAGCAAAACTTAAAACTGAAAAAGAACATCAGATAGTGGCTGCATAGATATAGCAGGTCAAACAATTAGTCCAACATTAGACATAACCTATAATTAGCATATCTGCTTAATATAGCAGACCAACTACTAATCAGCATAACAAAATCAAAGGCTGGCCCTGGATCTCTCCTGTATTCATCGCAACCTCTAAAATACTTCCCTTCTAAGCTGTTACACAGGCAAATCTTAGTCACTTAGCCAACTTCTATTTTTCCTTTCCATTGTTACCTATGATGCATCCTGATCATCTTTACTATTCCTGGCATTGCACACCAACTTCATCTCTGTCCTGGCTAATGCATTTTGCATTCCTGCAAGACCAAGAAAGACAAAAATATGTGATTCAAAACTTCTTACATTTGAAAATTCTGGAGAGAGTAGTAAGCATTTGAGAATTCTTGAGCATTGTACTAATGGTAATGGCTGCGCACGTAGCTATGCTTGCGCGCGCAACCACCTCATCATTAGTCCTCCTTGTTCTTGCATTCGTGTTATCTATTGTGGTTACATCATTTGGCTCACCAGATTCTGATGCCCTTTTAAAGTTCAAGGAACAGCTAGTGAACAATGAGGCTATTAGTAACTGGAATGTCTCAGTGAATCCATGCGAAAGGGATAGATCAAATTGGGTTGGTGTGCTTTGTTTCAATGGAGGCATTTGGGGTTTGCAGCTTGAACATATGGGACTCGCTGGCAATATTGATTTGGATGCACTAGCTCCCTTGCCTTCCTTTCGAACGTTAAGCCTTATGGACAACAATTTTGATGGTCCATTGCCTGATTTCAAGAAACTGGGGAAGTTAAAAGCGTTGTATTTGTCAAACAACCGATTCTCTGGAGACATTCCTGACAAAGCATTCGAAGGCATGGGTTCATTAAAGAGACTGTTTTTGGCAAATAACCTGCTTACAGGAAAGATTGCTTCATCACTTGCGATCTTGCCTAAGTTAACGGAATTGAAGCTTGATGGAAACCAATTTGAAGGCCAAATACCCAATTTTCAACAGAAGGGTATGAAGACAGCAAATGTAGCCAACAATGAATTGGAGGGTCCAATCCCAGAAGCCCTGAGCAGATTGAGTCCAAACTCATTTGCAGGTAATCGTTTTATCCAGCCACGGATTACTTATGTATCTTTATGATTTATCTCTGACCTTTTTTCAGCAGCATTTCCCTGATAAAATCTTTCTTAACTAAATCATTTTCAGGCAACAAAGGACTTTGTGGACCGCCTCTAGGACCATGCATACCCTCTCCACCTTCTACCCCTAAAGCCCATGGGAAGAAATTCAGCATTCTATATATTGTAATCATTATACTGATTGTTCTGCTAATACTAGCAGCCATTGCTTTTGCTTTCCTTTTGTTTTCCCGAAAAGAAAGTAAAAGACGAACGCAGAGGAGAGCATCAGAGAACTCCAACAGAATTATGTCTTCCTATTATAGAGATGTACATCGTGAAATGCCAGAGACTAATTCGCATTCAAGGATAACTGATCATGGAAAGTTGTCATTCCTGAAGGATGACATTGAGAAATTTGATTTGCAAGACTTGCTTAGAGCATCAGCAGAAGTTTTGGGGAGTGGGACATATGGATCTTCATACAAAGCTGTCGTCGGTGGACAACCTGTGGTTGTTAAGAGGTATCGGCATATGAACAATGTGGAGAGAGAAGAGTTTCATGAGCACATGAGAAGGATAGGGAGGTTGAAGCATCCAAACTTGCTGCCTCTTGCGGCGTATTATTATAGGAGGGATGAGAAGCTTTTGGTTACCGTGTTTGCCGAGAATGGTAGCTTGGCTAGTCACCTTCATGGTAAGTTCCTTTGAAATCAACTGTAATTTTTCTGAAACCATCAAGTCTTTGTATTCTTACAGCCATTGTACCTGTCTTCCTCAGGAAATCATTCACTGGAAGAAGATGGACTTGATTGGCGTATCCGCTTGAAAATCGTCAAAGGAGTAGCCAGGGGCTTGGCTTTCCTCTACAATCAGCTTCCTATAATTGCTCCTCATGGACACCTGAAATCTTCCAATGTGCTCCTCGACGAGTCATTTGAGCCTCTCTTGACAGATTATGCTCTAAGACCTGTGATCAACCCTGAACATGCCCACGTGTTCATGATGGCTTACAAGTCGCCTGAGTATGCACAACATGGCCGGTCATCGAACAAGACAGATATATGGAGTTTTGGCATATTAATACTGGAAATATTAACTGGCAAGTTCCCTGAGAACTATCTAACACCAGGGTATAATAGCGATGCAGACTTGGCAACTTGGGTTAATAACATGGTGAAGGAAAAGCGAACAAGTGAAGTGTTTGATAAGGAAATGCTGGGAACGAAAAATAGCAAGGGAGAAATGATAAAACTTCTGAAAATTGGATTGAGTTGTTGCGAACAGGAAGTTGAGAGAAGGTCGGACATTAAGGAAGTTGTCGACAAGATTGAGGAATTGAAAGAAGGAGATGATGATGAAGACTTTTACGGAAGTGAAGGGAATGCATGCAGTGTTAGAGGAAATAATCAAGAAGGTTTTTCTTTCACGTACGATCGATGATGATCGGCAAGTATGAAGGAAAAGGCATATAGAACAATATCACAAGGGCTAACAGGTTTCCTGGGATTTCCACACGGTGAAGAACACCAAGAGTGGAATGATTGTTATGGGGGCTGTTAGCTTTCCTCTATCAACTGTAAAAAAAATGTTGTAAGTCAATAATGGGGGTTGATTAGCTGATAGAATTTTATGCTTTTGGGTTTTGGGCAAAAAAGGAAAAGCATAAAGAAAAAATATTTTTCAGTCAGTTCATTTTTTGTCATCATCTGTGTTATCTCCCCACGTTAAAAGTAACAGGTATACCTGATTTACAAAATCACAGCAAACCAGGTCTGCCTATACAGCCACACTTGTGCATACACGGAAACCTTGGCATTGTTTTTTGTACTAGTATACTTGACATTCAATTTGACAATGCAATTAATTTCTAGCTTCCTAAGCTGCTATGATTCCCATGCATGCCCTAGTCCTACCATATATTCTCTCTCTCTTTTCTCAGCAAGTTTATGACGTATTTGAATTCTTCCTGCAGTTTATGCTCCTGCCATGAGGTACCTTAGGCTTAAGCTTTGCCCTCGTTCTCAAGGTTGAACTGGGATCTTAAGTAATTTTTTTTTCTATTGGGAAGCCCTACAATCACATGCTGTTAAGGTCCCTTTAAAGGCTTCAAATTGACAGTTAATATTGCAAGCTTTATAACCAGATATCAGAAAAGATTTCTTCAAGAAGACATAAAAATGTCTCAATTTTGTTTACTGAGAATTTTATGCCATCAGACTCATTCATACAATTGGAAACAAGAATCAGCAGATTTAAATAAATTACAGACTGCATCCTGCAGTGCACAAGGACTTCTGATCTAGCAGAAGGTGGAAATATATATACACTTGATATTGGTACAAGAAAGTTTACATTACAAGCTAATATATCAACACTTTAACAAGAAAGGGAACGGAAAATATTTAATGGAAATGAACATCTTATCTCATTTGTCATTTCCTTGATTTCTATGCATATCACCTTCTTGTGAAAGGGAACAGCAGTTGCTAACAGTTGAGCCATTTATCTGTTTCCTGAGCAAATCACCATCTTGAGAATTTTGAAGCTTTGCCTGCCAAGTGGGCTACTGAAATTCTTTTTTTACCTTGTACCGTTAATTAAAAATTTGCATATTTTGAAAAGAATACAAAGATACAGAGGCCATCAATATGTAAACTTTATCGAAAACCATTCTTTTTTTGGTAACATTGTACGTGTATTGAAATGGCGCAGCTTCATTCTTAGCCATCGATAAATATAGGTGACCTAAACAAGGACAGAGAGAAAATGAGAAAGAGCGAGAGAGAGAGAGGGAGAATGAAGGGTGTCATTTCTGCTGGTAACACACAGAGAGGCTTGCATCCAATTGACATTTCCCAACAGAAAGCACATAAAACTCTTTGACCACAAGGCATCATACAAAATTGTTGTCTCCACAGAGATAGAAGAGAGGTTTTCTAGGTCTCTCAGGTGGTCTTTTGTAAACGACTGTAAGAATTGTTATCCACTTTTGTGAATATATTTTTCCTGTCCTTTTCAACTCTTTTTTTTTTCTTGAGTGTTGAGAAACAACACAGAAAATGTGGCTTTCAAAGGGACAGTGGAGCAGGAAGGGAGGAGAAGGAAAGGGGTTGGTGGCAGTTGCAGTGGACAAAGACAAAGGGAGCCAAAATGCATTGAAATGGACTATGGAAAATCTTCTCTCCAAAGGCCAAACTGTTGTTCTAATCCATGTTTTTAGCAAATCATCATCATCATCATCATCATCATCATTTGTTACTAGTAACTTCTTTTCTCTCTGATTCATTATCTACAATAATAATAGATTATAATTATGATGATACTGCAACCTACGTGCCCTACATTGTAAAGGGGGTTGCTCAACTTACATTCAACGTCCTGCAGCTCCTTTGATCTCTTGAGTGAATCTTCAAATTCCAGGTTTCATGTTCTAATCTTTTCTTTCCACGTGTTTTCCTTTTTTCTTGTTTCACAATCAGGCCACGGAGCAGCTGGTGATTATTTTTCACCAGGGAAGCAGCAGCTTGAGAAGATGGCCAAGGATCTCTTCCTTGCATTTCGATGCTATTGTACCCGTAAAGATGTAGTTTTTAAGCCCTGTCATTGTCATACCTCCTTTCAACAATAAAATCATGCATCTGTAGGCACCTTGCATGGAAAAAGTCTACAACATGAGAAGAACAGAAGGAACTTAAAAAATCTGCAGGCATCTCTTATAAACATATAAATATATGCAATCCCAATGATTGAAGAAAACCCTCATTTGCAAATTCTCATGTCATGCAAATAGATGATAAATGTACCTTGCTTTTCTCCTTTCCTTTTCATCATGCAGATTTTTTTTCATGCATCAGGTGCGTTGCCTTGATGTTGCACTTGAAAGCACTGATATAGCAAAAGCAATAACAGAATATGTTGCCCATGCTGCAATCGAGACTTTGGTTCTCGGCACCCCGTCACGGAGTGGATTTATGAGGTATTTTTGCACCCCCTCAGCCCCATCCTAACTTGGAAACTCTACTGGCACACACTCAACCAGAATATAAATTCAGGGAACCTTCCATCTGCAAAGAAACAGGAAGCGCAAGCTGTTTCCAACAAAAGAGAAACTCGGTTTTACTTGAATGACAGGTTAATGGTACACCATTTGGTATTGCGGTTCTGGTTCTTTCCAAAGTGAATTTTGGTTTATGCCTTTTCAGGTGTTATTTTTTTTAATGGTTTTGAGATCCTTATATCAAAACCATAAAAAAAAAATGAAATGTTTTTCATATCAAAAGCACTTTAAAAAAAGCATTTTCAACCACTATAAAAGCAAAGCAAGCCACTAATAAGCCATTCTTTTCTCCAAAGCAAGTGACAAGTTCCCACATATGTCAACGTTCAGAACACTAGCAGCACTTTTATACATTCTCAACTCTGAAATTTGTTTGGAAATCTCTGATAAGTAAAATACTGAACAGTCAGGATGACTTTATGTACGGATGGAAACATAATCAACAATTACAATCATGAGAGAGATGGCAATTGACAAATGAATTCCATTTTCTTGCAGATATTTACGTGCATTCAGTGACTACAGATCCTCTTAACTCCAATGGTTTTGTTATACAGAAAATTCAAGGCCGATGTCCCAAGCACTGTGTCAAGAGGGGCACCGGATTTCTGTACTGTGTATGCAGTCTCAAAAGGAAAGGTCTCTTCCATGAGAAATGCTTCTCGTGCCGCCCCATTTGTCTCCCCACTGCTAGATCAAATAAAAAACCAACAGAATGAAAAAAGTGCAGGAGACGACTCTCATGAAGCACTATACAAACATAGTTGGAGTATAAAACGTTTGTACTCTCAATTATAATGTGTTTTATTATATATTGTTTTAGTCCTAATCCAAAATCCAATTTATGGTCTTTTGCTGACAGAGAGGACGGCGTCAGTCAACCATCACATCTCAGTTGATGAAAACTTCAGGTAAGTGAGGAGTGCATCAAATCATTTTAAGAAATTGGGGGATGAGGGTGAGCTTAGTATAATATAATATGATGTGCATATATAATCAGTAAATATCTTAGAAGAAAGTGATAGACTGGGATGTCTTGAAATAATTTCTTGGTTTTGGTTGCTGTGGCTTGCCTATGATTTGATTTGTTCAAAGGCTAATCTCAATACAATTGTGGGTAACAACAGGTCACCGTTTGGAACAGGAAGATATGGTCATAGTGTAAGATCATTTGCAGATTTAATGTCAGAAACTGACATATCATTTGTAAGCTCAAGCAGGCCAAGCACTGACCGCATGTCTTCTACAACCTATGATTTCATGGATTCTGGACTAGCCCCACGGCTTTCAACTAGTTCAGCAACTAGTTTTGCATCTATACATTCAGGACCAAAGTCCATTGGCCCCAATTCCCAGCAGGGATTTTCATCAGTTTCACATGATAGTGGAGGAACGTCATTTTCCGGTTCAACACATAGCCTGGTAAGGAATTAACCACCTTGACAGAAGCATGATTTGGTAAACAATCATCCCTAACCATCAAACGTGCACCGCAAACATTTCAGGAAATAAAGGATGTTTATCCTAGAGTTATTATTTGATCAACTAAGATAGATTGAGCAACGTCTTATGATGGCTAATTATAGCATAATCTTACATCTTTACATGCTTGAAAACAGCAACTTCATATTTTGATTTCTTCATTGTCTTTCACGTGTTGTTTTAACTTTAAAGTGAAGAAGACTGCAAAATGTGTGATCACAAGCACAGATGCTTGATCTAAATGATTTCTACTTATCTGTATTGTAAACACATAGGATGACATGGAATCTGAGATGAGGAGGCTAAAACTAGAGCTGAAGCAAACAATGGAAATGTACAGTGAAGCATGTAGAGAAGCACTTACAGCAAAACAAAAGGTACAGAGAAGTCATGTTTGCCATGTGCACTTGTAAGATTCCCTGTAGGTTCTAAAATCACACGCATATAGGCAACGGAGCTGAATCGCTGGAGAATAGAAGAAGAACGAAGATTGGAAGAGGCAAGATTTTCTGAGGAAGCTGCACTATCAATTATAGAACAAGAGAAAGCCAGGTGCAGAGAAGCCATAGAAGCTGCTGAAACAGCTCAGAGGAGAGCAGAAATAGAAGCACAAAGGAGAGTCATCATAGAGAAAGCCCTCAAAGAAGCTGCACAAACGAAGAAATCAAAGGGTAATCTATCCTATAATGATATCAGATACAGGAGATACTCAATTGAGGAGATTGAAGAAGCAACACAATACTTTTCGGAATCAAAGAAGATCGGGGAAGGAGGTTATGGCCCAGTTTACAAGTGTTATCTTGATCATACACCAGTTGCAGTCAAGGTTTTACGTCCTGATGCGGCCCAAGGAAGGTCACAATTTCAAAGAGAGGTGAGGAACAAAGAAAAACTGGTTAATAATGCTCCTGTCTACTCGGTGCGTGTTAGGTAATGCGGTTGAAAGTTCTTCCTGTGTGAAAAAGCACGAATTTGATGGGTTTTTTTTTTCTATGGTTTTGACTTTCTTATATCAAAACCATAAAAAAAAAACATCTGAATCTAAAAAAACATCAAATCCCACACACACTTTGAAAAGCACCCTAACCACAATACCATATGGTGCCTAGTGTTTTACATTGAAAGAGAAAAAAAAAACAATAAATAAGCATACCATTTTCAAACTCTAGCATATGATAGTGTTGAATCGAAGTTATGGAGGTGTAGTTCTTTTAAGACAAGACAACGATCATTTTGTGAAAAATCTAACCTGTACCTTTCAGGTTGAAGTGCTTAGCTTAATACGGCATCCAAACATGGTACTGCTTATAGGAGCCTGCCCAGAGTATGGCATTCTAGTCTATGAACACTTGGCAAAAGGAAGCTTAGAAGATTGTCTTTTCAAGAGAGGGAATACCCCAGCTCTTTCTTGGCAAATCAGGTTTCGAATTGCAGCCGAGATAGCCACAGGTCTACTCTTTCTTCATCAGACCAAGCCAGAGCCACTAGTGCACCGTGACCTAAAGCCAGGAAACATTTTGCTAGACAACAACTACACCAGTAAGATTGGGGATGTTGGATTGGCCAGGCTTGTTCCTGCTACAGCTGAGAATGTAACACAGTACTACATGACATCAGCTGCTGGAACTTTCTGCTATATTGATCCAGAGTACCAACAAACTGGAATGCTTGGTGTGAAATCTGATGTATATTCCTTAGGGATCATGCTTCTGCAAATCATAACAGCCAGGCCACCAATGGGGTTGACTCACATTGTTGAACAAGCTATTGAAAATGGGGCATTCAAAGAAGTTCTAGACCCAGATGTGCCTGATTGGCCAGTTGAAGAGGCTTTAAGTTATGCAAAGCTTGCACTCCAATGTGCAGAACTGAGACGGAAAGACAGGCCAGATCTTGGCACAGAAGTCTTGCCAGAGCTCAACAAACTGAGAGATTTGGCTGAAGAAAAGACGAACTACCTTTATTTCGCTGGCAGTTTCGGTCCTTATCCCAACCACAGCCAAGCTTCAATAACTCCCCCCCTCAGCCAAACTTCAATGACTCCCACCAACCTCAGTCAATCTTCAGTAAATAAGGTAAAACTCCCAGAAAGTTAACCCAGGAAAAGCTCCTAAAGAATGAGATTAAAAAAATAAAAGGAATATTACATAAAAATCCCAAGACATGAGCATTAACTAAAAGCCACCGCAAGAGTTCACATGAGCATTGTTTTGTAGAGGCAGGCATATAAATTTTCCACTTTCCCAAGTAAACAGGGGTGGATAGATTTTGTTCTAAATATTGTCGATAAACATTCTGCAGGAAATGACGTGTGATTTCGTAGTTGAAAACCCATGAAGCCGAAGGAGCCAATCAACCGCTAGCTTCATGGCAAACAAAAGCAGAAGCAGGTACTAAATATTAGGAAACAAGATGGCCATACAATTGCATAGAAATTAAAGTCATCTTGTAATTAACTTGTTTAAAATTCTCTACTCACAGAACCAACACCAGAAGGCTAAAAGAAGGCGACTGGTAGCTTTCTTGCAGCAACATTTTTTTCCAGAGAATCCATCCAACAGGGCAATTCTAGCCCGTGATAGCATAAACATGAAGCTGGGGAATTTGCATTGCTTTTGGTTTGCAATGGACATGCACTTACATACTTAGATTTTGTATGCTTGTTCAGACATGAAAAGAACATGTTCAAAATGTATCGAATAAACACATGAAACACTATTAGAAAATGTTTCTAACCAATACCTGCATTTTCTGCTACCTTCTACTCTACTCTGAAAATCTGGGAAACAGGAAAAAGAAATCAAAATCCTCACTTAAACACACTCACCATAGTACCACAACACCCTAACCTACACCACTTCCATACATTTTAACTTGATCTCATTTTTTTCCTTTCAATTCTCAGTGAAAATAAATTTGATTACTAATTCCTAAGAGAAAATAAATTTAAGTACTTCCTTTATATGTTCAATTCTTATATTTCTTAATCCATTTATAATTCAGCGCTTCCTTTAGTTTCAAGTAAATTATTAAATTAAAGATGATTAAGAGATTATTTAATTGCTTTTATCCAATAGGGACTAATCAATCAATTAATTAACATAAGTTATAGTTAAATCAAAGAAAGTAATTAGTTTTTTTTTTTTTAGAAAATCTAAAAAAACCTTCCATCTACAGGTAGTTTCACTTTTATTTTCAAAAAATTTTACAACAAATTTGTTTTTTATATTTTAGAAAATCTTAACCGAGTCTCTTCATCCTCAATAATAAGTAATCTAAATTTTATCTACAAAATATGTAGATCGGAAAGGAAAACCTACTTGTGAGAATTTATTTTTTTATTCCTGAATCAATTACTTTAGTACCACTTTAATTATTAAAACCAAAGCGATATTCCACAATACGAACATCTTTGTAAATCTTGTCAAGTTAATGCAAAGAGTCAAGATGGAAAAAGAGAAAGATAGAATTATATTCTTTCAATAATGAAAACTAATGATTTCATATGGGTTATGTCCCTTTATATATGATTAGAAGAGACGATTGCTTCATTTAGTAACTTCTTTAATAACTTGGACTAGGCACATCTATCATAGACAAACCAGACCTAATCCAATAACCAACAAAATATTTCATATCAAGTTATACTCTCTCTTTTTCTTAAATAACATTATTTTGTAGGGTCGTTTTCTATTAAATAATTCTAACAGAAGGTATCGAACTTTTTGAGGGATGAAATTGATATAAAAATGTGTTTGAAGGTAAAAGTGATACTAATCCAATAGTTGGGGGAACATGTTTGAAGTTTGCCCCTTTATTTTTGAATAACAACACTTAACTCACTCTCATACCAATCAAAACGGCGTAGCAATAACATGCTTTCTCTTTGTCCCAGTCAGGGTTTTAGGGTTTTAGCTAGAGCAGGAAGAGCCTCGAGTTTTAGTTTTCGATGCAGCATCACTGCCCAGTTCAGCTATGACTACCAAATCCCTTTCAATCCCTCTGGACTTCCCATTCCCATCTCCAAAAGCTCACCCCCTTCCCACACTCCACCCCAAAATCCAATTCCCTTGTAAATTCCCTCTCTTTTCTCTCCCACAAAGAATCCAATTCCTTAGAAACCAATGCCCCCCCAAATGCCAAAACCCCAACGACAACAATAACCCAGTACCATACACAAGTCAACAAGAAGCCCACTTTACTGAAACCCAAGAAGCCATCTCTCAGTTTCTTCAAGAATTCGGAATCTCCGCAGCGGAATCCAACTCCATTGCTTTGAATTCTCCAAAATATGCTAAAATGTTGTTTGATAGTGTCAAGGATTTGGAAGAGTGGACTTCGTGGAAAAGTGGCGGGGATGGAAATGAATTTGCAACCTTGGGTTTTAAAGAGAAGGTAGCTTACATGGCAAAAGAGAAAGGTGATAATGGTAAAGTTGCTTTCTTGGAGAGTCTTGGATTAAGCTTGTCTTCTTCCATGAATGTTGCTCGGTACCTCCATGGAGAGTCACTTCCTAACCTTGTTCACAAGGTAAAGTTTCAAACTTTGTGCTTCCTTTTCTCTCTCTTTTGAGTTAGTTGATAGTGAAGTCGGCCACTTTATGTAGTATGGATACACTATTGAACTGTCTTGTATCTTGGTGAAATAGAAAAGTGCAGTTGATTTGAATAGCAATTTTTTTGTTTTATGTTCACCGGAAAATGAATCGAAGTGACTTCTATAATTCATTTGAACTTTAAAATTTCCTTCTTTTTTTTTGTTCTAAATGTATCTACAATCTACAAACTGTTGTTGATTAGATTATTCGAATAAGGATTTGTTCATATAACTACGAAGCTTCTGTTGATATTGCTATATAGTCTAGTTGTTGCTTGTTAATCATTCCAGTGGTTAGTTGGCTAGTGAAAAAGCCCATGTAAGTAACTGAATTCATAAGGATAAGTCATATTAGTCATCTAAGCCTTGCTTTCCTACTGTTACTGTTTTGTTTCCCTATCATTGTACTTTGGCACCATGTGTCTTCATTTCAAAGGTTGTGCTAGATAGAGAAGAATTCCATTGAATTAGTTGATCGTTTTCTTTTTCTTAGGAAAAGCTCCTTGCTTTTATTTATATGTGGATAAATATTTCTTTCTATTCATTCTGCAGAGTTGTTGCTTATTTTTTTATTTGGCTTTTAGGTTAAGTATATGAAGGAAATATTATTTTCTGACAGTGATGATAAAAGGCTTGTTGGAAAATATGCTCGCTGTATGATGATGAACTTATCAATACCTATTGATGAAGACTTGCAGCAGACCTTGTCACTTTTTGAAAAGGTCAGGGTGGTTCTCTCTTCATTTAGAATTCGTATTATGAAAAACCTGCCTCTTACTATAAAATTTTGGTTGAAAGAATTTTCCTTCATCTCCTTGGAGGGGTCTCTGTGTGCGTGGTGAGGAGAGGGAGGCAATCCATGCACCACTTTACCTCTTAAGCTGTAGCCCAAGGATTTGTTTTTTAAGAGGAACTGATGAGCTTAGCTGGGCATTGTTTTTTATTGGTTTCAGATTGTAAGATAAGCTTGCTGTGCTATGATGTAGGTTGAAGCAAGGCGTGGAGGTTTAGATATGTTGGGTTCTTCAGAAGTCACTTTTCGATGTCTAGTCGAATCATTTCCACGTATTCTTTTGTTGCCATTAGATTTGCACTTGAAGCCCATGGTGGAATTTCTTGAAAGTATTGGAGTCCCAAAGGAGCATATGAGAGAGATATTCCTATTATTTCCACCTGTTATAATCTGTGACATTACAGGCATTAATAGAAAAGTTCAGGCTCTCAAGAAGGTAACTTTTCATGTGTGAAACAGGGAACACCATCTTTCTTGTGTTATATGTTTTAGTTTGTGCACTGAAACAGAGTAGCTTCATTAGATGGATTTTATGCTATCACTTTGTTTATATCTTGCCTTTCTGTGATATAAGAGAATTTTTTCATCCGTTGGTTTCAGGTTTGGGCATTTGATAAAGATTTTGGTAAAATGCTTCTAAAATATCCATGGATTCTTTCAACAGCAATCCAGAAAAATTACAAGGAGATCGTTTCTTTCTTTCATATGGAGAAGGTAATATTGCGTAAGTTCATACTTGCTGATGCTGAACATTGGATTTTGTTTCTGTTTCTTGTGTGATTTTTCCATAAAACCATGCTTACTTGCTGATGCTGAATTGCTCATACAGTAGGATACATTGGGATCACGTACTTTTGGGGAAATATCATTCTAGATAAGTCTGTATAATTGTTTGCTGTAAGAATATCAATGAAAATTGAAGGCCAAGGTTGTCTTAGCAAAGAAAAATATATAAAATACATGGTGCACCATGTAATTTGTTATTCACTTCTTCTAAGTTAAGTGAAGGAAACAATAAAATGATTTCCAAACTAATTTAGATCAGTGTAACTAAACTCCTATTAAGTAATAGGTTTTGCTAGACATCTTTCATTCTTGCACCTCACTACCGTTATAAAATATGAGCATTCAGTAATACTTGTCCACTCATGCTTAATGTGTATATATGTATCTACTTATGTGCACACATATATGCTCCCTCTTCAACTCCACTGATGGTTTACCTTTCTCCCTTTGTTTTTCCTTCCAATTTTTGTTATTATGTTGATTAATAAAATAGTTGGTCTGTTATTACTGATATCAGGTAGACAAATCAAGTGTTGACACAGCAATAAGAAGCTGGCCTCACATATTAGGTTGTTCAACTAGCAAGCTTGAGGTAATGGTGGAACAGTTGGCTGAGTTGGGCATTAGAAACAAGAAGTTGGGTCAGGTTATTTCCAAGAGTCCTCAATTACTACTAAGAAAACCCCAAGAGTTTCTCCAGGTATGCAATTACTAATTTTTATTCTAGTTTAACATGAAAAAACACATTTGGCAATCAACAACATCATTGTGATCTTTGCTGTTTTATTAGTTTTTAGATCAGTTTCTTAGTTGGATGCTCTATATTCCTAAATATTTTTGGTTTCTAAGGAAATCACCAAGTATTAATCCATGATAAAATTCAAGGTCCCCGCTCATGGAATGGCTGTTGAATTTTCACATGGATTTTTGGATTCACAGAGGGAGATTCTTTTTTTTGTGCGCGCGCGCAAGCACACAGAGATGGATATATGTATATGTGTATTCTCTTCTTTTTTTTGTGCATAATGAGACCTTGAATGACAAATTGGAAAATGGACAAAGAAGGGGGGAACATAATGCTTGCGAAATTATGTAGGAAAAAATCAACAAGATGTGTGGAACTGACAACCACAAAACTACGATGTAGATTAACGCCTTCTGGGAAATCCTGCAAAGAAGTTGGCTGGTGCTGCTGCTGCATCTCAGCCTTATGGAGGAATAAGTAGCCCTCAGGGCCAATTATGTCTTATGTCAGTAGTAAGATTGACATCATAGCTGGGGTGGGGAATATCAATGGTTTGACTCAGCTATCAAAGAGCAGACAAATGGAAAATAATGGATAAAAAGCATAACTGGATGATCAACTACTATTCTCTGTGAAACAATTGGCTTTCACACTTCAGTATTGCTAAAGGATTTAGCTCTTGATTTATTTTTTGGATATTTTAAGATAGCTCTAAGGAGCCTGGTTCAAGCTCAAGTTTCAAATGAGCAAATTAGCTGCAGGCTCTGCTAGTTAGCCTGTGAGATTTAGCAACATGTTTATTGAAATCTTATAATTTTGAATTATTGTAACCAAACCCTGTAACATGCCATAGAATCCAAGTGCTTCTTTAGGTTTCCCTGTGGTATAGCTTGTTCCCAAAGTTTTTGAACTTGAATGAAAAGTAAAACAATGCCGTCGATACCTTTTATCTGGCAGCTGGGAGGAAACATTCATGATATAAGTGCATTGTTCTGTCTGCACTTTTCTTTCTTGAATATAACAAAATGCTAACACTATAACGAACAGGTGGTTTTGTTTTTGGAAGATCTTGGATTTGATCGTGAAACTGTGGGACAGGTAGCCAGCCGCTGTCCTGAGATTTTTGCTGCAAGCATTGAGAAAACTCTGAAGAAGAAGATTGAATTCCTAGATCGAATTGGTGTTTCTAAAGACCATCTTCCTCGTGTTATTAAAAAATACCCTGAGCTTCTTGTCTCTGATGTCAACCGAACTATACTTCCTCGGTAATGCCTTTATCCTGATATCCTCTATTAGATTGTCACATCTTCCTCGGGTTTCTTTCTGAGTGCCCGGGTCACATTAGTTCCCCCATCCAGAGATTGTCTAGTTTACATATCAATTATTCAGTGCTAAGTTCTTTATAGATAGGCCATTCCAATGCTCAAGTTCTGGGGCTGGAACCTAATATTTATCATTGCTATGTATTACTCAGAATTTCACTCCATGAGTCATGTCAAAGCTCTCTTGAACTGTGTTTTTTACTAATTGGACTGCATGGTGGCAGGATGAAATACTTAAAGGATGTGGGACTGTCGAAGAAGGATATCGCTTTCATGGTCCGCAGGTTCTCTCCTTTACTAGGGTACAGCATAGATGAGGTTTTGAGACCGAAGTATGAATTCCTTGTGAACACCATGAAAAAACCGGTGGAAGACATAGTGGGTTACCCGCGGTATTTCAGTTACTCATTGGAGAAGAAGATAATGCCCAGATTCTGGGTGCTAAAGGGAAGGAATATTGAATGTAGCTTAAAAGATATGCTTGCAAAAAATGATGAGGAATTCGCTGCCGATTTTATGGGTTTTTGAGGGATGCATGTTCCCCCCTTCCCCTCATCACTGAACTGTAAGGTAGTGGTGTATCATAATAGTTGTTTCTCTGTAAATAGCACACCACAGTAAATGAAGAAAAGGTTTTATCCCTGTTAGCTTTTTCCAAGTAACTGATACCAGCATGCTTGCTTTACTTTGTTCCCACAAGTAATCACGTAGCGGCCCAAAATTCTGTTGGCTACCTAACCCTACTGGCCTGCCTGCTTGGCTCGAGAGTTTTGTTTTTCAGTAGTTTGAACTTGGGACTTTTCTTCTGTAAAGGCATTTCTCATCTCTGCTGGTCTCAAGTTTTAGCCTCTACAATCTTTAGTGGCCGTCCTATACCTATATCCTATATAGAAGTGATGATTTCTCTGGCAGGTAAAAATGATAATTATAATTATTATATTATATCATATAATAAAAAGAGATGAAACGCTAAATTGTTTTTTTTTTAGTTTATTTTGTTTTTTTTTAAATAACTTTTTTTGTTTGATTTAATTTGTTAATGTAAATTTTTTTTTATTTAGTTATTAGTCTTTTATAACACGGATCCCGGGTTTGACGGGTTAATGTGATTTGACGAATTAACTTGAAATTTTTTTTTTTTTTAATTAATTTTTTTTGTTTAGTTTAGTTTGTTAATGTTAAATTTCTTTCTATTTAATTATTAGACTTTCATGACACGTGTCCCGAGCTTGACGGGTTAACCCAGTTAATTTTGGGTAAACCTGTCAATTTTTTTTCTATTTAGTTATCAAACTTTCATGACGTGAATTGTAGGGAACTACTGTTGTGGGCTTAAATTAACAATGATTTTGATATTAGAGGCTTCTATTTTATCATAATTTTTTTTTTCGTTTTATGCCTTTCATTGTGGATTGCACAGTGCAGTCCACGGTGAAAAGACTGATGTCTTCTTCTTTTTTTTTAATTAATTTTTTTATTTAATTTATTGATATTAAATTTTTTTCTATTTAGTTATCAGACTTTCATAACATGGATCTTAGGTTTGACGGGTTAAGCCAATTAATTTAGATTTTCTTTTTCTTTTTCTTCATTTGTTTTTTTCTTCTTATAAGTTGTTTTTCTTTTATTTTTTCTTTTTAATTAATATTTCTTATTTAATTTAGTTCATTAATATTAATTTTTTTTCTATATAATTATCGGTTGATGCCTTTAGTTTTTTTTTTTTTGCCACTTTTATACCTTTGACTGTGGACTGCACTGTCCACAGTGAAAAGGTTGATGCCTTTTGTTTGTTTTTGTTTTTGTTTTTTTTTCTTTTTAATTAATTTTTTCCATTTAATTTAGTTTGTTAATGTTCAATTTTTTTCTATTTAGTTATCAAACTTTCATGACACGGATCTCGGGTTTGACGGGTTAACCTGGTTTGACGGGTTAGCCCAATTAATTCTGGGTAACCCATCAATTTTTTTTTCTATTTAGTTATCAAACTTTCATGACAAGAATCCAAGGTTTGACGGGTTAGCTTGCTTTGAAGGATTGACCCAGTTAATTCGGATTTTTTTCCTTTTCTTCATTAGTTTTTTTCTTTGTGTTGGTTTTTTTTCTTTGTTTTTTTCTTTTTAATTAATTTATTTAATTATCATATTTTTATGACACGGCCTTGCAACCAGACTCATATCCCAGGCTATTGTGTCTGGTATTGCAGTCAGACCCACTTAAACTTGAGTCATGTAAATTTAATGTTATTATTAATATTATAAATATTACTCTTAGATCAGATGTTGCAGCCAAACTCAAGACTCTTGGTTATAAATTTACAAAAATATCTAATATTTTTAGATCTGGCATTGCACGGTTAGTACCACATCATTTCTTGTGTAAGGCCATCACCTTCTCTTTCTTAAATTTCTCCTCTCTCTCTTGGCATAAGGTTAGTTCTTTTGTTGGACTCCATCAAAACTTGCCTTCTAATTTTATTTTTCCTTTTCTTGGTTTCTGGGCTTAGGTTTTTTTTTTTTTTTTTGTTATAAAGTTTCAATTTTCTTATTGAGCTCCATCAGAACTCGGATCTCTTTGAGCTCTGCTATCGATTATTAAATCTGAGACATAAGTTCTTGGGCTCTATCAGTTTGGAAATCTACGGCCTTGGGCTAGCCAGGTCGTGTTTAACTTCCAGGCGTCCTAGCTTGGCAGTGTCCCCTTTCATTATTTCCCTTTTAGTGTTGGGTTAATCTACAGTAGAATAGTTAATAACCTTGGTATTTATGGCGTTTCACTTGTATCGTGCTTATACCTCTTCCTTCCTTCCTTCTTTCTTTCTTTCAATATGGTACATTTATACCCCAACAATTTATTTGTTTTTTACACAAGTTCCCAATTGATCCATGTTGTATTTAGAATTAGAATGAATAGGTTGGCCCTGGGTGTTGGGGAGGCTTAGTTTATAACAAGTCTGAGGCTCTGGGGACAAGTGTTCAGGTCCGAGAGTTGCGACGGTTGATGCGCAGTCACTAAATGATGGATTTGAAGAAGAAGAACATAAGCTGTTCGATCCCAAAAAGAAATCTCTCTCATAAAATATACACTGAATGGCACTAGAGTGGTGAATGAAGTGCATCCTCCCTTCTGTGACTATAAGCACGACATGAAGACTTGTGGAATAGCATCCATCCTGATAATTGATGTATAGCACGGTTTGCTATCAATGAAGGATTTAAACCAAACTACACGTGTGTTGTTTGCAATTTAGAAAATAAAGGTAAAGGTCATAATATTCTATTATTTACATGTTCTGTCGCCAAAAGAGTTACAGGGAAGGTCTGGGGATGATGACTGTGCAGAATTAATCTAGATGGGTGAAAGCGACTCGCAAAAGAATGTCTTCCTTCTTATTGTTCTTAGTCCTTACAATGGCATGACGTGCTGGCATTTACACTGCCTGGAAAGATAAGAACACACACACAAACCCTTATAATGCTCAATTCCTTGGTGTAACTGCTCTAGTTATAATGCATAAGAAGTGTCCCTTTACTTTTCTACAATATTTTTATTATAATGCAATAAAAAATTAACATAGATGTACAAAATAAATCAAGCACAAGAATCAATTCACCTTTTCTTTCCATGGTCCTGTTCTCTTATAAACTGACGGTTTATATATATATATATATATATATATATATATATATATATATATATATATATTCACATGAAGAAAAATGTTGTATTTTTCCTTTTTTCAAGGAGTCTTAC
The DNA here is from genome assembly GCF_000002775.5 of Populus trichocarpa. Classification (NCBI taxonomy): domain Eukaryota; kingdom Viridiplantae; phylum Streptophyta; class Magnoliopsida; order Malpighiales; family Salicaceae; genus Populus; species Populus trichocarpa. The sequence continues at coordinate 108,031 of NC_037291.2, read as the reverse complement.
CTTTTGATAACCTCTCCCATATTTCATATTTTATAGTTGGGCTTAATATGGGTAGGTTCTGAACTTAGGGCACGACACCAAACAAATACTAGTATATATTAGGACCCACACCTTTCCTTATCGTTAAAAACTGTTTTTTCTCCCTCCCTCTCTCTGAACTCTCTTTGGTTTTGTTGAGATTTAGAGGTCAGTCGGGCCATTTTCGTTTCTATTTTCAGGTTTGGAATCTTAAATTATTGTTTTAATTTTCTTTTTTCATTTAATTGTTTTTTTTTAAGTAGTTTTACCGTTTGATAACCTCTCCCATGTTCTAGATGGGCTTAATATGGGTCAGGTTCTGAATTTAGAGCACAGCTTCAAAAAAATACTAGCATATATTAGGACTCACATACCTTTCCTTACCGTTAAAAACCGTTCTCTCTCTCTCTCTCTCTCTCTCTCTCTCTCTCTCTCTCTGTGAAGTCTCTTTGGTTTTCTTGAGATTTAGAGGTTAGTCAGGAGATTTTCATTTTTGTTTTAGTTTTTGAATCTTAAATTATTGTTCTGATTTTCTTTTTTCATTTAATTTTTCCCATAACTGGTCTATTTGTTTTGCATCTTTTTAATGGTGTCTATTACAAATATCAATATTCAAGGTCTCGACTGTGCATTTATTTTTATAGTGATTAAGAAGAATTTAGTCACAAATGCAGCATTTTGGAAACACGGTTTGATTAATTATTACCAATAAATGATTATTTAATTATTATTTCTTGTGTTTTGATCTTGAGCAGGAAGGAATTAATTTGAAAGGGGCATTATATGATTGTGGAGTTATTTAAAAATGGGGTCTGTCGTTAGCCAAGCTGCTAATGGAATTGGAGGTATTGTTGGAAATGCTTTTGCGGTTCCGATCAAGACTCTATTCGGCGTTTCATGCGAGTATGTATTAGCACTATAATTCTCTTAATGATTTTGTTCTATTTTTCAAAAGTTTAATGATTATGTTCCAGATGATGCTGCATGCATCATGGCATTTCCTGGTTTGAATCTGCAGGGATGTTTGTTCAGGACCATGGGACTTAATTTGTTTCATCGAACACTTATGCGTCTCCGATCTGTTGAAACTGTTAATGATATTTGCCCTCTCCTACATGAGTAATCTTTTTGTTTTCTTTTGTTTTATCATCTATACAAATCATCAACATAAAGTGAATGATTTCATGTCTTGTCTTTATGACTTGCAGCTTTGATGTTCTTCTACCTACTGTTCAAGATCGGGGTTTGCCAATGCATAGGAAGAAGCCTTTGCAAGATGTGTTGGGCTGCATGTGAGACATACTGGTTTGCTTTAGACGATATAGCCTGTTTCTTATGGCACAAGTTGAAGAACACAAAGCGAGTGAATAGACGCCGATGATTCCGAGACATCGAAGCTGGCTACACTTCAAGTTCAGAAACTGATTTTTCAGAAGATTATCATCATTTGGGTAGAAAACGCAAGTCAGCAATGGAAAGAAGAAAAATCCGCTCGCGGTCTTGGAGGTCTCTCCATCCTTCAAGCAGGTTTGGCGGTCGAAATAACAACCATCGGCAGCACCATCAACACCATGTCAGGTTGAAGACTAGGGAAATCTCTGTTCATGTCAAGGGTGGATCGCGAAGACCAAGGAATTCAAGACAGTTTCAGTTAGCTAGATTAAGAAATCCTCGAAGAAACATGGGAATGTTCAAAAGAAAGCGACTTAGATGATTATATTAATGAAATTTTCACTAGATAATGGTGATGGTGTTGCTGAAAGTTTGTTCCAGAGATTATCATTAGAATAGATATTATTGGGATTGAACATATTTATTTGTTAATATAGTGCTAAAACCGACTTTAAAAGAAGGTTAAAACCTTAGTATCGCCGGATTGAACTTTTAAATTGAAAAAAGTTCCTTGTTAATTGCCAGCAGACACACTCCTATTCCCCAATGTAAGCCCTCACATGTTCATGGAGAAAGGGAGAAAAAAGCAGAGAGGGGAGAGGATTATAGGTTATGCAAATTATAAGTAAATAATTTGCTCTCCACTTATTATGCTTCCCTATACCTAAGTATGTATATGACTCGGCTTTTATTTATTTCTTGCCAAAAAAAAAAATTATATCGAGTAAGAGATGATTTACCATAATTAAAGTAGAAAAAATCAAAAACTTTCAAAATGATTTACCTCCTAAAAAACTTCCCTTCTTTAAGAGCTACCCTATCTCTGTTTTTCTGACCAAAAGACTTGGGTGTTCTGCTTGGCTTCTCCTTCTCTGGTAAGTAAACATATACAACCTCTTTGTTTTAGGGTTTTTTGTATCTTGTTTATCATTAAAACCAAATACCTTAGCCTAGTACTTTTATCTTCACTCTGAAAAAATCCATTTATAAGCGAATGCAAACAAACATTCAACAATATGTATACTTGTTTGTTTGGTTGGCCTGAGGATGTAAGATATGCAATTCTGTCCTGTAAAAACTACGTTTATTTTCATTGAATTGGATAACTTCATGCATGTTTTCTGGCTTCTTTGATGGTTTTATAAATGATAGTATATGAAAAGAATGAAGAGAAAGATTGAATTTACCAGCATGATTGTTATTGATACTGAATCATATACTTATACAGGGAGGCTGCAACTGATTCCTACAAGTCAGGAATCAGTTGCTGCATTGTAGCTTCAGTAGCGACATATTAGGCATTACAATGGAAAGTGAATAAATACATATCTTCTATTTTATACAACTCTGCTATTCTATACACGGGAATATTTCATTTCCTAACACTCCCCCTCAAGTTGGAGAGTGGATATCCTGCACTCCTAACTTGCTAACCATAGGAACAAAGATCTCTTTTCCCAGGGGCTTAGTCAAGACATCTGCTAGTTGATGTGCAGAGTCGACATGTTTTGTAGTAATAGAACCATCTTGAATCTTGTCTCGGATGTAGTGACAATCCATTTCAATGTGCCTAGTTCTCTCATGAAACACTGGATTGGCTGCAATGTGTAATGCAGCTTTATTGTCACAATATAGTAAGGCAGATTCACGGTGTGAAATTCCCAAGTCTTTCAGTAGACATCGCAACCATGTTAACTCACAGCAGGCTCCTGTCATTGCTCGGTATTCTGCTTCAGCAGAAGAAAGCGAAACTGTTTTCTGGCGCTTCGACCTCCAGGATATCAGTGAAGGTCCAAGAAAAACACAATAGCCTGTTGTAGATCTCCTAGTGAGTGGACAGCCTGCCCAATCTGAGTCACAATAAGCTCTCAATTTTAAATCACTCTTCGAAGAGAAAAATAAGCCTCGGCCAGGTGCACCTTTTAGATATCGAACAACTCGAAGAGCTGCCTCCATATGAAGTTTTCGGGGCTGCTGCATAAATCTACTCAAGACATGTACAGCATACGTTATGTCTGGCCTTGATACAGTCAAATAAATTAACCGACCCACCAATCTTCTATACCGGTTTGTATCCTTGAGCAGGGTGCTCTTGTCTGATAATTTCAAGCCCCGTTCCATAGGAGTATTAATAGGAGCAGCACCTGACAAACCTGCATCCTCAATGACTTCCAGTGCATATTTACGTTGTGAAATGAAAATTCCATTCTTTGAAGTAGACACCTCAATTCCAAGAAAGTATTTTAAATCACCAAGATCTTTGATATGAAAATGTTTATGCAGGAATTGTTTAGTTGCAGCAATGTTAACCAGATCATTTCCAGTGATCAAGATATCATCAACGTATATCAAGAGAACAGTAAAGGACATACCCTGCTTCCTGGTGAATAGAGAATAATCTGCTCTTGATTGTATAAAACCAGCAGAATGCATAGCTTCGGAAAATTTGGCAAACCACTGGCGGGATGCCTGTTTTAAACCGTAAAGGGACTTGTGGAGGCGACAAACTAGATGATCCTCCCCTTGGCGCCGAAGACCTGGTGGCAGAGACATATATATCTCCTCAGCTAAGTCTCCGTGAAGGAAAGCATTGTGGACGTCCATCTAGTGCAGGGGCCAGCCATGAGCTGCAGTTAAGGCAAATAAACAACGGACAGAGATTATTTTGGCAGTAGGAGAAAATGTATCATGATAGTCGACTCCTGCCATTTGAGTGAAACCTTGGGCGACTAAACGAGCTTTGTACCGCTCGACAGAACCATCTGAATGGTGTTTAATTTTGTAGACCCATCTGCAGCCAATTGGTGTCTTGCCTGACGGCAGGGAGGTGAGAGACCAAGTGCCATTGGCTTGGAGAGCATCCAGTTCGGAGCGCATGGCCTGCTGCCATTCAGGATGAACAACAGCCTCTGCATAAGACTTAGGCTCTGGGATGGTGCTGAGCTGAGCAACAAATGCGTGATATGCAGGAGTACAACGATGATATGAAACAAAGTTGGCCATGGGATATCGCGTACCTTTGGATGGACCTGGCAGTAAGGTGGCTGATTGGTTGGAGGAAACATTGGAGCAGACAAAGTCGTTGAGCTTGGCTGGTGGAGCAGAATGGCGACTGGAGCGACGAAGTGGGGCGGGTTCGGGTGGTGGTGGATTTTCAGAAGGCCAACTGGGTTCAGGTGGGGCGGGTTCGGGTGGTGGTGTATTTTCAACTGGGGGAATTGGGTCAGAAGGCCGAGGGCGACGTGTATAGGTGCGGAGGATGGGTGGAGGCTGGGGTGATGAGGGGTGGGGATTTGAGGAGGCAAATGGCGGTGAACAGGAAGGTGCAGGTGCTGTAACAGGAGGAGAAGTTTGTGGACTGGAATAAAGAGAAGTCGTGGCATGAGTTAGAAGAGGAATAGGACCAAATTCAATGGGTGAAGGATGTTGAACAAAACCGGGTTTGACAGATGCATAAGGAAAAATATGTTCATGAAAGCGCACATCGCGACTAGTGAAAATTTTTTTGGAAGATAAATCAAATAATTTATATGCCTTTTGACCGGTAGGATAACCAATAAAAATTGAGGGCATTGAGCGAAAGTCAAATTTGTGAGAAGGATGTATATTGGTAGCATAAGCTAAGCAACCAAAAACCCGGATATGAGAAAAAGAAGGCGGTTTTGAATAGAGAAGTTCAAATGGAGTTTTGAAGGAGAGCACTGAGGAAGGGAGTCGATTGATGATGTGGACAGCAGTAAGAGCACACTCTCCCCAAAATTGGGTTGGGAGTTGAGCTTGAAATTTCAAAGCTCGAGCTACTTGTAAGATGTGACGATGTTTGCGTTCCACAACCCCATTTTGTTGAGGTGTGTAAACACAGGAATGCTGAAAAATTACACCCTTATCTTGAAAGAAGGAACGAAGTGATATAAATTCACCACCATTATCACTTCGGAAAATTTTAATAGGAGATTCAAATTGTGTGAGAACATAACTGAAAAAGAGTTTTATAAGAGATTGAGCTTCAGTTTTGTGTCGCATCAAAAATATCCATGTGAAACGTGTATAATCATCAACGATAGTAAGAAAATAATAAGCACCAGAAATGGAAGGGTGTCGATAACGACCCCAAATGTCACAATGAATTATTTCAAAAGGTTTTATAGAGGAAATGACACTAGAATTGAAAGGCAAGCGACTTTGCTTAGCCAAAGGACAAATAGGACAAACATGACTGGATTGAACAGAAAAATTTAAAAATTGCTGGGCAATGAAACTTAAACGATGAGGTGAGATATGGCCTAAGCGTTTATGCCAGAGATCAGTGGATGAGATGGTGAGGTTGCAGGCTGGTCGATGTAATGGTTGGGAAGGTTGTACCATAGATTTCTTCGTTGCTATTGCCACCAAGTAGTATAGTCCGTCACGTTGTTTACCCAAACCAATCATCCTCCTCGTAGCCAGATCCTGCAAAATACACCAATAAGGGAAAAAGGTTACCGAACAATTCAAACCTCTTGTCAAACGACTGACTGACATCAAGTCAACTTTGAATGTGGGTACACAAAGCACGTCATGCAAATAATAAGTGGAATTCAGAGGCAATGATCCCTTTGCAACAATATTAGCTGTTTCCCCGCTAGGCAGTAATACAGGAGGCAATGAGCAATTGTTATCTCGTTGAAAAAATGATTGAGATGATGAAGAAATATGATCCGTTGCCCCGCTATCAATAATCCAACTGCGGGAAGCAATTTTAGGCAAACCTGGTTTGGTTACAGTAGTTGCAGCATGTGCTTGAGAACTGGATTCGGCGCCTTTGTCATTAAGAAGAGATAAGAGCTGCTTCAATTGGGTCTCTGAAATTCCAACAACAGACTTGCCATTTTCTTTAGCAAAACTTTCTGACACATGGTTTGCTGCAGATTTGTTGTTATGGTTGAAGCGTCTGGCTGAATTGTGCTTTGCCTTGGGGTGCCCTGCTGGATACCCATGGAGCTCATAACAGGTTTGGACCCAATGTCCCGGTTCTCCACAGTGGGAACAATGAGGCCGTCCTCGTCTAGGTCCAAACCGGCGTCTGTCCTGTTCAAATCTGCGTCCTCCACTGAAATTATCTGTCAATCTGTCTTGCGATCTAAAAGAATGGTAGGAACGCTCACCTTTGTCATTAAACTTACTGTTGTTGCTTTGAACCGTCATGGCTGCACTGTTAACAGAATCATTGATGGTGTGTGCTGAACTCAAAAGGCGTTGCTTTTCTTCTTGAGAGACAAAGGAATAAGCTTGCCGAACTGAAGGAAGGGGATTCATCAAGAGAACTTGTCCACGAACAGCACTGTAAGACTCATTCAAACCCATCAGAAATTGCATTAATCTTTGTTGATCTTGCTGCGCCCCATGTAGTGAATCATTGTAGGAAGCAAGTTCATCCCACAGTCCCTTCAATTTTGTGTAATACACCGAAACAGAAAGTTGTTCCTGCCTAAAACAAGCGATATCTCGCTGAATTTCAAACATACGGGGTGCATTGCTTTGAGAAAATCGGTCATGAAGGTCTTCCCAAACTTCATGGGCGGTAGAGTAGTATATCACGCTATCTGAAATCTCTGGATTGAGAGTGTTAATAATCCATGAATGGACCATATCATTGCATCGAGACCAAGCCGCATATCCTTCAGGATCAGTTTCTTCTGAAGGGGCTTTGATTGAGCCATTAACAAAACTTAGCTTGTTTTTAGAATTCAAGGCCAGGGTCATAGCCCTTTTCCAAGTAGAATAGTTGTCTCCATTCAAGGGTTTGGAAATCAAAACCAAACCTGGATGATCTGAATGGTGAGTGAAATAGGAATTTGACAGATTCCCTCTTGAAAAATCTGTATGAGCTTCTAGGTTTGATGACGTTTCATTGTTGGTCATGGTGGCTGAAGAAGAGAGATGCTAGGCGAGAGATTTAATTGCAGTAATGGATTAGGATTCTAAGCCAGCTCTGATACCATGAAAAGAATGAAGAGAAAGATTGAATTTACCAGCATGATTGTTATTGATACTGAATCATATACTTATACAGGGAGGCTGCAACTGATTCCTACAAGTCAGGAATCAGTTGCTGCATTATAGCTTCAGTAGCGACATATTAGGCATTACAATGGAAAGTGAATAAATACATATCTTCTATTTTATACAACTCTGCTATTCTATACACGGGAATATTTCATTTCCTAACAGTATATGCATGAGTTATCCCATTTTGACCATGAAATCTGGCAATGACATTCTCAGGCATTCAAAACTTTCGCAGAGGCCTGCAATCTGCGTATAATTGATACTAATTTTCTTTTGAAAGGTTTGTACACTGGTATAAAATGTCTAGCAGGAAATAAAGATGCCGTACTAGGCAGTACTGGTTGCCTTTTTTTTTTTTTATTCTTCATAATTCTTGTAGCTTGAGAAAATGCCTCCGAGAGAGAAACCAAAAGAGGACTACACCCTCGAGGCGACATCATCTAATATTGGTGGAAGGAGAGCCATAGGCAATGACAAGCGTACCCTAGTTGAGCAAAGACAGTTTCTGTATGTCAGAATTGTGAGAGCTAATGGCTTGCCAGCAAACAATGTGACTGACACTTGCAACCCTTTCGTTGAGCTAAAGATTGGAAACAGCATGGGAACAACCAGACATTTTGAGCATACATTGAACCCAGAATAAAGGAACCAATTCTTTGCTTTCACAAAAGATAGGCTTCAGGGTGGGAGATTAGAGACCATGGTGAAGGATATGAAATCCTTCAATTTGGGCGATATTCCTACATGGTTTCCACCAGATGGTCCATTGGCTCCACGGTGGTATAGATTGGAGGATCGCAGTGGGGTCAAGGTTGCGGGAGAGTTGCCGTTAACTGTTTGATGGGGAATCAAGATGATGATGCTTTTCCGGTTGCTTGGCATTCTGATGCAGCTGCTGTTAGTGGAAAGCGTGTCAAACACTCGTTCTACTGTAAACAAGTCTCCTAGACTTTGGTATCTTAGAATTCAAGTGATTTAAGCACAGGATTTGGCACCTACAGACAAGAATAGGAAGCCCGAAGCTTATGCCAAGGCTATTCCTGGGAACTTCGTTTTGAGGACTACAGTTTCAAAAGATAAGAGTCTGAATCCTACTTGGGATAAGGAAGTGATGCTTGTTGCAGCAGAGCCAATTTGATGATCCTTCGGTTTTAAGTGTGGAGGATAAGATAGGAGCCAGCAAGGAGGTATGTTAAGGGAGGTCTGTAATTCCTTTGTACAAAGTGGAGAAGAGATTGCTGACTGGACCTATTGGGTCTCAGTCGATTAATTTTGAGAGGTATGTTGTGGAGTGTGAAGAGAAGAAAGAAGTGAAGTTTGCCTGTGGGCTTCATTTGAGGATCTTTTTAGATGGTGTGCGTCTTGTTTTGAAGAACCAACTTACTACAGCAGTGATTTGAGGGCAACATCTCCCTAGTTATGACCAAAGAAAATTGGGGTATAGAAGGGTTGCTTCCTACGAAGTCCAGGGAAGGTTGTGGAATCACCAATGCTGATGATTGCGCAGCGAAACGTGGGGAGAAGTGGGATTTCTGCTCCAAAAAGGAATGAGGAAATGCTATTGGGATCGTCTATGATCCTATTGGCTTTTTATTATAATTGTCATTTACAGGGAGGGGATAAGAATGGAGGGATGAAGGATCCAAGACTCGGCAAGGATCCAGCTGTCTGCTCTCGAGATGTCCTCTAGATTCAGTCTTTGATTTCACAGACGGCAAATAGACAAGGGGTGGTCAAATGGCTGCTATGTTATTTGGATTCCAGTGCGAACGTAGGCTACAGGTATGGATCCAAGTGTTCGCAGACATTTCAACCTGTAATCCCATGCATGTCATCCAGTGAATTAAACTGAAAACAAACCCTGCTCGCATCATTAAAGCCCTGATGGATCATTAAGCAAGCACTGAGACAACCCCTACAGGCCGACAGGTAGAAGCATGTTGACACCTCCATGGCCATGGGTGTCAATTATGAGAGAGAGTTTTTGTACTAAAACATATCTTTTTTCTTAATTTTAGTATCAAATCCTCCACAAAACATGCCAAACCAAACAAGTTGCCCCTACCAAAAACAATCAGATCGCCTGGTTGCTATAACAATCCTTTATCTAATGAGGCATTTTGTCTGCGAGATTTCCTCACTGTACAGAATAACACAAGCATTTTACTTGAAACAAAAAAAAATACAAAATTCATAGATACGATTGGCATTGTTTGCCCTATGCATGCAGCTTAATATCTCATTTGCTGGAAGAAAACATGGCAATACAAAGGTCAAAGGAACCTTCTCTACAATAACAGAACATATCCAGGTATCACACAGTTCATCATTTCGATGACATGTTAACCACCGCCATATATTTTGGTCAACCCAAGCAAAATCCTGCAATTAAGTGCCTGCTACCCTTCAACGTCTCAATGTCCATGCAGGCAACTCACCTATAATTTCTAGCATCCAATTACAATCCCAGAAATAATGATTAATTTCTTCTTCAGACGCATTGGCAGTGGAAAGTGCAATAGTGGCTTCCAAACTGAGAGATGATATCTACAAGACCTTCATAACCTCCAACTGCAGTCACCTGAAAGGGCAATCGGGGCAAGAGCATGAGAAGCATAGTGACAAGCATTAGGGGTACAGAAAAGGGAATAAATTGAAAAACCAAACGGGAAATAATAGGAAAATACCCCTGATGGGTGTACAGAAACAGAGAATGCTGATTGAGGAGCAGATGGTATTTGAGAAAGAACTGCCCCATTTATGTCAAAACGACTCATTACAGGCTCTGCTCCGACAGCTAGAATCTGAGATGGTGATACAATGATTATCAGTGTCTCGGAACAGATGGCGTGAATTTAAGAGAGTGAAATTTTAAATATTACTGTGCAAAATTTTTAATTTTCAGAGAGAACGTGACTAATACTACACACTGTCAGGCAAGTACAATGAGACACTGTTCACTACTTCAAAAGCATGGGATATCAAGGAAGATCATTGTGGAAGTACAATAGAGTATAGACCATTGTGTACAATACCATATAAATTCTTATAAGGTGGGTTCGATGAGATTGGAGAACAACAGATAATGATGTTGAAAAAAATAGGGAACAGATAAACCAACAAAAAAAAAAAAAAACAGAAAACTACTCCACACAAATGAGAAATCAACTCTTTTTTTTAGGGTAATCAAAGATTATTTATTTATGGCTAAAAAATTAAAGTAGCAATAAACAACAAATGCTTTTGGATGCCTTGTGGAGATGCATGACAGGAAAAGGGAGACTTATGCAACAAGCTTAAACACTAGTTTTGGGGCCCAGAAAACTTGTCAACTGATACAAAAAATTCACAGCCATCACCGGCAACTACCTGTCATGACAGCTATATTCTATATGACCCCCCACCATCCCCGAAGAAAGAAAACAGAAAAACAACGTTACTTAAAGTGAAAGGACTTGTTTTATGACAGAAGTTCCAAACACTTTGGCAATTCACAATTGTAACTTCAGAAATAATTTCTATGCAAAAAGTGTTGCAGTCCTATGCCCTATGCCACCCATTAATAATGTCCAAAACCTGATCAAACTACAACAAGTATATGAATGTCAGCTATAGTGAAGAGATCTATATACTCTTACACATTCAAAAAAAAAAATTCACTTACTTGATTGTCACTAAATATTACATCCTGTATGGATGCACGAGTGCACATCCTTGAAACACATTCAGAAGCAGGAAGATTCCAGACCGATAAACTTCGACCACTGCCACAAGCCTGAGGTAGAAGACTTGATCAAATGGCGTCACGACACAAGCCACATAACCACAACAGCGAACTATTCCCAACACTTGAAAAGAATAATAAATAGCACGTTCACTTATTTGGCTTACATCCCGAGCATTTGATTCACATAGCTATGGCACTTTCACTAAAAAAGCATGTTATCATAAATTATTTATGTCAGCATGCAAGAAAGTAAGTGGCTTCTATTCACTTCAAAACACATGCTTTTCATGAATACTTTTTTCAGCACACACTCCCTTCTATGAACCTCAAAAATAAAAATAACTACAAAGTAGGCTGTCTACAAAAAAGGAAAAAGTAATGGCATCTTGATTGCATGAACTCTCTTACCAACCAGCTCTCACTTGCATCAAGAGCAACACAGCTGACAGATGAGGAAAATCCTTTGAACTTCTCATCCTTCACTGAATCAATTACCCGGATACACTTTCCACTTCTGCAATCTGAATAAAATCTCATTAAGTCATAGCACTAAGAACAATCACCAATAGCTACATGATAAAAAAATATAAAAGTTATGCAAACAAACAAATCTTAGAAGTAATAATGTGACCTGACTCACTTTGGATGGTGGTGCCAAAGGAATAGTTCTAGAAGTCACTTTAGATGATCTAGTAGATATCCACTCTATTCAAAAATTATATTAAATGATATTAGTTACTCAGATGGAAAGATCATCTGCTAAGTTCAAAGAAGGCACTTGCTCTTTTAATCCCCCTCCCCCAAAAAAGGAAAAGACAAGGTTTTGACAACATGCTCTCCCCTTCTTCTTGTCTTTACAATTAACACCACCGTTACAATATCTGGAGTTTTGAGTATAGATACATCCAAAGAAAGAAATATCTTCTAAAATGATTGTCACTATTTACAATGAATACAACCCATGCCAGTATAATCTTATTTGGATTTTCCAGCTACATGACTTCCAATGAATCAATTTATTCTTAGGTATACCGAGTCATGATTACAAAGTTGCAGATAAAATTGAAGGAAATAGCATGAAAGTTGACAACATATGCATATTGTCATGTGTAGACTTTGCGGCTGAAACCAATGACAATCAATTACTGGATTTTACCCCAAAGTCTTGCAGAACCATCCTCTGAACCAGTTATGATCTGAAAGACAAACAAGATAAAACAAATAAATAAAGATAGGAATCACACACTGATTCTGCAACCCAAAATACAGCAGCCAATGTTGTTGTTCATGGCTCCTCTACAAATAAGTTAAAAAAGAAAGCAAGGAGAGACCAGTAAATACGAATGGATCCAACCCATAATTTAGCCCAAAATATAGTGTTTTGGAAGCATGGTTATTTAGCCACCATTCATAGTGGACATGTATGATTTCTCTGCATTAACTTTGTCTCTGCTATAAATTTAGGAAAAATTAGGAATACAGACTATTGCGGACAACAAAGCATGGAAAAGGATCTATTTCTGCAGGTAAAACAACATTTTCATAACTTTTTTTCCTTCTCTTTTCTTGCAAATTATTTTTGTAACACGCATTATACTACATGGTTAGAAAGTAGCTGGTGTATCAATTTTCCCACAAAAGTTTGTGTAACTCCTCCTCTTCCAGGAGACATGATGATCTACATGAAGCCTTGGAATTCAGTAACATAGTTAATGCACAATATGTGAGTACTGAACTCTTGGTACATTCCTAGAATGATCCTAAGATGATGCATATAAAAAATATCTTGTGAAATATGAAATTGCTTTTAAATGATATCTAGACATGCTCACACACATACACGCTAGTAGAACATCCAAATTGACATAATTTACAAGAAATTAGAAGCAACAAAATTCTGATGACCAACAAATAAAGGAGGCATGACCTGATTAGTGGAGTTACGAGCAACTATACAATACAAGTAGTCCAAGTGTCCCTTAAAACACATTTTGATCTTACAAGTTTCCTGAGAAGATCCACAAACAATCATTCCATTGTTAGTGCAACAAATCAAACATATGAAGTTATCTAGAATGAGATGAGATTCAAAAATATTTCACAAATGGAAGCTAATAATATGAAAGGTTCGTTCACCTTGAACAAATACATACCACATCCCAACAATATGCACAAGAATCCCCGGCAGCTGAGAAAATGGAACCCCTCTGGAGCAGGAGATAATGTTAATATGCAAACATAAGCAAATAATTGCTTGCCAATTTACGAAAGGAAGCTGAACACAATTGGAGGAAGGGGGTAGTTTATGGAGAGAAAACATCTTGAACCTGGGTATCCACTGCAATGGCATTGTTTTCTGGAATTGGGGATAGAGCACCCCAAGGACCCCTGATAGATAGGAGCAAGACAAGATATGCATTTTAAAAAAGTGCTTAGGGGCTAGGGCAAACAAGCATATTCTCCATATAATAGATGATGATTCACAATTTTATCACAGACATAACAAAGGTGTGAATCTCAGCTTGGCATGGGTGTCATGCCAGATAACAGGTTATTTCTACAAATTCTCCTTGTATACAAATATTAAAACAAAAAAACTATGCAAAGATGCACAATAGCATATCTCATGATGTTGGTGATCACTCACTTGTGCTGGGGATTCACCATATCAACTATTGGCTCTATGTGATTTCCTGACAAAACATTGAACATGAACAAATAGAAATGGACATAATTTCATCACATACATCTGAAAAATATTGAGAGAAAAACTCTGCAAATCAAGGAAGGGAGCTAGTAAAGCAAGAAATGGTATGATAAAACTGGCTTTGCGATGCTCTTGATGTTTTTCAAACATGATTTTTCATTATCTATTACCTTGCAAAGCAACAGGCACCTGAGATTGCATAAATTCCTCCCACCTCCATCCTCGAATTCGACCATCATCACCACAACTACAACAAAAATTAAGAAACCCATTAAATATCAGACCAATTAGATATCAAATCAAAGAAAGCACTATTAAATTAAAATATTACAAAAAAAAAAAAGAACCTCAGTAATAAAGCATCTTCTTCAGCATTGCCATAAAATTTGACATCATAGGCAGGTCCGTCATGTCCTTGAAGGAATGCATTAGGTTTAACCCTAACAACAATGAATGAGCATAAACCATAAAAGAAATAACTAAGGATCAAGCAAACACAACCCACCATACTTACTGTGGTGCCCTTGAATCACTAAAACCCAATGGCTGTAATAGGAGAAAAAAATAAAATCAAATTCAACTATACCACAATTAGCATGTTTTTTGAGTGATTAAAGAAAGGGAAAAGTACAATTTCGGAGATGGAGTAAGAGGTGAGTGAGCCATCGCTGGAGGCGAGGACGATAGTGTTGGGGTTAGGGTTTGAAGATGGTGGCCACGCAGTTCTAAAGACAGTTAGGGTTTGGATTTCTCGATCTTTTAGAATGCTCTCTTTGTATGCATCCTCATTCCAGTTCGTTGCGTCTCCAAACATTTTTCACAATATAAAGTTGACGCGGAACTCAAACCTGTTATTTTCTGAAACCATGCCAGGATTGTGAAGAGATCAATCTATTACTTGGCAAAAAACAATAATAGAACAAAATGCTATTAGATAAATAAAAACGTGATATTATAAACATCAAAATCAATAAAAATCAAAACCTGCTCAAGCGCAAAATACACACTCAAAGAACACATGAAATTTCATACTTATAACTGCACAAACAATAATCAATGGATACTTTATATTTAATTTGAATTCCATAAACCTAATGTCACTCAATACTCAGTACACATGAACATTAAGGTTTCACATTGAAGCAAACCCTAGCTAATCTATACTGCTAATTACAAGTAAACTACAAAATCAATCGGTACCTCAGCGAATAAGTGAAGTCTTCTCAAACACTATCTAATCCTTGGACTCTTTCCAAACCCTAAGTAATTTGTGCAAGCATGGAACAATTAATTTTATTTTTTTGAAAAAGTTAGTCCGCAAGTAACAAAGCCGAAGGCAACAAGGAAAAGAAAAGAAAGAACCTGAGCCATCAGGCTCAAATGATTTTAGAAAAAAGGCGATATTTTCTGCATTAATTTACAGTTCCTCAACTAAAACGTCAATAAAATAATACTAAAAGATCAAGAAAACAGACTAACCAAAGCATAAGCAGTAGTGGTAGTGTTGAGGAATTCTTGAATGGTAGTATCAAGTTGGTAATAACACAGAAAAACACAACTAGAGGACATACCCTTTTAGTCATAAAAACAAAATTCAAGAAATAAATAAAACCAAATTTATTCATGAAGACGCATTGTACAGAGAACTTACCTTGGATACAGAGGCGGCGGCGGAGGAGGAGCGAATGGTTACAATGGCGCGGCGGAGGAGGAATACTTTGGATGGGAAGAAAAGAAATGGTTTTTATTTATATGAAATTGACTTATTTTTAAGTTTAAGAAATTGTTTTTGTGTTTTAAAAATATTTTTTTAAAATTTAAAAAAAATTATTTTTATTTTATTTTAAATTAATATTTTTAAATTATTTTAATAATAAAAAAAATTATTTTTAAAATAAAAAAAATTATTTTAAAACATATCCAATTAAAAAACTGTACCTCGAACAGACGCAAAGTATCAAATGCTGCGTCATTTTCCTTTTTCCCATTTTAACACTCGCAGCCTTCTTGTCACTGCACTTCCACTCTCTGCATGCCTAGACGGATTCTGTTATGTCTGGTTAGTCACTTTGTGTTGTTCCTTTAAGGATTTATTACGTAGTTTTGCTTTTGCTTATTGAGAAAAAAGTTTGGAACTTTTAATGTTAAACGAGAAAGAACATGGGTTAGTGTACTTAATTGTGAGATTAATCGTGTTTTAATTGGTGGGTTATTGTTGTGTTTTGTTGTTTTGTCCATAGATAATAAAAATTTTGTTTCTTGCCCTTGTTTGTGAATCTGAGAAGTAGAAAAATGTTGTATTTTTCCTTTTTTAAGTAGTCTTACCTTTTGATAACCTCTACCATATTCTATAGTTGGGCTTAATATGGGCAGATTTTGAATTTAGAACATTACTCCAAAAAAATACTAGTATATATTAAGGCCTATATTTTTCTTTATCGTTTAAAACCGTTTTTTCTCCCTCCCTTTCTCTAAACTCTTTTTGGTTTTGTTGAGATTTAGAGGTCAGTCGAGTCATTTTCGTTTCTATTTTCATGTTTGGAATCTTAAATTATTGCCTAATTTTTTTTCATTTAATTGTTTTTTTTTAAGTAGTTTTACCTTTGATAACCTCTCTCATGTTCTAGATGGGCTTAATACTGGCCAGGTTTTGAACTTAGAGCACAGCTCCAAAAAATACTAACATATATTATGATTCATATACATTTCCTTACCGTTAAAAACCGTTTTTCCTCTCTCTCTCTCTCTCTCTGAAGTCTCTTTGGTTTTGTTGAGATTTAGAAGTTAGTCGGGAGATTTCCATTTTTGTTTTCAGTTTTTGAATCTTAAATTATTGTTCTAATTTTCTTTTTTCATTTAATTTTTCTCATAACTGGTCTATTTGTTTTGCATCCTTTTAATGGTGTCTATTACAAATATCAATATTCAAGGTCTCGACTGTGCATTTATTTTTATAGTGATTAAGAAGAATTTAGTCACAAATGCAACATTTTGAAAACAGGGTTTGATTAATTATTACCAATAAATGATTATTTAATTACTATTTCTTGTGTTTTGATCTTGAGCAGGAAGGAATTAGTTTGAAAGGGGCATTATATGATTGTGGAGTTATTTAAAAATGGGGTCTGTCGTTAGTCAAGCTGCTAATGGAATTGGAGGTGTTGTTGGAAATGCTTTTGCGGTTCCGATCAAGACTCTATTCGGCGTTTCATGCGAGTATGTATTAGCACTATAATTCTCTTAATGATTTTGTTCTATTTTTCAAAATTTTGATGATTATGTTCCAGATGATGCTGCATGCATCATGGCATTTCCTGGTTTGAATCTGCAGGGATGTTTGTTCAGGACCATGGGACTTAATTTGTTTCATCGAACACTTATGCGTCTCCGATCTGTTGAAACTGTTGATGATATTTGCCCTCTCCTACATGAGTAATCTTTTTGTTTTCTTTTGTTTTATCATCTATACAAATCATCAACATAAAGTGAATGATTTCATGTCTTGTCTTTATGACTTGCAGCTTTGATGTTCTTCTACCTACTGTTCAAGATCGGGGTTTGCCAATGCATAGGAAGAAGCCTTTGCAAGATGTGTTGGGCTGCATGTGAGACATACTGGTTTGCTTTAGACGATATAACATGTTTCTTATGGCACAAGTTGAAGAACACAAAGCGGGTGAATAGACGCCGACGATTCCGAGACATCGAAGCTGGCTACACTTCAAGTTCAGAAACTGATTTTTCAGAAGATTATCATCATTTGGGTAGAAAACGCAAGTCAGCAATGGAAAGAAGAAAAATCCGCTCGCAGTCTTGGAGGTCTCTCCATCCTTCAAGCAGGTTTGGCAGTCGAAATAACAACCATCGGCAGCACCATCAACACCGTGTCAGGTTGAAGACTAGGGAAATCTCTGTTCATGTCAAGGGTGGATCGCGAAGACCAAGGAATTCAAGACAGTTTCAGTTAGCTAGATTAAGAAATCCTCGAAGAAACATGGGAATGTTCAAAAGAAAGCGACTTAGATGATTATATTAATGAAATTTTCACTAGATAATGGTGATGGTGATGCTGAAAGTTTGTTCCAGAGATTATCATTAGAATAGATATTATTGGGATTGAACATATTTATTTGTTAATATAGGTGCTAAAACCGACTTTAAAAGAAGGTTAAAACCTTAGTATCGCCGGATTGAACTTTTAAATTGAAAAAAGTTCCTTGTTAATTGCCAGCAGACACACTCCTATTCCCCAATGTAAGCCCTCACATGTTCATGGAGAAAGGGAGAAAAAAACAGAGAGGGGAGGGGATTATAGGTTATGCAAATTATAAGTAAATAATTTGCTCTCCACTTATAATGCTTCCAATAATGTTTTGTCGTTGAGCCCTATACCTAAGTATGTATATGACTCGGTTTTTATTTATTTCTTGCCAAAAAAAAAAATTATACCAAGTAAGAGATGATTTACCATAATTAAAGTAGAAAAAATCAAAAACTTTCAAAATGATTTGCCTCCTAGAAAACTTCCCTTCTTTAAGAGCTACCCCATCTCTGTTTTTCTGACCAAAAGACTTGGGTGTTCTGCTTGGCTTCTCCCTCTCTGGTAAGTAAACATATACAACCTCTTTGTTTTAGGGTTTTTTGTATCTTGTTTATCATTAAAACCAAATACCTTAGCCTAGTACTTTTATCTTCACTCTGAAAAATTCCATTTATAAGCGAATGCAAACAAACATTCAACAACATGTATACTTGTTTGTTTGGTTGGCCTGAGGATGTAAGATATGCAATTCTGTCCTGTAAAAACTACGTTTTTTTTCATTGAATTGAATAACTTCATGCATGTTTTCTGGTTCTTTGATGGTGGTTTTATAAATGATAGTATATGCATGAGTTATCCCATTTTGACCATGAAATCTGGCAATGACATTCTCAGGCATTCAAAACTTTTCTGGCCTCGGTTTTTATTTATATGAAGTTGATATGTTTTTGTGTTATAAAAATATTTTTTATTTTATTTTAAATTAATATTTTTAAATTATTTTAATAATATTAAAAATAATTTTTAAAAATAAAAAAAATTATTTTAATATATTTTCAATTAAAAAACTATACTATCGAAGACACGCAAAGTATCAAATGTGGCGTCATTTTCCTTTTTCCCATTTTAACACTCGCAGCCTTCTTGTCACTGCACTTCCACTCTCTGCTTCCCTTTCATCTCCTAACACCGTAAGATCAATGTCCTCTTCCTCATCAACGGCCACGATGCATTCCCCACCGGTTGCAAAGAAGGTCGAGCACAAGATGGAGATGTTTGGTGACGTTAGGGTGGACAATTACTATTGGCTTCGTGATGATTCACGAACCAATCCTGAGGTTCTTTCTTATCTTCAGCAAGAGAATGCCTACACGGATTCTGTTATGTCTGGTTAGTCACTTAGTGTTGTTCCTTTAAGGATTTATTACGTAGTTTTGCTTTTTCTTATTGAGAAAAAAGTTTGGAACTTTTAATGTTAAACGAGAAAGAACATGGGTTAGTGTACTTAATTGTGAGATTAATCGTGTTTTAATTGGTGGGTTATTGTTGTGTTTTGTTGTTTTGTCCATAGATAATAAAATTTTTGTTTCTTGCCCTTGTTTGTGAATCTGAGAAGTAGATATTTGTAATTTACTTGCTAAAGAATTTTTTTATGAGATTTCAGGTTGTTTGTTGAACTTAGCGAAAGTTGGACTTTATTCACATTGAGAAATCTAATGGATATTGAAAAAAAAAATGAGTGAAACGTGTGAGTGTTGTTTTTTTTAGAACTTGTTATGTAGTAAATTGATGAATTTGAAGATTTGACCTTAAGAAACTTTCATTGCTGAGTTTGGCTTATACGGTTAGATAAGAATCAACTTTTATGTAGTGATCATGAAAGCTAAATTTGAAAGTTCATTCAAATTGAAAAAGCGCTTTTTGTAGAAACAAGAATTAATGGAGTGTATAATGTGTTTTAGGAACCAAGCAATTTGAGGATCAGCTATTCAAAGAAATACGAGGGAGAATCAAGGAGGATGATATATCAGCGCCTTATAGAAAAGGGCCTTACTATTACTATACAAGGAATTTGGAGGGAAAGGAGTATGTTCAGCATTGCCGCCGGCTTATACCCAATTACAACACAACACCATGTTCTGTCCATGATACAATGCCAACTGGACCTGATGATCCTCCAGAGCATGTTATTCTTGATGAGAACGTTAAAGCCCAAGAGCACAGATTTTACAGCATTCAGGCTTTCAAAGTAGAAAATCTAGCTACCACTGCTTGATTTTTTTTGTTCCTGGATTTGAGTTGTCTTGCATTTTTTATTTGTTGATTTCTGTTTTTTATTTTTAATTTTCATCTGTTTCTTCAGGTTAGTCCAAATCATAAGTTGGTTGCATGTGCTGAAGACACAAAAGGTGATGAAATTTATAGTGTTCATGTCATCGATGCAGAGACTGGAGCTCCTGTAGGGAAGCCTCTGACAAGTGTAACATCTCATGTTGAGTGGGCCAACGATGACACTTTGGTTTATATAACAATGGATGAGATCCTTCGGCCTGATAAGGTACTTGTAATCTGTTTTAATTTTATGCACAGAATTAATTGCTTCAACTTTGACAGTAGAATTACTTTCTTCTTACCTTTCACATGCACTTAGTCCATGCTTCACCATGTTTCTCACACTTCTAATTGCAGCTGCGGTTCACTATGCCTAGAAAATTGAAGAGCAATTGGTTAAAAGCTTATCATGTTTTTTTTAACTTGGTCCAAACTAATAACCTCTCAGAGGCAGAGAATTGACATGCATAACAACTTTTCTGTCCTATACATTATACAGTCCCCCTCCCATGTGAAGGAAACCAATTATTTATTCAGCTGTACATTAATCCCTAAGAGATGAAGTATGGCTGCGTGTTTATCATGTTAGCTATGGTTTTGCTTCTCAAGCATGTGGTTCTTTAATTGCACTATATTAGATTCTAAGGGTACTCTCTACAATATCCTAACCCTTTTTGTAGTCCAATTATATTTCTTTGTGTAAATTTTAGTTTCTTATTTGATCAAGCTGCCCTGACTCTGCATTTTAAAGTATACTCTACTTCATAATATGAAACCAGTATGTGGCCCTGCATAATTTATTATCGCAACCACCCTGCAGTAAATGAATTTCTCATTCAAAACCAGCTTTCCCTTTTTTAATCGGAACTCCATCAATTTTATCTTCTTTGTTGGATTAATATAGTGATGGCTTGGATTTATTTCTTATGATAGGTGTGGTTACATAAGCTGGGAACGGACCAATCAAGTGATATTTGCCTTTATCATGAGAAGGATGATACATTTTCTATTGGTCTTCAAAAATCAGAGAGTCAAAAATTTTTGTTTGTGGGGTCTGAAAGCAAAATTACAAGTTTTATCTTTTTTATTGATGCTTCCAAACCCGAGGATGGTCTTAAGGTTTTGACTCCTTGCGTTGTTGGGATTGATAACCGGGCCAGCCATCGTGGAAATCATTTCTTTATTATAAGAAGAAGTGAAGAGTTTTTCAATTCAGAATTAGTAGCCTGCCCAGTGGATGACGTGTCTGTAACAACAGTTCTTATTCCTCACAGAGAAAGGTAACATTCACTTTCTTAGAAATGGGATTCTCTTTTTTTGGTTGGATTGAGGTGGAATCTTGTCTTGGAACCAAATATATCTGCTCAAATGGAAAATATTTAATGTGCCAAATTGTAATCATGCACTGTATTATGTTCACAACTGTTTTGTGCAATGCGGTTCTCATGAAAATTGCTTTGGATTTTATATATAAATATGAAAAAGATAATGTCTGTCATTGCTGACTCTTATTGTTCTTATCTATTTTGGATTTAAACCAGAATAAAAATTCAGGATACCCATCTTTTTGCCAACCACCTTGCTGTATATGAGCGTGAAAATGGTTTGCCCAAGGTAACCGTATATCGCCTACCAGCTGTTGATGAGCCACTTACAAGCCTTGAAGATGGCCGGGCTATTGACTTTATCGACCCTGTATATACAGTGGATCCAGCAGGATCAGAATTTAATTCTAGCGTTTTGAGATTTTCTTATAGCTCATTGAGAACGCCTAACTCTGTGTATGACTATGATATGAACACGGGCACTTCTGTTGTTAAGAAAATTGAGACAGTAAGATATGAACAAGCACTTTTCATATATTACTAATTATTTATCTAGGCATTACTTGTGTGGGGCATGAGACATTTGTTTCCTTTACAAAAAAAAATTGTTACTGTTGTCTTTGAATATTTTTTCTTCCTACATGTTGCAAAATCAACGAGTTTTCTCTGTGTTAGACTTCAAGCTTTTTTATAATCATGCAGCGTTTGCCTGCATAGTGAAATGTAGAAGCTTCACATTGTTTTTCCTAAATTCTTCACAAGTCTTATGCTTGGGAACTGCAGCAAAGTAGCTTCTCTTCATCCTTCAGTGATTTTGCTTTTCAGATTCTGCATTTGTTTTATGATAACTTTCTTGTGTTCCTATTTCCTTTGTGAGAAGTTTACAGCATTTGATATGCTCAGATTGATCCCTCTCTCTCACACGCACAAGCATGAAAAAATTTTCTTTTGCAACATTATCAACTGTCACATTACTTTTGGGTCCTTAAAATAGTGTTTATAGATATAATAATATCTTTTCTGGTTCAAATCCCACAAAACATGCATCAAGTTAGTGTTTTCAATAAAACTAGAACTTGTCAAGGCTTTTTTTGTAAATATTTATGCACCAAATTCTTTTCTGGCAACCAGAGTGAAATCAGTGAATTCAAATAAGTTAGATGCACCTTCTTTTATTCTTCATATATGAAGTTTTTTGTTAATCATTTGCATTCAAGTAGTTTGTGATAATCACGTGTTATTTTGTTCACTATTGTACTAAGGTCTTGGGAGGCTTTGATGCATCTGAGTATTTTACCGAAAGGAAATGGGCCACTGCTTCTGATGGCACTCAGGTCCCTATGTCAATTGTCTATAGGAAGAATCTTGTGAACCTTGATGGATCTGATCCATTACTTCTGTACGGATATGGTTCATATGAGGTAATATGAGAGTTGAATAAGTTGTTGCCACTTACCTTAAAGTGTTGTTTCTTTGCTTTTTATTTGTCACGGATTTGCTTGCTTTTGTGTAATTTATTTGAAGTGAATCTTTTTGAAGATTAAGGTTTTTAGTGGGCATTATTGTGAGATATGATGTCAACACATCCTTGTGTCATTTATTTAGTGTGGGCAACTTTTAATTCAAGATAGAATCAAGTGTGATGTCCACATTCATCTATAGTTTTTCTTCCATCATGATTTAGTTATGGCTGTGCAGGTCATGAAAGTTTTAAGTCATAGTTTATTTAATCACTTCAGACTCACAGGATGCCATTCATGAAAAGTGTGCATGCAGATGCTAAGAAGTCTTTGGCTCTTCTATATTCTGATTTGCTTATTGCTTATTTAATTATTGGTAAACAATATATAACTAGAGTCACTAGACAAATATTTCCTTTTATTTTGTTCATCCAGAAAAGATAGTGACCTAGTTATGATTCTTCCAAGATGAGGTCCTGATTGGAAAGGATGTGGAGGCTGTCTTACTCTTTAGTGCCTTTGCAGGAAGCAGCTGCACTTTAACTCTAATATGCACTCTTCTTTTTAAATTTGTCAGTCACCAGTGGCATGGAATTTTCAAGTTTGCATGCATGTTAACTAGGATGCAGTGTCTTTTACATTATGGAGTCTAAAGTCTTAAGTTTTTCTGATTTCACTCCTGTGTTTTAAAGTTCCATTTGAAATGCTTGATATCACAGAATCTTTTGTTGTGGGTAGGTATGCATAGATCCCTGGTTCAAGGCATCAAGATTATCTATATTAGATCGTGGTTTTATATTTGCCATTGCTCACATTCGTGGAGGTGGTGAAATGGGAAGACAGTGGTATGAGAATGGGAAGTGCTTAAAGAAAAAGAATACTTTCACAGATTTTATTGCTTGTGCGGAGTATTTAATAGAACAGAGGTACTGTTCGAAGGAAAAACTGTGCATTGAAGGAAGGAGTGCAGGGGGGTTGCTTATGGGCTCTGTTCTTAACATGAGGCCTGATTTGTTTAAGGTTGCTTTTGCTGGAGTACCTTTTGTAGATGCTTTGACGACAATGCTTGATCCAACTATCCCCCTTACAACTTCAGAGTGGGAGGTAAAAAATTTTCCCCTTGAAATTTGAGCTTTATCTACCTTTAAAATTGACTTTCAATGGGATACATTTATATGGAATGTGACTTTCCACTGATTTGATGACCTGGTGCATCCATCATACTTTCCACAACATATGATGTGCATAAAGCAGCTACATATGGATAACGCCATGTAGTAACTATAATATCTTTCTCCTTTCTTTCCCTCTCATTTTGTGCTTAATCCGCATATATGTATATAAACATTAGTTCTGTGGACCATCCAACTTGATCACCTCTGAACCTAGTGGCTTGTGATAGAAATAGCAGGCTCCAATATATATTATATATATTAACATCTATGTATGATGATGTCTTGACATTTGAGGTCCTGCATTTCATGGAGAGTTCAAATTTGTCCTTCGGAATTGAGATCCTTTTTTTATATATTTATATATAGATAGATATATATTAGATGTTCATGGTTTGCCTGCTGCAACTATAATATGTGTTGGTGGCTTGGTGCTAATTGCTTATCACTTCTTTGGTTACTGTAGGAATGGGGAGACCCTCGGAAGGAGGAGTTTTACCACTATATGAAGTCATATTCTCCTGTTGATAATGTAAGTTTTCAGCTATGAATTGGTTCCTCATGTTCATGATCAATAGCACAGTACGCATGAAATCAGAATGTACTGTCACAACTTGATAAAACAGCCTAGCTTTATACTATTCCTGTAGTGTTATTCTTTATCTAATTTTTCAATGACCAAGACCTGTGATTTTTTCTGCACAGGTTAAGGCTCAAAATTATCCTCATATTCTTGTTACAGCCGGCTTACATGGTGAGTGTTTTCTTTTAGTTAGTTAAGATCTTCCATTACAAGTTCTTAATGCACATGAAGTTTTTTAGGATAGACAGGTGGATGAGTGGGGAGATTGTTTTCATTGCTCATCAAAACTGACCTTAACTATCTGCTGAAGCTGATTCAGAGTCCACTATAAATGAATTTCTTGCTTAAAATTTTCTATTGTTAGAGGGAAGTCTTTGGAATGAAAGTTGTTTGTACAAGTTTTAGTAGCATGGTGAGTGTTTGCTTTTAGTTAGTTAAGATCTTCCATTACAAGTTCTTAATGCACATGAAGTTTTCTAGGATAGACAGGTGGATGAGTGGTGAGATTGTTGTCATTGCTCAGCAAAATTGACCTTAACTATCTGCTGAAGCTGATTCAGAGTCCACTATAAATGAATTTCTTGCTTAAAATTTTCTGTTGGAAGTCTTTGGAATGAAAGTCCTTTGTACAAATTTTTGTAGCACTCTTAATAAAAAGAGAAGGCATTGGTTACTGCCATTATTTTGTTAGGTGGCCCATCAAACTCATTTTTACATCTTCATCAGCAAGGCATTAGGCCTCATTGATGTCAAAGAACTATTTCAACCCAATAGCTTAAGCTGTTAAGTGAGGTCCCAGGATATGATTTATATTATTCTCTAACACACCCCCTCAAGTGAAAGCATTTTGGGCTTGAAACTTACACAAGTCCATATTACCTTGTGTTTGATTTTTATCAAATAAATGGGGATGGTGAGATTCAAACTCGTGACCGCTTGGTCATCAAGGCTCTGATACCATGTCAAAGAACCATCTCAACCCAATAGCTTAAGCTGTTAAGTGAGGTCCCAGGATATGATTTATATTATTTTTTAACAATTGAGAGTGTGGACTTGAAATGAAAACCTGGGTACTTGGTACTGACTCGTAGATTTGTAGCGTGTTAAACATTTTCTTCAAAACTCACTCTTAATCCTCCGGAGGTGATGTAGAATAGGGTAATAACAAAGATAGATGGAGCAGAATCCCTTATAGGAGAAGGATTAAATAAAAGACAAAGAAGAGAATAAAGAAGTCCCATTAGGAGAGGGATAAACAGAGAAAAGAAATGAAGAAGAGAATGATGATAACAAAGTTAAATATCAATTTTCAATTCAATTATCAATAAGCCTGCATAAAACATTTAAAAGATGCTCTTAAATAGGCACCAAAACCCTAGTGATATCTTTTTTAAAGAAGTAAAGTTATTAATGGTGATTAAAATAGAAGAATTCTAACAGGCTCAAACAACTAAAATTATGCAACCTTATTTATGTATATTAGAGGAACCACTGTGCTCAAAAAACTTTGAACTTTTCTGAAGACCATGCGCTATAATGCATTTGCTAATTGGTAATCTTCGACCAGTCTTTCAGGGATAGACATCTAATATTTAAACAGCATTGCAAATTTTTAAAGTTTCTTTAGATGTTCAAAAATCGGGTTGCTCACATCATCAACCAAGCAATCACATTGATCCTTTATGATATTTTCAACGTCTAATGCTTGTAGTCCTTCTTTTAGCATTTGATCTATATTTTGGCATGTTACAACAGATCCTCGTGTTATGTACTCGGAACCTGCCAAGTTTGTGGCAAAGCTAAGGGAGACCAAAACTGACAATAACATACTACTGCTGAAATGTGAATTTGGTGCTGGACATTCATCGAAGTCAGGAAGGTAATGTTTTCTGCTCTGTCTAAAGTTACTCATTTCATTCCACGATTCCAAACTGTGAAGAGGAACTTGAGCAAGAGAGTAAGTTGCATTGAGGATGATGTTAGAAGACCTGATTTGTGCTGTTAAGGATTGCATAACTAAGAGTTTTCATGACCTCTATACTATCTTTATCTTGAAACCATAAATACGAGATTTCTTCGTTTTTCCTCTCTTTTAAAATATAGGGGTGACTTTTTAGCTAATCTGTTAAGATGTTATATTTTGTTTGGTGCAGATTTGAGAAGCTTCAAGAACAAGCATTCATATATGCTTTCATTTTGAAAGCACTAGATATGATTCCTGAACTTAGCTCTAGCCTCTAAGCCTAATGAACCACACCTAGAAGCTGAAGGCCTGCTTCATGCAAGGAATTATTGGTGCCGACTCTTCCAAAAACAATGTTTGTTTTTTCTTTCTTTGACACTGACTGGCAGTTTTATTATCATTGAAATCAACTTACATGTAATGCGATCTGCACCTGCAATTACACATATAATTGAAAGTTGGACTTGGTTTTTTTTTTTTTTGGGAGTGCAAAAGAGAGAACCAATGAAAAAAGAAAAAGGTAGAAAAGAGTGGCTATGTGTTTGGAAGTGTGGTAACGGTTGTTTTTCAAAGTATTTTTTGTTTAGAAATATATTAAAATAATATTTTTTTATTTATTAAAAATTATTTTTAATATTAAAATATAAAAACATAAAAAAAAATTAAATAAAAAGTAAATTTTCAATGGAGAGCAACTTGCACACACGATGTCTTAGTGGCTGATGTGTTAACAGCAAGTCAGGCATACGTGGCCCACACTTCGAGCCTGGCTTTAACTTCTATTTTATTTTTTTATAAAGTGAATTGATGACACATGATCCACTCCTTATTTAATTAATTTATTTTGTTTTAAACCTTCTCTCCCACTTGGATTTATGTAAGTGTACCACCTATCTAATCATCTAGATGGTAACCCATTAATAAGAATTTAGAACTAAAAGATTTGTTCTTTTTGTAGTTTCAGATTCGAGCTTTGTAGTTGCTTATATGATGGCCACTGGAGGCTTACATGATCGTTAACTTCAGGGTCCGTGAGATTAGTCGAGGTACGTTCAAGCTGGTCCGGATACCAACGTTAAACAAAAAAAAAAAAGTACCAACTACCTATTAACAAAATGATTAAATAAATATATTTACTAGGTTTAAGTAAAGCACATAAGTAACCTAATTCTTTTAAAAGTATTTAGGTAATAATTGAGAGAAAGGAATCTAAACGCAGCATCACTCATCACTATCTATTATGGAAGCTAACGATTATTTTTTATTTTAAAATATATTTAAATAATATTTTTTTATTTTTTAAAAATTAATTTTTATATTAATGCATTAAAATGATTTTAAAAAATTAATTTAAAATAAAATAAAATTTAAAATTTTTTAAAGTTACTTTAAAACATAAAAATAAACGGATGTCGTAAGTGATCTCAACTCCCTCCCACGACAAAACAATCCTTATCCCTTCCAACTGATCCGCCATTTTGATACATTAAGAGAATCAGTGCCCTTCACGTCTCTGCTACTTCCCACCCCCCATATCTTCTTTTTTAGCAAAATCTTCCTCTCCGTCCATTTCACGCTCCCGTAGCTCACTCAACATCTAAACCATGCCCTCATCCTTCACTGTCTCACCATGTGAAGATTCCCAAGAAACCAACTACCTGCAAACCCTTTTGGCCTCAGCTCGTCCTTTCCTTAGAGGAGAGCTAGAATCCATTGATAAGAACTTGCCTTCCCTCATTTCTGTGTTACGTTCTGTTGGTGCTGGTGAATGCTGGCACAAACATGGCAGCTTTCTTGATCACCTAGTTGAAATTTACCGTATTCTCAAGATATGGAAAGCCCCTGACTCTGTCTGTCTCTGTGGCCTTTTCCATTCTGCCTATTCCAATTCTTATGTCAATCTTGCTATCTTTGATCCTAACACCGGTCGAGATGTTGTTCGCAACCATGTTGGTGAGGCTGCTGAAAGGTTGATTCACTTGTTTTGTATTGTCCCTCGCCAATCATTGATCCATGATGATCTGTTGTTCAAGTATTCTGATATAGAACTTGTTGAACACCTTAAAGCTTCTGAGTTGTCACTGAGGAATGCAGGAGAGAAGGGTTTGTTCAATGGAGAGGAGTCTTGGAGGAAGAAACTGGCTTCTCTTTTGCCTGCCAGTGGGATAACAGTGAAGCATATAAAGAGTGGAGAAGATGTTTTAGTGACCAGAAGAATGGTGGGTGTTTTTCTCTTGATGACCATGGCTGATTTTAGTGATCAACTTTTTGGTTTTCAAGATTTGTTGTTTGAAAACTTTGATGGTCGTCTTGAGTTTCTAGGGAATAATTTTGGTGCTTTGTGGCCTGGAGATGGCAAGCCAGGGCTATGGATCAATTCAATATCAAGGATGGGTGCAATTTACTCTTTGATTGTGAGAGAGGAAGAGATTTTTATTGAAGAGAGGAAGAGGGCTGGTGGTTTTGAAGTTGACAGAGAGAGAGATGAAGATATAGAGCTTGTGTTGGCACCAGTTTTTGAGAATTGTACTCAAGTTTTGGATGCAAGAGAGCAGGTAGTGGCAAGGGACTTGTATTGGGAAGCTGTTTGTGATACCTCAAAGGGAGGGTTGGAGAGGGCTGAGGAGTTGTTGGTGAGCAGCATTGAGAAGAACCCTTTTGTTGGTGAGCCTCATGTGGTCTTGGGTCAATTTTATTTGACAAAAGGGAGGTTTGAGGAGGCCGAGAAAGAAGCTGAGAGAGGGGTCACACTCTTGTTAGAGTGGGGTAGTCCTTGGGATAAGAGGATGTCTTGGGAAGGATGGATTGCTTGGGCCAGGGTCTTGTTGATGAAAGCTAAAGAGAAGTCATGGCCGCAGACATCTTGGGGCATCCTTAATTTAGGGCTTGTGAGGTAACTGGTTTTGTCGCTCCATTCATGTGTGCAGGCACTAAATAAGATGCGCACTACCTAGGTAGGTAGAAGAAGGCAGAGTCAAGGCACTACTATGGTGACTTCTACCCTTTGCTTAAATGGCCTGAAAGAACACAATATTTAGTATTTTGTTTTGTGAAGATCCATTTACTTCTCCGGGTTTTCTTTTCAATTGTGGACCTATAATGGTATGGCTACTTTCTCTTTTTTTATTTGATGACAAGGATATATATCATATTGAGACTACGGCTCCATTATGGTTGGTTGGATGTGATTTACAATTTTGTTGATAACTTGAGAGAAAAACAAATTGACCTCCTGAGTCCTGGCTCCAACATTGATATAGGAAATGGGCCAAACCGTTTGCCAGGAAATGGCAGCCTCTCCCCACTTACCGGATCAAGGCCGAGCTCTTAAAATGGTTAAATTACCTGGTGCCTCCTCATCTTACTCCCACTCTAATCAAAAATATATTTTTAACAGTTTAGGAAATATCTTGATCGATTCAAATAAAATGAATTCAAAAAACACTTTAAAATAAACTCAAAAGATTCTCTCTAAATAGGCTCAACAAGAATACTCCTTAGACAAATTACAACAGGAGTCTAAAGAATGGGCTCGGGGATAATAGCTCGAACCCAACATCCAAAGAGCCTAGCTCAGGCTGTTGCCCGTGCTTATACAGGGTGCACACCCAGATTGGGAGTGCACCCCTGTAGGCTCGGGCTTCCATATTCGAGCCCAACATACTTAAGTCCACGTAGCACACCTGAATCTATTTCTCACCTTTAATATACCAGAGCCAATGTGTTTAAGTCCACATAGCCCATCCGGACCCACTTCCACCTCTCGTGGGCTCAGGCTATCACACCCGAACCCAGTGTGTTTGGGTCCAGACAGCGCTCCCGGACCCACTTTCACCTCTCGTGGGCTCAGGCACCTTGCTTGAGCCCAACACTCACAAGCGATTTTTTCTTAGACCTCATATGGGTCTCTCGGTATTTTATACCGATCCAATACGTATTATTTTGAATAGATTACACCACATACCCTCCTCTTTGTAAAAGGACAAGACTCATGGGATATAAATACACCATAAGACCTTCAGAATAAAGGTTCACAATCTCTTCATTCTCAACATTTTTAGCATGTATATTTTTAGAGTCTATCTCTCTAAAATATCATTATATTTTCTCTCTCTATAAAGTTACTGACTTTACCATCGAAGAGTCCCAACCTTCATCAAATGGGACCTTTTGCAGGTACTAGCCACAAGCCACATTGACCTACCAAACACTAAGTATAAGTTATCAACCACCTTTGGCTAGGAAGAATAGATGAGACTTTTAGGACCAATTAATTAACCGGTTATCCAACCCAAAAGCCCTATTCCTGGACTACTTGGATTTTTTTTGGACATCTTTAATGGCTCTGTCTGTGGGAAATTGATCAAAAAGCCATCAGTTTCTAAAACTTATTTTTGACATTTTCAGGTTATTCCATGGCACACAATTAAGACACACATGGGTCAGGATGTAAGGTAAATTTACTTGTTATCACGAACACTTCTACCCAACCAGACCTTCAACAACTCACAAGTCAAGTGCAATTTCTCACCTAAACAGTATTGGCAACTCAAGGTCAAAATCAGACCTTTCCACCCCAACAAGTCTTGGCAACTCTGGTAACACACTTGAGCCCATCACCATCACCATTGGTCGCTCCCAGCGTCCATATCTCGTTACACTACTCATAAAAGTTTGGGCAAAATGACTTTCAGAAGAGTATTTTGCCTTCATAAGGTCCCTTTAGGGGTCGCTCGTGTCATTGCGATACCCGCGTATATAGATGGTACTCCAGACACGCTCTCTCAATTACCATGGGATGGACCTTAGTTACCAATCTTGTTGTTTCATACCAAACTCTTCAGGCTCCTTGAATCCCAACGAATCATCTTATGATGTATAATCTTCAATAAGAATGTAAGTTTATTTTTTAAATAAAAATAATATATCTTTAACATACATTCCCTAACTACAGATCTCAAGTGAGGGCTTTCGGCCACTCTCTTCGAAGAGAATTGATTTGGTCTCCCTAAATCGATATCCCCACAATCACCAGGGGTTGATCTGGGATCCTCATTCTTCAAGAGATGCCTAGGGGCCTCTCACCAATTCATTAGGGGTTGATCTAGGATCCTCATTCTTCAGGAGATGCCTAGGGGCCTCTCACCAATTCATTAGGAGTTGATTTGGGATCCATATTCCCCAGGTGATGCCTAGGGGTCTCTCACCAATTCGTCAAGGGTTGATCCAGGATCCTCCATTTCCTAGGTGATGCCTAGAGGCCTCTCACCAACTAACCAGGAGTTTATCTAGGATCTTCATTCTCCAAGCGATGCCTAGAGGCCTCTCAACAATTCACCGGGGGTTGATTCGGGATCCCCCATTCTTTAGGTGATGCCTAGGGGTCTCTCACCATTTTATTAGGGGTTTATCTAAGATCCTCATTCTTTAAGTGATGCTTAGGGGCCTCTCGCCAATTCATTAGGGGTTGATCTTGGATCCCACAACTCTCTAGTACAGTATCGGACTGGCAGCACTCTTTAGTGGGAGGCTTTCATGTCTCATATCATTCTAGAGAGGTCACATATCTCTCACACACCACTGACCATTCTTCAGTGAGGGGCTTCCAAGCCTTCACACCATCACAAAGGAGGTTACAGACCTTTAAAGGGCTCCCAAACCCCCTATGCACCATCAAAAAGGCTACAAACCTCCCGCTCTTCAGTGAGATCTTTCTTCAATTAAGGGTTTTCATGTCTCATGTCATCTAGTGAGGTAACATACCCTTCATACTCCAGTGCGACCACTCTTCAAGGGATGGACCTGGTTTTTCTAGTACAATAAAACCACCCTCTATGGATCTGTCCCTTCTGCCCTTTAGAAATATTTCCAAGTATAGATATCACCAAGGATCACCCTCCAAGGGTTTCCAGCACCCTCTATATATTCCCCTCAGCTCTTTAAAAAAATTTCTAAGTATGGAGTCTTTTATCTCTTACCTCGCCCTCTTAATTATTTTTTTCTAAGTATGGGTTCCTTCATGGTTCCCTTCTACATACTTAAAAAATTTTCAAACATGGTGCACACCCCTACACATGGGCTCTCCGGTTTATTACCCGGGTTTTCAACCCCTCTTTTTATATGAAGAAAATTTGACGAACTCGTCAATGTAACTAGGTATTTTTACATGTTTTTATGGATTAATACCACAAAGACTTGGGATGATACAACCACAAAGGCTTGGGGGACTGGTGATGGGTCCAAATAAAATGGACCCAAAATAGACCTAGAAAATTCCACCAAAACAAACCCAACAAGAATACCCCTTAGGCTTGGGCTTGGTATCTCCAGCCTAAAATACAGCAGGGGGTTGAAAGAGAGAAGGCTTAAGCATGGTAGCCCGAGACAAGCACCCAATAAGCTGGGGCCCAAGCTTAACTCCCTAGAGGGCATGGGCTCGGGCAATAAGCTGGAGCCCATGCAAGGCACACACCTTGTTAGGCGTCCACCTAATGTGGGCATGACATGCCCAGCACCCCTGTGGGCTCAGTCTTGAAAACGCGCCCTAAGCCCAACATACTTAGGTTTAGGCAATGCACCTAGACCCATTTCTCACCTTTAATAAGCCCAAACCCAGCATGTTTGGGTCCATGCATGATGCTCAAACCCACTTTCACCTCTCGTGGGCTCGGGTTGTCAAGCTTGAGCCCAGCAAGTCTGGATCCAGATAGCGCATCCGAGCCCACTTTTACCCCTCGTGGGCTCGGGCTGTTATACTCGAGCCTAGTGTGTTTGGGTCCAAGTAATGCTTTCTGACCTATTTTCACCTTTCGTGAGCTCGGGCTGTCATGCCCAAGCCCAGCGTGTTTAGGTCCAGATTATGTGTCTTGACCCATTTTCACCTCTAATGGGCTCGGGTAAAATTACACTCTAGACCTATCTCTTCACAAAAGCACAAGACTCATGGGCTATAAATACACCGTGAGAACTTCAAAAAAAAGATTCACAATCTCTTAATTATCAATATTTTTAGCATATATATTTTCAAAGTCTATCTCTCTAAAATATCATTACACTTTCTCTCTCTACAAAGTTATTGACTTTATCATTGAAAAGTCTCCATCTCCATCAATTGGGATCTTTTGCAGGTACTAACCACAAGTCACCTTGACCTACCAAGCATCAAGTATAAATTATCAATCACCTTGACTAGGGAAAATGAATGAGATTTCTAGGACCAATTGATTAACTAGTTATCCAACCCGAAAATCCTTTTCCTGGGCTATTTAGATTTTTTAAGACATCATAATATCCCTAAACCATAGAATTAAAAAATCAATTTTTAGTTATCAAATCCTAATTTAAATACAACCCTCGTCTTCCAGGGAAGGCTATTTTTCAAGCATGGGACATCATTGTATAACACATCAATCTTACTTTATAATTGGAAATGGACCTTCCTTAAAGTGGATAACTAGTTAGGTGTGCACTCACTGATTTTATCCTTACAATATTGTATAGCAAGGCCAATCAACTTCATTGTTGATTGAAGGATGTCCATTCA
Organism: Populus trichocarpa; assembly: GCF_000002775.5. Lineage (NCBI taxonomy): Eukaryota > Viridiplantae > Streptophyta > Magnoliopsida > Malpighiales > Salicaceae > Populus > Populus trichocarpa. The sequence goes on along the minus strand of NC_037291.2, from coordinate 73,720 downwards.
TGATCTCATCAAACCCATCATTGTCCTATGTTATAATGACTGGAATGGAACCGCTTCATGGCCACCATTCTGGTTGAACTCTTAAGCCTTTGCTAAGATATCCCATCCAATGAAGATTCGGTGGTGGTGGTGGTTACTTAGATTTACTTTCTCTGTTGATTTTAATTTTTATAAGTTTGCAATCTTGTGATCATTGTAAATATATCAAACCGTTTTAAGAAATGACAGTAAATTGTTTTTCTTTGATTTTTTTTTTAAAAAATATATTGACTAGTTATATTACTAAAAACTCAATCGGATCAACTAAAGTAGGTTTTAATGGGATTAAAATCTTGTTAAATTCAATATATCTCGAGTTTCCAGTCAACCTATTGAACCAATTAAGTGTAATAACTAAAATCCATTAACCAACAATACGATTTAAAAAATATCACTCATACACACACGAAGAGAGAAGGGGGGAGGGGGGTAGTCGAGAACAGCTTGTGCTCGTAAAATTGTGGTGATCTAGTTTATTGTGTCGCGGAGATAATTGAAGCAGGCACCGGATTTAATCTTACAGCTCGGTCGACAATCTGGAATGATTTAGGCACTATTTTTTGAGATTACAAGAGGAAGAAAAGGGGCATGTAACAAGGACTTTTTGCAACTAACATGTGTTGGTGTTTCTTTTTGTAGTAAAGGCTGGATTGCAAAAGTTAAACACAGCTGTAGTAGCTAGCTAGGGTAGTAGCCCACCACCGATTCTTATAAAATGTTTCTCGCCACTTTACCAATCTCTCTGCTACTCCCTCCCTTTATGCCTTCGGTTTTCGCAGTTCAACTCGCTAATACAAGTATCAATTCTACACCCAAAATGAACAGAGATGGGTGCTCAATTCACCAATGCGACGTACGTACGTTTTCCGTTTTTTGCTGTGAAATATATATATATGCTAATTAATATTATTAAAAACAGTACTTGCTCTGTATATCCATAACACTGTTAAGGATCGCTGGGCAAGCATCAAATGAAAAGGGAATTCAAAACATGTCAACGATTAGGTGAGATATTAGGGTGAAATGGACCACCATGCTCCTTTTCCTTCCCTTTTTCTTTATCTTAATCTACATTACATTGTGACATTTGTGCAAAGCATGGGGAATCTTTTTCGTTTTGATTTAAGATTGAGTTTAGAGTTTAGAATTTAGAATTTAGATTGCGTTTCATTTCGTTAAAGTAGTTAAAGCATCAAGAAGAACCCTACAAGCTTCCTGATCCCTCCTCACATCTCCCCTTTAAAACATCTCGAGATCATTCATTACATAGTAAAACTGGCCGGAGGCCATTAATTAATTAATTCATGTACGTACATAGTATACACAGCCATGTCACGATCATAAGTGTAGGGGACCCTTTACATGTGTTAGGGTTGTTCTCATCATCAAGCAAATTTGGACAATGATCTTACTTACCTTTATCCAATGTGTGTTGGTGCCTTCCATGAACTTCAACTTAAGAGGGCTCCAAACTGATGACAATCCAGGCTGAGAGTTGAGCAAAGAAATATTATAATGATGTTAGGCAGTCAACATTGTCGTTTCCAGGTGGGGCATTGCTCCTCGTTCTACCGCAATCATCGCAGCCTATTTCCTCCTCCTCCTCCTCTTTTTTCTTTGACGAGAAACTTGCTTGAGGAAAGTCATATCGGATGTCAATAATGTCAATTGAAATGGGATTTAAAGACGATATTGTTTATTTAATAACTCAACTGGGAGTTCATGATTAAGAACCCATAATTGATTTCCTGTGAATTAGATTCATAATCATCGATCGTCTCACTAATTCTGTTTAGGGTTTTAACCTCCAGCTCTCGTGAAGATTTTTGAACCATTACCGTTGATATAACATTCTCTTCTTCTCTCTATATGCTAATAAACGGTCGGATGTGGCCCCCACGACAAATCAAATAGGTTCGTGTCTCGTTAGTGGAAGGTTAGGAATTGTTAGGGTGATTGGACGGGCAATAAGACAATTTTAAACTTGTCATTAACCAGTTATTAGTGATAATTATTCATGAGCCCTCTGCTGTGCGGTGAGGATCCCACTTGTGATCTTGGGTCTGCTGCAAGTATAATTCCTTGATGCGTCTGATCTTTGGGGGGTTTTAGGGTACATTTCTTGATCAGGTCTTAAATATATAAATCATACTGAAGATACAAAGGTTAAAGCCCCGACTCACAGGCATAGAACATCGATCAAAGGTAGCTACTGATAACAGATGCCAAGAAAAAACTCCAAGAAGAAAAAAACACATTTCTTGACAGCATTATTGAAAAGCGAAGGCAGGCTTTTGTCCTTCTCTTGCCAGGACAAATATCGACACCACATGTCTTGGCTGGGGAGCTTTTTCAATAGCCAAATTAATGCTGTGAGTTCTACGAACAGGACAGACGAAAATAAGATGTAGCCGAAAGTAACAATCCTCATCATTTTAATTCTGAACTTGGTAATTATTTTTCACAGATGGAGATTTGAGCAGTGAAGATGATCAAAAGGCGCAGAATGTAACGAGGGCTTCCTTTCTCCTCTAACATCTTTGTTGGAGAGCTAGATAAATTAAATCCCCGTCTTTTAATCTCTCCATGCGTGTTTCTCTTTTCCTTTTCTCTTCTATATATCCTTCTTTCCTTTTACACTATTATTAGACTTGGGCAATTTAAGCAACGAATGGTATGTGTACAACCGGGAAAAAGAGGACAAAAGGACAATACATCTATGGTGGAAAAAAAAAGAAACTGTAGAAGCAGACAAGTCAATCTGCAAGACAAGAACGGTAGTTTTGACAAACTCCATGTAAGAAATTCAACATTTCTGACTTATACAAGCCTTCTCCTGTGAATTATATACCTTAGAGATTAAATGCAAGCTTTTCTTTAATGACAAGGGTGCTCTTGAATCTCCACCAGAAACGAAGCTAGGAATCGTGATGAAGAGAGGCAAAGACAAAAATATTATTTCAACACAGTATGGAATAGCACTACTCTCATGTAATATTGACCTCAATTCTCTAGTGAACAGGAAAAGAATGGCTTTAACCAAGCAAGTATTCTTTTCTTTCTGCAGTTAGGGGGGCACAAGCATGATCCCACTAAGCAAAAGGACTGACCCTGTTGACATGATCCAAGGCCTAAGCAAGGAAGCAAGCAAGCTTCCTTTCGGATTAATTAGGAAAAGCAAAGCCAATAATCATAAGCATATCGTCTTCCCTTATCTATCCCCGAAGGGGGAATTATATGGTGGTGGTTGAAACTTGACACATGAAATCACCAGGTGGAGTACAAAATGAATCTAAACCATTCCTTTTGATTAACTGTCATCATAATTACTTTTGTCTTTTCGATCAAAAGAAATTAATTACTTTTTTGTCAAGATTTTCCTTTCAATTTCAACTTGTATTATCATCAAACGGTCACAACTTGCAATTAACGTTCCGTCACATTCTGCTCTCCTGCAGTACCACGATAACATGCATGGTAGGCCCTTCATCTCCTTCCTAACTGCTTAGGGTCCAGCACTAAATCCATCTCTTGCACCTCGCCCAATCACTCGAGTTGGGGCCTCTGCTATCCGTTCCGTAGCTTTTTTATTGATGGTAGCTCTACAAATGCCCTTCAATTTCATTCAAGAAACTTATTTTTAATTTTGATCTCAATATGGTTGTGTCGGAAATCCCTGCATTCCAATCTCAATATGCTTTTAGTCTTTTTTAAAGGTCAGTACAATGGAGGTTTCGCTAATATTTTTCTCTAATTTTATGTTTTATAAAAATTTAACAAGAACATTTGTAAGGGATATATAAACTTTAATTTTTAAGATTTTATATTAATAAGACCTGGTCAAAATTAATTTAAATCAATAAAACTAAGACAGGGGGGGTAATAACAACAGGTGAAGAGCAAACTCAGATCACATGTATCGGAGGTAGACAAACACTCCTGTACAAATTCTATGACAATCGAAATAGGAGATTATGACATGAGAGCTATCAAACAGAGGAGAGTAAAAAGGCTCTGGTATGGTACGTTCACTCACGTGAACTAATTAGCTATGAAGCAAATTCCAGCTACAAAAAATGATGATACTCCATAGGTCCATATAGTAATTGGGAGGGCATCAGGTTATGGACTACACTATAGCAAAACAAAAACAAAACAAAAAATGATTTGATTTGATTTGATTTGAAACAGGGTGGAAATGCAGTAAATTTGAATGAAGTGCGCTCCAACGTTCAAATAACATATAGGATCCTCGTGATACATCCATCAACGGTCACAATTTTCCATGTGAATCTCTTTAAACTCATCAAAAATTCAGTAAAAAACAACCTAAGAAGGTATGTCCTAGGGTTTTTTTTTTTTTTCTCTCCTTTATTATGGTACTGCTATAAATATAAGAGACATGGTTCAGTTTCTTGCAGCCCTCTGTTGAAACCACAATTATATTTCTTGAAATCTCTCTTAAGAATCATGTTTATCATCATTATACCTTCCTGTCTACGTGAAGAAATGGAATAGAATAAACCACAGAGGTCTGCTTTACACCCTTTTCTTACTTTATTTGTGCTCAGAGTGTCTTAGCTTTTTCCCATTCAAAGTTCTTCTTGTCAGATCAAAAATCCATATATTCTAAGACCCATCTCTCTGATCTGATCAAGACCCACTTCCCAAAATGCAGATTCTAGGATGGGTTTCTAAGCTTTTACTGCTATCCTTCTTTCTTGCTGTGGTTTCACCACTGTCACTTGCTCAAACAATAACCCCACTGCAGACCTCAGTTTGCTCAGAGGCGGACAGGGTAGCTCTTCTTGGCTTCAAAGCAAGAATCTTGAAGGATGCTACAGATATTCTCTCTTCATGGATAGGGAAGGATTGTTGTGGAGGGGATTGGGAGGGTGTTCAATGCAACCCTGCTACAGGTAGGGTTACTGATTTGGTGTTGCAGGGACCTGCGAGGGACAGTGGCATTTACATGAGGGGCACTTTGTCACCTTCTCTTGGCAGTTTGGCATTCTTAGAGGTGATGGTGATAAGTGGTATGAAGCATATTGCAGGTCCTATTCCTGAAAGCTTCTCTAGTTTGACCCATCTCACACAATTGGTCCTAGAGGATAATTCTCTTGAAGGGAACATTCCTCCTGGTTTAGGCCGTTTGCCCTTGCTCAATATCCTCTCATTGAATGGAAACCATTTGAGAGGGCAGATTCCTCCAAGCCTAGGTAATTTTAAAAAGCTCCAGCAGTTGAGTTTAGCAAGAAATTTGTTATCAGGTCCTATCCCAATCACTTTCCAAAATTTCCTTAGTTTGCAATCTCTTGATTTGAGTTTCAATTTGTTGTCTGGGTTGATTCCAGATATTCTGGGGCACTTTCAAAACCTCACCTTCATTGACCTGTCCAATAACCAATTGTCTGGGCTCTTACCACCTTCACTGTTCAGCCTGGTCAAACTTCAGGACTTGTCCCTGGATCATAACCAGCTGACAGGAAGAATCCCAAACCAAATTGCAGGCCTAAAATCTCTTACTCATCTCTCTTTGAGTTCTAATAGGCTTACAGGTCAAATCCCTTCATCCATTTCAAGCTTACAGAACCTTTGGTACCTTAACTTATCCAGAAATGGGCTCTCAGATCCCTTTCCAGTTATTGAAGGCAGAGGTCTTCCTTCTCTATTGTCAATAGACCTGTCCTACAACCACCTCAGTTTAGGGACAGTTCCTGCTTGGATCAAAGATAGACAACTTTCAGATGTTCATCTAGCTGGCTGTAAACTTGAAGGAAACCTTCCAAAATTTACAAGACCAGATTCTTTGAGCTCTTTAGACCTATCTGATAACTTCCTCGTAGATGGCATTGCTGGTTTCTTCACCAACATGTCTAATTTGCAAAAGCTCAAGCTGTCAAACAACCAATTGAAGTTTGACCTTTTCGACATCAAATTGCCGGATGGAATTTCTTCAATCGAGCTCCAATCAAATCAGCTCAGTGGGTTTCTCTCAAGGATCTTAAATAACAGGACAAGCAGCTTTTTGGAGGTTTTAGATGTATCAGGGAACCAAATTTCAGGCACAATGCCAGAATTCATTGAAGGATTGAGCTTGAAGGTTCTAAACATAGGAAGCAACAAGATTACAGGTCAGTTCCCTGGTTCAATCTCAAACCTGAAAGAACTGGAGAGGATGGATATTTCAAGGAACCAGATAACAGGCACCATTCCAACTACCTTGGGGCTCTTGTCGAATCTTCAATGGCTTGACCTTTCTATCAACAGACTCACAGGGAAAATCCCAGCCAGCTTGTTGGGGATTACAAATCTGAGACATGCAAGCTTCAGGGCCAACAGGCTTTGTGGAGAGATCCCACAAGGTAGACCTTATAATATCTTCCCTGCAGGTGCTTATGCTCACAATCTATGCTTATGTGGCAAGCCTCTGCCACTTTGTAGGACAAAGAAATGAAAAATAAGGAGAAATGGGCCAGTCTGATGCTGACTCAATCACCAAGGATACAAGCTCAATATCAAATGAGCATTGTCACCTGAGAGGCAAGGAAGACAGTTTATGTTTTCTGCAACAGTTATAGTTCATTTTTTGTTCTTTTGCTTAAAATTCCTGTAGCCATGTTTAGTGATACATATCATGTCATTGAAGAAATAAAATCCCATTATTTATAGCCATTTTCACTCCATATTTGCAATGTACCATCCTTTTTTTACCATCTACAAGCATGCATGAAAATACAACTTGTCTACAGGATTGGTAACTCAAGATTGGCATTGACCATGTTATAATTATAGTTATAAAAACTGCTATTTGGCACAACTCATCTGACAGGCCATGGTAGAATCAAATTGAACATCCAAATCTCAGCAACAGCAATTCATATCTCATATTAAAGGTATGATGGGGCACCATCAATCACCATTAAAGAAAGAAGTTAAAAGCTCAGCCACATTAATGGCTCAAAAGATAAGAAGCTGCATCCAAGAATCTAAATAAACTGCAACTCATACTTAAAAACACCAAGATTGCATTGCTCTAAACAAATTCCATACCAGTTAACCAAAGCAGATCCAAAATTTACAAGGCAACTAGGCAGACTCACTACCAGAAAACAGAACTACAAAATAAACACTTTCAAATTTCCTCCTCTTTATCTCGCAGTTCAAGATCGGCTACTTCCTTCTCTGAAGAAACCCCTTCGTCCTGAATAAGAACAAACAAAACAAACAGCTTATAGTATTAAATCCATAACAACATTGTCAATAAATCAATAAATTCAGAAATGATTGCGAACCCACATCTTCATTTTCAGCGTTGTCACTCTCCAATGCCTTGTCATTCTCTGCCTTGAGCTCAGCAGCCTTATCCACATATTGCTTCTTCTCCTGAAATAAATTCGAGTTAAAACAAAACAATTACAAACCATTCAATAGCTATTAAGTGTGTACACAAATGATTATAACAATGTGTTAAACCAACACTCACTTCATCGGTCATTGACTTCCATCTCACACCACCTTCCTTCGCAACCTGAATTTTGTTAAACACAGCATTAGCATTAGTAAACCCAACCCACAAAATAAACCTGAAAATGACATACAACACTACATTTAATTTACCTTCTTAACATCCTTAGAGTCCGGGTTCGCTTCCTTGTATTCCTTCCTAAAGTCATCCCTAATTAAACAATGAAACACGTCAATGCAAGCATCCCCAATTAAACAAATTATCACAACATTATACTGCATCACACAAACAAGCAGCAGAGAGCATTACATAAAGAGAAAGAATGCAGTGGGAGGGCGTTTCGGTGCATTTGGATCCCTGCCCTTCTTTTCTTTTTTAGCTTTCTTCAATTTTGGCTCAGTTGAACTTCCTTTCTTCCTACAAAAGGAAAAATAAAATCACAAACCAAATCGTAAATTCATAATAACCAAATTATAACAAATAATTAGCCAATTAATAAGCTAGTACAAGAAACAAGTAGTACCTCTCAGCTGGTTTCTGCTTAGCTTCAGTTGGCTTTTCAACAACTTGAGCCTCTAAATCATAAAAAGTAATTAAAACCCATTTAGTAATTGACCTACTAATAAGTGATAAAACTAATTGTTTAATTACACAAAGACGATGGTGCCGAACCAACCCAAATTCATCTTGATCTTAGCATCAAGGCTACAGCTGTGGAAACTTATAAGAGCCACTGGCACATCCTTCTTGCACTCCTCACTGCATAAATTTATTTCACATTTCAATCCAATTCCTCTCATCAAATCAATTCAAAAAACAGAACCCGCCAATTATTTCAATAATTTATTACTTTCTGTGACTGGGTTTCTCCATTTCTTCGGAAATTCAAAGAACCCATAATTTTAAACCCCAGAACCAAGTCAATGACACGGACTTAGATTAAGAAAGAAAAAACCAGAAACAGAATTTGCCTAAAAAAAGCTACATTTCTTTAAAACCTCCAGACAAAGATAAGAAAAACTCAGGATTATTAACATAAAAAAGGTGGGGAAAATGGGAAAGCAAGTAAATACCACTTAGTAAAAGCACTGCCATCTTTCGCACGAACAAGTGAAGTGGTAGTATTGGCATCAACAGACCCATCTGTAGACTCAGCCTCCACTCTCTTCCTTGCCATTTCTTCTTCTAACTCGTGAGAAATTTGTTTTTTTTACCTAATTCTTCTCTTTGAGTGATGCTTTTTATTTTTTTCGTTTTGAGAATAAGAAGAAATGGGCTTAGCTGTGTTTTTTAAGGGGGGAAATGAAAATAAAAGAGAGGGAAATTCCAGCTTTGGCGGTTTTACAATGGGGCCAATTGGTTGCTTTCGGTTTTTGATGTGTGAGGGAAATGATTTTTTGACGTGGATCCATGACTTGGCAACATATATCCACCCTTGGAGTTTTCTCGGGTTTTTATACCGACGGTCTAGATTTCTCTCTCTCTTCGAGGAAATTGCGCGCGGGTCTTTAGAACCCCTAAAGTTAGAGAGTTAAAAATAATTAATTATGATCGAGTCCCTGTAGTTTAAGCATTTAATTAGTTAGTCCTCATGGTCTGAATAACTATTATTTCATACCTATGTTTTTACTCGACCGACCATCAAGAGAATTTTCAAGCAAGTTTGAGCATCAGCTAGAATTGAATCACCTCCATGCATATTTCTTAAGAACACAAATCCTCTATATCAGCTTCATTTTCTTTTTCAAAACACTTTGTTTCTCAATTTTGTGTAAAATAGTAGGGGAAATGGGTAAAGAAAGAAAGGATAAAAACCAGAACATTGAACGGTGAACTATTTAAACCACTGGAACTAAGATACAAGGTTCTGTTGATATCATATATAGAGGTAGGGCTCAGACTCGGTGGTGAAATGGGCCATTGCTATGATGATGATGATGATCAAATGGTCCAAGCCTTCGCATGCAATCTCTCTTTTGTCAGAGGGCGGCCTCCAGCGGAGCAGGAGGACAAATTCCATATAATAGCTTATGTGATAATGTGGGTTCAAAGGACATGGATGGATGGATGGATGGATGAGGCAAACAAGGGTGAGCGAGCATTACTGTAGAACTGGTGGATCATCACCATCCAGTTTCCACGAACTCTTGCGTAATATAATAATAATACCATATGAAAAACCAACAGTACCCAATTCAAGCCAAGCTGGCATGCATTTTGTTTGCTTTCTTCATACTGGCTACATTGACTTATGTAAGAATTCAAGTCATAAAAAAGGCTCTACGTTTTCATCATGGTCCACTCTCTTCAAACTCGAAAACCAATAAATCGAAACGGGAGCAAATTTCCCATTTCCACCGGTAGTCTATGCATAAAAATGACAAAATTCTGATTGTACAAAATAATAATGACCTTACAAGTTAGTTGGGCAGCATGGTGCAACACAAAATTACTGCAAGCAAGGAGATCAGAAAGAATGATAATGGCACCGAGGCTTCTAGCCCAGTGGTCCTGTCAGATTTCTCTATATATCCTGAGTTCAAGCCTTAATATACATATCTATCATTTTTGCAGTGTTTTACTTGCCTGTGTAAACTGACCAAGACATCCTGGGTTATAAAAAAAAAGAAAAAAAGAAGAAAGAATGATAATGGATGGCACTGGGTAACAAAACAAGTAGAAGATGTTGACAGATGATTCAAGCCAAGCTGGCATACATTTTGTTTTTGCCTTGAAGTGGTGCAGGAGGAGGATAGAGACAATTCAACCATGTCCAACTAGCCATACAGTTTAGAAGAAATGGATGGTGAATTTAATCAAATCAAGCAGAGAATTCACAAATAACTAGTGTATAAAATGACAAGCCATTGAGTTCTTGACTTAAACCAAAACTAACCATGTAGATCTGCGCATATAGGATGTTGAAAGCACAACAGGTTTGGCATTAACAGTACTGAAAGCAACCACTGCACCAGAAAAGAATAGGATCTATACCTCATTCTGTACTCTCTCCTTACTTCTTCAGTTTTTTGAAGTGGGATCCCAATTAGATTAATGACATAAAGATCAACTTTTCCTGCTTCCACCTTGATCCATTGATGAATTGTTAAGAGAAAGAGATCAAGAACTGAACGTATGATGTTTTGAAAGATCGTGTATATATATAAGCTAGAGCAGTAACCATTGGAAGTTGGGTTCTAATTTCAAAATTACATACACTGATCTCTCCACTAAATATTAAAACTTGACCTAGAACTAGACTTCGAATAGCAAGGAGTTAGAATCAAGAGGAAAAACAAAAGAAAAGCATATCCTTTTGCTTGATAAGTAACTTCTCTTGCTAAAAGTACTGCAGATGCTACCGCTTGTGCCTCATCTACTGTCATTTTGTTGTTGAGAGTTGAAAACTTCACGATCAGCAGAAGAAACCAAAGTTGCCATCATCAAAGTTGAGAGCATAGCTGAAAGGATCGTAATTGAAGCTAAGCCTTTGCTTGGACTTGCTGCTCTTCACTTGTCTCCTTATCTCCGCTCTAACCCTCCAAAACAAGCTCCTTAGCTTCCTCTTACCACACAAAACCACCCTATTTGAATCAACACAAAACCCAATAACACCCATCTTTGAACTAGTACCTCTCTCTCTTTCTTTCAAACAACCAAAAAAACAAGCGTCCACAAGAGCGAAGAAAGAGGTGTATTGTGCTGATAGTTATGTGGACTGTGGAGGATACATTGTGTATATATATATATATATATATATATATATATATAAAAGGGTGCCCGATGCTTTGGCTTTGGCTTGGACGGCAAGGCTAGCGAGGCAAGTTTGGCATTGCGGTTTAATTGTCTTTTTGAAAAATTAAATATTATTTTAATTGTTTTGATTTAAAAAACAATTTGTATCATTCTCCGGAGCAGTGACTAAAGCTGAGCGTGAGGCAGTGAAGTGAAAGGGAGTCCCTGCCGAGACTGTTAAAAGTCTGATGGCTGTTGTCCGAAAGGGTACAGGTGGCTGGCTAGCTAGCTAGTGATATTATGGGTTATATTCACATGGGGCTGGCTGGCTGGCTTAAGAGTGCTTCCTGTACATGGGTGACAAAAGTTGAGGTTAGGGTTCCAAGTTCATGTGTAATGTATACAGCAAGGCTTTGCCTTTGAAAGCTGCTACCATACTGTTTGTTACATGAGCACTACACTGCCTTGGATTGGCCATACTGTGTGTATTTAATTGACTGGATGCGTGGATTCTACTCTCTCCCTTAGACTTTTGATGGACACTTGATTGGATGTGTGTTTCTGTCCTTTCGACCCCTTTTTCTTAAGGTTTTTTTTTTTTATTAAAAAGACATCCATAAAAAGGTGAAGAGGGTAGCAAGTTTCGATTCTAGTTTTTTTTTCTGCAGATAAAGTGAATAAATTTTGCCTTTTTATAGGCTAAAAAAACTATCCTAAAATATAAAAAATATATTATAAAATTTAAAATAACGCAAAAAATCCAAGAAAATCAAAGATAATCGGCAAAACATGATCTTCTAAATCTAATTTTAAAAAATCTATTTTGATAACTAGAAATCTCCAACAACCGATTAAAAAACGAGTAAAAAACGATTAAAACAAGGTTTTTATTTATACTTCAATAGGTTACATTGTTCTAGCAAGATAACATATATATTGAACTGTGTTTTTGAGAATAGCGTAATCTATGCGTGGATGTGTTATCCCCGTCAAAATAACCTACCAATTTACTATTTTCCTTTCTTTAATTTTCTAATACTATGGCTGCAGGAAGGAAACAGACTTCTCCATCAAATAATATTTGAACATTGAGAGGACGGGGCTTGATCCACTGTTTGCTTTTGTTGTTCCTACTTCCTACTGCTAGTACTTCCCTTCAAGTGCCTGCAGATGTAATATGAAATGATTTTTTAAAAGTGTTTTGTATTTAAAATATATTAAAATAATATTTTTATATCAAAATATTAAGACTATAAAAAAATACTCACAATATATTAATCTGAAGCTTTTTTAAAAACAAATAAAACATTTAAAAAGTATGGTTCAACCGCAATCTTAAAGTTCCCTTAGAAAATAGTGAAAGTGCATAAGCATGTTGCGTTAGCTGCCTGCAATGTATCAATCCCATGACAGATGTGTATTAGAATGGTCTTGAATCTATATGGATATATATATATATATATATATATATATATGTCCACACAATGACCATTAATGTCGATGATCACAGAGGTAATGCGCGCATAGCCATAAAAAAAAAAAAGAATTCAAACATGGTCATTAGGGATATGATTAGGGTATGATCCAAATTCCAAGATTCATGTAGTTTAGCCAAGATTCATGTTGCGCCGAAATTAATACGCTTTTGAGGTGAGTAACAATACTGCCAAGATTCCTCCTTGTCCGGTCTGGTAATGTCCCGAAACATCTTCCTCCATAGTCCATACATAACAAGCCAACTAATTTACTATTGTTCAGTTACATCGCCCAGAGAGTGGAGACTGGCAGCAAGCAACCACCACCACTGGTCCCCTGCAAGGAAATCTAGAGGGAATCCTGGTGAGTTTATCTTGCCTTGAAGAGCTCAAATTCCATGATTTAAAGTGTAAATAATTATTATTATTAAGTAGTAATGATCGAATGGATCAAGGGTTTGAGACATGGCAGTGTAAGGTGGACTGGAGCAGTACTGCGATTACGAACGTGTTGGGTATCGAGCTACGAGCCCGCTGATGCTAAAGGTGGTAAGTGGTAACACGGTGACAACAGCCAATGGCATGCCCACCTAGCTTGACCAGTCCCTTTCACTGTTGCCCTGCTTTTCTCCCTCCATCTCAAATTTATCACCCCATGTTTTACTCAGCTCTTTACATGATCATGATCAACTTCCCCGCAGCCTCTCGCTACCCTCCTCTCTGATCCTGTTCATCTTTCTTTACCTCATGTCAAATGTTATAGCAGTACGTTGCAATAACTCGTGTGTCGTTGAATGCGCAAGCAGGATATCCGGAATATATTATTATTGGTAGTTTTTTGAAATATTTTTTTTTATTGTTTTGTATTAAAATAATGAAAAAACATTAAAATTTTAATTTTAATAAAAAAAACATGTTAAATTCTAGACAAACTTTCTCTTCAAATCACTAGTGAAATGAAACCTTCACATTGGTCATGAATGTATGTTCTTCGAAGTGTTATGGTGGCTAATGAGTTTTTTTTATATTATTTCTTTTACTTGGTTTAAATATCGGGATCGAGAAAATTTTTTAAATTTGTTAAAGCATGTAGATGTGTAAATTGGTATATACTGGTTATACCAATTTAATTTTTTAATTTTTTAAATATCATGCATGCCTGTATATGTTCCTGTATATTTTTAATAATGAATATGTATATATACTGGTTAATTTAATTATTCATAGAATTTCCAACTTCTGCCAAATATCTCTATAACTTTCCTTAATTCTGAAAACTTATCTTCCATGACAATTTTCCACCGAAATTTTCAAATTCATATTAGGGGCTTACTTGTTTTTACGGTAGAAATTATGGTTTCATGATTTTTTTTTAAGTTTTGAGTTTAAAATAATTTAAAAAATAATATTTTAATATATTTATAAAGCAATCACAAAACAATACCAAAACACATCAAGAGATAATAGTGGGTAATTATGGCATAGCAACTCGGCTCGTTGGAGTTTTGAAATATATATGCTAAAAATTAAAGGGGTGCATGCATGGCAAAAAAATCTCCAATAATATAATAACCAAGCAAGCATTCATTCTGTGCAGCATTAAATTAGCCTGACATTATCGTTCTTGTTATTATAACCCAATCCAGTAAAGAATTACAAGCAAGATCAAAGTAGCTAGTTTCCTGCAGAGAAGGAGGCTAATTAATTTCTGTCATGTGTGTTGTAGCTTGCTTTGCCTTCATGCACCCTTGGACCTGTGGCTCCTTCCCTTTTCTAATGTAAAATCCATTGAAGATTTGTACTGACAGCTAGCTAGCTAGCTAGCTATACAACTCACGAGACCTTCCACGTGCCATGCATATATACTTGCCCCAGGAAATAGGAATCCTTTTTTTCTCAAGGTTAGTTCGGATTGAATGTGTATATATAACAGGTAACAACTGATCTCCTTCCTGGACAATTAAGGAGTTGATCCTGTACACGACAAATAATGCCGAATAGAAACTCTGCGCGTGAAGAGGTTATGGAGTCAATTAAGTGTTCCGTCTCACTAATTCTTCACCTGCTCAATGTCAAGTCACGTTCATTATAATTACACTCGCCAACAGTAACTCCTCCTGAATCAGGGAGAACAGAGATTTTCTATTCTTATTAATATTCTGGGAAGATCACGGTGCAATAAAACTTGCTTTATATATATATATATATATATATATATATATATATACCACGGGTCATGCTTGCATGCTAGCTTTGGATTTGATCGGTACTCATGCATCAACAGTTTGCATGTTGTCGCTTTGTTTTCCAAACATGAATCTTTCAAGGCCTGTTTGATTAATGAAGATGGTTTTTTAAAAATTCTTTTCCAAAAATTCTTTTTTTGTGTTTCTTTATTTATTGATAAAAAACATTTTATAGTCAAGAAAATTTAACCGGTTTCATGAAAATGTTTTTTTATTTATCTTTGACGGAAAACTTTTTTTATAAGTTATGAAAAAATAAAAAATTTCTTGTTATTTGTTAACTACATCAAGGTTGATCCTCGATTTATTATATATTTTGTTTTGAAATTTTTTTCTTCCAATTCCATATCTTGGTATTTGATTTTTATAACAATTTTTGTTCTCGTTCTTTTGATTATTGTTTATTTTTTTCTTATTTTTTTTAATTGAAATTTTTTATCTATTGGATTTGGCCTCTAGTTTTTATTGTTATTTATTTTATTTGAAATAGTTTATGAAACTGAGATTTCTTTTCAATTTCATCATCTTTTAATTTTTTTTATCTGACATATTTAGGCCCCGTTTGTTTGCTGGAAAGTAGTTTTCTTTTGAAAAGTGAATTATTTTCCGATGTTTGGTAGTGTAATGGAAAATAAGTTAGAAAACATTTTCCAGTGTTTGGTTATGTCATGGAAAATGAACTGGAAAATAACTTATTAATGTTTTATTTTTTTCAAGTTTATTAAAATAACGAGGAACAAATATTACAAATTAAAAAGTTGAATGAGAATGAAATTGAAAAAAAATATAATTTCATAAATTATCTCAAATAAAATAAATAATAATCAAAATAATAGAGATCAAATCTAAAAAATAAAAAAAATGAAAGATGAAGAAATTAAAATAATAATAATTAACATTTCATAAATTATTTCAAATAAAATAAGTAACAATCAAAAGAATGAGGACCAAATTTGATGTATAAAAATTTTCAATTAAAAAATGATAAGGAAAAAGCAAATAAAAATTATAAAAATAAGGACCAAAATTAATATAAAAGTTAAATTCTAAGGGATGAAATTGAAAAACAAATATTCAAAACAATATATATATAGCAATCAAAAGTTTGAGCATCAAATTTGAAATAATCAAAAAATAATATGGCATTTCTAATTTTTTCACAACTTTCACAAAGTGTTTTTCGTCCAAAATAAAAGGAAAACACTTTTCTGGAAACCAAGCCAAATTTTTCTTTGACTGGAAAGTGTTTTCCGTTGATCAATTTTTTTAATGAAAAACAAACATAGAAAAGTTTGGAAAATAGCAAACACATCCTTAGTCTCCATTCTTTTATTGATATTTATTTATTTATTTATTGAAATAATTTATAAATTTAATTTTGTTATTCAATTTGGATCATCCTTCAACTTTTTAACTATAAGATTTGATACGTATTCTTTTAATAATTTTTTAAAAAATATTAACAAGTTATTTTTTAATTTATTTATCAAATATTAAAAAATATTTTTAAACTTATTTTATGTGGAACTATCAAACATGAAAAATAATTCACTATCAGCAACTTATTTCTGAAAGAAATCACATTTAAAAAAAAAAAAAAAAACTTTCCGACGCACAAACAATCTTAAGTTAAGGTTAGTGTGTTTGTCACATCTGACGGGAAAGAAACTATCCTTTGGAAAATCTAGGAGCAAAGACAAGAGCAGAGCGATTAATATTGTTTTTAGCTATTGGGGGTAACGAACGATAATGCATTTGACAAGAAGTCATTTAAAGAAACGAGAAGTCTTCTGTTTTATTGAATGCAAAGACTTGAGGAATCCTAAATCCACTGCACCCATAATTAAAGCACGCTGCCAGTGCATGTCAGTCTGTTGAGGATCCGTCGTCGCTTTAGGGTTTGTGAGTAAGAAGATGACTCCCTCTCCCTCCCTCCCTCCCTCCCTTTTCAATTTCGAGTTCTTAACGAGATTGGTATGGGATCGAGCAAGGCTCTCTTCATTAACACATTTATCTATTCCTAACATGACAAGGGCTAATTAAAGGGCTGCAGGCTGCCCATGCATCTTCGAGATCAAACAGTGAAGATCAGTACTGGTTTCCAAGGCAGCTAGCTGGTAAAGAGCCGCAGTAGCGTTTATCACAAAGAAAGAGTTTTGCAGTGATTTGGATGTTTTAATGTTAAAAATAAAATAAAAATTATTTTACTATTTTTCCAAACAAATTAATATACTGATCTCCACCACAATACAAATAAGTGGGCGTGAGGGTTCATGCAAAGATACAATATAATGAATATATATATTGATTAATCAGACAATTACAAATCTATCCTCGAAACAAAACACAAATCACACGCATCACAATCACATAAAATAAACGAGCCTCTGAGAGAGGATGAGAAACTCTAAGGCACCATGTTTTTATTGTTATTCACTGTTTCAATACATGCATGGTCCTAATTTCTAAAGCAAATCTGGGTTTGGACTTTGGATTTGGAATGGAACATCTCTTCCTTTACGGCTCCTTGGCAGGTGAGATTTCATTGTCACGGAGGCAACACATGTAGTCACGGCCATCACTTGTACCTTTTGTCCTCCATTCTTAGCAGGGTCTGGTTAGTTATAAATTCACTTGTCTTGCATGCACTACTCTATCAGCTAGCTAGCTAGGTTATCAATATTCCATGGCCATTAGTACTGTACGTGGTGATGCAGGGAGGAGGACGAGGGACAACAAAACAGCCCATACACGCACGAGACTTTAACTAATTGCTTGGTTTGTCCATTGCATGCAGTACTGCACAGTACCTAGCTAGCTGGTTCGTCCACCAGATGGATCGATGGACAACGTACTTAAATTACGTTTGCTTATAGTTGCCTATATATAGCTGGTGCGTCCACCAGATGCTTATGATTCTTTCTTATATATATATAGAGAGAGAGGTCAATGTGCAACAAACATTATATATAAACAATTCATGATCAATATAAGCTTTGCCCAGAAGCTTAATGTTCCAACTCAATACGATCGAGTCCAGAGCCACTGCTTGAGGTTACCACCCGCGGTTCACGCATCCAAGTCGTCGCTGCTAATGTGAGCTTGATGTAATTAACCTTGTGTCCCTCAACGTGCATTATTACTTGATCTTACCAAGTTCGTCTCATGTAAAGTGGGTCTGGTTTGTTCAAATAAGCCTAGGATTTAGTGTGACTAATAACTTAACATCACTGCTCGTATGATCAGTAAATTATAGATCAGCCCTTTTAGTCTTGTAAAACAAATTAAATAGTGCATTTAGTTTTAAAAAATAATTAATTAGGGTTCATGTTTTAAAATCTATTTATAGCTTAATCTTTTTCGTCCATTATATTTTCGATTTCAATTTATTTCTTTTATAAATAGAAACGGGCCGGGATAGAAAAAGAAGAAGCGGGTGACATGGAAAGATTTACGAGAAGGGAAGATTTTTTTTTTTTGGAACAAAGTAATGTTAAATTAAGTATAGTCAACACTTGTAACCAAAAAAAAAAGTATAGTCAACACTAATTAAAGAGGTGACTAATTCATTTCTTAAGAATGTGTTTTTCATTATCAACTTATTTATTCAATCATTGTGGATTATTTAATTATAAATTAAATCATGGGCAATAACTAGATTATATATATATATATATATATAGAGAGAGAGAGAGAGAGAGAGAGATTATTTTTATTGACTTCATTTTCCTTGACGGGGCATTGTTGTCTGAATTTGTTGGTTGAAGGATGCTACGGTTAAGAGAGCAAGGATAAAAGAGTGAAATCTTAAAACAAATTATATTATAAAAATTATTTCAGATGATATAAATAATAATTAAAAAGCAGGAACTAAATAAGACAAATTAAAAAAATAATAAAATTAAAATAAATTCAATTTTCATAAATTATTCAAAATAAAAGATATATTAACCAGAAAATCAATGACTAAATAAAAAACAAAGAGAAGTCCATGAATTTTATAAAATTTAATAACATGGTTTTTTTTCTAAAACTATTTTTTTAACTATACAAGAAAAAAATAGACGATAACAAATTCAAGTTTAATAAAAAAAAAAACACCCTACCAAACCCATAAATCATGGTAACTTGGGTTATCATAACAAATCCGCAAACAACTTTAACCTTGTAAATAGGCAAAATAAATGGAAATAAATCATGAAATTCAATTCTAATCACTCAAATATTAAAAAATAAAATAGACAAAAAATAAATTTGAAAAAGAAATATAACAATTTCTTTTTTAAAAAGGCAATATACTAAGTGTGGGTGAACAATTGTTTCTCCATACCCTCTATATTTTATGTTAATAATAATAATAATAATAATAATTAGAAAAAAGAAACAAAAGGTGCCCTGCTAAATTCGAGAACCAGGGAAACCAGAGTTATCTTACCAAACTCACAAACCGGGTCATTTACTCCAAAGAGTTTAATAACTTAGTTTTTTTTAAATCATTTTTTATTTAATTAAATTTTTTTAAAAATAAATCATAGCGCGATGCTGAGATGTTTTTCTGATACCAACCTGATACTGAGATGTTTTTTTGATACCGCAATAATCATATAAAAGATAAATTAAAATAAATTATCAACTCTAAATTCCCATAAACACATAATATAAGGACTAAATTTTTTAAATATCCATAACCAAATGAAAAAAAAAGGATCAAAATGCAAAAGAAAAAAACATTGTAGATTTTATTCACTACCAGAAAATCGATAAATACAAACGAAAATACCAAGTGAATATTTTCGTTGGTAAATTGACGACGGATTTTACCGACGAAAATATTTCCTCGGTATTTACCGAGGAAATTACAGTGAGAAAAAAATAATTAAAACAAAACAAAACAAAATGACGTGCTATTTTTACCAACAAAATTACCGACGATATTTATTCCGTCGGTAAATTCGTTGGTAAACTGTAAACACTAATCATCATGTCAATTACAAGGGGAATCACCAACGGAAAAGTCTGTCAGTATTTTCCAGAGAGCTCTGGAACTGTTTACTTCCCAATTGCACTTTTAATTATTGTTCTTTACAGATAAAATCATCGCCGGATTGAAAAGTTGTCGGTGTTATTTGGCGGTTTTCTGAAAAATTTTGATTAAATTAAAATTTTAAATTAAATATTACAGATGAAATCACCGATGGATTGAAAAGTCGTCGGTGATATTTGGCGGTTTTTGAAAATTTTTGATTAAATTGAAAATTTAAATTAAATATTACAGATGGAATCACCGACGAAATGATTAAAAATATTAATATTTAATTATCCATCGGTAAAATGCCTAATAAAAGCCTAGGATTTTTTTTTAAATATTTTTAAATAATTACCGAAGAAATTACATACGGTATTTTTCCGAATGAAATACCGACGGAATGAAGCGAATAATTTTTTTTTGCGTGGCTTTTCCGTCAGTAAATCCATCGATAGTAATATTTTTTTATTACCAACGGACTTATCGACGGGCAAAAAATGACTGACGGAACATTTTGCGTTGGTGATTTTGTTGGTAAATTAATTACCAACTGAATGATAGTACAAATACCGATGAAAAATTCCGTCGATAAATATAAAAATTATGGTAGTGATTGTAATTCCAAATGCTAATAGGTGTGGAAGAACAAAGCACCTTTTAGCTTAATACTTGATAGTTATAATTTATAACGGTGGTAGTTTGGCAAGGTTTGTTGAAGAAGGGTGGCTGTTTCAATGTGGTGGATCGAGGGTTGGCTAGAGATTTCTCAGGTGGATGCATTGCTGGTTCAGGGTTGTGATATGGTCGGAGTTGCCCGTGGCATTAATTGGTTTTCATCGGATAATGGAAGGGTGGCTCGCTCGTGGCGAGAGAGAGCGGATCATTGTTTTTTAGGCCATGTTTGTTTTTCGAAAAGTGATTTCCGATAAATGACTTTCCAGACTTTCCTGTGTTTGTTTGTCATTATAAAAGTTGGTAAATGGAAAACACTTTCTAGTAAAAGAAAAATTTGGCTTGGTTTTTAGGAAAGTATTTTCCTGAAAAATTTGGGCGGAAAACGTTTTTCCGAAAGTTGTGAAAAATTTAAAAATATCATATTATTTACTGATTATATCAAATTTGGTCCTCAAACTTTTGATTATCATATATATTTTGTTTTGAATATTTATTTTTTAATTTCATCTCTTAAAATTTATTTTTTATATTAACTTTGGTCCTCAATTTTATATTTGTTATTTGCTTTTCCCTTATCATTTTTTTATTGAAATTTTTTATCTATCAAATTTGATCTTTATTCTTTTGATTGCTACCTATTTTATTTGAAATAATTTATGAAATGTTAATTATTATTATTTTAATTTCTTCATCTTTTATTTTTTTTTATTTTTTAGATTTGATGTCTATTATTTTGATTATTATTTATTTTATTTGAGATAATTTATGAAATTTTTTTTTTTTCAATTTCATTCTCATTCAACCTTTTAATTTGTAAGGTTTGTTCATTGTTTTAATAAACTTAAGAAAAATAAAACATTAATAAGTTATTTTCCATGACATAACAAAACATTGTAGAATATTTTCCAACTTATTTTTTATTACACTACCAAACATCGGAAAATAATTCACTTTCCAAAATAAAACTATTTTCCAGCAAATAAACAGGGCCTTAATGTATTTTTTTTTTTTCGCGTGTGCCCTGGTCTTCTAATCAATTCATAGGGAATTTTTCCATGGCAACACGTCATGATAAAATGAGATAACTAAAAATATTACAATCCCTTTATCCTTTTATTTTCTCTCACTTTTCTTTCTCATATTAATTTTTTTATGTCTTCTCAGTTCTTTCAGCTCATCTTCTCCCTCTCTGGTTTCGATTTAATTGGCTCCTAATTTTTCATTTTCTTTTCTATTTTTTTTCCTGCTCTTACTCCATCTTCTCATCTTATACTATATATCTTCTCTCTTTCTATTTCTTAAACTTGTTATTTAATTAATATTCTTTGATAGGAATTTTAGAATTATTGATTTGGTTTTGGTGAATCCTAAGAACATATATTCTCTGAACCCCTCAGCAAATTTAAAGTTGTGGCGGCGAATAATTAATAATATTTGAATGATAAGATTTTATATATTCGCATGGAAGCCTTTCATCCAACCCCATGCATGTTTCCCTACATTAATATCTTCACGTGTGAATCAATTGCTTGAGTTCTCTGTTTTTTTGGCCAGAAATCACATCCGTCCCCGGAAAAGGGACTTGTTGAATCCGAGATTAATTTCCAGATCGGCCACGTCAGGACGTGAGTTTTTTGTGGGTTCATGGGTGTGTGCTTGCTGGACTTTGCTTTTAGTTTAAGGACAACTCCTCCTCCTCCTCTTCTTTTTTTTTCCCCTTCTTTTTTCAGGCTGTTTGGAGTCCTGAAACTGAATTCAAAAGGATACAGTTGATAGCAGCATACTGGCTATAAATCAATAGGAGCTATGAACACCGACCGTGCTTAACATCTCCGGGAACCAGCACATCAAGATCAAGTGATTATATATATTCTTCCGGCATCGCCGGTACTAAGGAAGGAGTCCAACAAAGGCGAGGAGTACCCATCATGTCATGGGCATGGGAAGAAATGAAAGGAAAACAGAGCGGAATTCAAGGATGCTTATGGGCCTTGCTCGACCACGATCTTCATGGTATTATATTTACTGCACCGATTAACAAAGGGTCCCGTCCATTTAAATGTTTTTTTTTCCTTTTAAAAAATAATTTAAAGATCAAATAGTAAGGGCTGCTAGCTAATCCAATTCATTTCTATATCTATATTCTAAACAGATTAATTAAATTCAAGTCATAAGAATGGTAAAGATGACTGCCCACTTAAACTAAACCCCTGCCCTGCATCTATCCGTGTCGTAAAATTGATAATAACTATTTATTATTATTATTATTATTATTGATCATATGGTTATTATCAATCCTTAAAACTTGTTCCTCTTACCTTTAAATCACACATCCTAACTGTTTTGTTTATAGTGTATTTATTCTCATAGTTTTCATAAAACTAAACTATATAATTGATGTTCCATTTCTTGAATAATCCATTCCCACTTTTTTTTATTTTTTTTATTTCTACCTCCTAATTTTTTTATTTATTTTTTAACCGTTGAGGAACAAAATTAATCTTCTCTTTATACACACATAAATAAATAAATCTCGTGAGATTATAACAAGCCGTAAAACGACGGCATCTCTTTCACTCCTTTCTACGTTTTTTAAACTCTCTCTCTCCCCACCACAAGTACACAACACAACACCTTGCAAGTGCTTTGCTTTGCTTTGCTTTTGTCCCTGCAAAACCCTAATTTTCAATCCACGATGATTGGTCCTTTCACAATCACAGGTAGGGTTCTACTACTCTCGTTCTCTCTTTCTCAAACTCAATTTCAAGTCTAAATCTCGATGCTATTAATTAATTATTGTTTCTTTGCCCTGGATGTCTCCATCTTTCAATGTATTATTCTGCTTTTTTTAATATGCTGATTGCTGTAATGTCTCTCCAACGGGTCTTGCCTATTTTGCTCACTCCTCTTATAAAAAAAAAGATAAACCTAAACTTTTCTTAATTAGTATCTAATGTACACGTTAGATGGAAAATTGCAATGCCATTTCTTTTGAGGAATGTTTTCAAAAAATGAATTTTTTTTTCTTGCAAGTAAATGCAGGTTGACGAATTATTTTGCTAATTTAATTTGGCTGAAGAAAGGGAAGATTTTAGTTGACGATAGGGGGATTGATCCTCATAAAAGCTCAATGGCTGCTATAAGTCCTATAGAAATCAGTTCATCTGATAGTGATTTCAATTTTACTGACGATGATGAGGTTGAAATATCGCCTGTAAATGCAAGGGACTCTGCCAATACCAGGACGCTTCCGGATTGGGCTACTGCTCATCCCACAACCTCAAGATATACAGGTCGGTCTCATTGAATTTTGCTATACCACCAAGGACTGACTTTCCCGCTTCTTCTTTTCATTCCCTATTTATCTAAACTTCACTCTCACATTGCTATACGTAAATGGCCGATCTCACCAAAGTTGAATGTATTACTAATCTTGGTGACAATGAACTAAATTTGCATTGCAGGTTATGGCGGGCAGACACAAAATGCCTCCCCTCTTAAAAGACCATATGCTTCAAATGGGAGTAGTTCATCAAATGTAAATGACCTTTCATGGATGAAGATCCACGGTCAACCTACCAACGGTGCCAACATTAGAGACACAAGTTGGCCTAGTGCTCGAGGCGATGGTACTCGGCATTTTATAGGGACTGGGAATGTGGGTCAGCCTCGGGCTGTTAATTCTCAAATTGCTAATGTTTCTGGTGCAGATTACGAGAAGCTTTCATCCCAACAGGCTTTAAAGAGGACCCTTCCGTCATCTCTTCATCCATCTGAACCGAGTAATAAAGCAAACAACACGGTAGAGAATGCCAGCAGCAGTGGGTCTCGTGATATCTATGGAAATGCTTATCATCTTGCAGGACCAAGTGTAACTAATAGCAGGGGTTATACGAGAGACATTCACAGCAAGCGCAATAATGATGATATTATGATGTATGAAAATAACGGAAGCAGGATCCCACCTCCATCTTTTATGCATGGAAAACCTTCTGCACAATTTCCTGGTCCAAGTGAACCTGTGTATCACTCCATGGCTGGGGATGAAAATGCTGCTGGAACGGACGAGAGACTGGTCTATCAAGCGGCACTGGAAGTATGTGGAGTTAATTTTACCTTTATTTTAATTGCTTATATTGTATAAACAGGATTTGGGGTTTCCTCTTTGCTGGTTACGAGCATAATTTTGATTTCATAGCAACTCATTTTCGGTCATTGTCTTTTTTTTCATACTATAACTAGCATTTCTTTTCAAGTGTTGGTAGGGCTGTAATAGAGTTGAGCTCAGCCAAGCAGCATGTTGTTCAAGTTTGGTTGTTTTAGATGTAAACTGAGCCTGAACACACCTCAACCTTAACATTAATTGCAAAAAACTTTCAAGTTTTGTTTGCTAAGAGCTTGGACTTGTTCAGAAGCATAACTGATGAAGCAAACCCGGACAATTTTGACTTGTTTTTGATTCGTACCAACATTTTATTTTACTTAATAATGCACATGAACTTATGTTCATATTTCAGAAAGCTATCGATTACGTTCTTTTATTATATTTTGGAACTGTAACCTGTCCATTTTAATTTTAGTTTATGGTCATATGAAATTTAGCATTTTTGTGATAGTATTATTACATAATTACCTGGTACAGAAAAAAAATGTGCTTCTCTGTCCTGATTATCTGGAGCCAAGAAAAACTATTCAAGCCTAGTTTTCATAACAATCAAGTTTTAGTTTGTGTAACATTTTGTTTGGCTAGTGACAGCGTTTTTCCAAGAAAACACGTGTGGAGTTTTTTTGTCACTTGGTCTATCTTAGAGCCCAGCATTGCCAGATCGCTGTTATCTCTAAACTCTCATAAAACGAATGACTTGATTTCTGTGTTCATGAAGAGATATTGAGCTCTTATCAATTTTAATTTCCTATGTTTTCCACTTTGGGGACCTAACAAACAACAAATACAGCTGTACTCAATCTTTGACTTGCATGCCTTACTTTTTATGTACAGTTCTAGGTGAGTACCATCCACCATGATTTATAGGCTTATTTCTGTCTCCGCTGCTGGTATCTGGGCCCATTTGTTTTTGCGGGGCACCGCAAAAACAAACATAGCCTTACTTGTTTTAAAACTTTTGAGTATAACAAACAAAATTATGCTAGTTCTTTTCTTAATATTTCAAGTTGCTGGGAGACAAGTCAATGTTTGAAGTTCTTGAAAATTTTATAAAGATGATGGACATTTATTCTTGCAGGATCTTAATCAACCAAAAGTTGAAGCTAATCTACCTGATGGTCTTATGTCTGTGCCTCTTCTCAGACATCAGGTTTTACCATTTTACTGATAATCTACAAGTTGGTTAGTGTATTTTACATTTTTCATTGAAGTTGTTTTATTTTACAGAAAATTGCTTTGGCATGGATGCTTCAGAAGGAAACAAGAAGCTTGCATTGTCTAGGTGGAATTTTAGCTGATGATCAGGTTATGCATTTAGAGAAGTCCATTTTATTCTTATTGCGTTTGTTCATGATTAATTCTTTTTTTGGTTTAGACCTACATATCTGCCATCACTCATTATGATCTCATACTCCAGGGCCTTGGTAAAACAATCTCAATGATTGCCCTTGTACAAATGCAAAAGTCTTTGGAGACAAAATCGAAGTCTGAAGATCAGCGCAATCACAAAACTGAAGCATTGAATTTGGATGACGATGATGATAATGGAACTCTTGTCTTGGATAAAGACAAGCAGACTAGAGAGTCGGCTGATATTAAATCTACCCCAGAAGCTGGTTCTTCTACAAAGGCAATTAGTAGACGTAGACCAGCAGCAGGTACACTAGTGGTGTGTCCGGCGAGTGTTCTCCGACAATGGGCCCGGGAGCTGGATGATAAAGTTGCTGATGGAGCCAAACTTTCTGTCCTGATCTATCATGGTGGCAATCGTACAAGGAGTCCTGATGAATTGGCTAAACATGATGTGGTTTTGACTACATATTCAATTGTAACTAATGAAGTTCCAAAACAGCCTTTGGTTGATGAGGATGAGGCTGATGATAAAAATGGTGAAAAGCATGGATTATCTTCGGAGTTTTCAAATAATAAGAAGAGGAAGAAGACTTCTAAAGTCAGCAAGAAGAGAGGCAGAAAGGGAATGGATAGTTCCTCTATTGATTGTGACTTCGGTGCACTTGCTAGAGTGAGCTGGTCTAGGGTGATACTGGATGAAGCTCAAACTATAAAAAATCACCGAACTCAAGTAGCTCGAGCCTGCTGCAGCCTTCGTGCCAAAAGAAGGTGGTGCTTATCTGGAACACCTATACAAAACTCAATTGATGATTTATACAGCTACTTCAGATTCCTCAGATACGACCCTTACGCTGTTTACAAATCATTTTACAATACCATTAAAGTTCCTATATCCAGAAACTCATTGCATGGTTACAAGAAGCTGCAGGCAGTTCTAAGGGCTATAATGCTGCGTCGTACAAAAGGTGATCGCTCTCGTTCTTTGGATCAATGTAGTTGGGGGGGGGGGGGGTTTACCTAAAAAAATCATACTTTTTTTTTTTAATGTCAAGCACTTCTACATGAGACCTGTGCAGTTGGTTTCTCTCTTTTGATTTCCTTTCAGGAGTATAATCATGCTGCGTGTTTATCATACTCAAATATTTTATAGCAGCATCTTTTATTCATCACATATAAATGAGATAAAGATGGTAATTCTCGGCAGGATGAATGGGAAGAGTTTATGGGTTGCTTAAAGGCCTGCCTCTTGAACTTTCTGATTTGAATTTCATTTTATTGGTTTCGTGAATAATTAAGAACATGGATATTCGTGAACGATTTCTTTCACAGGGATGTTAAATATTTGCTTTATAATTTTATCAGCTTTATTTAGATTGTATCTTGACAAACACATATTTATTCAAACTTGAGTTTTTATGTTAAATCCTTTGAAACTGTGTTCCATTGCTTTAATGTTGTCACATAACAGAGATGCGATTTTTGTGCAAGCATTTCTTCTAACATAATATTTGTTGCTAAATGTGATATAGCAACATTGATTGATGGGCAGCCTATAATTAACCTGCCACCAAAATCAATCTGCTTGACAAAGGTAGACTTCTCAACTGAGGAGCGGGCTTTCTATACTCGGCTAGAAGCAGATTCTCGTTCTAAATTCAAGGTACTTTTTACCCCACTTAGTTACTTTGTCAAGCCAAATTGTATTTGATATTTTCTTTCCCTACTGAATTAGCTAGTGTTTTGATTCAACCAACCAATATGTTGTTGAAATCAGCACTATTCTGTTTTTTTTTTTTTAATTTTTTTCTTTGGGATTTATCATGCATGTGGGATATTAGGAAACTGATTAAGTAATAACTATGTCTATCTAAATTGTAATTGCAATGTCATCAGAAAATAAGGCCAGTCCATATTGTAAATAGAGAAGGCCAGGGAAAGCTACTCTTGGAAGGGAATTAAATATGCCGTTTTGATTGAGAAAACTATAACATTATGATGTAGAACAATTATTCTAGAAGTTCATGGACCAGATTGACAAGGCCAAGCCTGAAAAGAAGTCCACAAAGAAACTCGAAAGTATCTCATATGAAGGGTGTGTTTCCCAAAAATTTTGAATTTTTTTTTTGCTTAAAATGAAATTTTTTTAATGTTTTTAGATCGTTTTGATGTGTTGATGCTAAAAATAATTTTTTTAAAATAAGAAAACTTCATTTTGATACATTTCTAAGCAAAAAACACTTTGAACCGCCACCGCTACCACAATCCCAAACAAGCCCGAAGCCTAAAGTTACTATTTTCCTGTTTTAATTATTTTCCTAGTTAATTTTGGGTTTTAATTATTTGTTTCCTTTTTAGCTTAGTACTTATAATTTAATTAGTATTTTACTATTTATAAATCCTAAAGCTACATGAATTCTATTTATTAAATAAGTTTTAATTAGGAATCCATTCCTATAAAGAATTTTATTACTAATAAAAATAAGGAGTCTAGTTTATTTTATGGAGATCAAGATTATTATTCAAATTCAATAAAAATATTAGTGAACTTTCTCTAAATTTCTCAATAGTTTGGTCTGTAACCTTAGGGCTTAAGAACCCTAGTTTTATCTTTGCTATACGTTGCGTCAGATGATATTAGGCTGGTTAACATTCGGGTCGATGGCGAACTGTGAAGAGGATCATGGAGAAGTTGGTGGCTACTATCTCCGTGACGTTGATAAGGGGATGCAAGCTGTTTGAGATCAGCTGAATTGCCATTCAGTAGCGATAACAACTTTAAAGGGGCGAATGCAAAATGAGTTTGACGACGTCAATGCTAGAGTTGATGACCAGGCTTGAGGCACTAAGGCTGCGCACAAATATGAACCGGGGAGGAAGATAGGCATGTGCCGGGGTTGATGCCCGTGGCCAACCTGTCATTGAACCAGTTCGTGCAAGTCCTCGTGGTCAGTATGACTACGATATTCATATGGTGAAGAATATCTATTTTGGTTGATGGAAGGCGCAAATAGGAATTGCAAAGAGGAGAGGAATATACTTGGAGACATACTTCGGGGTCTACCTTACCTTAGATCTATTTCTAAAATTCCATCTAGACAACCACTTATCTATGTGAAGGGTATAAACTAGATGGAGGCTGTGGGACCTTGTCAATTCAAGACAAACAACCACAACCCGAGAGACAAAAATCGATCAACGTGATTGAAGGTTAGTATGAGCAAGAACTTTTCGATGACCAGGATTTTCTATGCGAACCTGAAAGAGATGATGAAAAAGAATTATATGATGATGAAGATCTTGCAAACAAGAACATGGAGGGCCCGATAATTTCTGACAAGTCTTCCGGAGATATTATGAAAGATTATTTTGGTGTTCCTTTAAAAACAACAGTTGAAGTATTGAAGGACATAGATAATGGTGAACTCAAGTTTGAAGTAGAAAAATGCGGGAATGAACTATAAATGACCTTCATAAGAACAAAAAGTGTAACATTAGATATGAATTTTTTCTTATTATACACGCACTATAAATTAAAATTTAAAGTTTATAGGTCAAAGACTTGCTATTTTGTGAATAAGTTAGCTACAATAATATATTTGAACTATTGTTTCTTTGGGGTGGAAGAATTCAATTTCTGATAGATAACTCGAGGACAAGTTTTTCTTAAGTGGGAGAGGTTGACGTAGAACAATTATCCCAAAAGTTTATGGACCAGATTGACAAGGCCAAGTCTAAAAAGAAGTCCACAAAGAAACCGAGAAGCATTTCATATGAAGCTCGAAGTTACTATTTTCCTGTTTTAATTATTTTTCTAATTAATTTTGGATTTTAATATCTGTTTCCTACTTGACTTGAGACTTTTAATTTAATTAATATTTTATTATTTAGGAATCCTAATGCTAGATGAATTCTATTAATTAGTTAAGTTTTAATTAAGAATTCTTTCCTATAAAGAATTTTAGTACTAGTATAAATATGAATGTCTATTTTATTTTATGGAGATCAAGATTATTATTCAAATTCAATAAAAATATCAAAGAATTTTCTCCAAATTTCTCTACAATTCGGTCTGTAATCTTAGAACCTGAGAATCCTAGTTTTATCTTTGCTATACGTTGCATCACATTAATGCAACAAATATCTATTGGTTTAATACAGTTTCCAAACACTTTCTTTCCCACCATTTTTAGAGATTGCAATAATCTTCAAATGCTAAATTTCCTACTTTACCATTGCAATACCACATTCATTTGCTATGGTACCTTGGCATCATGATCACCTCTGTATGCCAGACTCAAAGAACTACTAGTATCAATACTACTTCATATATGGCTGTTAAAATTGCTGTTGAAGCTTGCAAAATTGGAAGCACTTGTGCAAAATTCTGCTTTAGAAAACATGTTGCATTTGCTTTCTTGTATTTGCATATTTCTTTTGTTCTAAATCACAATTTGCTTATTAATCATGGATTCTTGCAAAATAAATAAAGAAAATTAAGCACTATCTTTATCATGATGCATTTGGTTTCTTGTTTTTTTTCCCCCACATCATGATTCCCTTTACATGTTGCATATGTTGTTGAAATCAGCACTATTCTTGTATTTGCATATTCAATAAATATGGCAGGGCTGTCTTTATTTTGGGGTTAATGGACAGAGATAATTATGACCAAGAAATTAAGCACCATTTCTACGATGTTCCCTCCTGTTTGTGTGATAAAACTTATCATGATGCTCCATTCCTGAACGCACATATTGGTGCTAGACTGACATTTATTGCCTGATGGTACTGGGTTTTAAAACATGCTAAAAATATTGAAGGCCCATCCACTTTCACAGAGGATTCTTTTCTCGTATTTTGGAGATCGATTTCTGCTTTATTGAATACTAGGCATTTTGAATTATCATGTATCTTAACGTTATAGGTTTCTATCTTTCAGGCTTATGCCGCTGCTGGCACAGTGAACCAAAATTATGCAAATATACTTTTGATGCTTTTGCGACTTCGCCAGGCTTGTGACCATCCACTTCTTGTTAAAGGTTTTAATTCTGAATCTGTAGAAAAAGATTCAGCTGAAATGGCAAATCAACTTCCCAGGGAGATGGTGGTGGATCTATTGAATCGCGTGACCTCTGCCCTCTGTCGTGTATGCAATGTGAGTCATCTTAAAAACCCGGACTGCTTTCCCAAATATTCAATGCCCCTTGTAAGATCTTGTTGGGCTTTCTCTTTGCTGTTGCCATAGAACAACTGGTGTTGAATATCATCTCTGTTGCACCCCCCGCGCTTCTTGTCTCTCGTCTATTGTTGCTTTGTTTGTGATGCATTTGTTGATGGATTTTTTACATGTGAGAGCTTCGAAGTCTTGCAGTGAAAATAGCGCCTAGCTTCTGATTTTGAGTATCTACCTGCAATAATAATCTGTTTGATGATTTGAACTACTAGGAAAAGCGGAGTTAATCTGTGGGGTATTATAATGGTCTTTGATCCATGGGCCAAGCTCCTTCACATAGTTGAATGCAAATCATATTTTGCTTGAGCAACTTAAAAAGCTTTGCACAGTGCATTCTTATTGTTTATCCTCTGCCGACCATGCTTAATAAACTTGTTGAAATTGTCCCAATTCATGCCTGTGCTGGCTGCTGGCAGGCATGTTTCAACTGCTCCTAGACATTGTTTGTTCGGTACTATTTTAATCCTGTTAGTATCTGTGAAAACACAAATTTTCACCAACGAGAACCCTAAATCCTTGTTGCTAATGTACTTCTTTGCCAATCATGTTAGTGTGTAGTTCTTTTCTGGAAATGCTTGTTCCATGCCACTTAGTTCTTTTCTGGAAATGCCTGTTCCATGTCACTTGGTGATTGCACCTTTTTCAGCATTTAGTGATTGCATCTTTGTCTATGCCACCTTAGAGGAATCTCTTTTTGGAGTGTGAGTATGTACCTGCTTTAAATTAATTAACAGCATCTGACTAGTGAAAACAAACACTGTACCATCCTGCATCAGACTGGTCTAATTTTTCTATTGTATGATGGTCCTACAGGATCCGCCTGAGGACTCTGTTGTTACCATGTGTGGCCATGTTTTCTGCAATCAATGTGTATCAGAATACTTGACAGGAGATGATAATACATGCCCTGCTTCTGACTGTAAAGAACAACTTGGTTCTGATGTTGTTTTCTCTGAAGCTACTCTTAGAAGAAGAATCTCTGACACCTTTGATGCTAGTTCCTCACATTCCAAATTTGATGATAAGTCAATAGTCCTTCAGCATGAGTATAATTCCTCAAAAATCAAAGCTGTTCTTGAGGTTATTCAGTCACATTGTAAGGCAGGGAGTCCAATTTCAGAGTTTAATGGTTCTGCAGGATGCATTGAAACATCGATGGCATATTCAAGGTTGTCAACTGAAGGACCTATAAAAGCAATTGTTTTCTCCCAGTGGACTAGCATGTTGGATCTGGTTGAGTTTTCATTGAATCAGCATTGTATCCAGTATAGGAGGCTTGATGGTACAATGACTCTAAGTTCAAGAGATAAGGCTGTTAAAGATTTCAACACTGATCCTGAGGTTTGCCCCCAACCTCATGAATTCTCAAAATAATCTTATTTCATGAAGGTGTTTTCTTCATCTATTCCAAACGGGATACCTGTTAATTATCAAGACCTCTAGCTGACAAACAGAGTACCATGTCATATACACTATTTAATAGCTAGCCAAATCATGCAATACTAAAGTCCTCTGTCAAATTGATGACATTGCGCGTGGTGATCATTCCTGAAGCCATAAATTTTGCATTGCATTCAGCATCTGAATGATTCAAGTTTATAATATTGATGACATTGCACATGATGATTGTTCCTGGTGCCTTAACTTTTTCATTACATTCGTTCAGTATCTGAATGATTCAAGTTTATTGTCTTGGCATTGTCTTTCAACATCAGAACGATTGAAATTTATTGCAGGTAACTGTGATGCTAATGTCCCTGAAGGCAGGAAACCTAGGTTTGAATATGGTGGCTGCATGCCATGTCATCCTTCTGGATCTTTGGTGGAATCCAACCACTGAGGATCAGGCTATTGATCGAGCCCATAGGATTGGACAGACCCGTCCTGTTACAGTAACACGACTTACCATAAAAGACACCGTTGAAGATAGAATATTAGCTCTTCAGGTATTATTTCTTTCTACAGGTCATTGCTTCTGCCTTTACATATCTGGATTACTGTTTAATGTGATTCCTGTGGTTTGCTACCTGGGGAGCCTAGATGTTACTCAGGTTAAAGAGGGAAGTTTTTGTTGTATTTTCTTTCAACTAATTCTGAATCTTTCATTTCTCTTTTTGTTATCTCTTCTAAATATCATATACCAACACCAATCCAGAATAGGCAGGAAGTCTGGGAGTGGAAAGGGTTTTTTTTTTTTGGTTTGTCAGGAACAGTGAATCCCTGAACAGAACCACACGGGATTCTGTTAATTCTCAAAATACCAATGTTCAGGTTTACTGTGCCTTGCACTTGATAAATCCAAGAGAATTGCCTTTTCCTTTATTTTTATCGAGGAAAGTTATCAGAGAGAAAAGTTGAGGACTAACGATGCATGCTATAAAATACGAGTACATTAAATCAAGGTGGAATGTAATTATAGAAACGAAATGGTTATTAGCCAATTATGGTCCTTTTGAAGTTCTTCTTAGGGTAAATTTGGAAACAGCATTACCATTCAACATTTCATCTTGAAATAGCTACTTGTACGAGTTAAGACTTGGTAGCCATGTGACTTAATCTTATTAAATATGTCTAGAAGACAACCTGTTGCACTTCCAGGGTGGTAGATGAGTACGGCAGTTTTGGAGGTGCCAGA
Organism: Populus trichocarpa; assembly: GCF_000002775.5. Lineage (NCBI taxonomy): Eukaryota > Viridiplantae > Streptophyta > Magnoliopsida > Malpighiales > Salicaceae > Populus > Populus trichocarpa. The sequence continues at coordinate 39,670 of NC_037291.2, read as the reverse complement.
TGCTCAAGCCTTTGTAAATGACAATGATAATATTACTTGTAATCTTGAAGCGTGATCTAATGCTGCTTCTTCCTTATTTTTTGGGGGGGTGAATTTGGGTGCCTGCTTGTATGTGCATTTCTCTGCAATCTTATATTTGAAGTTTTGACTCTGGTTTTGTAAGATGATTTGGTGCTAATCACTATTTGCAGGACGAGAAGAGAAAAATGGTTGCATCTGCATTTGGCGAAGATCAAAGTGGGGGTTCAGCTACTCGTCTTACTGTGGAAGATCTCAAATATCTATTTATGGTCTAGGACACCGCCCCAATTCATTCACTTTGCATCTCATCGCCATCTATTTCTTACTCGACTAGGAAAATGCTCCGGGGCAAGTGTGACATGATTTTTAACCAGTTAGGAAGTCAGGAGGGATCTAGTGGCTGCACTTGTGAATGCCTACCACCCTTGTTGTAGCTCAAATCAAAATCGTGGGGGTTGGCATGTTTTTGGATGTTCTTTTTTTTTTTTTTGAGAGCCATAATTGGCATTTTTGCTTTCATCAAGTGCAGAGGACACCGAAGGCAAAACTATTTGTAAATATTATCATAACTGCCTCATGTATATCAAGCAATTTGTTTGTGCAAATGCATCGAGAGAGAGTGTGTGGTGTGTGTACTATCTACATACAGACACCGAGGCCTGGTCATGACCTGGTGGTTTCAAGGGAGACGGAGAAACACATTAAATAAAATAAAATAAAAAGTATATCTTTGCCATCAACGAGGACCAGTGCACCTTGACCATCGGGGACAAGTTTCTCTTTCAATATTCGATCACGATTCAAAGCAGCTTAGCACATCCCAGATCCAAACCCCCTCCATTTCTTGTATGTTTTTTTAGCTTGAATTGTAGTTTTCACACGCGTGGACACAGAATGGTCATCCTACTCTCAGATCAATGATCCATTAGCTTGTAATGATCTAGTAGCTTGACCGAATGCACCCAATTTGGTAACTTGCTCAGGCCAGGGTGTAAGACGCACACTTTTTTAGATGAGGATCTAATTGAAATATGTGAAAAAGTATAGGGGCTAGGAACATGATGTTGTTTGCCCTGGTAAAATATCTTGCCTTTAATAAATAGCAACGAGCCCTGGGAAAGAAACCAAAACCACAAAAATTATCCAAAACAATAAAAATTATCCAAAACAATGGCCACCTCGAAGCTTCTAGCTTCCACCCTCCGCAGAACCCTAACCACCTCTTCCTCCTTCCGCCGCTTCTCCACCGCAGCGGCAGAAGCAGTCGCGCTGGCATCAGAACCCGAAGATTCCATGATAATAAAAGGCGTGAAAATCTCATCTCGTCCTCTCTATCTCGACATGCAAGCAACATCTCCAGTAGACCCTAGGGTTCTCGACGCGATGCTCCCTTACTATCTCGCTCGCTACGGCAACCCTCACTCACGGACTCACCTTTACGGCTGGGAATCCGATCAAGCCGTCGAAACGGCCCGCTCTCAGATCGCCGATTTAATTGGCGCGTCGCCGAAAGAAATTGTCTTCACTTCAGGAGCGACGGAGTCTAATAATATTTCAGTCAAAGGAGTCATGAAGTTTTATAAGGAAAAGAAACGACATGTCGTTACTACTCAGACGGAGCATAAGTGTGTTTTGGATTCTTGCAGGCATCTTCAGCAAGAGGGTTTTGAGGTTACGTATTTGCCTGTTGGGAATGATGGCATTGTTGATTTGGAGAAGCTGAAGGGATCGATTCGGCCGGATACTGGGCTTGTTTCGGTGATGGCGGTGAATAATGAGATTGGTGTGATTCAGCCAATGGAGGAGATTGGGGAAATTTGTAAGGAGTTGAATGTTCCATTTCATACGGATGCTGCGCAAGCGTTAGGGAAGATTCCGATTGATGTGGATAAGTGGAATGTGAGTTTGATGTCTTTGAGTGGGCATAAGATTTATGGGCCGAAAGGGGTTGGTGCTTTGTATATGCGTAGGCGGCCAAGGATAAGGGTGGAGCCCCAAATGAATGGGGGTGGACAAGAGAGAGGGATAAGGAGTGGGACGGTGCCTACTCCTTTAGTCGTGGGAATGGGGGCAGCCTGTGAATTGGCGAAAAAGGAAATGGAGTATGATGATAAGAGGATTAGGGCGTTGCACGAGAGGATGTTGAATGGTGTTAGGGCTAAGCTTGATGGTGTTGTGGTGAATGGGAGTGTTGAGAGGAGGTATGCTGGGAATTTGAATCTCTCGTTTGCTTACGTTGAAGGAGAGAGTTTGTTGATGGGGTTGAAGGATGTGGCTGTGTCAAGTGGAAGTGCTTGTACGAGTGCTAGTTTGGAGCCTTCATATGTGCTGAGGGCATTAGGGGTGGATGAGGACATGGCACATACCTCCATTAGGTTTGGAATTGGGAGGTTTACCACGGAGGAGGAGATTGATAGGGCAATTGAGCTCACGGTGCAGCAAGTTGAGAAGTTGAGGGAAATGAGCCCGCTTTATGAGATGGTAAAGGAAGGGATTGATATTAAGCAGATTCAATGGGCACAACACTGATTGGATTAGACTAATGCTATGAATATCACTGTGGGGTAAGCAAGGAGCTTGCGATGTGGATCTTCTGCCATTAAGAATAGCTTTTTGGGTCAAGTGTATGCAGAAGGGATGGGTATCAGCATCCAGGTTCTTACTCTATGTTTTCATTGTACATGCCTTTGAGAACTTTCATAATTTATCAATGATAGAATTTTGGAACTAGTTATCTTAAATTATACTGTCTGTTTATTTTGTCTAGACACTCTTTTTGACACCAAGAGCAATAAAGTGTGCTTCTAGGTTGATGTACTAGTTATTTTCTAATGGATGGATGGATTTGTACCATGATGATTTTGATAATGTTCCAATTTGTGTTTTGTGTGATAATGGTTGGTTTATACTTTCCATTTGTTGGTTTTGGAGTTGAATGTCTGTTAATAATTCTCAAATCAAAGCACTGGATCTGATTTCAAAATGTAAATGAACTCATACATTGGATAAACGCCCAATTTACCAATTTTTATGAAGTTTCCCTGTCTAGATTACATCTTATTTTGTCATTGGCATTATAGGTTTTTTGATCCGAGACATGGTTCACACTTCCGTACGATCTATGATGACGGAGGATAGCCCAGCCCTTTTGTTATTGGATTGAAAGATTGGGCTCACCCAAGCCCAAGTTATTAGATTTTATTTATTTTTATTATTAAACTTCAATTTTTATTATTTTGTTAGACTTTTATTAGTTAGTGGGTTTTAAGCCCAAATTTGATTATGATTAGGGTTTTATTATTTATATGTAATTTTCTTGACATTACAAAAAGTTTTTTTTGAATTGAATAAAATTCACAGAGTTGCATATTTTTTCCAACTCAATTCTTCTCTTTTCTAGCCTTTTCTTCTCTTTCTTTAGCTCCTCTTCTTAGCTTCTTTTCTTTCTTATTAGCCTTCAAATCTTCTTTTGTTCCTTGTCACTTTTGATATTGAATGATTTCATTGTATTTCTTTTCTACATATAGACAAGTCTTGGAAGCAACTGATATAATAATTTATAAGGCAGTTATTTTATTCCATGCTGGAGGGCACATGCTGCAAAATACGTGGAGAGTGTAGACCCATACAGACCTGTATTCATTCAAGTTTGAAAGCAAAAGCATATGCTTGGGAGTCTCAAGCGAAAGAAATCTAATAGCAATTTGAATCTATTAAAGTTCTGAGAGGCAGTAGATCAGAAAACATAGCATTTCCTCTCCAGTAAACCTAGAAATGTGTTAGGGCCAACTTTTGACTAGCTTCTTAATACAGCAGATATACCTAGGATTGTCGAAGTTGGTCATTATTATGATGCTAATGGTGAGCCCAACTTCTTAATCATGCTATTTTTAGCTGCGCATGCTCAACTCATTTTTCCCTCTTCTTTTTATTCTCATTTTACACCTCAATCAAGGATTTTACAAGCTCAACTATGCTATTAGCATGGATTATCTTCTGAATTTCGAGTAGTAAGAGAAGAAGATGTCTAAAGTCATATAGTTCCTCAATTGATTGAGTTTGTGGTCCACTTGCTAGAGTGGGTTGGGTTAGGGTGACACTAGATGAAGTGGGTTGGTTTAGGACTGTAGCGATCCTGGATGAAAGCTCAAACGATAAAAATAACCGAGGTGGCTCGAGCTTGCATCAGCGTTTGTGCCGAAAGGTGTTTGTGTGGAACACCAATCCAAAATGCAATTGATGACTTGTACAGCTACTTGGATTCTCACATGATCCCTGTGCTCTATAAAAATCATTTTCAATGCCATACAAGCTCTTAATCCAAAAGGTGACTCCATGGTTACAAGAAGCTGTAAGCAGTTCTGGGAGCTATCATGATGTGCCATACAAAGAGTTGATTGCTTTCTCTCTCTGGGTCAGTCTTCATATGGGGTATGGGGTTATTTACAAACCACCACCCCCCCCCCAAAAAAAAAAAAAAAAAAAAAAAAAAACTTTTGAGCTGTCGGCACCTAAAGTGGAAAAATTTTGTACAACCACTCAAACAAAAACTCCAATGTCGTAACCTGGCAAACAATTAGAGGAATTAAAACAAAGACAACAATGGTGCGTCTTTGTACTAATTAGCTAGCCCAAAAACATTGTTGACATTGGTTTAATTAATTAATTTTAATCAATATTTCATTGATTCAAGTATGCTTTAGAATATGGTGTGTAAATATTAGATTAAGGTTGATCCTACTAGGAGCAGAAACAAAACCAGGTACCTGTCTTCTCATTTTGTGCATAGACAAACACTGCACAATCATCTTCCTACAAAAAATCAAACCACTTCCATTTCGTGATTTAGTTGTTGTATTCAATTGATGCTATAATTCAAGTGCTTTTACCAAACATTGCAAAATAATATCGTTTTACACTTGATCCAATATTAGATACTCCTGAAATAACATTTCATTAATCCTCTTGGTAGAACAACCACATAGCATGCTTTTCCATCTTCATGTGTTATATTTGTATTCCTACCCTTAATTGTGAGCTCTTATCTTTATAAAACCACTATCACTTTCAAAATTAACTTCCCCTTTAACCTGGAGCAGCCATTTTGCCATCTCATATTAACAACTACATCATTACAAAAGGTCCTACTCTGAGATGCTTTTATCACAAGCATTGCTTTCTTCTTTATGCATTGATTCCATTTGAAGCTTCCATGCTTTCCCGAGTCCTGCTCTTCTTACTCTCTTCATTTTTCCTCATCTTCTTTTTCTTCTTGGAGTGACTCTCTTCAGCAGATTGGTCAACATTAAAAGTCCTGTATATGTTATTTTCAGTCATTAGTATTGCAAATCTGAAGTAGACAGAAAAGAATGCTGCACGCAACAAAAGAATTACATCAATTCCCAAGATCCTCAATGAAAAGAACGGATAGTAAATTGCAAATTTCCATAAATATCTGTTCAAGTATTTTTTTTCCTTTGTGTTCATTGGGAGGCTAGAGAATAGCTCTCCCGGTCTCAAAATCTCTCCTGTCCTGGATGTAAATAAGATTGGATGCAGCCAAGTGACTTCACCATCTAAACTAGCTAGCAACAGAGAATTTCTTCACAAGTAAAAAAAAATGCTCTTCATGATTCCAGAAATTGATGCACGGTCTTTGCCAAAAAAGAATTGTAGCTATATGCCATGAGTTTCGGGGGAAAAAAAGAGAAAAAAAACAAGATTACTTGTCCTGTGTCAAAAAAAGGCAACTCACCCATATTACAGATAAGCCCCTTGGTACCACCTCAAAGCAAGCTTTTGAAGGGAGTTTAAAATGATCAGGTATTGTGCATATATGTCGTGCGTGTGAGTCTACTTATCTTTGACTTGAAAGAACCATAGTACAGATAAGCCACTTGGTACCACCTCAAAGCAAGCTTTTGAAAGTATTTTAAAATGATCAGGTATTGTGCATATATGTCATGTGCGTGAGTCTACTTATCTTTGACTTGAAAGAAAAGAAAAAAAAATAATGCATCGTAACACCCTACGAATTAGTACAAAAATTATTGTTTCCGATTCACTATGTCCTGGGTTTATTCCCCTTGCCTATTAACCTGAACATAAATTTCTAACCTAAATAACAGGCTAGCATCCACTGAAAGGATCTCAAAAGCAATGGATAAAACAGGAATCAGAAGGTTCCACATAGAGATATTCAGTACTCACACAAAGCTCTGTTGCTTCTGATTTTGTTCCTCTTGCATAAACACAACAGGGTCTAAACTGGTAGGCTTGTCCTCATCTTGCTTGCCTTCTTCCTCTTTAATGGCGTTATTGTGGCTGCCACTGCAAGTCCCAGGAATTTTCTTATCTGCCTGTTCTTTCCTTTTCCTCTTTGGCTTTGCACCAATTTCATGCTCATCTTGCACAGACAGTTCATGGTCATGGCAGTCAGTCTTGAAATCATCTTCCTTGCCTTCATGCTCTTTAATGGCATCAAGAACTTTCTTATTTGCATGTTTCCTTTTCTTCTTTGGCTTCGTAACACTTTCAAGGTCCAACTGTGTGGGAGGAAGATTGGAATTCCATGCCAAGACAGCCCTACTACAAGAGTATACCAGGTAAAATCAATAAAGCAACGAGATAAACAGGTCTTTTCCTAATTAAGTTGTAATGAACTAGTATGAGCTGAAGAAGATGGATATGCATGTATTGTTGTGCAGATAACATAGAGTAAGAGGCTAAAACCAATAGTACTGACTCATCATCTGCTTGCTTCTGATTTTCCTTCTTCACCAATAGCATATCCTGCCCTGTTTTTCCAGCTTTAGCTTCATCTTGGACTTTATCTTCTCTAACAACATGGAAATCAAAATGACTGTCAGCTTCAATATGTTTTCTTTTCCTTTCCTAAAGGTTTGCACAGAACTCAAGCACAAAGAGGGATAGATAAATATACATCTTATAAAAATACAAAATTTATTGAAACATTTGATTTAACAAACTACCCTCAGTATCTATTTGTTATTTTACCCTGAGAAAAAGATCAAATAGGCCATCAACTTCTCAGATTCTTTAGCTATGTTTTATTATGTTTGGATATAACTTTGAGAAAAATAAAGAAATGAAGTAGACAACTAAGCAATTCCCTATATCACAAACATTCAATTTAATACTATATCAAGTTTTCAATGATAACTTGAATGATGCACATGCCACAAAAACTAGTATTTGATTTGTGGGGGGAGAGGAGGGCGTGTAATATGCATGTTGGTGTGACATGTAATGCAGAATTGCACTAACTCATCATTTGTGTCCTTTTGATTTCCTTTATCAGTCACCAGCATATCCTGCAGAGTGTTTTTAACTTCATCATTTGTTTCCTTGTGACTTTCTTTATCGGTCACCAGCATATCCTGCAAAGTGTTTTTAGCTTCAGCCTCATCTGACTGAGCTTTATGCTTGTAACTCAAATGATTGTCAGCATCAAGACTTTCCTTCTCCTTTGCATATTTTTTCCTTCTCCTCTTCAGCTTTTCAACATTTCTACAGACCACATGAGGATTTCAGTGAGAATTGAGCAAGATCACCTCCCAGGTGAAAATATCAGAGAAGAATAAAAACAAGAATCAAGAAATTTATTTACTCACAAATCCAATCTTAGTGCAAATACCACACACCAAAAGAAGAAAGAAAAAGAGAACGGAGAAACACAAACAGGGAGGTTATGCAGACCTCTGAGGCCACCCAAAAAAATGGATGTCATAATTTATAACAGTAGCCATCCAAAATGATTCTTAGATGCTTAAAGGTACGTTAGATGAATTACAAACAAAGGGGTGTGTTGATGCTTTCCATATGTGATAATACATTAAAGCCCGTACAGGCTTTCTAATTTAAGCAAAATATGCATTGCTTTATGATTTGAGAGAATCCTCTTGTAGATAATGGGCAGATCCTTTTAAAGTTAGCTAGTTTGACCAAAAAATTATACCTCACGAGGAAAAAACATTTTAGATTAGATGGTTTCAAGGCATGAATTCTTTTGGTTTTCAAAATGATTAACCAACCTGGGGTATACCTGCAGTGTTTGATCTTGAAATCTGGTTCACAATTTATTAGGAGAACGGAATACATTTCTTTGTCCTCTAAGCCCCATGGCCATTGAGGATACCAAATTCAAACATATACCTACATGTATTCATATCATGAACCTGTGATAAGATTCTGGAGACAGTTATGAAACTTACTTGTCATTTGTAGTCTTCTGGTCTTCTTTAGTCACAGGCAAATCTAGGTCCAATTTGTCAGCCTCTACCTCACTTTGGATGGATTTCTGCTGACCAAGAGCCCTGCAAAAGAAAAAGTCATCTTCAAGTGGTACCTCCTCCCTGTAATGTTTTTCCCCCTTCTTCTTAGGTTTTGCACCATTCTGAGAACCCATATCAGATGAAGGTAGGAAAGAATGGTGATCATCTATCTGCCTGTTTGAGTACATAAACCAAGCATAACATATGGATTAATAGGAAGACTTACAAGCAAGTTAACAACTAAGTAAATTTTATACATAAAACGAAAAACCCTACAACTAGGGATTCCACAGCACCCTTACCTTTTGGACACACCTAAAATAGCACCTGCATTCCCCTTTGATACAGTTACCCAATTGCCATTATCTTTCACCTTCTTCTCGCTTGTTTCACCTTTTTCCTTCTCACATTTTTCACCTGCTTCTGATCCCATGCTTTTTACAGCAGATTCTCTCTCGTGGAGGAAGGAAATAGGCATCTTATCTTCATCATCAGATTCAATGAATTGGAATTTCTTCCTAAGGCGTTTGTGGCTGCCCTTACCATTCTTACGTTTCTTCTTATCAAATATCTCTTCAACTAATGGTAAAACCAGCATATTTAAAACAGCAAAACATCAGAATAAAATTGATTAAACATCATCCTCATTGGAAAATAGAGTGCATGCCACTATCAAAAGTAAGTTGATAACATTGACAAGATAAGCGCTACACCCCTGGATTCTAATATACAGGGAAAGCAGAATGTCTGGAAGAACACGAGAAACTTTTAAATTAACAACACGTGATAATAAACTCATTTGATTGAGTAATCTCTGCAATCAAATTCTAGGGAAGATCATAAATTGAATCGATACAATACAGTAAATTACACTACATGAACACAAACCACCCCACTTGCCATTCCTCGAACTTTAGCATGAACAACGCTCATGATAGGCAAACTTATAAGGATAGGTCCAAAACATGCAGCCCCAAAAACAAGGAACCAGATCAAACACAAATTCATAAAAAAATCCCCAGAGACAGAAATCAACAAGATTTTAACCCAAAATCAGGACATAGGTATCTGACACAGTTTTATTATAACAATTTGAAAGATAGACATCTCTTTTTAGGTGCATGTAAAATGACACAAATGTTATAATAAATATGCTTAGGAGTTTAATTTATGGCCTTAAGGGTGCTATTGTGAAACTGGTATAAGTAAGCTTAAGTCTAAATTACAGACATGCCTTTTCCTTTTAGCGATCTATTTCAGAAAACTGGAGTTTTCTGTAAACCCTAAGTTAGGTGGTTTTTTCCCCTCAAGCCTGGTAATCTATTGCTGGTTTTACCCTGAAACTACATCACAGAAAATACTGAACAATAAGCATAACAGCCAAGAAACTTGCTAGCACATGTGCACATGCATGCATCATTGAAGACAGCTGAAAGAATCATTTAAATCATACGTAGATAGCATGTCTGAAGTTTAAGAGTATTTATAAGATAGTACACTTCATTTACTCCATGAAATATAGTGGTTTATTCTTTACTGAAACAAATGACGTGAACACTCATAGCAGCCCAATGCAACTCAATTCAAAGCAAAACCAAATAGTCCATGACTTTATATAGCATGCCAAAAGTACTCAGCATACAACCGCATGGAGCATTCACATGCATAACATGCATAAACAAGAAAGGAAATGGACAATAGAAGGCTGGGAAGCCACTGGATTGACCTTAACTCGGAATTCATGTTTGTCAGAATTCCATGTTTTTTCTTTAGAAAATCTTTTGTTTTAATTTGACGCTTTGCAGTATTGTGCATCATCATCATTTTTTTAAAGGTTACCTTCGCTGCTATAAACAGTGGATGGTGACATGATCTCTGGATCTTCATCATCATTAATGAAACTACCCTCGTATTCATCTTCATCGCTGCCATTTGCAGACCTTTCTGTCTCTGTATCTGCAATATCTTCTCCATAAGATTCTCTAAAAATTATAAAATGAGGGAGAAACAAATAATATGTTGATGGAAAATATTCAACAAAATAACAAAAAAAGGAAGCTACTTTTACACGGAAGGGATAGATGTTACTCTCACTTTTTTTTCCTTTTGAATTTTTCCAGTAATTACAGCAAGTTTAAGAAACAAAATTAGTTAAAACATCCAAAAAAAAAAAAAAAAACTGTTCAATTAAATTCAAGTCTATGTAATATATAGCAGCAGGCCAACCAAAGGATACGTCTCATCGTCTGGATGAAAATGTTGACCGCAGCGGCCACCAAGATAATAACCAGTAAGATGAACACTCCGAGGACCAATAACTGAGAAAACAACTTCAACTGTCTCCTCGAATTCCAGATGCAATTGGGATATCTCAGTCTTTTCAGGAAACAAAGAACAAAGATATACGGGACTGGAATTTCCTACATTACACTGAACCACACTGTTCTTCATTGAACTACCAGTCCCTAAAGTTGCCTAAGAAACCATAAACAACACAAGAAACTATCAAACATAGGAAACAAAATCCACTCTCTTCTGTAAAACATCAAAATTTAACAACTTCAAATTTAAGCTATATAGAAAAAATCCAGTTCAGAAAACATGAAAAAGAAAAGAAAAGAGAGCATCTTTTATAAGTACCTGTGAAATGTGGAGCCTTCTTCCATTATTCGGTGCATGAATGAATGGCTTTCCGGGTTTCACTTCAACTCCTGCCAAAATCCCCAAAAAATAAATCTAACATTCAGAAACCAATTGATCTTTCTCTTTTTTTTCCTTTTAAATTAGAATCCAAAAAAAAATAAAGATGAAAATACTAAAAACCACCCCCGAAAATAGGTGGACGTACTCCATTCAAAAGGAAAAACTAACCCCAGAAAGCCATAGTAAAACGAAATGCAGAGATTTTTTTCTTATGAAGCTTCGATGTATTAAAAATAGAAACAAAGCCTGGCCTAGATGAAGTTACAAAGAGAGAGAAGAAGAAGAAGAAAGTTGTGCTACTGGTTTCTTAAACCCTGCCTGCGACTGCTGGGAGAGGGGGGAGAGAGAGAGAGGCATTGAGACTTATATGTTGGTGCTAAACTACACTCAGAACCCTCTAGTATATTCTTCCTAACAATTTCATCCCTCAGTTTTCAGATATTACAATTTATATCCTTTTATATGCTTTTGTTGCAAATTTTTAAGGGTCATTGTTAGAGTAGCATGGAGGGATGAAATTGTTAATAGAGTAACGTTGTTGAACAGCACATATAATGTCAAAGGTTTTGAATTATTTTTTTTTTAAGAAAAATATGAGACATGCAAATTGAAAAAAAGTAGCTTAAATTTAGGAAGAGTTGTTCTCAATATTTACATTTTATTTATACAAAGGAAGCAACTTTCTTGGATATATATATATATATACACACCAGTTTTTGTTCTCGCATTTGGCTATAGAACTGAATTATTTTTTGAATAAAAAATAATATTTAGATGCTGAAAATAAATAAGAAAAAATATAAAAACATGTTCTTGATATATATGTAAAAAAGCTAATTGAGGCTAAGTTAAAACGAGATATTCTATCAAACCCGTGATTTAGATTATGTGACTGGAATAATCCGATTAAAAAAAAAAATTTAAAAATTTTAAAAAATATATGTTAACTTTTTTAAGCCTGTGACCCGAGACATTAAACTTGAAGCATCCCATCTAGAAAAATTACGAAGTTCAATTCTTAAAAATTAAGTATTAAATGATGAATTTAGAAAAAAAAATTATAATCATACAAAAGAATTTAAAAAAAAAACAATTTAAAAAAATAATAATTAAAATCATTATCACAACTATTATTAATAATTAATATTATTATTATTATTATTATTATTATCGTTATTATTATGACCATTATCATTATTTGTACCATCACTGTTGTTGTTGTTGTTGTTGTTGTTGTTGTTGTTATCAACATAATTATTGCTAACATTGTCATTATTAGTAATAATATCAACATTCTCATTAATATTATTACTATTTTAACATTATCGTCATAATCATTATCAGTATTATTATTATTATTATTAATGTTATTATTGTCATTATCATTATCATCGTAACTATTATTAGTATTTTTACATCACTATTCTTCTTCTTCTTCTCTCCCATATTATTATTTTTATTTGTAGTAGTATTAGTAGTAGTAGTAGTAGCGGTAGTATTATCACCACCACAACCACTATAACAATTACTACTATTATTATCATCATTAATTTTACTATTGTTATTGTTGTTATTATTATTATCACTGCTATCATTAATAATATTATTATCATCATCATTATTACTAATTTAATTATTGTTGTTGTTGCCATCAATAATATTATTATTTTCATTTTATTTTTTATAATCATCGTCGTCATCATTATCACCACTACACTTATTAGTATTTTTATTAGCATCATCATTATTATTAATATTACCATGATCATTATTGCAATTATTATTGTTACTACTATTATTGTTGTTATTATTATTATTGAAAAAAAAAATAAAAATCATGAACTTGATTTGAAGGATATAATTCAAAACTACGAAAACTTAGACAAAATGACCAAGAAAAACAATAAGAAATCAAGAGAAAAAAGACCAAATTGAAATCATTATTATCATTGAAAAAACAAAAATCATAAACTTGTCTTGAAAGATAACATTGAAAAACATAAAAACTTCGACAAAAAGGAAAAAGAAAAAAAATAAAAAATGAAAAGTAAAAGGAACGAATCAAAATACCTTATATATGTGAATTAAAAAACAAGGGTTAAATTGAAAAGAAATAAAACTTAAACAAAAGAGAAATGACTAAAAAACAATAATCAAAACTAAAATGTTTGAACTTGAAAAAAAAATAGCAATGAGGACTATAGTGTATTTACCGAAGTAGGAGAGAGAAATGAAGGAAGAAAAAAAAAATGATCACCGGTGATATTATATCAGCCACACTTGGAGTACATGGCATAAGAGATTTTTTTTTTATAATTAGAAACCACTAATGTATGACAGTTCCAACATGCTGGCGCTTGCTCTGCACGCGCCAACAACTTTTCAATTAAGAAATAATTATTTTTAAGGAAAATTACATTACTGTCCTCAACCAAAAGAACAACAAAATCTAGGATAAAAGGACTCAAATACCCTTGGCTACAATGAACTAAATGTATTGCATCGAAAGGTACATGTGTAATTCAACTGTGTATAAAAAATAAAAATACCTAAATACCCATCCCTTTTAGCCTTAGGTGGTTCGATCTTTGCATGCAAATAAGACTTTGACTAGACAGTTCCCTCTCTCTTCAAATTCAGCCTTCATGTTGAGGAGATGAAGTCAAATTGATCTGAATACATAAACTGCCCTGAGGACACTAATTTCTTTTTTGCTTTTAGAGGTATTATATTTTTAATAAAATATTGAATTGACATAGATACTCCGAACAAACCGGCAATGATTAATGCACTTCATGAAAGTACTAAAATAATCCTAGTACAAAGATATGCAATTTTTACAAAAATAATAAAATAGTCATTATACTGTAACCGCAGTGTATAGTAAAATTCGAGAGGGGTTATATTAAATCAATTTAGTTGTTTGATAATGCGAGGGCAATGAATTAATGAAAAAAAATATACATAACCATAAGAAGAAACAGAATCCATGTACATATTATTGATCGTCAATATTTTTGAAAACTCATTATTAGAAGATTTATTGATCATAATAAAATATATAATAAAAGCTTGAACGAGATTATGGTAAATTTGGTGTATAAACTTTTTGATTTTTTTGTTTGAGCATACTTGCTTTTATTTTTTCCATTTAAGTGTATAAATGTTCAATTTTTTTTCTAATCAAGTATTTCTTCTAAATCCTATCAAATTCAAATTAACATGCTGACATGTTTAATAAGTGTGCGCAGACATTTCATTTTATTTTTAATTTGATATGTATATATTTATTACAATAGCTACAGATTAAAGGGAAAAAAGCATAAATATAATATAATGTAAATATTATAAAGATAAATATGATTAAAAAATAATATTAAATATAAAACCCTGTAAAACAATTTCTATCCAAATCAATGAAACTTTTGTGAATCTATAAAACTAAACATAAACTTTTATATCAAAATAAATTGGTGTTAAATTTTGGGTTTTTTATGATATGAAAATGGGCTAGTAGGGTTTTGAGAATGTTCTGTGTTTTAAAAAATTTTGATTTTTTTTAAATAAAGTTTTTTTTATGTTTTAAGATTGATTTTTTTTTTTGTATTTTCAAATTGTTTTAATGTACTAATATTAAAAATAATTTTTAAAAAATAAAAAAACTTTATTTTAATATATTTTTAAATAAAAAGCATTTTAAACCACCATTATTATTATAATCTCAAACAAGTCGTTTATAAATACAAAAGTATTTTAATAAGTTTTTCTGTATAGAAATTTTTTTATCAGGGTATTTTGATGATTATCCCTTTAAACTAGATATTTTTCAAGGGAAAAAACCCCGTTAAATAACTTGTTTAAAAGCCAATTTGTATCATTTACATAAAAAGAAAAAAACAACCATCCTCAACATCCCTAAAATCACAACAGATCTTTAGCTGAAAATGTCAGCTAACTTCTACGAAATCTAAAAGCTAACGACAACAATTTCAATCAACATAGCAATAAAACTTTGGAGACAGAAATACACCGTTAATACCATGTTAAAAAAAAAATGATACAAGTTTTCTTTCTTTCTTTCTTCCCGCCATTCTCTTCATCTCCATAGGTATGACCACCTTGGACAAGCACCTCGAAGCTCTATTTCTTGTTCGTTTCCGATTGTCCCTGTAAGGAATCCAAACTACATAGTCTCAATCACGCTTCTCAATCTTTACACAGCGACGAGAATTGTCATTTCCACAATTCTTGTGATCTTGCCCTGCATTTATATTCGAGAAGCAATCTTGTGATGAAGCTAGAGTGAAATCTGCATTTATATTGCAGAGGAATCTTCACTCTAGAAAGTATCCAAGTCAATTTCTTTTATAGGATACTAGTTATTTGTAAAATGTGACACCCCCTTTAACTTCTGGTCCTAGCATAGATAGTTCTTAAATAAATAATTCAAGGCCAATAGTCCCTGAAATAAAAGTGGGAATCTTGATCGTATCCTTTCATAACTAAACATAGGTTTCTGTCCAATTATTGTCACTCAAAACATATCAGAAGCTTGTGTGTGTAGTGATATTCCTCTAATTCTTGTGGTGGACACATGACAAACATTTATTGGAAGCTTGTGTGTGTAGTGATATTCCTCTAATTCTTGTGGTGGACACATGACAAACATTTATTGGAACAATGTTGGTCATATTTAACCATCGACAAAAGATTTGAAAATCCTTTTTTTTTTGCCAAAATAAATGTACTTAACATTTTAATTAAACAAATTTATCAAAAGGAAACAGGTCGTCAGTCCCCCAAAAGAGAAGAATAATACGGTCAAGTCATATAATCGTCTCACACTGCAGGGAGCTACACAAAAGGTCTCTTCTCAGTTCTCCCAGCAGCTCCAGTACAGAACAGAAGCAGAAAAGTAGCCTCACAATTTGCAGCTCGAGGCTTCATCTTGGAAGCTATAAATCTGTCACAATGTAGAAAGACTATGCTAGAGGTGTTGATAAAACTGGACTGTACCTCACTAGTCCTCTGACTTAGTGTCCCCTTCTGGTCGCGTCTGAAATGTTGTCTTTTCCAAGTATTCTTCTTCAATGGTTTCTTTTAGAATGAACAGCCTTTGTATAATTACGGGCTGAGACATCTGCTTGGCTTCCTTAATGTCAGTGTCCTCCTTATTGAGATGGTATGCATCGAGCATTATCTTAATCCATTTGTGCAGCTCCTTGGGAGTCCTACACAGCAACAAAGAGGTGTTAAAGGATGTTATACATTAAACCAATACCTGAATCTCTTGAATCACAAGAGAATATGAAGCTCTTACGTGTATAAAGCATAAGGATCCTTGGCTTCATGGTCATCACCTGGAGAGAATGCTATTGCCAATGCTGAGAACCGCTCTTCAGGATCTGCGATGTTCAGCAAGTGCTTGAGGAGCTTTATTTCTTTTGGGGCAATGCTCCTAAGACTGCTCTTCATGGCTTTGTATAAACTATACATTATATCTTTAACCTGAAATCAGAGTCTAAGGCATTAAGCCGACAGTGGCTAGTGTAGCACAGGAAACTCATGAATGTAATGGAAAGAATGCTGTAAAGATTCAAGAGAAGTCATGGAAATGCAGCACTCTTATTCTGTGTCATTTAATGCTTCAATAGTTCTAGACTACACATAATAATCCATGATAGTTAGCATGCATGCATAACACTCAGTGGAGGCCACAAAAGGAGGAAATATTGTTTGAAGATACTGAAATTGCAAACAGGATTAACCCTGTAGGGTTGGCTATTGGTTAGGGCTTGCTTGGGTTGTGTGGATTAGGCACACGTCTTAGGTTTGCTTCCCACCACTGCCAGGTGCAAACAATTCCTTTTTTATATCATGTCAGTGGACTTTGGTCCATGATTTACCAGGTACATGTGAATAGACCAGTTTGCAGGTATCCAGAGTATTAGTCAAGCCAAATTGCCCAGATACCTTCATCATCAAATAAAAAATACAAACATGATTTAATTAGTTCAGTTTCTTATCCATCTTCTTCTGGAAATATGCAATTCTAAGTAGTTACGCAAAAGATCCTCAATACAAGGTTCACACAGATTTTACCCCATTTTTCACACTAGTGGATTCTTTTGCTGCCGCCCAAGCACTATTTATTAATAGGATCAAGGAAGAGTCAAGTTCCTTTGCCTTGGCCAGGCTTTTGATCTTTTCACATGCTGCATCCACTGAAGAAGAGTTAAGGATATCATCAAATTTGGCTTGAGCAGCATCTAATGTCTCCAAACTCTCCAATGTATTATCAAAAGCACTGACAGCAGACATGCATTTAGCCACTAGCCTAGCTACTCCTGTTCAAACCACCAGACAATCACGTTAGATGGTTGACTTCAAGCAAGAAACACGAGCTCATTATTCTTCCGCTAAACTAATCATAAGCCCTCTAACGAATTTTGGTAGGCATTTACTCATGATTTTCACTCTGGTTCACATATTATAAGCCCATTATTATGCTTGTCAAGGTGCTATAACCTTTACCTTTTGTACAAAATGTTCTATCATTCTATGTACTCTTTACTTTGGAACAACTCCAGGATATGTCATTTCATTAATTAATCCATTCTCTCAATTCATGAAAATAAAAATAAAAATTATATTAGAAAACATAAAACAAAAAATAAAAGCATGATGCAATCACTTTATTTTTTAATCATTCTCACAGCAACAGGACAAGTAAGGTGGTCAGATTTGGAATTATTCTGAATGACTTGAGTATAATAGAGTGATATAGATTGGAAAGGAAAAGAAATGACAAGGCGGATATAGTTCAGATTATTTTGGCTACTATTCTAACTCGTTGCATTAATTTGAGATTACATTCAAAACAAATTCAAGCTAGGCCTCATTCTCTGGTAAATAACTACGGTCTCTATTTACTCTAAAAACATGTAGGCTAACAATAGCATCCTCAAAATGACCAACATTTCAGTATTTATGTGCATATATAAGAGTTCTGTTAGCATATGATCAAACTATCATAGCAAAAAGGGATTCTCACGAACCATGCAATTTAGTGTAAAAAAATGCGCACAATCCATCAAAATAATACACATCCCAAGTGCTCTCGTAATTACCATCACGGTCCTCCAAGCTGTCACAAGTTTCTGAAAGAAGAGCAAGGTAACGAAAGAAGTCCCCAGTAAAATCCTTGCGCCGTTTTGCAACAATTGCATTGAGGTCAGTTGGGTTATCTTGAATCTCCTTGAGAAGTTTATCATGTTTTTCCATATCTTCATCAATCTGCAATGTTTATTCCTTAGTACACCACAATCCAAAGAGTCTCTAAACCCAAAGGAGTATATAATATATACATTTATCCAACTCTTAACCTTTTATAGAAACAGAAGCAAAACCAGATTTCCCAATTGCATATTTCTCTTTTTAAGACACAAAAACATAAAAATCTTCTTTTCCCCCTAAAATTCAGAATATTTTATTATCAAAACACACCAAGTAGGAAACAACAATCCTGGGAAACAAATCAAGAACAACATAAATAATAACACATCAATTTCCTTTGTTTTACTAAATTTTTCCAAGTAACAGAAAGAAGAGGTGAAAAATGATAGATGCATCATTATTTTACCTTGTTAACTTTAGAGGCAAGTGAAATTAACCTTTGCTTCATAGTTGGATCAGTCTCTCTATCTGCTCTTGTTTTGCACCTAGTGTAGAAACTTTCCTTGTACTTATTCCACTCTTCCCTAAACACCAAATACTTTCTCCATTCCTTAACTCTAGGCTTCTCATTCAAAAACACATCAATTACCTTATCACAAAATTGGGTCATACTGTACCCTTCTGCAACTTCCACTTCCACTTCCACTTCCACTTCCACAGGCACTTCAGCATTTGCTATGCTACTATTTGCTTTAAAACCTGACACAAAAGATAAATAAGAAATATTAAAAATCTAAAGCCAAGTTAAGATTTTGAATGGGAATTTCTTCTCGAATTGACAACTAAAGACATGGGTACTTACTGGTTTTAAAGATTTGAGTGGCTGCTGTTTTATGTCTGTGGGGTGACACTGAAAGGGGGGTTTTGAGAGTTGTGGAGGGTAGTTTTTCATCATTTAAAGAGGAGAAGAAGATGTTGGTGGTTTTGAATAGAGCGGGTTTGGTTATGGAAGATGATAAGTTCAATTTCATGAAGCTGCAACAATTCTCCATGGCTGGCTTTGAGTTTGAGCAGGGTGGAGAGAAGCCACGACTTGGAATTTTTTTCTCCGTAAGTGGATAATATTAATTGATATTTTTTGTGATAAGGTGAAAATATTTAATTTGGCAAAAATATTCTCGTTTTTTTAAAACTAATTCCCACCTTTTTTTCTTCAAAAAATCATTCTTAGTTTCCTATATTTTAGGTTTTTTTTCTTTGTTGGAGCTATTTTTTTTTTTTATTTTTGCTATCAAAACCCATATGATTTTAGATATAAATTAATAAGAAATATAAAGTATTAAAATTAAAAAATAATAATTAAATTACATCAAAATTTATGGATTCTAATTAATATTTTTTAAATTATTATTTTCTGCTATTGTTGTAAAACCTTACTTTATTAATTATTTACATTATGAATTCATAAAAAAATAGTTCTTGCATTGTTTTTTACTCCACCGAACCGGAGAAATAGTGATGATATTAAAAAATAATCTATACAATTTTTATTTGTTTATGAATGTGTTTATGATTTATATTTATGTCACATATAATATAATTGAAAAGAACTATTAAAATAACAAGGGTTCGTAATAATAATATAATGTGTGAGTCAAGATTTGTCGGTAATAATTATTCTTAAGAGTTATATATTTATCCTAACTAATTTGAAAGATAATTCAACTGCCCATAATGTTTACTTTAAGTCCACTTAAAAATATTTATATGGTTTAAAAATTAAACTAATTAATTTTATTGTCAAGAATCAAAGCATGTTTACTTGATAAATATATATTCAATTTTTTTATTTAATAAATATAAGTTCGAAGTATAAAGGGGTGCTTTTAAAAAGGTATGAAAAAGAGGTTTAACCTTGGTGAACGTGTAATTTAGACCGAGCATAAATAAATTATTTATCAGTGTGAGAATTTCCCTTTCAATAAATAAAGGCTATTCGTCTTCTTTTCACTATAAATGGCTACTAGTTCAGATGGTGGAGACAAGAGGGAGTAAATAATGGAGGAGGAAGAGATTGTGATGGTAGATGACATTGATGCGAACCAATGGATACCTCCAACATGGTGTTTAGTTGCAAGGCTGGTTAGGGACCGTCCTTTTAATGCTCAAGCATTTACGTACGAACACAATCAAGAATGCATGTGTGGCGCCCGCCCTGGAGAAGCATATCAGTTGGAGAAGAATCTCTTTATCAAACCCAGCCTGCAACCTAAACACACCCTACTCAAACTACCGCATGCTAAAAAGTAAAAACCCTAAGAAAAAAAGAGTCTTGTTTACTCTTCTAAAACCTGTAAGCGTCAACAGAGAACTGAAGGAAAATAGACAGATGGTGAGGGAGTTTTAACATGGGGGTGGTATTGGTGGGGCGAGTTTTAATATGGAGAAGCGTAAGGGTGAGTTGGTAGAGATAGCAGTGATGGGGATGGAGCCTTTCCGATGGAGAAACTAATGAGAGATGATATAATTATAACTGAAGTTGATTCATTCTAGGGGAAGAGAGGCGAAGGCTGTGGCACAGCCCTGCCTAGAGCTATGGTTCCGAACTGCGAGGGCCTGGTAACCTTCAAGCTTCAAGCAGTTAACAGATTACACGAGTTTATCCAGCTTGAAGCTCCCAGTCTAGTTTTCCTGATGGAAACTGGACTTAAAAAAAAATCATGAATTTCAGAAGGTTAATGAACGTATGGGGTTCAAAAGTTGCTTAGTTGTAGATTGTGAGAGGGAAGGCAATAGGAGAAATGGTGGGTTGGCTTTACTATCTGTACACTACATTGATACTGAAGTCTACCGTGATTCATTATCAGAGCACAAGTGGAGGTTTGCAAGAGTGTCTGGCTGACCAGAGATCAGAAAAGGAGAGGACTTGGAAGTCATTACGAGATTTGAAGCCTTAGAATGATGGTGTTGTATTGGTGAATTTAATGAAGTTCTTTACTCCCATGCGAAGCAGGGTGGTTTGCCAAGAGATTTTGCACTCATGTAAACATTCAATCAAGCTTTGAATGATTGTAGTCTTCAAGATATTGGTTTCTTTGGGAACCAATATACATGGATAAATAATCAGATGTGTTGTGAATTTCCAATGGAGGAATTTGTTTCCAGGTGCCTCTCTTACACACCTTCCTCGTTTTGTTTCAGAACATTGTCTTATTCATTTGAACCTAAAAATTAATGGCTCTAATGAAAATGGCAGGAAAATGGGCGCTTCCTCGGATGAATCTGTCTTTGGATTCGCAGAATTTTTCCTTTGCTAATAGAATAGAAGCATGGGGGAATGAACTGCAATAGTAGAGTTGGAAATACATTTGGCCATATGGCCAGGGCTCTGAAGGAGTACAGGAAAGAACTTGATAGGCTACAGTATTTGCCTCCCTCGGATGAGACTTTTAAAGCAGTGACAGATCTGTAAGAAGAGATGGATGGATTACTTAAAAAGGAGGAAATTATGTGGGCACAACGGTCTGGGTCTTCATGGAAGAAGGAAGGAGACAAGAACACACCTTACTTTTATGGAAAGGCATCTTAACGGATTGTGGTGGGGTCTGAGGTTTGTGATTATGTTTTGAGTATTCTTAATAATGGAGGGGATCCTACTGCTATTAACTATGCTCATATTTGTTTGGTTCCAAAGGTTAATAACCAAGAATCACGCACTCAATTTCGACCAAGTAGCTTGAGTAACCTAGTTTTTAAACTGGTGCTAAGATGATAGCTAATAGATTGAAATTAATTTTGCCGAAGATAATTCATGAAACTCAAAGCGCTTTTGTTCCTAGTCGGTTGATTACTGATAATGCTTTGATAGATTTTGAGTCTTTTCACAGTATGAGAAGGAGGAGAGGCCGTCAAGGATTTATGAGTCTGAAACTGGACATGTGTAAAGCATATGACAAGGTTGAATGGTCTTTTCTGCGGGGTATTATATTGAAGATGGGATTCAATCACAATTGGGTCGATCTAGTAATGCGATGTGTGACCACGGCTTCATACTCTATTCTGATTAATGGAATTCCAGGGGAGAATCTTAATCCTGAGAGAGGACTGAAGAAGGGGGCCCCGCTTTCTACATACCTCTTCCTACTATGTGCAGAATATGAGGATCATGAGAGAAAGATCTGCTTGACGGCTTGGGACATAATATGCAGAAACAAGTTAGGAGGAGGTTTGGGTTTTAGAAAGTTGATGCTGTTTCAATAAAGCTCTTTTATCCAAACAGGGTTGGAGGCTGCATAAGTTTCCTGATTCTTTGTTGGCTAGAATTCTTAAAGCCTCTGTCAAATTTTTGGCATGTTGGTTAGGGCTATAATCCTAGTTATACATGGCGTAGTGTAGTGGAGAGCCGTGAGCTTTTGGAGCATGGAACCAGGTGGATGGTGGGGGGTAGAACGAGGATAAAAATCTGGAAAGACAAGTGGCTACTGCGACATCATGGTGTTCGAGTGTGGTCTCCAATAATGAATCCTGATGCAAATGCTACTGCACATCAGCTAAAGGATACTGATACTCGCTCATGGAATGTGGGACTCCTCAATTCCACTCTCTACCCCTTTGAAGTGGAACAGATCACAGACATTCCTATTAGTTGGAAGCTTCCTGAGGATAAGTTGATATGGCATTATTCTAGGGATGGAAAATGGTGTCAAGAGTGGATACCAGGCGTGTACTTCCAGTGACGAGATGGAGAACGCAGAAAAGGACCGGTGGAAGACCTTTTAGAAACTCAGTATTCCTCCGAAGGTTATAAATTTTGTGTGCCGTGCTTATAAAGAAGCCCTACCTGCAAGATCAAACCTTGCTAAACGAGTGCAGATTGATGATGTATCCTGTGTCAGATGTGGCTGCGAGGATAATATACATGTGCTCAAGGATTGTGGTTGGACAAGAAGCATTTTGTTTTTGTCCCCTGTATCTCCACGTTGTGATGACATGCAAGTTTCCTCCTTTTAGGTCATGGGTAATAGGTCCGCAGAAGTCAGTTGATAAGGATATAATAGAGCAATTCTGTGTTAATCGTATGGGCTTTGTGGAGGTCTAGAAATGAACTATTTTTCAACAATGTGGTAGGAGACTCCCATCTCCCCATCCCTAAATTTCCTTCTTGATTATCAGATGGAAAACTATAAACAGCCATCTAGTTCGATTATGGTGACTCATGGTATTCATATTCTCAAGACAGCTCCTACAGCAGGGAAAGTCAAAATCAACACAGATGCTGCTATCAAGAAGAAGGTGTGGGGTTTGGTGTAATTGTGCGAAATGAACAAGGGATGGCCATGCTATCTGTGAACTTTGAATCCTCTATGCATGTCATGTTAAAAGTGAAGCCAATATGACATTACTGTTAAGAAAATAATACATTATTTAACAGCTTAAGGTGTTGCCGGCTCAGCCTGTATGTTTTCCTAATTGCACCTCCAAACCCTAGTCTATTTGCTTTTCATGTTTTTAGCTCGGAATAATGCTGTGAAGGTAGTTGTATTGCATGTTGTTTGTATTTGTACGTGGTGTGGTACTTGCGGAAGCTCTGTGAGACATTTAGCTCGGAAAAATTGCATGTGCGAACGTCAAATGGGTAAAAATACAACAATGACATTGCCTGCTCTTCTTACACAGCCCGCATCCCAAGAACAGTCTTAAATGAATTTTTGTAAATCAGCTCACCTATATTTGTGTTTACAGTAAGTTTCATCTCCATGTCCTGAAGGTAGAAATTCTTAAAAATTCATGAATCTGCATAGTCAATTGAGGAGCTCCCTTTGAAGAAGAAAGTCTGCCAGGTTCTGCAGACGAGAGCTTTAAGTTGTGCCACGCACTAACTCGGAAGGCTTGGAATTATCTTACCCAGGAATGAACTATTGGGACTCATCAAACCTGTAAACACTCTTAAGAAAATCACCTCATCACAGACTCCTTTACAAAGGACCGCCCGCCAGAACTGTATGAACAATGATCAAAGCAAATGATCAATAGGCAGAAATATATAAATAGATGTGATCTGATTCTACTTTGATGATGGAAGAGGAGATGAATCTATTAGCTTAAATGACTGCTGACTCACGAGTATCGTAGGTTAATATTCATGAATCGACGGTTTTCTTTGCTTTGTGTTAGTGTTGCTGAGCCTTCAATGAGTTGATCTTGCTCCACATCTATTGGGTCGTAGAAGTATATCAAAGTCTGGAAAAGGAGAAAAAACAAAAAAACAAAAAATCAGCTCACCAGGACCCGTACAGATGCAACATGAAAGAAAACTTTTTGAAAAAAAAATCGACCTCTCATGATTTTTTCAACAATCCTCCTGAAATTGTGATCATATTTACCTCTTTTAAATTTTGTAACTTAATGAATATGAAAACACCACTTCAGTTAATAAAACTTCAATAACACTTAATTCCACTGAAGATAGCTACTTTAGTAATCACAAGGATAATATCATATTAGTGCACATTTCTTCTACTTTTTCACCAAGTATACATACAGGATACTGTTTTTGGACTGAACAAGGGTTATGTTCATTGATCACTGGAAAGTTCTTAACTGCCCAACATATGCCTCCCATGCAAATTCTCCATGTCAAAAGGAAAGATTCAGCAGATTCTATACCAATCAGTTTCTGTGTACATTTGCACATGAATTCAGCCATAAACAGTGATTCCAAAACAAATTTCTGGTAAACAACACCGACCAAGGTAACTGCTGGAATTAATTATTAAGGTCATAATAATCTACACAGGTCTTATTATGCTGGTGTAGCAGTTGGAAATGTTTGCTTCTGCTTATAGGGCCAACCAAACAAAAGCAGATAATGCACATTAATGACAAGGACATGAATACACAATACCTGTTGCCAATGTGTTGGAGGGTCCTCGGGTGCAGTGGATAGCACAAGTGCCTCATTTGGATTTGTCCTTTTCTTCCTCTGACTACCATCCATTGGAGAATTGTTTGATGGTGCAGTTGGTAGGACTGGTGCTCGAGGATTGATCGGAGAAGCTGCAGGCCCACCAAATTCAACGTCGAACCAAAACGCAAACCCATGAAATGGAGCTAGAATAACATTCAAACCACACTTTTAGTAATCAGCAAAACAGAAAAGAATGGAAACAGAATTTTCAGACTGGAAAACAAGATGATATATAGGAATTTGAGAAGGTATATGAATGTTTTTTATTCAGCATGCCAGATTTTGATAGCTTAAACTTTGAAGTGGTTGATTGATTAACACTAAACCAGAGCAGGAAAGTTCCGTGTTCAAAGAAAAGGATTTCAAAATTAATAAAAGAAAGGGAGCATACCTCTCATCATTGACCTGAATTTGTATGTCGTTGTGACAGATTCTAGTTCATCAATTGTAATCGTATAGCAATCCACATGCTTAACCTGTAACCGACACTAAATCTCAAATCTCTGAATGGAGTAGCTTTCACAAGAGTGTGCATGCATCCAAACAAGATATAAGAATGTTGCTCAATATACAATCAGAGCAGCTATAGCAAAAGAATCTCAAAATCCATTCACACAGACATCTCAGACCAATAGGGGCACACGAGGATTTGTATCAGATAACAAGGTCCATATATTAATATAAGCATTATTCATTGAATAAAATAAGGCATGTGGTGGACCAATAAACTTCATAACCAATGAAATAAAACAAATCCATTGAGATTGCTCGTCACATTATTCATATAGAGCAACAAAACCTATTTATCATGATATTTTAGTCTCTTTATCCTCCTTCCAAATACACAACATAGCAAATGTGTGAAAGTATGAATATAGGCCTCAAATTTTCTCAGAGGAGCACCTCATGAATTTTACAGCCCTTGCAAAGCATGTTCAACAGAAGGGCAGTGTTTATGCAAGCATGCTCTCTGTGGAAATAAAAATAAGTCCAAATGAAAAGAAATATCATTAGGACCATATGTTCATCAGTCATCACCTCTTAAAATTGCTTTCATCCAAGCATTAGATTTAAAGGGACATCAAATCTAAAACTTTCAACAAAATCTGAGCCACTGTAGGTTTTGCAGATTCTATCTCTCACATGAGCGAGCGTGCGGACATGCTCAGTCACTCACCCACTTCCGAACATGCTACCAAATGGACACATGTGTTCAATTGGAGTGCATCATGAAGAAGTAGGCAGCTTGAGCATTTACATGTCACAAATGCGGTTAACAAGCCACATATCGAGAGGAAGTTTTCTTCTTGTTCTTTTTTTTAATGATGTACAATAAGTCATTAAAAGGCTTACAAAGAAGTTAACTGTACAACAAAGAAAGTGAGGAGACTCACCACATGTGGCCATGTCAATACATTTTCACCTGATATTGTTTCCACAGACGGCTCTTCAAATGCACACTGTTTTGCTAAGGGCAACATGGCAGACACTGCAACCAAAAACAGACACTAAGTTTCCAACTACCATCCCAAGTTCTCATCCAGATATGTAGCTTCTTAAAGAGTTTCATATGAACATAATACTCACTATCGATTCCATAAACATTTCGCCAAAACTCAATGCTTTCACGGTATCTGTCTGGATGTGTGACAGGTGCCATGTACAACTGCAGGCAGTATTCAGAAGAAATCAGCATTACAAAACACATGAGTACTTGATTGACAAGTAAGAAACCGTAGACTTCCCAAGTGTGATTCTGCTGAACATTTAACCTAGTTACATAATGTAAATGGAACCAGAAAAGACTAATAAATCCACATAATACTGTGGTATAAGACAACTTGCCAAGCAGGAAGAAAATTTACAGTTGCATTTGAAGGAAGAATAAGGCCTCCATGCTTTAGCCAGCGATCTCTGGCAGTGATGACACTTCCCAGCATGCTCTACAAATTAAGAGAAAAAGAAGTCCTCAAGATGGTAAACATTGTATGTAATTAGGCAACGTGGGACAGTACATCTGCCTACAAAAGGTTAGATGCCATAATGTCATGTCCATACTAAATGCATTGGATCTGGATTTGCTGATTACAAACATATAAAATTCAAAATTTTAACAGTCACCTCATACAAAAGCATGTAGCCCATCCATTCTGAAATTATTACATCAACCTCCTCATCAATTTCAACATCCTGCAGAAATCATTATTACAGTGAAGTGACCAGCAGATAGGAAGCATATAAGTTAATGCAAGAGGAAATAACACAATTCAGCCAGCACTCTGGTTCTCTCCCTCAAATTTACATGAAACTTACCCTATCAGACTTTGAAGGGTTCAATTGACATGTATAGACATATCTGCATGAGGCTACCTTTTGTTAATTAACAAACTTGGGCACTCAACCAGTGGCCAAGTTTTTCAAGCCAATAAACAAAGAAGAGGACATGAAAGTTCAACCCTCATGCAAACTATGTGACATAGAGGTGCAGCCAGACCTCCACTGCAAAAGTCATGCAAGAAGACAGACAAAGGTTGGCCCATTTCCTTTGGGGCCATTTGTATTTGCGGCCCAGCCGCGCTTCTCAAAAATTTTGATTTTTTTCTTCAAATTATTTTTTTTTTAATGTTTTTGGATCATTTTGATGTGCTGATGTAAAAAATAAATTTTAAAAAATGAAAAAAAAAATTACTTTGATGCATTTCCAAGCAAAATAACACTTGAAAAGCAACCACTACCATAATGTTAAACACTACATTTGCCTTTCACAGCACAGCAGAAATCAGGCTGTGAACCTTATATTCCCCAAACCACGACAACCTTAGTGCACTCTATCTGCCAATTCACAAGTTGTGCAAATGACCTGTACGTGCCCCAGACAGCCATAGCCAACAAATTTTCTCTATCTCATCACCAGCAACTATGCTACATCATTCACTGGAACAGGCATTCCCAAAACAGAAAAAATGACAGTAACACTCCAACATTTTCCGATCAATATCATGACTGCCTATCTACAGAATTGACATGAATGATGATTGCTGAAATAGGGTTGAAAGCAAGTGGTGATAGTCTGGTAAAAAGGTATGTTTTGCGTTGGGAGATAAGTTTGATTCCAATTGTCAATAATCAATGTTTGCATTTTCTGTACAGAAAAAACAGCAACTGATATATTCTGTACAAATGCTTGCTATTTTATAAACAATCAAACTAATCAAATAAATAAACACAACTCTTTTGCATGATAATTTAAGACTACAGATCCTTTGGGAACCCATTTCAGAGCACAGACATCATGTTAGCTATTTATACAGAAGCCTACCTCAACTCGTCCATGTAATACAATGACCTTGTCTGATAAATTGTTCGCCTTCACAACTTCATTTGCCTGTTTAAAGAAAAGGAAAATCAATTCAAAACTGCATCTTAACTTAGTTCTTATACATTTAAGAATCTTATAAGAATTAATAAAATCAATACAAAATGCATACCATGCAAACCCTACAAGATTTCATATGATTAATAGCCATCACAAATATTTACCAAAGACCAAAATGTGGAACACCTAACCATATCCCACTCAGGAAAAAGGTCACATGAGAAATGATTGTAAGAAATATAAGACATAAACTATGATTCCACATTCTCTAAGATAAGCAAATCCTGAATAATAATTTGCAAATTTTGTCTTATAATTATCAACAGCTAGCAATTTCAGATGCAAGCTGGGGACAAGATATTTTGCAGTCATTACATTTTTCTGTGCATCAATTATGCTTGGCAGTATAATTTAAAGGTTGTTGAGAAGTTATGCTGATTTTACAATACTAACTTGTATATTATGCACACCACTGATCATGTAATGTGATATTATGAATTTTCCATTTTGACAATTGAACACCATTAGACACATCAACATCCTTTTCTCTCCTAATAAGAATGAACATCTATTACGTCCTTCTTTTATTGAAAAAGAATGTTCAAACTCATCACAAGCCACATGGAAAGTAGCAACCAAATAGCTAAATAACAGACTGAAAATGTAATACAAAAAGATGAGCACAAACACAGTACCTGCACAGCAATATCACTTGCATCAACTGCATATACCTGGTGAAACAATATCTTTCAAATGTAAGACACATGTAGATTGAAACTCATGCAAGCACAGTGGTAAAATTGTGCCTAGGCGTAAACCATCTTAATTGAATATTGAACATAAGGAAAGAATCAAAGTATTTTCTCTAAAAACACGATAAAATGCACAAAACCACTTTTCTGGAGACAATTTAACATGGTGCAGAATGTCAGAAGGAATCAATTGATAATGATCACTTCATGAATTCAGAACAGAAATATAAAAGTTCTAAGATGGAGCAACGTAATAAACATTATATCAGCATTGAAATATTAGCATTTTCCGTGCACCACTTGAAATGACCATTTAGTATGAGAGTTCAATAGTTCGATTCGTCCATATCACAGACAATGCTTATGAGACAATACTATGCAACAATGAGGGCAAGTGATGATTATATGTGCAATTCATTAATTCAGTTCCAAAATTACTAGAAACTTCATGTAAAAGAATCACTCCGATGTATCTTACCCGTTTTGCACCAGCCTGAGCACAAAAAATAGAAAGAATTCCAGTGCCACAACCAACATCCACGACAACCTGAACATGCATTCAAATCGAGCAATCAGGACACGTACTGCATGAAATATTCCTAAAATTTCCTTACCACTATGCAGAATATTGATACTCGACATATTTATTCCAAGTTTTTTTTATACAATTCTATGACATGATATATTTCATGGTCTTACTGCATATGAAATCATACGTGTTGTATAAGCTCTATGCCAAAGTGCCAAGCAAACACAAAGCTTCCTCCAACATAGTTTTACATCAAGAAGAGAACAATATTATAGATTAACAACAGAATACTGATCACAATGGCATTACCTTGCCTTCAATCAAACTCTGATGGTGAAAGATTGCATCCCTATAAGTGTTTGTCCGCACATGATCCTACATAGATAGAATAAAGATTTAGATATTTTTATATCATTCAATAAAAAACACTCTGATTACAAAATGAAAAACCACAAATGAACCAAACTCCTAACTTCCAAGGACAAAAGATTTTGCAATTAACAATTTCAACTCAAGCATTCCAAAAATGATCAAACACACAAAAAACTACTAAGTGAAAACCCAAAAAAGCCTATCAAAATCTTTCAAGAAAACAAAGCATAAACCCCATTTCACATTCAAGAAACAGAATTTCAACACTAACAAGACAAAGAAACATTTCAAACAACCTTTAACTCCAAAAACCTTCACTTACGCATCAAACAAAACAGCCACAACACTAACAAGACAAAGAAACATTTCAAACAACCTTAAACTCCAAAAGCCTTCACTTACACATCAAACAAAACAGCCACAACAGAACCTAAAACCCTAAAGCCTTGTAAAAAAAAACCATAACAACCTACAAGAAAAACGAAAACCCAGATTATGAAAGTAAGTACATTTTAATAAGGATGACATCATTTTCACTTACCTTAATCATCTCTTCATGGATACCAACATGAGCATAAGAGTTAAAGTAAGCCTTGTCAAACTCGGTACAAGGAGTGACCTTTTGTTCCTCACCATATCCATCACGTGACTTGGCGCGTACTCTTCTAACTCGGTCTCTTTGACTCATCCCGAGTTGCTGCTTGTTGTCTTGGTGGTATCCGTTACTGTCACCTGAACTTGAGTACATTCTTGCCGCAAGTTAGAGTGTGTGAGAGACAGAGAGAGAGAGAGAGGACCAACGGTGGCGTTTTATGGATGACCCGAGAACGATGCGGGTCAGGAGTCTGGGTCTAGAAAATGGTGTTTAATAAAAATGTGGGCTTTGCTTATTTTGATAGAAGAGGCCTTGTTAAATTGAGAGGCCTTTTGAACTTAATTTTTTATTTTTATATAAACTTTTAAAAAAATATTGCCAATATATACGTATAAAAAATATAAAGAGAATTGAGAATATTTTAATCTATGAACAAGCCAAATCTAATAGTTTTGAGTTTAGCACCAAGCTGGCATTAAAAAAATTTATTATTTTTTTATAACAAAATATTTAAACTACCCTTAAAATATCATAAATATAAATTTTAATTAATTTGTTTATAATTTTTTTATTTTTTCTAAAAAAAAATTAAAACTGCCCTTAAAGTATCATAAATAATTTATATATGTATTTTTATATATATATAAAAATAAATTACCATTAAAGTATCCTAAACATAAATTCTAATTAATTTTTTAAAAAATAATTTTTATTTTTTAAAAAATATATTTGGCAAACATACCAGACCCAAGAATTTTGAATCTAGCAGCCAAGCTAAACTCAAGAGCCTTACGTCTGGCGACCATGTATTGACCCAAACAGAAATGCTAAATATATTTTTTATAAATTTATCATAATTTTTTATTAAAAAATATTAAAAATATCCTAAATATTTTTTTTATAAATTTGCTATATTTTTTATAAAACAAATATTTAAACTACTCTTAAAGTATCATAAACAGAAATTCTAATTGATTTTTGTATAATTTTATTTTCTATAAAAAAACATTAAAATTCTCCTTGAAGTATCCTAAATAATTTTTTTATAAACATTTTCTATTTTATATATATATAAAAATAAACTACCCTTTAAGTATCATAAATTGAAATACTAATTAATTTTTTATATATTTTTTTTAATTTTTTCTATAAAAAAAACATTAAAACTACCCTTGAAGTATCCTAAATAATTCCTTTTTATAAATATTTTGTGTTTTTTATTAAAAAAAACATTTAAACTATCCTTAAAGTATTCTAAACATAAATGCTAATTAATTAATTATATATATATATATATATATATATTATTTTTATAAAAAAAATAAACTACCCTTGAAATATTATAAACAAAAATTCTAATTATTATTTTTATAAATTATTATTTAAAAAAAATTGAGTCCGGCGGCCATGCCGGACCCAAGATTCTTGGGTCAGGCGGCCATGCTTTGACCCAACACGCTGCAACAAATTTTAAAATAAAAAATGAAAAAAAATATAATGAGTCTATATATACGGTACTTGCACAATATTTTTTTAACGGGTTTTAAAGTACAGTATTAAGGGCTAAATAAAATTTAAATCAAACGTTACTTTAATAATAAAACTGCAAGACCTTATGCAGACGAGGTCTAAATAAAACTTATATTAAAGTAACAGCACGAACATTTCTTCTTCTTCTCCAGTGAGGGCTCAAACCAATACTTTAAAATTTTCACTTGAAAAATCATAGATAATCTTATCAACCCCAACCCGGGGTTGACCCGGTCAAGAAACCGGGTCTCGGGTTACACGGGTTAACCCAGGTCAACCCGAATCAACCCAGGAAAATTAAAAAAAATATTTGAAATTTTAATATTTCATATGAAAAAAATTAAAATAAAAATCAATGTGAATATAAGCTATACATGTTGTAAATAATAGAGGTGTTCACGGTTCGGTTTTAACCCAAAAATTCAATCGAACTGGAAAATAGTATTCTTTGTTAATATAACTCGGACCGAACCAAGAACCGGTTCAAACTGAACCGGTTTTGTGCGGTTCGGGTCAATTTTTTAGCATTAAAAACCAGAAAAAATGGAAACGTTTTTGCTGCAACCGTTGTTGCAAGTCGACCATGAAATAAACCAGAGAGCAAGAGTGATTGTAGGAGAAGTTGACCATGAAATAAACCAGAGTGATAAAATAAAATAAGATTTAATGTTAACATATTAGAGAAAATAAGAGAGGAGCATAGAGGAGAGGGAGTTGGAGAGAGAGAGGGATGGGGCGGCTGGAAAGAGGGAAGGGAAAGGGGAAGGGGGGGGGTGGATGGGAAGGAGGAAAGGGGAAAAAGGAAGGGGTTTAGTCCTGTTTAATCAGTTTAAGCTTTTAAATTGGAACTGAACCGGACCGGATGATTTTTTATTTTTTAATCGGTTTAATCGATTGATCAGTTTTTTTGAACACACCTAGTAAATAGTGAAGTTTAAAAGATCATTTCAAGTGTTTTTTATCCCACATTGAAAAAAATACTATATTATCTTTTTAAGTGAAGTATTTAAATCAAAAAGATTTTTTATCCCATGTTGAAAAAAAAAACATTTTCCTTATAAGTATAGAGTATATATATACTAAAAGGCTTCAAATATTTTTTATCTTGTGAACATAGAATATATATATATATTAAAATATTTCAAATTTCACATTGAAAAAATAAAACATTATTATAATATTTATATAGTTAATAACCAGCTAAAAAATATATAAAAAAAGAGGTCTTTAGTTAAGAGAAAAAAAACATTTGAAAAAAAAAAATTTTCTACCAAGTTTTGTTAGGTTGCCTCGATCAATCAGATCTAATTATTTTTTTACTTTTGCCGATCTTTCCTGGCAACAAAATCCACTAAATCAATCTAACCATTAAATCAACCCGCCAATACTATATTGAAAAAAAAAATAAGCAAAAAAATAAATTCTAAAAACAAAAAAGAAGAGGTATAACCCATAAGACAAGTTCACAAAGTTAAAACCATAGTTTTTAGACACGGTTCAAGGCCCGGGTTTTGATTGGATCACCGGATCAATTCTTTTTTTTTTTAAATCAAAACGATGTTGTTTTAGTTAAAAAAAACAAAAATCAACGGGTTACAACCATATTTTTGATCGGGTCTTGCCAGGTCGACCCGCCGAGTCAGCCGGGTCACATCAGATTTTTCCTTCCCCTGTTTTTTTTTAATCCAGCCCGCTTCTAGCTCGGAGCGGCTGGATCCCGAGCCGGTCAGGTTTTAAAACTATGGTTAAAACCCTTTTCTTAAACCCCATAAAGACAAAATCCCCCCAGCACCGTCTCACACGCTCTCTCCCTCTCTTTCCCTTCGCAGCCTCTCTCTGGTGACCAATTAAACTGAACTCTAGAGACAATAATGGCGGGGTTTGTACCTCCAGGTACAACGTTGTTAGGCAATGAAGCAACATCTGCAGCAGCCAAAAAGGTCAATGAAGTGCACAAAAACGTTGATTACATGAACCTTCCTTGTCCAATTCCATACGAAGAACTCCATCGTGAAGCACTCAGTTCAGTTCCAATCTCTCTCTCTCTCTCTCTGTATTCGTCTTTTGATCTGTTTATTGATATGGGTTTTTGTTTTTGTTGTTTAGTGATTTAATCTGACCGTGAAACCCTAATAGGCTTAAGTTTTGGCTGGTCTTTTTTGGGGCATTTGGTTTGTAAAGTTTGGTTTTTTTTATTGGTTATTTCTTGTTGTTGAGGTGATTTAAATATGGGTTTTTGGTCTTGTGTTGAGAGTTTTGTGTGGGAAGTGAAGTGGGATTGTGTGAGTTTGAGATTTGAAGTGTTTTTGGGTTGTGAAATTTAATGGATTTTGATGTTTAAATGTCTTTCAATTGTAATTCTTGCAATGATATTGTGGTTAGTTTTGTCAAAAGTGGAAAAAGAAACTAACCTTTTTATTTTTATTTCAGATTTTTTTTTTAAAGTTGTCTGATTCTGGATTTATGATTGAATTTGGTATGAACTAGATTGCTGTTTTAACAAAGAGCAGGTCTTGGCTAGTTCTTGGTGCTATCGAGAGACTGGCTTTTGAAACTTTTACATTCATGGTGCTCTCATAGGCCAATTGTGCTAGCAAATCCTGTGTGGAAAGAGCAGTATGCTTTAAGCTTTGGGACTGATTCCTTTAGAGTGTCACATACATGCTGAATGTTATGTGTTTGTTATAGTCACTTAAATATTTAGTTGTTGAATCATATTGTGTATGTTGTGGAAATGCATTTCATTTTAGAAGTTTAGGCTGGAGAATTCTCTCCTTTTTAATATGTTTGACTTTAATTTCATAAAAATGTTTATGCAGTGTCTTTAAAGCCTGAATATTTTGAGGGGATGCGTTTTGATTTTACCAAAGGACTGAATCAGAAATTTTCACTGAGTCACAGGTAGTTTTGGCTTCTTTATGCTTCAAATTCTTTCCAAACAGCTTAATTCATTTTTTCTTCTGGAGCCTGGCTCTTATTTTTCACCATCTCTCAGTGTAATGATGGGGCCAATGGAAATTCCTTCTCAATCTTCGGAAGCCATCAAAATCCCGACTGCTCACTACGAGTTTGGTGCTAACTTTATAGACCAAAGGGTGGGCTGTCACAGCCATATTTTCCTTTCCAAATCATTTACTAATGGATCCTCTGGGGGGTTATCATATCATAATTTCAATTAAGTGTCTTTATGGGGTCTCTGCAGACAATGCTTATTGGGAGGGTGTTGACTGATGGGAGACTAAATGCAAGAGTGAAGTGTGATTTGACTGATGATCTTGCCTTGAAGGCTAATGCTCAGGTAAAATATTTGCTCATTTCACCTTATCTTTGGACTTCTTTTCTTCCCTACCCCTGTTTTTTTGTTTTTTGTTTTTTTGGGTAATGTGAGCAAAGTTTATGGACAAGCATGTAAGCTTTTTAACTTCTGTCATATTCTTTTTGTGCAGCTCACAAACGAGCCTCACATGTCTCATGTCATGTTGAACTTTGATTACAAGGTGAAGCTCTCTTTACCATGTAAATGTGCACATATCTTTCCATATTCATTCTCCCTCACAAACAATGAAAGTTGGTGTGGCAGACATTTTTGTTACCTTAAGCATCTGTATTAGTGTCAAGCATCTTAAAGATGAAATGATCATGCTTTTTTCCCTGTTTATAATGATATGATTTACTTCATACAGGGTAAAGACTACAGGAGCCAGTTGCAACTAGGAAATGGTGCCTTATTTGGTGCCAGTTACATTCAGGTAACAACAATTTCTGTTAGTAGAATGATATATGAATTTGTAATCGTTGTGATTGTGAGTGAGTAGTTAATAAGCCAAAGGGTCATTCTCAATGAATAACCAGAGCATAACTTCAACAATATGTTTGGATATATGATCGTTCTTGGCAACGAGCTCCATAATTTAGTTGCTATGATTCAGAATGCACTGTTTCTCTTAAAACAGTTTATATAGCTAGTTTTTTTTTTCAATCACTGGTGGTGTTAGTTATCATTATCTTTTGTGATTCTCAATACCTTACAAATGCCTACACCTCTTCTCCCTCCTCTCCAGCTGCATTTTAATTGTTTTGCTCATTGTTATTTTGTTTATTGGATCTTCATAATGCAGAGTGTGACCCCTCACTTGTCCTTGGGTGCTGAAGTATTTTGGGCTGGTCAACATCGGAAGTCTGGTGTTGGATATGCTGGTCGGTACGAGACAGACAAGATGGTAATTGGCTTGGCACTCATCCTTTATTGCATGTTTGAGCTCGTTGACCTATCATAGTTCGATTGTTGTGGAAGGGTAACTATGTTAGGTTCCTTGGCTCTTGTAACTTGCATTGATCAATGAGCTAAGGGGCACATGCTTTCTTGTTTCTAAGTGTTGGAGTGGCATTGAATACTTGGCATGCCCTTTTCAAGGAATTGGGTAAAATCTTGTTTTTCAATTCCACAATTGGAAGCTACTGGGCCTAATGAGTTGATTTCCATGTGCAAAAGATCATATGGTTCATTGAGAGAAAACTAAATGCTGAATGAAATTAGATGTAGAAAAACATAAACTTGAGCAGGTTCTACTTTTATGTACACTGTGTAGAACTGAATGTCACGCATAATTTTTAATATAATGTTGTTATATGCAACTCTTGATAATGAAAGAGATGTCTAGTCTAGCCATGATTCTGCAGAGCAAGAATTCTAAAGAGAGAAGGCTATTGATCTCTGCTTAGCTGGTAGTTTAAGTGAATCTCCAAGCTTGTAAACCCTGTGAATTCACCATTTGTTAGAGATATTTCAACTCATTATGCATGCACAAACTTGTACTGGGATTCTAACCAGGACTTGTTCATTTCTTGCTTTGACCGGATAAAATTACTTCTTTCCCTACAGGTTGCTGCAGGGCAAGTTGCTAGCACTGGATTGATGGCTTTGAGCTATGTGCAGAAGGTTTCTGAGAAGGTAATCAGTTTCTTGAGGAAGCTGTAATTTGTTATCTAAATAAATTTCTTACATAATCTTTTCTGTTAATATTAGGTTTCACTAGCAACAGACTTCATGTACAACTACTTATCAAGAGATGTGACAGTTAGTGTTGGCTATGATTATGCCCTCAGACAAGTAAGTGGAGCGATGCCAATTTTTCTTCCTTTTTAGAAACTATGAATTTTAGCACTTAGATACCTGTATCATTTTAGCACTCCTTTCATATACTTCTTGTGTGCAGTAATTTATCTACAAAAAGTGGTTGCAATAGATAATATATATTTTAAATCCTACTCTATACCCTCTCTACAGACAAGGTTGATAGATGTCTTGGGTGCTTAATCTTAATAGACATCTGCTTAAATCTAAGGATTGTTATGAGCTTTATCTTAATAAACCTTTAGCTTAAATCTGAGGGTTGATTTTGGTTGGACTGAAAACTATCATTTTCTCAAAACAGTGTGCCTGAACAAATTGAACTGTGGATGTGGTGTCACTGTGTTGAAAGGATGTTTGTCATTTAGTTTTAACGTGTGCTTTATTTTAGAGTTGAGTGCTTGCTTGCGCATCTCAGTTTGGCAACTGGGCCAGACTATGGCTCGACTCCTCACTGGGTTTGGGCTCTCTGATACGGTCCTGAAGTAAGGATTTAAACCTCCTCTGTTTTTGCTAGTTGGTAAGACTTGATCCACCAACATAGCCTAGCTCTAGCAAACTCCTTGAGCAAATCATGCACTATGCTATGATATATTGATATTACATCATGTTCAGAGTGTCAACATATTATTGCCTGGGTTGTCTACACATACTCTGACCTGTAACCTTGATCATCAATCCTGCTGGGCCTCAAATTTTAAACTTGCCTAGATATGAGACGAACTAAATTGATACTGATCTTTGTGGTTGTTTCAGGCTCGTCTGAGAGGAAAGATTGATTCCAATGGGTGCACTTCTGCCTTCTTGGAAGAACGCTTGAATATGGGTCTCAATTTTATTCTTTCTGCAGAGGTATGTGACCATTTTATCTTTAGATTCTTAGCATGATGCTTCTGCCATGTTGTCAGTTTCTATTTGCATTTATATGTGCACTTCCTTCAAACAGATTTTCCCAAAGCCTGATCCTCTCTCCTCTTCTTTCTTGGAGGTTTTTGTGTCATGTACATATTCTAACCAGTTTTGAATTTACATATTGCAGTTGGATCATAAGAAAAAGGATTACAAATTTGGATTTGGGTTGACAGTGGGCTAATTTAAAGAACTGAAGTCATCCGATCCTGTATCATCAAATTTCGCATAAAACTTGTTGCTAGCTACTGGGCAAATTTCCTGGGTCAACCTGCCTTTTGTTTGAACATCGAGAAATCCTTTTCTTTTTCACTTCTAACTGTTTTGAGCGAACATTATTTGTGCAGCAGCATCAGCTGCAGCTGCGGAACAGGTTTAGCTGCAAGTATTCATTGATTTGGTGGTTTGAATGGTATAATTTTTGCCTGCACTTCTATTAGCTGAACGTGCCATCTTGAATTCCTCGTCTACTTTGGTTCAACTTCCAACCTTATTTATTGCACTGATAGTTACCACAGTTTTAACAGCAGGCATGGATATGGACTCGTTGTAATTTTTAGGACAGGATCCTATGTTAGAACTGTATATGATGACACGGCCTGCAGCGAAACAGACTCTTAAGCAAACGATAACCGAGAAGCAGAATCACCGCTGCAGCAAAGCAGGGTAAGATATGCTATCAATAGAGTGGGTAATGACAAAATCCTATCCTTGTATAATGTTGTCTAATCTGTTCTTGTATCTTTAATTATGTATCTATAAAGTAAGTGAGATTTCAATTTGTCATTCCAATGACATTTTCCAGTCAAACTATCATAATCAATCACATAATATATACATGATTAATATTATACTGAAAATAACCCTAAAGTCAAAAAAAAGAAAGGAACAAGCCCCAACTTATTCTTATATTTTAGGTGCAATTTCCAATATGTCGTAAAAAAATTAATTGCTCCCACATTGTCACTAAATATAACGTTATTTTGTAATATGTCCTTTTCTTAGATATTATTGTCCAAACTAATGAAAATATATTCTAGTAAAAAAACAAAATCTAACCGTGAAAAATTAAACTTTAACTTTACATTATTATTAAAAATCCAAAACCGCGGTACTATCTCCATCCTCACTCAAAGAGAATTAGTTTTTAATTTATGACTAAATTGTAAACTATAAAAATATATAAAAAAGTGGCCTATTGTGAAGGGTTATTTTTTAACAACAAAAAGATATTTTATTTAAAGTTTTTTTTTTTTATAAATATAAATATAAATATATTTTATAATTATAATTTGCACAAATTTAGGTATTTTTT